>NC_047095.1:14192663-15392663 GCF_902459505.1 Geotrypetes seraphini | reverse complement strand
AATATTCATGTTATTCCACATTTATATATTTATTATTTTAGATTTATTAACTGCCTTTTCATGAAGAGATTCACCCAAAGCGGCTTACAATTCATTGAACTGTCACAGCAGACTCACAATCTTACTGTGTGTGGTACCTGGAGCAATAGAATGTTGTAAATTCCAGTGGAAAACAAAATTCCCTGACGCAGGGTCGAAACGGGCCTCGTCCGAACCTTTGATCAAGCTAAATGTTTGCTTGTGACAGTTCAAAGTATAAGAACTTTTTCTATGCTAGTTTGCAGCAAAGAATGTTGTTTTCTACTGGAATTTACAATATGCAATGATTGGGTGGTGAGGCAATTTTCTTTTGGGGCTGTGGCTCCATGTTGTTGCCTTCGTGTCTCTGAGCATATTTTTGAATTCTAAGTGTGTGTTCTAGAAGTATTAATTTCACTATTACACCTATTGAGTGATTTTTTGACTTCTGTATGTTTCCCTTTAATCACTCTTCATAGCAGACTACCAGTTTTTTTGTTTTCCTCATATATATTTGGACAGAGTCACATGGAGCAGGCTTGGATCAAATTCGCAACCTCAGAATGCTGAGGTAGCAGCTGTAACCAGTAGACCACTTCCTTCACTTTTTATTCATTGTTCCTAAAGACCATCAGCTAATAGGCTGCAAAACTGAACATCGTCTGAATTTGTCCATGAAGAAACGTATGTGCATATATTACCAAACACAAAGGACCATGTACATCAGTGGTCTCAAACTCAAACTCTTTGCAGGGCCACATTTTGGATTTGTAGCTACTTGGAGGGCCTCAAAAAAAATAGTTAATGTCTTATTAAAGAAATGACGATTTTGCATGAGGTAAAACTTTCTTTACAGTTTATAAATCTTTCCTTTTAGCTAAGTCTTAATAATAATATTGTAATTTATAACTTAAGAGACATATGATCAAGGGGATCCAAGATGGCTGCCGCTATCTGAATGCTGCCAGATCGTCTGAGAGTGTTTTTCTCTTACCCTTCAACGATGCCGAAAAGGCGGGGCAGAAGCGTTGGTGGTGCCTCCCAGCGATTAGTGCCCACAGTTCCTACAATCGAGGACATTTTCAGACGCCTGCAAACGGAGCCAGCTGCTTCGGGGAATCGCTCGTTGAGAGTGCCGGCAGAGAGGAGTGCCTCGGCAGAAACCCACGGGCTAGATGTCACTCTGAGCCCCGACGTCAGGACGCCTCCCCTCCACCCGCTGCCGCTGGGAGCCAGCTCACCGCGAGAGGAGAGTGTGTCCGAAGAGGCAGTATTCTCCCCTCGAGAGGCCAGTGAATCGGAGGGCTCGCTGCAGGAAATGGCTCAAAAGGACTTGCTTCTTTTGGAAAAACCAGCGACCGGATCATCTTCTGCTATGGAGGAACAAGGCACTGGGGAGGTAAACCAATCACCTGAGCCTGCTTATACTACACTAATAGTTCCTTTTGCTCCAGTAAAGCCCCCAGAAGTTACACTAGATTCACTTTGGGAATTAGTATTGGCATTGGGGAATTCCTTGAATCCCCAAATTAAAAATTTAGATAAAGAATTGAAAGACCAGAAAGAAGAAATAAAAACTTTGAAAGAGGATATTAAACTATTGAAATCAGATATGCAAGAAGAAAAGAAGGATATAAAAATGATTGGAAGCCATCATGATCTACTTGTAAAGGACAATTTGATTATAAGGAGAAAATTGGAAGTACTTGAAAACAATAGCCGGATTAATAATTTACGTTTAATTAATTTTCCAAGGGTTCCGTCAATTTCCCCAAGCGAAATGATAAAGCGTTACTTTCTGGAAATACTTAAAATTCCTGAGAACTCTTTACCACCTTTGTCAAGAGTGTATTATCTACCTACAAAGACTCAGGATTCTCAGAAGAAAGAAGGTGTTGGAAAACCTCAGGAACTTTCCCTGGACGTTTCCGCTTTATTGGAACAATCAGATAGAGAAGTGGCTATTTCAGCCACTCTCTTATTGTCTGTGGCTTTGGCTCCAGACAAAGATTGGATCCTTAAACTTTTCTTTAAAAATAGATCCAGAGACTTCCTGGGTTTCCATATTCAAATTTTTCCTGATGTCTCTAGGGAGACTCAAAAGAGAAGAAGGGAATTTCTATTATTGAAACCGGGTGTGACTCAAATTGGTGGTTTATTTTTCCTCAGATATCTTTGTAAATGTGTAGTGAGGTATTGTACTGTAAAATATGTGTTTTTTGAACCGGCTCAGTTGACAGCTTTCCTCTCCAATAAGCGCCTTGAAATGGAATAATATCTAAGTCCGAGTAATAATTTAGCTCTGTTTCAGCATCAGATAGTGAGCTTTCTTGTTAATTATTAGATGGTTCAATCACTCCTATTTCCTAATCATGGATCCTAATAATTGAGGACTAGTGTGTGATTAAGTAGAGAAATAATTTCCTATTATAATTTGAATTATTTTTTGGATGGTAATTTCAATACTATGTTATCTTAATTACACTTTCTGTACAAGATGATATGCTTGTTAATTAATGTGAAAACTTATAAATTAAAAAAAAAAAAAAAGAGACATATGATCAAGAAACTGTTTATTTTACTTTTGTGATTATGATAAACATACCGAGGGCCTCAAAATAGTACCTGGTGGGCCGCATGTGGCCCCCGGGCCACAAGTTTGAGACCACTGATGTACATCATAAGTGAATCTCTGCTTCTTATATGGCACCAAAACATACACCATCTAATACGATGGTATAAAACAGTGTTTTCCAGTTTGGTCCTGGAGTATCCCTTTGCCAATCAGGTTCTCAGGATATCAACAATGAATATGCATGAAAAAGATTTGCATGCATTGGAGGTAGTGTATGCAAGCCTGTCTCATGCATATTTATCTTGATTATCCTAAAAACCTGTATGGTATGGGGGTACCTCCAGGAAACACTGCTGTAAGGTATGGGCATAAATCTACCCTTGTGCATTTTTGAAACTGACATCTCCACAAATAGTTTTCAACTACGCCTCTCCCAGCCCACTCTCTGGAACATCTGTTTACAGTGCTACTATAACTTTTATGTACGTGATTGTGAAATTGTATATCTACATTTGTCCAATTAAAAAATACTTACGAGTCTTTTTACGTAGCTGCAGTAAAAATTCACCTTAGTGCACCCTTACACAGGTCTTTCTCCATGCGTTGGGACCATTTTTACCCTGGCTGTAAAAATCCTGATTTTCTATTTTTTTCCATAAATGGCTGTGCACTAATGTTGCAATTAGCATATACTTTTTTGACCAAAGTATATGAGTCGGGTTGCTGTGGAATAAGATTGAAGGGGGGAACTCTTTCTTGAGAAAGCCGCAGGGCGAGACATGTTGAACTGACAGGTCCTCACCCGACACTCATGGAGAATCAACATAGTGTTTACGCAGACTTGATGCAGTACCAAGCTAAGTAACAAAATTGTTTATTGTTTTGAGATAGTTTAGTGAAATTTTGTTTCAAAGTAAATATAAACTTAACACAGAGCACAAAGCAGGTCTGATGAGGATGAATATGCCAACGGAGTGACTCAGCCGTAGAAAATTCTTGGCTGGTTGGAGGCACATTCTGAAGACTTTGCTAAAAATATATATTAAAGATTTTTATTACAATTTTATTACAATTAAAATTTTTATTACAATTAAAATTTATAATACTGTTTTACACTTGTGGGCCATTAGCATATGGCCATTTTTTTTTTTAAATTATCATGGGAGCCCTTTGCACCATCTAATTTGTAGGCAGTAAGGGATCCTGCATTATCCATATGCCAACCAGTTAACATATGGTAATATAGATGTGCTAGCTGGTTAGTGCAGGAATGCCAACCCCCTACTTCTAAAGACTCGGCAATGAGGCAAAAAAGGTCTAGGGGTTCCCACAATGGTAACGGTGAAGAAAACAACTCAAAACTAACAACGTAAATAAATAACTATAATAGAGTGATATTAGGTACCCTCAGTGTGAAGGGACAGCGATGGGAGAAATTCTCCAACGCTACTCACATCAAGGCGGAGACAACCAAGCCCCCACCTACACACCATCATCGGGCACCTAAAGTGTGCTTTAAATCAAATAATGCAATCATCATAACATAATAAACAGTGAACAAGTGCATTCAAACACGGCTACCACTCTGGAAACCCCCCCAGCCAACTCCCAAAGCTGAAAGGAAATTGAAAAAAGAGAACTTAGCTCAATAGAAGCTATAATCCAGGTGTCCAGAAATAAAGTCAATGAACGCCGCAAGAACCCCCTACTTCTGGCATGCCCTCTTTTAAAAAAAAATTTTTTTTTAATATATTTACTGTGCACTTATCATGCAGACATTCCAAAACTAACACATGACGCTTTAGTGCCAAAACCCTCTTGTAGACATCTTGCTGACTCCCCTCCCCTAAATATTCAGCCTCTTAGATATGTAATTGAATAGCCTTAGGAGCTGTTCAATTACATACCTAAGAGGGCCCCCCACTTAAATATTTGAGCCCTAGACATATGCCTATGCCTTATCCTACCCGTCATAGGAATGAGGAAAACATAAGTGCCTGTATATAATAAATAAATTGCTTTGACTGTAACCACAGTAAGTCCCATCCCCTTTCTCCCTTAAGATGAGAACAGCAAAAGGAGAAAAGCCAAACCAGGAAATGCAGAGGTAAAAAAGGTGAAATGACAGATCAGTCCATTTGGGAGAAAGAAGAAATGTAAAACAGGCTCTACCTGCTCACTTCGCCTATTCATAGTGTGCTCATTCTGTTGACTCAAATGTTAATTGGTATGTCTAGTCTAATCTAGTCTAGTCTTCCGTTTATATACCGGGTCATCTCCTAACAGAGCTCGACTCGGTTCACACATAGTTAAGACCAGAATACATAAAAGAATGCAGACCTGAGAAAGAGAATGTGAAAATGATATCCATTCGTCACTTCAGTAGGTAAACCATTAAAATATTGTGTAAACAACAGAGTTTTAAGGGCTTTGTAAAATTGTTGTAGCTGGCCTATCAATCTTACAGAGTCAGGGAGTTTGTTCCAAGTTTCTACCAGTTTGAAAGCAAAAGATTGGCTAAGCTTCCCCACAGATTTAATTCTTCTAAAAGAATGGAACGACAGTTTATATTTCTGTGTAATCCTCGAATGGCAAGCTCTAGTAGCATTCCAATATAAAGGAACTAAAGGATCAAATATTCTTTAGAGAAGCTTAAAGACAACGCATGCACACTTAAACTGGATCCTAAAACGAACTGGGAGCCAGTAAAGCTTTCTCAACAAAGGAGAGACGTGGTCGTACTTTCTTTTCCCAAAAATAAGTTTAGCTGCCATGTTTTGTATCAACTGTAGATGATTTAGACCAACCCTGTCCTGGAGGACCACCAGGGTTTTCAGGTTAGCCCTAATGAATATGCATGAGAGAGATTTGCATATAATGGAAGTGGCAGGCATGCAAATCTGCTCCATGCATATTCATTAGGGCTATCCTGAAAACCCGATTGGCCTGGTGGTCTTCCAGGACAGGGTTGGGAACCACTGATTTAGGCCACCCTGCATAATGCCCGTATGAATTACAATAATCCAGCTGTGCAAGCACAATGAACTGTACTAACACTGAATAATGTTCTTTTTTTTTTTTAATATCTTTATTCATTTTGAAGCCAAAAATAAGTGCAACATATTATACAATCATATTACACGATAATAGCACCTAAATTCAATCAAAATTGTAATCTATGACAAATACCTATATCACCCCCCCCCCATCTTCATATTCAAAAATTGCACGCAAATTTAAAATATTTTCCAACCCACCCTGGATGTGCATGATCAAGGGGCAAAATCAACAATCACTCTTTGCAAAATTTTGTCAGTGGCTCCCAAATATCCAGAAACTTCTTATAACGTCCCTGTTGCATAGCCATAATACGTTCCATTTTAAAGACGTGACACAGAGACTCCCACCAAACGGTATAGTTTAATCGATCCCAGTTTTTCCAATTCCTTAAAATAAGCTGTATGGCAACCCCTGTCATAATAAAGAGAAGTTTGTTATTGTGAGATGATGTTTGACTTTTAGCTCTCATTAAAGTGCCAAATAGCACAATTTTGTCATATGTTAGTGCCACTGGATTTTCCAGTACTTTGTTCACCTGATCCCAAATGGATCTCCAAAATTGAAGTATCAAGGGACAATAATATAATAGGTGATCTAACGTCCCAGGTTCAAGATGGCAGTGCCAGCATCTATTAGACTTGGAACTATCTAATTTATGTAATCGAACATGGGTCCAAAAAGCTCTATGTAACAAGAAAAACCATGTTTGTCTCATAGATGCAGACACCGTACATCTCATCCTCCAAGTCCAGATTCGTGGCCATTGAGACACAGTAATCTGATGCTTTATCTCAATGCTCCAGATGTCACGAAGACCAGTTTTTGGTTTCTTATTCAAAAATCCAGATATTAATTTATACCACTGAGCGGCCTGGTGACCCAGGAAATCCATCTGGAAGCACAGGAGCGGCAAACTATACTGATTTTTAAGATTTATTCCAGTCAGGGAACCCCTCCTGAATGGCCTGCTTCAACTGCAACCACCTATAACTTTGAGTTTTAGCAATACCAAATGTTTGTTGCACTGAACATTTTTTTTGCCAAAGAGTTTATCTGATCATGAAATGTAAGGGATGAATCCAGAATAATACCCAGGATTCTGGAAGAAAAATCTGTGTAATGAAATACCTGTTTTCAGTGTAACAGCAGCAGGGAGGTTTTCCAATCTAGGCCCAATCCAAAGCAATTTAGTTTTAGCAGCATTTAATTTCATTTGGATGGACAGGGCCCACATCTGAAGTTTGGGCACGCAACAATCTATACCTGAAACCAAATTGCTGAGGTCGGGGTTGACTTCCAATAGAATAAAAATGTCATCTGCATAAGTAAATATAGCCTCTGCAGATGTGAGACAGAAGTTTTTCAATGAGGTCATACAAAGATTGGCGACAAAGGGGAGCCTTGCAGCACCCCACATCTAGGTTTCTATGAGGATGATACCTCACCTTCTAGATATACCTCATAGGATCGCAGCGAAAGGAATTTACTAAACCAATCCAAAACTCCTTAGTTTAAACCTATGTCTGATAACATACGGATCAAGATATCATGATTGACCGCATCGAACGCAGCTGACAAATCACGTCTAAATATTTGCAGGGCAGATTGCTGAACATGTTCAGACTCCTTTTATCACCACCCAGAAAGTTGCTATGGATGGACTGCGTTTACTATCAGCCAATGATTCTCCAGCTCCAAGGTTCACATTATTGAAAGTTCATGGTACGTATATGTGCTCAGTCGTTAATAATTTATTTCACAACACCATTCACTGGTATATGAATCAAATCATTTTAAATGTGGTTTGCAAAGCAAACATCTAAAGTTACCTAGTTGAATGGGAAAACCTCATAAACAGCAAATATAGATCATTCTTACCATTTTGGGGATCTGTCTCAGACAGTGGCATAGCAAGGGAAGTTTGTGCCCAGGGTGGAGGTGGACAGCATCCCCAGACTCCCTTCCCTGCCATTGCCATGCCATGTGCCCCCTCTCTCCCCCCTCTCCCCCCGATGCACCCTTCCCTGCATCCTGGCCTCTCCTCCCCCCACACCCAGCCCTGTACCTCTTCAGATCTTCAGCACCCACGAGCAAAATCTCTTACCAGCTGCTGACGCTGGCCTCATCCCTCCTTCTGACATCACTTCCTGGTCTCCGTGAACAGGAAATGATGTCAGAGGGAGGGATAAGGCTGGCATGAGCAGCGGGTAAGATTAGCTGCTCGTGGACAATGAAATTTAAAGTTACAGAGGGGGGAAGAGAAAAGATGCTGGCGCTCTTGTGTTTTCATGTTTAATGTGCAGCATTGCATATGTCTAGCAGTGCTATAGGAATGATAAGTAGTAGTAAAAGAAACTAAGTACCTACTTTCTTTTATAGAATAAGTGCCACATAAGCACCCTCTGGGCACGTAAATATGAGTAGAAATTACCCTCTAAGCACTCTACTGGCCATCAAGATTTGAATCTGATTGCGACACTTATTCAGCTCAAACTAATAATAAACTACTTTGGATTTATAAGGTGCTCTTATGCTGATAGCCTGGATGACTACGGGAAGCATAGGAATGATCATCGCTAGGTATTTGAAGAACACCGTCAAGAAATCCATCATGAATAAAGATATCTGGTTTCAGGTATGCATATTAAAATGGAGAAATATGGGATCACTAGACAATCTACAACCTCCATCCAGAATAGAAGTTTGTGCAGAAGAAAACAATGGAATAAAAAAATGATATGAAGGTTCTTTTGTAGGCGATCATAGGGTTCACTTTCAAAAAGGAAAAATGTCCAAAAAGTGCCATATAGGAGCAGATGGATGTTTTTCTTGCTAAACTTGTCACATCACTATTTTTGAACAAAAAATTACTTTGGTTACCGGTGGAAGTTAGAATTATTTTCAAATTTGCCTGCTTATGTCATAAAACCTTGACAGATCCTGCTCCAAACTACCTTTAGAATCACTTTGATCTCTCAGCAATTACACGTAGAACTCACTAATTTGCCTTTTCAACCTTGAAAGATTGTACATACAAGAGATTTCTTGATAGGACTGTATCCTTTCAAGCAGGTAAATGGAACAAAAGCTTAAGGGGCTCATAATAGAAACGGAAATACGTCTAAAAACCGGCCTAAATCGGCACTTAGACGATCAGTGAGACAAGTCATCCATATGCCAATAATCAAACTGGGTTTTAGATGTATCTAAAAATGACTTAGGCCTTCACAGTGCTGAAGTACGCCCAGAGCTAAAAGAAACGTTTTAGGAGGAGTGGTGAAGGTGGGATTTGTGCGGGACATGGGCCGTCCTAGACTTAGTCGTACTGCATGTATAACCGAAAGTGTTACAACAGGTTTAAAACAAATGCTAGGAAGTTCTTTTTTACCCAGAGGGTGGTGGACACATGGAACAAGCTTCCGGAGGAGGTGATAAGCCAGAACTCTGTACAGGGGTTCAAGGAAGGTTTGGATAGGTTCCTGGAGGATAAGGGGATAGAGGGGTACAGATAGAACTTGAGGTAGGTTATAGAAGTGGTCAGTAACCTCTTCACAGGTTGCGGACTGATGGGCCGCCGCGGGAGCGGACCGCTGGGCAGGATGGACCTCTGGTCTGACCCAGTGGAGGCAACTTCTTATGTTCTTATGTACTGCCTAGACGGAACTTGGACGTTGTGACTTAGGCCATCTAAAACCAAGTCTAAGTCACAAGAAGGTATCCAAAGTGAACAGATAACCACTTTAGGGACAAAGTACAGACCCCATACACACTCCCCCAGTGATCTATGATCCTCCCTCCCTCCACTGCCATAAAAATTGTTATTACAGTTGCCTCCAGAACATCAGCACCTGGCAGCCTGGCATAAGAAAGTCTAGTAGAGCTGCACAGAGGTGGCTTAAGTAGTCTGGGGCGTGGGCTAGTGAACCAGGCCTATAAGCCACTCTAACCACTGTATGCATGGTGAAACATGTGCACCCCCCAAAAAAAAACCCCAAATCCTTATGTACTGCCATATAAGTGGCACTTGCAGCCATAAGGGTTATTGGGTTGGTAGACAGGTGGGTCTAGTCGGTTCTGGGGGGTGTTTTGGGGGGGCTCACCATGACCTATAAGGTTGTGGTGAGATGTGTATGTGGCACCCTTTTTGTGAAGTTCACAGCAGTGCCCTGTAGGGTACCCCCCACTACTCTGGTGCAATGTTTGGATGTCCAGTCCATTAATTTGCTGACCCCGCCCACGTCCAAAAAGGTCTTTTTCAAGCCGTTTTTGACTTGGATGAATTTTTGGACGAAAATGGGGTATAAAGATGGACAACTTAGCAGTCTGGACAATCAGACGGCAGACGGCTGGAAGTACAGTTAGACGATTTTCAAAAAAAAACAACTGTTGGACGTATTTTTCGAAAATGGACTAGTAAGCCCAAAACGGACTTAGACGTATCTTTTGGTTATGCCTCTCTAAGTGACCTTATTTTACATACTTTTTCTTATCAAACTTTTAGAAGATCAGTTAAAACCTACTTATTTGATAAAATTTGTTTAATTATATAACTTCGATGATGTATCTACCAAACTACCCCCCCCCACACACCTCTTTTACTAAACCATGATAGCGGTTATTAGCGCAGGGAGCCACGCTGAATGCTCCTTGCTGCTCCCAATGCTCATAGGAACTCTGTGAGCATCGAGAGCAGCACAGAGCACTCAGCGCAACTCCCTGCGCTAATAACCACTATCATGGTTTAGTAAAAGGGGAGATATGTTTGATGCAACTTCGCTGTAGTTTCTTTTTGCTGTAAACCGCTTTGAACTGTTAAGGTACTGCAGTATATAAAAATAAAGTTGTCGTTATTATTATTATGTAGACAGATTGCTATTCTGTGTGTCTGCAGTGCATCTAAATCTCAAGGGGGCATGTTTTGGGTGTGACTAGGGCAAGCTTATGGTTTGGATATTTTTCTGCAATAATGGAATATTGTAGAGCAGGGGTGCCCAACACGTCGATCGCGATCGACCGGTCGATCGGGAAGGCAACACCAGTCGATCTCGTGTTGACGTTCCAATCGGCTGGCCAATCAGCCTTCCTCTCCCCAAGGTTCCCCACCGGAATCTCCCCAAGGTTCCCCACACACACTCATTCTTGCTGCGCCCTTCCTGCCCGACTGCCAGAACCCGTCTTCCGACTGGGGGATGAAGTCACTTCCTTCGGGAGAAGGCGGGAGGGAGGTCTAGGGAAGTCACGACCCTTGAGAGCTGAGCACCGGCTGCCCCTGGCGGAATTGACAAGCCAGACTGGAGAAAGGCGGTCGGGAGCAGGAGGTGCTCTGCCCAAAAATGCCGGAGCTGCTGCTGCTGCTCTGACGTCTTGAGCCTGAAAATGGGAAGTTGAGTGTCGTGCTAAAAAGAGACTGGAACGGCTCTCATGGAAGACTGGCTTTTTTTCTTTTCTTTTCCTCGGCCCTGGGGATCCAGAGATTTGGGCCTGCAGAAGCCTAACGCTGACTAGCATTCCTCTCCCCGACATCAATTCTTACATCGGAGAGGAATTTCTGGGCCAGCCAATCGCTGCCTGGCTGGCCCGGAACTTCCTCTCCGACATCAGAATTGAAGGGGAGCAGAATGCTGGTCAGTGCAAGGCTTCTGCATGCAGAGCTTGGGGGGCGGTGGCTTGGAGGCCTGTTCCCCGGTGGCGACGGCAAACCTAGTGGCTTGGGGGAGGGCAGGGAGAAAGAAACAAAGGGGGCAAGCAGGGAGACAGAAAGAAAGTGGGCATGGAGAGAGAGAGAGAGAAAGAAAGAGCAGGAGGCAGGGAGAAAGAAAGAAAAAGTTGGGGGAGAGAATGAGGAATGGAAGAGAGAAAGCATATAGGAGGCTGAAAGAAGGAGTGGGCTGAAATCAGAAGATGTCAGAAGAAGTGCAGCCAGAGTGAAGTGAGAAGAAGTCAGAAGAAGAAAGTGAAATCATCAAACAAAAGTAGGAAAAATGATTTTATTTTCAATTTAGTGATCAAAATGTGTCTGTTTTGAGAATTTATATCTGCTGTCTATATTTTGCACTATGGCTCCCTTTTACTAAACCACAATAGCGGTTTTTAGCGCAGGGAGCCTATGAGCGTCGAGAGCAGCGTGGGGCATTCAGCGCAACTCCCTGCGCTAAAAACTGCTATGTGGTTTAGTAAAAAGGGAGGGGCTATATTTGTCTATTTTTGTATGGTTGTTATTGAGATGACATTGCATAGAGTCATCTGCCTTGACCTCTTTGAAAAAAACCCGGAATATGAATGATAATTAACATTTTCTCTGCCTTTCAGTGTGCTTTGTGGGGGTTTAAAAAATTTTTTTTATTGTTGGTAGATCATTTTGACTTGGTCATTTTAAAAGTAGCTCGCAAGCCCAAAAAGTGTGGGCACCCCTGTTGTAGAGTATACCAAAGAGACTGTGGAGAAGATGATCAAGATGCAGGCTTTATTAAAAGTTCAATCTAATAATTCACGAAAAGAAATCTCTAGGACCCAAACCGTTGAGGACTGTGGACCCAACACGGTCCATGTTTCAACAAAACTGTCTTCCTCAGGGGTCCTGGTACAGAGACTCAAGGATCAGAGGCTAAAAGCGACGCTTGGCAAAACTCTGCGCAGTTGTCCTTTTTTTACAACTTCATGTATACACAAGTGAATAATGCATGCATTATTTTGGCCAAAGCAAGGCCAGGTCAAATATGAAACAGAATGGCTTTTGTACCCAAAAATTTGCTCTTTCAAGTGATATAAAAAATAAAATAATTTGGCGATGTACAGTTGAAACATTTGCACCCCAAAATGGCCAAAATTTGTATAAAGCACTAATATCATTTCTTTTTGTAATTATATCTTTGCTTCCAATTGGCTGCAAAGCATCTTAATGCAAATCCCATGTTTGTTATGTGCCACAACTGCAGGTACAGTTATGACTTGAATCGAAATACAGGTCAGGAGCAATGAGGAGTCAAAGTAGGCATTAAATTTCATTTATAACATTTTTTGCCTACTTTGCTAGCTCATAAAAGGGGAGGTAAACCAATGTTACATTCCAAACTTTGCTCATGAAGTTAGTGCCAGGGGTTGTATTAATCCACAAAATTTCATTTCTCTTGGAGGCTTTGTTGGGCTATAGTGGTTGGATATAGTTCAAGTTTCAAGTTTATTAAAAATTTGATATACAGTGTTCCCTCTGTCATTCGCGGTCCCAGTCATTCGTGGATTTTCTGACCGCAAATGACCGGGAAGGAGAGGGAGCCGGAGTGGCAGGAGAGAGCAGCCGGAGCACCAGCGAGTGAAGGAAATCACTCGCGGTATGCTCCGACCGCCTCTTCCTGCATTAAAGTCAGGTCTCACCAATCAGGAGCTGCGTGTCAAAGCAGCTCCTAATTGGTGAGGCCCAACTTTAGTGCAGGAAGAGGTAGTTGGAGCATACCGAGAGTGATTTCCTTCACTCGTCGGCACTCCGGCTGTCCTCCTGCCTCTCTGGCTGCCCTCTCCTATCTCCTCCGCTAAAAACCGTATTCATGATTTTTCAGCATTCGCGGAGGTTCCTGGTTATACATTTTAAAATAGGGTAAAAACAGCTAATACAATTTAACATAATGGTGATGGATGGGAAGCCAATGGGCTTTTATCCGAAGAGGAGTTACATGGTCAAATTTTTTGTTGCCATTTTGTTTTATGCAGAGCACAGTACTCTAAGAGTGATATACATTTGACATCCTCTAAGTCTCAAACCAATAAGAGATCCAGCTGAAAATTTTTACATGATTTCATTTGAGGCTATAGGGAACATCCACACAAAATTTTATTCAATTTGGAGGAGGTCGAGTGGAGATGATTTTCAATATTGGATCACTTGACATGGAATGACCCAATTTTAAAAAGGTCCTTGGATGTCTTTGTATTGTTTGGAAGCTTGTTTTTTATGGATATCACCAAAATAAAATGTGTGTTTTGTTGACTTGTCACTCTCTACCCATAAATGCTATTCAGGGAGCTCCATGTGTCGTTGTATGACCCAGTGTACCTACTTGTCCAATAAATATTTGGACGGGGAGGGAGAAGTTACACATGATATTAGTTGTATTTAAGAAAATGGAGACAACCAAATACAAAAGCACTATAGTCAGCAAATAAGCTGGTTTATTTTAAAAACCTAACAATCATGTCTGCTTTAACTTTAACTGTAGTACTGCCATTGTTCAAGGCTCCATTAATTATTGTTATGCTTCTTATCCAAATCAAAAAATATATATATATCTGTATGCATCGTGGTAAAGGTAACTTTATTCATTTCTACTGTTTTCTTTAGGTCCACTGGTTCCTGATGGTACTGACTGTAACAGCAACGATAGTTGCCTTTGTGCTGGTGTTTGTGTATGTGGAAGGGTGGAGCAGTGTAAGTACGTGCATACATTTGGTCAAAAAAGGGGCCTGCTCCTATTGTTTCCGTGAAAAGTAATATGTTTAATGGAGTATCTTATCCTAGTATACTCTATACTTCATTTTTGTAGCATGTAGAAGGAATCTGGGAACACATTGCAAGAAAAAGGTGTAAGGAAAAGCAGGAAAGGCACAGTTAATAAAAGGAAAACAATTATAAAGAAGCGCTATGTGCTGCGATGGAGGTGGGTGGACTGTATGCTGCTGGAGTGTAGAGATCCTGAGGGGCATTTTGGATATGCCCCCAGTCCTGGCCCATTCTATACAGCCCTTGCCCCAACCCTATGCACTCTGCCTTCTGGCCCCACCCCCTATATGCCTCAATTCCATGGTCACAACACCAAACCATCTACTACTACTACTACTACTTATCACTTATATAGTGCTGAAAGGTGTATGCGCTGTGCATTTTGACATTTATAGACAGTCCCTGCTCGGAAGAGCTTACAATCTGACTTGGACAGATATGACATGACATATAGGGTTGGGAATGCAGAACCCGAGGTGAGAGGAGTTAGGAGTTGAAAGCACTCTCAAAGAGGTAGGCTTTTAACTGGGTCTTAAACACAACCCCTTCAGCAGCAGGAGACACCTTAATAAAACATCATCTCCTGCTGTGGCAGGACTAGAGTTAGCAGACGTCCAGATTCCCCCAGATATGTCAGAGGATCCAGATGGCTTTTCAAAACCTGGCACTCTGTCCGAGTTTTGAAAAGCTTCCTTGAAATTGTATGGGGAGCCCTCCTGTCCAATGAGAGCAGGCAGTGGGGACAGGGCTGGGGTGGGGCTAGGATTGGGGCGTAACTGGGCAGGAATGGATGGAACTGGGCGGGCCCGGGGTGCAGGTCTAGGGCTCCGGATTTTACTAAAGTTAAAATCTGGTAACCCTGGGCAGGACCAGACTCCCAATGAGAGCTGTGAGACTGGTCCTGAGGCAGCAGGAGACTGCATCTCCTGCCGCCAATGGAGGTGGAGACTGCTGAACGAGAATGCCGGGCTCCCACTGAATGTAGCAGACTTGGTTAGTCTGGGACTGGGAAAGCAGCACAAAATAATCTTGCATCAGGGCCCATTAGTCTAAAATTGTGCAACTGAGTGGCAGCATGCTGCCGTGAGTGGAAGAATGAGAGGAGAAATGAGAAAAATAAAGAGACTAGATCTTCAAAAATTTCAAACAAACAAGTAGGCTCGCCGGCTCTCGTTTTCTCTTCTTTCCAGTCAACTACCAGAAATATGATAAATGTTGTACAATACAAATTATAATAGCTAGGAAGAATATTAATATAACATAGATATAATATAGACATTTACCAGCACAGTAAAACATCATATAATAGATACGTATGCGTCAAACTATAGCTGTGCTATATGGGGAAAGCCTTTGCTTCATATTTATTTAATGTTTCATGTTTGAATATTTGAATGAACTGAAACCCTGTATTTCTGTACTCCTCAATGATTAGCCTGTACAGGCATCTATGCTGTTTTCAGTGCCTGAGACTTATTTATTTATTTATTCAATAATCTATACCGTTCTCCCAGGGGAGCTCAGCACGGTTTTGTATTTAATCAGGTACTCAAGCATTTTTGCCTATCTGTCCCAGTGGTCTCACAATCTATCTAATGTACCTGTGGCAATGGGAGACTAGGTGGCCCGCTCAGGGTACAACATCAGCTTGAACCTACAACTACAGCCTGTTGTTATAACCCCTGCACCACACTCTCAGACATCGTATAGTAGACAATGGCAAGGTAACCGTTGTATAATAGAGATGGCAAACATAGTTAACAAAGCATGGCAAAACATACAATGCAAAGCATGATACGGTGAGACAGCATGGTGAGCGTAGAATGCAGAGCATGGCAGGCAGTCATAGTATTACAAGCATGGCTAACAAAGTGAGACACAACTTGGCAAAAACTGTAAGGCAAGTGTGTATAGCATGGAAGACACAGTACAGTAAACATTGAGTGGCAAACATGGTATGAGAAATTGTGGTGGACATAGTATATCAAACATAATATGATGTATAGGAAGTATATTCTAGTCACGTATTAGGACAGAGATGGTGAACGGTATGACGTGATGTGAAAGAACACTGAATGAGAAAATATGGTATGGTCTGGCATGGGACGAATCACCTAGCGTTTGAGGCTCGAGGGTTGGGGCACTTCATCAGAAAGTTAGGGGAATTTGGATTGGCAGGAATTTGTGATGCCTACCTCTAGGCATGTTGGGAGGAGTAGAATTCCACCTCTCTCTGCCTGATCTGAAGAGAGAGAGAAAGATATAGCAATTGACAGGGCTGACCATTAGCTTCCAATGTGTCTGAGTGCCAAAAAGTTACTCCACATAGAAAGCCATAGTGTATTTATCAGAGTGTATTGGAGAGTAAGAATTGGACTACGAGATCTGGTGTGTGAACTCAGCTTTATTAGCTATTGACAGCTCTCTCTAGCATAGGATTACCAGATATCTGGCAAAACCCAGACCTGCCCTCTCTTTAGAGGACTATTTCGGTGCCCAGATGGATTTTCAAAACTTGGCAGTTTGTCCAGGTTTTGGAAGGCCCCAAGCTCAGGGCCTCCAGGCATGCGTGGATGTGGCATGATGACATCACATGCATGTGACATCATCGCATTTTGACCACATGCACATGCTTAGATGCCCTCCAGATGCAGCCCGGACTTGGAGGACAGGGCTGGAATGGGGCAGGGCAGAACGGGGAGGAGCCACATGTCCTCTTTTTTTTTTCACGAACAAATCTGGTAACCCTTCTCAAGCAGACTCCATTCTGTGTGAACAGAATCCTCACCCAGTTTAATTATTACAAGTGACTTGTATATTTAATTTATCAATTATTAAACGAATTCTGGGATTTAGGATTTGGAGTCTCTCAATAATAGAATGCAGCTTTAGTGCAACTACAAGTTTAACCATCAAAGCTATGCTTGAGTAGAAGATCAAACAAAGGCTTTGATAACAGCAGGGATCCACAGAACTAGGAAAAGCTTTTCTCTCGATAGTTTGTTTGATTTCGGTCTGAAAGAAAACATGTTCTTTGACTATCATTCAGATGGTGGTTAGATGATCAGCTCAGAGCCCTTTGTCTGAAATAGAAACTGTAAATCAATCAACTGTAAAGCAAATTTGATCAGGTTTCATCGCTTCTGTCAAAACTTCACTGGCTTCTGGTGATTTCTAGGATTCACTTTAAATGTACCTGCCTAATTTTCAAGATCCTACATGGCATTCTTCCTCCCCTAATCCCACTATCCTGGAATTCTTCTAGACCTGACACTACCAGATCCGCCCACAAACTCAAACTATCTTTCCTCTCATTGAAAGGCGTCTTGTATGCAGGTAAATTAGGAAAATCTCTTTTCTTCAAATTCACTGAGCTTTGGAATAACCTCCCTGCCCCGCTGCGAAACCTAGGCTCATTCCAATTATTCTGAAAGCATCTGAAAACCTTGCTTTTCTCCAAAACGTAAAGCTATCTATTTAAAATGTAAAGCTAGCTATCCTCTTCATAACCTCTAATTTATTATTATGTCCTTCCCTCATTTATTGAATTACCTGTAAACCGTGTCGAGCTCTATCTTTATGGAGTTAATGCGGTATACAAATTTAAGGTTTAGTTTAATTTAGTTTCTCTTCCTCTCTTTTTTTTTTCTCTCTCTCTCTCTCTTCCTCTCTTTTTGTTTCTTTCTCTCTCTTCCTCTCTTTTCTCTCTTTCCCTCTCTTCTTTTTTTCTCTCTCTTTTTTCTCCCTCTCTTTCTTCCTCTCTCTTTTTTTTCTCTCTCTCTCTTCTTCTCTTTTTTTCTCTCTTTCTCCCTTTTTTTCTCTCTCTCTTCCTCTCTCTTTTTTTCTCTCTTTCTCTCTCTTTTTTTTCTCTCTCTCTCTCCTTTTTTTTTCTCTCTCTCTTCTTTTTTTTCTCTCTTTCTCATTCTCATTAAAAGGCGTCATGTATGCAGGGAAATTAGGAAAATCCCTTTTCTTCAAATTCACCGAGCTTTGGAACAACCTCCCTGCCCCGCAGCGGAACCTAGGCTCATTCCAATTATTCCGAAAGCATCTGAAAACCTGGCTTTGCTTCAAAACGTAAAGCTATCTATTTAAAATATAAAGCTAGCTATCCTCTTCATAACCTCTAATTTCTTATTATGTCCTTCCCTCATTTATTGAATTACCTGTAAACCGTGCCGAGTTCTATCTTTATGGAGATGAGGCGGTATACAAACTTAAGGTTTAGGGCTCCTTTTATCAAGTCACGCTAGCGGTTTAACGCGCATTAAACCGCGGGACGCACTAGCCGCTACCACCTCCTCTTGAGCAGGCGGTAGTTTTTGGCCAGCGCGGGGGTTAACGCGTGATGAAAAGTCGCACGCGTTAACCCTGCTATTGCGACTTGATAAAAGGAGCCCTTAGTTTAGTTTTAGTTTAATAAGGAGACTGAAAGCATGTTCAGAGACACAAATGTGTATACTACAGCCTGAGCATTTTAAAATAAATTTTCTTTCACAGAACGCAGGAGCTCATTCTATCCTAGGATGTATTGTTATGATTCTTTCTTTCTTGCAACCAGTAGCAGCTCTTTTTCGACCAGCACCTAAGAGTGAGAGGTCAGTAAATCAGATTAATACTTGTGAACATTAGAGCATTAGGGGCTCAATTCTCAGCTAACTGTTCTAAGAAAATCAAATTTTGTACTTTTGTCTTGTATATGTCCATGTCAAGGAAAATAATACACAATTCAGGGGTAATTTTGTAAAGACTGTACCAACATTTAGGCACCAAGAATGCATGTTACAAATCAAAACTGCTTTTGATACTTTCACTGGCAAGAAACTCCCTCACAGAACAGCTCAGGTTTAGAAAAGAGCAAAGTCACCCAGAGGCACGTTCAAGGACTTAGCTGACAAAAGACGACTTGAGCTCCAACGCTGTCACGTCTTCTCCAATCTTCCCAACAAGCGACCTTGTTTCACCAATGTTTGGCTCATCAGGGGAACAGTGAACGTGCCTCTGGGTAACTTTGCCCTTTTCTAAACCTGAGCTGTTCTGTGAGGGAGTTTTTTTGCCAGTGAAAGTATCAAAAGCAGTTTTGATTTGTACCTTTTGATTCTATACTGCTACATTAGTCTGAGGCTTTTTCTCCCTCTTTTTGAGTGCATGCTGGGTTTAAAGAGGGGGGTACCTCAGTGCCACGATCAAACAACATTTTGAATCATTATATGAACATATTATATGTTGTGCGTCCTCGTATAATTTGATAACACATTTTAAATGATCCAGTATTACATCAAGCTTACAGGGTACTTGTCTAGCAGGCTGTCACAGGTCTTCCTCAGTCTATGGTGTTCTATCTCCATGCATCATCAATGTTCCTTTCTGGTCAATATTCGCCTGTGATGATCTGTATTTTTTAAACATTGATTACTGCAAGCTAAATTAGGCCCTGATATTTAATGCTAGCACCTATGTGGATACCAGCATTGAATATCCAGGTTCTAGCCATGCGCAGAATGCACCTGGGGTGAATATCAGATGTTATATTTCTTTATAATTTTCCATCCATTTCAGAAATGGAAAAAAGCATTCCTATATATTTCTGAAATTTTAGATATTTTTCCAGTGATGTTTCTAAATCCACCCCCTCCAAAAGAGTAGCCTCTTCCTGGACCTACCATGAGGATGCCCCTATGTGCTTTCCCACTCCACCCCACCCCTAGACCTACTTGATCGCTAGTGGTCTAGGGTGTAAACCAGGTCTCAATTGCTCCTGTCCATGCCAACTCTAAGCGCAAAATAGTGACTGTGACCTCTAACAGCAATATCGCAGTACTACCACTAGAGGTCAGCCTTATTTTGGCAGTACAGGTACAATTGTTATGCCAATAAAGTTATGTGAAACTGAGTCTAATATTGCATCTACCTTCTTAATCTCTTCAGGAGGTTTATCTTCAACTGGGCTCATGCTTTGAATGCTTCGGTGCTAAAAGTTCTGGCTGGTAAGATGATTTTTGTCAGTTTGTCAAATTAAGTAAACATAACCATAGCAAGTAAGTTAAATGTGTTTGCATGTATTTTATTTCTTCCTCAGTTCACATTTCTCACATAGTGAGTGATATGTTCAGAATAAACCTACTGTAATTATTGTGTTTCTTTACAGAGAAAGTGGAGTTAGGTTCTTTTTTAAATTACTTTTGGGAAATGACTAGGGTAGGATTAAGGCATAGGCAAACAGAAAAGCTATAAAGGGCCACATAGGTTACTAGATTTTGAAGTATACAGAGAACAAGTGGCCCCACCCCATCCAACCTCCAGTTCTACCCTCAGCCCGCCTCCACACTAACTTCGTATATATAGAGGGCTTCTGAGTATGCATGGATGTGACACAATGTCAAAGGGTTAATCCCGCCCTGGCAGTGACTGTAGCTGGATATATCCTTGGTGGTATATGGACATTCATCACTTGACACATCATCACCTGACAGTTCAGCACTGAGACGTTTCATCACCTATCCATTTCATCACATCACACTTCATTAGCATGAACATTTTATCGCTTATTCAAACAAAGGGGGGGGGATTTATCAAGCAACATTAGGACTTAATTCATCTTTAATGTGTGTTAAGGGAATTAGCATGCGCTAAATTCTAAAATCCATTTTATAACTATGGAGGGACATTTTGGATAGGCTGTCTAAGTCTGACTTTGGACATTTCTGCAAAGACGTCCAAAAGTCGGTTCAGGAAAATGACCATTTTCAAAACCGTAAGACATCTATCTTTTTCTTTTTCGAAAATGACCTATCTAGATGCTCTGGCTCTTAGGACGTCTATCTTTTTTGGCCATTTTTGAAAATCAAAACATTCAAATGCAAAACATCCAAAACAAGTCCATTTGGACATGGGAAAGGCCAGCATTTTAATGGGCTGGCCACACAGACATGCCAACAGAGCAGTGGGGCACCATAGAGGGTACTGCTGTGAACTTCATATAAAGAGTGCCAAGTACACATTTCACCATAACCCTCTTATAGTGTATGATGAGCCCTCTAAAACTCTCCCAAAACCTACTATGCCCACCTGTCTACTACCCCAGTAGCCCTTATGGCTACAGGTATCACCTATATGGCAGTACAGTAGGTTTTGGGTGACTTCTCTGGTATCAGCAGCATGCCCACTTCAGTATCGGCTCGCCTTTTGACATCACTTCCTAGGCATGAGGCGCGGGTCCCAGAAGTGATTTCAGAGAGAGTGCCAATGCCGACACAGGGAAAGGCAAGGGGCGGGCACGCGCAGCAAAGAGAGGAGTGGGGGGGGGGCATAGAGGAAGACCTTAGGAAGACCAAACCTGGGTTGGATCACCCCCCTCTCCCCGGCACTTCCTTACTATGCCACTTCTCACACTTTCCACCATAAATGTAGTGGGTAAGGTGGGATATGGGTCAGGATCCCCCTCTCTATGGTTCATTACACTGTCCACCAGGCTACTCCAGACACCTTCTTGCTGCTTTAATAAAAAGTCCCTTAATATCTGAAGCTGTCATAGATGCTGGTATGTACTGTTTCTTTCACATCTTTTGGGGATGGGAGGGTGTCAGTGACTACTGGGGGAATTCGGGGGTCATGCCTTCATGCATCCAGTAATCATTTAGTCAGTTTGGGTACCTTTTTGGCCCTTATGTGCTTTTAAAACGGGTCTAACTCTGAATGTCTAAAATGATGCTGTGAACGTCTTAAAAATTTTTTATTATCCCTACAAGACGTCCAAGTCCTAAGGCTGCCCTAATCCCGCCCAAAACACACCTCTAACAATACCCTTTAACATTTAGATGTACTGGAGGGAAAATGACCTTCAAGAGGTCTCAAAAGTCATTTTCAAAAATCGG
Organism: Geotrypetes seraphini; assembly: GCF_902459505.1. NCBI lineage: Eukaryota > Metazoa > Chordata > Amphibia > Gymnophiona > Dermophiidae > Geotrypetes > Geotrypetes seraphini. Next base: position 15,370,645 of record NC_047095.1, on the reverse strand, counting down.
CATTTGGACATTTTGGTGATTAAAACATCCAAGTGCCACTTTATGCCATCTTTTGGATGGTTTTCTTTTCTGAAAATGAGCCCCTTGGGCTTTTAGTATTCATGCATATTAAGATGCATTAAACCGAATTCCCCCCTTATTGTATTCAAATTATATGCACAGAAAACTTGGGAGAAATGGAGAGGGATGCATGCCAACACATGTCCATGCCCGTTCTTTTGTGCCTCAATATGAGTCTTAGTAAAATTTCTTACACATAAAATTTTTGTAAGGCTCATATTTAGACATAGAAGAGCAGCATTTTCATAACCTTAATTTGCCATTTAATTGTACAACATCTCGCCACCAGAGACCATCATGCAACACTTCATTATGTATTCTGAATATATTAATTGGAATATGTCAGCTCTGGGAAATTTGTAGCTCTGATTAGAGAATGATGCGGGGAAAAGATTTGTCTCCATTCCCGCAAGCTCGGTCCCTGTCCCCTCAACTGATCCCGTCTGCACAAAGCTTGAATAGTTATGATTTTATATTGAACTTAGTTTATTAAAGTATAAAAAGAAACAATATTCTGTGCAATTGTCATTTTATAAACACAAATAATACAGAGCAAGGATCAACAAAAACCCCTGTCTCTTCTCCCCTCCCCTTCACAAATATTCCCTCCACTACGAGAAGTTAAAGAAGCATGGCCTGGGCTTTGTGGTCCCCAGTTATGTCTTACACCAGCTCTAGCAGGATACATATTTCAAATCTGATATATTCTAATCACAAAATAGAAAATGGAAATTATTTTTTCTACCTATTGTTGTCTTGAAATCATGTTGGTCTCAGGTGTTGGTCTCTGTTTTCTTTTGTCTTCTCTTAATTCACTTGCCAGGGTCTGCTGACCATTTGACATTTCTTCTTTCTCTATGCTCACCATCCATCTTCTATCTCTGTGTATGTGTTGTTCCCCTGTTCAGCATCTCCCTTCTCTATGTCACCCATACATCCCTTTCTAATATTTCCCCTATGCCCATCTACCTGCTTTCATCATCTCACCATTCTATGATCCCCTCCCCCTGTGTACAGTATCGCTCCTCTATATCCCTATGCCCCCCAAGTCCAGCATCTTCCTTCTGTGTTCTTATTCTCACCCATGTCTAGCCATCTTCTCTCTGTGTCCATATACCCTCCCATGTCTGGCATTACCCCTCTGTGTCCATATACCACCCCCATGCAGCATTCCCCTTTTTGTCCCTGTTCCTATGCTCCCATCCATGCCCACCATCTCCCCTCTTTTTGTATACTCGTATCTCCCTGTGTCCAGCTTCTCTCCTTTCTTACACCAATGTGTCTCTTACACTCTCTCTTTCCTCCCTCCCTCTGCTATGTTCAATATTTCACTCACTCTTCCTTCATTCACATGGTTCAGCTTTTCTCTTTCCCTTCCCTTCCCTTCTCTCTCCTCTTCCCTACAGGTCCTGCACCTCTCTCCCTTCCCTCTAGCCCCCTTCCCATGGGTCCAACACCTCTATTACCTCCCTTCAGCACCCAGGTGTGGGTCAGACACCTCTCCCTTCCCCCAGTCCCCAGACCAGATTTAGTACCTGTCTCCCTTCCCTTCAGATCCAGCCGGTCCAGCAGCCCAAGCAACCCCCTCTCCCCTTTGTGGATGCAGCAGCAGCCCCTCCCAATTGCAGGACCGGCATCCCCCTCCCTCCCTCCTGATCACAGATCCAACAGCCCCTCTCCCGATCAAGTGTCAAAGGGCAAACCCCCCCCCCCCAAAAAAAAAATCTTGTGACTTCCTTCCCGGGGTCGGTCCCTTTAAATCTCCTGCTATGGACCTACTAGCCTCTTAGAACTTTCATCGATGAAGAAGCAAACTCACAGGCCTGCTACGGACCTTCCTCCGGTGAAATCCCTCCTTCCAATGTAGCTTCTAGTTTCACCGGAAGTTACATTGGAAGGAAGGACTCAGTTGGAGGAAGATCCTGTAGCAGGCCTGTGATGTTGCCTCTTCATTGATGAAGCTTTTAAGAGGCTTGTAGCAACCAGAAAAAAAAAATCTAAGAAATACTGTAATACTTTAAATAAAAATAAAATCAATTTCTGGTGGAAATTTAAGTTTAAACTTGGCACACAACACCTGAGTATGCCCACACTTTGTCTACCACATGTCCAGTAGTTTGTCTAAAACAGTTTATGTTATGGCAGAGTATGGGGTATAGTATTAGTTAGGCCTATTTTTATAGTAACTCTCAAGCAGCCAGAAACTACGTTTATCCGGCATCTATCAATCCCCATGAGTGCCCGTTAACTGAGAGTCTATTGTATTTGAATCCTGCACCTTAGTGCTGCTTTATTGCAAAAGGTTTTCTATGGAAGTCTAGAATGTGTTTGTTTATGGCAGTGTTTAGTAACTGGAGCTCTCTCTCTCCCCCCCCCCCCCTCCACCCCCTCCCCAGTTCACAGTACCTTGAGAAAGATGGTGTTAAAGGGGACCCATCTTACTTTTTTTGCCCAGGGCCCAGCTAAACCACTGGGAGTAGATTAATATGCTCAGATTGTATTTTCAAATACAGTATAGCCATGCTATTTTCAATGAAATAAGTAGCAGTACTTTCCCTTTGAAACTTGTCACAATGCACCTGTAGACATTTCTAGGGCACAGAGGGCACAGTCAAGTAGTGTCCATGGATTTTATCTTAATACAGGTAGTTTGAAAAATTGCCTCTTTGGTACCTTGTTGTCACCCTTGAAAAGATAGAAAGGGGCAGTTCAAACCAATGCAGTTTTTATAGGAATTCCGATTACTGCACACAATAAAAGGTGGGTGAACTAGAGATACACAAAATGATTTAAGCTTTGATGGTTTTGCACCTCTTTCTTTCTCCTTTAGTGGCAGCCATATTTTTGGGCCTCGAGCAGCCTAGTATATCTGGCAGTGGCTGGATGGTTAAGGTCATGGGAGGTTTTGTAGCATGGGAAGCACTAGCATACATCATTCTCGAAGTCAACGCACAACTGGAAAAGAAGAGTAAGTCTTTATTGCCACAGTTTAATGGGCATTAGCATAGCACAAGAATGTATGACAATGGTTAGAGCATGAAATCGAGGACTAGGAAAACCAGGGTCCAAATTCCATTTTTCCCTCTGACTCTCCTTGTAATCTTAATCGGATCCCCATTATCTCCCATTGCCACAGATATTGTACCTAGTCTGAGCACCACCTAAGCACGATTTTGAGTAAATGACTTTTACAAAGAAAATACTAACTGGCCAATATTTATTGCTATTTAACCAGCTAGAAACAGCGCTCACTGATTAAATTTCACCTAACCAGCTAAATCCAGACATTCAGCACAAGATATCTCTGCTGAATATTCCCGGTTAGTGGCTAAAAGTTATCTGGCTATACTGGGCGATAACCAGCAATTGTCAGCAGTGACTGGCCAAGTTTAGCAGCCAAATAGGGCCGTACAAATAGCAGTCCTATCTTTGGCTGCTATAAACTTAACCAGCCAGCACTGAATATTGACATAACTGGTTAAATTTATGCTGGCCAACAATAAACCAGATATTCAGTGCTAATCACTGTAAATTAGCTGGCATTGGATATCCATGGTCACTGCTGACCGTGGGAGTTAGCCGACCTGCCTCCCGCAGTCTGAATATCGGCGATAAATATTTATTGCTAGCTGCATTGAGCATTCTCTACCTTTGCTACTTCCTGCTGGATTGAGGCTGCTTGCCTTGCTGCTCTTCCGTCGTCTTGGTCCTATTCTTTTTTTCTATTGATATTCTGATCCTCCCTTTCTTACCTATGTGACCCATCTTGTGCTCTTCTAGAAGTGCTCTGACAAGTCTATTACTCTGTTCTGTACAATGGTATGTAATTTAGGACCAGCAGTCAGTGGCGTAGTAAGGGTGAGTGCCCCTCCCCCGCCCCCCCCAACCACGCATGCGCCCCTCCCCTTCCCCGTACCTTTTTAGCTTTTCCAGCGTGAGCAGCATGCTGCACACATCGGTGTCGGCTCATCCTTTGACGCCGCTTCCTAGGTGCGGGTCCCGGAAGTGACGTTGGAGAGAGTGCCGATGCTGATGTGGGCAGTAATCTCATGCTGGGGGAAGGCAAGGGACACGCAAGGGCGGGTGGGGGGCGGAGAGAAGGAGGGGTGCCACGTGCCCTTATGAAGACCACACCTGGAGTGGACCGCCCCCTGCACTCCCCCCCCCCCCCACCACTACTAGTAGTGCTATGATTTGAGGTGATAAGTGTATAATATGCCTGGGTACAGAAAGAAGTGCGCATGTCCATCCTTCACAGCTGCAACGAGTAGTCTCCAGATAAGAGCAGGATGTACAAGCCAGTAAATATCAATAAAATACAGAGCAATGCATATAGCAAATACTCGTATTGTTTTGCTAACCTCCGGGAACCTCTTAAGTTACATTTGGGGTTTGAGACCCCTGATGTGCAACCATAGATAGGTAGGTGGAATTACTGTCTGCAATTGTAAAAATTGCTCCTGAAGCAGGTAATGAGGTGCTGAAACATGTTGGGTGTATAGACATTTTAATTGTTTACGGTTTCCACTTTTATCTATGGTTGCTTTTAATAAAATTGAGATGCAAATCAATTGATATTCACCCGTGTACACTGCTCTGTATGTATCGATTATGCTGTGTGCAGCAATTTTGGACCTTTTTTTTTTTTCTGCGATTCAGGCCAGTAAATATGCCGGTGACAGCACCGTCAGTCCACCACACTGAGGGACAATACAATACTAGTAAGGTGATTAATCAGGCGAGTCTAGGGAGGTATGTGGTGAGGCCGTATTCTGATGTAGGGATAAAGAGGTGGGAGCAAGAGCTGGTATTGGGTGTCAGCAGTGGGATGGGGGAGGGGAATGCAACCAGGTTTCAACTAGTAGAGAATAATCTGAATGTTTTTGTGTTTCAGGAGTCCACAAAGATCCATATGGAAAGGTAATGTTTGCCTCTTCATATCTTTATGACAGATTTAAATACTTTTCTTTGATAACCTCTGATTCTGACAGTATATATTTCATTAAAATGTCACAAAAAACTATGGGCTCCTTTTACTAAGGTGCGCTAGCGTTTTTAGCACACGCAGAATTTTAGCGCGTGCTAAACCTGCGCTATGCTTCTAGAACTAATGCCAGCTTTTGTGGTCCCTTGGCGTTAAGGTCTAGCGTGAGCGGCAATTTAGCGCACGCTATTCCGCATGTTATGGCCCTAACGCACCTTTGTAAAAGGAGCCCTATATGTAATGCCTGGGCACCTTATCACGAAGGACTAGGGTACAATATGGGTAAAGCCTAGCAATCCATACCTTTCATCCTTGGGGCCATGTTGGGCTTCTTCAAAGCCCTACTTTTTGTGGACATGAGGGTTCTTTTGGTGTTCAGCCTGGAGTCAGTACGGTCACTCAGAATATGGAATGTCCAATTGAAACGGTTGTCCAATAAAAGAATAACTCCAATACATGGAGAAAAAAAAAAGAATTAATCTCAACAAGTCTAATTAAACAAAAAAGAAGGGAGGTGTAAAATTCAACTCTTATTCATAGAAATTTAATAAAGCTCAGGGACCCAACATCAGTGGCATACCTAGGGTATGTGGCACCCCGGCCCATCATTTTTTGACACCCCCCCCATCTATATGAAAAATATGATTTTTACTAACAATCCACATATCGCACAACAAGAGTGTACCTAGGAAAAGGCAGCATCTTAAACACTGCAGTGAGCATTAGAACACAAACATTGTAAAACTAAACAAGCCAGATCCCGCACAGTCAATTGATCCTGTAGTCAATGCCAACTGAAAACTAAGTTCTTTTCATACACACAGAACAGAGATACACCCTCGCCCAATATGGAATAATCACAAACTAAAAATAGAAATATGTAGACAAAAGTTAAACTGAACCGCCAAGAACCAGATCCTGGATACAATGCAACATCACAAAAACAGTAACACATGTCCTCTAATACAGTGCAAAATATAAAGACAGTAGATGTAAATTTGAAAAAACTGATACATAACAATCACCACTTTACAAATTAACAAATAAAAATAAAACAAATCATGAGAAATAAAAAAATACCATTTTATTGGACTAATCCCTGTAAGCTCGGTCCCCATACCCTCAAACCACCTGATTCCATCCACACAAGCTTTGAATTGTTTATATTAAAGTATAAAAAGAAACAATATTCTGTACAATTGTCAATTTATAAATCAGCGTCTTCTCCCCACTCTCTCTTCCCCATTTCCCTTCAGCGTCCTCAACCCACTCTCTCTCCACTTTCCTTCAGCGCACACACATAAAAACAAGCAATTTCATTCTATTCATTCATAGAAATTAAAGTCTAAATAATGCCAGTCACATAACAAAACATGATTTTACAAAAATAATTCCCTGCACAGTCAAGCCTGCAAGGATTACTAGATGTCTTTCAGCAGCTCCCCTCCCTCCCTCCCCCTTACCTTTGTGGCCAAGTCAAAATGATCTAACAACAATAAAATTTTAAAAACACAAAGCACGCTGTACGCAGAGAAAATGTTAATTATCATTTATATTCCACGGGTTTTCAAATAGGTCAAGGCAGATGACTTTATGCAATGTCACCTCAGTAACAACTATACAAAAATAGACAAATATTCCCCCTCTCTTTTTACTAAACCGCGATAGCGGTTTTTAGCACAGGGAGCTGCGCTGAATGCCCCACGCTGCTCTTGACGCTCATAGGCTCCCTGCGCTAAAAAAACGCTATTGTGGTTTAGTAAAAGGGGGCCATAGTGCAAAATATAGACAGCATATATAAATTCTCAAAACAGACACATTTTGATCACTAAATTGAAAATAAAATCATTTTTCCTACCTTTGGTAATTTCATGAGTCTCTGGTTGCACTTTCTTCTTCTGACTGTGCATCCAATCTTTCTTCCCTTCTTTCAGGCTGTATGCTTCCTCTCCTCCTGACTTCATTCCCCTCCTCCCAACTTTTTCTTCCTCTCTTCCTGCCCTTTCTTTCTTTCTCTCTTCATGCCCCCTTTCTTTTTTTCTGTTTCTCTTCTTTCCTTCTGTCTCCTTGCCTGCCCCCTTTCTTTGTTTCTCCCTGCCCTTCCCCAAGCCACTGCCACTGCCGCTGCCATCGGGGAACAGGACCCAAACCGCCACCAATGGATAACAGGCCCCAAAGCTGACGCCGCCGACGCCCCATGCTCTCCCTGCTTCGGGCCGACCAGCATTCCTCTCCCCAACGTCAATTCTGCCGTCGGAGAGGAAGTTCCGCCCAGCCAGGCAGCGATTGGCTTGCCCGAACTTCAGAATCTTTCTCATAATGCCTTCTGATTTTTAAAGGGGTTTCACTAATGCTTTCATCTAATTGTCTTTCCAGGTCAAGAAGGAAATGATTGTTCTGCTCATCTACATATGTGGAAACCTGGCATTTTTAATAGCGCTGTTAGTAGGAATTGGACAGTTATAGCAAAGAGATAAAGGTGAAAGTAAGAAAGGGCTTTCCTGCCATCATCAAATTCTGCATGTTGGGACAAAGAAGCACTTGATATTGTGATTAGACTATAAAAAATGGGCATGTACATCCAGTAACACTACAGAAATGGTGAGTGGTAAGTTTTTCTACAGCGTTGAACTCTGCAGGAAATTACAACATACTATTGACTTTTTTTTTAATAATAACAAAGGTGACTATATCAGATGATAGAATAAATTGTTTAACAGTTACTATGGGAATGGCACTGTTCTGTTTCTGTCTCTTGCAGAAGACCCAATGAATTCTTCTAGTGAAGAAGTAGCTTAATGATTAATGGGGGAGAGTGTGACGCAGTGGTTAACGCTACAGCCTCATCAACCTGAGATTGTGGGCTCAATCCCACACTGCTCCCTGTGACTCTGGGCAAGTCACTTAATCCCCAACCCCCACCCACCCCGCCCCCCTTTGCACATTAGATAGATTATAAGCCCACCAGGACAGACAGGGAAAAAGACTTAAGTACCTGAATAAATTCACGTAAACCATTCTGAGTTCCCTGGGAGAACAGTATAGAAAATTAAATAGAGAAACAATTAGAGAACCAGGAAAGCCTGGATTCAGATCTCACCGACGCTCCTTGTGATTTTGGACATTACGTAACCCTCCATTACCTATTGTACCTGAATATAATTCATTTTAAACTGCTACCGAAAAAGATGTGAACAAAATTCCTTCACAAAAACTTTAAATTAAATGAAATTGTGTTTTTGTGCTCAGTCAGTCTGCAAAGAAGAGAGACTGCCAAGAGGTCAGAGTGAACAGAAAGATTTCAATGTAAAATATGAGGAACAGAAGCAAGTGATTTTACTAAGTAGCATGGCAAATCAAGGTTGCTAAAGATCTTGAGACTGGGGATTATTTTTTTTTTTTTTAGCAAACTTTGGGTCCCTTTCAATAAACAGTGTTAAGCACTAATATGTGCCTAATGGCCTAATGTAGGATGTGTTAAAGCATTTTGCAATAGTTTTGACATTTATGTGTATTAACCACACAGCATTTATTTATTTATAGTTTTGGGGAGGGGCATGTCAGGAGTAGAGATGGGTATGGAAGTGCTATTCAGCTAGTCCGCTGACATTAATGTTAACTGAAAACCGCTGGCTAAGCGCTAATGCTAACTGCACAGCTTCACTAAAAATGGGCTTAGCATATGGGAAAACCCGCATTTGGACATGCTAGGCCCATTTACTAGTGCAGCTTGGTCTTTGGACTTAACATACGTAATTAAAATACTATCACACAAATATAAAACAAAATATACGTACTGTACTTTCTAATTGGAAAGATTTTTCAAAATTAGATTGTAATAATTGGTGGACTATGTTATGCTTACATGCTAGGAATGAGAAAGTTTTAGCTGTAAGATCGGCAATGTAAGCAAGTTTGAAAAAATTGGGGAACTTTTATTTAACTTTGTGAACTTAGACTAAGAGCTCCTTTTACAAAGCCACGCTAGGGCCTTAATGCGCAGAATAGCACTAGCTGCTACCGCCTCCTTTTGAGCAGGCGGTAGATTTTTGGCTAGCGCATGCTAAAACGCTTAGCGCACCTCCGTAAAAGGAGCTCTAAGTGTAATCTATTATAAGATTGTTTATGGTTTTATATTTAAGACTGTAATATAGAGTAGAGATGACTGCAATACCCAGGGTCAAGTTAGGTTTTTGTTTTAATTTAGGATAAGTATGATCTGTATAATTTGTATTGTATTTATCTTTTTTTTTTTATATGACAAAATTCAATAAAATATGTCCATTGAACAAGTTATGATATAGTACTACTACTTATTCATTTTTAAAATTTCTATACCGTCTAATTCATAGGCTAAATGCTAAAACATTCATTATATTCTATGGGCGCCTTAGCATTTATTTTGCGCGGTAATCTTTAGCGCACGCTAAATCGGTTACCGCCCCTTAATAAAAGGACCCCTTGATTTCAGTGGCATAGACTCCTACACTTCTCCTGCAGCAGATTTAGGAATAATGATGCATGGTGTGTGGTTGTGCATGCTGTACCTTAGAGGGAACACAGGTTAGGGACAGTTGGCCCTTTTTTCAGCTGGAAGCAGAGGTAAGCAGTAAGCAGCAAGAATCTTAAAATCTACAAGTTCTGAGTTACATACAAATCCGACTTAAGAACAGCTTTAAAAACGTAACTCGTTCTTAACCCAGGGACTGCCTGTATTATACGATTAACATGAATTTTTGCCTTACAATTTAAATAAGCTCTCTAAAATTAAAATCTATTCCTTATTGGCTCATTTATATGGACTCATTAATCCATCCTTTAATGCAAAAAGTTAAATACCCCATGAAAAAAGCGCAACGCATCAAGTCAGCTAGCACTGTTACCATCCAAGGACCACGCAGAGCAGAAGTGAGTGGGAATGTCCCCAAGATCCTAACTTCACAATAGAAATGGGAGATCTGGGGAAACTTGAAAGTAGGATGGAGACTTTGATGGGTTGTTGGACCACAAAAGGCTCTTATGTCACTATATAGCACACCTGTCAATTTACTGGTACCAGGTGCACTAAAGTCAGCGATTGTCGCTAAATCAGTTTTGGCTGGTTTAGTGACTATCGGCTTTGCCAACCCGATGCACAAAACAGTTCACCACGTGATTTTCTGCATGATTGCTCATTCTCCAATCCGGCCATGCAAATAAGGTCATTGATATTGAAATGCCATATAAACTAGCAGAGCAATTGATGGCTTCCCAATGCATAAAAAAAGTGATCGCTTGTAGCAATCCGAAAAAAGCGGCTGGTCAAGACTACTCACTTACCTGTGCTATCGATAGTTCAGCCCTGAAAATAATATATTTATAAAATAGCATACCTTTTTATTTATCTGCCCCATAAAAAAAAAGCGAGCCAAGCTGCTCCCCCCCCCCCCACCACCACCAGAGACACGCTGCTGCACCCCCTCAACAACAACCAGGGGCCCAGAACTCCCCACCAATGATGGCTGCCCCGCAACAGCGACACATCTAGAGAGAGACAGGAGGGATGCCCACTTCCTCTTGCTACCGGAAGCCCCCTCCTGTGCCAGGACCCTACCAAGCTGTCCCCTCCCCTCCTCTTCCCTGCTCCCCTTTGTTAAAAAAAAAAAATTGGCACTCCCTCCTACCATCAGATGCCCTGGAAGTGATATCAGAAAGCGCTCCAAAGCCAACGCAGGCAACAAGTTCTTCGCTGCTTGCGCCGAACTTGAAAAGGTACGGGGAAGGGGCGCAGTCGGGCACGGGGAGGAGTGGGAAGGGAGCGGAGAGGAAGAGGGGTGCCGGCGCCCTGAAGAAGACCATGCCCCAGGCGGACCACCCCCTCGCACACCCCTTACTATGCCACCGACAAGGACCTTTCTTAGATATTAAGCTTGAAATTTCAACCTATGTGCTAGGAATGACTCTTTGTTTTCTGTTTTTGTGAAAAATAAACTTTTGGGGGTCCTTTTACTGAGGCACGCTAGCAGATTTAATGTGCGCTAAATGCTAGCACGTCCATAGACGCGTTAGCATTTAGCGTGCCCTAAAACGGCTAGCTCGCCTTAATAAAAGGACCCCTTTATTTGTATTATTAAGGAAACATATTAATGTACTACTACTTATCATTTCTATTTTTTTTGTACCATCAAAGAACTAATTACCTGGAAAACAAACATCTCAATGTACATTTTATAACTACTTTATAAGCCATAATTAAGGCACATCTACTGAGAAATAACACTGCTTTTGTCACTGGTTGGCTTGTCTCTCTAGAAAAACATAGGAGGTCCTTTATCAATGATTAGGGCATATTGTCTGCAGCAGGGCCTAGAGGAATGATCCTGTGGCAGATAACTTGAGCAATTGTTAGTAAAAGACCCCATAGATTCATTGATCAATTACAGACTAATATGTTTGACTTTGCAACCTCAGATACAATAAGACTTGTAAATCTTTAACTCAAGAGACACCTTGAAACTTTCCAGCATATGCTAGGGAATCCTCGGAAACAATACCACTTTGAGATAATATGATGCACTATTTAAACAATGGTCAGTACTCAGTACTATTGTAAACCTCTGCTGAATACTGTGTCATCAGAAAGGCTCTGTGCTACTCGATCAAAAAAAGGCAGAGAGAAAAGAAAGGTAAAAAAATAAACCCAGCACCCCCTTTGATACAAAAAAATGTATACTAAATTTAAAAAATCTGAAATGTAAAAAAAAAAATGGTAATGACTAGGCTTTGAAAAGCAAAGCAAGAAATTTTTAAAAAAATCAAAAGATAATGAATGAATCTACACAATCATAATTCAGCATGGCACTTGCTTTAGAATACAAAACAATCAAAAAATCCAGCAAAGAGTTCCACAGGAAAAGTGGAGAAGCAAAACCAAGAAGAACAATGGCTCAAAGTGTAGTTCAGAAGTTGGAAGACATTGATTCCAATTTTAAAATATTGGATAAATGTCTCTCAACAGCAGAATCTCAGGTTTCTACTATGCATGTGGTTTCAGTACCAGCTGTAACGGATTCCCATATTATGTACTCAAGGACTGAAGCTAGACATCTGCGACTGGTTAATTTTCCCAGGACTCATTTGATAACATCTGAAATTTTATTATGAAAATATTTAAAATAAATTTTGGGATTGGCCAACGCAGATTCTATTCCCGTACTTAATCAATACTACGGTATATTCCTCAGAAAAAGAAAGTTTCAACTGAATTAGGAGTAGATCATTTCGAATCTGTAGATTTTGATTTGACTGGGTTCCTTGAGGACTCCCAAGATTTAATTAGAGAAAGATCTACTCTATTGATTGAATGTAATAGTGAGGCAGATAAAATGCTTATATTGAAGACTTAGGGCTCCTTTTATAATAATAATAATAATTTATTGTTTATATACCGCCAAAGCCAAGTTAGTTCGAGGCGGTTTACAATAAAGAAGAGCTGGACATACAGCGAAAAAAAAAAAACAATGAAGTCTTTGACTACAATTCAGTGCAGTGCAAAATAGAAGAGCTGGAACATACAGCGAAAAAACAGAAACAAGAAGGCTTTGAGTGCATGACTGTTTGTATAGAGTAAGGTAACATTGTAGGGACGGTTTGCAATAAGAGTGAGTCAATAGGGAGCAGGTCGTACAGTGTGGGGTAAGTAGTGAAAGCTTTGGGAGATTTTGGTCAAAAGGGAGTAGGTCGAGGAGATTTACAAAGAAGGGTAGGTCATACAGTGTGGAAAATTAGTGAAGACTTTAGGCATTCCTGGTCAAGAATCGGTTGAACAGGTTGGTTTTGATTAGTTTTCTGAAGTTGAGGTAGGAAGAGGAGTGCATGATGGTGCTGCTTAGCCAGTCGTTCTGTAGGCTTGCTTGGAAGGCCAGCGTTCTGTCAAAGAATCTTTTGTATCGGCAGGTTTTTATTGTAGGGTGGCTAACATGCGTATTCTGCGTGTAGGCCTGGTGGAGCAGTCTAGTTTGAAATGGGAGACCAGGTACAGAGGGGCCAAACCGAGAGTGGATTTGAAACAGAGACAAGCAAATTTGAACAATACTCTTGTCTCCAGGGGCAACCAGTGGAGTTTTTGGTAGTAGGGGGTTATGTGGTCCCATTTCTTTAGGCCGAAAATCAGTCGCACAGCTGAGTTTTGTATGATTCGGAGTTTTTGAATGGCTTTCTTGAGCGACCCCAGATAAATAATATTGCAATAGTCAAGTAGGTTTAGGATGGAGGATTGCACCAGTAAGCGGAATGATGTTGAGTCGAAGTATTTTCTGATGGTTCTAAGTTTCCATAGTGTCGAGAAGCCCTTTCTGATTAAAAGCTCTGAATGCGTATCTAGGGTGAGATAGCAGTCCAGTGTCACTCCTAGGATTTTTATGGTATCGACAATAGGGAAGTTCTGTCCATTGAGGGTTATTGTAGTATCTTTGATTTTACTAAGGTGCGCTAGAGTTTTTAGCGCACGCACAAAATTAATGCGCGCTAAACCGCACGGTACGCTTCTAGAATAGTGCCAGCTCAATGCTGGCGTTAAGGTCTAGCGCAAGCAGCAATTTAGACGCACGCTATTCCGCGCGTTAAGGCCCCAATGCACCTTAGTAAAAGGAGCCCTTATTTTCAAAACCTGAGTACTAAATTTTGTGGTGATAGTGTTTTAATTTTCCCAAATGTGGCTCGTACCACCCAGCTTAGGAATAAGGCATTAATTTTATTAAAACCACAAGTAGTGGCGATAGAGACCATATTCTTTTTAAAGTTCCCGTGTAAGTGTATCTTTTTGGGGACCCTTTGCAACTTGAGCAGTTTTTGAAATTACATGAAACTAATACTTAAAAAAAGTGGTTTCAGATTTTGGTTTGGAGTTCAAAGTAATTGTACACCACTAGAAAAATTAGTCTGAGAATTTGTCTAATGTGATAACTGGTAGATTTACTTATTTCTTTTATATTATTTTCTTTATGTACAAATTTACAGATTTTTGTTTACTTGAGACATATCTTTTAAAAAAAAAAAAAGGTGAATTTTCCCCATTATGTATGCTTGTTGGAGTTCTTTGGTTTAATGTTTTTAGATCTTTTCTTTTTCTGGAATGTTTGTATTATTATTTTTTATTCTATAAAGAATTGTAAATTTGAAAATTAAATAATAATAAAAAAAGAATAGTGGTATGGACCCAGTCAAGAAAGACCTTCTTCCAGGGTCCGTTGTTGATATTGACCACTGAGAATGAAATGCTAATGAGCAAAACAATATACCGTGTGCAAAATAATGCCAAACTAGCGAAAACGCCGAGACTGTGGCAGAGGAAATGTGCTGCGGAGGCCGACAGCAGCCTGCTAGGATCACTACAGCTCAGGCGATCCTCTGCAGGCTGTCACAATTAACTTTGAAAGTGAGACCAGGAGGCCAGGGGGAAGCCAGAGGATGCTAGAGATAAGGGAGAAATATGCAGGTCTTCGGGAGAGCTCCCTGGTGTAGAAGTACATGGAGGGAGGGAGGGAAGGGGGGTCCATAGAAACAGTGCATATGCCGGACTGAGGTGGGGGAGGGAAGGAAAGAAAATTGTTGCAGGAGGAGTGAGAGTGATGAGAGAGGGAGAAATGGTGCATGGGGAGAGAGCATGTTGTGTTGGGGGTGGGAAGGAGGGATGTCACTCAAGGGAAGAGGCGAGTGAGAGAAAGCATGCAGGAGGCAGAAAGTGTTGGACTCATAGTGAGGGCGAGATGGATGGGAGGGACCAAGCGCCTAAATCTTCTAGTGTGAAAGCCAAAAGGGGACATGCTGAAAATGCATGCATAGTTTTACAGAATAGCATTATTTATATTAAATTACATTGGTATCTTCTATCCCGCCAATACCTTTCAGTTCTAGACAGTTTACATCAAGAAATTAGCCTGGGCATTCCCAGGAGATTACAAAATTGATAGCTATAGTATGTATTGGGATCTGGGAAGGGACGATATGTTTGGTTAGATAATTTGACAAATTTCTTGAATAGTATGGTTTTCAGTTCTTTCCTGAATGTTTTGTACTTGGGCGTCGTGGTCAGCAAATTTGAGAGGTAGCGGTCTATTTTCGCTGCTCAGGTGGCTAGTAGATCGTCATATATTTTTTTGCTTTGCATGCCTTTGATTGGGGGGTGGGTAAAGTGTACTTGAGTTCTCCTTGGTCTGGATGTGTTTTTCCTGATTAGGCGGTTGTTCAGATAGATTGGTCCATTTCCATTTAGGGCTTTGAAAAGGGTGCAGTAGAATTTGTGATGTATGTGTGAGTCTTGGAAAGCTGAGGTAATGTGGTCGTATTTTTTCAGCGAGTATTATTAGTCTTAGGGCTGTATTTTGGACTGTTTGTAATTGTTTTAGCATGTTGGCGGAGCATGACAGGTAAAGTATGTTACAGTAGTCCAGGAGTCCTAGGATTAGCACTTGTACTATGAGTTTGAATTGTTCATTGATGAAGTATTTTCGAATTTGTCTTAAGTTGCACATGATTGTGAATGCCTTCTGAACAGTTTTGCTGATTTGAAGTTGCATGGTGCAGCCTTTGTCTATCATTATTCCCAGCAGTTAATTAACATGGTTTACAATATATTTCCAACTGAGAGGAATTTCCAGTCCAATATTAATATTCTCTCATAAGAAAAAAATATATTTTTTATAACTCATAATGGGGGGCCTGTGCCGTTATTAGCACGTGGATTCCATACACTGAGGTCACTTTTACTGCGGCTATAAAATGGCCATATTTTCCATCTTCTGAATTAATGGCTACATAATAATTTCCCTGTTAGCACGTGACCACTACTGCTTGAGCCCTGTCACCTATTTACTAGGCAATAAGGGTTCTGCAACAACCACACCCTAATTGGCGAGTATGCAGCGATATAACTGTGCTGATTGGTGCAGCTCATGTCTACTCTCCACCTCCAAACATGCTCTGCGCTATAAAATAAAACCTATTTTTTAGCAAATGGGTAGTATGCACTGATGCCAAAACTGCCATGGCATGCCCGAGTACATCTTGCAGTAGCGCCTTTTTAACTTGTGGTAAGAACTCATTAGCGTGTACCACAGCTCAGTAAAAGGACCCCAATATTTTTGTAGACCATTAGAAGGTGAGTTTCATAGAGCACACATTTCCTTTAACTCCACCACTTTTCTTCACGGGTCCTATTTTAAAAGGTGGTAGGCAAATATTATATCAAAATCTCGTATGCAATTTCACTTTAGCTTCATATGTAGCTTCTCATTCATTTCCAATACTTATCTGCCAATGAGGAGATATACCCCTTCTTTTACTATGGTGCGCTAACCGATTAGCGTGCGCTAATTGAATTAGTGTATGCTAAACGCTAACGCGTCTATAGACTAACATTCACGCGTTAGCGCATGCTAAATCATCGCACGCTAATCGGTTAGCGCACCTTAGTAAGAGAGGGCCATAGTCTCTGTGGATACACTTTAAATCAACATTTAACATTTAAGCAAAGCATTATTTGACTCTATACAGTTTGGAATAATTTCTTTGATTGGCAGATAAGTACTGGAAATAAATATGAAGCTACATATGAAGCATTAGAATTTACGTGCACCACGTTATAGAATGTAGAATACGTACGCCTAGAAAGTTGTGCATTCAAATTCTAATTGGTGCCAATTATCAGCGCTTATTTTGTTAAACAATTGTGTGCGCAAATCAGCAATGCGCACAGATTTGTAGGCAACTTTTGTCGCACTATACAGAATCGGGCCCTGCCATGGTAGGTGTCTGCATAACGGGCGCCTACTGCATGTCAATCACCGGTCGGCGCAATTTCCAGAATTGCATCTATTTTCTTTTAGAGACGCCTTTAATATAGGCCAGCCTTTTACAGGCTTATATTTATGGCATCTGACTCATGCCTAGGCACTCCTATGGATGCCTAAGGCCACTTCAAGCGTAAACCACACATATGTTGGCTGTAGGCATGCTTACACGTCTACGTATGTACATGAACAACGCCTACATTGCAGGCATCCTTTGCCACATTTTTTTTTTTTAAACATGCATCCACTTACAATCAGGATGCCATTTTTAGAATCAAGCCTTAATGCACAGTTTACCAGGTGGTAACTCAAGTTGAGAGCCATGCTAAGGGACTTTGTGGTAATTTAGTAGTTACTGTGGAGTAAATCACATGTTTAAGTGCTTTTTTGTGTCAAGGGACATAGCATGAGCAGAGCGTGGGCGTTTGATAGATAATACGCTGTATTTAGCTTGCACTAAACACAGAGTTAAGATAGTGCCTACACAGGAGGCACTAAGGCCCTGATTTTATAAACAGCGCCTAAAAATTAGGTGCTGGGGAATGCAGCGCATAGCAGTTGTCAATCATCAGTTAGGCATCATTTATAGAATCTTGTCTAATGGCACTTAAAATATGCTTAGGCTGAACCTTAGGTGTCCCTTATTTATGCCAGGCTTGTCTTGGAATAAATACCAGTGCCTAAGTCCATTTTAGGCAGCTATATAAAAACACATCCAAGACCTGTCCTTAACCACACCCATTTTCTGGTAGGCACCTTCTTGAGCTAGATGCCTACCCAAAATCAATAGGCACCTACCTAGTAATTTGTTTTAATTTATGCCAATTATTGAGTCAATCTTGTTAGCACCAATTAAGCTAATTAAATAAGTTGTGCACCTAAGGCCTAGATTCATTAAACCTCCAAACCGTGTGCAATCCATTTCCGTTTGCATGCTGGCTGACGAATTCACTAAAGGCCTGCATGCAAATGGAGATGATCATTAACACGCCCCCTACCCACAGCCAGGATCACTAGAGAGCGATCCCCGCTCATGCACACACCCTGACAGTAGTGACAGGAGAAGCAACCTCCTGTCACTGCTATCAGGGCTCAGCCCCGATCTCTCCTGCCTGCCCTGCTCTGCCCCGATCTCTCTTGCATAAAGCGGGCCTGCACTGCGGGGAACGGTGGCAGAGAAAAGGAGAGTCCGGCGAGTAGGCAAGAGAAATCGGGGCAGAGCAGCTCAGGCAGGAGAGCCTACACTAGTCCTACCCACCGGCCCGACACCGGCCATGCCAGACACCCCCCAAGCCCTGCTCTCTCCCTCGCCCTCCCTTGGCTCAGCACGGCACGGCCCTCAACCCCCTCCCGGCACGGCCCTCCTGCTCCTTATGACAAGGCTCCCATCTTCGGGAGTTGAGGGGTGCCCGGTCCCTCCTGCTCCTTGCGACAAGGCTCCAATCTTCGGGAGCAGGAGGAAAGTCCTCCTGCTCCTGCTCCCCCGGCTGCTGCTGCGCAATAGCGGCCTTAGGCCGCACCCCAGCGCATCATCTGGTATACGGGGAGGGGCCTAAGACACTGATTGGCTGAGGCACCTCAGGCTATGGCCAGGGCAGGATTAATTCATCAAAGGCCCCTAGGCACACAAGTACACTGGGCCCCCTGTCCCGCCCTACCCCACCATGCGCCTAGGCGGAAACAGGAAGCTGTGTCAGAGGGAAGCTTTGGGCAAGCAGCACCGGTTGCACAATTACAGTTCCCATTGCCTTTCTTACCCATGTTGCTTGCTTGTCTTACTTTCTGTCGATGGGGGGGGGGCTGTATTGCCAATTGGGGTGGGGCCCACATTGCTGATCAGGGGGGAGCCCATGTTGCCGATCTATGCTGCAGGGGGGCTATCACCGTTTGGAAACAACAATGTTGTTGCCCTCCTTCATCGGGCCCCCTTGACCATTTCGGGCCCTAGGCACGTGCTTACTTGTCCTATTGGTTAATCCTGCCCTGGCTATGGCGAGATACAAAGGATTGTTCCAACCGCACACTCCACTTATGAGGGCTCAAGTCCCATTCCAATAGCATCCGTAACTGTGCTGCCTGATAATACCAGCGAAGATTGGGGACCCCTCTTCCCCCCGTGACTTATCGGCCCACATCACCCGCTGGGAAATTCGAGGTGCTCTATTTGCCCAAATAAATTTCCTAAATTCCGCCTGCAAGATCTTAAACATCTGAGGCAGTAAAGGGATGGGAAAAGTCTGAAACAAAAATAGTAACCGAGGTAACACATTCATCTGGAGGACAGCTATACGCCCTCTCCAGGAGAACCAGAGCCCATGCCATCAGTGGAGATCCATCCGAATCTGTCTGATAACCGCCCCATAGTTAGCCTCATATAGCCGCTCCAAATCCATGGGCAAATAGATACCCAAGTATTTAATGCCCTTGGATGTCCATTTAAATGGATACTGATGCTGAAGATCAAAAATCTGGGCTCCCCCAGGGTAAGATTCATCATCTCAGTCTTGTCTAGATTGATCTTAAATATTAATTTTTTTTTTATGGGGCAGATATTTTGCGTGTGTAACACACACAAAATATCTGTGCCATGGAAAAAAAATGAATAAAAAAGACAGGCAGGGCTGTCAAAAAACCTGCAGACCTGACGGTAACTCAGTTACCGACAGATCTGAAGCAATCGGGTTTGCTAATAGTAAAACCCAATTCAAAACAGCCAAGCAATTGTTAGTGAATCAATCGCTTGGCTATTTTGCATGGGGGTTTGCTAATTTGCATGGGAGGATTGCTACAGGCTTTAGTGAATGGGGTTGCAGGGAAATTTAGTTGCAAAGGGCTCACAAACTGATCGGTACACGATTGGTTTTCTTAGTGAATTTGGGCCTAAATTGGCTAGGTGTGCCAATTTAGGCACCTATCTTTAGGCGTCTTTTATAGCATCTGAGCCTAAGTGCTTCCATGTTAATCGGGAACAGGTACCGCACATTAATGTGAATGTTAACACATGATCTGCAATAGAACATACTAGGAATGCCTCCAATAGATGCCGTGTTAAATTTGCAACTACCGTGCAATGAAGTCCCATATTAAATTGTGCAAATTGAACTGCAGTTTAGTAAAAGGGTCCCTAAGCTATGAGTGGCAGTTTAAGCCACATCCCTCTTAAGAATTCTGGCTGTTATAGTCCTGCTCCTTTCATTAAAAGCAAGCTGCGATTGTCTCATGTGTTAAGTATCAAGTTGCCCAGATGGGTTAAGGACAATAGTATTTTATTGGACACCTGGAAAACTTTAAAATGTATTAATAAATTAACAGATGTTCCAGTAGAGAATTCTACTTTTCAATCCTTATGGTTAAACTCCAAGATTCAAATAGGCGGATCTGTGATCGCCTGGAAGCATTGGATGAAAGCAGGGATTCGAACACTTGATGATGTTATCTCAAGTGAGAAAATGCTTGAGTTTTCATGACTGCAACAAACATTTAGTATTGCTAATTCTCAAAATTATAAGTGGTTGCAGTTGAAGCAGACCATTCAGAAGGGGTTCCCTGATTGGCAAAATCTAAAAAATTATTATAGTTTGCAGATCCTTTCCTTCCAGATAGATTCATTAGGACATCAGGCCGCCAGGTGGTATAAAGTAATATCAGAGTTCTTGAATAAAAAACAAAAAAATGGTCTTTCGAAATAAAGCAGTATATTTCTGCGTCTCGATGGCCACGAATTTGGACTTGGAGATTGAAATGTACAGCGTCAGCATCTATGAGACAGACATGGTTTTTTTTATTACATAGATCTTTTTGGACCCCTTTTAGGTTACATAAGTTAGATAATTCTAAATCTAATAGATGCTGGCACTGTCATTTAGACATTGGGACACTGGATCATCTGTTGCTTAATCGTCCTTTGATACTTAGCTTCTGGAGGTTAATATGGGGTAGAATAAATAACATTTTGGAATCATCAATTCCTCTAATGTATGAGGCAACTATTTTAGAGAGCATTGTGGTACAATATTACATGTTAAGCCCCTTATAGATCAATATAAAGGTCATCTTTTCCTTATAATGACTGGGATAGCCATCCAGATGATCACTCAAAACTGGAAGAACTGTGATCGTTTAAATTTTTTGTTCTGGTGGGCAAGTCTTTGCTCTAGTTATAGATATGAAAAAATAAATGCTGAGAATTTGGGGCAAGGTAATATATCTAAATTGATATGGGGCCCATTGGCATCATATGTCACTTCCTTATAATTGTTTGTTGACTGTGAGTCAGTTTTTTATTTACTTTGGTACATATCCAGGGAAGGGTGGGAGGGGGTTATTTATGTTTTAAATTGATTTTTGAATATTCACACTTGAGATGGGTGGGAAGAATCAATATTCAGAATAGGGTAAGATTTTTATGGCAATATATGTTTTTGTGTTTATTGAATGATTATTGGATGGGTGGGTGGAGGAAAATGGTTGATTATGAACATGTGAAAGTTGAATGTGCTTTTGTCGTATCATTATATTTTGCATTTGTTGTATTGCACTCTTGAAGTTTTGAAAATTAATAAAGAATTATATTAAAAAAAAGCAAGCTCCAATTACAATAAAGAGGAGGTATGTTGCTTTGTTTACCCATTCTTTCCATGTGACTAGCTGGAGCCAGAGGTGATCCAGAAAAGAATGTTCCAGACTTTAAAGTCACATGATATAGACATGTGACTTTGCTCTCTAAAATGACAGCCGATCATGGAAATCCTGTTTATATACGACATGAAGTTGTGTGGCGACTTCTTAGCATAGCTGAAGGTAAGACAAACTGTACTTTATGTAAATCATGCTGAGTTTGAGTATATTACCTAAGAAAATTTTCTTTACAGTTTCAACTTGAATAAATATTAATTTTAAAAATAACTTTGGTCATGAAAAGAAATTAAATCTTTAAATAGTTGCAACAGAGCCTAAACGAGACGATATGTGATTGCAGTGGGGTTATAATATAATAAATTACTTCAATTTTAAGCTTTATAACATTATTTAAACAGAATAGGAAACCAAGTCCCTTTTATTTTGAAATGAAAACAAAATTGGTTATAAGAAAAATAAGGTTTAGAGGTTTTGGGTACATTTAAATAACACAAGCATGGGTTGCTAACTGTAAAGAGAAAACCTCTCTTTTCACACATTATATTTCTTCAAAGTATATGAGTGGGATATATGGCCAAATTCAATGCCCTTTTATTACCACAAAATGCCCTTTAATTTGGACTTTACTGAAAAAAATAATTAGCTTATGTGTCAAACATTGCATGACTTTAAATCAATGTTTCAGATTCAGACTGAGAGCAAGATTCTTAAAACTTAATGTGCCCTTAACGATGGTCACTAAATCTTTTCCAGCCGGTTTAGCATGGATGTATTTTAGCAGCTGATTATCAAAATGGCTCACCGCAGTCTTTTCTGAGCTTTCTAGCAGTCTCTGACTCTGCCATGCAAATGTAGTACAAAGAGGTCATTAATATTAAAATGGGCTCATCAGTATTCAAAGGACCACTCTGGGCAATTCTCTATCTTCGCCAAATGTATCCCAAAATGTGGTACTGGCTCTTTGTTTCAAACATCATCGACTGCTCCAGAGGTGCCGTTACTGTGAAAATTGCATCTCGGGCATGTTTCTGGTTGTGGCTCATGATAAAACTTAATATTACAAAAATAAATTACAAGATTCACATGAATTATAGTAGTTTGGGGGGAAGGGACAAAAGCACGCTTCTTGAGTGTGTGTTTTTATTCTGTTTTTAAATTTGGCCAGTATAAGTTATGGGATTTGCCTTTGGTCTGAGGAATGAGCTTATTGTAGCAATGTTTAAAGACCAGGAGAGTGTTATTTAGAGCAGTGTTTTTCAACCTTTTTTGGGCAAAGGCACACTTGTTTCATGAAAAAAATCACGAGGCACACCACCATAAGAAAATGTTAAAAAATTTAACTCTCTGCCTATATTGACTATATATAAAGTAATTCTCTTGAATAGGAATCAAATAAACACAAAGAAAGTATTTTATAATTACTTTATTATGAAATAAAAATTATAAAATACTTTATTCAGTGCGAAACCTGGGCCTGTTTGGCTGAACACAAAGCTGATATTCTGGCTGGAATCGAAGAAAGACACACACGTAGCTCTTCGTCAACAGCTCTCAGTCTCTCTCTGTATTTGGTTTTTATAGCATACAAAAATAGACAAATATACCCTCCATCCTTTTTATTAAACCACAATAGCAGTTTTTAGCGCAGGGAGCTGCGCTGAATGTCCAGCGCTGCTCTTGACGCTCATAGGCTCCCTGTGCTAAAAACCACTATTGCGGTTTAGTAAAAGGTGACCATATTGTAAAATATAGACAGCAGATATAAATTCAGAACTGTGCATAGTAAGTGAAGGGAAGTTTTCATCTCTGGGAATTTACCCAGTTAACTATTAAGTTATTTGGGCAAATTCCTTTGAAAACTGTGGTAATACTGCCTCCACTTTGCTAAATTTAAAATAAAATCATTTTTCCTACCTTGTCTGGTGATTTCTGGTTGCACTTTCTTCTTCTGACTGTGCATCCAATCTTTCTTCCCTTCTATCAGCCTGTATGCTTTCTCTCCTCCACACCTCATTCCCTCCCCCAACTTTTTCTTCCTCTCTCCCTGACCTTTCTTTCTTTTTTTCTGTTTCTCTTCTTTCCTTCTGTTTCCCTGCCTGCCCCCTTTCTTTCTTTCTCCCTGCCGTTCCCCAAGCCACTGCCACTGCCATCGGGGAACAGGACCCACCAATGGATAACAGGCCCCAAAGCCGACGCCGACGCATGCTCTCCCTGACGTCAATTCTACAATCGGAGAGGAAGTTCCGCCCAGCCAGGCAGCGATTGGCTGGCCCGAACCAGGCAGCGATTGGCTGGCCCGAACTTCCTCTCCGACTGTATAATTGACGTCGGGGAGAAGAAGACTTATCGGCTCCATAGATTAGATCGCCAAGACAAAGTGAGTCCTGGGTGATCGACTCACTTTGCCTTGGCGAGCTACTGGCGCCCCTGCCTCGGGCCCCCTGTCAGCTCCGGGCCCTGCGGCACACCAGGCAACATCTCGCGGCACACTAGTGTGCCGCGGAACAGCGGTTGAAAAACACTGATTTAGAGCAAGATATCACTTCTAAAAACTCCTCCCTCAAATAATGTCTCTGCGAAACCCAGAGATAGCTCATTGGATGACTTAGGGTGCCTTTCCTGCCAGTCTTTCTGGACCTTAAACTAGGTTTATCAGAAGCCTATATGGTGTTTAAAGTCCTATCCTTTCCACTTCTAATAGGAGTTGATTATAACATTGATTTACAACTTTCTGTGTAGCATACATCTAAAGTTTCCTGCCTTCCATACTGATAATTTATGTTCAACACCCATTTGGTACGTCATAACTTCTATTTTTCCTTTTAAAACATATTTTTTTAGTTTGTATGAATGGTAAACTCTACAAATTCTGAAATCATGAAGGAAAAAGATACAACACAGCAGTGTGTTCTGTCTCCTAGCAGAATTAACTGCCATTTCCTAACTATATAGTTTACATAATGGTATATTGTGTTTTTATTATCCTTTTAATGATCCTATACTTTGGGTTAATTATGTGAAAGCTTACAATGTTGAAATAACGATAATAAATCACTAAATACCTTTATATATATTAAAAAAAAAAAAAAAAAAAAAAACATCGTAGGGACGTTTATCTGGCGTCCAGGGACAGCCATGTAGAGACGTCTAGATGACGTTTGAGATAGCTGCGTCTCCCTCGCGCTCAGCGTTTCTACAGACGTCTAGACAGCGTCTAAGTAACGCCTAAATAACAATGATGCGCCTAAGTTTAGACGCAGTATAGAGAATTTACCCCTAAATATATAAATCAAAGGATCACGTGACACCATGCTCCGGGAAGCATGCTGGTAGTTGCTTTTCCAGCCACCTTCCCGAATAAACTGCTTTTAGGCGTTCTCAAGCCTCCATTTGTGGCGATCTGGTGGGGTACTAGTCTTCAATTCCCTAAGTTGTTTCCCTGTCAGGCCCGCAGCGTTGGATGGCCGGTAAAACTGTGCAGAAGGACAGAGAGCGCACTTGTGCACCGGCGGACAAGATAGCGCTTACCTCCAGCTGCTTAATTTTGCCCATAAGACTGCTGTTCTGAAGGCTATCAGGAGTGGCAGGCAGCTGACCCACGACCATCAAAAAGTACTCTGCTTCCAGGATTATTCATCCCCGGTGGCACAGCAGTGGCGGCAATTTGGGCCCATTAGCTATGTTAGTAGGGTTCGGAAGGCACGTGATAGGGAACTGATTCAGTTGTCTGGACAAGAGACTAGAACTCGATGTGCCTTTGGTCTTCATCCCACCCCAGCTAACAAACAAAATCTCCTATCCCTGCAGGTGGCACTCAATGAGCTTTTACATCAACAGGCTTCCAAGTCTCTTGCCTATTACAAATTCCGCTTGTATGTTCATGGCAATATGGCAGGGAGGCTTTTGGCCTGTTTGGTCTCCCAGCGAGAGAGCCGCAAGAAGATTCTGCGTCTTCATACAGCCGAATCCGCTCAGGTCACTAGTGATTCTGATATCTGTGCCGTCTTTCGTCATTTCTATGCGGATCTTTATGCTCCTTCTCCGGATTTGGGGCTCCCTGGGGATTTATATTTGGACGGACTCAATCTCCCATGTCTTACAGAGCAGCAGCTTGCTCGATTGAATGCACCTATAGAGGCTGAGGAGGTGGAACTCGCTATTACTCAAAGCTCTACTTTGAAAGCGCCTGGAGCTGATGGTTATAGAGCTGAGTTTTATAAACTGCTGAAACCTGAAATTGCGTCCTCGCTTGCTGCTATGTGATGGTCATTGCTGAAGCTATGCCTGAACACCTTAATGTGGCTCAGATTATAGTCCTTCCGAAACCGGGGAAAGACTCTACTATCCCAGAATCATATCTGCCTATCTTGCTCCTCAAATTTGAAGTCAAGCTTCTAGCAAAGATCCTGGCCAATCGTTTGGCTCGGCTGTTGCCGTTCCTCCTTCATGAGTCCCAGGTCGGATTTGTGAAGGGTCGTTCTGTGGTGAAAAATCTTGGATTGGATATGTTTCCTTCATGTTTGATAGCAGCCTAAAATTTGTCTGGTTTTGTTCGGGTAAGCAAGTTTGAAACTTTTGTACAGCTCCCCATAAAGCTTTGCCTTATCAGAAGCCATTTAACAATTTGTAACTGCACGCGTTTACAAAAGTGCTGCTTGATTCCCCGATTTGAATCGATTCACCAATTCACTTCGGTGAATTGATTCATTTTCCCCCCCAAATCAGACACACCGATTCAGTGAACAACCCTCTCCCGGAGAGGTCTGACATACCTCCAGGGCCTCCTAAAGCAGCAACAGCAGCAGTGGTGAATGACCAGCAGAGGCAGGCTCTGGACAGGCTACTCGTGGCCTTTCCTCTGCCTGTCACTGATGATGTGACAGAGGAAAGCCCTGGGGGGCAGGCCGAGAATAGCCTGTTCAAAGATTGCCTCTGCTGGCCATTCACCACAGCTGCTACTTTAGGAGACCCGACGATATGTCAGATCTCACAATAGGGGGTGGGGAAGGGGGTCGATCGGGAAATGCTGCACAGGGGGATGGGAGGGAGAGACGGAAAGCTGCCACACAGGAGAATAGGAGGGAGGGATGGAAAGCTGCTACACATGGGGGAAGAGAGGAGAGAAGAAGAATTGTTGGACATAGGGTGAAGGAAATGAAGGGAGTGCAATAAAAAGGTAGCATGGGGTGAGAGAGAGAAATCCTGCATATGGTGGAGGGGAGGGAGACATGCATGGAGAAGAGATAGGGTTACCAGACATCCGGATTTCCACAGACATGTCCTCTTTTTGAGGACATGTCCGGGGGTCCGGATGGCTTTTCAAAACCCAGCACTTTGCCTGGGTTTTGAAAAGCTGTGTTGGGCAGGGAGTACGTCCGTGCATGCGTGGCCATCGTGTGACATCATCACATAGTGCGGACATCCTCCCTGCCCGACAAGAGCAGGCAGTGGGGGCAGGGCTAGGGCAGGCTTGGGGGCGGGGATGGGCGAACCAGGTGGGCCTGGGGGTAGGGCTATGGGGTCTAGATTTTCCAAAAGGAAAATCTGGTAACACTAAGAAAAGAGAGGAAGAAATGTTGGATCTAGGGTGGAGGGCAGGAAATATTTCACATTATAATGGAGGGGAGGAAGGGAGAGATGGTGCATGGAGTGTAATAGAGAAGTTTAACCCAGGGCACAAGGCAGGGAGAGAGAGAAGAGAGATGGTAGACAGTAGAAAAGAAATGTTGGATAAGGCTGTTGAAAGGGAAGGCACAGAGAAAGAAAAAATTGCCACATGGGCAGGAGACCCTGGTGAGCAAGTTAACAGAAGACAAACAGAAACCAGAGCCTGGAACCAACATGATTTGAATAATAAAATGATCAGACAACAAAAGGTAGAAAAAATAGTTATTTTCTATTTTGTGATTACAATATATCAGATTTGAAATGTGTATCCTCCCAGAGCTGGTGTTAGACAGTGAGCGTGAACTAGGACATAACAGAGAGAGGAAATGTCTTTTTTGTTTATTTTGTTTACTTCACAGCACTGGCATAGGGTTGGAGAGGTCAAAGGGAGTGGGGTGGGTGAAGAGGCTACAAAATAAACCCACCAGGATGTTTGAAAAAAAAAAAAAAAAAAATGCCTGATTGGGCAGGAAAAGAGAATCATATTGAATCGAAAAATATTTCCCTAAATTGAGCATCACTAATTTACAGCAGAGGATGTTTGTTTCACTTTCAGCCTAGGCCAGTGTTCTTCAACCTTTTGACACCTATGGATCGGCGGAAATAAAAGAATTATTTTGTGGACTGGCACCAGTTCGCGGACCAGCAGTTGAAGAACATTGGGCTAAGCTGTGGGCCAGACCTCGGCCCTCTTTGCTCCAGACCCCGCCCCCATAATAGTACCAATTGTAACACCATTTTTTCCATTCATTTTTCATATACACACACACACACAAAACACAGTATAATCTTATTAACAACACATTATGGTTAACCACAAAATTAAACTACACAAAGTACACTGTATGCTTCTCAACATTCATTCCTACCAGAACACAGATAATCCCTATGCAAATACGGGACCAAAAACTAAAAGTAATAATATATACAAACAAATCCTAAGATGCGAGACACTGTATACTGTACAACCCCAGAGAAAAAGAAACAAATGCATTTCTTCCTGAACAGTGCAAAATACAGACAGCAGATGTAAATTCTCAAAATTGACACAATTCAATCACTAAATTTAAAAGTAAAATCATTCCCCCCTACCGTTGTCTCCCTCCCTCCATGCTGTGCCTTACCTTCTGGCCTGCTTCCGCCTGGCCGTTTTATGCTGCCCCAGTGTTATCTTCGGGCCGGCTTCATCTTCCTCAGTGCTGCAGTGCACAAAGCCGCTGGGCAACGGCTCCTCGCACGCGTCCCGCACCTCCTCTGGAAGCCTTCCCTCTGACATTGCGACATCAGAGAGAAGGCTTCCGGTTCAGGCGCAGGACGCGCATAGGAGCCACTGCCCACGGCTTTGTGCACTGCAGCACTGAGGAAGAGGGAGCCAGCCCGAAGATTACGCTGCATTGATTGCACCACGGACCAGCGATTGAAGAACACTGTCTCAGGCTTGATGTACGTGCCAGCCCTGTGGGCCGGCAGGAAACTTATGCGGACCGGCGGTTGAAGAATACTGGCCTAGGCAGCAAAGAATATGTAAATTAATGATGCTTATAAGTGTTTAAGAAATTAAGTAAATAAGCTCCTTTTACTAAACCATGGTAGTAGAGCTTCTTACCATGGGCTGGTAAGGTAAATGAGCCAACAAACATTCATTCAATTCCTATGAGCGTCAGAGCATTTACCTTGCCGACCTGCAGTAAGCTGCTCTACCGCATTTTGGTAAATGACAGTGTAAGTTAGGCAATAGCACGTTATATTTACAAAGTATTAAATGTACTGTTATGCATTGTGTGAATTTACAAACCGGTAAGAATTCCTTATATGTCACATAATGCATCTTTCAACCCCTCCCTGTCACACTGTGTTCACCACAGTCAACTCTTCCCCCCTTCCCCAGGCATTATGGGTCAGTTTCACTAAAAGCACTGATCATGTCCGACCAGTTTGCAATTGTTCACTGACCCTGACCCGATTCACTAACCTTCTGGGCCGATCAATCTCCCACCCAATCCGATCCGCCCATGCAAATGAGGTGAAATGGCATGCTAAGTAGGAAGACATCGATTCACTAAATAGAACAAGAAACGCCGATTGGGTTTGCCAATCTAAAATGAAGCGACTGCTGAGGACCAGTCACTTAGGGCCTATTTTACGAAGCCGTTTAGCGCGGGCCGCTGCGGTAACGGCCCCCGAAGCCCATAGAGATTTAAAGGGCTTCGGGGCTGTTGCTGTGCAGCTTTGTAAAACAGGCCCTTACTGTCCTAGCCGAACCTCCTGCTCTCTGCCACCCTGAAATCCCAGTATCGAGGTTATAAAACAACCCTCAAAATAAAAAATTAAACTGTACATTACTCCTCATATATTCTGCAAAAAGCGCAGTGCCATGAGAGCACGTGGTTTTAACCCACAGTTTAAAAGTGTGTTCTGTTCCATAATCTGGCTGCATGGTTCTGTTCCATAATCTGACTAAAGCGTATTCTGTTCCATTAAATTGAGATGTCCACTCAAGTAAACTGCAGCCATCACTCCCTCTTTGTTTTGACCTCGCTTGTGCGGAGAGCAAACGCATGCATGGATTGCATCTATAGCCAACCAGGACAGTCTGCGCATGCGTCGCGATCGCTCTACAGCGAGCCATGGGATCGCGGTGGGGCGTGTGTCCAATCAGATAATTTGCATGAGGACTCTGTAGTGAATCAGTCATCCGGCAGAACTCGGCCACGAATCGCCCAACAACGATCCAGACCGGTGAATCTAGGCCTATGTGATTAGTGTACAGCCTCTGATGTCAGGCCAGAAAATAAGGGTTAGACTGTGGTGCATTGTTGTCCAATTCCTGGCCTCTGCTCCTAAAATCTTGTGATAGGATGGTTCTCTCTCGATAGATTATGTGCTGTGCAGCTCAGAGTTCTTTAAAGTCTCGTTCCAAATCAGTCTGGAATTTCAAGCCTGTTTAATAGGAAAAGCAGGCCTACAAACTAAAAAATATAAACCTTACAAAATATTCTTTTTTTTTTTTTTTTTTTACGATGTTCCCCCTTTAATAACCCGACATTGCGAAAACTACAATGAATTTATCCTCCAACATCTTTTCCCATCCTGCAATATTAATTTAAAAAGAAAGAAAAAAAAAACACAAAAAACATCACAACATACATCATCGGGGCCTGTGAGATTCAGGTTCACTTACAATTTATTTATTTTTCTTTTAAAACCAGACACATCAGTATACGTGTTGACTCTAAAACTGAAACGGGCTCAGATGAGCAGTGGCGTACCTAGGGTATGTGGCACCCGGGGCCCATCATTTTTTGACACCCCCCCCCCCCCCTCATGTAAAATTTTTTTTTTTTTTTTTTTTTTGCAATAACCATGAAATGGAATAAATGGTCAGAATAGAAACAGGCAGTGAAAATTTTCTTTTTTTTTTTTTTTTTTTCAAAGTATTTTTATTGAGAATGGCAAAAGGTCCAGACAAGCAACCATGGTCTGTACAGAAACTTATACATTATCAAAAAGAACACAGAATGAGAGTAACAGCAACAACAAGCATGAACAAGCCTCTCCCAAGAGAAAATTGCCAATGAGAGGCATAGCAATACACAACAAAAGGCCAAAACTTGGGGCAAGCAAACAAATCCCACCCCAGAACCCACAAGAATAATAAGCCGGACTAGACCCTCAGCCATATTTTATAATGAAAAAAACCCCCACAAGCAACAACACCCAGACCGCTCACCAGACACACCAATCCGCACAACAAGCAACCAAGAAACACCCAGCCACCACCCAGACAAAACTACCAGACACACCTACCCCACCAAGCCCAGACCCAACCCCCCCTCCCCAGAGAGTGCAAGCGCAAAGTGGACCGTGAAAAGGGCAGCTGCAGAAGTGGAAAGCCCCAGATAAGTAGGTTAGCTAAAGAAAGCCCACAGATAGAAGAAATCAGGATAACAGAAGTTCCAACAAATGCTTCCACAGAAAATTTTCTTTTATTGAACCTCATTTATGTAACCATTATTCCAAACATAACATAACATAAATTATGTCTGAATTGTCATGACATCAGAAGTACATATGGAGTAGTTGCAGGTGATGCTTGGGACAGTTCTGATTATGTTAGTTTGGTTTTATGTGTTTTTTTAATAGAAGGGTTTTTATTTCTTTTTTTAAGGTTTTGTAGTTTGTGGTCGAGGTCAATAGGTTGTAGAGTTGGGGGTCAAGTGTTGCAGCTCGAATGGCTAGGAGGTTGTCGAACAGTTTTTTTCTTTTGACGTTTTTGGTTGGAGGGTGTGTGAATGGTGCGTGAGTTCTCCTATGTCTGTTTGAAGTGGATTGAATTATTTAGCTGAAGAAATTAGTTACCCCTCCCCATTCCACACACATTAATTCTCTTCCATTTTTGTTCCCATTATAAAAAAACACTGATAAGTTCCCAGGAAAAAAATACATTAAAATAAGAAGTGAAAACAAAGGCCCCTACAGATGAGAACATAACATAAGAATAGCCTAACTGGGTCACACCAATGGTCCATCATGCCCAGTAGCCCATTCTCATGGTAGCCAATAGTGCTGCCCGATTCAGAGAAAAATATTTCATTCGATCCGATTCACCCTGTTGAATCGATTTTTCGATTAGATTCACTGTTAATGACACCGCTTTTTAAGTTTAAACAAAGTATAACAATAAATTTCACAACAACAATAAATTTCACAAAGTACTTTAAAAAAAAAAAATCACATTTTTCCATTAAAGCAGTTCTGGAGACATTTGCTTGAACAGTCTTTTTTCCCAGTCCATAAGCAAGCAATATGAAAAAGATTTCCTTAATTATCTACTCAAACATTTTTGCTATTTACTTTCATTGTACCTAGACTATTATTCAGTAGAAAAAATTTAGTTTGTTCAATCAAGCAGAACATTCACTCATAGAAGTCCAATGTCCACACAGGATTTGATTGAACAAACAAATTTTTTCTACTGAATAATAGTTTAGGTATACTGAATAGCAAAAATGTTAAAGCCACACAGAAAAGCAGTAAAAGTCAATAGGTTCTCCAAGTGGGAACAACTGAGTGCACCAATCCAGGGCAAGCAGACGCTTCCCCCATGTCTTAATAACAGACAATGGACTTTTCCTCCAGGAATTTGTCCAAACCTTTCTTAAAACCAGCTACGCTATCTACTTTTAACATAACTTCTGGCCACTTCATTTTTAAGCTTAGATCTTTCCTTCCAAACAGAGACCTTGCTAGATGTCAAATACAGCACAAGGTAACTTCACATGGACTTAACTGTGCAGGAAATGAATCTCCTCATACACCCACCATATAGTGCAAAAATGTGCAAAGGTCTGTTTTTTTCTTTCGATCACTACATAGCCTAATGCCACACAAGCAGCGCTGTTACAAACATATTCTGAAGGTCAATGCTAAGGTTGACAAAGTTTCCTTCCTTGGACCAGAAGGAGATACTGACAAACCACTGGAAGAGATTCTAAAACAACTACCCAGAAATAACACCCAAAGACCCACTCAGTGTGTGAACCAGTTGAGTGGAGTGGACTAACTGGGGGTGGAAATGGGCCCAGAGTTTGCTCAGCAGAATTTCCCAGACTACCTCTTCCTCTCAACATACTGACATGCTACCACCACCACCAACACTAGGAACACCTCACCGAGTATGCCAGCAATGCTTATAAACTTTATAAAACACATTATTATATTTTCTTATAAAGCATATATTTTAACTGAACTCAGCCTTGCCATTCACAAAAATAGAAAAGTTCCCATTTCAAGCTGTCTCATGTACACTTTTCAAATCTAACATATTGTAATCACAAAACAGAAAATAAAATTATTTTTTCTACCTTTTGTTCTCTGATCAATATTCAAATCTTGTTGGTCCCAGGCTCTTGTTGTCTTGCTTGCCAGGGTCTCCTTTCTCCGTGCTAACCATCCGTCTGCCATCTCTGTTCTCCCCTTCCGTTTCCCTTCCCTCTCCCGGAGATCTGGCATCTTTCCTTTTTTTTGTCTCCATCCACAGATTCACCTTTTCTCAACTCCCCACCACCCCAGGATCCACCATCTCTCCCTTTCTGTTCCCAACTATCCTCCTATCCAGTATCTCTATCCCCCCTCCACACCATCCCCTGTTTCCACGTTCTCTCCCTTTCTGTTCCTTCCCTCCCTAAATCCCATTATGCACCATCTCTCTCCCACTCCTCTGTTTTTAGACCCATTATTTCTAACCCCCAAAGTCTGGCATATGCACGTATCTTTGAACCCCCCCTTCCCTCTCTCCCTCTGTGTACTTTTACACCAGGACCCCCCTCCCCCGAAGGTCTGTCCCCCCTCCGAAGGGCTACACCCCACCCCTGAAGACCTGCACCCCCCGAAGGACTTTACCTCCCACCCGAAGGTCTGTCCCCCTCTGAAGGCCTAAACCCCACCCCTGAAGGCCTGCACCCTCCCCGAAGGATTGTACCCCCCACCCGAAGGTCTGTCCCTCCCTGAAGGCCTGCACCCATCCCGAAGGCCTGCACCCACCCCGAATGCCTGCACCCACCCCGAAGGCCTGCACCCACCCCGAAGGCCTGCACCCCCGAAGGCCTGTCCCCCCCCTTGAAGGCCTGACCCCCCCTTGAAGGCCTGCCTGCTTGTCCCCCCTTGAAGGCCTATCCCCCCTTAAAGGTCTGCCTGTCCCACCCCCTTGTAGGCCTGTCCCCCCTTAAAGGTCTGCCTGTCCCACCCCCTTGTAGGCCTGTCCCCCCCCTTGAAGGCCTGACCCCCCCTTGAAGGCCTGCCTGCTTGTCCCCCCTTGAAGGCCTGTCCCCCCCCTTGAAGGTTGGCACCCCCCCAAAGGCCTGCACCCCCTTGTAGGCCTGTCCCCCCCTTGAAGGCCTGCCTGCTTGTCCCCCCTTGAAGGCCTGTCCCCCCCCTTGAAGGCCTGCACCCCCCCTTGAAGGTTGGCACCCCCCCAAAGGCCTGCACCCCCTTGAAGGCCTGCACCCCCTTGAAGGTCGGCCCCCCCCCCTGAAGGCATGCACCCCCCCTGAAGGCCTGTCCCCCCTTGAAGGCCTGTCCCCCCCTTGTAGGCCTGCACCCCCTTGTAGGCCTGTCCCCCCCCCCTTGTAGGCCTGTCCCCCCCTTGAAGGCCTGCCTGCCTGTCCCCCCCTTGAAGGCCTGCACCCCCTTGAAGGTCTGCACCCCCCCCCGAAGACCTGCACCCCCCCTTGAAGGCCTGCCTGCCTGCCTGTCACCCCCCCTCCCCCTTGAAAGTCTGCCTGCCCGCCCGCCCGCCCCACCCTGAAGGCCTGATGCCCCGACCCACCCCGAAGGACCATTCGCCCCCCTGGCCTCCCCGCACTACCTATGAAGCAGCCGCAGCAGGATCGCGACGTCAGCTATATTTGCGCTACTTAGGAGCTGCTTCCTGCGTCGCGGTCCCGCCCCCTCCTCTGACGTCAGAGGAGGGACGGGACCGCGGCGCAGGAAGCAGCGCCCAAGCAGCTGAGGGATTGCTGACGTCGCGATCCTGCTGCGGGCTGCTTCATAGGTGTGCTGGAAGGTCAGTGGGGCGAGCGGTCCTTCGGGCGTGGGGGGGGACTGAGCGGCAAGGCCGGGAACACCCCCTCAGGGCTGGTACCCGGGGCGGCCCGCCCCCCCCGCACCCCCCTAGGTACGCCACTGCACCGAACCAAACTGATAGAAGGAGAATGAGCTTCTTCAGGGATCTGACCCAGTTCTAATACCTCTCCGTCTCCGTGCCGACCGACCCCCTCAAGGACCGACCCTTGGAAACATGTTTTCAGGCTTGGAATCCAGTTAAAAGGCAATAGACGCTCTGTCTATACCTGGGACCAAACTGAAAGAAATTTGTCCAGCCCTGGCAAGTTCAAACCCAACTCAAACCAAATTCTGCACTCCTGGGGAAGGGGGAGGTTTTGCTTCTGAGAAAGTGCTCCTTAGTACATCAGAATCTCTGTCTGCTTCTTGGCACCAGCACTGGAGAAATAATGAGACGCCCTACTTTCTTTCTGCATGTGAAGCCATCTGGAGGGGGTGGGGTGTTTGTGAGTACCAGAAGGCACTGCGAGGAAGGAACGGGGTATATTAGTAGATCTGTGTGTGATGGAGGGCACTAGGGCCAGCAGGAGTGAGGTACATAGTTAGAGCTGTATAGGGGGGGGGGGAAGGAGGGTGTCCCTATTGCAAGGGAGGAGTGAGGTTTTCCCTCGCCTTTTCTTCAGTCCTAAAGTTCACATTTTCTGGCTTTGGCTGCCTTCAGCAGTCATGCGACCGGGTAACAAAGCCCCCCTGACCCTGCACGCTGTCTGATTCGGCTGCTGTTGAACAGTTTGCGTGCCGGAACCCTTCTCAGGCTGAGTGGAATTTGGGTTATGAGCTGCAGGGAGTGGTTGTGAATTTCTCCGTGAGAACCTTGTGCATCCTCCTCCAGCTTGAGTTCCGATCCTCCCCGAGGCTGACGTATTTCCTGTTGCCTCAGCTTTCAACAGCAATCTGACCTGGAGGAGGGGAGAACAAGGCCTGGGAATGCATTTATCTGAGTTTGGGGTTTAGGTTTCTGCCACTTGGTGCTGAATGTAAGACGCGCGCACGAGGACGCGCACGCGTAGACGTCCGCACGTAGACGCCCGCACTAGACGTCCCCACGTAGACGTCCGCACTAGACGTCCCCACTAGACGTCCCCACGTAGACGTCCGCACTAGACGTCCGCACTAGACGTCCCCACGTAGACGTCCGCACTAGACGTCTAGTGCGGGCGTCTAGTGCGGACGTCTACGTGGGGACGTCTAGTGCGGACGTCTAGTGGGGACGTCTAGTGCGGGCGTCTACGTGGGGACGTCTAGTGGGGACGTCTAGTGGGGACGTCTAGTGGGGACGTCTACGTGGGGACGTCTAGTGCGGGCGTCTAGTGCGGACGTCTAGTGCGGACGTCTAGTGGGGACGTCTAGTGGGGACGTCTATTGCGGACGTCTATTGCGGACGTCTAGTGGGGACGTCTAGTGCGGACGTCTAGTGGGGACGTCTATTGCGGACGTCTATTGCGGACGTCTAGTGGGGACGTCTAGTGGGGACGTCTATTGCGGACGTCTAGTGCGGGCGTCTAGTGGGGACGTCTATTGCGGACGTCTAGTGGGGACGTCTATTGCGGACGTCTAGTGGGGACGTCTAGTGCGGGCGTCTAGTGGGGACGTCTAGTGCGGACGTCTATTGGGGACGTCTAGTGCGGGCGTCTAGTGCGGACTCAAGCTGGAGGAGGATGCACAACCACTCCCTGCAGCTCATAACCCAAATTCCACTCAGCCTGAGAAGGGTTCCGGCACGCAAACTGTTCAACAGCAGCCGAATCAGACAGCGTGCAGGGTCAGGGGGGCTTTGTTACCCGGTCGCATGACTGCTGAAGGCAGCCAAAGCCAGAAAATGTGAACTTTAGGACTGAAGAAAAGGCGAGGGAAAACCTCACTCCTCCCTTGCAATAGGGACACCCTCCTTCTCCCCCCCCCCCCTCTACAGCTCTAACTATGTACCTCACTCCTGCTGGCCCTAGTGCCCTCCATCACACACAGATCTACTAATATACCCCGTTCCTTCCTCGCAGTGCCTTCTGGTACTCACAAACACCCCCCCCCCTCCAGATGGCTTCACATGCAGAAAGAAAGTAGGGCGTCTCATTATTTCTCCAGTGCTGGTGCCAAGAAGCAGACAGAGATTCTGATGTACTAAGGAGCACTTTCTCAGAAGCAAAACCTCCCCCTTCCCCAGGAGTGCAGAATTTGGTTTGAGTTGGGTTTGAACTTGCCAGGGCTGGACAAATTTCTTTCAGTTTGGTCCCAGGTATAGACAGAGCGTCTATTGCCTTTTAACTGGATTCCAAGCCTGAAAACATGTTTCCAAGGGTCGGTCCTTGAGGGGGTCGGTCGGCACGGAGACGGAGAGGTATTAGAACTGGGTCAGATCCCCGACCCACCCCGAAGGACCATTCGCCCCCCTGGCCTCCCCGCACTACCTATGAAGCAGCCGCAGCAGGATCGCGACGTCAGCTATATTTGCGCTACTTAGGAGCTGCTTCCTGCGTCGCGGTCCCGCCCCCTCCTCTGACGTCAGAGGAAGCAGCGCCCAAGCGATCCTGCTGCGGGCTGCTTCATAGGTGTGCTGGAAGGTCAGTGGGGCGAGCGGTCCTTCGGGCGTGGGGGGGGACTGAGCGGCAAGGCCGGGAACACCCCCTCAGGGCTGGTACCCGGGGCGGCCCGCCCCCCCGCCCCCCCCCCCCCCTAGGTACGCCACTGCAGGTCTCTTCCCCTGTTCCTTCCAGGGCATCTCCGGGAAAGCCAGGCAGGTTGGCTAGTGAGCTGTAGTCATCACCCAAGGCGAGTGATGGCAACTCCCCCCTCTGTTCCCTCATTCCCCTCTCCTCTTTGGTGGGGTAAAGTTGTCCCTAGTGTAGATCTTACTATCCACATTGCCTGTACAAAATATTCTTGATTAAAAAAAAAAAAAAAAAGAAAGATTACCAACTAACAGAATTATAGCCACCAGCAGTATTCCCCAGCTGGAGGTGGTAGTTTCAGCATGCTGGAAACTGCAGGCCTGATATTGTTTAGTGTTTGTTAATTCTTTTTTAATGTTAAAAGAAGAAGCAATATTTTACAGACTCTGTGCATGGAATCCAAGCTAAGGTCCTAAGCATGAAGTTGCACTGGCTACTGCTAATTCCTCCACTCTCTATCCTGTGTGAAGAGCTGTGTGTACCCAGAACAGTATGTCTCAGTGTTTGCACATTTTTATACCTGGCAGAGCAGGTTATATCTATTGTTCTGCCAAAAACCTCCACCCAGTGCAGGGACAACACAGGGGATGCCATTTGCCTCTTCCTTACCATCATCACTGCTGCTGTCCAGAGAGAGTGTAGCCCAGAGTAAAGAATGATCTGAAGTGATTCTCAAACCTGTCTTGGGGGACCCCCAGCCAGTCAAGTTTTCATAGGTTTACCAGATGTCTGGATTTACCCGGACGCTTTTCAAAATCCAGATTTTACATATGTAAAAGCTGGTAACTCTAGGTTTTCCGGATATCCACAATGAGTATTCATAAGAGATTTGGATGCAAATATCTCTCGTGAATATTCATTAATGATTTCCTGAAAACCCAATGAACACTTGTAGGTCAGCAATAGGAGCTTGAACTCTATGTGAAGGCAAATAGGGAGCCAGTTAAGTAATTTAAGGAGAGGGGTGACATGAATATAGCGAGGTTGGAAGAAACTGAGTTGTGCAGCAGAGTTTTGCACTCCATAGCCCTTTTTCTCCCCTTACCCATCCCTGCACTTCTTAAGCTCCATCTCCACTCTGCAACTTTTTTTTTCCCTTGGTGCCCTCCCTCTATTGTCTCTGTTCTTTACCTTCTGTCCTTATAATTAGCCTTTAAAACCACAGGCTCACACTGCAGGGAAGGGCTGGAGAGTCGGGGCAGAGAGCAGGGTTTTAGCACAAGTGACTGCCTGTCCTGACCAGCTGCTAGATTTTTGATCGGTCAGCCAGTCGGTGTGCCAGAAGAAAGTTTAGTGAATCTCGTCCTTCCTGCTTTGCATGCCGATTCCCCTCATTTGCATGCACGGTACACAGGTTAGTGAATTGGGTTGGAGGGAAATCGGGTCACAAAGGGGCTCGCAAACCGATTGGTACACGATTGGTTTGCTTAGTGAATCTAGCCCAAAGTGATTTAACTGGCGGCTGGTTAAATTGCATGTTTGGGGTTTAACTACTCATTTTCAGTAGCACTTAACTGGTTACTGGTGCTGAAAATGTCCAGTTAGCACCCAACTCAAAATTGGCTGTTATGGGGACGGAACCAGCACTTGGACGGTTAAATGCCAAATTTCAGCACTTAATTGGCCAAGGTAACTGCATAAATAGGACCACATAAAAGTCAGTCCTAGCTTTTCAGTTCACCATAGCCAGCTAAGTGCTGAATATTGCACTTAACAGGCTATGGTTTCACTGGCACCATAAACTTGAAAGTTCAGTGCCAGAGCCCAGACCTGCATTTCCAGGCAGAATGCTGATACCCCATCCCCCACCGAATATCGATCCCATAGTACTTTTACTACTAGGGAGGTATGTTTATGTTTACATACATATCCCTCCGTGCCTCCAATTACCTCATCTTGCAGCACTACTCCGTAGGTCTCAACTGCTGGAACCAGATCCTCAGAAACACCACCAGTGTTCAGGCTCCCATAGTACAACGTTGGCTAGACAAGGGTCATCAGATTCAGCAGCTCCATCGGAGAATTATTGACACTATCATGTTAGGGGGGGCAGGAAGGTAATGTGGAAGAGCGGCTTAATTTCAAAGAACAGCGTTGGATACACGATTTAAACACTGTATCTCCTTATGGTTTGAATGAGGGGCGTTAGAATGGGCGTCTTTACTATGATGAGGGGAGGAATTTTGAGTTATCAGACGAATGGTGAGTTAGGGGGCCATTGCTGGGTTCCCTTAGTGACATGGTTCCCAGCTGTCAGGGCTCCGGTTTTAAATCTCCTAAATTTAGACGCACCTGCCATCTTGAATGAATAGTGGTCAGGAGAGAGGTGAGTGAAAATGAACTAGGTAAGAGTGTATGATATGTTGTAGGTTATATTGAGAACTGAAGTGAATAATATGTGGTTTAATAGATTTTCTTAACTTTTGTAGGGCTAACACCTTGAAAAAGCTATTTAGCGAAACATGTCGGTGAGACACCCTAGTGCAGGGCTGCCCAAGTCCGGTCCTCGAGATCTACTGGCAGGCCAGGTTTTCAGGATATCCACAATGAATATGAATGAGAGAGATTTGTCTGCACCGCCTTCTTGGCATGTTCATTGTGGATATCCTGAAAACCTGGCCTGCCAGTAGATCTCGAGGACCGGACTTGGGCAGCCCTGCCCTAGTGGCTGGACCACACTGATATAAAGCTAAGTAAGTCTTTATTTCACTTTTTAGTATGAGAAAAGCACTTATTAAAAATATTTATATAAAAAAATACACTTAAAAGTGTACTGATCCAGTGACGAGGTAGCACGTAAAGCCTGAGGCAATGAAGTTTTGAGCCTCTGGTGGTGTTTCTGAGGATCTGGTTCCAGCAGTTGAGACCTATGGAGTAGTGCTTCAAGATAAAGTAATTGGAGGCACGGAGGGATATGTAATCTGTTAGACCATGGGGGTCTATATATACATATATATATATATATAAAGTTTTTTGCCAGTACTGAGTATGATCTATTAAAATTTGATATATTGCTTGATCATACGACTGGTCCAAGTGGTTTACAATCATAAAATAACATACATTATAGAAAAAAAAACCTCCACTAAAAAAAATAGGACAGACCTATCTTAATACTAAAACATACTCGCACTATTAATCAAAGCAAAATACCCCCCTTTTACAAAACTGTAGAGTGGTTTAGTGATGGTTTAGTGACTCAGATGCTCATAGAATTCCTATGACCATCAGAGCTGTTACCACTGCGGCCAGTGCTAAAAACCAGACTACTGTTTTGTGAAAGGAGGGGAAAGTACCCTACATTCCAACCCATTGTTCACTATCTATAATAATAAAACCCTAGAGCGCGCATGCACTCTTGAAAATTCATGATTCCTGGCACCGTGAGGTGTGCTTCTGTGACAGTGTTCTATTTGACACCTCACGGCGCTTGCAGGAGCTGGAGGCGTGTGTGGTGGCTGAAGGCACGCGACTGTGCTCTCTCCCTGTCCTCGGCGCGTCACCGCCCGCCCTCACTCGCGGCTGCCTCTCACTCACCGCCTGCCCTCACTCACACGACTGTGCTCTCTCCCTGCCTGCGTCACCTCCCGCCCTCACTCGCCGCTGCCACCGCTGATCCTCCTCTTCAGAGCAGCCTGTGATCGTGGCCGTCTTTAAAGAACCTCACAGGCCGCTCTCCAACCTCAGTAGCACGCTCCCTCTGACGCACGGGATCGCGTCAGAGGGAAAGTGCTACCGAGTTGGAGAGCGGCCTGCTAGGTTCGCTAAAGCCGGCCACTGCGATCGCAGGCTGCTTTGAAGAGGAGCAGGCCAGAAGACGCCAGGATGGAGGGAGGGTAAGAAGGGGATCAATACCGGGAGCCAGGGGGAGAGGGAAAGGGGGCTGCTTTGGGGGGAGGGGTGTGCTGGGGGAAGACAGAAGGGGCCATGGATAGGGACAGGGAAAGGGGGTTGCTTTGGGGGGGAGGTGTGCTGGGGACAGCCAGCTTTGTGCTGGGGGGAGACAGAAGGGGCCATGGAGAGATAGGGAGAGGGAAAGGGGGCTGCTTTGGGGGGAGGTGCTGGGGACAGACAGCTTTGTTCTGGGGGGAAGAAAGAAGAGGGCCATGGAGAGACAGTTAGGGAGAGGGAAAGGGAGCTGCTTTGGGGGGGAGGTTTGTGCTGGGGGCAGACAGCTTTGCTCGGGGGGGGGGGGGAGGGAGACAGAAGGATACAGACAGTGGCCAAGGAGAGAGAGAGAAAGAAACACAGACAGACAGACAGACACATCTATTCTAGCACCCGTTAATGTAACGGGCTTAAAGACTAGTATTTAATAATAGACATGCGTCTCCTGGGGCAAGTCTACCTCAAAGACTTCTTTGGGGAAAAAAAAGTCTTTCAACATATTTTTAAAAATTTTAAATTTAACTTCCAAGAGCAAATTGCAAAGGTGGTTTCAGAGTTTTGGTGCTATAAAGTAGAAAGCTTTATTTCTGGTCGATTCTGAGGGCAGAACTACATCGTCTGTTGTTCTGAAAAGATTTGAGTGTTCTTGCTGGTGTGTAAAGTAATAAGTGCCTGTAGGTAGGCTGGAGATAGTTTCACAAGGCCCATTTACCCAGATTAATTTTGGGAAGTGTGGTGTCGGGATAATTATGATCCTTAGAGGAGGAGCCAAAGCTAAAGATTACTATGGGGTGTGGGATGCAAGGCTAAAGATTTGCCTAAGCCTAATATCCTTGTACAGTTTCCAAGTCTAAGCCAGAGACTCCTGCTTTGGAGGGCCATCTCCTTTCCAAATCAGGAAACTCCTGCGGGGCATGGAAGACTCGGGAGCTGACCACTCAGTTTCTTCAGTGCCTGTATTCAACCATAAGTACAGTAGTTTCATTTCTTACAGCTAACACTTCCTGGAGCAGAAAATGTCAGCCACAAGATTTGAAGCTCTTAAGTCAACATCCTGGTACAGAAATATTGCCAACAGGATTGAATAGGAGTAGGCTGGAAGTTGGCATCAAAATCTCCTGAATAATTATATCCCCTTGGCATCTGTGGCAATATATGGCATAGAAACTAAGAAGATGCAGTGAAATCTGAAAGGAGAAATTAGGTTCTTACCTGCTAATTTACTTTCTTTTAGCTTCTCCAGACCAGTAAACTAAACTAAACTAAACTAAACTTTAGATTTGTATACTGCATCTTCTCCGCAATCGTAGAGCTCGGCATGGTTTACAGGGCTAAGATAGAAAGGAACTCCAAAGGAGGGTTATAGGATTAAGTGTAAAGAAGATATAGAGGGTTTTAGGGTGCCAGAGAGGGGGGAAGTGTTATATTTTTGAGAAAAGCCAAGTTTTCAGATGTTTATGGAAGAGTTGGAGGGAGCTCGGATTTCGGAGTGGGGATGTAAAGTTGTTCCAGAGCTCAGTGATTCTAAAGGGGAGGGATGTCCCTAGTTTTCTAGCATGGGATATACCTTTTATAGAAGGGAAGGATAGTTTTAATTTTTGGGAGGATCTGGTGGAATTAGGATTAGTGGAATTCCAAGATAGTGGAATAACGGGAGGAAGAATGCCGTGTAGGATCTTCAAAATTAGGCAGGCACATTTGAAGTGGACCCTGGATATTACTGGAAGCCAGTGAAGCTTGGACAGAAGTGGTGAGACGTGGTCAAATTTACTTTTTGCGAAAATAAGCTTAGCCGCGGCATTCTTAATCTGCTGGAGTCTATGGAGGCTTTTCTTAGGCTTAAGTAGATAGAGTTGCAATAGTCTAATTTGGAGAGGATGATGGATTGTACAAGGACGGCAAAGTGTTTTTGATGGAAACAGGATCTCACTTTCCTCAGCATATGAAGGCTAAAAAAGCATTTTTTTACCAAGGAGTTGAGGTGGTCATTGAAGGATAGTGAAGAGTCCATGATGATGCCCAGAACTTTGCTTGAGAACTCAAGCTGTAGTGTGGGGCCAGAGGACAATGGAATGGAGGTGGGTAAATGGTCTAATATTGAACCTAGCCAAAGTAGTTTTGTTTTGGACTCGTTTAGTTTCATTTGTACAGTGAGGGCCCAGGATTGGAGCTTCGTACATGAAGATATGTTCTCTGAGAGGTTAGTGAGGTTTGAGTCGGTCTCGAGGAGGACAAGGATGTCATCAGCATAAG
This sequence comes from Geotrypetes seraphini, assembly GCF_902459505.1. Classification (NCBI taxonomy): domain Eukaryota; kingdom Metazoa; phylum Chordata; class Amphibia; order Gymnophiona; family Dermophiidae; genus Geotrypetes; species Geotrypetes seraphini. Next base: position 15,327,038 of record NC_047095.1, on the reverse strand, counting down.
TGTAAAGTGTTTCTAGGGGGGATAGATTGAGGAGTTTCAGAGAGGACATATAGATATTGAAAAGAATAGGAGATAGAGGTGAACCTTGCGGGACTCCACATGTCGGTTTCCAGGGGGAGGATGAGGTGCCGTTCATGTTAACGGTGTAAGAACGGGAACGTAAGAATTTTGATAACCAGTCTAGAACTGTGGAGTTGATGCCTATCTTGGAGAGTTGGAAAACTAGAATATCATGATGGGCAACGTCAAAAGCTGCAGAAAGATCGAATTGTAGAAGAACAGCAAACTTATTATGAGAATGAAGTTGTTGAACCTTAGAGATTTAGTGAGGCCAATAGGGATTCGGTGCTGAAATTGGGTCTGAATCCATATTGGTAAGGAAGGAGAATAGAGAATCTTTCTAAGTAGGATGAGAAGTTGGTAAGATATGATAGACTAGCATCTTGGTTAAGAGAGGATATTTGCTATTGGACGATAGCTGGATGGTGTGGAGGGGTCTAGGTCACCAAATGAAAAGAGGGAGGCAAAGCCACAAGGGATGCAGAGGGAAACTACCCCCGAAACCCTCCGGGTGCACGTGGGACCCCTGTCTGCACAAAGAAAGAAATTAAATCAGGGGAACCCCCCCAGGGGTCCCCAGGGACTCCCTACTCCAGCAGGGGTCCCTGCTGAAACCTGCCCCTGTATTTGCAGACAAAATGGAGGGAACTGTCTGTTAAAATGGCAAAGATCCCGCCAAAAATAACCCCTCCAGGGCCTGTAGCAGCATGGAAGTCTAAAACGTCCCAGCCCTAAGCAGGCAAGCCGGCAACAGATGATAGAAAAATCAGCTGAGAGGGAATCCTTTTTCCCCTACCGTCGGCGGTTCAGGGAATCCCTCCGGAGGCAGTGAGAGAAGACCGGGCTGCCTCACTGCCTTCAGCTGGCTCGCAAGACACTAAGGCCGGGGAGCTCTGGATGCCTGCAGCCGCTGCCGACCGAGCTCCACCACCTCACCGGCCTAAACCGCCGAGTTCAGGCCGGCCACAAGTGCCTGGCGGTTGGACCAAATTGTGTCCCACTCTCCTGGAGAAGGGCACAATTGCTCCATACGAGACCTAGCTAGAAGAAAAGTGCCGGTTAGTGCAAAAATACAGTAAAATACAGTAAATTGACAGGGAAGCAACCCTGCAGACCGCACTACCTCGGGGATTTTTCTTTTTTTTAACAGAACAGATTCCACAGGCTCTGGAAGCAATATGCCTTGCTTGATTTAGGGAGCAAGGCTTACTGCTGAGGCTCCTCTAAAAAATGTGGGGAGGTGGAGGAAGGGACCCCGTTTGAGACCCGCCGGGTTTGACACCCCTGATGTCATACGGACCCCCAGACAGGGCCCACCCAAGTTCTGTCTGGCTAAAAACAGGGACTAGAAACCCCCTAAACTAATTCCAACTGCCCTACCAAGAGAGATAGGTATAGCTCACTCAACACCTGCTGGAGACTGAAAGAAGACTGATGAGAACAGAGAAGGGAATATCTTATGTACTTTTCCACAGTTTTGTTTTCAGTCTCCACCTGCTGGTCATGATTGGATATATACCCATTCGTAAAGATTAACCTCTACTGGTCTGGAGAGTGCTAAAGAAGTAACATTTATGATGCAGCTGATCTGTGGGTTCTTCTTGTATTTATCAAGTTTGGGTTGTAATTCTATCCTGAACACAAGGGTATGGATGGCAGCTTTACAATCTGTCAATTTATCAACATCCACACAAAAAGTAACCAAATCCTCGGTACAAGGTGTGATGGGTTCCAGTATGGTAGCTTCTGGTATAGGAATTACTCCAGACTGCTTAATGTCATGATCTATGTATAGTAAGTATCCCGTTCTGCAGCTGGTTTTGATGGGTCCAGGGCAGGACAGCAAAATGTTGCCTTTTTAGGTGATGGGGGAAGGGGAAAGCTATGCCCCTACCTCACAACCCACATTTCTTGGAGGATTGTGTTTTCCATTTTTTTCTTGCGATCAGGATTTAAGGAGAGGGCAGGACACAGAAACTGTTGTGCTTAGGTCCCAATTCACAGTAGTACAGCATGCTTAGCATTCTATTTCACTGCAGGAAAATTTACCTCAAGATTTTCTAACACATGGCAGAGTGGAGCACCATTAGTATGTCGTGGCCGGGAGTCAATGTTACATGACCACGTTCAAATGTAACACTTATAACAGAAACAACAATTAAAAACAGTAGCGTCAAAGACCAAGGCTCCAATGCACAAAAGTCTGCTGTGCTCGTAAGACCAATTGTAACCTGTCTTACATGGATGGCACCTCAGCCTCTGATGAACAAGAGGGTTCTTGGGAGCTTTTACCGATTGCCATAGCATCCACCGAGAACCATATGCAAATGCATTACAAGGAGCTTATTAGTATTTAAATGAGCACTCACTGTAATGCTCAAAAGAGAACGCCCACTTCTTAGCAAGAAAAATTTACATCAGGTCTGGAGCTGCCAATAGCTGTTTGTGTATGTTCGGTGCCTAAGCGTGGGATACATTCACACAAAACAGCTGCACCCATATCCAGCATTAAAAAAAATAAATAAAAAGAAGCACAATCAGCTGAGTTGGAACTGGCTCAGCTGATTGAGGGCAGGGAGAGAGAGGAAGCAAGAAGGAAGAAGTAGGTTTGGGACTTTTGTGGCAGCGGGAAAGGATCAGGGGAGCCTGGAGACCATGGGAATCAGAACGGGGGGGGGGGGGGGGAGCCATGGGTAACATAACACCCAAAAAATCTCCCCACTCTCCGCTACCATTGCAGGTGTTGTTGCAGCAGCAGAAAAACAAAAGAGAAAGGGAAAGGAATTGTGACTTGTTTACTGCCTTTTTTTCAATTATACAACCACATTCAAAGTGGTTTACATACAGTAGAGAGTTGCACGGGGACAGAAATCCCACCCATCCCCACCAGGATCCTCTCCATCCCCACCCGTCCCCGCCAGGATCCTCTCCGTCCCCACCCATCCCTGCAAGGAATTATCTCCATCCCCGCCCGTCCCCATAAAAAGCAGCAATTACTTCTGACAGGATCATCAATTCCAGTTTCTTTTGTGTTTGCGCTGCTGTTTTCCTTGTGGAATCTCTTTGGTGGAACCCTTTTTTTGTTTTCTGTTCAGGTAATTAACTTATAAACCCCCTCTTTTACTATGGCTGATGTGTCCATTATATTATATGGACGAACCCTGCTTTCAAAGCCTTCCATCCCCGTGGAAGTCCCGTTGGCTAGAGGGAGGTCCCCAAGGGAGTCCCATGGGCCAGAAGGGGGTCCCCGTGGGTTGGGGGGGATTCCCACGCGATCCCCGTTCCCATGCAGACCTCTAACATACAGGTACTTCAAGCATTTTCCCTAGCTTTTTCCCGGTGGGGGCATAGAGGATTAAAAAGTGACTTGCAGGGTTTGAACCCACAACCTCAAGGTGCTGAGGCTGTAGCTCTAAAGGCATTGTGGTGCCGCTCTATTCATCCTTGCAGCTTCTGGCTCTGCCCCGGAATGGAAAGTGAGGTCTGAAAGGGGTGGGGCCAGAAGCTACAAGGATAGAGTGGCCCCACAATGCCTTTATCTTTGTTTTGCCACACCCACACTTACACCAGCCACAGAACTAGCATAAGTGCAGGCACCTAAATGTGCCAGAGCCGTGTGTAACTTGCAATAATACAATGCTCAAATCCTTAAGCTTTCCTGCATTATGCACCATGCTCTAAATGCCAACTCGCCAGAGCATATAGTTAATATGATCTCCACCTCCCACTTCACCTTATCAGGAGGGAGGGGACTTGACTTCGGCATGAGGGAATGGACATCTCTCCCATTGCTGTGGGGGAGGGGTGCTTGACTTCAGCGGCGGGAAGTGAGCATCTCTCATGCTGCCGTGGGGGTGGAGAAGTTAGAAGTATCGGGTGATTGTGCGATGCAGCAAGAGAGAGTAAGCATCTTTCCTGCCAATCTTTGAGTTGGGGGTTTGTTTGTTTTTTATTTTGTGTATGGGGGGAATCTGAGCTGTCAAGCCTTACTTTCCTGTCAGTGCCTGAGCCAATCAGCGCTCAGGCACTGATCAGAAAGTAAGGCAACGACAGCTCAGACCTGTCAGAAAATTGAATCGCTCGGAGTGATCATTTTAATATTAATAACCTCGTTGTACTACATTTGAATGGCAGTATTGGAGACTACTAGAAACCTCGTAAAAGACCTCGGTATGCTGAATACATGCATGCTAAACCAGCTGGAACAGTGGTCTCAAACTCAAACCCTTTGTGGGGCCACATTTTGGATTTGTAGGTATTTGGATGGCCGCAGAAAAAATAGTTAATGCCTTATTAAAGAAATTACAATTTTGCAGAGAGGCTTCCGATGCAGGAGTGGATAGCGCGAGGAGCCACCAACCAGTGGCTTTGAACAGAACGATCGACTGAGCCGGCCAGACACGCTGCTGCTCCAAAAGGAAGGGAAGGGGGAAGAGAAATGCTGTTTTGATTGCGTCCAGACCGCAGACCACAAAATAGCACCTGGAGAGCCGCATGTTTGAGACCGCTGAGCTGGAACCTGTTTAGAAACCCTCCTGCCGTGCGTGCACCCCCTTCCCCGTACCTCTTTAATTTTCCAGGTGCATGCAGCATCATGAACTTGCTGCCTGAATCGTGCCTAGGCACGGGACCCAGAAGTGATGCCAGAGAGAGCCGATACTGATGCGGGCAGCAAGTTTGTAATACTCTTGCAGTGGCAAAATTAAAGAGGTACAAGGGAAAGGAAGGAGTACACACGGAGAGGAGGATGGGTACCGGCACCCCCACCAAAACAGCACAAGGGTAGAATCCCCCCATCCCACTACTACTATCCATACCTTCGGCTGAATATTTATATATATCCCTTCAAGGGATGTATCCCAAACCCCAATTGATGCCCTAAGCACAGCCTAATAATGGTGCCCCTCAGCCCTTCTATTACTTAATAGAAAAGGCATTAACCGGGGGTTACCATAAGGCTCCAGCAAAAGGAGGCTGGATTGAGACATCTAGGTTTTACTTCCATTGCTTTCAATGGAAGTAAAACTCAGATGTCTCAATCCAGCCTCCTTTTTCTGGAGCAATAAGTGCTGAGAAATATCATCACACAAAATATAGGGTTCCTTTTACAAAGCCGCGCTAGGGCCTTAACATGCAGAATAGCGCGTGCTAAACTGCCGCATGTGCTAACCGCTACCGCCTCCTTTGGAGCAAGAGGTAGATTTCCGGCTAGCGTGCACTAATCCGGTGCGTGCATTAAAACCGCTAGCGCGGCTTTGTAAAAGGAGCCCGTAATATTTATAATTAGAAAAGCACCATGCTGGTAACGGGTGTGGCAGATGGCAGTGAGAAATCTCTAGTGCCCCAAGCACTGCTTATTTTACTTAAAGATTAAATACAGGGTAAGAAAGATCAGAACTCCTCTAATATGCTAGAAAAACTGAAGATTCCTGTAATGTTCAACAGGCAGAACTTTTGCTGTCTCCACACTTATTTGTGCTATTTCGCTTGGTCTCCCCTTCAGGCCTTTTCCTTTTTGACAGTGGCATCCAGGATTATTGTACCTAAAGGTTTTCTTTTTTTTTTTTTTAGAATTAAGAGAACACTGCTTGTCTCAGGTGGAGGAAAAAAAGGTAAGCTTTCTTGATTAGCATATTAATAAAGCTTGTAAAAAAAAAAAAAAAAAAAAAAAATCCAACGGAAGGAGAGTTTCTTTCGAAGGATCAGAGAGGAGTATATTCGGTGCAGTTGCCTTCCCCCGGGGCTGTCTGCATACTGGTTTCACTGCTAGTAGGGGAGTCGCCGCCGCCGAGTGTCAGCTTTCTGCAGTGAGTAAGCCTGAAATCTGAAACCTTCCTTAATATACTGACTGCTCTTTTCACTTCCTTGTGCTTTTTAAATGTCCTTCCGTGAAAAAGTAATTAATCATATATTGCAGCTATAGCAAAGGCATCACCACGGACGCCCCCCAAATACTGTATTCCCCCTTTGCCACTCCGTAATAGTTCTTACTATGCAACCTCAACCTGCTTGTAATTCAGCTCCGAATCGGCACGACAACAGCCGAGGCCCGAGTTTATGTGTTTCCGCATGACGTCATGACGCCTACGCTATTCATGAAGTTTACTGAACCAGGCAGCGCAGAACCACACGTCATCTTTTCCTCTAGTTCTCCTCCCCCCCCCCCCTCCTCGCCTTGGGGAATTTAAAAGTTGGCTATGTTGTTGTGGCAGTAATTGCGTATATGTGGGTGGGTGTGGCAAAAGAGGTACTCAGGACGGCAGTAACTATGCACGCTCGTCCCCCCCCCCCCCGAAGGAAACAGCACTGAAAATCTCTGACACTTCTGTCTGCTCCTCTATTGTCTCAGTCTCTGCTGCACTGTACAACCACAACAGTAAAAAGTCTGGTCTCAATCGGGCTTCAAGTCCTTAGATACCTGTGTGGTGGAGAAAGAAGATTATGAAGGAGTCTGGGAATGGTTTTCCTAAGTGTTGAACTGTTTTATCTTTAATAAAATGCTGAATTATGTTTAGCTGCAGACCTAACTTATCTCATGTTCTAGTCTGCCTACACTGGGTGTTTTAGCTTGGGCATTCTAGCTTCTTATGGCTATCTCAGCATACACGATATTGTATTCCGCCCTCCTGAATATGTAATAGAAAGATTGCAGGGCTTAGATAAGTGACCTGCTAGTGTAAGCTTAGGACCAATGATTGTTAAGAAAAGAAACACGTGAAAAGTTTTTTCTAGAATTCAGTTGTATAGCCAGAAGAATGTATAAATATATCTGTAACTTCCTAGTTTCGGGACTTCTGAAGCCAGCTTGGAGCTCAGGGATCCACATATGCTGAAAAAACATCTGTGCTTTCTTCAAGTCTCTAAGTTTTGTGGCTGCCCAAAGTGACCTTTCATTTGGCACTTCCGAACAAGGACTTGAAGGTCTTTTGACCACCAGCTACTTGATTGGTCACTTGTGTCTGGTCTGAGAACCGACCTGTCTGCTAAGCCGGCTGGATTCCTCTTGGGATCTGTAGACCTCGTGGCTCAGGCCAGCTCAACTGATTAATCAAGTCCTGGGTTAAAGTGCAGGTATCTGTCTGGGGTTGGCCACCAAACTGGTAAGTGGAGGAATTGATCATTCCTCTCCTGTTTCTTTTCCGTTGCTTTAGTAAATGACTTGATCCATCATTGAAACAGCGGGGAAGGATTCTAGGAACTGTGTCTGTCTGTTTGGGAAACAAAACTGAACTAATCTGTAGATCAGAAGTTAGACAATAGACGTAAGCTGTTTGCATTTACAGGGCTCATCATGATTCGGATGCATTCTTGAAAAAACAAACAAACAAACAAAACGGTGTAGGTTGAACATTTCAGGAGTCAGGGAATTGGTTAGAACTGGCTATATTTCTATATTTCTATTGTGCTGTATTTGTAAAGGAAGATGTAGGAGGGGTAATAAATAACTGTTGGATTTTTGCCTGCTAGGTTCGTTAATGACTGGCGCTGCTAGGTTTCAGGAAAGATAAAGAGCGATGTAATTTGACAGGAAGTGCTTTAAGGAGACGAGAGTGGTGCTTTAAATATGTAAGGAACCAGAGTTTGAAATGAGGTAGAAGTGAATGAGTTAAAGGACGTCTGAACAGCTGGACGGTTTCTGTGTTTCTAGCTGCTCAGAGCAGGGAGTGGAATCAAGAATGTACACGCATGTTGAAAGTATTTTAGAGAAAGTATGTGCATGAATTCTGACCTGATTAAAAGGGCTCATGTAGCTGAAATCAGTGAGCAGATGTAGGTAGGATTATAAGGGGCAATGCAGTTGAGCAGCTCAATAGGGAAGAACGAATCTTTTGTGTAGGAAAAATTTTATTCCAACCGAGATACCATGCTTATAAGAAAGATATATGAGACTAAAATTGTACAAAAGTACAGAGATTGCTTTTTGCACGAACCGTTTATCTGCATGTATGTGTGGGGGTTTTTGTGTGCATGACATTCAAAATCCCCTTCCTTTGTATTTCTATCCCGGGTTCCTTATGAGTTCTGTCTGTCCAGTATGATTTTTTGTTCTCCATGTTTGTTTTATAAAGTATTTTTAGAATTGTGTAATGCCTTGAATGTCTGATTAGGTGATTAATCAACTTTTAATTACACTTGACCTAACAAAGGTGGAGGTTAAGTGCCCATCTTTTCTGTACATTGAAATACATGGTAAATCAGGGTTTGCTGATCTGGTTCAGGGTAATAGCCGATTTTGTTAGTGCTTTATGTGTGAGGAGGTGTGATGGGATCCCATGAGTGACAATGTGTGTGAATGTATCTTTTAAACCTAAGGAAATTCTGAAAAGTACTACATCTGAAATTTGATCTCTTTGATCTTTATGCACCTCTCTCTCCTCAGTGAAATTCTGAAGGGAGGGGGAGTAGGTCTCTCCTGCTTCACTTTTACCACAGGGATACGAATATAATAGCACTGCGATGCATGTTGATTGTAACAAAAAAGGTTTAAAGTTGTGTGTATGGATTATCTTTTGTGAGTATAGTAAAACCTTGATTTGCGAGCATGCTTGTAGTCCAGGGCACTCGTGTATTAAGGTGAGTTTCCCCATAGGAAATAATGGAAACTCAGACGATTTGTTCCACAACTTAAAACTTTAATACAAAAATATACATACTTGTATTGCAAGACCTCGCTCGTTTGGAACAGTCACTGCACTCCTGCAGCGTCATAGAGAGGAACCATTGGCTCAGTTGTGATAATGTGATGCTTGTATACTGTATGTACTTGTATTGTAAAACGTTGCTGATATATTAAGTTAAAATTTAATAAAATGTTTTGTTTGTCTTGCAGAACACTTGCAAAGTAAGTTATTTGCAATCCAAAGTTTTACTGTATATTCCAATCTTTGTTTTGTATTTCTTTTTATGAATCATGTAAGCTTAGTATAAGAATGTAACTTTTAGGTATAAGAATGTAATTTTTTAGGAATGCTTTTGTGACACGCCCATATGAAGGAATAGAAGCAAGCCTTATATGGAAGTAAATATTTTTGCCAGTCAGATGATAGTGAAGGGACTGCCGCTTTAGAGAGCGCTTGTGTCAGACTACCCTGCTTAGTGGGTGGACCCAGAGCTGAATTTTACTTAATTTTTACAAGTCAGCTCTATGGGGTAGGAACATGATACAGAATAGGGATTGAGAACAATTCTTATTTGCTAGTAGACAGTTTACTTGAGTCTTTTAGATAGTGGGTCTGCCTTTTAAATTTTCCTGTGGCCATATTTACACTGATTCCAAGTATGGCTTCCTCGTGTCACCTACCTTGGCTTTCAAATCTCCCAGGGTACTCGGTCCCTTCCTCACACCCAGGTCTGTAGTCTCCCTGATCCTGATAACCGCAAGGCTCTGCACACCTTCCTCAGTATTGCAGGATACTGTCGCATTTGGATTCCTGATTTCTCTGCCATCGCCCGTCCCCTATGCGTGCAGACTCAGCCCCTTTTGTCTGGACCCAACTTCAGGAGCGGTCTTTCTGCTGCCTCCAAAAACTTATGACTCAGGCTCCTGCCCTTGGCCTTCCTGACCCCTCCAAACCTTTCCAGCTCTATGTTCATGAAAAATCCAGTATCGCAGCCGGAGTCCTTACCCAGTTCCTTGGTTCCTGGCTTAGGCCCATTGCCTATCTCTCTCGACAATTGAATCCTGTTGCTGCCGGGTGGCCTCCCTGCCTTCGGGCCATTGCCACCGTCTCAGATCTCTTACAGCACGCTAACAAACTCACTTTCAGCCAGCTTATTGATCTCTTTGTCCCGCACTGTGTGAGATCTCTTCTAGAACATAAAGACTCCCTATGGCTCACCAACAAACGCCTCCTTAAATACCAAGCCCTTCTTTGCGAAAACCCTCAGGTCACTCTTGTCTCTTCCCTCCTTGACCCCTCTACTCTCCTTCCCGTCTCCTCCCAGCCGGTCGTGCACAACTGCCTTGACACTGTTGACTTAGTTTATTCTTCCCGTCCTGGTCTCACTGACATCCCACTCCGGTACCCTGATCTCACTCTTTTTACGGATGGCAGTTCGTCTGTCACCCCTTCTGATGCCCGTATCGTTGGCTATGCAGTGGTCTCTGCCACTTCCCCTTTACTCATGGGCCCCCTGCCCTCTGGCATTATTGCCCAAGAAGCTGAGCTGTATGCCCTCCCTTCTGCCCTGTGCCACTCTGCCTCTCAGTCTTGCAACATATACCCTGACTCCAAATATGCTTTCCTTACCTTGCATTCCCATAGGGCCATCTGGAAACATTGAGGTTTCGTTACAGCCTCCGGCCGCCTGATCCATCATGCTTCCCTCATTCTTGACCTCCTTGAGGCCGTCAAATTGCCCTCCTGTGTTGCGGCTATGCCCTGTCAAGCCCACCGTCGTGTCACTAATCTCATCTCCTGTGGCAATGTCCTTGCCGACCGCATAGCCCGAGCTGCCAGCCTCTGCCCCCCTCCTTCGGCTCCTCTGTACACCATCATTCCTTTTCTGGACACCCTTACACCCCAATACACTTCTCAGGAACAGACTTGGGCCCACATTCTTTCGTGCCAGTCTGTCCTGCAAGGGGGTGGATACAAATATGCGCCAATTCAAGTGCCAATTCAGACCCACACACTGATTTTTCAAACGCAAGCACAGCGGGTACCCTCATATTCATTCCTCAACACCTGGCCCTCACGATTGTCAAAAGATGCCATGATCTGGCGCACTCTGGAGAACCAGCTATGAAAATGACTCTCAAGAGACATTTCTTTATTAATCACCTTGACCAGCTAGTCCAGAATACAGTCCGACAGTGTGTTGTCGATTCTAGAATAAATCCTCAAACAGACGACTGCCACCTCCTGGACACCAACCCATTGGAATACATTCGATGAAGGTCCTATCTGTAGATTTTACCCACATGCCCACTTCCTGTTCCCTCAGTCACCTCCTAGTCTTCACAGACACCCTGACTAGATGGGTCGAAGCCTTCCCTACTTGTACTGAACGCGCCAAGGACGTAATCAAACACCTCCTGAATGATATAATTCCGTGCTACGGTCTCCCCATTTCCATAGGCAGCGACAACGGCCTCGTCTTCATTGCTGATGTCGTACAACAAACTGCTCAAGCCCTCCAAATTGAATGGAAATTATATGCTGCTTACCACCCCCAGAGCTGAAAGGATGAACAGAACCCTTAAGACCCTTCTCACCAAACGAATTGAAGAAACCAATCTGCCCTGGCCTATTTTGTTGCCTTCTGTTCTTTTTCAGATCAGGTGTACCCTGTCAAAATCCACTAAACAGTCCCTGTTTCAGCTCATGTTTGGCCGCCTACCGCCCATCATGAACCCAGACCCTGGTTCTTTTGCTACTCTGGGATCAGATATCCTCCAGAGTCAAATCCAATCTTTAGCTAAAGCCTTTCAAGAGCTCCACAAATGGGTCCTGGAAAGATCCCCACTACCGATAGCCACACAAGTCCATGGGTATGTCCCTGGAAATACAGTATGGCTAAAACTTGGAAGTCAGACCCCCTGAAACCTAGATGGATAGGTCCTTTTACTGTCCTAATTTCTTCTCTTACAGTTGTCAAGGTGTCCGGACATGAAACTTGGTTCCACTACAACATGGATCTTCAGCTGAAGCTTTCTAAGACCTCAAAATGTTCTGAATATTTACCACTGTACTTAGCACGTGTTCTGAATATAACCTTTTCCACAAGTATTTGAGTTTAATTGACTGCCTGTGGCTCACCACTGCCTCTAGCAAGTTCCTTGAGTATAACTGTTTTAGGTTTCCTAAGTTGCTCCTGACAAAATGAGCTTCTTGTGCCAGCATTGTCGGTGCCTTTTGTGTTATATATCTGATATTTGTGTTGCCCTCACTGCCTTATGTTTCTTTCTTCTGTATTTCTTTCCTGTTGTACTAGGGGATCAGTCACTGTCCTTTACCCCTTGTAAATCGTGCCTTTCTCAGGTCCGTAATGAAGATAAGGAAGAACCTGCCCTCCTATACTGTACCCAATGTAAAAGTGGGCGGAAATCTGCATTGACAATGTTGAGGGTCCACTTATCAACCAGACTCTTATTGTAGACCCCACTCGTCCGGTGCCTTTGTATTTTGATACATGTGTGTTATTTGATGTTGCCCAGGGTCATGGTTTTGCCCCTAATACAGTTTTGTGTGGCTCCCTAGATTGGCAGTATATATGTCTGTATAACCTGATGCATTTAAGAAATGCCCCTATGAGGAAACCTTCACTAATGGTGGAGCCTGTCCTTTATGGGAATGTGTCTCGTGGGCCACCTACAAGAACCCTCATAAATACCCAGCCAATACCCCCTCTGCCTCCCTTACTTTAGGTTCTAGCTCCGGCCCCTTGTGTACTACAGGCCACTGCAATCCCATGGTTTTCACTATCACTGACCCACATAACTGAAATGCCAATGTCCAAGTCCAGAAGACCAGAGGCCGCATGGCATTGTATATTGATGGTAAAAGGCGAGACCCAGGTACTGTTGTATATGTCCGTATTGTATCCCGCCCACGTGCTCCTGTCCATTACTCTGTGGTGTTTCCCCAGTTTTATGAAATTATGAAAGTAGATACTGATATTCCTGTAATCACTAGAAATCTATTTATACAGTTTGCTGAAACTATAGGCCAGACTCTTAACGTTAGCAATTGTTTTGTATGAGGAGGGACTGGTATGGGAGAACAGTGGCCATGGGAGGCAAAGCAGCTGGACATGTTAAACCTGACTTCATAGAACCTCACTTTTACGTCAGGTCCACGACCTTCACAATGGGCTTTGCGAACCTCCATTGTTGCTTCCCACTGTCTTCAGCGCCCTTCAGACACTGCTTAATGGAACTTCCTATGAATGATGGTCAGTTCCTGATAGTCAATATGGCTCTGTGATCTGTTTGCCTACTCTTGGTTGTCTGCTAACTGGACTGGTACATGTGGACTTGGCATGATCTGTCCCAGCTTCTTCCTGTTACCGCTGGCCGATGGTGAACACCTGGGAGCCCCTGTATTCGACAACAGGGGTCGCCAAAAGCGGTCTACTGCCACTAATTCCCTTAAAATAGGTGAATGGGGAGATGACTGTCCTGCAGAACGGATCATCGCTGCTTATGGACCTGCTACTTGGGCCGAAGATGGCTGCTATGGTTATTAGACCCCTATCTATATGCTTAACCGCATCATTTGCTTGCAGGCTGTTCTTGAACTCATTACCAATGAAACAGCTCGTGCATTGGCTACTGTTGGCAAGGCCAATGCTAAAATGCGCACTGCTATCTATCAGAACTGCCTAGCTCTAGACTACTTGCTGGCGGTAGAAGGTGGTGCCTGTGGCAAATTCAACCTCTCCAACTGCTGCCTTGAACTTGATGACGATGGTAAAGTGATTGAGGAAATTGTGGATCGTATAACTGGCTCATGTTCTTGTCCAGATCTGGCGTGGCCTCACTTCAGACTGGCTCTCTGGCACCTTCGGCTCCTGGTTGGCCTCTGGTTCAGCAATAAAGACCATTTTGCTGGTTGCCGCCCTGTCTTCTCAGCTCCTTTGCTGCCTGCCCTGTGTGGTCCCCATAGCCATAAAGCTGCTCCAGCGAACTGTTGACTCTGCTGTTGACCGTTCCACTGCTGCTATGGCCCTTGCGCTTCCCAAGTATCAACCAGTCCCTACAACTGATCCTGACCTTCCTCCTTCTTAAACTTTATCAGGCTCGTCTCCTTCCTCCTTCATTCGACTAGCCTGAAAGAGGGGACTGAAGGAGTCTGGGACTGGTTTTCCTAAGTGTTGAACTAAGTTTTCTCTTTAATAAAATGCTGAATTATGTTTAGCTGCAGACCTAACTTATCTCATGTTCTAGCCTGTCTGCACTGGGTGTTTTAGCTTGGGCATTCTAGCTTCTTATGGCTATCTCAGCATACTGTATTCCGCCCTCCTGGATATGTAACAGAAAGACTGCATGGCTTAGATAAGTGACCTGCTAGTGTGAGCTTAGGACCAATGATTGTTAAGAAAAGTAACACGTGAAAAGTTTTTTCTAGAATTCAGTTGTATAGCCAGAAAAATGTATAAATATCTCTGTAACTTCCTGGTTTCGGGACTTCTGAAGCCAGCTTGGGGCTCAGGGGTCCGCATATGCTGAATAAACATCTGTGCTTTCTTCAAGTCTCTAAGTTTTGTGGCTGCCCAAAGTGACCTTTCAGTACTGTAATACGTTTGGCAGAGAAAGAGAAAATTAAAAGGGCAGAAGTGCTACCTTAAGAACATAAGGATATCAAATTGGGTCAGACCAGTGGTCTATCTAGCCCAGTATCCTGTCTTCACGGTGGTCAATCCATAGGGTTACCAGGCATCTGGGAAAACTCAAGACATGTTCTCTTTTTAGAGGACTGTCCGGGTGTCTAGATTAATTTTGAAAACCTGGCAATTTGTCCTGGATTTGGAAGGCCTGAAGGGCTACATCTGGAGGTCTTTTGAGCATGATCAGATATGGCATGATGACAACCTGAAAAGGTGATGTTAAGTGAAGCTGTGCTAAGGGGAGTTAAGTAACGTGATCAAAGCTCCGCAGATAATTCTTCCCATCTGGATTTACTTGGGGGTTGACCTGGTAATATAGTAACATAGTAGATGACAACAGATAAAGACCCGAATGGTCCATCCAGTCTGCCCAACCTGATTCAATTTAAATTTTTTAAATTTTTCCTCTTAGCTATTTCTGGGCAAGAATCCAAAGCTCTACCCAGTACTGTGCTTGGGTTCCAACTGCCGAAATCTCCATTAATCTAGTGGAACAGGGCAGGAGTGGTCTCCCTCCGCACCCATATCTATTCTGGGTTCAAAGTGGCATCTGTGGCACCTAGCATGGGATATTTAATTTGCGATATAATAGCAATTGCTTCATATATTTGCAGGTTGACCCCTAGAGGTAGTAATAGCACAAGACTATTGCTAGGGATCATAGTCACCATTTTGAGCCCAGAGTAGCTATGGAATGGGAATGGAGAAAGAAGTCCCAGGTTGAGAGACGTTCTGAACAAGAAGAGGGGGGAGGAGAGATGCTGTGCCACTGCGTGAGCAAGTACCACCCCAATTTCAGGAACAAAAAGCAGAGTAGCATCAGGCCAGTGATAAATCAACTTCAATAAAATCAATTGGTAACAAAAACTACAAGGAAGTATATGAAGCCCAATGGAAGATCCACAACACAGAGGGCCAGATTCTCAAAATGTTAACCTTTTTATAGTTTTGAGATCGGAGATAATAAATTTTGGAGCAACATTTTATTAGTTTACCCTTTTAAATGTTTGATGACTCTAAATACATTTTTTTTCTTGTTTGAACAGTTAAAATCTTTCTTGGATTTGAAGAGAATTGTATAATGTGCATGAGTAATTAGGAATCAATGGTTAATGTTGTGTTAAGCCTTTATTTATTTATTTTTTTCTTCTTTTATGATCTCATCTTACTGATAAAGCTCCTTCTTTATTGTGGTCTAAGGAAGAATAGAAAAAAATTCTTATAGTATTCTTTATTGGGTTGTTTATTCTGTATTTCTTTAGCAAGTGGATACTTGTGAAATGTTAATGTGAAATTTCCAAAAGTAAAAATAAACAACAGGTAATATTTGACAAAGGTAAGAAAAACTGCACAAGTAGTCGGAGAAAGGGTGCAAATCAGAGAAAACTATCTGAACTAGTAAACTGAGGGACAAGAGTATTTTAAGGTATGTTAATGACAGGTGGAAGTGTAAAAGGTGACGAAGTAAGTCTCATAGGGGAAGGGGAGGAACATGTAGAAACTAATCAGGATAAAGCAGAATTACAAATATTTGGTTTGGTGTTCATTGAGGATGTAGGGCCATAGAAAACAGGTATAAACAGGAAATGAAGTGAGGTGACTTCATATGGTTTTCAGAAGACCATGTTTCTGAGTAGCAAATTAAACTAAAAGCTATGTTGCTGGAGAGGATACATCTAAGGGTATTAAGGGAAGTTTTGGTAGCTCTGCTTTTTAGTACTTCCTGAAAGTAAAGAGTAGTTGCAGAGGACTGGAGAAGGACAGATGTGGTTGCTCTCCTGAGAAATGGGATGAGGTTGAGAACTAGAAGCCATTTGTGGCCTTAGCGTGCTGCTTCATGTGGCTTTCCTGCGTGCTATGGCCACTGTGCCATGGATAGAAAATGGCTGACTTTCTCATTTTCCTAATAATGGCTATGTATCAATCTCACTATTAACGCATGGCCATTAAACAAAGTTACTACATGAACCCTGTTCAACACCAATTAGCACATGGCAATGCCTCATGCATTGATTAGCACTTTCATGCCCACTCTCAACCCCCAAACAAGCCCCCTTAGAGAAAATTACAAAAAATTATATTAGTGCATAGTGTATGCCTGCTAATGCTGCCCGATTCAGGAAAAAAATTTTGATTTGATTCAGCCTACTGAATTGGTTTTTCGAATTCGATTTGATTTTCCTGCCCAATTGGGTGTTTTTTTCAGACATCCTGGTGGGTTTATTTTATAGCCTCTTCACTCCTTTTATAGCCTCTTCACCCCCTTTGCCTTCTCCTAACCACACTGGCGCTGTGGTGTAAACAAAATAAACAAACAAAAAAGACTTTTCCTCTCTCTCTTAAATCCTAGCTCACATTTGAGATCTAACACCAGCTCTGGCAGGATACACGTTTCAAATCTGACATATTGTAATCACAAAAGGGAAAATACAATTATTTTTTCTACCTTTTGTTGTCTGGTCATTCAAATCTTGTTGGTCCCAGGCTCTGGTTGTCTTCTGATAACTTGCTTGCCAGGGTCTCTTTCTTTCTGCTTTCTCTGTTCTAACCATCCATCTGCCATCTCTATCCTCCCCTTCCGTTTCCCTTCCCTCCCCCAGAGGTCTGGCATTTTTCTTTTTTTCATCTCCATCCACAGATCCACCTTTTTTTAACTACCCTTTCATCCAGCATCTCTCCCTCCTTCCCCACCACCCCAGGGTCCACCATTTCTCCCTTTCTTTTCCCAACTAACCTCCTATCCAGTATCTCTATCCTCCCCTCCACATCCCTTTTGTCCAACTTCTCTCCCTTTCTGTTCCTTCCCTCCCTAAATCCCATTGTCCACCATCTCTCTTCCTCGCCTCTATTTTCAGACCCATTATTTCTTCCCCCCCCCCCAAAGTCCGGCATATGCACGTCTCTTTGAACTCCCCCCCCTTCCCACCCTCCCTACCTCCGGGTACTTTTACACCATGGCCCCCCTCCCCTGGTCTGTCCTCCCCTTGAAGGCCTGCACTTCCCCGTGAAGGCCTGTCCCCCATCGAAGGCCTACATCCCCCCTGAAGACCTGCCTGCCTATCCCCCCGAAGGCCTGCCTGTACCTCCTGAAGGCCTGTTCCCCCCTTTGAAGGCCTGCATCCTCCCAAAGGCCTGCCTGCCTATCCCCCCCCTTTTGAAGGCTTGCCTGCCTATCTCCTCTGAAGGCCTATACCCCGCTCCCCCAGTAGGCTGCAACCCCCCCCCCCCTCCGAAGGACTACACCCCCCCCCCCTCCGGAAGGCCTGCTGTTCCCCCTGGCCTTCAGAATCAATCTCCCTAACTTCAGCAGCCTGCAATAAGATCGTTGGCGCTAGCGATCTTTGCAAGCTGCTGAACGGCTTAGGAGCGTCTTCTCTCTGCTGCGGTCCCGCCCCTTCTCTGATGTCAGAGAAGGGGCGGGACCGCGGCAGAGAGAAGACGCTCCTAAGCCGTTCAGCAGCTTGCAAAGATCGCTAGCGCCAACGATCTTATTGCAGGCTGCTGAAGTTAGGGAGATTGATTCTGGAGCCAGGGGGAAGACGGAGAGCACAGCAGCGGGTAAACCACTTCCCGACTGACCCCCCCCCACTCGCCCTCTAAAGCAGGAGCGGCAGCACTGCCTTTTACTGGCCTGCCGTTCCTGCTTTAGAGAGCGAGTGGGAGGGGGTCAGTCGGGAAGTGGTTTACCCGCTGCTGTGCTCTCCGTCTTCCCCCTGGCTCCAGAATCAATCTTCCTAACTTCAGCAGCCTGCAATAAGATCGGTGGCGCTAGCGATCTTTGCAAGCTGCTGAATGGCTTCAGAGCGTCTTCTCTCAGCCACGGTCCCGCCCCTTCTCTGACGTCAGAGAAGGGGCGGGACCGCGGCAGAGAGAAGATGCTCCTAAGCCGTTCAGCAGCTTGCAAAGATCGCTAGCGCCAACGATCTTATTGCAGGCTGCTGAAGTTAGGGAGATTGATTCTGGAGCCAGGGGGAAGACGGAGAGCACAGCAGCGGGTAAACCACTTCCTGACTGACCCCCCCCCCACTCGCCCTCTAAAGCAGGAGCGGCAGGCCAGTAAAAGGCAGCGCTGCCACTCCTGCTTTAGAGGGCGAGTGGGGAGGACCAGTCAATGAATCGGGAGGCCGATTTTATGGCGGGGTAAATCGATTCGAATCGATTCACCCGAAATGAATCGGTGAATCGATTCGAATCGTGAATCGGGCAGCATTAATGCCCGCAGATGGGGAAATTTACCATGGGACAACAGTGCATGCCCTGTGGTAAGTCCTTTAACATGCGGTAAGTGTACTTATTGCAACTTAGTAAAAGGACCCCTTAGGACTCCTTTTATCAAGCCACGCTAGCAAGGTTAGCGCGTTGGACATTTCATCACACACTAACCCCCGCGGCCAGCTAAAAAACAAACGCCTGCTCATTGCAGGCGTTAGTGGCTAGCGCAGCAGGCGGTTTAACGTGCAGTATTACACGCGTTAAACCCCTACTGCAGCTTAATAAAAGGACCCCTTAGTCTTTCCTTGATGATGAGTAAATGAAGGGAAACACTGCTAAAACAGAATAGTGCAGTGGATTAGCATCTGAATCAACATGGTATTACCAAAGTTAGGTCTTGTGAGACAAATCTGTTCAGTTTCTTTTATTGGTGACATGAGAGTTCAGTTGAGAGAAGTCTTTGACACAGTTTCATATAGGCAACTAATAAATAAACTGAGCTCTTTTGGAATGAGTTAGAAACTAGTTAGGCGGGATAAAACCTAGTGGTAAATTGAGCTCACAATGAGGAAAAGAATGTTGCCAATGGTACAGCATAATAATCTTGATCTGGTTCTCTTCAGTATTTTTTTTTTTTTTTTTTAATCTTTATTTAGTTTTTAATGCCAACAAAAAGTGCAATACAATATACCCATACAAATAATAATAATCAAATAAGCACTTATAATCAATCAGTACATATACAAAAATAAAACTCCCTCCCCATCCAACATTACCATCAGGAATAATACCAAAACAAAAGATATACCCCCCACCCCCTTGGTTCTCTTCAGTATTTTTGTAAATGACATTGTTTGAAATGTTTTTTTTCCCTTATTATGGATGATCCACACTCCAGGAATGGAGGTACTAAAAACCAGGGGATACCAATTCCGGAAAAATCTTTATGTTCAAATAGATAAAAGTACTAGAATTTTTGGCACCTCCAGTACTAGTGTGTACCATGTTGAATTGTGAAGGTTACCTCTTGTTCTCTGTCCTTTGTGTGAATGATATAAAAATCTTCTAACAGGATAGACACCGTGGAAGGTGTGCAAAATATAGAGGGATAAAGTGAAGCATGAGGAATACTCTAAAAGCTAAAAAAAAAGTAGGACTATGCATTTGGGCAGTAAAAACCCAAGGGACTGATACAGTAAATCGACACTTCAGGTATTTAGATAATAACATAGTACTGTAAATGATAACAGATAGACCAACATGGACTATTCAGTCTGCCTAGACAGGCAGCCAGGATTGTATCTGTGACTCGCAGTAAGCACCCCCTCCATAACCCCCGCCTTTTAGAGCTGTAACAGATACCTGGTACAGGGTGGATAAAATTCAATCTGCCAATAATTTCATAATTATTTATATATTTATTTCTAATAGTATAACCAAATCAGTACTTTTTTATATAACTGTAAAACTATAATATGATGGCTGAAATATCAGTTCTACCCACCCAGCTGTGGCAAGACCCGGACAACAGCAACAATCATGTAATTGACTTAGATTTCAGAGGGAATTATAATAAATCTAAAGAGATTTGGGGGGCCATTGACAAATTATTGCAATGAATAGATACCATTTTTCCATTATAAGAGCAAATGCAAATAAGGGATGGGGGAGGGTTCTGAATTCTATTAAATGATTAGTTCATTAGGAAAGAAAATCTATAATGATATATTTGATTGCATATGTTAAGTGAGGGGAGGGAGGGAAGGGATTAAATTTTATGTATTAATGTAAAAAGGATATAAATTCAAGTGATGTACTCAATTATAAATGTAAATTATTTGTACACTTGATGTAAGATGTAAAATGAATAAAGAATTAAAAAAAGATTTCAGCAAAATTTTTAAAACAGTTACTCAGGAGGCTCTTGAATAAACTTGACAGGCTGAATTTAGGAACCAAAGTGGTGAACTGGATTAAAAACTGGTTGTAAAATACAGGGTGTCCACAAAAACACTCCTTGATTTTAAATGGTTACAAAACCAAAATTTATTGAATTTTGAGGCTACAGTTTCATATGGTGTACATACACTTGATGTGCATCCCACCTGTTACTTGGCAAATATTGATGCAATAATCGAGCTCGGACCAGACTCTCCAAAGCATATCCGGCGTGAACGGGTTTATAGCACCAGTGATGTGTTCCTGCAGATCATACATAGTTGCGGGTAGTGGAGGTACATACACTCTGTCTTTTAAGTACCCCCAAAGGAAAAAGTCATAAACAGTAATGTCTGGTGATCTCAGGGGCCACTTGAGGAACACCTGATCATTTTGTCACAATGCATTGTCTAAAAGTTGTAACTTCTGCATCAATTGCAGCTTAAGGGTGAAAGTGCAAGCGATTGTGTAAGATCTTGCTAACCATGCTTTTTGGGACTTGTATATGCTTTCATCTTATTAACAACAGGATCTGGATGAGCTCCTTAGTTCCCTATGACCCATGCTCCCTCTCCCCAAGGTACTCATCCTAACTATTCAAACAAAACACAACAACTCTATTTTGGGTAATTAGCCGCAGCTCAGTTTATTGATACAAAATCAACATGTTAACATTTTATCACAACTTAAATTAATATAAATCCAAGAGCTCCCCCGAGCTACCAAAACAAAACATTCTGTGCCCTCGACCCTGCCACTTCAACAAGGGTCTGAGGGGTGGCATGTCCTTCATGCCCCTTTATCCGGGTCACCTGACCCACCAGGCACGGCACCCCGCCAGCCCACCGCTCATCACCCGATGAGCCCCAATGACCGAGTAGCTCGGGAGATCCGCCACAGGCCTGTGGTCCCACAGGCCCCCCCCCCCAAACAACAGAGCGGCGGCTAACCCAAACCCAAAACGCGCTCGCAACCCACCGCGAAATCATCCAAGAGTAAATCACACCCAATGTCGGACAGATGCACCCTGTCAACGTGGAAAAGCCCATTACAACCAACGTCAACCCACCCATGCAACAACTGAGTACCGCCTTGCGACTCGACCCACTTCCCAACCTGGCGGTTAAACTTAGCCAACCCCCTAGTCCACCGACGGGACGCAAGACACCGTGGGCGCGGAATAACATCCGACCACAGCACATGCGTACCCAGAAACCAGGCAAAAAGAACCCGCAAATCGTCCTTAATAACATTAACTAACTGTCGGGCCGACAGAGAATCAACATCATTACCCCCCAAATGAATAATGAGCACGTCCGGACGACGAGGGGAATCCCGCAAATGAGACAAGAACGGCAAGAGCTGATACCATCTCATACCACGCTGACCCCACCAAGATACTGATGTAGGCAGCTGTCCAGGCCTACCTCGGTAATGAGACCTCGAACGCTATATACTGGTTTCAATAAGTATATATTTATTTATCCAATCAATAACAGCTTACAGGAATAAATCATTTAGTATATAGCGTAACAGAAGGTGATCTCTAGGCCTAGTGGTCCTCCGATGTCTGTTCTGACCTCTCCCTTCTAAAGGCCTGGTTTTTATACATTTCTTAGTGGCCAACACCACGTTGGTTTACATCACATGATACATCCTTATTGGTTATTTACTTATGCATTACTGCTTAACTACATTCATTTATTGGCTATTCTCAACTACGTCATGTTATATGCCCACTCTGTTTTCCATAAAACCTACCTTTTCCCCGAAATGCCTGTTTCCCCACCATATTAGTATTTCCGAGCACAAGCCCCCCTCCCAACTTTAAACATCTCTGATACTTTCTATTAGATGATATTTCTTATGAATTCTTTCTTCTGAGAATTCTGTCTTCTGACCATGGTCTGTTTATCTCTTTATGGTATCTGGCTGGGTGGGCCTTGGTGTAAAACCACAGCTAGCCCACAGCCTCAGGACCTGTTGCTTTTTCTCTAGTTTTACTTCTACAGTAGCTAATTGAACTCATAAAACAGCGTATTTTTCCATCTTTGCATGCTCTTCAGTTAATGGTGAAATATCTTTCCATAGTTAATCTACTGTTTCTATCATCTGCAGAGATAGATAAGGTAGATGTCAGTTGCAGGGGATGAGGGTAGTTTTTCTGCAAAGTGATCTTTGTCTTCCTCCCATCCCCCTTCACCTGGCTTGCTAATGTCAGGACTTACTGGGATGTATCCAGAGCTTCCATGCTTTATTCTCCCTCATCCCCTCTTCAAAGCCCCTCCAGGTGGCTTTGACCCCTGTTCATTCGGTGAGGAGTTAGTTTGTATCAGAAACTGTACATTATGGGCCCAGGGCTATGTGCTAGGAACTGCATATGGTAAAGGAAAGAGACAAGTGCCCACCCTTACTACGCTACCGAGGACAGAGCAGTATAACATGTCGCAGTGTACTTATTGCTTATAATACTAGGCTAAGCAGTCAATGATTTAGATATTGTGCGAAGCAGAAATTACATGGGCATTTAATCTTCAAATAAATGACATACCTTTAGGGCTAGACTGCTGTGTTGGAAACATCAGCATAGATTACTGATGTAGTGGGGATAGGTGGTGACTCGTGGGAGGGGAAATCAGCTGCTGGTGTTTCAAAGGGAGGTACATTAAAAATCAGCCAAGTCAAGATTATCAAAAATGTTGTGTATGGGTCTGTGTAGGGGTCTCTATTTCAACATTTGGGATAGTTCGGGCAACCAGGCATCTGCAGGGGTTCATAATTTAACCTGATACATTTTAATATATTCTCTCTTTATGGCTTCATCCTGTTATGAGCATACTACATCCAAAAGGGATGGCGGGATAAATTAACAAGTTAGATTATTTCCATGCTCTTCCAAAACAGCTGGGATCGGTGCAGACTCGGCTGGGTCCAGATGCCAGGGGTGAAAGTCCAGGTAACCACATCAAATCTTACGTCATCATCCTTCAGCTGGGCTCATCACTTCTTCTTCACTACAGTTCTCCTCAGCTTAGCAGTAAGAAAGGGAATGGAAAGAATCCAACTGGAGGGGAAAATAACTAGGGAGCTATTGTGGGAGTCAAAACAGGATGAAAATGCATAAAGTCACAATCAAGAAAAACACATGAATCTTGCAATAGGGCTGTTAGAAATAATTATGAACACATGAAAATATATATATGTACTAATACTGCATGAGTCCATAAAAGAGTTAAAGTGCAAATTAATAAGTCCATAATTAAAGCTGTAGAAGTTCAAGGTCATAAAGGTCATCCTGTTTTCGGTAGCAACAGTCAGGAAGTCTTCGCTGGTAAGTCTAGGCGCTTATCCAGTTTCTTCTCCGGTAGCAAGATCCTTCCGTTGGGGCTCATCCGTCATCGGGGTTTCATACGGCCGAAAATCTTTCTTCCAGCGATGATATTTAAAATAATATTAGTCCATAATTATGCAAATAAGTCATTAATAGACATTAAAAGGATGTAAACACGGATTCTCATGTAGCATACAGCTTCCTCTGATAGGCAATTGTCTTTATGAAGTGATCCATAATTAATAAGGCAAAAATATCTGTACTGTATATATCATTTAACTTGTTTCCAACAATACCTGAGCAATACCACACGAAAGGCTGCTTAAGAAGATATGGAACCACGGGGTACAAGGGGTGATCCACCGATGGATCAAAAACTGGCTGGCGAACAGGGAACAGAGGGTTGGCGTAAAGGGCCATTACTCAGACTGGAAAGGGGTCACGAGCGGAGTTCCGCAGGGGTCGGTGCTGGGACCGCTCCTGTTCAATATCTACATAAACGACCTAGAGGCGGGAACCAAGTGTGAGGTTATTAAATTTGCAGATGACACCAAACTATACAGCAGGGCTCAAACCAGGGGAGACTGCGAAAATCTCCAAAAGGATCTAACGCAGCTGGAAAAGTGGGCCGAAAAATGGCAAATGAGCTTCAACATAGGGAAATGCAAGGTCATGCACGTGGGGAAAAAGAACCCGATGTTCACATACAGAATGGGGGGAACACCGCTAGGGGTCAGTAACCTGGAGAGAGACCTGGGAGTGATGGTAGACGCAACACTGAAGGCATCAGCGCAGTGCGCTACAGCCTCAAAGAAAGCTAACAGAATGTTGGGTATCATTAAGAAGGGTATTACGACCAGGACGAAGGAAGTCATCATGCCGCTGTATCGTGCAATGGTGCGGCCGCATCTGGAGTACTGTGTCCAGTACTGGTCGCCGTACCTCAAGAAGGACATGGCAGTACTTGAGGGAGTACAGAGAAGAGCAACTAAACTGATAAAGGGAATGGAAAATCTCCCATATACCGACAGGTTGAAGCAGTTGGGACTTTTCTCACTGGAAAAGCGGAGACTTAGAGGAGACATGATAGAAACCTTCAAGATCCTGAAGGGCATAGAAAAAGTAGACAGGGACAGATTTTTCAAATTAAGGACCACCACAAGTACAAGGGGGCACTCGGAGAAATTGAAAGGGGACAGGTTTAGAACAAACGCTAGGAAGTTCTTTTTCACTCAGAGGGTGGTGGATACATGGAACGTGCTTCCAGAGGCTGTTGTAGACAAGAAAACATTAAATGGTTTCAAAGAAAGTTTGGATAGATTCCTAGAAGAAAAAGGGATTGAAGGGTATAGATAGGTATAGACCACTACTCAGGCAATGGGCCTGATGGGCCGCCGCGGGAGCGGACCGCTGGGCAGGATGGACCTATGGTCTGCCTCAGCGGAGGCAACTTCTTATGTTCTTATGTTCTTAATATTACTAACAGGATAAGTACAGCATTAAAAGATGACATACAAAAGAAAACAAAAACTTATCTGCTTTAATTCAAATAGACTAAGGTCTAATATATGTATTGGCTGAATTATATTTGTCAGCCTAAGGGAGTTATAGTTACAATGGCATATGATGTTCAAAGGACAGGAGTAATATGCTAAACCTAAATATGAATTAGCAAAGAGTCAAACCCAAGCAAAAGGATGGCTAAGCTATAGCCTTAAACATATTAACACATAGGTTATATTGAAACATACTAAAATAAAGAGGATAAACCCTAAAAATTAAAATAAAATAGGATTTATGGGAGAAATGTCCTTCCCATCAGATTCTATCAAATCATGGGTTCAATTTTGTTTCTTTCACTAATATTCTGAATGTCAATCAGCAAAAAGACCTAAACTACAGTATTTTGAATTCCAATCAATAGGACTGGATATTTCCTTCAGCAACTTATTAGTAAAGTTCTTAAACAACAGTTAGAACCATTTTTTTTTTTTTTTTAATAAAGCCAAACGCTAATTGCATTGTGTTAAACCAAAAAGTATTTCTGCGTGTATCAGAGAATATGTAAGAAAAAGAAGAAGTAACATTTCTTTTACAAGTTCCAAGAAAAGGAAGAGAGAAAGACTGCTAGAAGTTTGTTTTTTCCCGAAACTATTATGATAAGTAAAGGAACAATAGTTTCCCTTTTATATTGCTACTTATATTGAGTACTCGTAAATGGAAATCTAGCAAAGTCATAGTTGTTTAGCTCATAATATATTACATTAAGGGAAAAAACCAAACAGAACAATACACATTGCTTAAAGCTAGACAAATAATTTTCCTAACAAGAAGTGAACAACCTTTAATGGGTTAACATGTTGAAACACTCAAAAACTTGGCTTAGGACTTAAGAAATAAAAAGCAGAAGTTATTCTCACTTCGGTATGTTAGCACAACATTAATTAATATTACCATTTGGGATAGAAGCGGATCATAAGAACCCTATGCAATATGTTCCAGTTATTGTAGAGACATGAATAATGAAAAAACAAAAAGAAAATAGCAACTGATAATTTCAAGTTAAAGAAATAGAGCACTACATTTTCCAGTGTCCTTAAACATAGACACATCAACCAGGAAGTAGCTCGGTATGTTTGTGTAACGGAAAAAAGAAGAAGAAGCATAACTCCTTTCTTAAACTTTGATCACAGACAAAGAATAAGGTTTGAAATCGTTGTGGTAAGTAGTAAAAAATTAAATCTTCTTTCATTATATTGGTAATTATAGTGAGCGCTCATAAATGGAAATCCACTCGTATTTCCATAAACACTGAAGTTGACACAGGGCACAATACAACAGATAATGACTCATAGTAACATAAAAGACTGTAACGCTGAAAAATAGACAGACATTAATTGCTAGCAAATATCAAGGTAGTGCCCCTCTTGTATAATTTTTTTATTTCCTTTTATTTCCTATTTAGAGTACTCGCATTAGGTATTCTCTTCAAGTGCACTGTAGTTTTTCCTAACTCTAGAAAACAAATGATCATTAGTAATGGGAAAAAGTGAGGTGATGGGAAACGCCCATAATAAAAATCCCAGACCTAGAAAGACAAAGGGTGCGTTTATTTTTACATTGTCAGTTATACTTAATGCCTGTCAGTTATTTGGTTAGACATAATCACTTGTCACGAATCCTTCCTATCTACGTACACTATCTCTATATATCTATAGACTTTCGATATTTGTCTCTCATCTCTTCTTTCCAATACTGTTTGTATTTATATATAAAAACAATAGTGATCCAAATCATTTCTGTAATTTCGTTCTTCTCTTTCTCAAAAACAATCCTTTATAATCCAGCAAACTTATATGAAATAAATAATTGTTTAATGAAAGCTTATGGTAACATTGAAACGCAGTTAAAATATATACTTCCTCTTTCAGTCTCATTCACTCTCATCCCCCTCACCCCCCCAATTTTTTTTTTTTTCTGGTTCGTGACCACAAAAGAACAGGAAACAAAAACTCACGAGAGCAATGCTTTCGCTGTCTCACAAAGCGCCATATGTTACACAGGTCAGTACACAAGCGACAGCTAGCATAAACGGAAGAATAAAGGAAGCCTGTAGACAGCATGACAAGCTGAAAATATTACAGTAAAACACAGACTCAGAGCTATGCCAAGGCTAGAAGACCCCTCTTGTTGGTAGCAAAGAAATAAACCCATAAAAACAGAACTAATAAGCCAAAACCCATACAAAATAGAGGCCATACATGATAATACTACAACATAAGGGGCTAGGTAACACAAAGCACAATGCAGAGAAAAGATGTATACTTTCGGCTCAACAATGGTAGGAAATATGGGGGCAAAAGGAGGAACAGGATTGTCTAAGCAACAGCTTAACAGAAGATCAAGCGGGAACAGGCAAGAGAAAGAGAAGCTAGGGCTAGGGGCACAAGACAAATAACTCTGGCTAGCACTGGCAGCCAGAGAAGTATAAGACAAGGGGATTCCTAAGGTCAGCAAGAGCAGGGGGAGAAATCAGACATAGCGGGCTCCGAGACAAAAACACTACTTAAGCACAGTTTCCTGGAAAGTGGGGGAAGGTGGAGAACGGGGTGCATTGCTGTTGAATAGTTTCACAGATATCATCTAATGCCTGAGAGATAGTGGCCCACGGGACAGGGGAGTAACGACCAGTATGTGTTGTAAGAGTGCGATCTGCCTGCCATTGCACTTGGTGTGCAAAGGGAGGTAGAGAGACAGGGTAAGGGTTAGGAGTATACGCTGGGGAGAGAAAAGGGGCAGTTGCTAGTGGCAGAGAGTGATACAAATGGGAGGACTGAGACGCTAGCAGCAAAAGCGGAGAAGCAGGAGAAGAAGGGGGAGGGAGACTGCAGGAGCAGGCAACATGGGAAAAATAAACAATATATCCAACTACAAAGTGTACAAACTAATGAGTCTAAAAAAACTAATAAGAATACTTACAAAATGATGCAATGTGATCACAGAAGAGCAGGTACCTGTGTAGCAATAACTCAGGTGTAGCCTGAGACCACAGAAACAGCATAACCACCAGTCAAAGCTGGTTCAACAGTCACACCATAACAGTGATAGTTTGATATAGCAGAGGAAATGTCAGGCTTGGCCCAAGACCACAAGAAATAAAGAAAAGAATTTAACCAGCAATCGAATCAGTGTCTGTACCAAAAAAGAAAAATTAAGGAGAGTAAAAAGAAGGCATATAACGGAAGTTATACATATATACATCAACTACGCCCTGAACTAGAGGCTGACTACACAACCCGCCAACCATTCTGACTCCTATCCTATTCTGACTCCTATCCTAACCTATGGACTGACTACCACCCGCCAGTCATAAATATATATATATCCTAATTCCTAAACTATTCCTAAACTATGGACTGACTAAGCTATCGGCGGACTACTCGACCCGTCCGCAAGCAAATATATACTAAAACCTAAGCTATTGACTACCTAAGCTATCGTTGGACTACTCGACCCGTCCGCAAGCAAAGATATCCTAAAACCTATGAACTATGGACTGCCTACTACCGGTCAGTCCGACTAACTACCCAATGCGCTAGTCTATACAGGACCCGTAGGACAGCTAAGGATGGTAGCCCGGTCCTGGGCGAATTGACGTGAACTCCTGCTCCAGGGTCCGGGATCGTCCAAAGTTGACGCCACAGGGCCTGTGTAACGACAAACAAACAGGATTAGTAAGAAAAGAGAAAGCAGTGTTTAAGGCAGACCACATTCCATTGCTGGCTTTAAACTAGAAAAAGAAAGAAAAAAACCGCATAAAAGGGGAAGTAAAATAACACAGCAAATCTGCAAGAAAATAAGGAAGTTTAGGTAGAGACACTGCA
Organism: Geotrypetes seraphini; assembly: GCF_902459505.1. Lineage (NCBI taxonomy): Eukaryota > Metazoa > Chordata > Amphibia > Gymnophiona > Dermophiidae > Geotrypetes > Geotrypetes seraphini. Next base: position 15,297,782 of record NC_047095.1, on the reverse strand, counting down.
TAAGTACAAGCAGGCAACCCAGAAACACACTTTTGGCCAAAAGTAATGGAGAGGCAATCTGACAAGCAGAGTATAGGCCTGCAATCCAGTGAGGTCTCTAAAGGGGCATGTTCCCTTTTTCAACGTCGGGGTCACCACTGATGTAGGCAGCTGTCCAGGCCTACCTCGGTAATGAGACCTCGAACGCTATATACTGGTTTCACTAAGTATATATTTATTTATCCAATCAATAACAGCTTACAGGAATAAATCATTTAGTATATAGCGTAACAGAAGGTGATCTCTAGGCCTAGAGGTCCTCCGATGTCTGTTCTGACCTCTCCCTTCTAAAGGCCTGGTTTTTATACATTTCTTAGTGGCCAACACCACGTTGGTTTACATCACATGATACATCCTTATTGGTTATTTACTTATGCATTACTGCCTAACTACATTCATTTATTGGCTATTCTCAACTACGTCATGTTATATGCCCACTCTGTTTTCCGTAAAACCTACCTTTTCCCCGAAATGCCTGTTTCCCCACCATATTAGTATTTCCGAGCACAAGCCCCCCTCCCAACTTTAAACATCTCTGATACTTTCTATTAGATGATATTTCTTATGAATTCTTTCTTCTGAGAATTCTGTCTTCTGACCATGGTCTGTTTATCTCTTTATGGTATCTGGCTGGGTGGGCCTTGGTGTAAAACCACAGCTAGCCCACAGCCTCAGGACCTGTTGCTTTTTCTCTAGTTTTACTTCTACAGTAGCTAATTGAACTCATAAAACAGCGTATTTCTCCATCTTTGCATGCTCTTCAGTTAATGGTGAAATATCTTTCCATAGTTAATCTACTGTTTCTATCATCTGCAGAGATAGATAAGGTAGATGTCAGTTGCAGGGGATGAGGGTAGTTTTTCTGCAAAGAGAAAAGTGATCTTTGTCTTCCTCTCATCCCCCTTCACCTGGCTTGCTAATGTCAGGACTTACCGGGATGTATCCAGAGCTTCCATGCTTTATTCTCTCTCAATACTCGAACACCCAGATGGCCAAGTCCAATGTGATGACCTCCAGGACGCAACAAGGACCTCTCTCCAGCCCAATGCACAAAAGAATGGCCGATTATCCACACCGAACTGCTCCGACCAGCACCTGAAAAACAAAACATATGTGCCACAGACAGAACAAATACTCATCCAACAACCCCGCTATACCACTACCGACCCACCGAACTACCCCCAGGTCCCATAACCGCACCCGACGGTCTAATATATCCGCGGAAGGCCCCAGACACCCAGCGACCCAACCGCCGAATGCCCTCCTCCGACATACCAGCGGCACGAGCACTGGTGGCTGCACCAATCCGAAATGAGTGAGTGCCATAACGGCTAGGCTCTTCACCATAGCGCACCAAGGCCAAACGAAGCACCGCCAGGAACTGGAATCTGGAAAGAGGGGACCCATTCGCGTGAACGAACAATACAGGGGAAACCGCAACTTGCACCGACAAAAATTCGCGCAAGCAAACCACAGGACAAGAAACACAACCCACAACCCAATGAAGAACCAACCACTGGCCACGACCGTCCTGATCCGTCTTGGAACTAGCCACACAAATTCGCACCTCACCGACTCCCAGCCGTACATGGTGAACCAACAACCCACGCCCTCTAGCCCTATCAGCTACACTAACCAACAACTCCCCCACGCGCAAAGCCCCAAAAAAGGCAAGTGAAAAAGCCGCCCGAAAAAGGGACGACTCATATGAAGAGTGGGCCAGATCAGGTAAAACCAATAAAAGCCGAACGAGTAAGCCATGCTGAATTGGCAAGCGCGAATCAGGCCTGGGAGGAACAACCCTGCCCAGTGCACGAAGCAAACGCTGAACCACGAAACCCGAGGAAGGACAACTGCAACCCAAAGCCCGACAGAAAAAGGCAAACCCCACCAACCGCTCCTGAACCACCCGTTTGGAGACACCAGCTTTACTCGAATCCAGCACGAAATCCTCAAGGAAAGACTCGGCCACATGCCCTGGAACCCAACCCCTGCTGAACAAAAAGGTAGAAACCACACGGAAACCAGCTGAGTAATGTGACCAAGTCGCAGGTGCTACCGACAAACGGAGCAATTCCCATACTCCTTCTCGACCAGGCTCCACAAATGCTTCGGCATCGCCAAACCTTCCACGTGAGCCTCCGGCACGAGTCGACGAAACTGTGAAAAATGGAAACAGGAGAGAGCATCAGCAATGCCATTCTGCAAACCAGGCACATGTCGAGCCCTAAGAAAGACATTAAGACGCAAGCAGCGCAAAACCAACACCCTGACCAGCACAGCTACTGACAGGCAGCGAGCCGTCTGCCTGTTAACAACCTCCACAACCCCAAGGTTGTCACACCAAAAAAGTACACGCCTATCCCTCAATTTGTCAGGCCACAGTTCGCATGCCACAATGAAGGGAAACAATTCCAAAAGCGTGATATTACGTGTGAAACCCCAAGCCACCCAATCCTGGGGCCACCTCTCAGCACACCAGGCACCCTGACAGTAAAGGCCAAAACCAACTCCTCCCGCCGCATCAGAAAATAGCTCCAAATCCCCGTTAGACACCTCCGGAGCCTGCATAGGCAAGCAGCCATTAAAGTCTCGTAAAAAACAAGCCCACATGCGGAAGTCCGCCTGAACCCCTGCCGACAGTCGCAAAAAATGCCGCTTATCCCGCACCCCTGCCGTGGAAGCAGACAGCCGACGCGAAAAGACGCGGCTCATTGGCAACAACTGACAAGCAAAATTAAGGGAGCCAATAAGCGACTGAACAACATGCAAAGTAGACTTACGGGCAGATAACACTCGTTCAATGAGATCGAGCAACTTCCGAACCTTAACCACCGGCAGACGAGTCACCAGCGCCTCAGAATCCAACTCGATCCCCAGAAAAACCAGGGACGTAACTGGACCCTCGGACTTGTCGATCGCCAAAGGTATCCCAAATTCATCGGCCATCGCCTCGAAAACCCCCTTAAGTCGACCGCATTCGTCCAAATCCCGAGGGCCAATGAACAAGAAATCGTCGAGATAGTGTACCACAGCGTCCAACCCAGCGCGCTCAACCACCACCCAATGAAGAAACGTGCTGAACAACTCGAAATAAGCACACGAGATAGAACATCTCATGGGCAGACAACGATCATAAAAATATGCACCCTCAAAACGAAACCCCAACAAATGGTAAGACTGAGGATGAACGGGCAATAACCTGAAGGCAGATTGGATATCCACCTTCGCCAACAGGGACCCACAGCCAGCCCTGAGGATAAGCCGAACGGCACAGTCCACTGAAGAATACCGCACCGTACACAGATCCCGCGGAATACCGTCATTAACAGAACACCCAACAGGACGAGATAAATTGTGAATAAGGCGGAACTTACCGGGCTCCTTCTTAGGAACAACTGCCAGCGGAGACACCATCATGACTGGAAAAGGCCGCTCCCGGAAAGGACCGGCAATCCGCCCTAAACGCAATTTCTCCCCTAATTTACTACGTACTACCGAACGCAACTGAGTAACAGACGACACATTGCGCGACCGCGCCCCCAACAATTCACCCCGAAAAGGTATTTCAAAGCCAACTGAGAACCCACGCTCCAATAGAGTACCAACACGCTCCGGCCGGTAAAGACGCAGCCAAGGAGCCAACGCACTCACCAAAACCGGCGTAGGGACAACACCGCTACTTGCCCACGCTCGAGGGCCCCGAAGTCGGTTTCTTGGGGCACTTAAGCAAGGGATGAGGCAGCCCACATTGGGAGCAGGCGTGACGAAACCTGCAATCTGTGAAGGAGCAACTTGATTTGTTGAATCTCCAACAGACGTCGCTGCCAGTTCCCCCACCGGATCCCACCCCCGTCCCAGACCGAAAGGGCCGTCCGCCACCCGAAACGCCCGCTGGAACACAGCTCCCGCTCCCAGAGACCGCCCCAGACTTGGAGGACATATGCGTCAGCCATAGGTTAACATCCTGCGTTCCCCAGGACATATGAGAATTCTCCTCCATTTTATCTCTAAACGCCTCATCATAGTTCAACTACGTCCAGCCCCCGAAACGCTGGTACGTGTCAAGCACAGAATCAGCGTAAGCGAGCAATAGACCATAATCACTAGGATGCGCACGCCCCCATACGCTAGCAAGCCGCATAAACGAACGGATCCAATTAAGGATGGACCGCGCAACTGGGAAAAGCTTGGAAGAACCCACCTCCCGCTTCGACTTCTTATGGCTCCGCCGATGCACCCTACCCTCCATAAGACGAAAGATATCAATGCAAGAACGCCGCCTAATCTTACGCCTCAAAGTACGCGGCACCCGCTCCCAAAGTTCGGTCAGGGCCACCAAAGCGGGTACGCCCCGACCCTCGCCCTGCGGAGCAACGGTGCCACCCACAGCAGGACCAGCCTCCCTCACCGGCCCGGGAACCAAAGAGGAGGAGGCCGACGATGAAGAGGAGGATGAGGAAGAGGACTGGCTAGATGAAGAAGAATCACGCCTGCGCCTCCGCTTCCCTCTACCCCCTTTTTTACCGGATTTCCCCCCAGCAACCAAAGCAGGCGCCACCTTACCCGAAACAGAAGGTTCTTCCACAGGAACGGAGATGCTGCCGGAAACAACCTCCACCGAGGATATCGATGGACGCTCCACCACAGTGACGCCACGGCCAGCAACCACCATATCAACCGAGGGACCAGCAGCGCCACTGCCAACAGCTACTGGTTCCAACGCCGAAGTAACCGAAGCTCCCTCGCTGTGCAGCCGATCAGATACTGCCCCAACGCCGCCTGTCGATGGACCAGGAACACTGCCAACTGCGCTCCACTGGGTCTCAGGCACGACCAACGGACTCTGTGAAGAAAAACCACAACCAGGAACAGAGCCCAGGAAACCACCCCCAGGCGCCCCCCAACCAGCGCCCCCAACCCCACTCGGCAGGGCCCGCCTGTCCACCCGGGAAGGACACCCCCGCCCCAGTAAGGAGAAAACATGCCGGGATTCCAGCCTTGCGGCCCAGGACCCCACGGGAAAGCCCCGTAAGGCACTCCATAAGGCCCCCCGGAACCAGCACCCCACGATCCAGCGCCCCAGCTGGTGGATGGCTGGGGCGACTCACGAAAAACCCTCCCCTCCGAACGAGCAGACCCATCCACCCCGAAAAGGGGGGACGCCTGCCCCGCAGAGCCACCGCTACCGGAAATGAGAAGAGAAAGAACTACAGGCTCAGTCCGGTCACCGGAAGCCTGCTGAGTAACAGGAGCCACACTCCCCGTCCCTGGCAGCAGACCAGTAGACCCAGAGCTGCTGCTTTCCGGCCGGACGGACTGCCGCCCGCCCGACTTGCCCCGCCCACCATGCTTCGACTTCCCCGTCGCCTTGCGCGGCCCAACCCCATCCGAGGACACTCCCGGCGCCGAAGACCGACCCACCACGCGGCCCGCGGAGGAAGCGATCGCTATGGCCAACAGAGCATCCCGTTTTGATCTGCGGGACGGCCTGCCCTGCACCGCTAAACCTCCCGAACCCACCTGTCCGTCTGGGTCCTCAAGCAGGGAATCGCCGGCACAAAAGGAGATCTCCGCTACATCCGAACCCACTGCCGCCGAATTCGCCGCCATGCCGCCGCCGACACCAGACACGGAAGTCAGCAAAACCGCCCTGGAGGACCCGAACAGTTAAGTCCTCCAAGCCCTCCCCCTTTTATCCCTTCGCCTCCCCGTGCATGCCCCAGCCCAACCAATAAAATTTAAAATCGGCTTTTTGCCTTTTACAGGCCAATCAGCCACAACGCTGGCTCCTCCGCCCCCCCGATCCGCAACACGGAGGCTCACCAGCCCCGTATTACATTTCGCCCTTCGACACTAGGTCTCGGGCTCCCATTTATAAATATATTCCAATAAGTTTTGTTTTGTAACCATTTAAAATCAAGGAGTGTTTGTGGGCACCCTGTAGATGCCAGAGGGCGGTGGTTAATGGAATTTACTCAGAGAATGGAAAGTTGAGTAGTAGAGTGTCACAAGGATAGGTGCTGAGCCGATTCTGTTCAATATATCTGTGAGTGACATTGCTGAAGGATTAGAAGGTAAGGTTTACCTTTTTGCGGATGATACCAAGATTTGTAACAGAGTGGACACCCTGGAGGGATTGGAAAACATGAAAAAGGATCTGTAAAAGAATGGTCTAATGTTTGGCAACTAAAATTCAATGCAAAGAAGTGCTTAATAATGCATTTGGGAAATAGAAATTCAAGAGAGCCATATGTGCTATGAGGTGAGAGGACAAGGAGAGGAACCTTGGATAGTGTCTGAGGACCTGAAGGCGATGAAATAGTGTGTCAGGACTCCAGGCTCTTTCTTGCAGAGAACCGTTTCTCCGTATCTCAGAGACTGGAGTTTCCCTACGGACAATTATTTCCTTCCTGCCGAAGGTGGTTTCGGCTTTCCATATTAATCAGGAACTGTGTTTGCCTGTCTTTCAGCCTTCTGGTTCCAGGACAAAAGATCGCCTATTGAAGAAAATGAATGTGCACAGAGTGCTCCTGCGTTATCCGGAGGTCACTAACAAGTTTTGTCTCTGACTATCTGTTTGTGCTGACTCATTCAGTTAATTGGGGCACTTCCGCGGCCATGATTTCCAGATGGATCCATAGGGCCATTTTGTTAGCCTACATTCTTTCTGGGAAACAGTCCCCTGTTTCCATCAAGGCACATTCTACCAGGAGTGTAGCTTCTTCATGGGCCAAAGCTAGAGCTGTCTCCCCTGAGGAGATCTGCAGGGCATCAATGTAGTCTTCCCTACACACGTTTGCCAAGTTTTAAAAAGTGGATGTGGTGGCAAAACAGGAGTCTGTCTTTGAGTCCTCGGACTTACAGGCCAGCGTATCAATCCATCCCTAGCTTTTTGGGGACTGCTTTTGTACCTCCTATCTGTGTAGAATATCTCATCTATTGCACTGGAAAAGGAGATTATGTACTTACCCTGGTAAGCTCTTTTCCAATAGATAGATGAGACATTCTAGACTCTCACCTTGTCCTTCCTGTGCCTGCCTACTGTTTCAATTTGTTTATACTTCTCCAAGCTGATTCTTGGATGCCTGTTAGCCCTTGAGGGATGGGAAGAATACTTCTTGAGCAGAACAATTTGTTTCTCTGGAGACAAGCAGGGGAGTGCAGGCACACTTGAAGGTGAAGTCCTCTGACTGAGCCTAAGTGCTGGTATTCTCCCCTAGGTATGGTAAAGTTTTACCTTAGTGGCACGTGCAGGTGTGTTATCTCTGAAGCCCCTTGGAACATTAGTTTTTACTTCTGCTGCTCCTAGCAGTCGCAGCTCTCCACTTCTCTCTCTTCTCTGACAAAAAAAACCCAAAAAAACAACCCACTCAGGGATCCCTATTTTTTTCTTATTTCAACTAAGAAAGTAAAAGAATGAGTCTGATTTAGTTTTAGTTTAGTTAACGGTTCTCTTCTTTAAAAAAAAACCCAAAACCAACTACAATAGAACAAAACCAGCAGCTCTCTCACGGGGAGTTTTTATTATTCCCGCTGCTGTCAAGCTCCGTGTCTTCCGTTCCGGCGAACAGACCGGCAGCTAGGATCCCAAAGACATATTTTTCACCTTGGACCGCTGTCATGTCTTCAGCTTCGTCAGCACCACTGCGCACCAATGGGTCTTCACAGTCCAGTCTGCATTCGACATTGGGAGCTCCCCCCTCTCAGTGCCCAAGTTTTGTACCGCCGAGGGTGGGAAGCGTACTGTCTCCTTCTCACATTGCCGCTCATACTTTGGCAGAAACTGGAGCAGTATTATCAAAGCACCAGGTGAATAGAACATCTACTCCTTCTCCACCAGTCTCAACAAGAGCAGCTCCAGCCTCACAAAAAGAACAGGGTTCCTGCTCCTCAGGTAAATCCAAAAAGGCTCCCGTGGGCTCAGCTCCAGCCCTGTGGTCATCTCCTAGGTTGAAAAAGCCATCGCTGCAAACTGTAAGTACTTCTAAGCCTGCTAAAGTATCGTCAAAATCTAAGAGAATTGCCTCACAGGAGTCCTCAGCTCAGGACCCTATTCCGGCAAAATGGTCTTCCATTCCTCTTTTGGTTCCAGCAGCGTATCCCATGGCGCAGGACCAAATGGCCACTATGACTAATTTTTTCTCTATATTTCAAAAATTTATGCAGGATAGTGCTGTCTTATTTCAGCAGCCCTCCACTGTTTCTGACAATCTGCAACTTCAAGACCAGCAATGCCCTGAATGTGCAGATTTTTCTACTACCCCAGAGGTGTATGTTCCTGCACCTGAATCCGTCCACCAAGATCCGGACTCCTCATACATCTGTTTGTACTTCTCCACCACACACTGCCAATTTGTCTTCACGATGGTCTCAGTCTGAAGATTTCCCTAGCCAACAAGACCCTACTTCTCATACAAATCCCCCACTTGTAGAACAAGAAGACTATTCTTATCCAAAATTCCTTCAAAAAGTATCCACTTTACTTAGTCTTAACCAAGCTTCTATAAAACTAGGAAAGAAGGATTTTCAAACAATTCTTCAGTCCTGCAAAGCTCTGTCAAAGGAGTTCATAGCTTTGCCAGTCCACCAGGTCTTACAAGATCTTCAGCTGGAAAATTGGCAAAAACCATGTTCTATTTCTACAGTGTTTAGAATTAAAATACAAAGTCCAAAAGGCACCTGGGCATGATCTTACCGAACTGCCACACCATTCCATGGTTTCGGAATCAGCAATTAAGAAGGCTAAAGCATCAAAAACACAATACCACACTCCACCAGTTAAAGAATATCGTTTACTGGATTCTATGGGGTGGAAAGTCTACTAAAGTGTAATGCTCACTTCCAAAATAATAGCTCATCAGCTTCAAATCCTGCATTTTCATCATTACATTTTACAACAGATGCTCCCTGCTTAGGAGATAGTTTGTTTGGGGAAAAAGTTAAAGATGCTGTTTCCCAACTCAAAGAAGATTCTTCAACCATACGTGAGCTTTCAGCTTCCTCTTCAGATCAATCTCAGCAATTTCGCCAACCTTCTAATTCGTCCTATCGCAGAGCTTACCACCAGCAGTTTTTCCAACAGTACTATCCATGTAGATGCTGTGTTCCTTAAAACAGACCACCTTTTCAAAGATCACAAGGTACTGCTTACCAACAAAAGCCATGTCCAATGAACAGGAAACAATTACCTATATTCCAGCTTCCTCCGCTTAAACTTAATCCTAGTTTTTGACAAACTACCAGTGTGTGTGTGTGGGGGGTGTGTGGGGGGGGGAGGGCACTAACTCAATTTCTCTCAGAAAGGCGCGAATCACAATGGACAAATGGGTCCTCACCATCATATCTCGCTATCCAGACAAGAACCTCCCCCCTTCACCATCCATCACACCTCATCAGCACATTCCACAACTTTCGGAGGAGATATCTCTTTTACTTCAATCCAATGCTATCGAAGAAGTGCAATACCGTCAAGCAAATCTGAGGTTTTATTCCAGATTTTTTCTAATCCCAAAGAAGACTCGAGGTCTTCATCCTATTATCAACCTTCGCCCACTAAATGCCTGCCTCAAAAGAAAAAGTTCAGAATGACTTCTCTTCCAACCATTCTACCGCTCCTCAGAAAAAATGACTGGTTAGCTGCCCTAGACCTCAAGGATGCCTACACCCATATTCCAATTCATCACACACACTGGAAATTCCTTCGGTTCAAATTAGAGAATGACACGGTGGCTATTACGCTCGGCTAGATAGGTAAAAGCATAGATCTACCAATCACTCAATTTGCTTTAGAAAATGAAGGTTCAATTGCTGATATGATCTGGAATCATTTCGAAAACCCAGATTGGAACCAATTTCTCAAGCTTTATTCAAAATATGCAAAATCCATTTGCCTATTAGACAGCTGTCCATCGACTATCATGAAATCAGCTCCCTTCCCCTTCAAAGCTGAACTTTTTAACTGGGTTTCTTTATGTATGTGTACTGGCTATTTTCCAGTGTCACTTGGCCATATCTTTGTGACTCCTATTATTAAAAACTCCAAGGAGTCAGTTTCTTTGGCTGCCAACTACAGTCCTACTGCCAACATACCACTTTTTCTTAAACTAATGGAAGGACTAGTTAACACTGATCTCATTAAATATTTAGAGAAGTTCAGCATTCTACATGACTCAGTCTGGTTTTCACACAAATTACAGTACGGAAACAGTCTTAGCTTTGCTGACTGATTACCTTTTCCATTTGTTTTCCCGGGGAAAAAGCGCATGGTACTTCAGTTCGACTTGAGCAGTGCCTTTGACCTTGTTGACCATGACATTCTGCTTAGATGCCTCGATTCTATTGGCATTTCTGGACAGGTACTAAACTGGTTTACAGGCTTCATTTAAAAAAAAATGCATTTACCAGGTTCACAGTAAAGGAACCTTCTCTCAGTCTTGGTGTAATCCCTGTAGAGTTCCACAGTGCTCCCCTCTCTCCCCTTCACTTTTCAATGTCTACATGACATCATTGGGACCTATGCTATCTGACTTAAAATTGAAATCGTATATATACGCAGATTACATTACAATTATCATTCCCATAACCTCACTCACACAAGAGACAGAACAACTCACCTCATCTGTCCTCACTAAGGTAGAATAATGGACTACGTAATATAAATTAAAACTGAACTCAGAAAAAAAACAAGATTTTCTTGGCAAGTCCTAATTACAAGATTATGAATACCTTTTTGAGATTAAACGGGTTAGATTACCCAATTAATTCTACTATCAAAATCCTTGGAGTCATCCTGGATCGATGCATGACTTTTGAAGATCATACTAATGCTCAGGTTAAAAAATGTTTTTTCATCTTATGGAAACTTCGTACCATTAAACACTATTTTGACTTACTCTCTTTTTGCTTCTGGCTTAATCTCTGATCTTAAGCATCTTAGATTACTGCAATATTATATACTTGGGATCCTTTAAGAAAACCATCAAATGACCGAGAGTCATTTAGAATGCTGCCGTCCATCTCATTTATAGTCCTTCAAAAAATCGAATCGTGTAAGCCCGTATTACAAAAAATTACACTGACTGCTGGTGGAAGCAAGGGTCATTTTCAAGTTTGCCTGCCTCTGCTTCAAAACCATAATCCCAAATCAACCTGTCGCACCATTTTGAATTTACAGGCACCACTTACACACGTAGGCCCTGATTCTACAAAGTGCGTCCCAATTTTAGGCAGCTGTAGACGTCCTACAGCTGTCTAATCAGTCAACCGGGATGCATGTTTTTAAAAAAAATGCTCTCCGGGTAGTCCGCCTATATTGAAGGCATCTCCGGGAGCCTAGGGAGGCCTGCAAGATCGCCTATGCGTCTCCCTAGTAGAGGAATAGATGCTTACAATGTAGGCCAGCAAAATGCTGGCATTGTGGGAGCACATAAAGTACGTGCTATGGCTTCCTCAGTGCTATGGCTTCACTCCATTCCCATTCAGGACATTTGTAATGCTGCTATATGGTCTTCAGTTCATACGTTTTCCAAACAATATTGTTTAGACCACAGCTCAACTCAGGATACCCAATTTGGACAATCTGTTCTAAGACATCTCTTTACAATCTGTTGAGTTCCACCTCCTGTCTTTTTACTGAAGCTTGGGACTCACCTTCAAGTGTGCCTGCATCTCCCCTGCTTGTCTCTGGAGAAAGCGCGGTTGCTTACCTGTAACAGACAAAACTAACGTTCCAAAGGTAGGGGCTTCAAAGGTAACACACCTGCATGTGCCACTAAGGTAAAACTTTACCATACCTAGGGGAGAGTTCCAGCACTTAGGCTCAGTCAGAGGACTTCACCTTCAAGTGTAGCTGCATTCCCCTGCTGTCTACAGAAAACATCTGTTACAGGTAAGCAACTGTGCTTTCTAAGCCTGTTGTTACAGGTGCCTCTACATGTTTATTGGGTGGCTCTCAGTGCTTGATACTAACTGCAGGTGGAGCTAAAGAGCCAATGAAGTACAGCAGAGGCAAAAAAATCCAGAGTGGATTCCTTCTGCAGTGGCACACGGCCATGGGGATACTACCCACTGTCTAGAACAGTGTCTCGCAAACTTTCTGGCCGGCGGCATACTAAATCCAATGCCCTAGCCGGAAGGCACCCAGAAGTTGATGCAATAATGTCATGAGCATGCATGTCTGGCTGCAACCCCGCCAGTGGTTGGATCCGGGAGGTGCGGGGAGAAGAGGACAGACATCTGCATCTGCTGACTTCTACAGGACGTGCCTCTCACTGTGAGAGACATGTCCTGTAGGCAAGCAGCCGGCATGGACGACTGTCCTTCTTGCCAATGTGTCGCGGCACACCAGAAATCTCAGGAGGCACACTGGTGTGCCGTGGCACACAGTTTGCGATACACTGGTCTAGAATGTCTCACCTAACTACTGGGATTACCAGGGTAAGAACATAATCTCTTTTTAGATACAAAAATATGACATGTTGAAAAGGGAAAACACACATATGTGACTTTTCTCTAGCATCTGATTATTTTAAAGTAGTTAACGTAAAAAATAAAGATATGTTAATTTATATAATTAACGACGAGACTACACTGAGCCAGTTGGAAGGCTCAGGAAGTCTCTCAGCACCCGTTTTTCTGTTAGTTTCTGTTTATTTCTTGTTTTTCGTTTGAATCCCACTTTGGCCATATCGCTGGACCCAGGAGCAGGCAGGGAGGCTTGCCAGCGTGGGAGCGCACTCCGCCCCTCCCCCCACCCGACGAGACTACACTGAGCCAGTTGGAAGTTCAGGAAGTCTCTCAGCACCCGTTTTTCTGTTAGTTTCTGTTTATTTCTTGTTTTTCGTTTGAATCTCACTTTGGCCACATCGCTGGACCCAGGAGCAGGCAGGGAGCTTGACAGTGTGGCAGCGCTCTCCGCCCCTCCCCCCTCCTGATGGGACTGCACAGGGCCGACATCGCTGAATCCGGGAGCAGGCAGGGAGGCTTGCCGGTGTGGGAGCGTACTCCGCTCCTTCCCCCACCCGACGAGACTACACTGAGCCAGTTGGAAGGCTCAGGAAGTCTCTCAGCACCCGTTTTTCTGTTAGTTTCTGTTTATTTCTTGTTTTTCGTTTGAATCTCACTTTGGCCACATCGCTGGACCCAGGAGCAGGCAGGGATGCTTGCCTGTGTGGGAGTGCTCTCCGCCCCTCCCCCCTCCCGACGGGACTGCACAGGATCAGCCATTTCTTCGTGAACCAGCCCTAGAGAGCCACGCGAGCACCGCGCTGCCCCTTTCCCGACCAGCGGGGTTGCTGAATAGACCGCTGCGTCAACGGCGCGCCGCTGTTCGGCACGCGGCTAAGGTGCACGGCAAAGGCGCGTGCGCCTTAGCACGTGCCTTTGTGAAGCGTCCTGGTGAAGCGCCCTGGAGAAGCGTCCTCATCTACTACAGACTGTCAGCTAAGTTTCCCTCTTTAAGGCAAAATTATAATTGCCAGTTCTTCCATACATTTATAACTGTTAGGTGCCTAATTAAACGCTAGTAGCATAAACAACCATTAGAGACATAATTAACTGTCAGAAGCAAGCCTAACTATTAAGCTGCATGAATAGTTGCAATATACACGCGCAATTATTAGTCGCTTGAACTAGGACTCCCTATAGGCCCTCCTAAAGATCCGCCTAGCAACCAAGTATAATTGTTAGATACACATACTCTCCATCTGTTAACCACATGAATAACTGTTAGCCACATTCTTAACTATCAGAGACTGTTAATTGCATGTACAACTGTTAATCACATGTACAACTGTTAATTGCATGAACAACTATTAGTCGCATGTATAACTATTAGGCACAAAGTAACTGTTAAGCGCATATATAATTGTTAGATGCATGTACAACAAGTTAGTTGCATATGTTAGTCGAATGTATTAGTAGCATCTGATCAACCACAAGAGTCAACTGCAAGTGACACATTAATCAGTCGCAGGAATATCTATTAGAAACATGCCCAATTATTAGTCGCTACTACCTGGACCTCCTAAGAACTAATCCCACCTGGATCAGCCAGCCAGGTCTCCTTGAGCACCTTCCTCTCCCGGGTCAAAAAAAAAATAAAAAAATTCTAGGGAAACAAAACCTTCCTCTGCCTCAGGACTTCTCCTCCCAATCATGAATCTCCTACTAGTCCTACTGATCTACCTAATAAGCGGTAACATCAAAGATGTTCACTCTCTCTACCCTCAATTACAATCCATCCACCACCCTGTTCTATCCTTCCCCTATTTCACCAACCTGCAAGAAGACACTACAAATCATATTAATGTAATCTCATATAAAAAAGACACCACCATACCCTTAAAAAAAGAACAAGGGAAATAAAAACCATAAAAACCACTAACTCAATAGTAAATGCTGCAACCACCTCCATCCCATGTGCATATCTTAATACCAGATCTATTAGAAACAAGGCATTCCTCATAAATGACTGGATCACCAGCGAACAAATAGCCTGCCTCTTTCTAACTGAAACTTGGTTACTATCTGAAGATGATCCTATTATATCTGATCTTCTACCAAACAATTTCAAAATCCTTACGTTAAACCGCACAGGAAAAAAAGGAGGAGGATTAGCCATAATCCTTAAAGAAGGATTCGAGTTCGAACTTCTAGATTCTAAAATGACCGACAACCTAGAAATCCTAGCCTGTAAAATCAATAATACCCAGCTAGAAGAATCCTTATCCAGCATACTATTCTACATCCCGCCTAAAAGCTGGCCCAAAGCCAAAGAAGACTTCTGCGAATTCGTCCTCCACAATTCTATCAGCCCCAACTACAACATCATCACAGGGGACATAAATTTATACCTAGACGAAGAGAACAACACAGACGCAATAGAGCTTAAAAACTTCCTAATTCTAGTCAACTACAACATCCCCGTACCCACACAAACTCACGAAAAAGGCCATCATTTAGACCTAGTTGCCATGTCCACAAAGGAAAACCTTGACCCAGTCATCTCTCTAATTGAAGGCACCTGGCATCACGACATCTGGTCCGACTACTTCACCTATTATTTTAAGCTGATCTGGTCACACCGAAAATCTAAAACACGTCTGATGATAAATAAGGAACATCAAACAAGAGGTTATATTAATCCAGAAGAATACTGGTCAGAATACAAACCGCATACAGTAATAGAGGAAGGACTAGACTTCTGGGACCATTGGAATACAACCAGTACTTCTATCCTAGATAAAATCACCCCCATACATAAAAGCAAAAGCAACGCAAACAAATACAACAAATGGTTCAACACCGAACTATTAAAAACGAAACAAACAGCTAGGCGACTAGAAAGGATTTGGACTAAAACAGGAGAACTGACAGACCGCAACAAATGGAAAGCCTACATAAAAACCTACAAACAACTGATAAAAGACAAACGCAAAGCGTTCTACTCCACCAAAATTAACTTATCATGCAAAGGTTCACAAGGAATCAATACAAAAGAGTTATTCAACATAGTCACAAACCTATTTGACACCACCCGCTACACCACACCTGAGCACAACATGAAGTTACCCACCGCGAAGGACCTAGCTCTATATTTTGATTCCAAAATTAAAAACCTAAAAAATAACTGTATAAGCAATAACGATGTAACAATCATCCCCAGCAACTACCAAATAGCTAACTCACATGACAATGAAATACCTACAGACATAATCTGGAGTTCCTTTCTAGATCCAGAATGGAATACCTACACCAAACTCTACAACAAATACTCTAAATCTCACTGCATCCTAGATACGTGCCCTCCGGAGATTATGAAAGCGGCACCACCAGAATTCAAAATATCACTATTACACTACCTAACCCACAACCTAAAAAATGGGACTTTCCTCACTAACAACGGCCACATAATAATAACCCCCATCCCAAAAAATAGAAAAGAATTCTCAGCGCTAATAACAAACTACAGACCAATAGCATCATGATGTAAAAATCATGGAAGGACTAGTACACACCCAACTAATAGACTACCTTAATCAATTCTCTCTCCTGCATGAAACTCAATCTGGCTTTAGAACCCTATTCAGTACGGAGACAGTAATTGCTGCCATCCTAGACTATCTGCGCCTATTATTTAGTAAGGGCCTCAACGCCCTGATCATGCAATTCGACATGAGCTCTGCATTCGACTTGGTAGACCCTGAGAAAATGATGCAATGCTTAGATGCCATTGGTATCAGAGCTGAGGTACTAAACTGGTTTCGTGGCTTCCTCACATCCCGTTCTTACCAGGTACGCTTTAACAACGAACACTCCGACACCTGGAGCAACTCATCCGGAGTGCCACAAGGGTCACCGCTTTCCCCACTGCTTTTCAATATCTACATGTCCTCATTAGGTGTGAAACTAACCCAACTAGGAATAAAACTATTCAGCTACGCAGATGACTTTACGATCATCATCCCATTCGCCAACTCCATCTCGGAAACCATTCCCAAAGCATCCAATGCCATAAATGAGATGGAACAATGGATGACAGATTTCAAGCTCAAGCTCAACCCAGAAAAACCAAAATTCTTCGTTGCTGCCCCTCACCCGCTTGACAATAAAACCCCACTATGCATCAATAAACTCAACTACCCTATTCAGCCCACCATGAAAATACTAGGTGTTATTCTAGACCAATGCCTAACAATGAAGGAACAAGTGGATTCCCTATTCAGAAAAGGTTTCCTTACTCTCTGGAAACTCAGAACCATTAAATCATACTTCGATACGTCAACATTCAGAATCCTAGTGCAATCCCTCATACTGAGTCAGCTTGACTACTGCAACATCGCCTATCTAGCAATCTCACAAAAGAATATGAGACGTCTCCAAATAATGCAAAATGCTGCGGTCAGACTTATCTTCGGGCTGAAGAAATTCGACCATGTGACACCCTACTATCGGCAGCTGCACTGGCTACCAACGGAAGCCCGAGTAAGGTTTAAATTTGCCTGCCTCTGCTTCAAAGTACTATACGACCTGACCACCAAGTACATAACGGACCTTTTCGCATTTTCTAATAACAAACTCAAGAGAAACACACACCCAAAACTCATTTCCCCTCCAGTTAGAGGCTGCAAAATGAAAAAACACCACGAACACCTTCTCTCTCACCAAGCAGTCCTATGGGGCAAAGACCTAGACCAACTGCTTTCGCCCACTACATACGGGGAATTCAGGAAACGCCTAAAAACATACCTGTTCCAGAAATACCTAAACAATTGACCCGCTCTCCCTCTCCCTCCCCCCTCCCTATTCCACCTGAACTTACAGCACTGTTATAAATATAATCTGTTATCTTCATCTTATCGTAACTTTACGTTGCTATTTATCCCCAACAGGTCCTGTCGGACATTACCTACTAAAATGTACATATTACATTTTCGCTCAGCAAATTGTATTTCTATACTATTGCCTCCTGAGGTCTCTGATCTCTGTATTTCCTCTGAATATCTACTTATTGTATTTCGCTGAATGTCCGCCTAGAAGTCGCAAGATTGTGGCGGTATAGAAGAATAAAGTTATTATTATTATTATATAAATAGTACATGGCAAATGGTAATATGTTTAAATGTACAGAAATAGAATTAATGTTTAAACTACTACAAGTAGGATCTGTATATGAAGTAAGACTGATTGCAGTTATAAAATGACAAGTCACAAAGGGACTTTCATTTGAACCATAATATGCTTACAATAAGAAAACTTACATCCAAGAATTTGCTAAGGCGATGTGCTGAAGGTCAGGTGGGTGGTTACCTGATTATTTCAAAAGGAAAAATAGCCTAGCATTACAGGTGAATCAAGTTCTGCTACATTTCTTTTTCCTGTTTTTGTTGGTCCCAGAAACTGTACAGCTTGGGAACTCTAAGCAAAAAAAAAAAAAAGTAAAAAATTCTTATCCTCTTGGAGTTCACACTTCTTATTTTAGCTTTTGAAGCTAATAAATCTATATTCTAACTGTGATGTCTACACGCATGCTTCAGTGATAAGTTGTTTTGTGAGGTTTTTTTTTGTTTTTTTTTGAGAAAACCCCAGGATCAAGCAAGGATCTTGGAGTAGGTAGCATGTGATTGTAAAATCCTGCTCGCTGTGCTAGGAGGATCTCCCTAAGATAAGGAGGTGTGCCTTTCAGAAGGAAAACTGTGGCACAAATCAACTCCGGCATCTACTATATATAATCAGTCAGCAGTTAAAGTTTGAATGTTGTGATCATGGCAACTGAGGAACAGAAAACAGAACCACAACCAACCAAGGAAATAGATATTTCTGTAGGTATTTTATTTAACGTTGCATAGCCAAATGGACTTTGTACTTGTTTCCTTGAAACCTTTGTCTTTGGTTTTAAAGAGTAATTAGTGTTTTAATCTTAACTGAATGTTCATTCCAGTTAGGCAGCTTGTCTGGTTAATATAAAACTAGTCTCCTTCACAGTTCAGATATAAAGAATTTAAGTGTAAGACCGGATGCAAAATTGGTATTGGAATAATTTTGTGGCATTAGATGGACTGGTCTGAACAGGTGAACAAGATGTGTTATCATTTGGTCTGTGCCTTTGTTATATTGTATCTTGCATACTGCTACTAGTACTGATAATTTTTTTATGTGGCACTATCATTCTTATGCTGCATTGTACATACAAACACACAGGTAGACACACGCATGTGAGAAAGGTCCCTGTTATGTGGAGCTTACAATCTAGTCAAATAAGACAAATAAGGTATTGAACTTCTTTTAATAGGAAAAATGATATGATACAATCAAAATGTCAAGATCGGGGAGAACCAGGGTTAGAATTATTAAAAATAGTTTTAAAAAGCTGGATTTTTAAGGCTGTATTTACATATGGCACATTGCATTTATTGCTGGATAAAGAGTGTGGCTGCCGTATTAGTCTACTTTAAAGATAAATAGAAAAGAAAGGAAAACAAAATAATACATTATTTTATTGGGCTATCATTTTATTTTCCATTCTTTTCTAACAATACAGTAAAACAGTTTGTATTCTTTTTTTAATCAGACCTGCATATCCTTTCGTCAGCTGCTTTTCTTTATAAGTTTTGTTTTGCAATTGAGTATATCTAGCGTCTTTAGTGTGCGCTAACCCCCCGCTACGTGCCAAAAACTAATGCCCAGCTCAATGGTGGCATTAGCGTCTAGCGCTTGGGGCAATTTAGCGAGTGCTTAGCGCGCGCTAAAACCACTAGCACAGCTTAGTAAAAGGAGCCCTAAGTCTGGCATTTCTCTCAGTCAATATCAATGAGATGAATCTTTGGCAAGTCAGGTCGAGTGTGTTTAATTAATTTTCATATTGACCTTTTCAGGTAGTTGTCTGGAAGCACCTTCAAGATATCATGGAGGTAAAATATATTGAGGATGGCATAGCTTAATTTATGCAAAAGTTACAAAACTTAATAACACCTTAATCCCTAAAGGAAGTACTACAAGACTATCACTATGGGTCAACGGTTCCATTTTGATGCTGATAGCCTAGGCACAGGAGAAACTGTGGACAACTCTTGTGCCCCACAACTAGACACCAGGAATAGTCTTGATAGGTCTGGGGGAGGTCTTTGCTCAGTCCAAAAGAGGTATGAGGAGAGTGTCTTTGTTGGGTTGAGATATTTTGCAGAAATACATAATGGTTGCAAAGCCAAATAAAAATCAAATAGTGGTAATTAAGGTTTTAATCTATGTAACAATTGCAATTTAAAAATGAAGTACAGACTAACTTTGAAATATGTGGCTTGCGTGATCAATGAGAATCCAACACCCAGATAATGTATCTCAAGCTTAATCAGAATGTTATCTTAAATCTTAGTAGACCTAGGCAGGGCAGGATTAATTTGTTGAGGGCCCCTAGGCACACAAGTCCACTGGGGCCCCCTGCCCCGCCCCATTTATTTACCCATTTTCTTATTTACGTCTTTATTTCCACTTTATTTCTTTTTTTTTTCATTTATTTTAAAATTCAAAACAAACAACAAAGATTACCATACCAGTGCCAGTGTACAGTTTTTCTTCTATGCAACATCCAAACATCTCTGAACAAATCCCCCCTTCCTTCCTAGAGGAAGAGATCTACAGCTGACAAGGCTTTGAGAAGCCCACCAATTTATATTTTGCATTTGGATAGGAGGCATGGGGCATGGCGGGAAGAAAATTTAGTGCCCACCAATTTATTGGACCAATACATTTCTCAATTAGCTTTCAGAAGTTAAAACCTCTTTCTTCAGGTCAGTAAACTATACTGCTGTTACAGTACCCCTGTCCTGACCTGAGGAAAGGAGTTATGGTCTCTGAATTAGTAAAAAATGTATTAAAATTAGTCCAATAAACAGGATCACCTTATTTTCATTTTGTATTAATAAATGATTATCAACACAGCTACAATAATCCTAAAGCAAAAATAAATAACCTGCTGTATCCTAAATCAAAAATAAATAAGTAAAACAAATATAAATTTTTTTCAACTTTTGTTGTCTGGTTTCTGCTTTCCTCATCTTCTCATAATTTTCTTCCTTCTATCCACTGTGTGCCCTCTCTCTGCCTCTTCCATATAGCATCCGCTCTCTTTCTATGCCTCTTCCAGAAACTGTCTGCCTCTCCCTTCTATCTCGCCCCCCCCCCCCAATTGGTCTGGCATCCATCTACTTCTCTCCGCTCCCCCCAAGGTTATACTTGCGAGCGGTCTTCTTTCCTTCCATCTCTCCCAGCAGATTTTAGCATCTCTTTCTCTCTCCTCCCCTCAGATCTGGTATCTTTCTCCTTCTTCCTTCCAGGTCTGGTATCTGTCTCCTCTCCTCCCCCCTTGCTCTGGCATCTCTCTCCTCTCCCTTCCTTCTTTTCTTCCCTAGTCTTCCTTCTCAATTTATTTTCTGCCTCTATCTAAATTCTTTCTTACTATTCAGTCCTCAATTTCCCACTTTCATTGTGACTACCTACAGCTTGCCACCTCTTTCCCTCACCCCTTCTATCCTCTTCCCCAATCCAGTATGTGCACTTTTTTCTTTCTCCTCCCCCCTTCCTTCCAGTGTCTGCTCTCCTCCCCCCCCTTCCATTCAATGTTTGTCCCCCCCCACACTTCCATTCAGCGTCTGTCCCCTGGCCCAAGGTGTTCCTTGCAGAATTTAGTGTAAATCTTCAACACCAGTCTCCAGATAAGAGGCTGGAGAAGTACAGAAATAAAGGTCAGTTATGGGGTCAGACAAAGCACGTTACCATCAATAAATCAGGAGCAATACAGAATCAGCATGCAAAAACAGCAAGGGATCAGGCACCTTTTGGGGCTGGTGGAACAGCTTTGGAAACGGTAGACAAGCAAAGATTGGTAAAAGAAGAGTAGTGCACCTGGAAACTCACATGTGAACAGAGGATCCTGAGATGGAATTGCCTCGGGTGACACGCCTCTGTGCTTCTTCCCCACCCAATGCAGGGGAGACAATGGACGGGGAGTGATTTTTGCATCCCTGGCTTTCTTGGGCCCTGTGCACAGGCCTCAGGAAGGCCCTGATTGTGAGATCTATCAAAGGGTAAGGCAGGATGGGAGTTTTTGCATTTAAATAACTTTGGGGACAGAATATCCACCTATGGCAATAGACTTCGGAGGACAGGAGCATAACACCAGCACAGCTTGCAGATGTTGCAGTAGAGAAGCCCTTTAAAAGTCACTATCACTGATGGACCTTTCAGCGTCCCATTATACATGCTCAAGGCCTGTTGTGTACAGCCCCCTTGGGGGGGAGAGAGATGCTAAACAGCGGGCACCGGCATTGACGCTCGGCCCAAAGCTTCTCCTCTGAAGCAGCTTCCTGTTTCCGCCTTGGCGGTTTGTGTCAGAGGGGAAGCTTTGGGCCGAGCACCGCTCGCAAGTATAACATGTGCTGCCGGGGCCTGCTGTAAGTGCCGAGTCGTTAATCATCTTAGATAACTTGTGCCGTTGATGCCGGGGCCTGTTTGACAAAACAAAACATTGGAAAGGTGAGGGAGATGAGCCAGTTAGGGGGAGAAATAGCCAAACTGCGAGGAACCAAACGGCCCTAAAGCACTGCAACGGCGGGCCCCAGGCACGTGTCTACTGGACCTAGTTCTGACTCTTGGCAGTAACTAGTCTGAGTCACAAGTACCCGGCAGATTCCAAAAAGTAGATCTATTTCCCATAGTTCATTTCGAAGGAAGAATAATGGTTCTCCCAAGTCTACCCGGCTAATCATTTGTTTTGGCCTTTCCTTCAGAAACTTGTCCAATTTTCTTTTTAATCCCATTATGGTGGTGATCGTGACCATCCTTTCTAGCTACAGATTCTACGACTTAATTATGAGATGCATTAAAAAGAAATTTTAAAAATTCTAGGGTTTTCTTCAGTCTTTTGGTCATTGATTTCATGGTGTGTCCTGTTCTTTTTGTTTGGAAATTAAAGTCATTTCCTATTTATACCCATTCATAATTATGTAAACTTGTCATATTCCCTCTGTTTTCTCTAAGCTGATAAGGCCTAACCTGTTCTTAATAAGGAATGTATAGCACCCTCTTTATTAGTTTTGTTGCCCTTCTCTCTATCTTTTCTAGTTTCACAAAAGACTTTTTGAGATGGTGCAACCAAAACTGCATACAGTACTCAAGTTAGGGACACCAGCACCAGCGCCTCTCCTTCTCTCTGGCCCTCTTCCCCCTGGCGTTTCAGGGCCCATCTGGAGGGCCTTTGCGCATGCGCAGACATTGACGTGATGATGTCACGAATGCGTGTGACATAATCACAATGATGGCCATGCACTTCTGGATGCCTTGAGCCGCGACCACTATGTTTAGTGTGCCATGGCTCAAGAAAGTTTGCGGGACACTACTCTAATTTAATCACTTTTGATAGGTGGTTTTAGGCCCAGATCACTGTCAGCCTGCCCCTGAGATCAAATATATATATTTTATATTGCATTCATTGTTAGTTTAATTATGAATTGATAATGAGTGTGATTGTTGGGCAGACTGGATTAGAGGATGACTGAAACTGCTTTTCAGGTTTGGCCAAAACCAAAACGATCTAAATGTTTTCAGCCAAATCTGAAACTGCAGCTGAAACTCCTTGCCTAGTTTTGGCTGAAAACATAGAGGCCCATTTACAAAGCTGCACGGCAAATGATCTAATGCCCATTCAGTCCCTATGGGCGTCGGAGCATTTACTGCATTGGCCTGCGCAATTGGGTTCGTAAAAGAAGGGGTTAGTTTGGTTGTATGAATGTGAACCAGTGAGTTTGCAGCTCAAAGCCTTCTACTAAACACAACAGATGCCATTTTTATAGCTCCTTTCAAATTGGACCACAGTCTTTTTTTTTTTTTTTTAATTTAATCATTTATTCATATTCCAACAAAAACAATTATTGAACAAATCAAGTCTTGTCTCATTACAAACCAAACAATTATAAACATCATTATAAAAAAGGAAAATAATTATTAAGACTCTTTTTAAAACCCACATTCGAGAGAGGCAATCGCCCATTATCAAAAAGAGTGATATTTAAAACAAAGATTTTTAAATTATAGTAATGGTTCATCCCCATTTATCTATATGGACTAGCACAATATGATTCATTTGGTTCCCTGCAATATTACCCCCTTTCCTTCTAGAAAAAATTGTAGTTGGGAGTGTTCATAAAAAACATAAGAATTTTGATCTAGATAGATCATACATTTACAAGGCTAACGTAATTGAAATTTTGCCCCCAATGCTTTTATACTTTCTTTCATCTCCAGGAATCTTTTTCTTCTTATTTGTGTAGACCTTGAAACATCTTGAAAAACTGAAATTTTTCCATTCAGAAAGGAGACTTCTTTAAGCCAAAAAAAAAAAAAAAAAAGACGAAGGAATGCTTCCTTGTCTTGTAGTCACTTGATAAATCTTAACCAATTGTTAGTGTAGTCCTTATTCACTTCTCTCTAAATTACTAACTATTCTCTGTACTCTTTTTTAAATCTCTAATATTGTAAAGCTATATGGTGCCTGTTTATATATTGCGGCCCCATATATACTGTAAAGAGATTACCGTATTGGTCTAGTACTAACATATGCTTCATAATATATATATATTAATTCTTTATATTTTCATTTGTATGGACCTTCGGATATCAACTGGACCATGAATAATGCCCCGCAAACTCTTGTCTTCATCAGTCCACTTTATTGTTTATTTACTCAAAACTCTAAAATTCATTTATGTCTAGCACCATACATCCAAATCAGATTTAGACATATGTATTTGAAAATGCCCCTCCACACATGCTTGGAGTTCTAACCAATATAGCTTCCAAAATAATGGCAAAACATGACTGAACTTTTGCTGTCTAAAAATCATATAAGAACATGAGAATTGCCATACTGGGACAGACCGAAGGTCCATCAAGCCCATTATCCTGTTTCCAAGTACCTAGCTAGAACCCAAGGAGTAAAACAGATTTTTTGCTGCTTATCCTAGGAATAAGCAGTGGATTTCCCCAAGCCATCTCAAAAATGGCCTATGGATGTCTCTTTTAGGAAATTATCCAAGCCTTTTTCAAACCTCGTTAAGCTAACTGATTTGACCACATTCTCTGACAATGAATTCTAGAGTTTAATTACACATTGTGTGAAGAAATATTTTCTCTGGTTTGTTTAAAAACTACTACTTAGTAACTTCATTGCATGCCCCCTAATCCTAGTATTTTTGGAAAGAGTGAACAAGTTCTTGAATAAAAAACAAAAAAATGGTCTTTCGAAATAAAGCAGTATATTTCTGCGTCTCGATGGCCACGAATTTGGACTTGGAGATTGAAATGTACAACGTCAGCATCTATGAGACAGACATGTTTTTTTTATTACATAGATATTTTTGGACCCCTTTTAGGTTACATAAGTTAGATAATTCTAAATCTAATAGATGCTGGCACTGTCATTTAGACATTGGGACACTGGATCATCTGTTGTTTAATCGTCCTTTGATACTTAGCTTCTGGAGGTCAATATGGGGTAGAATAAATAACATTTTGGAATCATCAATTCCTCTAACGTATGAGGCAGTTATTTGTGGTACAATATTACATGTTAAGCCCTTTATAGATCAATATAAAGGTCGTCTTTTCCTTATAATGACTGGGATAGCCATCCAGATGATCACTCAAAACTGGAAGAACTGTGATCGTTTAAATTTTTCGTTCTGGTGGGCAAGTCTTTGCTCTAGTTATAGATATGAAAAAATAAATGCTGAGAATTTGGGGCAAGGTAATATATCTAAATTGATATGGGGCCCATTGGCATCATATGTCACTTCCTTATAATTGTTTGTTGACTGCGAGTCAGTTTTTTATTTACTTTGGTACATATCCAGGGAAGGGTGGGAGGGGGTTATTTATGTTTTAAATTGATTTTTGAATATTCACACTTGAGATGGGTGGGAAGATATCAATATTCAGAATAGGGTAAGGTTTTTATGGCAATATATGTTTTTGTGTTTATTGAATGATTATTGGATGGGTGGGTGGAGGAAAATGGTTGATTATGAACATGTGAAAGTTGAATGTGCTTTTGTCGTATCATTATATGTTGCATTTATTGTATTGCATTCTTGAAGTTTTGAAAATTAATAAAGAATTATAAAAAAAAAAAAAGCAAGCTCCAATTACAATAACCCTCGTAGCGCGCATTGATAAAAGGAGCCCTTAATTTTTAAACATTTATTTATTATATTTGCAGGCCAGTTATCATCATTCATTGCTCTTTTGATTGTTTCCACTAAATGGCACTATTACCATATTATTTGCCATATTATTTTCTTTTTTTGTTGCTTTGCATACCGTTTATTATCACTCATTGCCTTTTTTACTGTCTCTACTAGATGGCATATTTTATTTTATCATTTATAGGTAAAAGGCCCCTTCTACAAAGCCATGGTAGTGAATCCTGGTGTGGCAAATGCAACACTACACATAGGAACTGAATGGGCTGCATTGTATTTGCTGCACAGGAATCGCTACTGGTGGCTTTGTAAAAAGGGGCCCATAGTTTCTTTAGAGCAGTGTCTCGCAAACTATGTCAAGCCGCGGTACACTAAACATAGTGGCCACGGCTCAAGGTATACAGAAGTGTGCGGACGTCGATGCAGTGATGTCACATGTATGTGTGATGTCATCATGTTGACATCCGTGCATCCGCAAAGGCCCTCCAGATGGATCCTGAGCTGCCAGTGGGGGGTGCCGGCAGGGAAGACGCATGGAGAGGCGCTGGCACCGGCAGATTGCCTATAGGATGTGCCTCTCTGCAGAAAGCAAAGAAAAGAGAAGAAAATTAAGAAATCTAAGGTACTTTTTTTCTAAAGGAATTCAGAAGTTGAAACGTAAAACAATGCTGGGTTTATGGAATTGAAGGAGTCTGGGACTGGTTTTCCTAAGTATTGAACTAAGTTTTCTCTTTAATAAAATGCTGAATTATGTTTAGCTGCAGACCTAACTTATCTCATGTTCTAGCCTGCCTGCACTGGGTGTTTTAGCTTGGGCATTCTAGCTTCTTATGGCTATCTCAACATACATGATATTGTATTCCGCCCTCCTGGACATGTAACAGAAAGACTGCAGTGCAGGGCTTAGATAAGTGACCTGCTAGTGTGAGCTTAGGACCAATGATTATTAAGAAAAGTAACACGTGAAAAGTTTTTTTTAGAATTCAGTTGTATAGCCAGAAGAATGTATAAATATCTCTGTAACTTCCTGGTTTCGGGACTTCTGAAGCCAGCTTGGGGGCTCAGGAGTCCGCATATGCTGAATAAACATCTGTGCTTTCTTCAAGTCTCTAAATTTTGTGGCTACCCAAAGTGACTTTTCAGAATGATGTTGCCTAGGTATAGTGTTACCAGATGTCTCCAATTTTCAGGGGTTATCCCTGACTTTTTGCAGTTTCCCTGGCCTGCCAAATAATTAATTGGGGAGGGGGATTTATGAACCACCTTTTTCATGAAGAGATTCACCCAAAGTGGTTTACAATACACTGAACAGTAATCATATTCGCTTTTTTCCCTATCTGTCCTTGCTGGCTCACAATCTGTGGTACCTGAGGCAACGGAAGGGTGACTTGCCCCAGAGTCGCAGAGAGCAGGCTGCACTCATTGGGAACAAATGTACACAGATTGTTTCTCCTGTAGCTTCTCTGTGCTGCCATTACCTTGGCAATCTTTTCGCCACACTCTGCAATCGCAATTGCTCTGTTCTCTGGAGTTTTCCCCTCTTCCTCTCTTTCATACTAGCTTTCAACTTTTTCTGTCAGTGATCTTCGTGTGTGTCTCTCTCCCCCGCCCCCTCCCCTTCCCCTTCCCTCTCCTAGCAGGGAACTAACCTTCTAGTGCTGGGTTGCAGTCCGGTTTTTTAATGCAGGGGCACCAGCTCTTGGAAGCCTACCGGTCACAGTTTTCTCTCACTGGCAGTACAAAAAAAAGAACAGGCAGGCTGCAGAGGTTTACTTTAGCTCCTTTCTTTCCTGAAATGACAAGCATGTCACACTGTCCAACTTTACTGAGGTAAGAAAAACAAAGCCAATTTTATGACATCAGGTAATGGTCTAACTCGGTGATCTACAAAAAGAAATATGTGATGCTTGGCCCTCTGATTTGGAAAGGAGGGGGACAGGTTTTATTACAAGACAAACGGAAGGCAAGTTTGTTCCGAGACTACATTTGAATTGAACCTTTATTTGCATACTTAAAATACTCATGCTTAATCTCTAAGCATTTTTAATTGATTAAAAAAACTTTACGCTTGGCTACTACAGAAGAGATTGGAATAAAGCGGCTCTGAATATATTCTTTCAGCAACTTGATTCATTGCTGCGGATTCCTATTAAGTTGTGAATTATATGAACACTGTTTTCCTTTGTTTGTTTGTTTTTTTATTTGCTGGATCTAGTAGTAGCATTGTGGTTTCTGTAGGTTCCACTGACCCCAGTCAGTGGGGACATAGGCAAGATTTAGATTTAAGATATGCTCTTGACAGGCCATAATTTTAATAGAAGTAAACCTGCAACTTCAGTTAGTTATGTGTGATTGTGGTGAGTTATTCTTATAGAGCACAATTTCAGTGTAGACATCTGTAGCAGCCCAGTTTATTCTGTTGTCCCAGTAGATGTATTCCTGTTATAAATTTTGTTGTAATATTTGCTGTGCTGCCTTTTTATAGGCTGGTGCTGTTTGAGACGTATAAATACTTTTATACATAATATTATGTTAAGCCCAGTGTTGAGTATGATTTTAAATCTATTGAATTGAAATCCATGATTTAAAATCATTTTGTATGATTTTTTATTTGAAATAACTCTTTTTACCCTGAATTTGATTTTAGAGTTGAAATCACATATTCAAGAGTTTTGGTTTTTTTTATGGTTAAAATAAAATATCATTTACAGATAGAAAGCTTCAGGATCATCATGGTCAGGAGTGTTGCTCAGTCGCTTCTTTTCTGCCAGAGTAGAAATCCAAAATAGTGATTGGCTGACTCCGGATTTTACTTTGTCTCTCATGTGACTCCTTTGCTTTGATTTACACACACCCAACAATCTCCATATTTATTATTTCCATTGCATTCACTCATGTGTCTTCTACCTATTTCCATGCTCTGTAAAGCTGCCAGTACTTGTCAGCCAAATATTGCAAATGGCATTCAGAAGCTAGAAGGGAGATGATGGTGCAATTGGCTAGGAGAGGTCTACATTTGGCAGTTTCCAGTCTTTTGACCTAAAGGAAGTAAAGCTAGCAGCTTTGATTTAGAAAACATTTTGAGGGATGGGGCAGTTTGTAGGCAATGACAGTCTCATATTGATCAGTTGGTATTTCAATACATGTGATCTCTTAAAACTGTTGAGAAAATCATTTGTAGACTTGATAACAGGTCTGCTCCCAACAGAACTGTCATGAGTAGAAAGATACTGTTGGGGCATATTGCTACTGCTTATAGCAATATGATTAGTAAGCTTAAGCAGCAGCACAGATACTGATTATGTATGCACAGCTGCTGACATTTGGCCCACTAATAGCAAAAGCTACTTGGGCATGAACACTCACTGGATAACTGAGGATCAGAACAGGCATTTGCATCCATCTCATGTTGGCAATTTAAAGGAAGCCATTACTGCAAGAATCGTCAATAATATTCATGAGAAGTTTGACTATAATATTCATGAGAAGTTTGACTATAAGTAAAATTGTGAGTTCAGTTGCAGACTTTTAGGTCCTGATTCTGCAAAATGCATCTAAAGTTAGGTGCCGTTTAGGCAACTAAGTTAGACATTCTTTGTAGAATTTTGCTCAGCGGCATTCAGCACTGTTTAGATGTCTAACTTTTTAGGTGTCCTTTAGAGCAGTGTTCTTCAACCTTTTTACACCTATGGACCAGCGGAAATAAAATAATTATTTCGTGGACTGGCAGACTAATAAGACTGAAATTTTTTTAAAAACCCATTGCCGCCCCGTCCCCGCGAGCTCGGTCCCGTTAACCATCTGATCCCATCCGCATAAGCCTCAAATAGTTATTATTTTATATTGAACATATTTTATTAAAGTATAAAAAGAAACAATATTCTGTACAATTGTCATTTTATAAATAATACAGGGCAAGGATCAACAAAACCCCCGTCTCCCCTCCCCTTCACATATATCCCCTCTACTATCAAGAAAACTGAATAAGCCAAATGTATTACAGAATGCTATACAAATATCATGCTAACAGAATACCGCAGTTACACATGGCAGGAATGATGTTAGGGGGAGTGCAACTAGGGCAACTGCCTCATGGTCAGAGAAAGCCCTAAGCCAGCTGGAAGCTAAAGACGCACTGCCTGGGCTTTGCACTTCCCAGTTATGTCTAACATCAACTCTAGCAGGATACATATTTTAAATCTGATATATTCTAATCACAAGATGGAAATAAAATTATTTTTTTCTACCTTTTGTCGTCTCTAGTTTCTGCTTTCATCGTCTTTTCACTCTCTTCCATCCAGCGTCTGTCCTCTGTCTCTTCCATCCGCTGTCTGCCCTCTACCCCTGCCCCTCCCATATGGTATCTGCGTTTTTTCTATGCCCCTCTCTCCTACACCAGATCTAGCATCTTTGTCCCTCTTTCCTTATTTTTCATCTGACCCCCCTTCCCAGCATCAATCTCTCTCTACTTTGTCATTCCTCTGTATCTCTCCATTCCATCCTGACTCCTTCCCCTCCTCTAATCTCCCTGCCAGCTGTTTCCTTACAATATTCCTCCTCCCCTGTCCAGCAGTACCTTCTCCCTTTCTTCCTCCCCTTATCCAACAGTAATTCGTGTCCCTTCCCCTTCTCCCTTGTCAGCAGAATCCCCTTGTCCAGGAGTACCCCTTCTCCCTTTCCTCCTCCTCTTATCCAACAGTAACTCTCGTCCCTTCCCTTTCCCTTCTTCCCTGTCAGCAGAATCCCCTTCCCCTCCCTTGTCCAGGAGTACCCCTTCTCCCTTTCCTCCTCCTCTTATCCAACAATAACTCTCGTCCCTTCCCTTTCCCTTCTTCCCTGTCAGCAGAATCCCCTTCCCCTCCCTTGTCCAGGAGTACCCCTTCTCCCTTTCCTCCTCCTCTTATCCAACAGTAACTCTCATCCCTTCCCTTTCCCTTCTCCCCTGTCGGCAGTATCCCCTTCCCCTCCCCCTCCCTTGTCTAGGAGTACCCCTTCTCCCTTTCCTCCTCCCCTTATCCAACAGTAATTCTCATCCCTTCCCTTTCCCTTCTCCCCTGTCAGCAGTAGCCCCTTCCCCTCCCTTGTCCAGGAGTACCCCTTCTCTCTTTCCTCCTCCTCTTATCCAACAGTAACTCTCGTCCCTTCCCTTTCCCTTCTTCCCTGTCGGCAGTAGTTGGATCTATTTAATGCTTTTATTTATTTCTCTTTCATCAGACAGAGTGACTGGGATTTGAACCAGTAACATTAGGGTAGAAGGCTGTAGGTTTAACCAGTGTGCTACAGAGTGAGCTAGCAAGCTGCATAGCAATTGTAAAACTAGGTCTTATAGGCATGTAAGGAAGTCTACTTTTGAGTATAGTTTAGGCTTCAGATAGACCTGAATTCTAAGGAGGGAACTTAGGCACAGTTTGGATGTGATTAATTCGATCTGCTAAATAGCTCTCTGGGTTTTAATTTTTGCTTTATTAAGCTCAAAATACATTTAATAAGCCACCACATAAACAGGGCACATCAATACAAAGATATTGCATGCAAAACCTTCTATTTTTTTGGGCAAACAGTAATGGTATTTACTAATTAGAGGAAAAGATCCATTAACTGAAGCACAACATATGAAAAAAAAACAGCTTTATGTTTCTTGCTAAAAGGCTACCCTTTTTTTCTCACTAAAGATTGCTCCAATGAGGTCATTCTTGAAACAGGTGGATTCAGAAAATAAAGCACATGACAAAAATGTATAGATTGCATACATAACTTCATTTGCAAAAGGTTAAAAACAGAAAAAAAAAATGCAGACCTTAGCATGGCTTCTACTTCATTGCAAATAGAGGTTTGCAGCTGCACAATGGTGACCTCAATGTGAGATCATCAAGGTGCACCAGCAAGGTAGAATGCCACAATTAAAATATGTGCTGGGGGAGCTGGTTGGGGTTTGAACCCATGACCTCTGGAAGAGGAGCTCAGGGCTTTTACTTAGTGAGCTATAGCAGCTTCCAGGCAGGTGTTTCTGATTGCCCTGTGATATGATAGCTTGTGCAGGTGAATTGATCATTATACTGTGTCCTACTAGACTGCTTAAGTTGAAAATGACTAGTCAGTACGGTAGTTTTGTTCCTGTTTTTTGAGCTTGTAGCTTAATCACAAGTGGTTTCTAGTGAACTATGGTATTGTTTTGTAACCTTCTGCAATTTGTTCCTGTATTTTTATAACTACACCCCCACTACTTAGCCCAACCATGGCAGCATATAGCACTGTCATTGGACCAGTCTGTTTTTTGTTGAATTGTTTTACCTGCAAAAATGCTTTTTGAAAAGTATCTTCTTTGGCAGTAATTTTTAAATACAATTCAAAACAAAACTGAGAGAAAAATAATTCAAAAAAAGGATTCAATAATAACATATATAATCATAATAAAGAATCCCCTAAAACTAAACTAAACTAAACCTTAAGTTTATATACCGCATCATCTCCATGGATGTTGTGGAGCTCGGCACGGTTTACAAGAACTTAAAATATAGGAAGAGAAATTAAAAAAAGGTTTATATGAACTTATATATAGAAGAGAAGAGTAAGGGGGGATAGAATTACATTTTAGTGAAAAGCCAGGTTTTCAGTTGCTTGCGGAATAATTGGAGGGAGCCCAGTTTCTGCAGCGGGGTAGTAAGGTCGTTCCAAAGACCTGTGTTTCTGAAGAGAAGGGATTTTCCCAGTTTGCCTGCATAGCGAATACCGTGTAGAGAGGGGAAGGATAATTTATACATTTGGGCGGGTCTGATAGAGTCAGGACTCGAGGAGTTATAAGATAGTGGGATTAAGGGAGGAAGGATGGCAACTAGACTGTCTCGAGCAGGTGCCGTCGACGCCCTTTTCCTTCACTGCATTTGCATCTGCACTTCAGCACTCCGGCACTTTGCTTTATTTTGGATTTGGATTGGAATTGATTTGGACTTGTTTCACCTGATCCCATTTGTGACCTTGGCTTTACTGGATTTTCAAGCTAAGTGATTTGTTGAACTTTCTTTTTATGAACAGAGCTAATCCCCTTGGCTGTCTTGGTTTTGCATTTATGTATGTATTTGTTTTAGCTTACTGATTTTTAGCTTACTGTTTGTCTAGGTTTTGCATATACAGTATATGTGTTTTGATGCAATTTTGATGATATGAATGAAAATAATTAATAAAGTGTATGTTATTTATCAATTTGATTATCTTACTGCATTATATTATTTTTGACTTGATATTTATAAGAATACTTTTCTTTTAGGGGATTCTTTATTATGAGTAATTTTTATATGCCATGGTCCAAAAAAGATTTATTATATGCAAAATCTTTTAATTTTCAAAATTATAATTAATGTGCAAAAATCTAAGAAATAATATATTTGTATAAATGTGAAGTGCTCAGAATCCCAAATCTCTTGCAATCGAGTCGCCAAGGAAGTTATATGGGGACCATCACCACACTCCACTGTCCCCCTAACAATTGATGCGTGGAGAAAAATGAATAATCAAACTTTTTAATTAAACCATTTCTCAAAACTAATTCCCCCATGTACAAAACTGCGATAGCGTTTTTTGGTGCAGGCCGGTGTGCTGAATGCTCTATGCAATGTCATCTCAGTTACAACTATACGATAGTGGTTTTTAGCGCAGGGAGCTGCGCTGAATTCCCCGCACTGCTCCCGACGTTCATAGGCTCCCTGCACTAAACCACTATTGCGATTTAGTAAAAGGGGACCATAGTGCAAAATATAGACAGAAGATATAAATTCTCAAAACGGACACATCTTAATCACTAAACTGAAAATAAGATCATTGTTCCTAGCTTTGTTGTCTGGTGATGTCATGAGTCCCTGGTTGCACTTCCTTCTGTTTGTCCATCCAATATTTCTTCCCTTCTTTCTGCTTCTCCTTCAGACCTCATTCCATTCCCCAACCAACATCTCTTTCTGTCCCTCCATGAGTCCAACTTTTTCTTCCTCTCTCCCTGCCCCTCCTCTTTTTTCTCTCTTTCTCTCTGCCTTCCTTCTTTCTATCTGTCTGTCTTTCTCTCTCCCTGCCCCCATATCTTTCTGTCTGTCTTTCTTTCCCTCCCCCTCAAGCCACTGCCGCCGATATTTCCCTGCTTCCCCGACGCCGCAAAAGCCAAGTCTGTGCAGCCACTGCACAAGTTCTGGACCCACAAGCCTTCCCCTCCCCCCCCCAACATCAATTCTGGATGACCCAAAACTTCCTCTCAATGTCAGAATTGACGTCAGGGGTGTGTGTGAGGGAGAAGGCTTGTGGACCCAGCGCTTGTGCAGTGGCTGGGGAAGCAGGGAAAATGCAAAGGCAACACGAGTTGAACGCGTTCTAGCTAGAGTTGGGCACCACTATTCTAGATAAACATAAACCTTTCAATTAGTTATCAATATAATAAAACCGTAGGCGGCGCATGCGCACTCTTATCGGCGTGCTTCCATGATCCGTAGGTCCGTGGCCGCCAAGAGTGCAGCATGCCCCGCGCTTACTAGGGCCTCACGCGCCCCCCTGGCCTCCTGCACCACCTGAATCAGCCCGCAGCGGGATCGCGATGTCAGCGATCCCTTCGCTGCTTCCTCCGCCGCGGTCCCGCCCCTTCTCTGACGTTAGAGGAGGGGAGGGGCGGGACCGCGGCGCAGGAAGCAGCGCCGAAGCAGCTCAGGGATCACCGACATCGCGATCCCGCTGCGGGCTGCTTCATAGGTGGTGCAGGGAGGCCAGGGGGGCGAGCGGTCCTTCGGGGGTGGGGGGGGGACTGAACGGCAAGGCTGGGAGCACCCCCCTCAGGGCTGGCACCCGGGGCGGACCTCCCCCCCCCTTAATACGCTACTGCTCATACCAATACTTAAATCACCAAATGCAGATCTCTCCACCCCCTCAAAGTACAGACTCATTGCTGGCATAGCCATACTCGCCAAACTCCTAGAAACCCATGAAAGCAAACAACTTGCAACATATATTGAGCAACACTCCTACTTACATCCCTCCCAGTTCGGATTCTGACCGCAGCACAGAAAAGAACTTCTCTTTCTAACCCTGATCACTAAAATGAAACAGTTACTAAGCACAGGCCAGCAAGCAGTTCTTCTTCAATTCGACATCTCCACTGCCTTCGACTCAGTTGATCACCACCTCCTCCTAACAAAGCTCTCTGAAATAGGAGTGACAGATACCACTCTGAATTGGTTTAAAGATTTTCTCATAAAAGAGAATACCTCATCAAGAAAGATGATACCTTCTCTAACAACTGGAAGGCCTTCTGTGGAGTACCCCAGGTTTCTCCACTCTCCCCTATATTATTTATTTATGAGCTCACTTGGCAATATTAAATTCAACAATGAGTGCATTATGTCATATGCAGATGACATCCTTCTCCTTATCCCAACAACTAGCAACCAATCTGATACAACCCCAAAAAATCTCAGATAACATAGATAGAATACAAACTTGAGCAACAAACTAAAACTAAATGCATCTAATACCAAAGTTCTTTTATTTCACACCCCACAACAGACAGCTCTGACAAACATAAGGTAACACCCTTGCAGTAGACAAATCCTCCTAAGATCTGGGCTGTATTTTGAATGCCATGCTATCAATGGAGCCACAAATCTCCAACCTCTGGAGGAAAACCTTCTTCATTATGAGACAATTAAGATTAATCAGACCATACTTTCATCAACAGCACTTTGCCCTGCTCTGTAGATGTTGATCCTTTCCCAACTAGATCAATGCAATTCTATCTACATGGGTATCAACATCTCCCTTATTCGCAAACTGCAGCTCGTACAAAACACAGCAATAAGACTCATATTCAAACTGAAAAAATATGACTCAATCTTTAACTACCTTAAATAACTTCACTGGCTACCTGTCTCATCTCGAATAAAATTCAAAACATCCTGCATTATGTACAACATACTTTACAGAAACTCCGCTGCACAATTAATTCACCTATTTTCCTAAGCATGGTCCACTTCACACAGAAATTTCAACAGGATATAGTTGAACCTCTCCACAACAAAAAACCTGAAATATAAACATGTATTCCACTCAATGTTCACATTCTCTGGTGTGAAAACCTGGAATGACTTCACAAGAACCATCAGATCTGAATCTAATTATACCACGTTTCACAAGAAACTAAAGACCTTTCTTTTCGACTCCATAACTCTATTGGCAACCAAGTCCAACATTCATCAACGCTGAACTCTTTATCCTATTACTACCATGGAACCAAGTACTCAACTAACCATTAGTGAATGACTAAAACAGACTATTATCTACTTCTTGGCATCTTTTATCGAATCATATTAACTGTCTTGCTTCATTTTATTCCTCCTTTAAATGTTCATTTAATGTACTTTCCGCAGCTCCGCTGAGTTGTACCAAACTACCACTTTTACTGCATGGTATGACAATCTCTACCTCAAGGAATCCCAAAGGTCTTAATGTATCTTTAGTGCATCCTTGTATTGTAATGTATGTCTAAGCTTTTTTGCACTGTACTAAACAGCTCTCCTTATAATGTTCTGTAAGTCGCCTTGAACCTTTGTGGGCATAGTGCGATGCATAAATCCCAGATTATATTAGATAATACCAAACTTAATGCTTTTTAGTAGAAGATATTTTCAAAACAGGATAGTTTTGATAAGATTCTTATCTAGCTATGCTTTTTTTAAAAATCTATATCACTAGCTAGAGTAGATCAAGCAACAGATTTTTATGAGTACTAGGTTTTCAGATGAAGATCTTGAAGTCTGTGATTGTGATGGTTTAAAAAGGGGCCTTTCCTCCTTAAATTTGACAGAAGCCTGTCTTCACATCCCAACTAGGATGTCTCATCACGATATCTCAGATTTGCAGTATTAGATCAACATTTCCAATGGTATTTCTGTTTGGCCTTGCCATAGCTCCTTATACATTTACAAAAAAAATATGGTAGTCTTGGCAACTGCCCTATGCAAATAGGAGATTTTAGTTCATCCTTATTTGGACTATTGGTTAATCTATGTGCACAGTCCCAAGAAGAGAGCAAAGTGATAATTGCTCGAGTACGGTAATTCAATTTCTGCAGGACTTAAGCTAGGTAGTGAAATTTTCCAAGAGCAACATTGTTCCTTCTGATGTAGGCAGCTGTCCAGGCCTACCTCGGTAATGAGACCTCGAACGCTATATACTGGTTTCAATAAGTATATATTTATTTAGCCAATCAATAACAGCTTACAGGAATAAATCATTTAGTATATAGCGTAACAGAAGGTGACCTCTAGGCCTAGAGGTCCTCTGATGTCTGTTCTGACCTCTCCCTTCTAAAGGCCTGGCTTTTATACATTTCTTAGTGGCCAACACCACGTTGGTTTACATCACATGATACATCCTTATTGGTTATTTACTTATGCATTACTGCCTAACTACATTCATTTATTGGCTATTCTCATCTACGTCATGTTATATGTCCACTCTGTTTTCCGTAAAACCTACCTTTTCCCCGAAATGCCTGTTTCCCCACCATATTAGTATTTCCGAGCACAAGCCCCCCTCCCAACTTTAAACATCTCTGATACTTTCTATTAGATGATTTTTCTTATGAATTCTTTCTTCTGAGAATTCTGTCTTCTGACCATGGTCTGTTTATCTCTTTATGGTATCTGGCTGGGTGGGCCTTGGTGTGAAACCACAGCTAGCCCACAGCCTCAGGACCTGTTGCTTTTTCTCTAGTTTTTCTTCTACAGTAGCTAATTGAACTCATAAAACAGCGTATTTCTCCATCTTTGCATGCTCTTCAGTTAATGGTGAAATATCTTTCCATAGTTAATCTACTGTTTCTATCATCTGCAGAGATAGATAAGGTAGATTTCAGTTGCAGGGGATGAGGGTAGTTTTTCTGTAAAGAGAAAAGTGATCTTTGTCTTTATCCCATCCCCCTTCACCTGGCTTGCTAATGTCAGGACTTACCGGGATGTATCCCATTCCACCTGGCTTGCTAATGTCAGGACTTACCGGGATCAGAGCTTCCATGCTTTATCCTCTCTCATCCCCTCTTCAAAGCCCCTCCAGGTGGCTTTGACCCCTGTTCATTCGGTGAGGAGTTAGTTTGTATCAGAAACTGTACATTATGGGCCCAGGGCTATGTGCTAGGAACTGCATATGGTAAAGGAAAGAGACAAGTGCCCACCCTTACTACGCTACCGAGGACAGAGCAGTATAACATGTCGCAGTGTACTTATTGCTTATATTACTAGGCTAAGCAGTCAATGATTCAGATATTGTGCGAAGCAGAAATTACATGTAAGCAGTTGAGTGCTGCATTAAAACTTATACCTGCCGGGCTGTGATAGAAACATCAGCATAAATTACTGATGTAGTGGGGATAGGTGGTGACTCATGGGAGGGGAAATCAGCTGCTGGTGTTTCATAGGGAGGTACATTAAAAATCAGCCAAGTCAAGATTATCAAAAATGTTGTGTATGGGTCTGTGTAGGGGTCTCTATTTCAACATTTGGGATAGTTCGGGCAACCAGGCATCTGCAGGGGTTCATAATTTAACCTGATACATTTTAATATATTCTCTCTTTATGGCTTCATCCTGTTATGAGCATACTACATCCAAAAGGGATGGCGGGATAAATTAACAAGTTAGATTATTTCCATGCTCCTCCAAAACAGCTGGGATCGGTGCAGACTCGGCTGGGTCCAGACGCCAGGGGTGAAAGTCCAGGTAACCACATCAAATCTTACGTCATCATCCTTCAGCTGGGCTCATCACTTCTTTTTCACTGCAGTTCTCCTCAGCTTAGCAGCAAGAAAGGGAATGGAAAGAATCCAACTGGAGGGGAAAATAACTAGGGAGCTATTGTGGGAGTCAAAACAGGATGAAAATGCATAAAGTCACAATCAAAGCACATGAACTTGCAATAGGGCTGTTAGAAATAATTATGAACACATGAAAATATATATATACTAATACTGCATGAGTCCATAAAAGAGTTAAAGTGCAAATTAATAAGTCCATAATTAAAGCTGTAAAAGTTCAAGGTTATAAAGGTCATCCCGTCTTTGGTAGCAACAGTCAGGAAGTCTTCGCTGGTAAGTCTAGGCACTTATCCAGTTTCTTCTCCGGTAGCAAGATCCTTCCGTTGGGGCTCATCCGTCATCGGGGTTTCCTACGGCCGAACATCTTTCTTCCAGCGATGATATTTCAAATAGCATTAGTCCATAATTATGCAAATAAGTCCTTAATAGACATTAAAAGGATGTAAACACGGATTCTCATGTAGCATACAGATTCCTCTGATAGGCAATTGTCTTTGTGAAGTGATCCATAATTAATAAGGCAAAAATATCTGTACTGTATATATCATTTAACTTGTTTCCAACAATACCTGAGCAATATTACTAACAGGATAAGTACAGCGTTAAAAGATGACATACAAAAGAAAACAAAAACTTATCTGCTTTAATTCAGATAGGCTAAGGTCTAATATATGTATTGGCTGAATTATATTTGTCAGCCTAAGGGAGTTAAAGTTACAATGGCATATGATGTTCAAAGGACAGGAGTAATATGCTAAACATAAATATGAATTAGCAAAGAGTCAAACCCAAGCAAAAGGATGGCTAAGCTATAGCCTTAAACATATTAACACATAGGTTATATTGAAACATACTAAAATAAAGAGGATAAACCCTAAAAATTACAATAAAATAGGATTTATGGGAGAAATGTCCTTCCCATGGGATTCTATCAAATCATGGGTTCAATTTTGTTTCTTTCACTAATATTCTGAATGTCAATCAGCAAAAAGACCTAAACTACAGTATTTTGAATTCCAATCAATAGGACTGGATATTTCCTTCACCAACTTATTAGAAAAGTTCTTAAACAACAGTTAGAACCATTTTTTTTTTTTTTTTTTTTAAATAAAGCCAAACGCTAATTGCATTGTGTTAAACCAAAAAGTATTTCTGCGTGTATCAGAGAATATGTAAGAAAAAGAAGAAGTAACATTTCTTTTACAAGTTCCAAGAAAAGGAAGAGAGAAAGACTGTTAGAAGTTTGTTTTTTCCCGAAACTATTATGATAAGTAAAGGAACAATAGTTTCCCTTTTATATTGCTACTTATATTGAGTACTCGTAAATGGAAATCTAGCAAAGTCATAGTTGTTTAGCTCATAATATATTACACTAAGGGAAAAAACCAAACAGAACAATACACATTGCTTAAAGCTAGACAAATAATTTTCCTAACAAGAAGTGAACAACCTTTAATGGGTTAACATGTTGAAACACTCAAAAACTTGGCTTAGGACTTAAGAAATAAAAAGCAGAAGTTATTCTCACTTCGGTATGTTAGCACAACATTAATTAATATTACCATTTGGGATAGAAGCGGATCATAAGAACCCTATGCAATATGTTCCAGTTATTGTAGAGACATGAATAATGAAAAAACAAAAAGAAAATAGCAACTGATAATTTCAAGTTAAAGAAATAGAGCACTACATTTCCCAGTGTCCTTAAACATAGACACATCAACCAGGAAGTAGCTCGGTATGTTTGTGTAACGGAAAAAAGAAGAAGAAGCATAACTCATTTCTTAAACTTTGATCACAGACAAAGAATAAGGTTTGAAATCGTTGTGGTGAGTAGTAAAAAATTAAATCTTCTTTCATTATATTTGTAATTATAGTGAGCGCTCATAAATGGAAATCCACTCGTATTTCCATAAACACTGAAGTTGACACAGGGCACAGTACAACAGATAATGACTCATAGTAACATAAAAGACTGTAACGCTGAAAAATAGACAGACATTAATTGCTAGCAAATATCAAGGTAGTGCCCCTCTTGTATAATTTTTTATTTCCTCTTTTTTTTTCCTATTTAGAGTACTCGCATTAGGTGCACTGTAGTTTTTCCTAACTCTAGAAAACAAATGATCATTAGTAATGGGAAAAAGCGAATTGTCAGTTATACTTAATGCCTGTCAGTTATTTGGTTAGACATAATCACTTGTCACAAATCCTTCCTATCTAAGTACACTATCTTTATATATTACCTTCATTGCCAATCTAACATAACACTTTCTATTGACTTTCGATATTTGTCTCTTATCCCTTCTTTCCAATACTGTTTGTATTTATATATAAAAACAATAGTGATCCAAATCATTTCTGTAATTTCGTTCTTCTCTTTCTCAAAAACAATCCTTTATAATTCAGCAAACTTATATGAAATAAATAATTGTTTAATGAAAGCTTATGGTAACATTGAAACGCAGTTAAAATATATACTTCCTCTTTCAGTCTCATTCACTCTCATCCCCCTCACCCCCCCAATTTTTTTTTTTTTTTCTCTGGTTCTTGACCACAAAAGAACAGGAAACAAAAACTCACGAGAGCAATGCTTTCGCTGTCTCACAAAGCGCCATATGTTACACAGGTCAGTACACAAGCGACAGCTAGCATAAACGGAAGAATAAAGGAAGCCTGTAGACAGCATGACAAGCTGAAAATATTACAGTAAAACACAGACTCAGAGCTATGCCAAGGCTAGAAGACCCCTCTTGTTGGTAGCAAAGAAATAAACCCATAAAAACAGAACTAATAAGCCAAAACCCATACAAAATAGAGGCCATACATGATAATACTACAACATAAGGGGCTAGGTAACACAAAGCACAATGCAGAGAAGAGGTGTATACTTTCGGCTCAACAATGGTAGGAAATATGGGGGCAAAAGGAGGAACAGGATTGTCTAAGCAACAGCTTAACAGAAGATCAAGCGGGAACAGGCAAGAGAAAGAGAAGCTAGGGCTAGGGGCACAAGACAAATAACTCTGGCTAGCACTGGCAGCCAGAGAAGTATAAGACAAGGGGATTCCTAAGGTCAGCAAGAGCAGGGGGAGAAATCAGACATAGCGGGCTCCGAGACAAAAACACTACTTAAGCACAGTTTCCTGGAAAGTGGGGGAAGGTGGGGAACGGGGTGCATTGCTGTTGAATAGTTTCACAGATATCATCTAATGCCTGAGAGATAGTGGCCCACGGGACAGGGGAGTAACGACCAGTATGTGTTGTAAGAGTGCGATCTGCCTGCCATTGCACTTGGTGTGCAAAGGGAGGTAGAGAGACAGGGTAAGGGTTAGGAGTATACGCTGGGGAGAGAAAAGGGGCAGTTGCCAGTG
The DNA here is from genome assembly GCF_902459505.1 of Geotrypetes seraphini. NCBI lineage: Eukaryota > Metazoa > Chordata > Amphibia > Gymnophiona > Dermophiidae > Geotrypetes > Geotrypetes seraphini. Next base: position 15,255,778 of record NC_047095.1, on the reverse strand, counting down.
GCAGAGAGTGATACAAACGGGAGGACTGAGACGCTAGCAGCAAAAGCGGAGAAGCAGGAGAAGACGGGGGTGGGAGACTGCAGGAGCAGGCAACATGGGAGAAATAAACAATATATCCAACTACAAAGTGTACAAACTAATGAGTCTAAAAATAAAACTAATAAGAATACTTACAAAATGATGCAATGTGATCACAGAAGAGCAGGTACCTTCGTAGCAATAACTCAGGCGTGGCCAGAGACCACAGAAACAGCATAACCATCAGTCAAAGCTGGTTCAACAGTCACACCATAACAGTGATAGTTTGATATAGCAGAGGAAATGTCAGGCTTGGCCCAAGACCACAAGAAATAAAGAAAAGAATTTAACCAAAAAGAAGGCATATAACGGAAGTGTTAGTGGGTGACAACACATATATACATCAACTACGCCCTGAACTAGAGGCTGACTACACAACCCGCCAACCATTCTGACTCCTATCCTATTCTGACTCCTATCCTAACCTATGGACTGACTACCACCCGCCAGTCATAAATATATATATATATCCTAATTCCTAAACTATTCCTAAACTATGGACTGACTAAGCTATCGGCGTACTACTCGACCCGTCCGCAAGCAAATATATACTAAAACCTAAGCTATTGACTACCTAAGCTATCGGCGGACTACTCGACCCGTCCGCAAGCAAATATATACTAAAACCTATGAACTATGGACTGCCTACCACCGGTCAGTCCGACTAACTACCCAACGCGCTAGTCTATACAGGACCCGTAGGACAGCTAAGGATGGTAGCCCGGTCCTGGGCGAATTGACGTGAACTCCTGCTCCAGGGTCCGGGATCGTCCAAAGTTGACGCCACAGGGCCTGTGTAACGACAAACAAACAGGATTAGTAAGGAAAGAGAAACAAGAGTCTTAGGGCAGACTACATTCCATTGCCGGTCAGGAGGACAAAAAAAAGCGGCGTAAAGAGCAAGCAAAATACGAAAAATAAGCCAACAAATCTGCAAGAAAAGAATGAAGTTTAGGTATAAACAGGGCATAAGTAACCCATAAAGCAAACCCTAGACCCAGGAGCGAACTTTTGGCCAAAAGTTATATGGAGAGGCAATCTGACAAGCAGAGTATAGGCCTGCAATCCAGTGAGGTCTCTAAAGGGGCATGTTCCCTCTTTCAACGTTGGGGTTCACCACTGATGTAGGCAGCTGTCCAGGCCTACCTCGGTAATGAGACCTCGAACGCTATATACTGGTTTCAATAAGTATATATTTATTTAGCCAATCAATAACAGCTTACAGGAATAAACCATTTAGTATATAGCGTAACAGAAGGTGACCTCTAGGCCTAGAGGTCCTCTGATGTCTGTTCTGACCTCTCCCTTCTAAAGGCCTGGTTTTTATACATTTCTTAGTGGCCAACACCACGTTGGTTTACATCACATGATACATCCTTATTGGTTATTTACTTATGCATTACTGCCTAACTACATTCATTTATTGGCTATTCTCATCTACGTCATGTTATATGTCCACTCTGTTTTCCGTAAAACCTACCTTTTCCCCGAAATGCCTGTTTCCCCACCAAATTAGTATTTCCGAGCACAAGCCCCCCTCCCAACTTTAAACATCTCTGATACTTTCTATTAGATGATTTTTCTTATGAATTCTTTCTTCTGAGAATTCTGTCTTCTGACCATGGTCTGTTTATCTCTTTATGGTATCTGGCTGGGTGGGCCTTGGTGTGAAACCACAGCTAGCCCACAGCCTCAGGACCTGTTGCTTTTTCTCTAGTTTTTCTTCTACAGTAGCTAATTGAACTCATAAAACAGCGTATTTCTCCATCTTTGCATGCTCTTCAGTTAATGGTGAAATATCTTTCCATAGTTAATCTACTGTTTCTATCATCTGCAGAGATAGATAAGGTAGATTTCAGTTGCAGGGGATGAGGGTAGTTTTTCTGTAAAGAGAAAAGTGATCTTTGTCTTTATCCCATCCCCCTTCACCTGGCTTACTAATGTCAGGACTTACCGGGATGTATCCCATTTCACCTGGCTTGCTAATGTCAGGACTTACCGGGATCAGAGCTTCCATGCTTTATCCTCTCTCACTTCCCAGACTCTGGAATATTTGGGAACCAGGCTCAACACCACCTTAGGTAAAGTGCTTTGCTCTGTCCCTGTATGGCAATTTTTATGTTCTTTGTTTTCTGGTGGATAACTATTTCCTAATCCACGACTGAACATTGCCTCCTATCCCATGTCTCTTTAATTTTCTCAAGAGCCTCTCATGAGAAAGTTTGTCAAAAAGTTTCTGAAAATCTAGATACACTACATCAACCGGCTTACCTTTATCTACATGTTTATTCACACCTTCAAAGAAGTCGAGCAAACTGGCTGAAGTCATGCTGACTCTGTCCCATTAAATTATGTTTGTCTAAGTGTTCCATAATTTTATTTGTTATAATTGTTTCCACTATTTTGCCCGACACGGAAGTCAGGCTTACTAGTCTGTAATTTCCTGGATCTCCCATGGAACCCTTTTTAAAAACTGGCATGACATTATCACCCTCCATCCTTTCTTCCTAAAGTGGCTTCCACTTTTCATTTAAACTAGTTTATCTCGTTCTGGTTCATGTAAGTTGGAGGGTTGAATGTTGGTGTATCTTAAGAAAACAGATGAGATAAGGAAAACAGATTGTTTTGTTTGTAGGAGTTCATTAGGAAGAACCAGCATCTAAAGCTACTGTAGCTCGCTGAATTGAGGAAGCAATTTTATCACCTTAAATGAGGGCATATGGTACAATTCTGTTTTAAAAGCTCTCTCAGCTAGAGATCAGTCCACTCTTGAGCAGAACTCTTTAATTCCACCTCATGAAATTTGTAAAGCAGCAACTTGTGCATCCATACATTCCTTTGTCCACCATTATAGATTGGATTTGCAGGCACGAGATGATGCGGCCCTTGGGGCAAAGGTTTTGAAGGTAAGGATTTGCAAGATCCCACCTAGTTTACTGCTTTGGTATGTCCCAAGAATCTGGACTGGTCTTGTGCAGTAATAAGATTAAAAATTAGATTGTCTTACCTGCTAATTTTCTTTCCTTAAATCCCTTCAGACCAGTTCATAACCCAGCTGTAGTTAACTTTCAGTAGTACTGTATATGTTTTCTTTTTCCTTTTGGAAATGATGAGACTTTTTTTTTTTTTTGCTGGATGCTAAATATGTGTGGTTTTTAAAATTAATGTTCTGAATTCATACTTGTGTGTTGAAAGTTTTATTATGTCCTTGGGAAAGAAAACAAATTTTTTGTCTTTCATATACTTGACTGCTGCTTTGTTATGCCAGATACTGGCTGTCCAAGTTGCTGCACTAGAGTTCTTAAACTATGACATTACATCAGTTTCTCAATCTCCAGCTGCTGGTAGGAATATACAAACCCAAAATGTATGTACTGGTCTGGAAGGAATCTAAGAAAAGAAAATTTTACAAGTAAGATTTAAGTTAACCATAATATTGAAAATAAAGGGGACCTTTTAGTAAACTGCTCTAGTAAATAGACCTACCATATCCTAACATAGGACTTTCCTGTGTGCTAAACAGAACTCCTAGTGTGGCTGTTAATTCAGCATTTTTCAATCATATCTTTTTCTGACCATGTGCTAATGTTGTCATTCGTGCGTGGCCACTGAAGAATTTTAATGTGGGAGCATGTACCGCTTCCTATTTTGGAGGCGCCAAGGGCTCTTGCACTGTCTACATTATTCAGTTATTGTGTGCTATTGTCAATATACTAGCTGAAAAGCGCTTCCATTCTCCCTCCAAAAAAATTTCAAAAATAAATACAACATGGTTAGTTTGTACAAATGGTAAAGCTAATGCAAAATGCTTTACCACATCTCGTATTAGGCTATTTTCTTGCATTAAGGGGGATTTCTATTAATAATATATATGAATGATAAGATATTATATTCATGTGGTATATTTTTTGTTATATATGGAAGTGGGAGGGGGTGGGGTTATATCTTTTGTTGTATGATATGGTAGATTTTCAAGTGATATTGTATTCTAATTGTTTGATATTTACTCTACACTTGTTGTGAATTATAAAATGAATAAAGAATTAAAAAAAAAAAAAAAAAAGGTGTCAAGTGCGTTGGTGTGTTTCTAACCGCCAAAGATGCCCACAGGAATATAATGGATGTCTTCAGCGGTTAGCGTGCGCTAATGTACTTGATGCCCTTTCATGACTTCCCCCCCCTAAGTGTGCATTAACACTTAACACATTTTAGTAAAAGGGCCCCAAAGTTAGTTGAAACAGCAAAATATTGGGGGAGGGGGGAGATGCTGCTCTTACCAGCTTAACAAATGTTTGAAGCAGCAGGCTGTTAGAATTATTAGGTTAGTTTAGTAGTTTTGAAAACTTGCAGGTTTAAGCAGTCAGTACATAGCTATTTACCTATTACTTTGGCTTTTTTAATGTTATATTTGGCATTATGCCCATTTTAACCGTTTGAGTGTGCAGTTGAAAATGTTAGTGTTACTTATCATTCATGAAATGTTTATGATTTGTCTTTAGGGACAAGACTGATTTCTAAGCAGCTCTTTACTGTTGTGGCACATGGTATAGAGTAGATGGTGTTTTATGAAATTTGGCATTCCATACAGTGAGACACTTTGACCTCATGATTAGGTGAGGTGCATAATTGAAATAATTATTTCAAGATCTAATTTTTTCACAGGTAAAGAATTTTTATGTTTTGTGGTTTGTTTTTTTTCCTTCACTCTTTTCTTTTCAGAAACCTGCGAACCCAGAAATGTCTTCCAGGTTAAAGTACCTGTCCTTGGGGATCCTGGTATTCCAGACCACCAGTCTAGTTTTAACTATGCGTTACTCTCGGACATTAAAAGAAGAAGGACCACGCTACTTGTCATCTACTGCAGTTGTTGCTGCTGAATTTTTGAAGATTGCAGCTTGTATCTTACTGGTCTACAAGGACAACAGTAGGTAGCAGATGTTGACTCATCTTTGCTATTTTAAGTGAAACTTCAATTCCAGTGCAATAGGTGAGACATTCTAGACCAGGGGTGCCCACACTTTTTTGGCTTGCAAGCTACTTTTAAAATGACCAAGTCAAAATGATCTACCAACAATAAAAATTTAAAAAAACACAAAGCACACTGTACATAGAGAAAATGTTAATTATCATTTATATTCGGGGGTTTTTCAGAGCTCAAGGCAGACGACTTTTAAAATATGCAATCAGTAACAACTATAGAAAAAATAGACAAATATAGAGCAAAATATAGACAGCAGATATAAATTCTCAAAACCGACACATTTTGATCACTAAATTGAAAATGAAATCATTTTTCCTACCTTTGTTGTCTGTGATTTCATGAGTCTCAAGTTGAACTTCCTTCTTCTGACTGTAAATCCAATATTTCTTTCTCTCTCCTGCATCTTTTCTCTCCTCCAGACCTCATTCCATTCCCCAACCAACATCTCTCTCTGTCCCTCCAGGAGTCCAACTTTTCTTCCTCTTCATCCCCCAGAGATCATGTGCAGCATTTTTCACCACTGCCCACCAGCCTCATGTTCATTTCTCCTTCTATCACCCATCTCCAATACTATGCCACATCTCTCCCTCCATCACTATGCCCAACATTCCTCCCCCTTGCATCCCCTTCAATCTATCCCTCGGTTCCCTTTCCACCACTCTTTCCCTCTTACTCACACACTCAGGCCCAACAATTGTCCCTTTCTATTCCCTCCCTTCCTCCTCTGTCCCAAGTTAGTGCACCTTTCCTCTCTCCCTTGTGTCCCACGTTCATGCCCCCTCCCTTCTTTCTTTGTCCTGAGTTCATGGCCCCTCCCCCTCACTGCCTTCCAGCTTTTTGTCCCCCCCCCCGAAGCCGATCCATGCCAAAGCCTGCCTCCCCGCCGCTGCCACAACTGCCACCCGACAACTCCATTCAATCATCCCTTGCCGCCGCTGCAACTCCAGGCAAGGAAAGGCCAGGCGCGTGCAGTGATTGTACACTGCCGGCCCACAAGCCTTTCCCCCAATGTCAATTGTGACAACAGAGAGAAGGTCTAAGCCAGCCAAGCAGCGATTGGCTGGCCCAGAACCTTCTCTCTGACGTCAGAATTGACGGCAGGTGAAGGCTTGTGTGCAAGCGGCGTGCAATTGCTACACGCGCCTGGCCGTTCCTTGCCCAGAGTTGTGTTAATCGCGTTGAGCTTCTTTTGGTTGAAGACCCAGTATATAAGATTAAGTTTTACTTTAGCTTAGCAGTGTTCCGCAGCATGCCAGCTGCATTTTAGCGCCTCCGCCCATCCTGGTGAGCAGGGGAGGGGACATAATCAAACAGTGGAGTCTGACCGGTAGCCCGAAGATCGGTTAGAGGAAGCATTCCCAGCATTGTGGCAGTAAATTCTGAACTGGCTATTGAAAAGGCTGGAAGCAGGTGCAACACCAGTGTCTCTGGTATCAGTGAGTACAGATAACCTGACAAACCTTCTACGAATTTTAAAAGTTAATTTCAAGGGGTTTTCTGTAGTTTCCAGTGTTCTTCTGTGTTCCCTCATCTGAAAAATCCTAAAATCACCATTTTTATGTTTTTGGGCAGTGTGGTTTTTTTAGTGCGTTTGTGGCGTGAATTCAGTGCCAGCGGCCATCTTGGATTTTTAATGATCTTTTTTTTCTACTTTTCCCTGCTTCTTGGAAATTTGAATTTTTGCCTGGAAAAGTGCTTGGATAGAGTCCTCAGGGTCTCCTCTTGTGGATTCATGTACAGTTTACGTAGATTTAGCACTTTTGGAAGTCCTTGCACCATGTACCATGCACCACGGTCAGGGATGAAGGGGGACAACGACGATGATTACTGGTTCAGCCTCCCTTTCACAGAAGCAGGTGATCCATGCTCAGCTAGCCCGTTGGGGTGGCTACCATTGATTTTGGGGTTTAGTTCTGCAAATTCTTCTGTCGACTGTGAGGCGGACCCTCTGCAGCCTAAGAAAAGCAAATCTAAGTCATTTAAGAGTGACTTTATGCCCTAGGGATCAGATACCCTTTCAGAGTTCATAAGATTTTTTTTGTGGTCCGAATATCAAACCAGTGGTCGGGCTGCTGGGTGCTCTTCTGTTACCCCTGCTATGTCTTTGGTTAGCGGGGTGCCCTCAGGGGTCTCTTTGCCTCTGCCTGTGCCAGCTGTTCCTCCTTCCCACTCTGTTCGGAGGATCCTGTGGCTGATCTGGACCTCGCTGATCATTTGTTTGATAGTGCAGCACTTCCAGGTTGGGGATCCAGACTTAGGTGCTGGATCTGCGGATCCCTTAGGAACTCCAGATCCTGGAGATGATCCGGCTGTGGTGCGCTTGTTTAAGTTTGTGGCGCAACCTGTCTTATTGCTGAATCTTTGCAGGAATTGAGCTTGAATGCCCAGCCCGTTTCTTCTGCTTCTTCTTCCTGGCTTTGTGCTGCACGCTCACAATCTGTAACCTTTTCCTGGAATCTGGATATGAGTTTTATGGTCTCTGAGCAGTTTGACTCTCCGGAAGGTCCTTTGCTGAATGCCAAAGCTATGTCCCGCTTGTATCAACTGGTGCAGGAATGTCGGCAACTTTTGGGACAGCTGAAGGTGGATTCCCTGGTGGCTCAGGTGACCCGACGCACATCTCTCCCCAGTGACCGGGGGGGGGGGGGGGGGTTTGAAAGATATGCAGAACCACCAGGTGGATGTGGTTCTCAGGAAAGTTTTTGAAACTGCTAATTTAGGCATTAAGGCTGTTGTGGTGATGTTTTTTTGTGGCACGTGCCTGTCTTGCTCAGCTGCGTATGCTGGAGACTGATCTGGTGGAGTCTTCTCCTCAGCTTCTGATGGCTGGGATGGATTACATGGCGGATGCCTTCTTTGACCTTTTAAAAGTGCTGGCAAAGGTGTCTGCATATTCTATTTTGGCACGCCGAATTCGCTGGGTTCGGCAGTATGCTGGTGATTCCACCTCCAAGGCAACTCTGGCTTGGCTACCTTTTAAAGGGCAGTTGTTGTTTGGTAAGGATCCGGATGACCTCATGAATTCGGTAAATGAAGCTATGATTAGATCATATAGAGGGGCATTTTGACATTTTGTAAAGTATATCCAAAAATTGGGTAGAGAAAATTATTTTCTAAACTGCAAAATGTCTATCTTTCTTTTTTTTTTTTTTAATGACCTTTCTAGACGTGTTCGCCCTTAGTGTGTGTATATTTTTAGACTATTTAAAAAAACAAAAAACAAAAACTAATTATCGTAGGACACGATTCCCAGCGCCTGGTGCTGGTGCTCATCTGCCCCACCACCACCACCACCCCTTGTGCCATGGAATCTGGCCTGCCAGCTGCTGCAACGGCACGTACTACTTCCAGTGCAGCTGCTGTGAGGGAGATTGGGGAGGGGAGAGAGAGAGGAGATCGGTAGCAGTTGCAGTAGTAGAGCACATACACGTGATGGAGCCTTCCAGCCGACGGTAACCAGTGGCAGCAGCCAAAAATGGGGCGGGGAGGGCATTTTTGTACCACATCCATTTTTTGCAGTTTTTCACTTTTCGCGATCACTCCGAGAACCTAACTCCCATGTATTTTGGGGGAGTACTGTATTTGATTATGGCAGAAAAACATACAAGTCATAAGCCTGCCCTTGTCCTGTCCAAAATATGCCTCTAATATGTCTCCTTGAGATTAAAACAAACTGCAAATGAACGGCATAGAAATCAGTTTTGAAAATAGTGATTTGGACGGTTCATTGAGAAAAACGGTCATCTGGCATTTTATGCCACTTTTTGGACATTTTACTTTTTTAAAAAAGAGCCCCATAGTGCTTAGCATAGGACTCTTAATTTATAATTAGGGCTTCTGATTTTAGATTTTAATTTTTTATTGAAAAATCAATATAAAATTCCCACCAATGCAAAAGTGTTTATTGGATAAACCCCACAGGAATGCTACTTCAACTAAAAACCTGTCTCATCCCCTCTTTCCTGCTTTGGATCCCTCCTCCCCCCCTCCCCCCGGTTTGTGTGCCTTTTCTATGCTGTTCTTTCAGAAATTGCAGGGGTATTGCTAATTAGAACCTAGTCAGAAAAATGCTTGGATCCAAAAATATATATAAACTGACCTCTCATTCAAGCAGGTAACCTAAACATGGATTGTGGTCAACAAATTGTTAGTCACTCAGAGACGTGAAACTCTACAAGGAGGGAACGCTCCCCCCTAGAGAAGAACCAGAGTTTGCCTTCCAGTCATTGCAACTGTTTCAATGCTGGTCACGCTCCATGTTAGATTCCAAGTAAATAAATAAATAAATAAATAAAGGTTACAGTCTTGCAATCTTCTATCTGAGTGCTTGCTTTCTTTTGTCTTGTTTCTTTTTATACAAATATCACTCTATGAGCTATAGAGATTTTAAAACTTAGCTTCAACTTGGCTTTATAACAGGTGAGGGGTCTCTTTTTCTATGCTGTTGACAACTCAAAATGTAGATATTTGGGTCTGCTGCAAAAACTATCCATCAATAAAACTGTATTGCGAAAACACTAAAACATATTTTTGGGCCATCAAGGAATCCTTACTATCTAGAAAAGCACCTAAATGTGCATCTTAGAAATGCCTAAAAATAGAAGCCCAAATTATTGAGTTTGCTTATATAATGAATACAGCATAGTAAATGTTGGAAGATATTGAGAAGATGAGGGTGATAGCACAGATGACCAGTGCTTAGTCACAATTTACTATTAAAAAGCCATTAATAAAAGACTGCAGGTCAGAGTTAACACAAAGGAAATGCATGCTTTTATGGTTAGTCAATCTTGCCTATCTTTTGATATGGTAGAAATTTATTTATTTATTATATTTCTTTATTCTTTTTAAAACTTTCAACAAGTAATTCATAATACAATCATATACACTGTAATATTACTTATTAATCATACATTCAATGAAATCATACAATAACTTCTCCCTCCCACCCTTCTTCCAATATAATCTTATAATTTCATAAAATTTAAAATTCATCCTTCCCTCCCCCCCCTTATACTTCAATAGACAAAAGGAGAGAAATAAATTATTAATTATAATCATTCCTTACAATAATTTGTTAATGGCTTCCAAACCTCCATAAATTTTTTATATCTTCCCTGTTGGATAGCTAATATTTTCTCCATTCTAAAAGTAGAAATTTAGAAGAGCCACTCGGCACATTTCTTGTTGATCCCTCAGACTGACCTTTTTTATATTATCTGCTCATTAAGCTTCCTGTTGCACTCTAACTACAAGTATTGTGTGATTATACCCCATTGTTCCTTGTATTGAGAATATTCAGAATTACTTTTGATCTTTTTTCAAATTTCCCTTCTTTACAGATTGCAACTTCAAAACCCTAAATCGAATACTACGTGATGAAATTGTCAACAAGCCTATGGAAACTCTTAAACTTGCCATTCCCTCTGGAATATATACGCTGCAGAATAACTTGCTATATGTTGCACTATCAAACCTAGATGCAGCTACTTACCAGGTACCAGATTCCACCCCTTCAATTAAATGAAAATTTACCATGAGCTGCAAGGCCTTGACATGTTATGCATGAAGCCTAAGGCATTTTAATATAAACTTACTGAAACAAGCCAGTTGCTAGTAGGCATGAACACTGATGGTTTGTACAAGCAGTATAGTCGTGGCAGTAATTTTTATAATTGGGTATCTTCATTGGATTGCTCTTTTCCTATGGTGGGGCTTCCCAAGCTTTTCTTGGTAACCCTTATAGCCAATTGGATTTCCAGGATATTAGTCAAATACACATCAGATAAATATGCACATGTTACATTAGCAGATACCTGATTTCTAGCTTTTGCATAGTTGTGGATATCTTGGAAACTGCTGGCTAGGTTTGCATAGTGCTTAAGGAGTGAACCCCAGGCCACACTGTCATCGACAACCTGGATAAAGGATTCCTTGTTCCACGCTGACTACATGACAGAAAACCCTGTGTATGCATTCTTACTGTGTCTGCTTTAACAGCTGCTGCTTCAGGATTGGTGACTGTCCCCTTTCCTTCTTAGAAATATTCTGCCAGATATTCATTGACACTTATTCAGGTAGCAGGTGCTACTACTCAGATAAAGGACTGGGTCTGTACTTAGGTTTGTAACAGTAGTATCTGGATAAAGCTGTCTTAAATCTTCATAGACTTCCCCAGCACTCTCCAGATAGCATCAAGGTGGTTTGGGGATAGTTTAAGCAGAGCTGGGAAATATCTGGCGATCAGTAATATTCAGCGCTGGAATCCACATAACTTAGGACAGCAAAAATGCTGTCCTAAATTATCCAAATGGATATAACTTAACCATGATGGCCAAGCATTTAAAACAAATGCTAAAAAAAACAAAAACAAATGCTGACCGCTGTGGCTATATATCTGGTTCACTCTTTTTTTAGTAAAATTATGGACTTGATATTCAAAGGATTTATGCTCCTAACTTTGAGAGTTATGCACATGAACTAGCCTCTGAAAATTTACTAGGGCTGCATGTATTACTTTATATTGAAAATTTCACTAAACTCCTAAATTTAGGAGCATAAAAAAGGAGTGCAACAGGGCAGATTTAGGGTGGGAGAGAAAATTTAGGAGCTTAGCACTGATTTTCAGTGCAAGGTTCAAAAATTAGGCTCAAATCTAGACAAATGAGGAGAGAGGCCTGTACAGGTGTATATAGGTGAAGATTTTAAGCCCTCTATGATACTGGAGGTGAAGACAAAGCCCTCTGAAATCACCAGAATAATAGGAAAAGGCAATACTTTTTACAGGCCTAAAAAGTGCTTTTGAAACATTATATAGTTTTCACAAACTCTCTATCTTTACTAACATTAGCAAGGCCAAGCCAAGCGGAACCCATCCTTCATACAGAAGTCAGCAGAACAGCTGCTGAAATAGAGAAGTCCATTTCATGAGGATAGAATTACCAGCACAGAGAAGAAGTACTACATATCCTAATCAAAGAACATAGAATTAATTACTATACGAATGAGGAAGTGGCGTACTCAGAGAAATTGAGGAACTTTGATATTAGAAAAACATTTGTCGGGGAAATAAATAGAACCTTTTGGTAAACAGAGGATATCGCATGCAACATGACTTAGAAAAAGAAAAAAATTGTCCAATTAATGAAATGAGAAACTGTGTATGTCCAATAATAATCAAATACGTAATATGTGCCAACGTCTTCTCAGGCTGTTAAGAAATGTTTAAAAAGACAGTCTTTTGAGGCCTTAGGCAGGACAGACATCCAGGTATACTCAAGGGCTTGAGGTATATTATCTGTCAGCTCCATATGCTGAAAGGATTTGCTCTTGTAACCTGTTATTGATTATTAAATAAAATATATATTAATTATACCAGCATATTAGGTTGCTGTGAGGTCAGTTATTGAAGGCTGTAATAACAGGCGGCTTTTCACAAACGAATGGCAGACCTAAATGCATAAGCACATTGATCAATATTCAGCCAATGATGGTCAGCATTTGAAAATGATGACTGCCACAGGTTGAATTAGACCCTGATATTCAGTACCAGCACTTATGTGGGTTCTGTCACTGAATATCTGGCTTCTGTACAGTTTCTGAGTGTGCCCAGAATTCAGGCAGCCAAGGGTTATATTCATCCATCTGCCGGGCTAGCTAACCAAATAGCTGGCTGAATATCTGCCTAAATAATTGTATGATGCTGCTCCCAAAACCTCCTCTCCCAAGAGCTTCACTATCTTGCGCGCTTTCCCACAAAATAGCTCCCTCTTGGACCCCTGGGGTGCCTAGAGGAGGGTAGTGGAGGAGGGTTAGGAAGAAAGATCTCTTCAGAACGGGTGCATGAGGTGGGGAAGCTCTTGGGGGAGAGGGTAGATTGAGAGCGAGATCACCCAACTATTTAGGCCAATATTCAGCTTGCTGCCTGGTTAGGAACCAGGTAAAGTTGGGACAGCCAGTAGCTAACCGGATAGTGGACTGAATATTGCTGCTGTCCAGTTAGCTATTGGTTCCTGCCTACTCGGTTCCTGGACTATGCCAGTACTAACTGGATAGCACCTAGGCAGACCCAGATAAAATTTAGCTGTACCACATGCTTATATGCTGCTAAATATCAGGAAAAAATTTTTTAATATCCAGCCTTATGTCCTTGTTATTTCCAAGGTCATCTCAACTATGCAGAGCACAAACAGGACAAGCTCCCTATTAGTTTAAGATAATGCAGTATGTGACTGTTAATGCACCAATTGTGCTTTTTCTCTTTAGGTTACCTATCAGCTTAAGATTCTCACCACAGCTTTATTTTCAGTATTCATGCTTAACAAGAGGCTCGGTGTGTACCAGTGGTTCTCCCTGGTGATTCTGATGACAGGGGTGGCTCTTGTGCAGGTTAGTAGAAGAAGGTTGAATATTTCCATATTTTATCATTATGACAGATGTTATGATAAACATCAAAAGGCTAGATTCACTAAGCAAACTAATCGATTTGCGACCCTGACCTGAATCACTAACCTAGTGGCCAATCCGCACATGCAAATGAGGGTAAACGGCATGCAAAATAGGAAGGATGCAATAAACTTTTCAAGGAACACTGACTAGTCTGGCCGATCCAAAAAGAAGCAACTGGTGGGAACCAGTCGCTCACGACCTTTCCTGCTCTCTGCCGACTTCTCCTACCCTTTTCAGCCCGACTTAAGCCCCAAATCTCCTTGGCCTGTCCTGCTTTTTTCAGCCCGACTTCTGCCCTTTTCAGCCTGACTTCAGCCCCGACTCTCCTCACCCTGTCCTGCCTTTTTCAGCCCCGACTTCTCCTGCCCTTTTCAGCCGGACTTCAGATCTGACTCTCCTCGCCCTTTTCAGCCCGACTTCTCCTCGCCCTTTTCAGCCCGACTTCTCCTCGCCCTTTTCAGCCCGACTTCTCCTCGCCCTTTTCAGCCCGACTTCTCCTCGCCCTTTTCAGCCCGACTTCTCCTCGCCTTTTTCAGCCCGACTTCTCCTCATCCTTTTCAGCTCGACTTCTCCTGCCCTTTCAGCCCCGACTCTCCTCGCCCTCTCCTGCCCTTTTCAGCCTGACATCTCCTGCCCTTTTCAGCCCTGACTTTCCTCGCCCTCTCCTGCCCTTTTCAGCCTGACTTCTCCTGCCCTTTTCAGCCCTAACTCTCCTCGCCCTCTCCTGCCCTTTTCAGCCTGACTTCTCCTGCCATTTTCTGACTCTCATAGCCATCTCCTACCCTTTTCAGTCTGACTTCTCCTGCCCTTTTCAGCCCCGACTCTCCTAGACCTCTCCTGCCCTTTTCAGCCCCGACTCTCCTAGACCTCTCCTGCCCTTTTCAGCCCCGACTCTCCTAGACCTCTCCTGCCCTTTTCAGCCCCGACTCTCCTAGATCTCTCCTGCCCTTTTCAGCCCCAACTCTCCTAGCCCTCTCTTGCCCTTTTCAGCCTGACTTCTCCTCGCCCTCTCCTGCCCTTTTCAGTCCCGACTCTCCTCACCCTTTTCACCCTGACTTCTCCTGCCCTTTTCAGCCCCGACTCTCCTCGCCCTTTTCAGCCCCGACTCTCCTCGCCCTTTTCAGCCTGACTTCTCCTGCCCTTTTCAGCCCCGACTCTCCTCGCCCTCTCCTGCCCTTTTCAGCCTGACTTCAGCACCGATTCTCCTCTCACCGCCCTGCACCCCAGCTCGCCACCCTGACTCTCCTGCCCTTCCCCTGCAGTGCGAGCCCGTGGTTTTAACCTGCAGATTTAAAGCGGGTTAAAACGGGTTTGCGAAGTAATAGTATAAAAACAGAAAAAAAGCAGCTAGTGATCTGTGTGGTCGATGGGGGGGTCGTTCCTCTGATCGTCTCCATTTGCATGCTGAGCCTTGGTGAATTGGTTGACCTGCTGCGAATCAGCCACGGATCGGGCACGGAGAGGCAGGTTAGTGAATCTAGCCCACATTTTCCAGACTATAAGAAAACCTTTCCAGAATAAGAATAGACTTAATCAGATAGACAATCTTATTTAAAAAATTTAAAAAAAGAAACCCTCACCTACATAACTGTTTGTTTTTGTTGGGGTTTTTTTTGTACCAGCTCTTAAGTTATTCATTTCTCACAGTTTTACTTGGTAAAATGTTGCTCCTTTCTTAATCACAGTTATAATCCCTAATTTAGGTCTTCTTTATAGCTTTGCCATTTTAACTTGGAACCTCTGATTTGTATTTGCGGGCATCATGTCTCTGACTAGACTAGATTATAAGGAACAAAGACCGACTCTCATGTGCTTTCATGAAATGCTGCACATGCGTTTTAGCATTATACAAAGAATGATACCATGGTGTAGAAATATGGCAAGGCCTATCTAAGTATTAAGGCTGCAGTTCTATTAAAATTTTTAATTGCAATTAATCACACAATTAAAGGACTGATGATCTTCTTTCATCCTGCCTCCAGATTCAATATCTCTTCCTCCAGGATCCAATATTTCTCCCTTTCTCTTCCATATTCTCTCTCTCTCTCTCTCTCTAACCGAAAGGGGGAAGAGATGCTGGAGTCAATATGCACATTTTCAACTCTGTTAGGGACCTGCCCGTGCAGGAACGTCTGCTCATACATAGTAAGGGGAGACTGTTGAGACTTTTATTAACAACTAAATTTCTAGTTAAATGAAAACCTTCAGCCGTTTGGAACTTTTTTGAGTGCACAAAATTTTTTATTGATAGGTGAAGTTTGTACAAGCTCTTGTATTGGGTGTGCAGTTTCTCTTTGAATACTTAGTGGTGTCTGTCCTGTTAATATAATTGTCATTCTTTTCTTTCCTTAGCTTGTAAACCACCTTGACCTGACTTGTCAGGTATAGTAAGTCTTGAAATAAACTTAAACAGAAGTATAATAAGCTGTCCTCCTTTTCTTTGCACTTGTTTAGTGGCCCTCAGATTCTCCAGAAGCTGAATCCAAAGAGATTTCAGCTGGCTCTCAGCTTGTGGGGGTCATAGCTGTTCTCGTAGCCTGCTTTTCTAGTGGATTTGCCGGAGTTTATTTTGAGAAAATTTTAAAAGAAACAAAGCAGTCCGTGTGGATAAGAAACATTCAGCTTGGTGAGTGAAGAATTCATGCAGCTTTAGGCAAGAGCATATGTCAGGATCTGCATTGTCTTTCCCTCTTACTTTGCTCTCCTTGTTAATCTTACTGTGTCCGGCTCTTCATCTACTAACTCTTTGTCTAATCATTGCTACTTCTGTGGATCAGTGTGGCTTACCGTATATACTCAAATATAAACTGGCATTTTGGGGCTCAAAAATGGGGATTCTGGTTTATATTCGGGCAAGTGCCAAGCCGCCCCCTCCCAGATGTCGGGCCGCTAGGCTCTGTACCCTCTAAAGAATTCACGGGAACCATTCAGGAAGCCGCTTAGCGCCGAGCAGCAGCGCCAAAGCACACTCTCTTGCTCAGTACTGCTCAGCGGCTGAAGCCAGAATTTGTGGCAGCGACCAACCGGGTTAGCAGCGGGGCAGGAGCTTGGAAAGCTCACTCCTGCCTGCTACACCTCTGGATCACCAGAGATTCCAGCGGCAGAGGAGGTACGATGGATAGGGCAAGGTGGTAGGACAGGATGTAGAGCCTGGGAAGAAGGGAAGGGGGCTGGGTGCAGTGCCTGGCAGGGAGAGGGCTGGGTGCAGAGCCTGTCAGTGGATGGAGGGAAGGGGGCTGGGTGCAGAGCCTGACAGGAGAGGGAGGGGCTCTGGGTGCAGATCTTGGCAGGGCACTTAAAAATTAAGCCACCTGCCTTATATTCGAGTCAACCATTTTTCCTCCTTTTTGGGGGGGAAATTGGATTCTCGACTTATATGCGAGTGTATATGTCAGGGGTGTCAAATGTCAGTCCTTGAGGGCTGCAATCCAGTCGGGTTTTCAGGATTTCCCCAATGAATATACATGAGATCTATTTGCATGCACTGCTTTCATTGTATGATAATAGATCTCATGCATGTTCATTGGGGAAATACTGAAAACCCGACTGGATTGCAGCCCTTGAGGACCGACATTTGACATCCCTGATATAAGGTATATAAACATAGAATATGACAACAAACGAATAATGTGAAACCCACTGAGTCTGCCCAGTTTCATTTTTGGTACAGTGCCATAGACTCTGATCCCTGCTTTATCCTCACTTACATTTGAACGTTGTCTTTCTTTGTTTGCACTATCCCCGTTTCAAAGCATCCAGTAACTGTTTAATGAATAAATATTTTTTTGATGTTGTTTCTTAGTTTGCCTCCTTGGAGCTACTTTCTGTGTCCTATTCTAGAGCAGAGATTCCAAAACCTTCCTGAGCTGTATCTGTATGCATTGCCTCCATTGTAAGCATGTATATTTAGACCATATTCATTGTGGAAATCTTGAAAAGCAGACTGGTTTGTGACCTTCAAGAATTGGCTTCAGACTCCTGTTCCATTTTTTTTTCTTTTTTTTGATTGACAATTTTTATTCAAAACTTTTCATGAAGAGCACAGCACTCTACAAAGGCAAACAATGAATTTGAATATCTTAAAGAAATAGAATGGAACGGTACACGTGGTTTCTTCGATGCACCCATTCCTCTATTCATTAAGAACTACTGAACCAATTAGTCCCCCTCCTCCCTCCAATTCCCCTCCCAACCCTCCCCTCCCTTATAGATATAACAGATAGCTCCTGAACTTTCACTTCCCCCAAGCCTCCAACCTCTACAAAGTTTTTTCCCACTTCTCAAATCTCCAGATATGTCTGCATGCATGGCATGTACCATGTTGTTGAGCAGTCAGTTTATGACAAAAAGAACAATATCCAATCTCAAAAAATATATCAATGTTATTAGCCTAGTGGTGAAGATACCCACTGAAGCACATTTACTAATAGTGGAGAAAAAGCCTCAATCGCATTAAAAATGCTTTCTTTTTTTTTTTAATTCTTTATTCATTTTTAAGCTTTCATCAAGTGTACAAAATTCTGTACGGATTCCATATGATACTACCTTTATGTAAACAAACTGGTTCCGACATTCATTCATTAGTGTCGTTGCTAGATTGACGAGAAGATTCACTTGCCACACTGTCCATAAGCCAAAAGTGTGATTTTTTTAAATAAAAATAATGATATTTCACAAAAAAAAATCAATTTTTTGGCATCTGCAAGCCCTTTTTACCATAAAAATGTCGTCAAAACCACAAAAATTGGCCTACGATCCTTATGGTCCTGAAAGGGTTAACAATATTAAATAGACCACTTGAACATCTTATCAGTATACTTTATAAACATAAAAGCAACCCTTCCCCCATCCTCCCTCTAAGCCCATTATTAATTGTAAGATCATAAACCCTCCAATAGAAACCCTCCCCCCTCCCAACACTATAAAAAATGCTTTCAATATGGCAACCCAGTGGGTTATAAGCCAGTCAAATTCAGTCTCAGGCAAAAAAACTCCACCAAGTTGGATTTACAGCCAAGATCCTCCTTATACCACTTCTGGTTAGATAAATTTCCACTCAAAAAAAGAGTTCCGGTGTTTTGTGTTGGATCACATGCCCGTGACGCAACAGAGGGGTAATGTGAAAATCAGATTCTACCAGAGTGAGCAACGGTACATTTTTGGACACTATTTGGCCTAAAGGATTGAATCAAAGAATTGAATGGTGTGTGTTTTATTAGAGTTTTTTCCCCTTTTTTCCTCTTTTTTTGAGTGGAAATTTATCTAACCGGAAGTGATGTCAGGAGGATGTTGGCTGTAAATCCAGGCATCAGCATGGAGCCTTCAGTGCACGGATATGGAGAGAGAGAGAACATTGGATATTTCCCTGATGCAGCCACTAGGTGGCGAAACAAGAGCCTTGTTGGAATAATTGCTGCTTTTCTTCACCACAGCGTTGTGGATTAGTAGAGACGTGATTTCAACATGAACAGCTGTGGGCCCGATTGCAATGGTCTGTGAGCAAGGATACCAGCTAGTGAAGATAAGCATTTTTCCTGTTCTTCTGTTGTTTTCTTGTGCACAGTGGTGTGGGTTAACCCATTTTTGAAAATAGCATTTTGTACTTGGTGGAGTTTTTTGCCTAAGAGACAGAATTTGACTGGTTTATAACCCGCTGGGTTGCCATCTGATAGTGAAAGCATTTTTTAATGCAGTTGAGGCTTTTTCTCCACTATTAGTAAATGTGCTTCAGTGGGTATCTTCATCACCTGGCTAATAACATTGATATAATAACAAAAAATCCAATCTCAAAAAATATATTATTTTTTCTTGTGTGAAAAAAAATAATATGCAATTTGAATGCTATATAATCTAAATAGCCAAAAAATGCATTCAAAATAGGGAATACTATGAGGGTAACATGAAAATTTTATATAAAAGATTATATACTAAAGATGGAGAAAAAGACCTCAGTGTCATGTTGGATTTTAATATAAGCATAACAATCTATGGCAACGGTCATCCAATATATATTTTTATCCAGCTTCCATCTACTTAGTACAACAATCGGAGCCGATAGGATCTGGATATATTTGTAATGTTTCCTCAATCCTCCTTATTTTCATAGGAAGCCTCAGCCCCACCACTCCACCGCTGTATTATCTTATAACTGCGGGAAGGATTACGTGGTGCCTCATCATTGGCTGTCCATTCCAATATTTGAAAAGTGTCATTTGTGCAATTTTAATCCAATAATAAATAAAGAATAACTATCTTGTATATAAATATAAAGTGCTTAAGTACTTAGCTTATTTCAGCTAAAACCTGGGAGTCTGACCCGACATGTTTCGCACGAAAAGTGCTGTATCAAGGGTCTCCCGAGGTCGCTGCCATCATCCGACTCCACTTTATGCTTATGTAGTCTTATTCTTCACAGCATCTTATTCTTCCGAAAACACCTGAAAACTTGGCTTTTCTCTAAAATATAATTACCCCTCCCTCGTCGATATACTGTCCCTCTAAACTTTCTCTTTACTAAGTCCTTCAACTTTTCATTGGAGTTCCTTTCTATATCAATTCCTGTAAACTGTGCCGAGCTCTACATTTGTGGAGAGGATGCGGTATACAAACTTTAGTTTAGTTTAGTATCTGGTAATTTCCCAGAAGAATATGCAGCGATTACAACTAGTGTAGAATGCGGCAGTCAGGCTAATCTTAGGGTTGAAGAAGTTCAATCACAACTCCCTCCTACCGACTCCTGCATTGGCTGCCGATGGAAGCACGTGTGAGGTTTAAATTCGGCTGCTTTTGCTTTAAGGTACTATTTGTTCTAGCCCCCAAATACATAACCAACCTATTCTCCTTTTTAACCAATAGACATAAAAGAAGCTCAAACTTGAATATCTTCTCTCAGCCGTCTCTTTTCCAAGCTGAAGAGCCCTAACCGTTTTAGTCTTTCCTCATACGAGAGGCGTTCCATCCCCTTTACCATCTTGGTTGCTCTTCTTTGAACCTCCGAATAATCATGCTCGTCTCTTTTAAATTTTTTAATCTTCTGTAGCTTTAAATCAGCCCTAAATTTTTCCACTTTAGACTCAATTAATGCTGCTTGTATATCAAAATCTGAATGATTTTTAGCGCCTGCATCTGCGTATCGATTGTACCAGAGTCTATTGCAATCTTCGCTTGCGCTGTGTGTATAATTAAGACCATAAAGTCCAAAGAGCAGTGATTCAATATTCAGTTCCATTGTGAAACAAAATCAGTGTCATCATTATAAAGTCTTGGGGCTATTGAGTCTAAAGTGGAAAAATTTAGGGCTGATTTAAAGCTACAGAAGATTTAAAAATTTAAGAGACGAGCGTGATTATTCGAAGGGCTATGCTTACAGATGGATGAAACCCACTACAGTAGGATCTGATGAGTTAGTTTTCATCTCTCCTCTGATTCCGCATCAAGCAGTGATGCAAATAAGAATTTTTTAGGACAAGGTCAGTACAGAAGAGGAAGGCAACGCCGGAACAGAGGAAGATTTCAAGCCAATCGGCCGAACACCAGGTCTCAACTTCAGCATTAGATGCAGTTATTAATATTTCACAGTAAACCTTGACTCAAATTGAACAACGGGTTTTAGCAAAAGGTCTAACATTTGTGCCGGAAGATTGTAATGATTTTTTTCAACTTAAGAGTTAATCTTGAACAATTTCTAAGAAAATTGCAAGTGAAGCTATTTTTTTCTAGCCAACAAGAAGTTAAAGAGGATCGTTCCGTTGTGAGAAATAAGTCTAACTGGACTCCCCCCCCCCCTCCCAGGTCCTCTAGATCCAGCACTTTTGACTTATAAGAATTTAGTACTTCATGAGTTAGTAAAAATTGAGGAGAAACCTCTTTTTATTTCCTGAAACTTGACAAACGAAGAAAGTGAAGCGCTGAGACATCTGAGTTAGTATTCTTTAAAGATACGTCATTACATCTGTATTCCAAAAACTCAATCACTATCATACTACAACTCTTAATACTGAAAACAGATAGTATCTATACATATTTTACAATAGATAAAACAGAAGTGTCCCTGATGTAAGACCCAAACACCATTTGAAAAAAATGGGCCTTTAGCATACATTTGTAATGGCAGGATCCAAGATGGCCACTGTAGCCTGTTAGCTGCAGAGACTTGCAGAATTTCTTTCTACAACTTTTGCCTATTGGATTACTTACAATGCCGAAAAGAAGAGGGAAAGGTGTTGGTGAAGCCTCCCAATGTATGGAAGTCCAGGCATTGGAATAATAGATTAAATCCTGAGGTGCCTACAAAGAGAGCGCAACTTGTCTGGGAATCGCCTGTTGGAGACGCCGTTGGGGAGTGACACCATGGTGGATATCCTCAGGCTAGATGCTACTCTGAGCCCTGACCATAGAGCTCCACCGCCACAGCGAGCAAGGTCTCCGCGAGATGTGAACATGTCCGGAGAGGCAGAGTGCTCACCACAAGAGGCTAACACATTAGAGGGCTTGTTACTGGAGTCTGCTCGGGACCTTTCAAGTCCCCAGAACCTACCTGTTGCGGGAAGACCACTCGAAGAGGTGGAACAAGGACGAATAGAGGTAAAACCTGTATTGGAGAACTCAGTGCACTACAAGACTTTTCTTTAATAACTAAACCTCTTGAGGTTACTTTGGAGGTTCTGTGGGACCTGGTTATGAATCTAGGAAAATCATTAACTCCACAAATAAAGGAATTAGAAAAAAAGATGAATGAACAGAAAGAGGAAATTTCCCTCTTAAAGCAGGATTTGACTGTACATAAGAGTGAGACTCAAAAAATGACAACAGATATTATAACAACTAAAAAAAACCAAGAAGTATTAATTAAAGACAGTACTAGTCTAGGGAGAAAACTAGAAAGCCTAGAAAATAATAATCGAACTAACAATTTACGTCTACTGAATTTTCCCAAAATTTCTATGATAACTCCTAAAGGCATGTTAAAGAGATATTTCCTTGAAATATTAAATGTTACAGAATAATCGATACCTCCTTTTGTACGGGTATATTACCTTCCAATGAAAAAGAAAAACCAAGAACAACAGAATGAAGATCAATCACAGCAGGAAACACTGCTTGATGTTACCAATTTGTTAGAAGTTTCTGACGAAGTGCTTGCTAGACCAGCAACACTTTTAATAACGGTAGCGCTTGCACTAGACAAAGAATGAATAATGAGACTGTTCTTTAAAAATAAATCCAAAGAATTCTTAGGACAAAAATATTGATATTTTCTGATGACTCCAAAGAAACCCAAAGAAGAAGACACCAATTTTTGATAATGAGACCTGCAGTAACCTCAATTGGAGGAGTATTCTTCCTTAGATATCCATGAAAGTGCATAATTAGATATAAATCATTTAAATATGTTTTTTTGATTCATCGCAGCTAACGTGGGTTTTGTTTTTTTAATATCTAAGACGCCTTGATAAAGAAGAAAATGTACCAACCTCTAATGATTAGAATTAGACTCTGTACCTGGTAGTCTACATATTTTCCCCCAAGCTATTTTGTTTTCTTAATCTTTATTCACCCATAATTACCGTATTTTCGCGGATATAACGCGCGCGTTATACGTGATTTTACATACCGCGCATACCCCTCGCGCGTTATATGCCTGAGCGCGGTATACAAAAGTTTTTAAACATAGTTCCCACCCCGCCCGACGCCCGATTCACCCCCCCAGCAGGACCGCTCGCACCACCACCCCGAACGACCGCTCGCACGCGCTCCCACCCGCACCCGCATCCACGATCGGAGCAAGAGGGAGCCCAAGCCCTCTTGCCCGGCCGACTCCCCGACGTCCGATACATCCCCCCCCCGGCAGGACCACTCGCACCCTCACCCTGAAGGACCGCCGACTCCCCAACAATATCGGGCCAGGAGGGAGCCCAAACCCTCCTGGCCACGGCGACCCCCTAACCCCACCCCGCACTACATTACGGGCAGGAGGGATCCCAGGCCCTCCTGCCCTCGACGCAAACCCCCTCCCCCCAACGACCGCCCCCCCCAAGAACCTCCGCCCGTCCCCCAGCCGACCCGCGACCCCCCTGGCCGACCCCCACGACACCCCCACCCGCCTTCCCCGTACTTTGTGTAGTTGGGCCAGAAGGGAGCCCAAACCCTCCTGGCCACGGCGACCCCCTAACCCCACCCCGCACTACATTACGGGCAGGAGGGATCCCAGGCCCTCCTGCCCTCGACGCAACCCCCCCTCCACCCAACGACTGCCCCCCCCCAAGAACCTCCGACCGCCCCCCCAGCCGACCCGCGACCCCCCTGGCCGACCCCCCCCACCCCCTTCCCCGTACCTTTGGAAGTTGGCCGGACAGACGGGAGCCAAACCCGCCTGTCCGGCAGGCAGCCAACAAAGGAATGAGGCCGGATTGGCCCATCCGTCCTAAAGCTCCGCCTACTGGTGGGGCCTAAGGCGCGTGGGCCAATCAGAATAGGCCCTGGAGCCTTAGGTCCCACCTGGGGGCGCGGCCTGAGGCACATGGGCCAAACCCGACCATGTGTCTCAGGCCGCGCCCCCAGGTGGGACCTAAGGCTCCAGGGCCTATTCTGATTGGCCCACGCGCCTTAGGCCCCACCAGTAGGCGGAGCTTTAGGACGGATGGGCCAATCCGGCCTCATTCCTTCGTTGGCTGCCTGCCGGACAGGCGGGTTTGGCTCCCGTCTGTCCGGCCAACTTCCAAAGGTACGGGGAAGGGGGGTGGGGGGGTCGGCCAGGGGGGTCGCGGGTCGGTCGGAGGTTCTTGGGGGGGGCGGTCGTTGGAGGGAGGGGGGTTTGCGTCGAGGGCAGGAGGGCCTGGGATCCCTCCTGCCCGTAATGTAGTGCGGGGTGGGGTTAGGGGGTCGCCGTGGCCAGGAGGGTTTGGCCTCCCTTCTGGCCCAACTACACAAAGTACGGGGAAGGCGGGTGGGGGTGTCGTGGGGGTCGGCCAGGGGGGTCGCGGGTCGGCTGGGGGACGGGCGGAGGTTCTTGGGGGGGGGCGGTCGTTGGGGGGAGGGGGTTTGCGTCGAGGGCAGGAGGGCCTGGGATCCCTCCTGCCCGTAATGTAGTGCGGGGTGGGGTTAGGGGGTCGCCGTGGCCAGGAGGATTTGGGCTCCCTCCTGGCCCAATGTTGTCGGGGAGTCGGCGGTCCTTCGGGGTGGGGGTGCGAGTGGTCCTGCCGAGGGGGGAGAAGAATCGGACGTCGAGGGGGGGCATCAGGCTTTCAGGATGGGGACAGGACTTCAAGGGGGGACAGGCAGATCTTCAAGGGGGACAGGCAGACCTTCAAGGGGGGACAGGACTTCAAGGGGGACAGGCACGGAGAGGCGGGGCAGTGCACCGAAAGTCAGGGCGGGTGAACGGTGAGTCGGGGCAACCAGAGGAGAGTCGGGGCAGTGCACCGAAAGTCAGGGTGAGTCGGGGCAACCAGATGAGAGTCGGGGAGGGCGAAAGGAGAGTCGGGGTGGCCAGAGGAGAGTCGGGGAGAGCGAAAGGAGAGTCGGGGTGGCCAGAGGAGAGTCGGGCAGCATGCGCGTTATATGCCTGAGCGCGGTATAGAAAAGTTTTTGTACATATCATCGTGATTTCTGCGCGCTATACCCCTATGCGCGTTTTACAATGGTGCGCGTTATATCCGCGAAAATACGGTAATCTTGGATCAATAGTTTGGAGGACTTGAGATTGATTGAGTATTTGTTATTTTTTCCTTTCTTTGTGCAAATTAGGATTTAAATTTGTATATCTTAATCAAACTTTCTGTTCAAGATTTGTAATGCTTGGAATTATATTTTGAAAATTAAAATAAACAATAAAAAACAAACAAACCCAAGTTGTAACAACATCCAAACAAAACTGGTAAGTTCTTATATGAGCTCTGACCATTCAGTATTGTTAAGATAACATATCCAAGAGAAATCCAACTAGTCTGCAGTAATTGTCGAACAGCAAAACCAAAAAGAGACTGCAGAGATGATGTACAAAAAGCCAAGATTTTTATTTAAATCAATAAACAATTTGTATCCAAAGAAAATGTTTCACTTTGTGTTTGAGACTTGGACCTGACACAGTCCGTGTTTTGAAAAACACTTCTTCCTCAGGGATCCTAGATGTGTCAAAAACTCATTTTCTGAGAACCATTAGAAGTACAACTGGATTCAAGTACAGTGGTACCTTGGTTTACAAACATAATTCGTTCCAGAACCATTCTCCTTTGCAGTACATAGCTCTCAGACTTTCCAAGTGGTTCCCCAGTACTATTGGCTGATTGTTACTGTTTATTGCCTTGAGGTATTTTCCTTAAGTTAAAGATAAATTCATCATTACTACATGTACTTTTCTTCTCAAGTGGATGCTTTATTAAATGAGTAGTGCCAATAAAGAAAAAGTTCAACTGAGAAGGACCTTAAACATTACCCTACATTGTTTAGGATGCTAGTAAAAACTTGATAAAACAGATATAAGATGAGTGTCAAAATTAGTTTCTGAGTTTAAAGAAGCAGACATAGCCTGCACCCATTGATCTCTTGAAAGAGGTGTTTGTGGCAGACTCGCATACAGAGAATTACAGTAATATAAGCAAGGCAAGTATATCATGCCATAATTAAATCAGATATAAATCAGAATATTATTAATTCTGTAAAAGACTGAAATACACTGAGATTTATAACACTAATACAGTGACATAAAATTTTAAACTAAATATTTTGAAACTGAAGATTAGTTTCACAATAAACCCAAGGCCTCATTTCCAGAAGCGGTGCATTGGAGCTGACGTCTGACTCTTTACAGAGCTTGTCTGGGAAATAATGAGGGATGTTCCTGGCAGGCTCTGAGGGGACTTTGAGGAATGCCAGGAAATAGAATACCTGTTTTCCTGGTGCTCATCAATCTCCTAATATGTCGGGAAGTATAGGTGTGTTTTAATGTCCTGCACTCAAAAAAAGAGAATATCGTGTAGGTGAAAGTTTTCTTTACTCTGTGTGAGAGTAGAATACTAAATTTGATTATGGTACACCATTAGGTACTATTGCACTGTATCTGATTCTTAAGTATTTTTGTGTCCATGATTTTGAAGGCTGTTTGAATTCAGTTGTGACTTTCTTTTCTTTAGGGTTTTTTGGAGGCATATTTGGATTTTTGGGTGTATACATTTATGATGGAGAGCGTGTCTCCCAGAATGGATTCTTTCAAGGATATAATCATTTCACCTGGATAGTGGTAGCTCTACAGGTAGTGTACCCAGAATCAAAGTTCCTTTTAAGGACTGAGTTGACATAAGCAGAAATTTTCCATTACATTACCTTATGAGCATTTCTTATATATGCAAATACAGACATGTACACATACAAATGCTCACAGGAAGGTTTCAAAGAATTCTATGAACAAAGAAAAGGCAAGAGAGATGTCCTCTCAACAAAAGGGTTTTTATTCATTAAAATGCATATCGTCCCAACAAGGACCAGATTTCGGAGGACATTAAAAACATAATATGCAAATCATACACTTACTGATTAAAAATAAACAAATTAAAACATATATAAATATCAATCTAATATAATAAAACGCTAGCCGTACATGCGCACTCCCTCCTGCGTGTTCCATTTTCCGTGCGCTGTAGGGCCCCTCAGGTAGGAGTGCGCATGCGCGGCTACCGTTTTATTATATTAGATATTGGCTGCTGGTAGGGGCCAATATCTAATGAACTCGCAGGCCTTGAGCATGCGCAGATGCTCAAAGCCCAGCAGAGGAGGAGGATGATCTTTGGGCACCGGCACCAAGCACAGGACATGCCGGTGCCCAGATGACTGTAAGAAGCAGTGGGGGGTGCCCAATCGTGGCGGGGGGGTGCCCGATCGCGTCGGGGGAGAGGGGGTGCCCAATCGCAGCGGGAGGGAGGGGGTGCCGGATCGCGGGGGGGGGGTGCTCGTAAATCGAGCCACACTCGGTTTCCAAGGCGCCGATTTTGCAAATGTTTTGCTCGTCTTGCAAAACACTCGCAAACCGGTGCACTCGTAAACCGAGGTACCGCTGTATTAGATAACACAAAACAAACAAATGGCCACAGAGATTTAATCCACCTCAAATCTTTATATGTTTGTGATCATCGGAAAACAAAAGAAGCTAAAATATCTCTCTTGCTTTTTCTTTGTTCTATTACTACAGTAAGGCAAGATCTTTGTTTGGAAAGAATTCCATGAGCCATACTCTGTAGTTTAACTGTGTTTATCCTAAGACAAGCGGGCAGCATATTCTCACATGTGGGTGACATCATCCATGGAGCCCAGACAGTGCAAAAGTGTACTGTCACTTTTAAAAGTCTTGTGACTTGCCTTAAACTTCCCTTTCACAATTTAATCAAGGATGCTATATTCAAGAACTAGGAAACGCCGCTCTAGGTACCAGTTGCTCCATGCAAACTGGATACCTTATACAGAATCTAATTTTTCCCAGGATTTGACAGGCCACGACTATGGCATCAATCTGTCCTTGTAGAGTCTAAGATGGTAAACAGTTCAAGAACGTATGTTGGTGCTCCATCTGGCAGAGAGAGCAGGACTCTTGACTCTTGTAGAATATTCCAAGGCTCTATGTTAACCAACAGACTACTCAGCTACAATTTTTATATGACATTTTACTTAGTCACTTCTTCAAAAAATGTCTTTCTATGATCAGTACCTCCTAGCAGAACACTTAAGTTCCTACTAACATCTATCTAATGACCTCCTAGAAACAAGAAAATACATGGCATTCTCAGTATTTTTTTTATGTGCAAAACTGTTTATTGGTCAAAAACACAATCGAAAGCCACAATAACAATAATAAAGCATAGACCAAATTTTCAAAAACCATAAAAACCACCCCTCCCCCCCACCCAAAAAAAAAGAAAGGCATGGAGCAGCAGGAGAGCAAATGTCACATACAGTTCAAGAAAATGACAACTACACAGTCAAATATTCAGTACATGGCTACGAGCATACCCGGTCAAAGAGGCCCAAAAAGGCTCCCAAGTAAGTTGTAAGTGTTACAACTTCCATCTTCAATTGATAAATCATCAATGATCTCCATTGCAACAAGGTAGGAGGATGCGCATCCAGCCAGTGTACTAGAATAGACTTCTTTCCCAACAATAATGCACGCTTCAAAAAAGTATGTAGGCCTCTCGGAACAGGATGAGCCAAAGCTGAAGTAGTGAAAAGCATCTTTGGATGAGGCAAACAATGAGTATTCCAAAGCTGAGCAATGTGATGATGAAGAATTTTCCAAAATCACAAAACAACAGGACAGGAATAAAACATATGCCCCAAAGTTGCATTTACCCCCCCCAACACACACATTTAGGACAACAGGAATCTGGATGAAGAGCAGCACGATATGCCCTGGCAGGGGAGATGTAAACACGCATAAGCAGTTTATATTGCAGTTCAATCAAGGGAATTGAAGCCCAAGACTGCTTAAAAGACTTCAAGGTGCCCTGTAGCAATTCTGCAGAAATAGGGGTCCCCAAATCTAGAGAGCAGCGCTCACTCAAAGAAGCAAAATCAAAACCAGGGGCCTCTTCCAACAAAAATTTATGATGGAAGCGCAGAGGAATCATAGACTGCGCCTCCAAACAATAGGCTTCTTTCAAGGAGTCAAAAACGGTCTTAGTTAAGGATGCAGTTGGTAAGGTGCGTACATAATGTTGCAATTGCAAATAGAGAAATACATCATTAAGCGTGAGCCCAAACTTCTGGACCAAGTTTTAGTATGAACGCATCTGTCCAGCTGAGGTGAGTATATTATGTAAATATACCAGTCCTTTATCTGGCCAAGAGTCAAACAAGGATGTCTCCATCCCAGGACGGAATTGTGGATTACCCCTGATCGTTAATAAAGTGGAGCTGACTGAAGAAAGGTTCAAATATGCACAAGTCCATTGCCAAGCTTTACGAACCGAATAGTAAACAGGGTAGCTAGACAACACAAATTGCAAACACTGTTCCATAGCATGCAAAAGAGTACTGACAGTATAAGGAGCAAGAAGTTCCAACTCCACATTAGTATAAGAAAAGAAGGAAGTCCCTCGATACCAATCATTTAAATGACGCAATTGGCAGGCAATAGCAAAATTATAAATATTAAGCAGTCCCAATCCTCCCTTATCCCGAGGCATAGTAAGAGTCGCATAAGAAATACAAGCACGTTTGCCCGCCCACAGAAATCGCTGTACGGCCCTACGGAGTCGAAGATGATAATCAGCAGAGCACAGTAATTCAGCATTTGAAAAAAATATAACCATTGGGGTACTACAATCATATTATATAAAGCTATACGCCCCATCAAAGAGAGGGGGAAAGACTGCCACACACATAACTTAGTTTCAGTAGTCTGAAGTAACTGCTCCAAGTTAAGCGAAGACAAAGCAGACAAGTCCCTGGAGAGCCAAATACTTAAGTTTACCATCTGCCCATTTAAGAGGCAACGGGCTCTCCCAATCGGACAGTATTTTTTTTAACGCTTTTGTTGAGATCATTCAAACTTAACAAGTACTAAATATGCATCTGGGTCACTAGTACATTAATACAAAAACCCCAAGCCTAACAAACTAATATCTTGGCTCTAATAAACAGGCAGGCTCAGTATTTGATGCTTTTGATATAACTTCCCAAACATTGGCAGTTTCCATCACCATGAGGAGGCAAGCATGGCTTCAAGTCTCTGACCTTGATGCTAATGTGCAAGAACTTCTCTCCAACATACCATATCTAGGAAATGACCTCATCTACTCTGCCAAGAAGCAATGCAGATCTGATCCTGAAAGCAGTCTATCTGGCAGGGAGTCAGACTACTTTATCAGACAAGTTGAAAAGACCTTCTCCAACCACATGAATGGTTCTTCAACTCATCCATACTACGTCACATATTCAAGCTTTGGGGAACTCCAGAAGTGGACCTCTTTGTTTCCCCTCGCAATCACAAAATTCTGGATTTCTGTTCCAGAATCTACTCTCCTAGTCATCTGGAGTCGATTGCTTTACTCCTTGACTGGCGGGGCAAGTTCCTTTATGCGTTCTCTCCAATAGTATACCTGTACTCAGGAAGACTCTACTCAGACTTCTCCAAGAACTGACAACCATGGTTCCCTTTTCTTCCTCAGCTCAGTGTACGAAGTCCATAACGCTTCAAATCTGTCCAATGCTGCTGACATGGAATGAAGGCTCTCTTCTTCATCCCAATTTATGTTTGTTAGGTATCTCAAGATACTTTTACACTATCTTCTCCAGTATCAGTCAGAATTGAGGCCTTTAAAAAACCTTCCACACACTTTATTATCACTTTAAATGGACTCAATTCATTGTCTGGTATAACCTCAACTCCTTGATCCAAAATCTTGTTCTCTACTATCAGTTCTGGACTACCTTTAACAGCTCTCTATCTTTGGTCTGAAAACTTCTTCAGTCAGAGTCCATCTTAGTGTTATTACTGCCTTTCATACTGAAGAGGGGTGCCTGGGGAGTGAACCCCATGAAAGAGGGGTGTTTGGCCAGTGGGCCCTATGAAATGCTGCCACTATATGCAAATTAAAGACATTTCTACTGAGCATTTTCTACTGTGTCTAAGATGAACCTGTGGTCACATAAGTTTCATTTTTCAAGGAGAGGGCCAAGCCTTACAGAGAAACCAGGTGATAACGGTCAACTGTCAGCACATCTTGTGACCCAAAAACAACTGCCATCTGCAACTGCCATTGCACATCTGGACAAAGGACCTGACCACAGAAAACTCACAAAAGACAGTAAACAACTCTCTAGATATGGACACAGTAACAAGGGGGCAATGAGGAAGGGGCAGTACAGAAGCATTTTTGCACCAATTGAAATAATCCAGGGGTGGCACAGGATGTAAGGGTGTAGACCAAAATGAAGCCTGTGTATTGGGCTTCCCTTCCTGCTTTTTCCTTAGAGACCCCCATACATTCAGACTCTGCCAGCTTCTGTTTGTATACTCTCTCTCTCTCCATTGCATTTCCAATCTGATAGTACAGCTTGTTACTGGTACATTTCTGCTGTTACATTTTATATACTCTGCTTACAAATAAAAGTATTGTCTGATTTGGAAATACAGTGCACATCTTGTCTGGGTCATTCTCGTACCTAGGAGCAACAGTGAAGGGCTAATAATAATAATAACTTTATTTTTATATACCACCATACCACAAACAGTTCTAAGCGGTTTACAAGGGAAGAGACTATACAGACAGCGACATTACAGAGAACTTTCGAAATTACAGTGGCATGTTAAGTTTAGTCAGGTTTATCTGGAAGTGTTTTGGAAGTATATCAGGTTGAAGTGGGAGTCAGAGAAATTTGTCAAAGAGATAAGTTTTTATTGGCTTCCTAAATGTTTGGTACGAAAGTGCGTTTGAGATGAAGTTGGTTAAACATTTGTTCCATTTGCCTGCTTGGAATGATAATGTTCTATCGAGGTAGCTATTGTAGTTTCAGCCCTTTAGGGATGGAAAAGCGAACAAGTAGGTGAGACATATAGGTTGGGGATGAATCTGTCATGGTTTTGAATCAAAGGCAAGCAAACTTAAAAATGACCCTTGCTTCCACAGGCAGCCAGTGTAGTTTTTTGTAATATGGACTTACATGGTCTGATTTCTTGAGGCCATAAATGAGACGGACTGCAGCATTTTGGATGACTCTCAGTCGTTTGATGGTTTTCTTGAGAGATCCCAAGTATATAATATTGCAGTAGTCTAAGGCAGTGGTTCCCAACCCTGTCCTGGAGGACCAACAGCCCAATCGGGTTTTCAGGCTAGCCCTAATGAATATGCATGCGAGAGATTTGCATATAATGGAAGACAGAGATTTGCAAATCTGCTCCAATCATATTCATTAGGGCTAGCCTGAAAACCCGATTGGCCTGGTGGTCCTCCAGGACAGGGTTGGGAACCACTGGTCTAAGATACTTAAGATTAGGGATTGAACCAGCAGTCTAAAGGAAAATAAATTGAAGTATTGTTTAATGGTATGAAGTTTCCATAGAGTGAGAAAGCATTTTTTGACTTGAGCATTAGTGTGATCTTCAAACATCAGGCTTCAGTCCAGGGTGACGCCAAGGATTTTGGTTGTAGGATTAATTGGATAGTCTGATCCATTTAGTTTCGAGGTGTTCATGATCTTGTTATTGGGACTTGCCAAGAAAATCTTGGTTTTTTGGGGATTCAGTTTTAGTTTGGAGTGCATAGTCCAATGTTCTACCTTAGTAAGGACAGATGAGATGAATTGTTCTGTCTCTTGGGTCATTGAGGTTATGGGAATAATAATTGTTATATTATCCGTGTATATGTACGATTTCAGTTTTAAATCGGATAACATATTTCCCAGTGATGCCATGTAGATATTGAAAAGTGAGGGGGAGAGTGGGGAGCCCTGTGGCACTTCGCAGGGATTGGACCAAGCTTGAGAGTAGATTCCTTCGCTGTATGGTAAGTATGTTTTTTTTAGGAAACCCGTGAACCAATTTAGTACCTGTCTGGAAATGCTAATGGAATCAAGGCACCTAAGCAGGAGGTCATGATCAACAAGGTCGAAGGCACTGCTCAAGTCGAACTGCAGTACCAGTGCACTTTTTTCCCGGGAAAACAAATGGAAAAGAAGGTCAGTCATAGAGGACAACAAGCCATTCTCAATACATCCTTTAGTATCCAGATTCATGAAAGTACCATACCAAACCAAAATGCAAAAGTCCAACAGGACAAGAACCCACGAGTTCAAAAACACACAAAAAGCAGTGGGAACGGACAATGAACACTCCACAAGAAATCAAAAATATAAACAGACTTGTTTATTCCAAAGCAAAAGGACAAACATCAAATGTAGACCCAACACAGTACTCTATTTCAGCGAAGAAACACCTGCATCAGGGTTCACTGTAATGTTAAGTCCTCTGTTAATACACATGAAAAAGTCAAGCGCTGAAGAGGTATTCAAGCCAAGTATCAAACCTCCTCCAGTGTATTGGGATCTTAATGTTGTTCTTTCTACTCTTATGAAACCTCCATTTGAACCACTCTCGACTTCACCCCTCAAACATCTCACTTAGAAAGTAGTCTTCCGCATTGCTCTTACCTCTGCACGAAGAGTCAGTGAATATCAAGCACTTGTGTCAGACCATCCTTAAACAATGTTCTACCACGATACGTTGGGTCTTCATACTCATACAGTGTGCAGTCCTCACTTAACAGGATGAACTATTCAATAAAAGAACAAACCAACTTGTAACGTTCTTCATCTTGCTTTATTCAAAATATATTTTCTCTTTTCATTCTTGCTCCAATGCTCATAAGCCCGACGGGACCCGTTTCGCCAAACTGGCTTTATCAAGGGTTCCAGCAAGGAGCACTATACAATATATAATAAATTAAACAATTAATCAACATATTATCATAATTTATATACAACATCCTGAAGAAACTGTATTTTAACTAATAAAATTATCCATATTTAATATGCAAAACTGCAAATCCTATATAATTATTTATTTGTATTAATCAATTATCATTCAAATTCATTAATCTGTACTAAAACAATATACACCTTCATAGCTTATGTTAATTACATAATTACATTTCTCAATAAATATTAATAAATACCTCCATACAACAGACATTGGTAGAATAGTATTGGAAACCCACATATTTGATAAATACTTATTTGTATTGTGTCCAACTCATTTATAATATATGAAAAATAAATTAACTACTTTATATATATTCAACATATCACTAAAAATATATCTAATGCACAAATACAAACCTTAATCATTAATTAACTAAAAAATTAGAAAAACTATTAATCATTAATCAATACATAGATATACCGTATTTTCACGCAGATAACGCGCACCCGTGTAAAACGCGCACACGGGTATAGCGCGCAGAAACCACGATTTTATGTACAAAAACTTTTGTATACCGCGCTCACGGGTATACCGCGCATGCTGCCCGACTGTCCTTTCGCCCGCCCCGACTCTCCTCTGGCCACCCCGACTCTCCTTGAAAGTCCTGTCCCCCCTTGAAGGTCTGCCTGTCCCTCTTGAAGGTCTGTCCCCATCCTGAAAGCCTGATGCCCCCCCCCCGATGTCCGATACATCCCCCCCCCCGGCAGGACCACTCGCACCCCCACCCCGAAGGACCACCGACTCCCCGACAATATCGGGCCAGAAGGGAGCCCAAACCCTCCTGGCCACGGTGACCCCCTACCCCCACCCCACACTACATTACGGGCAGGAGGGATCCCAGGCCCTCCTGCCCTCGACGCAAACCCCCCTCCCTCCAACGACCGCCCCCCCCCAAGAACCTCCGACCGCCCCCCCAGCCGACCCGCGACCCCCCTGGCCGACCCCCACGACACCCCCACCCCCCTTCCCCGTACCTTTGGTAGTTGGCCGGACAGACGGGAGCCAAACCAGCCTGTCCGGCAGGCAGCCAACGACGGAATGAGGCCGGATTGGCCCATCCGTCCCAAAGCTCCGCCTACTGGTGGGGCCTAAGGCGCGTGGGCCAATCAGAATAGGCCCTGGAGCCTTAGGTCCCACCTGGGGGCGTGGCCTGAGGCACATGGTCGGGTTGGGCCCATGTGCCTCAGGCCGCGCCCCCGGTGGGACCTAAGGCTCCAGGGCCTATTCTGATTGGCCCACGCGCCTTAGGCCCCACCAGTAGGCGGAGCTTTGGGACGGATGGGCCAATCCGGCCTCATTCCGTCGTTGGCTGCCTGCCGGACAGGCGGGTTTGGCTCCCGTCTGTCCGGCCAACTACCAAAGGTACGGGGAATGGGGGTGGGGGTGTTGTGGGGGTCGGCCAGGGGGGTCGCTGGTCGGCTGGGGGGGCGGTCGTTGGAGGGAGGGGGGTTTGCGTCGAGGGCAGGAGGGCCTGGGATCCCTCCTGCCCGTAATGTAGTGCGGGGTGGGGGTAGGGGGTCGCCGTGGCCAGGAGGGTTTGGGCTCCCTCCTGGCCCGATATTGTCGGGGAGTTGGGGAGTCGGCCGGGCAAGAGGGCTTGGGCTCCCTCTTGCTCCAATCGTGGATGCGGGTGCGGGTGGGAGCGCGTGCGAGCGGTCGTTCGGGGTGGGGGTGCGAGCGGTCCTGCTGGGGGGGGTGAATCGGGTGTCGGGCGGGGTGGGAACTATGCAAAAACATTTTTGTATACCGCGCTCACGCGTATAACGCGCGAGGGGTATGCGCGGTAGGTAAAAACGCGTATAACGTGCGCGTTATATGCGTGAAAATACGGTAATCATTTGTATATATATATCCTCCTACCTTTTATCCACTAAGTGCCTCATTAAAAACCAATATGATTAAATAATAAATAAATATTCTTTATACACCATCCCTCTTAAAAAACATATTACTCATAATTAATAAATAAATAAATATAAACACTCAATTAATCGTTATTTTCTAATAAATACATATTTTAAAACCTATATAATTAAATGTCATTTCATAAGTGAATATTCTTTAAATACCATCACTCTTTAAGCGAGATGAATGGGACTATGCTAATAATACTGTATACAACTGGTCAAATAAGAGAACAAAGCTTTCAATTGATGACCAATCTTTAAATATTAATGGACCTGTCTCTAATGTTTCCACTTCAAGCAGTTCAAGTTCTCTTTCCTCAGGGAGTTTCTCCTATAATAATAAAAATTTTTTATGGCAAGGCAGAGGCAGAAACAGGGGATGGAGAAACAGAGGGCAGAATCAATCCAGACCCACCACCAGGTCACAGACCAAAATGGTGGGGTGGTAATGAATATTTCAAATATAGAGTTAACTTCAGCTGAAACAGCCCTTCTTTCCAAAGGTCTTTCCTTTGTCCCTACACAAGCCTTTGACCCCTTCCAGTTTAGTATAGATATGGAAAAGTTTGTCAGGAAACTATATCTTAGATCCTTCTTCTTTGGGAAAGAAAATACATTAGATCATACTGTTATTAATCCCAAATCTCAATGGTATCCACCTATTCCTATGGAAGACAACATTAAAATCTTCAAAGAGTGTGTTTTAAAGGAAATAGAACAACAGACATCTAAAAAAACCTATAGTCATCAAAATATAAAAAAGAAGAGAGAATAGCTCTAGAGAATTTATGTAATAATAAAAATATCACCATACGTAGAGCAGATAAAGGTGGGGCTATTGTTGTCCAGAATACAAATGATTATTTGAAAGAGATTAAGAATCAATTAGATGATAAAAATGTTTATTACGTAACAGGCCTGAATCCAACTAAGCGCCTCATGAGTAAAATTGAGAGGATAGTTTCCAATGGTGTAGATGAAGGTTTCCTAACTGAAAGGGATAAAAAGTTTTTAGTGAATAAACATCCTACAACTCCAATGTTTTACACTTT
This sequence comes from Geotrypetes seraphini, assembly GCF_902459505.1. Classification (NCBI taxonomy): domain Eukaryota; kingdom Metazoa; phylum Chordata; class Amphibia; order Gymnophiona; family Dermophiidae; genus Geotrypetes; species Geotrypetes seraphini. The sequence continues at coordinate 15,218,845 of NC_047095.1, read as the reverse complement.
ACCAAAGGTCCATAAAAATAAACAGTTTCCACCAGGGCGTCCGAATAATTTAACTTTTACTATGACATATTCAACTACTAAGTTAAATTTTTTAGATTTAACCATTGAGCAGCATCAAAATTTTTTTAAGACAGACGTATATTTAAAAGAGACCGATAGAAATACATTATTATCCTATGAGAGTAATCACCCAAGTAGACTAAAAAATAGCCTTCCGTTTTCCCAGTTTATCAGACTCAGGAGAAATTGTTCAGACTTCAATGTTTTTAAAAAACAAAGTAAAATTCTGGAACAAAAATTATTATCCAGAGGTTATCCTCAGAAAGTGGTAAAAAAAGCGTTCAAAAGAGCGAAATATTGTAACCGAGAATGGCTGCTATTGAAATCATCAAAAAACAATGAAAACGAAAATGACATTATAACTTGTGTCATGAGATACAATAAGTTTAGCAGTACAATTTCCAATATTTTGCATAAATTTTGGGACATCATCACCATACATCCATCTATGCAAAATCTTACCTTGAGAATAGCCTACTCCAGAGATCAGAATTTAAAAGAGATATTAAAAAGTGGTGAAAACAGGAGTGCCTTTAAGGATGAGTCTACCTATGGGTTTCTTCAAATGTCTTTCCTGCAACATTTGCAAAATGAGTATACAAACTAAGGTCTGGAGGAACCCCATGGATAATAGAGAATATAAAATCAATCATTTTTTAAACTGTAGGTCAACTTTTATTATCTATGTCATACAATGTCCCTGTGATAAAATATATGTTGGGATGACAACTAGAGCTTTTAAAATTCGCATGCAGGAACACAAATCCAACATTAAATGTTCCAATATAGCTGAACCTTTAGTGGAACATTGTTTAGTCCATCAGCATAAGTTTGAAGATCTTCAATACCTTGCAATTGATCATGTTCTAGAAAATAAGAGAGGAGGAGATAGAAAGAAGAGGCTAGCACAGAAAGAAACTAAATGGATCTTTAAATTGAAGTCCATTGAACCTATGGGTTTGAATAGTTTTATAGATTGGAAACCTTTCTTTTAGACATATTTGTTTTTATTTTTGTTTTTCAAAGTCCATACTCTTGGTTTTTTTCCCTTTACATATGTATTAATCTCAGTCATTTAGTTAGTATCCATGATGAGTTTTTGCTGAGTCGTTACCATGGCAACAGCCACACGAGATTGTTATTTGGCTTTTCTGCCTTGTCTTGTGTAATGGGACAGTATGACTTTTGGCTTTTTATTTTATTTTCTTTCACTGTTTTGTCACTCAGAGTGAATGCTGTTAAGTCTAATTCTTTTCTAAAAGTTTGGCACTAAGAGCATGCGCGTAATGCCGTATTTTTGCCGAGTCGTTACCATGGCAACAGCCCACGAGATTGCTATTTGGCTTTTATACCTTGGCTCCTGCAGCGGGACAGGACGATTTTTGGTTTTTTTATTTTATTTAATATTCTTTTATTGTTTGTTTCTCAGTGTAAGTGCTATTAATTCTTTTTCAAAAGTTTGGCACTAAGAGCATGCGCATAACACTAGGTAAATCGTCATTCAACGCATGCTCTTATGAGTATAAAAGAGCTAACAATATGGCTACCACACACTGCTCCTGCCCTGTGAGCAAGAGGAAGCCAAATTAAGGTCAGTAACTTTTATTGTGTTGTAATGGAGGTTTTTCAAAAAAAGTTTTAGAAGTTTCCGTATTGAGTAAGTTTAGCCAGTCTCCTTTTCATGGAGCTTCTAACTATGATTTTCGGCTTTCATATTGAATAGGTGCTGTGCCATTTACGAGTGAATTTTGAATAAAGCCTAAATTAGTTTAAGTAGCGATTTTTAATGTAGGCTTTAAACAATTCTGAGCTACTCACAATTTATGAGGTTTTTGTTTTTTATAATATTCTCAGCACCACAGGCATAAACTACGGTATTATGAGGAGGCTTAATTTAGACCCAATATAGTTTATATAAGGCAGGTGAAATTTACTTGAGTCACGGTCCCCTAACAACAGTTATTATACGCGCAACCTTTAACAATGTACATGAAAATTAAACAATGAATTGCCAATCGACACTATTTCTATTTATATTTTTTTTTAGGTTAACATATTATTAATTATTTCATTTAAAAGGGATGGTATAATTACATTTAGTTTTGAATTTAAAATAGACTTTTAATTTTTGATAATTTATGAGTTTTTTAAAATAATCATATATAGTTGCACATTTATAGATTAGACTATCTTATGCTCTATTATAGTTTACCTAAGGATTTGTTGATTAACATATGGATGCATATTTATATGATTGATTATTATTATTTATTAATTAATATTTAATTGTGCATATATATTTTTATAAAAAAAATTTAAATATTAATGGTGTATTAATATGTATTTATTGGATGAAAAAACATGAGATTATATATATATGATATTTATTTACTAATTGAGAGTTAATAGTTTTCTAAGAGTGATGGTATTTAAAGAATATTCACTTATGAAATGACATTTAATTATATAGGTTTTAAAATATGTATTTATTAGAAAATAACTATTAATTGAGTGTTTATATTTATTTATTAATTATGAGTAATATGTTTTTAAGAGGGATGGTGTATAAAGAATATTTATTTATTATTTAATCATATTGGTTTTTAATGAGGCACTTAGTGGATAAAAGGTAGGAGGATATATATATACAAATGATTATATCTATGTATTGATTAATGATTAATAGTTTTTCTAATTTTTTAGTTAATTAATGATTAAGGTTTGTATTTGTGCATTAGATATATTTTAGTGATATGTTGAATATATATAAAGTAGTTAATTTCTTTTTTATATATTATAAATGAGTTGGACACAATACAAATAAGTATTTATCAAATATGTGGGTTTCCAATACTATTCTACCAATGTCTGTTGTATGGAGGTATTTATTAATATTTATTGAGAAATGTAATTATGTAATTAACATAAGCTATGAAGGTGTATATTGTTTTAGTACAGATTAATGAATTTGAATGATAATTGATTAATTCAAATAAATAATTATATAGGATTTGCAGTTTTGCATATTAAATATGGATAATTTTATTAGTTAAAATACAGTTTCTTCAGGATGTTGTATATAAATTATGATAATATGTTGATTAATTGTTTAATTTATTATATATTGTATAGTGCTCCTTGCTGGAACCCTTGATAAAGCCAGTTTGGCGAAACGGGTCCCGTCGGGCTTATGAGCATTGGAGCAAGAATGAAAAGAGAAAATATATTTTGAATAAAGCAAGATGAAGAACGTTACAAGTTGGTTTGTTCTTTTATTGAATAGTTCATCCTGTTAAGTGAGGACTGCACACTGTTTGAGTTGTTCAACTTACCTCACTTCCAATCTTCAATAATTTTTCCATAGTCTTCATACTCATCCCAAGTTCCTCCTTAAAATTGTATCAGAGTTTCATCTCAACCAGACTATAGTCCTTCCGGTCTTTTTTCCAAGACCACATTTACACCCTGGAGAAGCTTCACTCTGCATATTGGACTGTGAACATGCACTAGCTTATTACTTGGATCAGACCAAGTCTCACAGAACTTCTACTCGGCTGTTCCTGTCTTTCAATCTTAATAGACTTGGAGTTCTTGTTACCAAGATAATCACCTCCATATGGCTGGAGAACCGGATCTCCTTTTGCTATGCTTGGGCCTGACTGACGCTGGCATGCCATGTGGCTGCACATAAAGTGTGAGCAATGGCCACTTCAGTAGCTCACCTACGTTCCAGTGCCATTGAAGGCATCTGTAAAGTGGTCACCTGGTCCTCAATTCATATCTTCACATCCCACTATTTGGAGAAAGGATAGTCAGTATGGACAATCATTTCTACAAAATTTATTCTCCACTTAAGATGCCAACTGCCCAACCAAACCTTTTGGTTTCGCTAGACTCATGATAAACCCAAACATGTCTTATCAGAGGCATGATCTTGGGCAGCTAAGGAGTTCCACATGTGAGAATATGCTGCTTGCTTGTCCTAGGTGTTATCCGAGGACAGCAGGCAGATATTCTCACAACGCTCACATCTCCCCTAGTTGGCTTCTTAGCTTTGTTACTGAACTGGCGGTCCCTTGAGCCGATGTCAGGCAGGAAGACACCTGTGCATATGCGGTATGGACAGCCTCGAGACTTTTAAAGTGGTAGTACACTTTTGCACTGTCCATACCAGGCTCCATGGATGACATCACCCACATGTGAGAATATCTGTCTGCTGTTCCCAAATAATATCGTTTACAGGTAAGTAGCTGTGCTTTATAGCTACCCTGAATTTTACTCAGCTACTTGATGTTTAACGCAGGTTAGAGGGAGCATTGCTCCTTCTGTAGAGGTATCCCTCTTTAAAAAGAACGGGGGATGGGACGGGACAGTAAGATAGGACCTCTTAACTGTCTACTAGCTGCCTCCCTCAGTACCTCTGTTACTGACACTAATATGTTGTGAGCATATGAGTAATATTATTTGCAATATACTGGAAATAAATACAGGACTTTTAACACTTGGCTCCTAATCAGCCCTAGCTCTCCAGTCCAGCATCTTTCTGTTGGCCATAAGACCAGTGATGATCAGCAGCATTGTAATGAAAATCCTGAGGTTACGGACAGTCATAAAATAAGAGCCGTACTGAGGCAGATGATGCTTATATTACATATTGGTGTTTTTGATTGCTAGATGACCACCAGGTTGCAGATCTGCTAGCCTTTGGTTTGTTGTTGAATAACCAAACATTAAGTACAGATAATACGTATTTGGCCTAATTTTATACATAATGATAAATATTGAGTGTGTGCGCCTGATTTCTGTGCACAATTTAATTGAATAACAAACCATTTGGGTTCTAATAATCAATTATTGGTGCTAATTGCCATTGATTAAAATTCTCTCACACACACACACATGTTTGGTTCTGAAAAGGACATGTGGCCATGAGAGGGTCATGGATGAATCGGGGTATTCCTGCAATTTACATGTGCTGTTATAGATTAAGAGGGATCTGAGCCTAATTTAGGCATGAGGATTTACACCAGTGCCTGGCACATTTATATGTGTGATGACCTCTCAAATACAGTGGAACCTTGGTTTACAAGCATAATTTGTTCCAGTAGCATGCTCGTAAACCAAAATACTCGTATATCAAAGCGAGTTTCCCCATAGGAAATAATGGAAACTCGCTTTGATATGTTCCCCCCCCCCCGAGGCCAGCGGCGCTGCTCCCCCCCCACCCCGCTCGCAAAGGCTCCCCCCCGAACAACTTGAACTTACCTGCTCCCATCTGGCACCGGCATGAAGCCCACAGGACGTGCCGCTGCTGCTAGAAAATCTTCCTGCCTCTGCCGGGCCTTGAGCATACGCAGATGCATGCTCAAGGCCTGGCAGAGGCAGGAAGATCTTCTAGCGGCACCAGCACATCCTGTGAGTTGCGTGCCAAGTTGTTCGCACGGGGTGGGGGGGAGGTGCCGGTTCAAGCGGGGGGGGGGGCCTTTGTGAGCGGGGGAGCGATGCCGGTTATCGGGAGGGGTGCTTGTAAATCGAGTCAACACTCGGTTTGCAAGACAAGTTTTACGAGAATGTTTTGCTCGTCTTGCAAAACACTCACAAACTGTGTTACTCGCAAACCGAGGTTTGACTGTACACTTATGGTTTTTAGAATCATCTAGAACACTGGTCTCAAACTTGCGGCCCGCCAGGTACTATTTTGAGGCCCTCGGTATGTTTATCATAATCACAAAAGTAAAATAAAAGAGTTTCTTGATCATATGTCTCTTTAGCTATAAATGACAATATTATTATTAAGACTTAGCCAAAAGGAAAGATTTATAAACTATAAAAAGTTTTACCTCATGCAAAATTGTCATTTCTTTAATAAGATATTAACTATTTTTTCTGAGGCCCTCCGAATACCTACAAATCCAAAATGTGGCCCTGTAAAGGGTTTGAGTTTGAGACCACTGATCTAGAATGATTGTTTTATTTAGTATGTAAGTGCAAAAGGAATACTTAAGGAAAATGTACCAGTAACCTGGGCCAAAGAAGTAGCTGTGGTGTTTTGCTTTCACTTTTCCCTAGGCACTTGGTGGACTCGTAATTGCTGCTGTCATCAAATATGCAGACAACATTTTAAAAGGGTTTGCAACTTCCCTGTCCATTATTTTGTCAACAGTAATCTCTTATTTCTGGCTTCAGGATTTTATCCCTACCAGGTACAGTACTGTCATCTCATTATATATTTCTCTTATTTCTCTGAATTAGTACAGCCTCCACTGCAAGTTCAGTAGCTAAGAACAAAAATGCAAAAACCCGTGCCCATCCTATTTTATCTAGTGCAGGGGTTCCCAACTCTGTCTTGGGGGACCCTTGGCCAGTTGGGTTTTCAAGATATCCCTAATGAATATGCATGAGCGAGATTTGCATATAATGGAAGTGACAGGTATGCAAATCTCGCTCATGCATATTCATTAGGGATATCTTGAAAACCTGACTGGCTGGGGGTCCCCCAGGACAGGGTTGGGAACCACTGATCTAATGCATTGCTTCTCAACCTAGTCCTCAGGACACACCCAGCCAGTTGGACTTTTAGAATATCAACAGTGAATTGCATGCACTGCCTGCTTGGTATGCAGATCTATCTCATGCATATTCATTGTGGATATCCTGAAAACCCAGCTGGTTGGGTGTGCCCTGTGAACTGAGTTGAGAAGCACTGACTGGTCTAGGGAATAATCAGAATATGGTTATAATTTAGGCAGTGTTGCTTACATGTGTGTTCCAAACCTCAAACAGTGTCATTAACAATAAAAACAAACACCTACTATATTATTCAGTGTTTGGAAAACAGTCAACTTTTCCAAAATATCTCTTTGTAGAATATTGTCATAGTAATGTTTGACAGTGCCTGTTGTTGCTAAACTATCTCAAATGATCCTGCCTCTGGCCTTGATTTAACATATTGGATCCAGCATCTTGATCATAGAAAAAAATCGAAGTGGTCTGTCACTTAACACAATCAGGCAAGTATCTTATGAAAGATGAGGTTGGTCAACACTGAGTTTAGTCATGTCTAGAATTCATTTGTTTTGTTTAGTATGCCAGAGCTTAAAAAGTTTGAGAGACACTGCTGTAGGAACATGTAGGGAGTTAATTATTAAGCTTAATAATTAACTCCCTACATGTTCCTAGATTGAAACAGCTGCAGCAAACAAGAGACTTGCTTATCAAAAGATAAACTAAGGGTTGAGTTGCAGCCCTATGAAAGTTACTTAATACTAATCTCTATTAATCTATACCACCGGCTATTTATTCCTGCAGTAAAGGAATAATGCAGCTTGTGATCAACCTCACAAGCTACATTATTTTTCTTTCACCTTGATCCTTCTTAAGGAGGCAGGGGTGGGAGAAGGGAGCCATGAGCACTCCTAGGCTGCTGGGTTCAAAATGTGCAGAGTGAACCCCCCCTAATATTATTCTAGGGGTACTAATGCAAGGGTCCATTTGCCAAAACCGTATTTGGAACCATTGGATCTCCCTTTTTTTATATGGCAAAACCATACTGTACATTCAATGTTGTTGGGGGTTTTTGCTTGTTTTTTTTGTTTGTTTGTTTTTGAAGGGGGGAAGGTTGTCAGTGCTGTGTCTCCTGTCATTGTCATGACATGACCTGGGACCACTTCGAATTCCCAAATTGGCATCAATTCCTAAATTTATTCAACAAATACAGCAAATCAAACTGCCTACTAGACGAATGTCCCCCTAAAATCATGACAACTGTCCCACCAGAATTCAAAATGGAACTATTCACCTGACTAACAATGGCCCTCACTAATGGAACTCTAAACAAAGACATGGGTCACATACTGATTACACCAATCCCAAAGATCAGAAAATCTCTTCAGACCCATAGCAAGCAATCCCCTTTTCACAAAACTACAGGAAGGATTGGTCAACCTCTAACTGGTAAACTACCTAGATAAATTCAACACTCTCAGCGAACATCAATCAGGTTTCAGGAAAGGATATAGCACAGAAACGGTCATAGCCTCCATACTAAACCACCTCTATGATCTCTTCAGCAAAAGCACACTGATCCTGCAATTAGACCTCAGCAGTGCGTTTGACCTAGTAGACCACAAAATCATGCTACTGTGCCTTGATGCAATGGGAATCTCGGGAAAGGTAAAGAAATGGTTCCAAGAATTCCTAACAAACAGATCCTACCGAGTAGCCAGCAATGGAAATCACTCCAACCCATGGAATAACCCGTCAGGGGTACCCCAAGCCTCCCCTCTATCGCCTACATTATTCAACATTTACATAGCATCCTTAGGCCACCGACTACAAAAACTAAACTTAAAACACTACATATACGCAGATGACATATCCATCCTAATCCCTTAAATGACATCTCAACTGAAATTATAGACATACTTTCATATGCAATGAGAGAAATCGAAAAATGGACCAACTGAAACTAAATGCAGAGAAAGCAAAAGTCGTCTTAGCAAGCCCCAATGACAAAATAACGAGAACATCATTAAAAATAAACAGCCACGAATATCCGATTTCCAAAACCATAAAAATTCTGGGTGTCACATTCGACACACACTTGACCATAGCTGACCACATGAACTTAACAGTGAAGAAATGCTTTTATACTCTATGGAAGCTAAGGACTATTAAAAAATACTTTGACACTACATCCTTCAGGTTACTGGTGCAATTGCTGATCTTATCCACCATGGACTACTGCAACATCATCTACCTGGGTATCCCACAAAAAACAATAAAAACCTGAGATTAGTACAAAACACTGCAGTTCGCTTAATCTTCGGACTGCGAAAACAAGACCACATTAGCCCATATTACAAAAAACTGCACTGGCTACCAATGGAAGCGCGAATACAGTTCAAATTTGCATGCATCTGCTTCAAGCAAATCTGGGGCCTAGCACCTTCCTACCTGCAAGCACACTTTGCACTACACAACCCCACACGAACAACCAGAAGCAAAAACATCTTCGCCTATCCTAAAATTACTGGCTGCAAATACAAATCCTACCTTGACAGAACCTTCATGTTCCAAGCTAACAGACAACAATCCTGGCTGGGAAACTGCATAAATAAAACCAGACAGACCTACAAAGAATTCTGAAAATCTATCAAAACCACTCTGACAAATTCATCACCTAAACAGACCAATCCGCACTCACTATGCTTTTTCCCCCCTTACAAACCCGAAGCAATCTTCAGGCAATTCCTTCCCCTCTCACTTTCCCTCCCCCTTTCAACCCCTCTTACATTTCCCTCCCCTACAACCCTTTTCTTCTGTAACATTCCCCTCATGCATTTGTAATTCACTGAATGTCCAGCCTTCTTTCGATGTGAACCGCCTAGAAGTCGACTGACTATGGCGGTATAGAAAAATAAAGTTATTATTATTATCTTGTGCATTTGTCCTGTCCAGTATACTTTTTAGCATTGTTTGCCTTGTGCAGTATCTTGGAATTGTGAACCGCACAGAACTGCGAGGAAGATGCGGTATATAAACGATTTGTTATGTTATGTTGTCACCAATGAAAGACATTACATTAGTGATTTCTATTCCGCTTGTGCCTTGCGGTTCTAAGCGGATTACAAATTAGAAGACTGGACATTTCCAGTAGCGTTGCAGTACATAGAATCAGGAAAGTGTCAAGTTACAATTGTTAGTCTGGGCATTTCCAGAAGAAATTGAAAGCAAATAGTAGATAGTGATAGGTTGTTGTGATGAATAGAAATAGTAAAGTCAGGATTCTGAAGTATTGCTATGGTGGTGGTCATGAGAGTATTTTCTAGTGCTGTTGTGAGGTTATGATGATGGGAAGTGTTTTTTGAAGAGATGAGTTTTGATTTCTTTTCGGAATACTTTAATGTCTGTTGAATTGATCAGTAGATTGGAGATGGTGGCATCAATCTTTGCTGCCTGTGTCGCTAAAAGGCTGTCGTATATTTTCTTTCGTTTTGTTCCATTGAGAGGGGGGTAAATGAATAGGCTCTGAGTTCTCTTTAATCTGTGTGAGAGGTTACGGTGTAGTCTGTTGTTTAGGTAGCTGGGTGCTGTTCCGTGTGTTACTTTGTATAGTAGACAGTAGAATTTGAACTGGGATCTTGCTTTTATTGGTAACCAGTGTGAGTCTAGGTATGCATTGGTGATGTGGTCATATTTGCCAAGGGAGTAGATGAGTCTGAGGGCCGTGTTCTGAACAGACTGTAGTTGTTTTATCATGTAGTTTGGGCATGCTAGGTAGAGGCTGTTGCAGTAATCTACAATACTTAGTACTAGGGATTGTACTAATAACTTGTATTGATCTTTGTTGAAGAATTTTCTTATTTTTCTTAGGTTACACATTGTGAAGAATGCTCTTTGGATGATTTTGTGGATTTGAGTCTGCATTGTGCAGTTTCTGTCTAGTTGTATTCCCAGGATCTTGAGTGTGCTTTGCATTGGGTACTTGATTGTATTTAATTCTAGTTCTGTGAAAGATGGTTTTTTCTCCTTCTCTAGTAGTAGGAATTTAGTTTTTTCCGAGTTCAGTTTTAGTTTATGACTTGACATCCATTTTTCTACCGTTTCCATTATTATTTTCAAGTGGTTTGTGGATAAGGGGTCTTGAATGTTAATGGGGAGGAGGATAGTTATATCATCCGCGTAGCTGAATGATACTGTGTTTAGGGCGTCTAGGGTTATGCCGAGGGATGCTATGAAGAGGTTGGATAATATGGGTGATAATGGTGATCCTTGTGATACTCCACATGGGTTTGACCATGGATCGGATATGTGCTCTTTTGACTTGACTCTGTATGTTCGAGTTTTTAGGAAGCTTTGGAACCAGTTGTGAACATTACCTGAGATTCCTATTGCGTCTAATATCTGGAGTAGTGTGTGATGGTCAACTAGGTCAAATGCCGCAGAAAGATCGAGTTGAATGAGAAGCAGCTTGTTTCCTTTGCTGAGGTGTTGTCTGACAGTGTCTAATAGTGATACCAGTAGAGTTTCTGTGCTATGGTTAGATCTGAATCCAGATTGTGATGGATGTAGTATGTGATGGTCTTCAAGGTAGTTGGAGAGGTGTTGTGCAACAAGATCTTCTGTTAGTTTGATGTATAGTGGGATTGAAGCGATTGGTCTATAGTTTGCAGGATTGTCTATAGGACCTTTGGGATCTTTCAGGATAGGTGTAATTATGATTTCTCCTAATTCCGGTGGGAAATGACCTTCACTTAGTGTAGTTTGAAACAATAGTGTGAGGCTAGCTTTAAATTTGGTGGAAGCTGTAGCTAGTAAGTATGAGGGACAATTGTTCAAGTTACATGAGGATTTGCTGTATTTTTTGTAAAGCCTGTCCAAGTCTGACCATTGTATCTTTGGGAAGTTTGTCCAGATCCTGTCTGCTGGGATTGCTTCATCTTTAGTGGGATTGATTCGTATTTCTTCTATGTTGGTTCTTGAATTGTTGAATGTGGATCTGGTTGTGATGATTTTGTGTTTGAAATAATCCGCTAATTGAGTGGCTGTGGGAGTTTGGTTTCCTTGGGTGGCGAGAAATGGTTTGGTATCAGTGAGGTTTCTTACGATGTCAAAAAGTTTTCTTGTGTCTGGTTTTTCGGTACCGATGAGTTTGGAGTAGTAGTTTTTTCGTTTTTCCTTCAGTTTGGTGTTGTATTGTTTGATTTGGATTTTCCATTCATCTTTGGTGTGATTATGTTTCTGTTTTTTCCATGTCCTTTCTAATTGTCTGCATTTCCTTTTTAGGTGTAAAAGTTCGTCGTCAAACCATTTGTTAGATGGTCTGTCTATTTTGTTTTTGTTTTTTATTGGAGCTAGTTCGTTTAGTGTAGATTCACTGAGGGTCCGCCAACTGTTTATGAATTCTTTGGGGTTGTTGGGGTCGATTTCGGGGTCGACTGTGTTCCAGAATGTGATAGGTTCGATTTTCGGTCTGATCTTGATGTGTGATTTCTTTGGGATGGGTTTGTTGTTATTTTGAGCCCAATTGATAGTGAATGAATATTTGAAATGGTCTGACCAGAGGGTAGGGTGCCAGGACCCGTTTGAGATGTGAATGTTTTGTGTGTTTTGATTTGGAAATGAATAGGCTGCTATATCAAGTTGATGACCTTTTTTGTGTGTGGGTTCTGGGTTGAGAATTTGGTAGGATAGGGAGTTGAGGTATGAGAGTATGTCCGCTGCTTGTTTGGATGATTGATCTTCTAAGTGGAGATTTAAGTCTCCAAGGATCAAGTTATGTGTGGAGGAGAGAGAGTTCTGGAAGATGAATTCTTCAAGTTCTTGTTTTGAGGTGTTCCATTTTCCTGGTGTAATGTAGCAAAGAAGACAGTTCAGGTTTCCATTGAGTGATTTGTCAGATATTTGGCAGGCTAGCAGATCTAGATAAGGGGTGGAGTGCTTGGTTAGGACGTCTATGTTGAGATTGTTTTTTGTTATGATTGCTAGACCTCCTCCTCTTCTGTTTTCTCAACATACTAACTCTAGTTTATATCCTTTGGGGCAGAATTCTGTGATGCTTGGATCTGAATCAGAGGTGAGCCATGTTTCGGTTAGGAAGAGGCAGCCTAGATTATCTTTGATCAGCCAGTCTTTGATTAATTCTGCCTTTGGGCTGATGGATCTGATGTTCATATATGCGCAAGCTATTGCAGTGAATTTTGTGGTGGGGGTAGAGGTTGTGTTGATGATAGTTCTTGGTGAAGTTTGGTGTTTTTGTGTGCTTGAGTTAGGCTTTGGTGGGGGTCTTTTTCCCCAGATAGTGGGAATGCTGGCTTGGCTGGATAGTGGACATGGAATTAGCGTTCTAGTGGTATGCAGTTTTCTGGTGTGTTGAACAGGTCTGTGCGTTGTTGTTAGGATAGGGATGGTGTGTGATTGATAGCCGGTAGTTTTCCATTTTGCTATAAATGTGGCAATTAGTATGAGGATAAGGATGAGGTTGGGTGTACGCAGTGCCATTTTTTTTTTTTTTTTAAATTATTTGTGAAGTCTGCGGTTTAGTAAGCTATTTGAGTTGATTGTTAGAGTGGATGTATGGGTTGAGCTTAGAGTTCTGGCTGCTTCCAGTTCAAGGTAGGGGGGTTCAGAATTACTTTACTCACCACTTTGTTGACTTTGTTGTTGGTGAAGTTCGGTCAGGGTCTTTGGTGCCTGAGCTGTGAGCGTTTTTGGTTGTTCTGTGGCTTCCTGCAGGCGCTTCTCAAAGGCGCGTTCTAAGGCGCATGCACCTTTGTCGGTGCGCTGAACGGCTTGCGCCGTTGGCGCTGTGTTTGTGTGCTGGGTCCGCCGCTGGTCGGGGAGAGGGGCGGAGCAGGGCTCCCACGCGACCTCTCCGCTGGAACTCCTACTGGTGCTGGAGGGGGGCCCGAAAGTGGTCTTGCGCCGTTGGCGCTGTATTTGTGTGCTGGATCCGCCGCTGGTCGGGGAGAGGGGCGGAGCAGGGCTCCCACGCGACCTCTCCGCTGGAACTCCTGCTGGTGCTGGAGGGGGGCCCGAAAGTGGTCTTGCGCCGTTGGCGCTGTGTTTGTGTGCTGGGTCCGCCGCTGGTCGGGGAGAGGGGCGGAGCAGGACTCCCACGCGACCTCTCCGCTGGAACTCCTGCTGGTGCTGGAGGGGGGCCCGAAAGTGGTCTTGCGCCGTTGGCGCTGTGTTTGTGTGCTGGGTCCGCCGCTGGTCGGGGAGAGGGGTTAATCAAGAGACAGTTAATCAAGTTACTAAACCATAAAACAAGAAGGCCTCAGTGGTTAAACTTATCTTCCAAAATACACCCAACTACTTTACTTCAAGTAATGTTGCGATAGTGGATCATAAAATCCAATTTCTTAAAGGGACTTCTCTTCACAATTTAGGAATATTATTGCACACTTAACAGATATTTTCAACACAAGATGGAAAGCACATGCACAGCCCTGATATAGGGAGACTGGTCAAAAGCCAGGAGATTTCTCCATATCAGTCATTTAGAGAGAAGTTTAATATCATTTGAGTATTTACTCACCTCTGAAGTCAGTCAACATAGATATAAACAATTGGGTGGCATTTTTATGTAAACAGGCAAGGAGGTCCTGTGACCTTTGTGCTGTCATGAGAAGCAGCACAAATATGGGACTTTGTGATCCTTAGTCACATAGCCATTTATGCCACCTGCACCCCAGGTGGTCAGCCCCAGCAGCATAGTTCACCCTTGTGATTGATCCTTGGATCCTCAGACTCTTTAAAAAAATACAAATCATATTTGCAGCTGGGGCAAGCCTCAAATAGACTTGTTTGCCAAAAGAAAGACTGCAAAGCTACCTTCTTCTTTTTTTTTTTTTTTTACTGTTCTCTACATCCATCTTTGTCTAGCACAGGATTCTCTAGCCATAGATTGGACTTGCTCCATCTATGCTTATCCACTTGTCCCCATGACAGCCAATACCCAGAACAAATTTCAGAAAAGGCCTAGACTTAGTCGTACTGCATGTATAACCAAAAGTTTTACAACACTGCCTAGATGGAACTTGGACGTTGTGACTTAGGCCATCTAAAACCAGGTCTAAGTCCACAGAAGGTATCCAAAGTGACCAGATAACCACTGCAGACACAAAGTATAGACCCCCACACACTGTCCCAGTGATCAGTGACCCCCACCCCCGCCCCATAAAAATTGTAATAATAACTTTACATATCTGCCTCCAAAACATCAGCACCTGGCAGCCTGGCATAGGAAAGCATAGTAGAGCTGCACAAAGGTGTCTTAAGTGGTCTTGGGGGTGGGTTAGTGAACCATGGAGAAGATGACCCAGGCCCATAAGCCACCCTAATCACTCCATTAATGGTGAAACGTGCACCCCCTAACCCTTTTGTACTGCTATATAAATGGCACCTGCAGCCATAAGGGCTATTGGGATGGTAGACCTGTGGGTCAGGTTCTGAGGGTGTTTTGGGGGGCTCACCATGACCTATAAGGTTGTTGTGGTGAGATGTGTATGTGGCACCCTTTTTGTGAAGTTCACAGCAGTGTCCTGTAGGGTATCCCATTTCTCTGGTACATTGTTTGGGTGTCCAGTCCATCACTTTGCTTACCCTGCCCACGTCCAAAAGGTCTTGTTCTGGGCGTTTTGGACTTGGACAAATTTTTGGATGAGAATGGGGTATAAAGATAGATGAATTAGCAGTCTGGGTAATCAAACGGCTGGACGTACAGTTAGACGATTCTTGAAAAAAATATATATATATATTTTGGACATATTTTTCGGGAATGGACATTTTAGCCAACTTTGGGCGACTAGCAACTTAGGCCAAAAACGAACTTAGATATTTCTTTTGATTATGCCCCTCTTAGAGTATTGTTCCAGATTTCTGCTTGGAAGGAAAGTGTCTTGTCGAGGAATATTTGAATTTGCATCCTTTGGAAGTCAGAAAGGAGAACAGTAATGTTCTGCGTGAGAAGCAGAGTTTATCTTGGAGAACAAAGTGATTCAGAAGGCAGGTGGGTGCCATGCTGAATAGTGTTTTGAAGCACAGGCAACCGAATTTGAAAAGTATTCTGGCCTCGACTGGTAGCCAGTGCAGTTTTTTGAAATATGGGGTGATGTGGTCTTATTTTTTTCAGCTCAAAAATCAGTCGCATGGCTGTGTTTTGGGTTGTTCTTAATCTTTTGGTAGTTTTTTTAATAGGATCCTAGGTAGATGATGTTGCAGTAGTCCAGCGAGCTTAGAATTAGTGATTGTACTAATACCGTATATACTCGAATGTAAACTGAGATTTTGGGGCCAAAAAAATGGCCCAAAAATGGGGGTCTCGGTTTATATTCGAGCCACCACCAGCACAGCTGTCTTCCTCCTGTTCACCGCTGAGCTCCTGCATCACTCTCCTGCATGCAGGCCAACCCCCACCCCTGTGCTGCTATCCTTAACATGGTAATGTAATGTAATGTAATTTATTTCTTATATACCGCTACATCCGTTAGGTTCTAAGCGGTTTACAGAAAATATACATTAAGATTAGAAATAAGTACACCTACTGGTGCTACTACTGCCGATATGCTGACCCGGAAACTGCCCAAAGCTTTCGACCTCCATGCACAGGCCCACCCTCAAGAACCACTGACCTCCATACACTCCTAGTGCCGCCACAGATCCAATCGCTGACCTTCCATCATGCACGGGACCTGCCATCCCCAGAGCCGCTAACCCATTCCGCCCTCTAGAACTGCTGACCTCCATGTTCTTCCCCCCACTCCACCCCACCCACCGGAATCGCTGACCTCCGTGCATGGAGCCACCAACCACCGCGCTCGCCCTCCCGGAGCCATTGACATCCACACACAGACCACCGGTGATCCACTCCATGCTGAGCCAGTGTGGGGCCCTGAGCATCTGTGTATGCCCAAGGCCCAGCAGCTCCCGCCCTCTCCGAGAATCTCATAGGGGGCAGGAGCAGGCAGACCCTGAACATGCAGAGATGCTCAAGGCTCTCACTAGCCCAGCACAGAGCGAATCGCCAATGGTCTGTGCATGGATGCCAACGGCTCTGGGTGGCAAGCACAGCGGTCAGTGGCTCCGTGCATGGTCCTTATTCAATACATACATGTTTTTTAAGTCAAGTTTATCCGGTCTGGTTATTACCGTATTTGCCGGCGTATAAGACGACTGGGCGTATAAGACGACCCCCCAACTTTTACAGTTAAAATATAGAGTTTGTTATATACTCGCCGTATAAGACTACCCCTTCTTCCGCACACCTTCTGCACAACCTTCTGCCTGCCTGTCCCCCCCTTGAAGGTCTGCACCCCCCGAAGGCCTGCACCCCCCCGAAGTCCTGTCCCCCCCCTTGTAGGCCTGTCCCCCCTTGAAGTCCTGCCTGCCTGCCTTTCCCCCCCTTGAAGGCCTGTCTCCCCCTTGAAGGCCTGCACCCCCCCTTGAAGGCCTGCACCTCCCCTTGAAGGCCTGCCCTCCCTTGAAAGTCTGCACCCCCCCCCGAAGGCCTGTCCCCCCCCTTGAAGGCCTGTCCCACCCCCTTGTAGGCCTGTCCCTCCCTTATAGGCCTGTCTCCCCCTTGAAGGCCTGCCTGCCTTTCCCCCTTGAAGGCCTGTCCCCCCCCTTGAAGGCCTGCACCCCCTTGAAGGTCTGCACCCCCCCCAAAGGCCTACACCCCCCCGAAGGCCTGTCCCCCCTTGAAGGCCTGCCTGCCTGTCACCCCCTCCCCCTTGAAAGCCTGCCTGCCTGCCCGCCCGCCCCACCCTGAAGGCCTGATGCCCCGACCCACCCCGAAGGACCGCTCGCCCCCCTGGCCTCCCCGCACCACCTATGAAGCAGCCGCAGCAGGATCGCGAAGTCAGCGTCAGCGATCCCTGCGCTGCTTCCTGCGCCACGGTCCCGCCCCTCCTCTGACGTCAGAGGAGGGGCGGGATCGCTGACGCTGACTTCGCGATCCTGCTGCGGACTGCTTCACAGGTGGTGCAGGAAGGTCAGTGGGGCGAGCTGTCCTTCGGGGGTGGGGGGGGGGATTGAACGGCAAGGCCGGGAGCACCCCCTTAGGGCTGGCACCTGGGGCGCACCGCCCCCTCCGCCCCCCCCTTGGTACGCCACTGCATGTAAACAGTACCCGGCGTATAAGACGACCCCCGACTTTGGGGAGGATTTTAAGGTACTGAAAAGTCGTCTTATACGCCGGCAAATACGGTAGTTACTTTTTATTCCATTTTACCGTACTGGTTATTTACTTTCTATAAATAATGAGTGTTGCTTTTTTAATATGATTATGATTATTTTAATAAATAATGGTTGTTAGTCTATTTTATTATGCGTGGAGGGGCATAATCCAAATGAACGTCTAAATCCGTTTTCATTTAAGTCGCAAGTCGTCCTAAGTAAAAAAACAGCTTAGGACACATTTTCAAAAAATAAGTCCAAATTTTTTTTTGTTCTGAAAATCGTCTAAGTATACATCCTACCAATCTGATCATCCAAGTTGCTAAATCGTCCATCTTTATACCACATTTTTGTCCAACTTTTCGTCCAAGTCAAAAATGCCTAAAACAAGTCCTGTTGGACGTGGAAGGGGGGGTCTTTAAAGTGATGGACTGAACACCCAGTCATGGCACCTAAATAGTGTTGTACCTTACAGGTACTGCTGTGAATTTCACAAAAAGGGTGCCATGTCTTCTCTTCACTACAGCTCCCTTATAGGTCATGGTGAGCCCCCCAAACCACCTCCAGAATCCCCTAGACCCACTTATCTACCACCCCAATAGCCCTTGTGGCTGCAGGAGCCACTTATTTGCCAGTATAAGGGGTGTATATGGGAGTGCACATGTTTCAATTTCAATGCAGTGATTACAGGGGCTTATAGACATGGGTCCTCCTCTCCATGGGTCTCTAACCCACCCCCAAGACAGCTTAAGATGCCTCTGTGTAGCACGACTAGGCTTTCCTATGCGAGGCACCAGGTGATGATGTTCTGGAGGCACAATTTTCAAATTGTGATTAATATTTTTATGGGGGGGGTTGGCGATCACTGGGGTAGTGTGGGGAGTCTGTATTATGTTTGCAGTGCTTATCTGGTCACTTTAGGTGGGTTTTTGTGACTTAGATCATGTTTTAAATGGTCTAAGTCACAACGTCCAAGTTCCGTTGATCCTGTGCTATATAACTTTCGGTTATACACGCAGTACGATTAAGTTTAAGCCTTCCCATGTCCCGCCCTTGACACTCCTCCTGAAACGCCCCATTTAACTATGGTTGTTCAGCGGCACTATGAAGGCCTAAGTTGTTTAGAAATACATCCAAAACCCGTTTTTATTATTGGCACTTGGACGTATTTTGACAATGTTCGCTCAAGTGCCAACTTAGGCTGGTTTTTGGACGTTTTTCTCTTTTGATTATGAGCCCCATAGCTCTTTATATTTGCTTTCACATTTTTTTTAGATTTGCTCAAACATTTTTCTCATTCCTCATTATATTTTTGATATTTTTAGTTTATTTCTGTTGCTGTTTGCTTTGAGACCTTTACAAAGTAGGGTATGTTGGATTCATTTTCGCCATTTGCACTTGCAATTCTTTGTCCTTGCCCAAACTCACTGTCTTTACCTTTTGGTTTGTGAAGAGTACACTATTACCACCACAATTCATATACATGCACCACACTTATTTGTATGTCCTTTTGTTGTTCTTTGTGCATATTATATCACTTACTAGTCTTATAGCCCGTTACATTAACGGGTGCTAGAATATATGTGTGTGTGTCTCTCTTTATTTCTTTCTCTCTCTCTCTCCTTAGCCGCTTTCTTTCTTTCTTTTTCCTTGGCTGTCCATCACCATCCCTTGCCTGCTCCCCCTGTCCATTCTCCCATCCTTTTACCTCCCCTGTGTCCACCACCACCCCTTCACAGGTCTCCTTATGCAGCAGCAGCCCTTCTCCCTTTGTTTTACCTCCCCCCTGTCCAGCAGCACCTTCCTTCTCCCCCTGTACAACATTAGGCCTCCGTTCTTTTTTCTTCACCCCCCCTGTCCATCAGCACCTCTTTCCTTCTCCCCCTGTCCAGCAGTCCCTTCCTTTTTCTCCCCCCCTCCTCCTTCTTATCCCTATGATACACTTACCTTACAGCCGCCCAGTTGCACCCATTGGAAAGGTTCCCTCTGCGGCATCCCGCACCCCTCCTGACGCGACTCCCGCTGTCCCGCACCTGCCCCTGTGTCTTTCTTCTTGTCTTTCTGTGTCCCTTTCTCCGTCTGTCTGACCAAAGCAGCATTTCTTCCCCCCACACCATTTCCCTGTGCACCTGCCCCTGTGTCTTTCTGTCTTCCTTCCTCCCTCTGTCTGTCTGTCCAAAGCAGCATTCCCTCCCCCCACACCAGTTCCCTGTGCACCTGCCCCTGTGTCTTTCTGTCTTCCTTCCTCCCTCTGTCTGTCTGTGCAAAGCTGCATTCCCTCCCCCCACACCAGTTCCCTGTGCAGCAGCATTATTGTTTCCTCTACCCTCTTTCCCTTCCCACAGTCGCGACTACAAACGCGGGCCCGCGTCCTTTGCCGCCCCCTCTTCCCTTCCCGTGGGCCCGACTACACATGGCGATTCAAGCAGCGTGTCAGCACTCTTCACACGCTGCTTCGGGCCCTTCTACTGCCCTGATTTGCTCCGGACTTGCCAGAGTAAATCAGTGCAGTAGAAGGGCCCGAAGCAGCGTGTGAAGAGTGCTGACACGCTGCTTAAATCGCCAGTCGGGCCCGCGGTAAGGGAAGAGGGGGGGCGGCAAATGAGTCGGGTCCCGGACAGCGGAAAGTTGCTGGGCTCCTCGGTGTGGCCGCGATCCCTCTCCTCCCAGACCCCCCCCCCCCCCCGGAGGAATGGAGATCGATTTGCCGCCATTTTGAAGATCGTTCTGCCTTGCTCTTTGCTTTAGTATATTTTTAAGTTGAAAGACACGACGGCGGCGGCTCCTCTCAAGATCCCCGACTGCATTGGACTTCCGACGCAGGTGGGGATCCTGAGAGGAGCCGCTGCCTGGTCTTTCAACTTAAAAATATAGTAAGGCAAGGAGCAGGGCAGAGCGAAGAACATTGATTCCCATAAGATCATCCGCCTCGGGGGAGACAGCCGCCGCGTCCGACATCAGCCTCGGGGGAGGAGAGAGAGTATATCTGAGATGCTGTACATCTCACGGAAAACGGACCCACGTGATGGAACTGCGCATGTGCGGCCTAGCGTTTTATTATATTAGATGGTTGTCATCCACCACTCACATTTTATTGTTTATCCTTTGTAGCATATACTTCATAATAGGCAATATCTTTTTATTTGTTTAAACTTTTTATTTGTGTAAACGTTGTGTGGTTTTACACTAATAAAAATATTTGTGTTAAAACTTATGGCAAGGATGTCTAGTCTTTGTAGACTGGCTCACAAGGATCACCCAAGTTTCTAATCTCGGTTTATATTAGAGTCAACCATTTTTCCTACCTTTTGGGGGGAAAATGGGGGGGTCTCGAATTATATTCGGATTGACTTATATTCGAGTATATGCGGCAGTCTAAATGATGCGAAGTCGAAGTATGATTGTATTGTACGTAGTTTCCATAGTAGGTGGAAGCATCTTTTTATTAAGACGTCAGTGTGGGCGGGCGTCAAATGTCAGTTGCTGATCTAAGGTTACTCCAAAATAAAATTTTTCTAAAGTATTTATTTAATAAATTTCTTACCCACTTACACTTAAGTGGCTTATAAAGTACAGTCAGAATATTAGGACATACATACAAGAATGTAAATCTCCATAAAAATATGTCATTCTCTGTAATACCTTCACATAATGTCAATGTCTCCATAAAGTATGAATATTAAGTATTAAGGGAATAATATTGAGTATTAAGGGAATATGCATTCCCTAATTGGAGCGTATGCCCATATAACCTTCCTGCCATAAAGACATACCTTACCATCCCTATCCCTGGTTACAATGGTCCTCTAGTGCAGTGTTTGCAATCCACTGTGCCGCGAGTCTTCTTGTATCTGCACTGCCTGCTTTATGGAGGAAGGTGTTCCTGGAACTTGAAAATGTTGTGAAATATTGTTCTAGTGATGAATTCCTTCTGCAGGTTCCTTCATGTCTGCTCTGTGACTGCAAGATCATAGCAGTTTCCTGGATAAAATTCCTTTCTTACTAGGAACCATGCAGAGAAATGTATTTGCTAGGTCAAGGTGATTCTTTTTAGAACCAATGACAACTGGATAGCAAATCATATGTGTCCCACTGGCTGCAGCCATCAGCTTCACCCCCTCCTTTGTTTTGCTCCTCCCTCTCTTGCCTTCCTTTTAAAATTTATTTTGATTTCAATGTATTTCTCATTGCCCCAACCCCAGTACTTCTCGTACCAAATTTGTCTGTGTCTCAACAGTCACTTATGTAATATTTATGAAATGTCCCCCTTAATTTTAGTATTGTAAACCAACCAGATACTCGCTGATGGTCGGTATATCAAATATAGAATAAACTCGGAAACTTGAGTAAAAAAATAAGCTATGTTTTATAGAATGCCAGAGTGAATGATTTGGACACCACAAAAGTGAATGATTTGGACACCACAAGTGGTTGACATTTTATCTTAGTACTGCAAATAGCACTAGGTTAATACAAGGGCTGTTTGAAAAGTAATGAGACTGTGTTTTTTTTTAATCCAGTGACTCCACAGGATCTGAACATTTTTCTTTCTCAAAGTAGCCTTCCTTCACATTCAATACATTTGTGCTGCATTTCAAAAATGATTCAAAGTCGGACAGTAGACTGTTTTGTGATATCACATTTAGCACTGTGGTTGTGGTGTTTTTCACTTCATCATCTGAAGAGAACTTCTTTTCACATGGTTTTTTTCAGGGTTGGGAATTTCAAACGTTTCATTACCACTCTTTTCAAGTTTAACACAAAATTCAATCACACACCTCTGGCATATTCTTACAGACACGTCTTCCTCATCTACCATGACGAAATGTACAAATTTCTTCATCTCACTGTGACCCAACAATGAAGACTACAGCAGTCCAACTATAGATTCAGAAACGTTAATGTTTGAGCTTCACAAGAACCAGCATAGTGTCATGTCTACTTCTTGGAAAGAAAAACACAGGCAGTCTCATTACTTTTCAATCAGCCCTCGTGATTTTTAAACACTACTAATCTGTTGATAAGCTTTTTAAGATAGTATTTTCTTTCATGCCTATCAGCCAATCTAAAGCCCTTTGTCAGTGTTAGTTTTCTTACCACAGTATTTTTTGAAGTTGTTTTTGATTTTTAGTATGGGACAGTCTTTGACATCCTTACCACTATATGGCAGAAGCTCATTTGTCCAAAAAAAGTCATTTGCAATTCTTGTTGAAACAGTTGCTACTGTAATTTTAAAGATGTTACTAATTTTTTTTTTCTTTTCATGCAGTGTCTTTTTCTTTGGTGCTTTAATGGTAATAGCAGCCACATTTCTATATGGTTATGTTCCAAAACCTATAGGAAATCCTATCAAGGCATAGAAAAATCTTTCATAACAGACTGGCCCCTTCAAAGCATCTGTTACTGCTAGTTCTCAAGAAGGAATGTATGCTGGGCTCAAGAAGAACATGGTGTGGCAATGGCCTTGGACAGAAGAGAAAATTAAGGGTTTTTTGCTGCCTTGAGAGGGAGGCTTTAATGGATGACTGCTTACATCCTCACACTAAAAACCTCAAAGAAGCAGTAACACCAGGAACTTAACAAAAAAAGGCATCTTTTTAACTTGAAGTTTGACTTAAGTTGGCTGCTGCAGAAAGATGTCCTATGCACTCTTTTCAAGAGCACAAGACAATTCTGGTCACATTTTAGCTCTTTTTGGAAACTGGACATTAATATTTAATCATAATTAAATAATTTTTAACTTTACATTTGTCCATAGGTTTAATGCATTTGTATCAAACTGTACTGAACACAAGTCATAGTTCCAATAGTCATAGTTGCAATTAGCTATTACTCATTGAAACTATGAACATATGGTTATTTTAGATTTTTAAAAAATATTTAAAAAACAATTTGAAAAATATCTATGCTTAATTTTGTATATTGGGTATTTGTGATTATGTTTTGGATGATACAAATATATATTATGGAATAATAGAAGAAAGATTAAAGAATTTTACCAATGCATTCTAGTCTGACAACAAAGATTTTTTTATATTTGTAAATATTATGCAAAATATAAAACAAGAGGTCAGCTAAGCAAATTATAAGATGAAGTACTGGTGCTGGAGAAAACAGGAATGTATGTACATTGTGTTACCTAATACAGGCCTTAAAACAGTGTGATTTATGCAGTGGTCTGAGAACCCAGTTCCCCGTTTGATTCCCACAGCTTCTTGTGAACCTAGGAAAGTCACTTAATCCTCCATTGCCTAGGTGAGCTCACTAGGAACACAGAAAGTGCCTGCATCTAAAACAATATAAGTAAACTGCTTTGGTTGTACCATGGAAAGGTGGTTTATCAAATCTCTGACCTCTTCATCCCCTTTCTTGTGCACGAGAATTTAGTAGGACTTTTCTCTGGGAATGTTGCTTTACTCAGTTCTGGACTGGACTGTTGAAAGTTGCAGGGGTCTAAGCATAAAAAAAAATTGTATAGGTTTCTGGAGTTGCCTGCACATACATCTGTGCATAAAGGCCCAGATTCTCTATACAGCGCCAATATTGGCGGCTGCCTAAAAAGCAGCCATCAATCACACAATAGTACCGGATAGAGAATTGTGCCTCCAAGAAAGATAGGCACCGGAAATGTAGGCCAGTGGTTTCCAGACCTACATATCCGGTGCCTGTGTTTGTCATGAATCGCGCCTATGTAGGTGCTTTAAGGAGCCTATCTCCACTTTTGGCGTTAAGCGGGATTCCAGTGTCTGTTATTTAGGTGCCGGTAAGTGCTTTAACGTTAATATTTTTTGTCATTTTAAACAGTGTTTCTCAATTAACTTAGGAGCCGTTTATAAAAGTTTCCCTTTAATGTTGGTATTCAGAATAACTTTCCAAAAAATGGAGAAATTCAGCACCATTTTAAGTAGCTAACATAAAGAGGCAGGACCTCCAGGTTAGAAAAACTCATATCCTTCTAGGATAGATCTCTTTTTTTGTCCTTTTCTATAGGATTTTTCTATTCTTCGTATTATAAATTTTGTTTAATATTATAAACTGCTGTGATGGCATAAAATTGAAACTTAAAACTTTTATCAGACCAGCAAAAACAATAGCCTGTATGAGGACAAAGCAATATATATATGTTCTTATATTGAGAAAAGGTGACTAAAGTCTCCAGAAAATGAGGTTTTATTTAATTGTTAGAATAAACAATTTGGAATACAACAGTCCAAACTCCATCCTTTATGTGAAAAACTAAACATGTTACAGAAGTTCAAACAAGTATGCCATCTGGAAAACCTAGGAATTATAGGGCTCCTTTTATCAAGCTGCGCTAATACTGCGCGTTAGACCACCGGCCGCGATAGCCGCTAATGCCTCCCTTGAGCAGGCGGTAATTTTTTGGCCAGTGCGGGGGTTAGCGCGTGATGAAAAGGCACGCACGCTAGCGTGGCTTGATAAAAGGAGCCCATAGTTTCAATCGTATTTAACAACTAGATCATTTCAGATCCAATGGCCTGAAGCTTTAGCCAAGCATATACCTTGATATATGGAGTCCCACAGGATTTGGTATTGGGACTCATTTGTTTTAATATTTT
This sequence comes from Geotrypetes seraphini, assembly GCF_902459505.1. Classification (NCBI taxonomy): domain Eukaryota; kingdom Metazoa; phylum Chordata; class Amphibia; order Gymnophiona; family Dermophiidae; genus Geotrypetes; species Geotrypetes seraphini. The sequence goes on along the minus strand of NC_047095.1, from coordinate 15,193,526 downwards.
TCTGTCTAGCCTTGTTTATATTAATCCTAGGAATTTCCTTCTATATCTATGTGGATGATATCCAACTTCTCTTTCCTCTCTACTCTCAGTCCCTACAGCTATTGCTGTTATTTCTCATAAACTGAATATTATTCCTAATTTGTTATCAGATAATGACTTGAAACTAAATGCTACCAAGTCAATTGCTATTCTTTTTCTACTCTGCGGCCTACAAATTCTTCCCTATCTACCATCCATATAAGATGTCCCAATCCATTTAGAAGATTCAGTTAAAAGTTTGGGAGCAACTAATAATAATTTAATAATAATAATTTTATTCTTATATACCGCCAGACCAAAATGGTTCTAGGCGGTTCACAACAAAAGAAGCTAGTACATACAAAGCAGATAAAAGTGCATCAAATTATGAGTATAAAGGACTCTATTAGAAAATTAAACATGAAATATTATGATACAAGCCTATCAAATAGTTGTGTCTTTAACAATTTTCTAAAATCAAAATAAGAAGGGACCTCTTACATAATTTTACTGTACCATATATTCAATTTAGCAGCCTGAAACAAGCATGCTTCTCTGGTCCTCCTTCCCTCAACCAAACAACATCTGTCTCTCTCTCCCTCTCTCCATGAGTCCAACTTTTCACTCTCTGCCTTCTCCCCCTTCCCCAGTGTAACATTTCTCTTTCCCTCCATCTCGCCCTCTCCATGAGTCCAACACTTTCTGCCTCCTGCCTGCTTTCTCTCTGTCCTTGCCTCTTCCCTCAGTGGCATCCCTCTTTCCCACCCACCCCCACCCAACATGCTCTCTCCCAATGTACCATCTCACCCTCCCCTCCAGTGTGTAGTACCTTTCCTTTCCCTCCCTTTCTGCTAGGTCCAGCAGTACCCCTTCTCCCTTCCCTACTCCCCTTGTCCAGTAGTACCCCTTCTCCATACCCCCCTGTCCAGCAGTTCCCCTTCTCCCTTCCTTCCTCCCCTGTCCAACAATACCTGCATTGTGCAGCCGGGGTCTGTATGTGATCTTGCACACTGGGCAGGATGAGAGGTTTCGGCGCAATCTGACTTGCAACTTCCTGCTGCTGTCACATATCTGCCGGATACGCGAAGGCAGGAGTCCTGGCATACGCGACAGCAGCAGGAAGTTGCAGGTCTGCTGGTGCTGGAGCCTCTCTTCCTGCCCAGTACGAGATTGCGCTGGCGTCAGCTGACTTGCAACTTCCTGCTGCCGTCACGTATGCCGGGCCTCCTGCCTTTGCGTGTATATGCAATGGCAGCAGGATGTTGCAAGTCAGCTGGTGCCGGAGCCTCTCTTCCTGCCCAGAGTGCGAGATCGCATACAAGACCACGGGCCCCAAAATAGCACCTGGGGGCCGCAAGTTGAGAGCACTGAGCAAGAGTCTATGGGCTTGCACTGACTAGAGTCATAGCTGTGCTTTTTCCTTAGTTGGGGAGATGACTCTATAAATGGGAAACTCTGTCACTGGCTGACACAGAGCTCTTTTCAGGGCTGGTATGCTATGCACAGACATAGGTGGACCACTAGGGGCGCTCCTGAAGAGTTGGGCTGATAGCCCAGGCTGCTGGGGTGGAGATCGGTACTAGCAGCCCAGTGGAGGAACCAGGCTGCTGGAGTGCAGAGCAGCATTAGCAGCCCAGCAGAGGAACCAAGTTGCCAGGGTGTAAGTCAGCACTAGCAACCCAATGAGGGAGAATGGTCCCCTGGGAATCTGCCAGTAGAAAGAAACGGAAGGGACTTTTGGAAGGACCAAGGGCCCTAAGAGACTACTGCAGAACTAGGCCCACAGGTCTGGGAAACCAGCTGCCACCCACCCCTGAAAGTTTCCATGGATCGGATGAGAACTTGGGAGCTGAATAAAGGTGGGGAGGGCTGGCCAGGAAAGAGGAGGGAGTTAAGCATATAGCTACACCCACCTAGGGCCTGAGCTAAATCAAAAGCCCAGGCCACTGGCAAATTGCATGGGTGGTGATTAGGGTATGTACATGTGTGTGTATGTATATATATATAAACTACTCAAAATTGTTCATGACTAGGCCTGTGTACATAGTGTAATTAAAAGTATTCATAATTTATTGGCTAACTTTGTTTACAGGAGTTCTTTTTGGATTTTTCCTGAGAGTGGGGTGAACCCACCTGTTAACACTTCTTTATCCCAGGACAAGCAGGCAGCCTATTCTCACATATGGGTGACGTCATCGACGGAGCCCAGATGCGAAAGCCTCGCAAGCAGACTTGCTTGTAGAAACTATAAATTTTTGGCGACTGCTCCGCGCATGTGCGATTGCCTTCCCGCCCAGCGTAGGGCGCGTCTCCTCAGTTCTCAGTTTTCTGCGGAGTTGAGAAGTCCGTCTTTGACTCTCTGTGTTTTAACTTTCTCACTTCGTGCCTTCTCTCACCAAGGGTTTGTGTTATTTTTCTTCACGAATTGCTGTAATTAATTAATTTCTAGTTCGGCTGCTGGGGCTTCGACTTTGCAGTGACTGTTTTTCCTTCTATGTCCCGGCCAGCGACAGGCTTCAAGAAGTGTAGCCAGTGTCAACGTGCGATTTCTCTCACGGACGCACACACCAGGTGCCTCAAGTGCCTTGGGCACAACATCATCCAAAGTCATGCGAACGCTGTGCTACTCTTCAACCTTGAGCCCTTAAACTTTCAATGGAGAAGCTCTTCCAGATGGATCGACCACTTCTTCGACTCCGAAACCGACCTTGGTCTCGCCTTCAACCGAGGGCCCTCCTGCCTCCACTGCTTCGACCTCGAGCCTCATCGGACCTTCTTCATTTGCAGCGGCTCTTTTCTCAACGACGTCTGCTGTAGCTCCTTCTGTTTCCTCAGGTCAAATAGCTCAGCAGACAGTTCCACCAGTGGTGCTTAAGGTGCCTAAGACTTCTAAGTCGAAGCACATTTCCACTGCCTCGGTGGAACCTCCAGCCAAGGCAGATGGTCCGGTTTCAGACACGGATCCATCCTTGCAGGCTTCTTTTCAGACCATGTTAGAGCAGCAATTTGTTCAGTTCCTCACCAAAATGGAACTGAAGCTAGCTACTCTAATCCAGCCTGGGCATTCTGCAGACTCCTGCGAGGTCGAGCTTCTTCCTATGCCTCAGTTTGAGTCTACACACTCTATGCAGGGAGCAGAGTCTCTGCGAGTATCTGGTCTGGCATCTAAGCACGTGAAGCAAGGAGCAGATTCTTTGCAAGTGCCTCGGCAGGAATCCTCACACTCCATACAAGGAGTAGAGTCTTTGGGAGTGCATCGAGGTTCCTCCATCAAGCCTCTGGAGCTTTGATCCACAGCCTCCAGTCCTATTCATTCTTTGGTGGCATCGGCTGCTTCCCTCTCCGGGGCGAAGTCTCCTCGATCTTCGAGATCTGCTTCCAAGCACCGTTCTCACCGACGATCGAGACCTTCATCGAGGCATCCTTCCAGGCCGGGGGTCGGCAACCTGCGGCTCCAGAGCCGCATGCGGCTCTTTTCCACCTTTGCTGCGGCTCCGGTAGTGTGTCACGCAGGCATGCAGCTTAAGTCCGGCGTCGCGGCGGGAAATAGCCATGCTGAGCAGTGAGCTCAGCACATACACAGATGAAAGCCTTGCTTGCTGATTGGTCCGGCGGCCCCGCCCCGCCGGACCAATCAGCAAGCAAGGCTTTTATCTGTGTAGTGCTGAGCTCACTGCTCAGCATGGCTATTTCCCCCGCGACGCTGGACTTGTAAGGTACACGCCTGAAAAAGAAATCATCCTGGCCGGGGTCGGTGTCTTGCTCCGGAGATCTACAGCCTTCCTATCTCCCTCTCCCTTCTACCTGCTTCCGGCCACATCCCCTGCTCTGCGGCTCTCTTCGGCAACTCAGCAGCAGCGATCGACACAAGCTTCTGACGTCGGGGCCTACCCTCTGCGAGTCCCGCTTGAACATAAGAACATAAGAACATAAGAAGTTGCCTCCACTGGGTCAGACCAGAGGTCCATCCTGCCCAGCGGTCCGCTCCCGCGGCGGCCCATCAGGTCCGCTTGTTTCAACTTCCTTTTTCCACAAAGGCGGGACTCGTAGAGGGAAGGCCTCGATGTCGGCAGCTTGTCTTGATCACCGCTGCTGACGAGTTGCTGAAGAGAGCCGCGGAGCAGGGGGGTGTTGCCAGGTGCAGGTAGAAGGGAGAGGGCCAGATGCAGGACTCGTGGGTGAGGGAGCAGAAGAGAGAGAGAAAGAGAGAGGGGAGGGAAACAAAAGGAAATATTTCATACTAGGCTGGGCCTGAGTGGAGGGAGGGTGGAAAGATTCTAGCTACAGGGTGCAGTAACAAAGGAAAAGGGGGGGAAAGCTGAAAATGGAGATAGTGACACAAAGAAGAGAAAGGGTAAGCAGGACCTACTGAATAAGGATAGAGATACAGAGGGGACATGAAGAGGAGGTGAAATAGAGACATAGAAGTAATACTGAAAAAGTGTGTGTGTGGGGGGGAGATAAAGACATTGAAAGGGCAAATGGTGAACATGGGGTAAAGACAAGGACAGAGACAAATGAAGATTCTGAAAAAGTGGTGAGATAGGGATATAGGTGAGATGGACACAAAGAAGGGTGATGCTGGAAAATAGATGGAATGGTAATTCTGACAGACACAGAAGGGAAATGCTGGATCAAGGAGAGATGGGGCTCAGGCTGGATGGAATGAGGAGAAATGCCTTGTTGGCCCGGAACTTCCTCTCCTACGTCAGAATTGACGTCAGGGAGCGGAATGCTGGTCAGCGCAACACTTCTGCAGGGAAAGCTTGGGACGGCGGTGGCTTGGGGGCTGTTTCCCGATTGCGGTGGCAGCAAACTGAGTGGCTTGGGGGACGGCACGGAGACAGAAAGAAGGGGGAACAGGGAGACAGAAAGAAAAAGTTGGGGGAGAGAATGAGGTCTGGAGGAGAGGAAACATACAGGAGACTGAAAGAAAGGAAGAAAGATTGGATGCACAGTCAGAAGAAGAAAGTGCAACCAGAGACTCATGAAATCACCAAATAGCAAAGGTAGGAAAAATGATTTTATTTTCAATTTAGTGATCCTGTATATAGCATTAAGATAAGAAACAATATATGCAGTGTTAGATTTGTTTTATAATGGTTTTGCGGCTCCAAGTTTTTTTTTCTTTTCGAAAACGGGTCCAAGTGGCTCTTTATGTCTTAAAGTTGCAGACCCCTGTTCCAGGCATAGTTCTTCTTCTAAAGAACGTCCCTCTTCAACTAAGCCGAGTTCTACTCCTACTTCGACTAGACCGCCGACTCTTCACTCTTCACTTTTGATGCCTTTTTTCCTGCCGAAGCTTCATTTTCGACCCAGGTTGCCTCGACGTCCTCGAGTCCTTCTTGAGGTAAAGCATTGGCGGATCAGCTATCTTTTTCATCTTTTCTTTGTCAGATGGCTGTTGACTTGGATCTTCAATTTAGATGCTGGCTCCAAATACTCTAAGGAGTACCTCGAAGTCATGCATCTTGCTCAACCTCTGGCAGAGTCACTTAAGCTTCCTCTTCATAAGCTTTTGTCTCAGACTTTTGGTCGATGCCTGGAGACCCCTTATACCATACTAGCTGTTCCAGGCAAATTGGACTCTAGGTATAAAACTGTACATCGCAAAGGATTTGACAACTCACAGTTATCTCATCAGTCCCTGCTAGTCGAGTCCTCCTTGAAGAGGTCCCATCCTTCCAAGGTTTATGCCACCGTTCCTCCTGGAAGGGAAGGGAAAACTATGGACAAATTCGGACGTCGCATCTATCAAATTGCCATGATGTCCTTTAAAGTCCTCAATTATAATTTCCATTTTGTCACTTATTTTGAGTTCCTTATTGCTCTTTTGCCTAAATTTCTTACTTATTTAGACACTCAAAAGCACTTTGAATTTCAGAAAGTCATCGTTTCTCTATCACAACTCAGATTACATTTACTTCAGTCTTCTTATGATGCCTTTGAGTTGTCTGCCCGGGCGGCTGCTTGTTCTGTAGCAATGCGTCGCCTTGCCTGGCTTCGTACCATTGATATGGATCCTAATCTTCAGGACCGCTTGGCAATGACCTCTTCGATGAATCTATCGAGGCAGCCACCAAGAAATTGTCTGATCATGAAAAATCCTTTGCTTCTATTGTCAGACCTAAGCCAAAGCCAGCTCCTGCCAAGCCTACACGCCCTCCTCCCATTTACCAGAGGCGTTTTGCTCCGAGGATGGCTCCTTACACTCGCCCTCCTCCTAAGAAACAGCAGCTTCAGAAGCAACAAAAATCTCAACCTTCTGCTGCACCTAAGGCTACCCAGCCTTTTTGACTGTTTAAAACAGAGCATAACCTCCACCGTGCAGAACTTACACCTTAAATGGTGAAACCTAAGCTAGGACTGTAACAGAACGAGATTTGGGAGTTATCATCAGTGCAGATATGAAAGCTGCCAATCAAATGGAGAAGGCTTCATCTAAGGCAAGACAAATGTTAGGTTGTATCCGCAGAAGTTTCGTCAGCCGGAAGCCTGAGGTCATCATGCCGTTATACAGAACCATGGTGAGACCACATCTGGAATACTGTGTGCAATTCTGGAGGCCACATTACCGTAAAGATGTGCTAAGAGCAGAATCAGTTCAGTGGATGGCCACCAGGATGGTCTCGGGGCTCAAGGATCTCTCATATGAAGAGAGGCTGAACAAGCTGCGGCTCTACTCTCTCGAGGAACGTAGGGAGAGGGGAGACATGATTGAGACATTTAAATACATCTCCGGACGTATTGAGGTGGAAGAAGATATTTTCCTCTTCCAGGGACCCTCAGCCACAAGAAGGCATCCGCTTAAACTCAGGGGCGGGAAATTTCATGGGGTCACCAGAAAGTATTTCTTCACCGAAAGAGTGATTGATCATTGGAACAAGCTTCCAATACAGGTAATTGAGACCAAAAGCGTGCCAGATTTTAAGGGTAAATGGGATGCCCATGTGGGATCCTTAAGAGGGTGGAGTTAAGGATGGGTCATTAGGAGAGGGATCTCCAGGAGAGCAGACTCTGGGGGGTGGGTCTGTGAAGTGGGCAGACTTGATGGGCTATGGCCCTTATCTGCCGTCATTTTTCTATGTTTCTATGACTTCTCTTCCCCCTATAGGAGGTCATCTCCATTATTTTTACCACCGATGGATGACAATTACATCCGACCTCTGGGTGCTATCCATCATCAGGGAAGGATACTCTCTTCATTTCACTCAGGTTCCACCAGAGCTTCCTCCAAGAGAGTATCCTTCCAGTCCATCCCAGACTACCCTTCTTCAGGAAGCTCAAGCTCTGCTTCTTCTCCATGCCATCGAACCAGTTCCTTTGGAACAGCAGAACAGGGTTTTTTACTCCCGTTACTTCCTTGTTCCAAAGGAGACGGACGATCTGTGGCCCATTCTGGATCTCAGGGCTCTCAACAAATTTTTAGTCAAAGAAAAATTCTGAATGTTGTCCCTGGCATCCCTTTATCCCCTTCTAGATCAGAACGACTGGTTATGCTCTCTGGATCTCAAGGAGGCCTACACTCATATTCCCATTCATCCGGCCTCCCATCAATACCTCAGATTTCGGTTGGGGAATCTGCATTATCAATACAGAGTGCTGCCCTTTGGCCTCACTTCCTCCCCCAGTATTCACCAAGTGCCTGGTAGTGGTAGCAGCAGCTCTAAGGAACCATGGTCTTCAGGTATTTCCCTACCTAGATGACTGGCTCATCAAAGATTCAACATCTCAGAGGGTTATTGTAGCGACCCAACGGACTACGTGGTTCCTACAAAGTTTGGGATTCGAAATCAACTTTCCAAAATCCCAACTTCAACCCTCGCAGAATCTACAATTTATCGGAGCTGTTCTGGATACTATCCAACTCAGAGCATTCCTTCCGCAACAATGTCTGGAAGCTCTCCTTCAACTCTGTTAGTGTTCCTTCAACAGTGTCTTCCCACTCTTCCATCTCAGCGAGACACATGATGGTACTCCTAGGTCACATGGCCTCCACAGTACATGTCACTCCTTTTGCCAGACTTCACCTCAGAATTCCTCAGTGGACCCTGGCATCTCAGTGGACGCAGATTTGCGACCCACTTTCTCGACACATAACAGTCACTCCTTCATTGAAGCAGTCTCTCTGTTGGTGGATGCTCTCTTCCAATCTCTCCAGAGGCTTGCTTTTTCAAATGCCCCCCATCAGAAGGTCCTCACGACAGATTCTTCGACCTACACTTGGGGCACTCATCTCGATGGTCTCCGTACACAAGACCACTGGACCAGTACGGATCGTCAATGTCACATCAATCTGTTGGAACTCAGAGCAATTTTCAAGGCTCTCAACGCTTTTCAACAACTTCTTCACGACAAGGAAGTCCTCATTCAAACGGACAACCAAGTCTCCATGTATTATATCAACAAATAAGGAGGGACGGGATCTTCCTTTGTCAAGAAGCTCTGAAGGTTTTGGACTGGGTAATCCGCCACAGCACCTTCCTCAAAGCTGTCTATATCCAAGGGGCGAAATATTGCTTGGCGGACAACTTGAGTAGTCTTCTACAACCTCACGAATGGACACTCCATTCCTCGCCTCTTCATCACATTTTTCTACAGTGGGGAACGCCTCAAATAGATCTCTTTGCAGCTCCCCACAACCACAAACTGCCTCAGTTCTGCTCCAGGATATATTCTCCTCATCGTCTTGAGGCAGATGCTTTTCTTCTGGAATGGACGAATCTCTTCCTGTATGCATTCCCTCCATTCTCAAGACTCTGGTCAAGTTGAAGAACGACTATGCCAACATGATTCTGATTGCTCCTCGGTGGCCGTGACAACCTTGGTACTCCCTTCTACTTCAACTCAGCAGCAGGGAGCCATACCTTTTACCAGTTTTTCCATCTCTGCTTACACAGAGTCAGGGATATCTGCTTCATCCCAACCTGCAGTCTCTACACCTGACAGCTTGGTACCTCTCAACATGATTCATCTTCAGTTTTCCCAACCTATCACAGACATTTTAGAGGCTTCTAGGAAACCTACCACTAGACAATGCTATCACCAAAAATGGACTAGATTTTCTACGTGGTGTTTTTCTCATAAGGAGCCTCAACATTCCTCCTTATCTTCTGTTTTGGATTACCTTTTGCACTTATCCACCTCTGGCCTCTAGTCTACATCGATCCAAGTCCATCTCAGTGCAATTGCGGATTTCCATCAGCCTATTGAAGGGAAAACCTCTCTGCTCATCCGGTGGTTTCCAGATTCATGAAAGGACTTTTCAGTGTCAAACTTCCTCTCAAACTGCCTCCTGTGGTTTGGGACCTCAATTTTGTTCTTGCTCAATTGATGAAGCCTCCATTTGAACCAATATCTACAGCTCATCTAAAGTATCTCACTTGGAAAGTGGTGTTTCTCATTGCCCTCACTTCTGCTCAAAGAGTCAGTGAGCTGCAAGCTTTAGTTGCTGATCCACCTTTCACTGTGTTCCATCATGACAAGTTGGTCCTCCGTACTCATCCTAAATTCCTCCCTAAAGTGGTTTCAGAATTTCATCTCAACCAATCCATTGTTCTTCCAGTGTTCTTCACAAAGCCTCATTTTCATCCTGGAGAATCAGCTCTTCATACTCTGGACTGTAAACGTGCTTTGGCCTTCTATTTGGAACGCACACCAAACCACACAGAACTGCTCAATTTTTTGTCTCCTTTGATCCAAACCAGTTGGGACATCCGATCTATAAGTGTACCATCTCCAACTGGATGGCTGCTTGTATCTCATTCTGCTATGCCCAGGCTGGATTACCCCTACACAGTAGAGTCACAGCCCATAAAGTCAGAGCAATGGCAGCTTCAGTAGCTTTCCTCAGATCTACACCTATTGAGGAAATTTGCAAGGCTGCTACTTGGTCCTCTGTTCATACTTTCACTTCTCACTATTGTCTGGATGTTTTCTCCAGACAGGATGGCCATTTTGGCCAGACAGTATTAAAAAATTTATTCTCCTAAATTGCCAACACTCCCATCATCCCATTCTGGTTAGCTTTGAGGTCACCCATATGTGAGAATAGGCTGCCTGCTTGTCCTGGGTTAAAGCAGTTACTTACCATAACAGGTGTTATCCAGGGACAGCAGGCAGTGATTCTCACAACCCACCCACCTCCTCTGGTTGGCTTCTCTGTTAACTATCTGAACTGAGCGGTGCGGTCAACTCAAAACTTCTAGTTTCTACAAGCAAGTCTGCTTGCGAGGCTTCCGCATCCGGGCTCCGTTGATGACGTCACCCATATGTGAGAATAGCTGCCTGCTCTCCCTTGATAACACCTGTTACAGTAAGTAACTGTGCTTTTACCAGGAGAAAGCACTGAACACTAACTGAGGGACTGAAGGAAACTACCTATGGGGGACTCCAGCCAGGTCTGGCCTTGGACCCAGCATATTATTGTTCCTATGTATTGCTCCATGGTGTAACCTCAGCTTGAGTACTGCGTTCAATTCTGGTCCTCGTATCTCAAAAAAGATATTGTGGAATTAGAAAAGGTTCAAAGAATGCCCAAAATAATAAAGGATGACGGAACTCTCATTTGAGAAAAGGCTAAAGAGGTTAGGGTTTTTCAGCTTGGAAAAGAGAGGGCTGAGGGGAGATATGATTGAAGACTACAGAATCCTGAGTGGTACAGATTGGGTACAAGTAGGGTTACTAGATGTCAAGAAAAACTCAGAGCTGTCCTCTTTTGAGAGGACTGTGCAGCCAGATTTCCAAAACCCGGCAGTTTGGATTTTGGAAAGCCTGAGCTCGGGGACTTGTCTGAGGGGGCCTCCAACATAAGTGGATGTGATATGACAGTGCATGCATGTGTGCAACGTCATTGCATCTACACATGCTCGGAGACCCACCAGATGTGTCCCTGAGCTCAGGGAAGGCGAGGGTTTGTGTGTGAGCATGACGGAACAGGACAGGGCCAAACAGGGCATAACTGATGGGTGGAATGGGGTGGAGCCGACGCTGGCCTGGCCCAAGCAGCAGGTTAGAGTTGCTGTTCATGCCAGTGAATATAGAGATATGAGTGAAGGTGTGCATGTGCGCGGTGAGAGGAGCGGGTGTTGGAGAGGAGGATGGATGCCCGACCCTAACCAAGAAAGTCACCCAGGGTGGATTGCCCCCTCCCAACCCCCTTTTCTATGCCACTGGTTGTAGGACAATACTTTTAAAACAGAGAAAATATTTTTCATTTAGTGACTAGTTAAGCTCTAGAACTGGTTGCTGAAAGATGTGGTAACGAAAGATTAGGTTTCTTACCTCTGCTAATCTTCTTTCTTGTAAATCTCCTCTGGAGGCTGAACTTGAGGGTTCTTGCATCTTCTCTAGCCTTGGCTGCAGAACTTACAAACAAATCCATCCCCCTTTCCGAGGTAACCTCCCTGGACACTCCCCTCGAAGCTCAGTAGGTAGCAAAGCCAGGAAGATATAGTACAAACAGGAAAAACAAGAAAAGAGAGGGGGTGCGGGGACTCCCCGTTACAAGTCAATTCTGTTTATGATAAACAAATATACAACCAACGAATGCCAATAAGGCCAAATTTGCCTAACAATAAATTTGAACATTTATAAACAGCATAACTTTACGCTAAAGGAGACACAGCCTGAGGATCAGACAGGACCACCACTAGAGACCCCTCAAACCCCTTAACCTTACCTAAAAAGACACTGATGTGTTTCTTAGCGAGGCTGGTCAAAGCCAGAAATCCAGCATACCAGTTACTGAACAGGCGACTTGCGAATTGGACAGAAAAGACTGGTGGAAGTTCAGCCTCCAGAGGAGATTTACAAGAAAGATTAGCAGAGGTAAGAAACCTAATCTTTCATTCTTGTACAATTCCTCTGGAGGCTGAACTCGAGGGACGTATCAAAGCAGTCCTAACATATTGGGGGGGGGGGTCTAATGAGCCCGCCAACAGAACAGAAGCCCCAAAAACGGTATCATGTTTATCCGCCACATCAAGTCAGTAAAACTTGTTAAATGTATGAAGAGAGCCCACTAGGCCGCCCTACAAATCTCAGGCGAAACCGCATGTGATTCATCCCACAAGGAAGCCATGCCTCTAGTAGAGTGAGCCTTCACTCCAAGGGGAGACTTCTTCCCCGCCGACACATAGGCAGCCCAGATCAGAGATTGTCAGAGAGACGGAAGTCTTTCATGGTCTCCAGGTATCTCAAAAGGAGACGCAAATCTTGAGACTGCAAAATACGGTCCTTCAACTTGGAGCCCGAGGGAACAAAGGCAGGCAGCTGAACTTCCTGTTTAACATGGAATGAGGAAGCCACTTTCGGGAGAAAGCAGTTCTCAAAATCACCACAGACTCTGTGCTGCGGAGAAAAGTATCTCTGCATGATAGTTTGAAGCTCCAACACTCTACATGCAGAAGTGACTGCAACAAGGAAAATGGTCTTGATGGAAAGATCTTACAGAGAGATCCCATTCAGGGGTTCATAGGGCGGACGAACCAGATTTAGATTCCACGCAGGACAAGGCAGTTGCAAGGGAGGCCTCAGCCTCCCTGCCCCCGCAAGAAGCGGACAATGTCCGGGTGAGACACCAGGGAACCCCTGAGGGAAGAAGGACCCAAACATGAAAATCCCGCAAACTGAACACGGAGAGAAGAAACAGCCAGACCCTTCCTGAGGCTAGCCTGCAGAAAGTCCAAAACAGTCACCAGAGGGGGCAGATTATCCAATTGAACCCCCGCACATTAAGCCTGAAAGCACCTCCAGGCTTTGGTGTAGGCCAACACAGTAACTTTCTCTTGTTCTGAAGGAGCGTAGTAATGACTGCAGAGGAGTATCCTTTAGCTGTTAAGTTTCAAGTTTATTTAAATTCTTTGATTTACTCGCATACTCCAAATCCAGTGCGATTTACATAAGTTAAAAGTAAAAGACAAAGAAACATAACAATTAATACTAATTACAATAATACATTTAGGGAAAGGAGGCCGATAACAATTGGCCAGGCCATAAGACCAAAGTGGTCCAGATTTTTAAGCGCTGTAGGGCCTGCGTGAGCAACCTCCGGTGGCAATGAAGACGCAGACCCCGCTCCAAGCTCAACCGCATGAGGTGTGTGTACCAAGGCCGCTAGGAATACCGGACCCACGAGAAAGCCACCTGGCACAGCACGCACCCGAACATAGGCCACGGGGAAAGGACACACAGAAGGTTCCCCTCGGGCCAAAGAAGAACCAGAGCATGGAGCCCTTCACTGCCAACTTCCATGCAGCAGCTGAAAAACTGGCCACCTCCCGATCTTGGAGGACGCAATCAGATTGAAGGGTGGAAGCCCTACCGCCAAACTAAAGACTCAATGCAAGCCTGGACAGGGACCATTCTCCCGAATCCAGAATCTGTCAACTTAGAAAGTCTGCCTTAAAGTTGTCTACGCCGGCCACAGGAGCCGCAAATAGGCCACCAAAAGCCTTCCGCCGAGGAAAGAGCATCCATGCCTCCAGGCACAGCAGGGGACTCTTGAACCCCCCCGACGTATAACCCAAGCCACAGCTGTTGCATTGTCGCCTCCCGAAGGAGACACTGCCGAACCTCAACAGGACCAGACAGATCACTTGAAGTTACAGCCGATTGAACGACAACTGCTCTCCAGCGCAGTCCATTGGCCCTGGGTCAGCAGATCCGCAAACCTCTCCCCAACTGGAGAGACCTGCGTCCTGGGTCAGGGACACCCAGTCCAAGACTCCATAGGGGGAGACTTCTGTCCAGAGTAACAGGGAACAGAACCACCGCACGCCACTGGGGGCAACCACGGCAACTTCACCCCCAGTGAACCTGCTGAGGATTCCACATATCCAGAAGGGACAAAGGAAGAGGACGTAGGCGAGCTCTTGCCCACGTAAACACGTCTATGGTCACTACCAGGAAACTCAAAGCAGAACTGTAAGGCCGCTGGGGCTGAACCCCCAACAGAGCCCTAAAGGTAATCCGAAGCTTGATCTTCCAGGATTCTGGACCATGAGGAACTGGACTCCCAGATACTCCAAGTCCCGCGACAGATCGAGGTGACTCTTCCACAGATTGATTACCTCGCCGACACTCTCCAGGAAATGCACCAACCGGAGAACTGCCCTGCGGCCTTCCTCCAGCGAGAGAGCTCTGAATAGCCAGTCATCTAGGGACGACGGTACAAACACACCCTTCAAGCGCAGATGGGCAGCCACCCCCCAAGACGTTAGCAAAGGAACTGGGCGCAGACGCCAACCCAAACGGCAGAGTCACGAACTGAAAAAGCCTCCAGAGCACGTGAAGTCTCGGGAGCCTCCTGAGTTCTGGAAAAATGAGGTACGCTTCCGCGAGATCCATGGAATGCACCGTTTTCATCCTGAAACACGGAAATTGCAGGCAGTGAGTCACTGCCTACAGGTTCAGAATAGGTCACTAATCTTCGAAGGCTTGCTTTGGCACAATGAAGAGTATCTAGTTTCTCCCAGAGCCCAAGTCATCTTCTGGAACAGGTGCTATGGCCGCCATACCTAGCAACCAGCAAACCATGGCAGGCACTCTATGGGCTCTGTCTAGGTTTCCCGTGGGAGAAGACAGGAAGAAGTCTTGTGGAGGCCGGAAACACTGTACTTGAAAACCCTCTTTGAACACTTAGAGGACCCATGCATTCAAAATCACCCACTGTCATTCTGGTAGATAGGCCAAAAGTTTCCCCCTGATCCAAGGGCGAGGTGTCACATGCCAGGTGTCTGAACTTCCCTTGAAAGGGGTGTTCGAAGACGGATGTCTGGCTTAAACCCCAAAGCAAGGACTGGAAGAGTTTCAAAGTGGCGTCCTGTCACCGAGAGTCCAGCATTCTGGTGAGAGTGCCATCAGTGAAGAAGTCAGCTGTCTCAAACCCCCTTTAGGATGAGGTTTCGACATAGGTAGCACCTTAAACGTAAAGTCCTGAATACTGGCCATAAGGTCGACTCAAACCCTGGCCAATCCGGAGCAAACCCTTGAAAGGCAATATGCTTGACATAGCCTTAGACGAAGAATCACCTGACCACTGGTGAATCCACAGCATTCGTCAGGCAGAGACTGAGCAAGCTCCAAGCTTAGCAAAAACTTTCATTGTCATTGAGGACAACCGCCAAATAATTCACTCCAGAGACTAAGAAGTCAAGGTCCCGAAGGACAACCTCCTCGGGATCCTGGCTGAGCTTACGACACACCCGGGTAACAAAGAAAGTGGCCGCTGTAGCTCTCACTCCCGCCACAGCAAAATCAAAAAGGTGCTTGAGCACAAAATCCACTAACCTGGCCTGAACACCATTCAGGACAACTCCTCCAACAGAGGGTAAAGAAGTACATGTAGTGACCTAAGCCACAGCCTTCGGTAGGACCAGTTGCTTGGTGAACTCCGGCTCCATGGGAGTCAACCGTGCCATGGCCCTAGCACATTTAAGGGGACCCTTCAGGGACTCCCATGACACTCCTATCCCAATTCGGAATGTCCAGAAGGAAAGTGGGCAGTGTACGTTGAGCACTCATGAAGAAACAGCCTGCTAACAGCTGGAGGTCACCCATATGTGAGAATAGGCTGCCTGCTTGTCCTGGGTTAAAGCAGTTACTTACCATAACAGGTGTTATCCAGGGACAGCAGGCAGTGATTCTCACAACCCACCCACCTCCTCTGGTTGGCTTCTCTGTTAACTATCTGAACTGAGCGGTGCGGTCAACTCAAAACTTCTAGTTTCTACAAGCAAGTCTGCTTGCGAGGCTTCCGCATCCGGGCTCCGTTGATGACGTCACCCATATGTGAGAATAGCTGCCTGCTCTCCCTTGATAACACCTGTTACAGTAAGTAACTGTGCTTTTACCAGGAGAAAGCACTGAACACTAACTGAGGGACTGAAGGAAACTACCTATGGGGGACTCCAGCCAGGTCTGGCCTTGGACCCAGCATATTATTGTTCCTATGTATTGCTCCATGGTGTAACCTCAGCTTGAGTACTGCGTTCAATTCTGGTCCTCGTATCTCAAAAAAGATATTGTGGAATTAGAAAAGGTTCAAAGAATGCCCAAAATAATAAAGGATGACGGAACTCTCATTTGAGAAAAGGCTAAAGAGGTTAGGGTTTTTCAGCTTGGAAAAGAGAGGGCTGAGGGGAGATATGATTGAAGACTACAGAATCCTGAGTGGTACAGATTGGGTACAAGTAGGGTTACTAGATGTCAAGAAAAACTCAGAGCTGTCCTCTTTTGAGAGGACTGTGCAGCCAGATTTCCAAAACCCGGCAGTTTGGATTTTGGAAAGCCTGAGCTCGGGGACTTGTCTGAGGGGGCCTCCAACATAAGTGGATGTGATATGACAGTGCATGCATGTGTGCAACGTCATTGCATCTACACATGCTCGGAGACCCACCAGATGTGTCCCTGAGCTCAGGGAAGGCGAGGGTTTGTGTGTGAGCATGACGGAACAGGACAGGGCCAAACAGGGCATAACTGATGGGTGGAATGGGGTGGAGCCGACGCTGGCCTGGCCCAAGCAGCAGGTTAGAGTTGCTGTTCATGCCAGTGAATATAGAGATATGAGTGAAGGTGTGCATGTGCGCGGTGAGAGGAGCGGGTGTTGGAGAGGAGGATGGATGCCCGACCCTAACCAAGAAAGTCACCCAGGGTGGATTGCCCCCTCCCAACCCCCTTTTCTATGCCACTGGTTGTAGGACAATACTTTTAAAACAGAGAAAATATTTTTCATTTAGTGACTAGTTAAGCTCTAGAACTGGTTGCTGAAAGATGTGGTAACGAAAGATTAGGTTTCTTACCTCTGCTAATCTTCTTTCTTGTAAATCTCCTCTGGAGGCTGAACTTGAGGGTTCTTGCATCTTCTCTAGCCTTGGCTGCAGAACTTACAAACAAATCCATCCCCCTTTCCGAGGTAACCTCCCTGGACACTCCCCTCGAAGCTCAGTAGGTAGCAAAGCCAGGAAGATATAGTACAAACAGGAAAAACAAGAAAAGAGAGGGGGTGCGGGGACTCCCCGTTACAAGTCAATTCTGTTTATGATAAACAAATATACAACCAACAAATGCCAATAAGGCCAAATTTGCCTAACAATAAATTTGAACATTTATAAACAGCATAACTTTACGCTAAAGGAGACACAGCCTGAGGATCAGACAGGACCACCACTAGAGACCCCTCAAACCCCTTAACCTTACCTAAAAAGACACTGATGTGTTTCTTAGCGAGGCTGGTCAAAGCCAGAAATCCAGCATACCAGTTACTGAACAGGCGACTTGCGAATTGGACAGAAAAGACTGGTGGAAGTTCAGCCTCCAGAGGAGATTTACAAGAAAGATTAGCAGAGGTAAGAAACCTAATCTTTCATTCTTGTACAATTCCTCTGGAGGCTGAACTCGAGGGACGTATCAAAGCAGTCCTAACATATTGGGGGGGGGGGGTCTAATGAGCCCGCCAACAGAACAGAAGCCCCAAAAACGGTATCATGTTTATCCGCCACATCAAGTCAGTAAAACTTGTTAAATGTATGAAGAGAGCCCACTAGGCCGCCCTACAAATCTCAGGCGAAACCGCATGTGATTCATCCCACAAGGAAGCCATGCCTCTAGTAGAGTGAGCCTTCACTCCAAGGGGAGACTTCTTCCCCGCCGACACATAGGCAGCCCAGATCAGAGATTGTCAGAGAGACGGAAGTCTTTCATGGTCTCCAGGTATCTCAAAAGGAGACGCAAATCTTGAGACTGCAAAATACGGTCCTTCAACTTGGAGCCCGAGGGAACAAAGGCAGGCAGCTGAACTTCCTGTTTAACATGGAATGAGGAAGCCACTTTCGGGAGAAAGCAGTTCTCAAAATCACCACAGACTCTGTGCTGCGGAGAAAAGTATCTCTGCATGATAGTTTGAAGCTCCAACACTCTACATGCAGAAGTGACTGCAACAAGGAAAATGGTCTTGATGGAAAGATCTTACAGAGAGATCCCATTCAGGGGTTCATAGGGCGGACGAACCAGATTTAGATTCCACGCAGGACAAGGCAGTTGCAAGGGAGGCCTCAGCCTCCCTGCCCCCGCAAGAAGCGGACAATGTCCGGGTGAGACACCAGGGAACCCCTGAGGGAAGAAGGACCCAAACATGAAAATCCCGCAAACTGAACACGGAGAGAAGAAACAGCCAGACCCTTCCTGAGGCTAGCCTGCAGAAAGTCCAAAACAGTCACCAGAGGGGGCAGATTATCCAATTGAACCCCCGCACATTAAGCCTGAAAGCACCTCCAGGCTTTGGTGTAGGCCAACACAGTAACTTTCTCTTGTTCTGAAGGAGCGTAGTAATGACTGCAGAGGAGTATCCTTTAGCTGTTAAGTTTCAAGTTTATTTAAATTCTTTGATTTACTCGCATACTCCAAATCCAGTGCGATTTACATAAGTTAAAAGTAAAAGACAAAGAAACATAACAATTAATACTAATTACAATAATACATTTAGGGAAAGGAGGCCGATAACAATTGGCCAGGCCATAAGACCAAAGTGGTCCAGATTTTTAAGCGCTGTAGGGCCTGCGTGAGCAACCTCCGGTGGCAATGAAGACGCAGACCCCGCTCCAAGCTCAACCGCATGAGGTGTGTGTACCAAGGCCGCTAGGAATACCGGACCCACGAGAAAGCCACCTGGCACAGCACGCACCCGAACATAGGCCACGGGGAAAGGACACACAGAAGGTTCCCCTCGGGCCAAAGAAGAACCAGAGCATGGAGCCCTTCACTGCCAACTTCCATGCAGCAGCTGAAAAACTGGCCACCTCCCGATCTTGGAGGACGCAATCAGATTGAAGGGTGGAAGCCCTACCGCCAAACTAAAGACTCAATGCAAGCCTGGACAGGGACCATTCTCCCGAATCCAGAATCTGTCAACTTAGAAAGTCTGCCTTAAAGTTGTCTACGCCGGCCACAGGAGCCGCAAATAGGCCACCAAAAGCCTTCCGCCGAGGAAAGAGCATCCATGCCTCCAGGCACAGCAGGGGACTCTTGAACCCCCCCGACGTATAACCCAAGCCACAGCTGTTGCATTGTCGCCTCCCGAAGGAGACACTGCCGAACCTCAACAGGACCAGACAGATCACTTGAAGTTACAGCCGATTGAACGACAACTGCTCTCCAGCGCAGTCCATTGGCCCTGGGTCAGCAGATCCGCAAACCTCTCCCCAACTGGAGAGACCTGCGTCCTGGGTCAGGGACACCCAGTCCAAGACTCCATAGGGGGAGACTTCTGTCCAGAGTAACAGGGAACAGAACCACCGCACGCCACTGGGGGCAACCACGGCAACTTCACCCCCAGTGAACCTGCTGAGGATTCCACATATCCAGAAGGGACAAAGGAAGAGGACGTAGGCGAGCTCTTGCCCACGTAAACACGTCTATGGTCACTACCAGGAAACTCAAAGCAGAACTGTAAGGCCGCTGGGGCTGAACCCCCAACAGAGCCCTAAAGGTAATCCGAAGCTTGATCTTCCAGGATTCTGGACCATGAGGAACTGGACTCCCAGATACTCCAAGTCCCGCGACAGATCGAGGTGACTCTTCCACAGATTGATTACCTCGCCGACACTCTCCAGGAAATGCACCAACCGGAGAACTGCCCTGCGGCCTTCCTCCAGCGAGAGAGCTCTGAATAGCCAGTCATCTAGGGACGACGGTACAAACACACCCTTCAAGCGCAGATGGGCAGCCACCCCCCAAGACGTTAGCAAAGGAACTGGGCGCAGACGCCAACCCAAACGGCAGAGTCACGAACTGAAAAAGCCTCCAGAGCACGTGAAGTCTCGGGAGCCTCCTGAGTTCTGGAAAAATGAGGTACGCTTCCGCGAGATCCATGGAATGCACCGTTTTCATCCTGAAACACGGAAATTGCAGGCAGTGAGTCACTGCCTACAGGTTCAGAATAGGTCACTAATCTTCGAAGGCTTGCTTTGGCACAATGAAGAGTATCTAGTTTCTCCCAGAGCCCAAGTCATCTTCTGGAACAGGTGCTATGGCCGCCATACCTAGCAACCAGCAAACCATGGCAGGCACTCTATGGGCTCTGTCTAGGTTTCCCGTGGGAGAAGACAGGAAGAAGTCTTGTGGAGGCCGGAAACACTGTACTTGAAAACCCTCTTTGAACACTTAGAGGACCCATGCATTCAAAATCACCCACTGTCATTCTGGTAGATAGGCCAAAAGTTTCCCCCTGATCCAAGGGCGAGGTGTCACATGCCAGGTGTCTGAACTTCCCTTGAAAGGGGTGTTCGAAGACGGATGTCTGGCTTAAACCCCAAAGCAAGGACTGGAAGAGTTTCAAAGTGGCGTCCTGTCACCGAGAGTCCAGCATTCTGGTGAGAGTGCCATCAGTGAAGAAGTCAGCTGTCTCAAACCCCCTTTAGGATGAGGTTTCGACATAGGTAGCACCTTAAACGTAAAGTCCTGAATACTGGCCATAAGGTCGACTCAAACCCTGGCCAATCCGGAGCAAACCCTTGAAAGGCAATATGCTTGACATAGCCTTAGACGAAGAATCACCTGACCACTGGTGAATCCACAGCATTCGTCAGGCAGAGACTGAGCAAGCTTAGCAAAAACTTTCATTGTCATTGAGGACAACCGCCAAATAATTCACTCCAGAGACTAAGAAGTCAAGGTCCCGAAGGACAACCTCCTCGGGATCCTGGCTGAGCTTACGACACACCCGGGTAACAAAGAAAGTGGCCGCTGTAGCTCTCACTCCCGCCACAGCAAAATCAAAAAGGTGCTTGAGCACAAAATCCACTAACCTGGCCTGAACACCATTCAGGACAACTCCTCCAACAGAGGGTAAAGAAGTACATGTAGTGACCTAAGCCACAGCCTTCGGTAGGACCAGTTGCTTGGTGAACTCCGGCTCCATGGGAGTCAACCGTGCCATGGCCCTAGCACATTTAAGGGGACCCTTCAGGGACTCCCATGACACTCCTATCCCAATTCGGAATGTCCAGAAGGAAAGTGGGCAGTGTACGTTGAGCACTCATGAAGAAACAGCCTGCTAACAGCTGGAGGTCCGAAACCAGGGTAAAACACCTGAAGACTCAGAAAGGAGGGCAGGTCATCGGTCAGACCAAAAGAGCCTGCATATAGCTGGGACAACCCCAATCATTGGGGACCTGCTGGCAGTGGGATCCCGAAGATCCACTAGAAAAACCACCTTGGTGGATGCCATAGCAAAAAAAAATCTGCAACAGCAAATGGACAGAAGCAATGGCGGAAACCGACAATCCGCTCTCCGGTGTCACTGAAGAGAAACACAAAGACATGCTGCAGCACTGGATACAATTTGGAAGAAGCAGGCAACCTTTTTACAACCATAAAAACCTGACACAATATCCAACACTTGCAGGTGGAAAATATGCACTGGCAGCAAAAGCCGCTCATCGTGCCATAGTTGTAGTTCTCTCAGACAAAGGAGGAGACTTTTTCCCCCCGAAACTGCGCTTGCACTTCCATGAAGCACGTTTCGCACTCGTTTGAGGGGGACTAGACGCATCAAAAGCATCTCTGATAGAAGTGGAGGCAAAATGTAGAATCTGCATACACCTCACCCCCCACAAATCCGAAAGCCATCCACCATAATTGAGGCATGAATTCATGCCATCCTGTTTTGAGGTGGCCATCTGTGAAGTTTGGAAAAAAACGAAGCTTCTAAGGGCAAAAAAATATACTTTTAAAAGTTTTAAAGAAAATCCAAGATGGCTGCCCCGGGTGCCAATTTTGCCCTAAAACGACCCAGGAAAATGGTGGGGTGGGGATAGGGCATGCAGGGAAAACACCCAAATCCCACTTTTGAAGACCCCCCAAAATCGCCATGACAAACATGCATCCAGTCTGTGCTGCATTGAACAAAAACGGCAGGCCAGCTGACAAGCAAGCATGGAGATCTATTACCTCAGGAAGCTGGGGAAAACTGGATTTTTCACATCTTCTGACCACCTCACCTTCCCTGTCACCGAAGACAGCAACTACCCGGACCCTCCAGGAAATTTTAGGGAAGGCACGCGGTCCGGTTCTGATCCCGGCGTACCTCCACAGAACTGCAGCAGCCTGCACTCTACCCATTTGCATACCAACCCGGGGCAAGATGGTTCTCGATCCTGGAACCTGAAATGACCTGCAGGCTATCTAGGGGGCTTACTGCAGTTTCTGCTAACAGTGCACCCCTGAGAAGCAGACAATCTTTAAGTAAAAGTCTGTGATTTTCCGCCGGTCCCCCATAGTGAATCTGCAGCACTTGAGCAATACCCGCAGCACAGAACAAAATAAAAGACTAGAAATTGAGAAAAAAATTCACAAACAGAAGAAATTAGAAGTCAGCAGCAAGGCTGCAGAAACAAACTGAGCTTGGAGGGGAGTGTCCAAGGAGGTTACCTTGGAGAGGGGGTGGATTTGTTTGTAAGTTCTGCAGCCAAGGCAAGAGTAGATGTAAGAACCCTCCAGTTGAGCCTCCAAAGGAATTGTACAAGAACAACAGCAGTTATGTAGCTGGGTTTAAAAAAAGATTTGAACAAAGTCATGGTCAGGAGGAAAAGTCTGTAGTCTGCTATTGAGACTGCTTGCCCTGGGATCGGTAGCATGGAATGTTGCTACTATTTGGATTTCTGTACTTGGTCACTATTGGAAACAGGATAGTGGGCTAGATGGACCATTTGTCTGACCAGGCCAGTATATCTATTATATTGGTTTTGAAAAAAACCCCGAAAACTAAATTTTCCGTGTCTTTGAATGAAAGCTCTTCAAGCATAAAGTAAAAAAAAATAAAACAACAGCCTGAGCATACGTTATTATTATCCTCCACGCGCGGCGCACTTTTCTTACATTTCAAGGCCGCCTGTTTCCAGTGCGTGCCGCGTCTTTCCGGCGGCACGCAACAGCAGGTGGGGGAGGCGGTTCCGGAGTTCAATCGAGCTGGTGACAGCCAGTCAGTGAATCGCGCCATGTGAATGTGACTTGCGCCTGCGCGCCCCGCCTGGGATCTTCCAAAATGATGATGGTTGCTGGCCCTGAATGAGCGGATGGAAAGCAGAGGGGGGGGGGAGGGGGGCTTTCTCCGGTTTACAGTTCTTGCTGTGACATTTGTGTGGTCTTTACTGGGCTAGTTGAACCTATGATAGTAGAATGACTCAGGGAAAGAAAAAGAAACGGGCGCACCGCAGTGTAATGCTGGCCAAGAAGATTGTTATTAAGGATGGTGGCACGGTGAGTTGAACCCTGGTCTTGTTCGTTTAGTGGGGGGTGGGGGGGGGGAGGGGGCGTGTTATTTTTCCTAGGCAGGGTAGTTTCTTTCTTTTTATTTTAATTACCTCGACTGGGCTGCCTGACATGTAATCTGGAGGTTATTTTTATTGCTCTCTAAACCCGTCAAACTAAGGGGATTGAAAGTAAACATTTTTTTGCTCTCACAAACTTGCTTTTTGTTATTTAATTTCTCCCTCCATGAAAGTCCTTCCAAGTTTGGTACATAAATTGAGTTATTTTAAATGTTAGAAACTGAAGCTGTCACTTCTACTCCCCCTTATAATTTTTATAACGCTGCTAGATGTACGCAGCACTGACAGTAGACAAAGCTGGTTCCTGCGCTATAGGGCTTACATAGCTAGACTGTGAAAAGGGAAATAATGTATTTTGCCTCCTTTGCCTTTACATTTAATTTATATGTGATCTAGGGTTCAGTAGTAATGTGATGTACATATTTCAGTGTGAAAACAGAATAGAAAGTCACAAGAACTAGTTAAAAGTGGCAGTTAGGTTTTGAAATTAGGAATAACAATAATTTTAAACAAATATACAACGAATGGTCTTAAAACGTAATTGTGGGTATAGTATTAGAATATACAGAGGAGCTTTGGCCATAGGAAACCATATAGCTGAGCTGTAGGTGAAACATCTTTCTGTGAAATACTTTCCTACACTATACAAAAAGGGTGGGGAATAACTGTTGCCCTGGTTGGCTTTTGCTCTGCCTGAACCTTGCAAATTTCTTACAAGTTGTTGAACATGATTTCATTTCAAAATGCCCCATTTAGTTAAAAGTGAGTGTGAGCTAGTTGTTAAGTCATTTTTTCCACCTTAAGGGGAATAGTAATGTTATAGTAGTATTAGTTTTTTAGCATAATGAATAGCTAGTGTTGTTAAAACTAGTTCTTGTTGGTTGTATGAGGATGCTTTGAACAGTTTTGTAAAAAAGCAAGTTAAACAACATAATACAGTACTTTATTTCTGTTCTACAAATACCTTATAGTTCTATGCAGTTCACATAAGAGAAAATGGTATATTTACAGCAAAGTACATATTTAAATAATACAGGTTATTTTATGATCATGACGGGCATAGCCATGCAATTGATCATGAGTAATTGGAAAAACCATGACAGATTAAGTTACGCTTTTTGGTGGGTGAATGTATGCACTACATACAAATATGAAAGAATTAATGCAGAATGGGGGGATTTAGTGGTGTATTTAATCAAGTTTGGAGCCCATTGACTATAATATTTATTTAATTACACATCCATGGGGGGAGGGGGGAGGGGGGAAGGGAAATAAATAAATACTGATGGTGACATTTAGGTAACTTTAAGAATTATTTAAATCATTTATTATGTTAAATTGTATTATTATTTAATATATGTAATTGAAAATCTCGAATGATTTATAAGTTGCCTGTACAGATAATAGTGCATTGTATGTAATACCTACTGTTCTTTATTGTTTGGCACTGTTTTTAGTTTAAAAATCAATAAAGATTAAAAAATAAAATACAGGTTTAATATTCAATCACTATCATTCCCCCAAAACTGTCTAAACAAATAGTTGTGCCAAATGTTTCATCCCTGGCTACAGTCCATGTGTGCTTCTTTCATTTATATTCATGATAACTTATAATTTTTTATTTATTTATTTATTTGGATTTATTATCCATCTTTATGAAGAGATTCACTGAAGGTGGGTGAAATGAAAATGTCTTAAATCACTTAACTCGCATTTGAGCCAAAAGGAATTGAGCATTCTAGCTGTCTTTTAAGGTTTTTTTTAAAGAACATGTAAATATCAACAAGGAAATGGGTTTTTAACAGAAATAGTTGAGTAGGAAGGAAGGGGGGGAAGGAGAATTAAGGAGAAGCACATTTTAAGGGATAGTAACTGGAATATGGACATCAGGATTGAGAAAAAATTACACAAAACTATAGCAAAGATCATATTTTGCCACAGATCTTGCCTGCTGTTTTTGTTTTATGTGTGTGATAGAAACCATGAAGGAACTACAGTTTGCAGTTTGGGGGAATCTAATAACTTTTCTGTTGTATGCTTTTGTTAAAAAAATAAAACAGTTTGTATCCTGTTTACCTTTTCTCATATGTACAAACTTTTCTGAAGGGGATGCAAACTGATTTGGAACGTTTGAATCAAGTTTATGGGGCCTTTTTATAAAGCTGTACTAAAATGTGGCCTGCACTGTTATTAACACGTGGGTTTCCTGTGTATTGAGGCCACTTTTTAGTGTGGTTCTGAAATGGCTGCAGCTTGCTTTTCCTATTAATGGCCACATGCTAATTTTGAAATTAGTGTGTGGCCTTTAGGTGGTGGTAAGGGCAGATGTGCTATTTTGTAGGTGGTAGGGGCTCCTGTGCTCAGGGTAGGATTAATTCATCGAGGGCCCCTAGGCACACAAGTACACTGTGCCCCCTGCCCCTCCCCACCCTACCATGTGTCCAGGAGGAAACAGGAAGCTGCGTCAAAGGGAAGCTTTGGGCAAGCAGCACCGCTTGCACAATTACAGTTCCCGTTGCCTTTCTTACCCGCGTTGCTTGCTTGTCTTTCTTTCCGTCGATGGAGGGGGCTGCGTTGCCGATCGATGCTGGAGGGGGCCATCGCCGTTTGGAAAAAACAACGTTGATGCCCTCTTTCATCGAGCCCCTCTGATCATTTTGGACCCTAGGCACGTGCCTACTTGGCCTATTGGTCAATCCTGCCCTGCCTGTGCTAACCCTACGCTAATTGGGCAGCATAAGCGACATACCTGTGCTACCCAATTAGTGCAGGGAATGTCTACTCTTTGCCTCAAAATTCCCCCACACTAAAAAATATTTCCTATTTTGTTAGTATAGTATTAGTACTCATCAATCCGAGGACTACCGTGGGATGTTTGAGCGCATCCCACATTAGTGCCTTTGTAACCTGGGGTAAACACCTGCTAATGCTTACCACTGCTTATTAAAATGACCCATATAATCTAACCCATTTTTTTTTTTTTTTTTTACCACTATCTAGTTGTGATTATCAACATACCTTGTATTTTAATTAAATTCTGATAGATAGATTTGTAACTGTTCAGATAACTCGCTCTAGTAGTGCATGTTGACTAAAACCTAAAGGGGGCTTCAAGCCGCAGCCCCGAGATTAGTTTACCAGCAGCTTAAAAAGTTTGCATCGCACTGGTTTAGAGTAATACAATAATGCTCTTTTATACTTAAACTGTCAGTGCAAATTGGTAGGAAAGGAAATGGGATTTGATATATCTCCTTTTCTGTGGTTACAATCAAAGTAGGTTACATATTAAATACAGGTACTTTATTTTGCAGTGCCGCCTACCCCCCCTGAAATCTGTGCAAATCTCTGCTGCACAACTCATCTTCTACCAACCTTGCTACACTCATGTCACTCCTCTCCTTAAATCACTTCACTGGCTCCCTATCCGCCTTCACATACAATTTAAGCTCCTATTGCTGACCTACAAGTGTGTTCATTCTGCTGCCCCTCAATATCTCTCCTCTCTCCTTATATACCTCCCAGAGAACTCTGTTCCTCAGATAAGCTGCTCTTAGCTGTACCCTTCTCATCCACTGCCAATTCCAGACTTCGTTCCTTTCATCTAGCTGCCCCCTATGCCTGGAATAAATTACCAAAGTTTGTCTGCCAAACCCCTTGCCTTCCCTTGTTTAAAAGCAGACTGAAAACCCACCTTTTTGATATCCTTCAAATCCTACTGCCCTTCAACCCAGTCAGCAGATTAACTGTTCCCCTTAACTGTATCCATGACATCCTGTTTGTCTTGTCTGTTTAGATTGTAAGCTCTTAAGAGCAGAAACTGTCCTTTTGTGACTCTGTACAGTGCTGTGTATGTTTGGTAGTACTATAGAAATAATTAATAGTACCGGTAGTAGTATTTGGCAAGACAGGTATGGAAAACTTGAGCTTTCTTACTGATTGTATTTATATCGGTTTTATAGTTAATTTCTAAGCCCTAAATGTTTTGTATTATATTGTATAACAGCTTTTCTCATTCCGTATTCAATTCCATAATCTGAAGGTGTTAGATCTGTCCTCTGCATAGCTTGTCAAACCAGTTATTAGTTACTAGTGTTCATTTCTGGCTGCAGGATCTTGGCATTCCCATGATTCTCTTATTCCCGTGATTCTCTTTTGGATGATGTGTAATTTAATTTGCCTTAGAACAGAAACCTGAATGTGAACTCAGTTGCTTAGGAAAGAACTAATATATCTACATCCAAAATTTTTCAGCTTAATTTATTCGGAGTCCCACAAGGATCAGTATAGTCACCTATTCTGTTCAATATCTTCATTGCTCTTTTGTTAATTATTATTTAGGAAATTGATCTAAAAGTTTGTTGTTATGCAGATGACATTTTAATCACTGCTAAATTTGATCTGGTTCAGTTGGATCTAGGAGCAATCATAGAAGGGCAGAAAGCGACTTAAGTGGCTAAACCTGCATAAACTTGTTCATAATATTGAGAAATGTATTTCATGTTGGGTCACAGGCCACTATCCTCAACCACTTGTCAACTTAGGGTGGAAAAACCATACCAACTATACTTAATTTTAAATATTTGGGAGAAATAGTAAATCATCAATTAACTTTTGAGGAACAAGTCTCTATCCTGTTCTTATTCTCTGAGACTAAACCAATCAGTGAGGGAATACAGCCGTATATATTGGCATGAACAAAACAAAAAACGCACTGTTATTGTGTTTAGCAGGGACTCGCATTCATCCAGTAAAACAGCAAAATAATAAAAAAGTCATAAATAGAAAAGTAGAGAAAAACAGACCTCATACACGGACAGCTGGGACTATACTGTACCTTAAGCCAGTGGTTCCCAACCCTGTCCTGGAGGAACACCAGGCCAATTGGGTTTTCAGGCTAGCCCTAATGAATATGCATGAAGCAAATTTGCATGCCTATCACTTCCATCATGTGCAAATCTCTCTCATGCATATTCATTAGGGCTAGCCTGAAAACCCGATTGGCCTGGTGTTCCTCCAGGACAGGGTTGGGAATCACTGCCTTAAGCTATCCGTATCATCACTGGTCTGAAAAATCTCCACATTCCATCAATCAATCTTTCATTTTCAAAACTTCTTCTCTTTAAAGACTGGAAACTTGTCAATTTCACCTGCATAAAACTTTTTGATAATGGCTATAGCTGGGAAAAAAATCAGATTGAAAAATAGGAGACTTATCTTTAAGCACTGTGGCAGTCCATTCTACTTCTTCATAGGACGCCCCGACTTCTTAATTCTGACAGACAGTAACTTCTGTTTCGCCTGTTCAATGAGGCTACATCAGGGGGAAAAAACTTAGCTATTATTTCTCCTGCCACCAATAGGTATCAAAAACACTGTCACGCATCTCCAAAGGCAAGTACACAAGTGGTCAGTGTTATGGGAATAGTGTTTACATGTGCACGTATACATTTTTTTTGCTGCTTTTTGATGTTTTAGTTTTGGGGATTTTGTTAGTATTTTTGGTTTTGTGCTTTGTTCCCTTTACCCGAGTGTCTAGCAAATCACGCTTCACGATAATGAGGACGGCATGACGCCCGGCTCTTTTTGAATGAGCTGGGCACGTCTCTCGGTCCCGCAGCCATTTTGGGAGTATGCCAGTGCCTTGTGTACTTGCCTTTGGAGATGTGTGACAGTGTTTTTGATACCTATTGGTGGCAGGAGAAATAATAGCTAAGTTTTTTCCCCTGATGTAGCCTCGTTGAAGAGGCAAAACAGAAGTTACTGTCTGTCGAGATTAAGAAGTCGGGGCGTCCTATGAAGAAGTAGGAATGGACTGCCCCAGTCAGAGTGCTTAAAGATAAGTCTCCTATTTTTCACGCTGATTCTTTATGACTTGTATTACATAGGCATTTTTTTCCCAGCTGTAGCCATTATCAAAAAGTTTTATGCAGGTGAAAATTGACAAGTTTCCAGTCTTTAAAGAGAAGAAATTTTGAAAAAGAAGTCTATTTGATAAATGAAAGACTGATTGATTGAATATTCATCTGTGGAGTTTTTTTCAGACCAGTGATGATACAGATAGCTTACGGCCTGTTTTACAAAGCCGCGCAGCTTTGTAAAAGAGGTCGTTAGGGTACAGTGTAGTCCCGGCTGTCTGTGTATGAGATCTGTTTTTCTCCACTTTTCTATTTATGATTTTTTTTATTATTTCACTGTTTTACTGGATGAATGTGAGACCCTGCTAAACACAATAACAGTGCGTTTATTCTCTGAGAACGATGTGAGCAGTCAGAGGATTTTTTGAGGAAAAAAATTTATGTACCTTGATTTATGCATTTATAAAATCAAACTTGACTATTGTAACATTATATGGGAATTTTGAAAAACAATCTTAGGAGGCTTCATACAGTACAAAGTACTGCACTTAAGATCTTAGGAATAAAAAAAGGTCAAGTTTTGACAGGGTAATACCTGCTTTTTTTGCAACTTTACTGGCTACCAATTATATATAGGACTCAATTCAAAAATCTTTTGTTAATGCATAGAGCCTTTTTCTTGCGTTCTCCAGCTTACCTACATGCGCTTACTATTCTTTACATGCCAGCAAGTACACTTGGATCTTTTCAGGACAACGGTCTACCCTCAGTTCTGCCCTCAGAATCAACCAGAAATAAAGCTTCCTACTTTATAGCACCAAAACTCTGGAACTACCTTCTACACAATTTGCGCTTGGAGGCTAACTTTAAAATTTTTAAAAAATATGTTGAAGCCTTTTTTTTCTCTCAAAGAAGCCTTTGAGGTAGATTTGCCCCAGGAGACAAATGTCTATTAAATATAGTGAACAATGGATCAGAATGTATGGTCTTGTGGTTACTACATTCTTTACTTTGGGTTTCTTTTACAAAGCTGCGAAGCAAACATTCCAGTGAGTTTTCTTGGACAATGCAACAGTGGTAGCTTTATGTCAATTGGCAGGGAAGCACCAAGAGTGCTCCATTACGGTTGGAGGCCCAAATGCTTTTTCATTGGGCAGAGATCCACCTGTTGACTCTCAGCGCCACATTTAGCGGGAGTGGACAGTATGCAAGCAGATTTCCTCAGCCAGCAGACTCTGGATTAGAGAGCTGCACGGGGATGACGGGAATCCCGCGGGTTCCCCCTTCGGGTCACGGGGATCCCATGAAGACGCCCCCTAGGGTCACAGGGATCCCGTGGGGACGCCCCCTAGTGTCGCAGGGATCCTGTGGGGATGCCCCTCGTGGTCTCGGGAATCCCGCAGGGTTCAATACAACTCGTCTGATTTTCCTACCTGCCCTGCTGCGAGGCTCATCTTCCATTTCCTGCCTGCCCTGCCGCAGCACATAGCCAATTGGAAGTCTTCCCCGATGTCAGCGCTGACATCGGAGGGAGGGCTCATGGAAAACTTCCGGTCGGCTATGTGTGCTGCGGCAGGGCAGGCAGGAAATGGAAGACGAGCCTCGCGGCAGGGCAGGTAGGAAAATCATAGAAACATAGAAATAGACGGCAGATAAGGGCCACGGCCCATCAAGTCTGCCCACTCCAATGACCCTCCCTATCTATCTTTGCGGATAGATCCCACATGTTTGTCCCATTTGGCCTTGAAATCTGGCACGCTTCCGGCCTCAATAACCTGAAGTGGAAGACTATTCCAGCGATCAACCACCCTTTCGGTGAAGAAGAACTTCCTAGTGTCACCGTGCAGTTTCCCGCCCCTGATTTTCCACTGATGCCCCCTTGTTGCCGCGGGACCCTTGAAAAAGAAGATATCCTCTTCCACTTCGATGCGACCTGTGAGGTACTTGAATGTCTTGATCATATCTCCCCTCTCTCTACGTTCCTCGAGTGAGTAGAGCTGCAACTTCCCTAATCGCTCCTCGTATGGGAGCTCCTTGAGTCCCGAGACCATCCTGGTGGCCATTCTCTGGACCGATTCCAGTCTCAGCACATCCTTGCGGTAATGTGGCTTCCAAAATTGCACACAGTACTCCAGGTGCGGTCTCACCATGGATCTATACAGTGGCATAATGACTTCAGGTTTACGGCTGACGAAACTCCTGCGTATGCAACCTATGATTTGCCTTGCATGAAGCTTGCTCAACTTGATTTGCAGACTTCATGTCTTCCCTGACAATCACCCCTAAGTCTCTTTCTGCTTCAGTTTTTGTCAAGATCTCGCCATTTAGGGTGTAAATCTTGCATGGATTTCGGCTTCCCAGGTGCATGACTTTGCATTTTTTGGCATTGAAACTGAGTTGCCAGGACCTAGACCAGTGCTCCAGTAGAAGTAGGTCATGCATCATATCATCTGCCATTGAATTATTGTCTATTGTGCTCTTGTTCACTACATTGCTTAGCTTGGCATCATCGGCGAATAATGTTATTCTTCCTCGGAGCCCTTCTGTCAAGTCTCTTATGTAGATGTTGAACAAGATCGGGCCCAGGACGGAGCCCTGTGGCACTACACTTATCACCTCCAACATTTCGGAGGGGGTGCCATTCACCACTACCCTCTGAAGCCTACCTTCAAGCCAGTTCCCAACCCAATTTGTCAATGTGTCGCCCAAACCTAAAGAACTCATCTTGCTTAGCAACCTGCGGTGTGGTACGCTATCAAATGCTTTGCTGAAATCCAGGTAGACGATGTCCAGGGACTCACTGGATCCAGCTTCCTCGTCACCCAGTCAAAGAAGCTGATCAGGTTGGATTGGCAGGATCTCCCCTTAGTAAATCCATGTTGGCGGGGATCCCGTAGTTTCTCCTCGTCCATGATTCTATCCAATTGGTGTTTGATTAGGGTTTCCATTAGTTTGCTCACTATCGATGTGAGACTCACTGGTCTGTAATTTGCCATCTCCATCTTGGAGCCTTTCTTGTGGAGTGGGATGATGTTAGCTGTCTTCCAGTCCATCGGGACGTTACCTGTACTAAGGGAGAGATTGAAGAGCGCGGATAGCGGTTCTGCTAGGACATCACCCAACTCCCTGAGCACCCTAGGGTGTAAGTTGTCAGGCCCCATTGCCTTGTTGACCTTGATTTTTGACAGCTCGCAATAGACGCTGCTGGGTGTAAACTTGAAATTACTAAACGGGTCAACTGATTTAACCCTTGTCTGTGGCTGAGGGCCGATTCCCGGCGCCTCGCGGGTGAAGACTGAGCAGAAGTATTTATTTAACAGTTGGGCTTTTTCCGAGTCCGTTTCTACATAGTCTCCGTCTGGTTTTCTGAGACGTACTATCCCGCCCGAGTTCTTATTTCTGTCACTGATATACCTGAAGAAAGATTTATCTCCTTTCTGGATGTTCTTTGCAAAAGACTCCTCCATGCGGAATTTGGCTTCCCTAACTGCTGCTTTGACGGCCCTTGACTTGGCCAGATATTTTACTCTAGAGTCCTGTGTCCCTGATTGTTTGTAAGAGATGAATGCTTTTTTCTTCTCTTTGATGATGTCCGAGATCTCCGTAGAGAACCACTGTGGCTTGTTGTTCCTACTCCGTTTGCTTACTGATTTAACATAGCGGTTTGTTGTTTCCTGTATGGTGGCTTTCAGAGTTGACCACATTTCTTCCACGCTGTCGGTGTCTGCTTGGCTTTGTAGCGCCTGGTGAACGAAGTCTCCCATGTCTTGGAAGTTTGTGTCTTTGAATTTGAGAACCTTGGTCATTGAGGTAGATTTCTTGAAACCTTTCCTGAGATTGAACCATATCATATTGTGGTCACTGGAGGCCAAAGTTTCACCCACCGAGACCTCTGTGATACTTTCCCCATTGGTAAGTACTAGGTCCAGTATTGCCTGATTCCTTGTTGGTTCAGATACCAGTTGCCTGAGTCTTGCTCCATTCAAAGAATTTAATAGCTTCCTGCTGTTGCCGGAAGCAGAGGAAAGTGTGACCCAATCCACATCAGGCATGTTGAAGTCACCTACCAATACTGTGTCACCCCGCAAGGTGATATTCTCTATATCTCCGATTAATTCCTTATCTAGGTCATCTTGATGTCTTGGGGGGTCTGTATACTACGCCAAGATACAGGCATTTGTCCTTCCCTGTGGCCAAATTTACCCAAAGGGATTCCCCAGTGTACTGTACATCCGTGATTCTGGTGACCTTAATGTCATCTTTAGTATATAATGCTACACCACCTCCCATTTTACCCTCCCTGTCCCGGCGAAGCAAGTTGTAACCTGGTATGACCATGTCCCACCCGTGGGAGTCTGTGAGCCAAGTCTCAGATATCGCCATTACATCCAGGTCGGCATTCCTCATTTCTGTTTCCAAGTCTAGGATCTTATTTCCCAGACTGTGGGCGTTGACGTACATAGCCCTCCACGTTGTGTGTTTGTTGTATCTCAGTGGGGACGATCCCTCTTTATCAACTAGGACCCCATTAGCATTATTCGCATGTCTCTTACACTCCCTAGCATTATTCGCCTGTCTCTTACACTCCATAGACCCAGAGCTAAAGCTTGAACCTGTCTCGGACTCCCCATGACTATAGTGTGCTCCTATCTCAGACTCGGTAATGTGTGTACCCTGTGGGGGTATTCCCGTTTGGGCTACTCGAGCTCCTTTAGTGCAATTTGCAACGTGTGCACTCTCTCTGGTCCCAGAATTATAATGTGTACTCCCTCTAGACCCAGAATTGCTATGTATCCTCCCCCTAGACCCAAAATTGTAATGTGTCCCAGAAATATAGAATTTACTTAGCTCAGTCTCAAAAGAGTATTGGTAGCTTAGCTCGTCAGGTGGGTTGTTTGTGCCCGTACCCTCCCCCAACTTACCTAGTTTAAAGCCCTGTGTAGTAGGCGGGCTAGACGGTGTCCAAGGACGTTCTTCCCCCTCCTGGTCAGGTGTAACCCGTCTGGTCCCAGCAGTCCTTGCAGTGCCTCTCCGTGGTGTAGGAACCCAAAGTTCATCTCCTTGCACCATCCCTGCAGCCAGTCGTTCACCCTCCGGACTCGATCCTCTCTGGCACTGCCCTTGCCCCTCACTGGGAGGATCGAGGAGAAGACCACCTGCGCATCCATCCTCCTCAGATGAGCAGTGTTCTCCCTAGCACCCGGTTGTCCCCCTGCCAGCTCAGCCGGTGCAGAGCCCTCTTCTCAAGCACAGGTTCTCTCGACATGAACTCTCAGGCCTTGAGCATGCGCACATGCTCAAAGCACAGCACAGGAAACAGATCTTCGGGCACCGGCACCAACGCACAGGACATGCTGGTGCCGGTGCGGAGGCTACACTAAAGTAAGAAGAGGGTTCGGGTAGGTTGGGGGGACCTCAGGTCGCGGCGGAGGGGTGCCCGATGGCGGCGGGGGGTGCCGAATCACGGGGGAAAGGGTGCTGGTTCACGGGGGGGGGGCGCTCGCAAATCGAGGCGCGCTCAGTTTCCGAGGCGCCGATTTTGCAAATGTTTTGCTCGTCTTGCAAAACAATCGCAAACCGGTGCACTTGTAAACCGAGGTACCACTGTAATAAAGTTTCTTTGCTTATTTGTAAATGGGTTTCTACCAGAGCCTTTAATTCAATAGCATAATTAAATGAAATAACTATTTCTGAAGTTTATAGGGACGGGCGGGGATAGAGGGGATTCCTCGTGGGGACGGGTGGGATTTTGACGGGGACGGGTGGGATTTCAGTCCTCACGCAACTCTCTACTCTGGATCCCAGAAAATGGACTCTATCTCAGGAAGCGTTCAACATCATTGTGAGCCTGATGTTCGACCTGATGGTGTCAAGGTCCAATAAGAAAATTATTTGGCTTTTCAGTTGAAGATAGGAGCCAGGAAGCACCAGCCTTGTGCGCATATTTGGCGCCTCTTCGAGAACTAATGTTTGCTCAGACTGTCATTCCCCTGTGTCCCTGTTGTGCACATCTTGGAGTTTTTGCAAGACGGCCTGGAGTGCGGCTTTGCCTGGTCCTCCCTAAGGGGTCAGGTGGCAGCCTTGTTCTTTAGGGATCTCTTGCATGGTCGATGGTTGTAGTCTCTTCCTGATATGATCCATTTCTTGAGGATGGTGAAGTTGATTCTACCTCCAGTTCGCCCTTCGGTTCTAGCTTGGGATTTCAACCTGGTACTTTCCATGTTGATTTGTCCTCCATTTGAGCCCTTTGGCTCTTGCACTGTGAAGGACCAGTGTTCTCCCTAAGGCCTTTTAGCCGGGTGCTCCGCCCGGCTAATTTAGATGACCGCCCGGCTGTCATCTCGATCGCAAATCCTACTGCTGCCGCCGCTACTCAACTTTTTTTTTTTAAAAACCCACTCACCGGCTTGGAGATTTCCCGGGCTGACTCGGCACAGCCTGAATTGCCGCCGAAAGTGTTTGACTCCTGCCTGACTTTTTTTTTTTTTTTAACGCCAGTAAGCGACTTGAACCCATGCTCCGGGGCTCTAACTTGTGCATGCTGGCTTCCCATTTCTTCCCTCAAAAACCAGAAGTTATGTCCCGGGGGGAGAGAAGAGAAGGGAAGCCGGCACGCACATGTTAGAGCCCCGGAGCATGAGTTCGCTACAGGCTAAGGCGGGAGACAGGTTAGCGATGGAGGGAAGCTTACAACTTGCCTTAGTCTGTAGTGACTCTGCAGACGAGTATGTGAGATGGGAGGGATGGGAAGAGAAATGCTACTGTACTCAATTCTAACTTTACTATTGACGTAGGTGTTGTCCGCTTCCCCCCCCCCATACACACACTATAAAGAATTAAATTAAAGTTGTATTAACATCAAGCAGCTTTCAAATGACATTATAATCAAATAAAAATAAAATATTTTTAATACATTGCTAATTATTACCTGCATCTTTACCTACACTGTTTTGCTCTAGCTTTCACTTTGATCTTTATCTGCTACTTTTTTATTTTGCTGTAGTGCAATCACACAGGTCTCCTTCAAGGCTCAGTAACACTTCTCCATAAATTATGTGGAAGAGGTCTGGAAGTGGGGATCGTATCTATTTCATATCCTCAGTGAGACCTCAGGAAGGAACCTAGTGATCAAAACATTATTAGAGGTGCTGTAGAGCCGTTGCTTGTATGACTGGATGAGCTATATTTATCCTTTTTTTTTTTTTTTTAAGTTGTTTAAATTCATGCAGAAATAAATGGCTAGATTGAGCCTAATGACTTTTAAACCTCTATACCATTTGAAAGAGGGCGAATAACTAATTATTCACTTCTAGAATTGGATACTTCTTATATTTAGTAAAAATATTCTGGCACAAGTGTCAAACCTTAAAAAAGGAAGTCATATTGAGCATTGGAAAATAATAATTAACTAATAAAAATAATACACATTTAATTTAATTTTCCCCACCCAAATTTCCCCACCCCACCCGGCTACTTTTTCATGCCACCCGGCTGGAAATATTTCTGGGGAGAACACTG
Source organism: Geotrypetes seraphini (assembly GCF_902459505.1). Taxonomy (NCBI): domain Eukaryota; kingdom Metazoa; phylum Chordata; class Amphibia; order Gymnophiona; family Dermophiidae; genus Geotrypetes; species Geotrypetes seraphini. The sequence continues at coordinate 15,156,808 of NC_047095.1, read as the reverse complement.
AGGACCTTACTTTGAAGATGGTTTTTCTTGTAGCCATTTCCTCAGCTCGGCACATGTTGTTGTTACAAGCCTTTTCTTGTTGTGCTCCCTTCTTGGAGTTTTCGAAGGAGCGTGTAGTGCTGCATTCTGTTCCTTCCTTTCTTTCTAAGGTTGTTTCCCCTTTTCATGTGACTCAGACTGTTGCCCTTCTGGTTTTGGGTACTTGGGAGGGTATTTAGAGCAGAGGCAGTTGCACAATTTGGATGGCGTCAGAGTTCTCCACACTTATGTGAAACGGACTTGGGAGTTCAGACAGCCAGATTGTCTTTTTATTCTCCTGGCGGGTAGTCATAAGGGGTAAGGTGCTTCTAAGGCAGTGATGGCGAACCTTTTAGAGACCGAGTGCCCAAACTGCAACCCAAAACCCACTTATTTATCACAAAGTGCCAACACGGCAATTTAACCTGAATACTGAGGTTTTAGTTTAGAAAAAACAACTCATACATTAACATCTTTTGTCTTAAAAGAAAACCACAATGATCTTCCACTATCTGTTCTTGCTTTTTTGCTGTATTCGTTTTTGGGTGTTCAAGACTTGGGGCCTGTTTTACAAAGCCGCACGGCAACAGCCCTGAAGCCCTGTAAATCTCTAAGGGCTTCGGAGCCGTTACTGCGCAGCAGTTCCTAGCGTGGCTTTGTAAAACAGGCCCTTAGAGTCTACAAAAACACAAAATTTTTTAAAAAATGAACCATCCAATACAAAATCTATCTCTATACCAAAAATAGCTAATACTGTTAGTTAACATTAAAGAAATGGATATTCCCTGAATCAACAATCTGCTCCCATCGGCTATGCCACGCTGTGGGAATCATCTTCACCACAGACTCAACAGGCTGCTGTCCGCACGGCATCCTCATGTGAACCGCCCGCCTTACCCCAGAGAGGGGAGGGAGGAAGCACTCCCATTGGGCTGCTGGGAAGAGGGGCGGGTGATGTGAGAAATGTCCTCATGCGCGCGTGGAGTGGGGGAAGGGAGCAGCCCAGCTCCGTGTCCCTCTGGCTTTCTAGTAACAAACTCTGTGCTGGGGTGACAGTGCTTGTGCCCACAGAGAGGGCTTTGAGTGCCCCCTCTGGCACATGTGCCATAGGTTCGCCACCACTGCTCTAAGGCTTTGATTGCGCATTGGATCAAAGAGACTATCACTTTGGCATACTTTCTTCAGAAGAAAGCAGTTCCAGATTTTCTCAAAGCTCATTCCAGTCTGGGTCAGGCGGCTGTGGCTCACTGGTTGCCCTACTGCCTCTGCACCCAGAGGTTGTGAGATCAAATCCCGGTGCTGTTCCTTGTGACCCCAGGCAAGTCACTTAATCCTCCAGTGCCCACTGCTTTGATTGTCAGTTTTGAAATGCCAAAGCAACAAAAAGGTGGCATACAAATCCCCCTTTTCCTTCCTGGGCTGAGTCCTCTCTTGTATTCTCAGTGGATATCTGTATGGCTGCAGTTTGGTCTTCTCTGCATTCTTTTTTGCATCACTATCGAGTAGACATTTAGGCTGTTTTTGGTGAGCCATTCTTGTGCCGGCACTTTGAGGCTTACACGCTTGATGGGTACTGCTTTGGTATGTCCCTTCCATCTGTGCAGGTCTAGAGGGATGATAAAGAAGAAGAAATTAGGTCTTATATGTTAATTTTTTTTTTTTTGTCCCTCCAGACCGGCACAGAACCCACCTAGTGTTTTGTGTTTGTTGATGTGAAGAGTCATTTTTTTCTTGGGATTGCAAATATATGCTTTTGTTCTTTTTGCCTTTTTCTTTTTCTGAGGAGCATAAATAGAACATAAGAATTGCCTCAGCTGGGTCAGACCAGTGGTCTATCGTGGAGTAGTGACATCTGGTTCATCTGGGTAGCTGGCAGACTGTGAGGGTAGTATTGGTTACCTATTCCAAACCTTTTCCAACTTGTGCTTTGTTTAGCACTGTTACCTTTAAAAAAATTATTCTAGACAGAGCTTTAGTTTTGAGTTTCTGCTTGGCTATTCATCAGATTGGTTCTATGAGGGACTGCACTGCCCACTTGTACTGTTAGAATTCATTGTGTTCTCGTTCTCCACCTGCTGGCAGAGGAGTGTAAACCCATCCCTCTGTGCCAGTCTGAAGGAACTAAAAGAAAGAAAGAAAATTAGCACGTAAGACCTAATTTCTCCTTAACTTATACTTCTATCTATCCAAACAGTTGCTAACTCTGTCAGATAAGTCTTGACCCCATTGTTTTATCTTTCAATGATTCTACTGACAAGAAAACTCTGGTTAATGAAGTTTGTGGGCCATTTTCTGTGTATACTTCCCATGGTCACACAACCTCCATAAAATTCAGTGGTGGGCTGCAGGATGCCCACCCTTGGTCTAGCACCTTGGTCTGTAAGAAATGTGTTGCATTCCCTGTAGTAAGCTATTTCTGTAGAATTAAAGCCTTTTGGTATATAAGAAATAAATTACATTACATTACATTACATTTTTTTCTATTTTATTATAGTCTCAAGGAATTGGTTCGCCCAGTGTCTATCATGCAGTAATAGTTATATTTTTGGAGTTCTTTGCTTGGGGACTTTTAACAGCACCCACCTTAATGGTAAGTTTGTTGTTTTTTTTTTTTTAATTATGTTTTTCTTTCTCTCTTTGTTTAAAATACCTGAAACATTGCAACACCAATTTTGAGTATAACAGACTTAAGGTGTAGTTCACATAGGCTGCCTTTTAGGATGAGTTGTTTTACAACAGGACTTGTGCTGTTTTAGCACTGGTCCAATTTTATGCAATGAGACCTAAGGCCTCTTTTACAAAGCTGCGTTAGCGGCCCTGAAGCCCATAGAGATTTAAAGGGCTTTGGGGCTGTTGCTGCACGGCAGCCGCTAGTGCGGCTTTGTAAAAGAGGCCGCTAGTTACTGGGGTTAATGTTAAAATAATATGTCTTGAATGATGGCTTGCGCTGATAACTTCCCTCCTCTGAAGAAGGCGTATTTTCCATAACGGTTCCTTAGTAAATTTTAAATGTACATATGAGTGGATCTGCTGATAGGGTTCAAAATAGAAACAGATGCCAGATTTGCCCAAATAATTAAACTTTGGTACTTGACATCTGCCACTAGACAGAAAAGAACAGGAGTAGGCTTAAGCTTGTTGAAGAGTCCTGGAATTTACAGGTGTGACAGTTGTCACCAATGATATAAAAACTGAGATTGTGAATGAATCAAAATTACATGAATAAATTAAAATACAGTATCTGCACATTACATTGAAAACTCAGCCTTGAGGCCTTGTAATAAAGAGATTAAGCTCACAGATTGGCATTCCCTGTCTAAATTGCTGATTCTACATTTCAGCTAATGCTAGGAAGTTCAGAAGGTTGATTTTGTGACTCTTAAGAGACATAGATTTATGTATGGATAAGGTTCTCAGAGGAACAGGAAATTTGGGTGTTTTACAGAGAATCTGTTTCTTATAGAATAGAAAATACAATATTACTTTGAAGGTCATACAGAAGTTAAGATGTGTCTGCAGGAAGTAGGGCTTTTTACTGACATGATTGATATTTGGAAAGGACAAAGATCAAAAGTAATTTAGGAAGAAAAGTGAAACACTGCCACCTGTTGGGTTTTAAAAACTTAACAGAATGGACATTTAATATTAACATTGACGTGAGGCATTTTTGGAAAGGAAGTCATGTGATCAACTGTGCCATTGTATTCTAAAACATGATAATTACTACAAATGATGTCACATAGGGTATAAATCTTTTTGCCTTGTTTTCTCTCTTTGAAGAGCACTGAAATTCTGAGGGCTTGCTCTTCCCAGACTATGGAAGCTCTGTCAATAAACATATTTGGTTTTTACATGGCTTTTCCTCGTCTGTTATTTGAATTTACAGAACAGAGTCTTTAGCCCAATCATGTGGGAAAGAGAATCCATTCTGGCAATTCTTTTGGCCTCAATGTTCAAGTCTCCAACCTACTTGAACAAGCTGGAAGCTGAGACTAGAAATAGCATCAGCCATTGGGACATACAGAAGTTTTGGAGGCCAGGCTGGAGAGAACAGCAGTGGGAGACCTAAATTGGGTAGGAGCTGCAGTTATTGGAGCAAGGAAGAGTTGTGTTGTTGAGCCTAGAAGGAGGAGCAATGATAGCAGCACTGAAAAAGAAATGAACTTCATGAAAGTAGAGCAGTAGTTAAAGTAGGATTTTTCATTCAGAGCTGCAAGGGTGTAGGCTACCATCTGTGGCAGTTACATGGATAGGTCCATGTTGGTTAGTTTAGCTAGCTTTTTGCAAACAGTCTTGTGAAAATCATTCAAGATCTACTATGCTTCCATTTTATTTGCATTTGTCCTCTGTGGTCCTACTCCAGGCCCTGCATCTGTAAAAAACAGAACTGAAATGTTGGTTAAGCAGCTCTGCTTTATATTTGGGACTCTTACCACAACCCTGTTTTTCCCCCCATTTTTATAAACATATTTAATGTTTTGTTCACCCATCCCTGATATTTTAGTTAAAAGCCCTCTTCAGTAGATTAGTCAGTTTGCTGTCAAGGGTGACCCCATTATGGAGGGTTTGATGAGACCCTCTTGAGACATTTTGTGTTTCATGAAGCCCTTTTTCACATGATTGTGGTGGGGTGAGAGTCCAAAATTTTGGACCATTTGTATCCTTTTGTTGCCTAAGGAGGTAGACGGGTATTGGAGTGTACTCCAAGGTGTAAGCCATGGTTATGGCGAAAGACCCTGTTCCTGTGCAGTGTAGCTCAGCTCTCAAGGAACTTTACAAAGGGAAGGTGAAGCAATAGTTTAAGCTCCACCAGCGCTGCTAATATGCAGGCTATTTGTGGTTGTTCCATGGCAAGGGTTTTGCTACATTGGTTGCAGCAGGTACCTAAATTCCCTGAAGTTTCTCACCTAGAGTTAGCTGTCTTCTTAGCTGACAACATCCTTTATGACTTCATGTGTCTTCCTTCCTAGTCCTGATTGTGGTTGGCCATAGGTGGCTCTAACTTTACTGTTGGGCAGCAGATATGGTCTCTAAGAAGCTCCTTGGCCATCTGCCCTTTTGGGTACAGTTGCTGTTTGGGGAGGATTTAATAATAATAACTTTATTCTTCTATACCGCCACAATCTTGCAACTTCTAGGCGGTTTACTTTCAAGAGAGCTGGACATTCAGTGATTTACAATATGCAGATAGGCAGATGGAAGTACAGAGTACAGAGACTTTAAGAAAGCGAAATTACAAAATATACTGTTTGCTAAGAATTTCAGAGAGGACCTGTTAAAGAAAGGTCGCGAATTTCAAAAACAGCGAAAATTACAATATACAGTTTGTTTAGAATTTCAGAGGGAACATATTAGAAAAAAGGTCCCGAAATTACAAATACTGTTCGATTAGGATTTCAGAGGGCATATTGGGAAAGTGAAATGAACAGAGTGTTTGATGAGATTCTGTTTAGGTGATATATCTGTCGAAAAAGGTAGTTTTTATGAGTTTTCTAAAAGTGTTGTAGGTCAGTTCAGCTTTATTAATGTAGTTGTCTAGCCAATGTTGTTGTTTGTTTGTTTGCTTGGTACATGAAAGTTCTGTCCAGAAAGGTTTTGTATTTACAATTGGTAATGCTTGGGTATGCAAAAAGATAGCTGTTTCTGGTTTGTCTTTTAGGGCTGTAGAATACGAAGTGTGATAGCAAGTACGTAGGAGCTAGTCCCCAAACTAGCTTGAAACATATGCAGGAGAACTTGAATATTATTCGTGCCTCGACTGGCAGCCAGTGCAGTAGTTTGTAGTAGGGGGTGACATGGTCATTCTTTTTTAATCCATATATCAAGCGGACTGCTGTGTTCTGAATAATTCTAAGTTTCCTCACTGTTTTTTTGGATATACCCATATAAACGATATTGCAATAGTCCAGAGTAGAAAGCACTAGTGATTGCACTAGTAATCTGAACAATAATGGGTCAAAGTATTTTTTGATGGTCTTTAATTTCCATAATATCAGGAAACATTTTTTTGCCACTATATTCGTGTGTTCAACCATTGTCAGGTGTGTATCCAATGGGACTCCCAATATTTTTATTGTGTTGGTAATCGGGTAATCGTGGTCTTTTATGTGTAGTGTTGTGTTGGTAATTTTATCTGTTGGGCTTGTAAGGAAGATTTTTGTTTTTTCTGTGTTAAGTTTCAGTTTGAAGTTGATTGTCCAATGTTCTATTTCGGTCATAATATGAGAAATGTATTTTGAGGTTTTGTTTGTTTGTTTGTTATGCTGTTCACTGGGATTAAAATGGAAATGTCATCTGCATATATGTAGTAGTTCAGGTTTAGTTTTTGCAGTAAGTGCCCTAGGAATGATATGTAAATGTTGAATAGTGTAGGTGAAAGTGGTGAACCCTGTGGTACTCCCGAGGGGTTTCTCCAGGAGTTTGAATATGTCCCACCACTACCCACTCGGTATGATCTCTTTGTTAGGAAGCCCTGTATCCAGTTCCTTGGTTTTCCCATGATTCCTATTGCATCTAGGCAGTGTATCATTATTTCGTGATCAACTAGATCGAATGCACTGCTGAAGTCTAGCTGTAGAATTAGAGCACTTATTCCTTTGCTGAATAAGCCGTATAGGTGATTTAGGATCGAGGCTAGGACTGTCTCAGTGCTAAAGCCTTTCCTGAATCCTGATTGGTGATAGGAAAAGCGTGGCCTTTCCAGCTGCTTGAAATGTGACAGAAGAGCTCCCATTGACCCATGGTAGCAATGGGCCACTTGAAAGATGGGGGCTGTTTCTGGTCAGACAGATGTCACAACTTTGGCTTCAACCCCTGGAAGAGCAATCAAGCAGGGTTTCTTTTGAGAACCTAAAAAGATTTGGGGACCCAGATCTATTCAATGAGGGTACACTGGGCCCCTTAGCTGCCTGCCTATGGCACATCCCACCTATGCAGTAACAAGAAATTGTATCAGAAGGGCAGGACACACCAAAGAGAAGACCCTAATACCGGTAGAAGGCCCTCTGTCTTATTTGCTGCTGCTGTTACTAGTAACAGAGAAATACAGAGGACTACAAAGATGGATGAGAGTGGGAGGAAGGGAGAAAAAAAGAGTTGGATGAAGGACTCGTAGAAGAAGGGGGTGGAGAAGACATAAAGATGCCAAACTGGCACAATGTTTACCAAAGGACAACTGGGTGTCTAGGCACCCTTTATGCAGGAGTCCAGGTCAGCTGCTCTCTTTGCCCTGCTGGGGAGTGTTAGGAGCCATGTTCACTAGAGACAGTACTTCAGTTAATCAGTAACTTCAAATAGCAATTGCTCTCTCTATATACAAACATGAGAATTTTCTTAGGCATAGTACATGTTGGCATTTAATCAACAGAGTGTTGTAGGTTTTATTTGATGTCAGGATTTTGTTTTAAACTGACCTTTAAAAAAGAATGTACCATAGAGTTTCCAAAATTTCCAGAAGTGTTTTGTATGTAGAGCAGGGTCCACCAAATCTGAGGTTACCATAATGACTAAAAAAAATCAGACTTCATGCACCATCAGCAGCCAGCTCTCTAGTCTTGTTCTAACTCCCTCCTGTCCACTGTGGCTCTTCTGATGCACACATGGACCCTTCTCTTATCCCTATCCCTATTCCAGTGCTGTTTAGAAGAGGAAGAAAAGAAGAGTAGCTGTGTGACAGACCACAACTTCCTCTCCTTGCTGCCTGATGTTGCATGCAGAATTTTGAACTACAAGGCTCAAAACTTTGCATTTGGCACTGAGGTGGCATAGGAGAGCACAGTGACAGCCCATCACTAAGCCGCTCTCCTGTTCTTCTGTTTGTGTTTAGTACTAGGCTGTGGGTGAGAGAGTGAGAGTTTGGGTTCCCCTGTGGCAACAAGGAAGAGCTTAACTGTGTGCCATGGGAGGGAGGGGAGAATTACTACTACTGCTTATCATTTTTTATAGCACTGAAATGCATACGCAGTGCTGTACATTTACATTCAATAGACAGTCCCTGTTCAGAAGAGCTTACAATCTAATTTGGACAGGCAGACAGGACAGGATATCTCAAGGTTGAGGAGATTCTGGTAGAAGGAATGATAAATGAGTATAGGTATCTGACAGCCAAGTGGGAGTTAAGAGTTGAAAGCAGCTTCAAAAAAGTGGGCTTTTAGCTTAGATTTGAATACTGCAAGAGATGGAACACGACGTATTGAGTCTGGCAGCCTGTTCCAGGCATACGGCAAGAAAGAAGGGATGAAGTCTGGAATTGGCAGTTGAGGAAAAGGGTACAGATAAGAAGGACTTACCCGATGAATGGAGTTCATGGGAGGAAGCATAGGGAAGAGAGATTTGAGAGGCTACAGAGTGAATGCACTTGTAAGGCAGTGAGAGGAGTTTGAACTGTATTTGAAAATGGATGGGGAGCCAATGAAGTAACTTGAGGAGAGGGATAATGTGAGCATAGTAGCTCTCGTGGAATATGTCATGCAGCAGTATTTTGAACAGAGTGAAGGGGTGAGAGACAGAAGCGTGTGAGACCTGTTGTTGTTGCTGTTTTTGTTTTTTAAAACTTTGATGTTATTTTAATATTTGATGTCATTTCATTATTCTGTCTTAATTGTCTTTACTCTACTCAAATGTATTATGAATGTTAGCCGCTTTGAAACTTTGAAAAGGCGAGATAACAAAATTTAAATAAACTTGAAGTACGTCTAAGCGTGAGGTGATGAGTGTAGATAAAGGGTTTTGGTAGCGTGTTCAGGTAGGAGATGTCAGATTTTGGTAATGTAGAGGAGGAAATGACAGGTTATAGCAATTTGTTGGATCTGAGCGGAGAAGGGGAGAGAGAGGAGTCAAAAGATCACTCTTAGGTTACGAGCTGACGAGACGGGGAGGTGGAAAGTGTTATTCACAGAAATAGAGAACAGCAAGAGAGTGGAGGTGGGTTTAGGTGGAAAGATAAGGAGTTCAGTTTTAGCCATATTCTGTTTCAAAACGAGAGATAGATAACTGTATACCAAGGTGGTGGGGGTAAGAGACTACTGCTTGAATGGAGAAAGGAATGGTTCAGAGAGGCTACTGGGATATGACATGAAACTGTTACTGGGATTTTGAGCAAGTGTTGAATATGATTTTAGGCTGTAGCCGCGTTGGTGCTGAACAAGTAGTAGAGAGGGGCTAAAACTGAGGCTGCTGGAGGCAGATAGGTGATGGAGAGAGGCTAATGCAGTAGATTCTTGGGGTAGGTGTATGAGTGGGTGGTTGCATCCTGGACTAACTCCTATAAGCTGGAGCTTTAGCACTCACTGCTAGCAGCTGCTGCTTTTGCTCCTTTCTCATTGCTTCAAGAGCTGCAAACTAAATCATGTTTCATTTCTAGATAGGCTGCAGGTAGGTGGACGATGGGGAGAGGAATAGCTTCTTACCCAGTCTTCCTTGCTACTATAATAAACAGTTTGCTGTACATCACTTTGAACACATTATGAATGGGCAATTTATAAATGGCTCTTTGATTTTGGGTGGGCTCCTCGATAGCTAAGAAGATTTATTGAAGCCTGATGTAGAGAATAACTTTAACCTGATAAGTGCATGTGTCTATGTCAGAAATCAAGAGGGACCTGAGGCTTTATCGAATAACAGCCATTGAAGGTGGAAAGGCAAGATGATGATAGGGCTCTTGTTGAGGAAGCCAGTGATCAAACTATAATTAATATTTAGAATTGAAGAGAGCAATTATTTGACTGGATGCTACTGAATAATTTTATTCAACAATTATGTGATGTATGTAAGGCATATCACTGAGTGAGTTAAAAAATGGCTTGGTTGATGGGCTTCTCATGTAAGCATCATGGCCGAAACACAGCCATATCAAGTCCACATAATAAAGGTGTCTTCTGTTACCTAAACACAGGAGTCTGTACGTTGGGTAATCAATTCGTGCTTGTCAACTGTTTGCAGAAGGATATCAATCACAAAAAGCGCCTTCAGATAATTCAGAATACTGCCGTTAAACTGATCCACAACGGTAAAAAATATGATCTTGTAATACCTTTTCTGATTAAATCTCATTGGCTTCTAATTAACCATCGTATTACCTACAAAATTTTACTTTTAGTATTCAAAACCCTTTCTACTAATGAATCTAAATTTATTGATAAATTACTTATCCCTTATAGCACTTCGCGTTCTCTCCGGTCTACTAATCAAAAGCTTATAATAGTCCTCTCTTTGAAAGTTATTGGAACATGACGACATGATATGTTTTCAGTGATGGCACCTCAGCTTTGGAATGCTATGCCTCAGCATTTAAGAGAGGAAAATGATTTGAGTTGTTTTCAAAGTAATTTAAAAAATTTTCTTTTTAAAGATGCTTTTAATCTTTAAATTATGATTAAACTTTATATCAGTTTCCTTCTTTGATTGCACTCTTCCCTCCCTATTGTTTTTTTCCCATATATGGCTCTCCTCTGTACTTTAAAACACTGAATTGTAGTTCTGTTCCCTCTTACTTTGTGTATTAGTCTGTCTTTAAGTCTATTTGTCTAACCCATTATTCTAAATTTTAAATTGTATTTCTAAATATATGTTTATATTTTTATCAATTTTTTACCTCGCTTAGTAAAACTAAATAAGCGATTTATCAAACCAAAATAAAACTTGATCTTTCAGCTCCTCCTTCATTAGTGGAATATAGTGCCCTCTTCAGTTTTTCCTTCTGTATGTGAACTGAGAAGTTGTGTTCTGATCTGCTCTGTTTTTATTATTTTTGAGTATTTATCTTTGGTTTTATAAGGCTTTGGGACTACTTTGCTTGAGAGAGGACTTAGACTCTGCAAGGGCGGACTACAGCTTGCAGGGCAAACCTCATGTGTATCTGATGAGCCAGCCTGCTTTGGGTCTCTTCAAGGCTGTTCCCCTGGGAGCTAGCTTGTCTTCTGATTTATTAGAGGATTAAGCGCAGGCTGTGGGACCCTATGTGATTCCCTTTGGGTTTCAGGGAGCCGGCTGCATTTTAATCTCCCCTGTCGCGCTGCAAGGATCTGTGGGGGTAAAGTCCTCAGTCGTGTCTTGTCTGACTGGCAGCCGAAGATCTCCAGTTATGGATTAATTTCAACAAGGATTTGAGGCAGAAAGTCGTCTCAATTCAGTTAAGATGAAGCAAAGCGCAGTAAATACAGTCAATTATTTCTTATTGGGGGGGGGGGGGTTGGAAAAAGTTATTTTTAAGGGTTTCTGGGGCCAGAGCTATAGTCCCCCCTTCTCCTTTCCCTGAGTTTTTAAACTTCAGGGGAGCCTTCATGGGACATTTTTAGCATGAATTTGCTGGCAATGGCCAACTTGGATTTTAAACAGTCTTTTTAAAGAAGCATTTCCATCTACTTCAGAACCCCTCAGTTTGATTCACAATGACTGGGGTGGACGACTCCTCAGGTTGTTCTTCCCCTATATCATGCCAGATTTGTGCTGGATGGTCAGTTGAGGAGGTTCCGTGTACCGTGTAACACAGGGCATGTGAGGGAGGGGTGGGAGCCTCGGGCTCAGCCTCCTCTGAGTCTTCTAGGGCTGGGGAACCACAGGGGCTCTGAGTGGTAGGGAGAAAATCGCTTCTGGAGACTATAAACAGTAAAGGTGTGAAATGCAAGTGCATGGATGCTGTGGAGTTCAAAAGAAGCCAGTCTGAAGCCCTGTAGGGGTCTATGAGGCCACCTGTTCAAGGATTTACCTGAGTTTGTGAATCTCCTGTGGGAAGCTTATTTAGTGGATCCAGAATGCTCTGCACTGCTTGGTAGTGCGCTGGCATTGGACCAGGGAGAGATCCTTCTTCCAGAGGTCTCCCTGCAGTGGAGAAAGCTGACTCCCAGCCTAATTGATCTTGTGGAGCAGGATTGGAAGATTGGAGATCAGACTCCATGCCTTTATTGCCCCAGGGCTCAGCTACTTTCCTGGAGGATTCCAGTTCCCTGTCAGGGACCAGGAGACAAAAGGTGATAATTGCTTTCTACCAGGGAGAAGATCCATTGGTTATTACGGATGTGCTCAGAGAGTTGAAGTTAGAGCCCCAGCTGCCATCCACTTCATAGTGCACGGTCATGAGCAACACAGATGCTCAGACCTCCTTTTTTCCTGCGCATCTGGACATCTCCTTGCTAGTCACTGAACAATGAGAGACTCTGGAAGGCTCCCTGAAGGTGGCAAAAACTATGTCCAAACTTTACCCTTTGGCTCCGGAGTTTCAGCAGCTGTTTAGTCAGCCGAAGGTGGATTCCATGTGGCTCAAGTGACTAAATGTACCTCCCTCCTTAGTGAGGGAGAAGTGATGATAAAGGATGCAGAACATCGCAAGGTGGATGTGGTTCTTAAGAGGCAATTTGAAGCAATATCCTTGAGGATTAAAGCTGCAGCGACAGCCTCATTTGTGGCATGTGTCTGTCACACTAGATTAAGGCAGAGTCCTGCTGTGGAATAGGACATCTACCGCCAGCTGGTGCTTGAAGGGGTGGATTATGTTTTATATGCAGTAACACTTTCACTCTGATTGATGCATAAATGTCAAGTTCAATGATAGCAAAACAGCACAGGTTCTACAAAAATCCAAACTGAAGGAAAAGGGCCCTTCCACCTCCACTGAAAAGTGGTGTTACTTAAGGTGATTGAGCGATCACCTCATCGGCAAAAAACCTTCATTAGAATTAAAATTGAAAGACTCTGTGCTGTATTTTTGAGATAGATGAAAATGATATCAACTTATCTTAAGCTGATCGGTACACAGACGGTGGCCAGCATTTAACAAATCTGCTGCCTCAGGGTGTGACACAACCGATCAGACTAGAACAAAAACAAAATTAACAAAACGTTAAAATTGTTTCTTAGTGTTTCAATCATCCTCAGCTCAAATAAAGCCCATAAGACATACCTTCAAAAACGGGACACTAAACGCGTCTCCTGCATCCTAAGATGGCTCCTTACATGTTCACACTGGATTTAAACACTCCCAGTATGATGACGTCATAACCGGAAGTGGCAACGCATCAAATGCTAAGACGCTGTTGCTCTTTAACATGATTTGTTGTGATTTTGATTTCAATAACAGACTAGAAGGAATTTCATCTAGTGGTAAAGTGCAAAATAGTGCAATGTTAAAAACTATGTTTAGTGCAAAAAGTGCAATAAGGCAATTCATATTATTATAAAAAGTGAAAAATAATTTGGTTCAAAAATATATTCCCCTAAACCAGCTATAGATCATTTAATAAAAATGATTCAATAAAAAGCACTCCAATCTAATCTTTAATTCAGCCCCACGGGTTCTTCACTGTTCAAAGTGTGAATCCAAAACTGTTCAGCCTGCAGTAATCGTTGTGATCTGTTGAAACAGCCTTCTTTGATGTGATCTATCACACAGCAATGTAGAACAGTAAAATTATGATTATATTCCAGACAATGGACAACTAGAGGGGCTTGTATTCTAGTGTTGTGTATATGTTCCATGACCCGCTTCTTAAAAGGGCACATGGTCTGACCCACATAGATCTTTAGGCACAGACATGAAAACATACACTACAAACGACGTTGTACATGAGGTGATGTGTTTAAGGTCAAAAGACTGACCAATTTGAGGATGTATAAAGATGTTAGTTAACTCTAAAGTCACTTCACATGTCATACATGTCCCACATTTATAATGTCCAGTAGGATAAATCTGAGGCTCGTGTGTATTGTTGCTTACATCAGAGTGAATCAAAAGTTCTTTCAAATTTTTTTGTCTAGTAAAAGCAATCCAAAAATGAGTTTCAGTAAATGTGGGATGTAACTCCATAATTTCCCAATATTTCCTTAATATTTTTGTTCAGTTTTAATTCTAATGAAGGTTTTTTCATTATATCTGAGTTATTTGGGTATATGCTATATATGACATCAGAGTCTTGGGCGACGTGTCAGCTTATGCTGCTTTGGCCCTCAGGATGCTCTGGATCAGGCAATAGACAGGAAATTCAGCCTCGAAAGCCACTTTAAGCAGACTGCCCTTCAAAGGACAGATGCTATTTGGTAAAGGCTTGGATGATCTTATAGCCAGAGTGGTGGATTACCACCCTAAATCTCTGCCAGAAAGCAGACCTCACTGACCCACTAGGAGAGACAGAGGCAATTTTCATTCCTCACAATGTTTCCGCCAGTACTACGCAGGTTCTTCTGCTCAGAGATCTTATCAGGGATCCAAACATAGATTTGACAACTCCTGACGCCAGCAATCCTCAGGGTCTCGCATCAGCACAACCTCCAAGAAGTCACCAGGTTGCTAGGTCAGCAGCCGTGCCCCCGAACGTGGTAGAAGGCAGTCAGCATTCTGGAGGGAGTGGGAGCAAATTTCCTCATACAGCTGGGTTCTAGATCTTATTTGAGAGGGTCACAAGGTAGAGTTCTATCACCCTTCTTCAGATCTGCTCATCAATTCACCAGTTTGATGGCATGAAAAAGAGATCAGGGCCAGAGTGATGGTTCAAAGTTTATTGGACATTCAAGCCATAGAACCAGTTCCTTAAGAAGAATTAGGCTCAGACAGATACTCCATATACTTCATAGTGCCCAAGAAAGGCACAGAAGACTGGAGATTGATCCTGGATCTAAAGTCTGTGAATGCAGTGCTGAGAATACTGTGCTTTTGCATGGAGATTGTTCAGTCAGTCATTGCAGCGGTGGCTCCAGGGGAATTCTTAGTCTGCCTAGATCTGATGGAGGTGTACTTTCATATTCCATTTTCCCAGACCACTAGTAATATTTGAGATTCCATGTCCTTCATATGCATTTCCAGTTTGTGGCTCTACCTTTCAGGTTGGCAGTGGCCCCCTGCACCTTCACCATGGTGGTGGTTGCAGCTCACCTCTGATACAATTACACCCATACTTGGACGATTGACTGATCAGAGTGCCATCAAGGCTGGAGGGCGAGCAGACAGTGTGACAAGTTGTGGATCTTCTAAATCAGGGGTGCCCACACTTTTTGGGTTTGCGAGCTACTTTTAAAATGACCAAGTCAAAATGATCTACCAACAATAAAATTTAAAAAAAACACAAAGCACACTGTACGCATAGAAAATGTTAATCATCATTCCTATTCCAGGGTTTTTCAAAGAGGTCAAAGCAGATGACTCTATGCACTGTCACCTCACTAACAACCATACAAAACAGACAAATACCCCCCTCCCTTTTTACTAAACCACGATAGCAGTTTTTAGCGCAGGGAGCTGCGCTGAATGCCCAGCGCTGCTCTCGACGCTCATAGGCTCCCTGCGCTAAAAACCTCTATTGTGGTTTAGTAAAAGGGGACCATAGTGTAAAATATAGACAGCAGATATAAATTCAGATACATTTTGTTCACTAAATTTAAAATAAAATCATTTTTCCTACCTTGTCTGGTGATTTCATGAGTCTCTGGTTGCACTTTCTTCTTCTGACTGTGCATCCAATCTTTCTTCCCTTCTTTTAGCCTGTATGCTTCCTCTCCTCCTGAGCTCATCCCCCCCCCCCCAACGTTTTCTTCCTCTCTCCCTGCCCTCTCTTTCTTTCTCTCTTCATGCCCCCTTTCTTTTTTCTGATTCTCTTCTTTCCTTCTGTCTCCCTGCCTGCCCTCTTTCTCCCTCCCTGCCCTTTCCCAAGCCACTGCCACTGCCATCGAATAACAGGCCCCCAAAGCCGCCCGCCGCCGGCCAAGCTCTCCCTGCTTCGGACCCACCAGCATTCCTCTCCCCGACGTCAATTCTGCCGTCGGAGAGGAAGTTCCGCTGGCCAGAATTTCCTCTCCAACGGCAGAATTGACGTCGGGGAGAGGAAGGCTGATTGGCCCAAGATCGACCTATTAGGAGAAATGCTGCCGGGTCCTGCCTTTGAGGAAACAGAAAGTAGGCAGGACCTGGCAGCAAAAAGTGCAAATCGCAAGCTTCACTGACCTGTCTCCCGCTTTAGCCCGCGAACGGGGCTCTAACATGTGCGTGCCGGCTTCCCTTCTCCCCCCCCACATAACTTCCGGTTTCAGAGGGAAGAGAAGGGAAGCCGGTACAAGCACACGTTAGCCCTCGGAGCATAAGTTCTCCAAGCCGTTTTTTTTTTTTTTAAATGTTGAGCAGCGGCGGCAGCAGCAGAATTCAGGAGCGGGCCAGTCAGGAGGGGAAAAAAGAGAAGGGAAACCGCTCTGCGATCGACTGGGGTCGCCTGAGCGAGCGACCTGTCGATCGCGATCGACGTATTGGGCACCCCTGTTCTAAATGATCTGGGCTGGACAGTCAACCTTAAAAAAGAGTCATCTAGAGCCAACCCAAAGCTTGGAGTATTTGGGAGTCTGTTTTGGCACGGCGAAAGACCACGTCTTCTTCCCGAGCCATGCAAACAAACACAGGAAGCAAATTTCAGAGATCTTAGCAATGCCAAATCCCAAGGCCTTGTATTAACTCCAGGTGCTGAGCTCGAAGGTGGCCTCCCTAGAAGTGCAGGTCTCCCTTCATATTTGCAGGGGTTAAGGGCATAGCTCCCTCATGAATATTAAAAAATTTCAAATAACTTTAGACCCCCCACCCTGACTCCTTCCCACCTCCCGGACCCCTCTACAGCTTACCTTTAAAGCCCTGGTGGTCTAGCAGGGAAGAAGTGATCTTCCTGTGTTCCTGCCTTGTGCAGATCCGCTATAAAAAAATGGCTGCCTCAAGTTCCCCATGCCCCTCCTCTCTCTTCTGTTACAGTGGAGATTGATTGCTATGGTTCAAACTGAAGAGGGTACTATACACCACTGGTGGAGGAAGAGAAACTGAAAGATGTGATTGATATCCTTCTACAAACAGTTTGTGAGCAGTTTGTTAGCACAGATTGATCAATTATTATATTTTTCGCTTCATAAGACACTTTTTTCACCAAAAAAGTGGATGAAAATAAGGGTGCGTCTTATGGAGCGAATCCCCCCCCCCCCCCCGTTACCTTATTTTAGTTCCTCTGGCGGTTCTTCCCTTCCCTCTAACTGACTTACAAACTAGCTGCAGCATCTTTCTCAAGACCTTAATAGAAAAAACAGAATTGACCCTCTCCATCCTCTTCCAACAAAACCGTAAGCTAAAAAAAGTAACAAAAAAGCAGGCAGAGGACCAGCTGGGCACACACAGATAAAAAAGGCAGAAATCAGTTGCAAACTTTGTTTTAAAGCTTAGGATCCCCCCACCCATCCACCATCGATTTCCAAAGCCCGCCTGCAACAGAAACTGGGCTCACAAGAGTGACGTACGGCTCAGTCCTGAGCCCTTCAGGAAACGAGAGAAGAAGTTCCTGGTTTTTTTTTAATGCTTACTATTTACTTTACTGAGCTGGACCTCCTGCTGTCTTAATTGTCCCCTTTTTCTTCTCTTAACACAATTGTTCTGCTGTGCCTGGCCTGATTGCTTCAGAAAAAGTTATCATGACAAGCATGGGCAGAGTCGCTAGCCCTTAAGAGCAGAAACTTTCCGCTCCTCTGTTTCGCCTTCACCCTGTTTCATTTTCTTATGCAAAAGAACGGTTTCCAGAGGAAGCTGGCTTTGAAGTGCTACTATTTGAGCAATACTGTTACTTTGGATTTTTTTTTTTTTTTTTCAACCATTGTGGACTGCAAAAAAAAAAAAAAAAATGGTGCGGGAGCTGAGAGGAGAACAGGGGAGGAGGGCAGGGTGCCGGAGGAGGAGAAGAAGAAGGTGAAGAGCAAGGAGGGCAAGACGAGGACGGTGCGATCGCGACTTCTGCTCCTGCCAGCCGAGGGCACTGTGCCCACCGCCAGCAATAAGATCAAAACCACCAAATACACGGCGCTCTCCTTCCTGCCCAAAAACCTCTTTGAGCAGTTTCACCGGCTCGCCAACATCTACTTCGTCTTCATCGCCTTCCTCAACGCCTTCAAGCCCGAGCTGGCTCTAATCCCCATGCTCTTCATCCTGGCTGTCACCGCCATTAAGGAAGTCTGGGAGGACTATCGCAGGTACTGCTCTGACCATGAGATCAACCACATGTACTGCCTGGTGTACAGCAGGTAACTAATGAGCCACGGAGCAGGGGAGTTGGGCACTGCTAAATCAGTTTGGAGGGCAGAGGAGGTTCATTAGCTGGGTTGGGGATCGGGACATTGCAACTGGTTGTATTTATAGTCCCAGGATAGAGTGGAGACAGTAGCAGCCTGCCAAAGCAGGCATGAAGTTGGGAAAACTGGCAACTAAACCAGGTGGCAGGCTGTTCAATGATTAATGAAGTAAGCAAAAAATTGGAAGATAAGATGACTTTGTTTTATTGGATTACCACATTTCTGAAGCAGCCATTCAGGGAGTGGCGCGGGACAAGGCAGGCAAGTGAAAAGCTTGTGCCTGCCTTTTGTGCCGCTCTGACACTGCAGCTAGTTTCTGGAGGGAAGGGCAGGACCGCCGGAGGTACTAAAATAAGGTACGGGGGGGAGTTCGGGGAGCTAGAGGGGGTATGGGAGGGCCCTGCCTGCCTGCTACTAGGCCTGCCTGCCTATCTGCTATAAGGCCACTAGACCACCAGAGGAGGGACAGGGTACAGAGTCTGGCAAGGAGTGTGGGGTTGGGTGCAGAGCCTGGCAGGGAGAATTTGGTTCAGAATGTTTTTTTCTTGTTTTCCTCCTCTAAATCTAGGGTGCATCTTATGGTCAGGTGCGTCTTATGGAGCGAAAAATACGGTAACATACAGACTTCTGCGTGTATTAACAGAAAGAAGATTATCTAGTTAAGAACCTAATATTTCATTTGACTACTTATCCAGCCTTCAATCTTCACTATAAAATAACCCACATGAAATCAACACTTGCACCTCACTCCTTCCTTTGTCTAAAAATTTGATATATGTAAGATCAGAAATATATAAATATGAAATATTGTGATTTAAATGATGTTCTGTATTTTGATATACTTCATGTTTTTACTTTGATATTACCTTGTTCATAACTTCTAGTATGTTAGAAACATTATATGCTTGTGGTAAAATTGCACTGATATTGGATTTTCAGGTGTATTTCTTCTTTTTAGGTCTTGCGTAAAACATTTCCAAAACATACATTTCTAATGAATGGCTTAATTCAAGGAGTCAAGGTAAGGTGAAATATTCCCAATACAGATTGATAATTTTCTGTACTATAAGCCCACACATGTAGTGTATAGGACTGGTGAATGTGGAGATAGGCACTCCTGTCATTTTAGATTGGAAAAGGACTCAAACAAGCTCTAGCAAACACTGAGTTACAGTATACCGTATATACTTGAATATAAACTGATTCAAATATAAACCGAGGTAACCTTTTTTTCCCCCCAAAAGAGGAAGAAAAAAGGTTGACTTAAATATATACTGGGGTGTGTGTGTTTAATATTCAAGTGCAGTGCCATACTCTACCAGGCTTTGCTTCCAGCCTCCCTCCCCCTCTGCACGCTGTTTGCACTTCCTTCCTTCTTGCCCTGCCAGGTTCTGTAGCCTGTTTCCCTCCCTTCCAATGCCTTATAGGGCTCCACCAGACCCACCCATAAGCCCTGGTGGTCCAGCGGTGGTCCAGGACAGGCGGGATCTTTCCTGTCTCATGTCACAGCAAACCTTAACAATTTTTATCTCCCTCCCACTAACTCCTACTCTTCTCCTCCCCTCCCCCCCGCGTACCTTTTAAATCCCTGGTGGGACAGGAGGGATTCCTTCCGTCTCCTGCCCTAGCTGACTTTAAACAACTTTTATCTCCCTCCTGCCATCTCCACCCCCCCTCCCCCTCAGCAGTACCTTTTAAAATCCCTGTTAGTCTAGCTGTGGACAGGAGGGATCCCTTCTGTCTCCTGTTCTGGCTGACTTTAAACAACTTTATCTCCCTCCCGCCCCCTCCGCGTACCTGTTAAGTCCCTGGTGGTCCAGCTGTGAACCATGGCAGGAGTGACCTTCCGGTAGCCAATTAGCAAGTGGCTCTGCCCGGGCAGGAGAGTAAGGCAGTTGATTCCCCTCCTCAATGTCTGATATCTGGGACAGATTATATGGCAGGTGCATTGTATTACCTCATAAGAGTTTTGGCAAAAGTGTCAGTGTACTCCATCTCTGCCCGCCGAATGCTCTGGGTCCACCAATGGGCTGGTGATTCCACTTCCAAGGCTACTTTGGCTAGGCTGCCTTTTAAGGGGCAGTTATTGTTTAGCAAAGGTCTGGATAATCTTATGGATTCAGTGATGGACCGTTGCCCTAAGACTGCCCAATAGTAGACCAGACCCTCCAGGGATTCTGGATGCTCTAATTTTTGTTGCTCCTGATGTTCCAGACCATATGAAAATGCCATGTTGCAGAGATTTTCCCAGGGTTCCAGATGACAATACACTGGCTACAAGCGATCCCAGCCTTCCACCTCCTGTTCTGCAGCATCTGCCAGAAAGGCTGAATGACACCAGTATGACAGATGCCCCTCTGTAGATAGGGGGCCAGCTCTCGGCATTTCTTCCTGTCTGGATGCTCATTACGTCCGACCTGTGGGTCTTTGGACATTATTCATTTGGGTTACAAGCTGGATTTTGCTTGACCTCTAACAGATTGGTTTGTGGATTCTCTTTCAGATCGCCTGGACAAAGCGCTCAGGGTTCAAGCCACCATTCAACGCTTCCTGGATATTCAAGCTATAGAGCCAGTACCAACTGACCACTTGGGCTCAGGCAGATACTCCATTTATTTTATCATGCCAAAGAAAGGGAAAAATGCTTGAATACTTGAATAAAATAATGTAAACCGTTCTAAGCTCCCTTGGGAGAACGATATAGAAAATTGAAAATAAATTTTAAAAAGGCTTAGCCTTCCTGCTGTAAGGTTGAATGGTAGGAAGTTGGGCTGGAGGCTGAAGACCCAAATTACCTTTTATCTCATTTTGTGTTATATAGATCCAAATTACCTTTTATCTCATTTTGTGTTATATAGTCCAGCAAGGATAACTAGGAAGTCCAATTTATTTGCCTAACCAAAAATTACTGGCTGCAGATATAAAACCTTTTTGGACAGGATTCTTGCATTTCAAGCAAGTAAGCAGCAGTCCTGGTGGGGTAATTGTATTGGTGGAGTTGTGTTATCTTATGATGCATTTCGAAAAGTAATCAAGTCAAAGTTGTTTGATAAATTTATTACCTAAATGAGGACATTACTGTTAACTAAAATTTTATACTGAATTTTTTAGGAAAATTGCTGTATTTCAATTAATTGTATTTCGCTGATTTTCCAGCCCTCTTCTGTGTAAACCGCCTAGAAATTGTTTGATTATGGCGGTATAGAAGAATAAAGTTATAGAAAAATAAAGTTTTGTATTCTGGATCTTCAGCATGTGAATGCGGCTCTTAAGATTCCTTGATTCTGAATGGAGACCATGCTTTCAGTTATTGCAGCAGTGTCCCCAGGAGAGTTTCTTGCATCTCTGGATCTCACAGAGGCGTACTTGCACATTCCTATTTTTCGAGCCCCAGACCTTCACCAAGGTGATGGTTGTAGTAGCAGCTTATCTGCGGAAGATGGGTCTCCAGATTCACCCTTACATAGACACCTGGCTGATCAGAGCTCCCTCGTTGGTCGAGAGACAACATACAGTGGAGTGGAGGCTCCAGGTGCTGGAAGACTTGGGTTGGATTGTCAACTTCAGGAAAAGCCATCTGATGCCCATGCAATCACTGGAATACCTGTGAGTCCTTTTCGACATGGCAGCAGGCTGCGTCTATCTACCAGAAGCCTGCAGGCAGAAACTGTTTACCCATATTTCTTCCCTTCTGTTGTGGCTGGCTCCTTAGACATGGGATTATCTTCAGGTTCTGGGATCCATGGTTGCCACGCTGGATGTGGTTGCTTGGGTGAGGGCGCACATGCATCTTCAGCATGCTTTGCTTTCTCACTGGGCTCTGCACAGGGTTGCCTTACAGACCCATCTACCTTGGACTCTGGAAGCCCGAGCAAGCATGGAATGGTGGCTTCTCCCATAATCGTTCCACAGGGGTGTACCACTACACATTGCTTCCTGGATTGTAGTAATGACAGATGCCAGCCTTCCAGTAAGGGAGCACATTGCAATCGTTGTCCTGCTCAGGAGTATTGGACGCCTTCTCAGCGAAAGTGGTCATTCACCTGGTTGGTGCTCAGAGCCATTCGACTAGTACTGACGAGATTGCAGAAGACACTGGAGGGCCAAGCAGTCAGGATCTTCTCTGACAATGCAACAGCAATAGCTTATGTCAATTGCCAGGGAGGGACTAAGAGCACTCCTCTGGCTCAGGAAGCCTGCCTTCTTTTTCTTTGGGCAGAGCATCATCTCCTAGCGCTGATGACAGTGCAATGGTGTCATCTTACGCTAAGGCATGGAAGGCCTTCAAACATTGGTGTGCCCAGGACCAGGTGGACCCTTATTCAGCTCCGATCTCGCTAATTCTTGCTTTTCTTCAGGCTGATTTGGATAAAGGCCTCACTGTGGTTTCTCTTCAGGTCCATGTTGCTGGGCTCTCTTGTTTTAGATCATGGGAACATCTGTCTTCCTTGGCGTCTCATCCTGATTTCGCTAGATTCTTGAAGGGGGCTCTTTGTGACTGACCACCAGCTAAGTATCCTTTCCCTTCCTGGGACCTTATCTTGGTGATGTCTAGCCTTACCAAGGCTCCTTTGCAGCCCCTTCAAGATGCTACTTTTTTGGACTTGACACTCAAGACCGTATTTCTGATCGCCATTACATTGGCGCATTGTATGTCGGAACTGCAGGCTTTGTCTTTCAGGGACCCTTTCCTCCGTATTTTGGAGATGGGGGTTTCGCTTCGGATGGTTCCTTCCTTCTTGCTGAAGGTAGTTTTGACTTTCCATGTCACTCAAGAATTGTATTTCACTGCCTTTCAACTGACAAGTTCCAAGTCATAGGACAGCCTGTTGAAGAAACTGGATGTGCACAAAGTTCTTCTGTATTATTCGGAGGTCACCAACAAGTTTTCTTTTCTCTGACCATTTGTTTGTGCTGACTCATTCAGTTAAGCAGGGCTCTCCCGCTTCCAAGGCCACGATTTACAGATGGATTCATAGGGCAATTTTATCAGCCCACATTCTTTCGGGGAAACAGTCTCCTGTTTGTTAAGGCATATTCTACCAAGAGTGTGCTTTTTCATGGGCCGAAGCTAGATCAGTCTCTCCTGAGGAGATTTGCAGAGTGAAGAGAATAACACAGGGAAAAAATTTGTCCCCGTCCCGCGAGCTCGGTCTCCACCCTGTCCCCACGAGCTCTGTCTCCGCCCTGTCCTGGCAAACCATCCGATTCCATTCGCACAAGCCTACAATAGTTATGATTTATATTTAACTTATTTTATTAAAGTATAAAAAGAAACAATATTCTGTACAATTGTCATTTTATAAACACAAATAATACAGAGTAAGGATCAACAATACCCCTGCCAAATTATTACAGAATGCTACATAGAAAAATCATGCTAACAGAATACCGCAGTCACACATGACAGGAACAGTGTTAGGGGAGTGCACTTAGGGCAACTACCCCCGGTCAGAAAGAGCCCTAAGCCATCTGGAAGTTAGAGCAGGCTCCAGTTATGTCTAACACCAGCTCTAGCAAGATGCATATTTCAAATCTGATATATTCCAATCACAAAATAGAAATATATATATATATTTTTTCTACCTTTTGTTGTCTGGTCATTTTATTCTTCACATCACATTGGTCTCAGGCTCTGGTTTCTGTTTCCATCTGTCTACTCTTAACTCACTGGCCATTTGACATGTCTTCATTCTCCATGTTCACCATTCATCTTCCATCTCTGTGTATGTTTTTCCCCCATGTTCAGCAAGCATCCATCTCCCTTCTCTGTCTACTATACTTCCCTTTCTAGTATTTCCCCTGTGCCCATCTCTCTGCCTTTATCATAGCACCATTCTATGATCCCCTCCTCTTGTGTACAGTATCACTCCTATATCCCTATGCCCCGCCTGTCCAGCATCTTCCTTCTGCATTCTCCCCCATGTCTAGCCATCTCTCTGTGTCCATATACCATCCCATGTCTAGCATTACCCTTCTGTATCCATATACCACCCCCATGCAAATGCAGCATTCCCCTTTTTGTTGCTGATCCTATGCTCCTATCCATGCCCACTATCTTCCCTTTTTTTGTATATCTTTCTGTGTCCAGCTTCTCTCCTTTCTTACCTTACACCAATGTGTCTCTCACACTCTCTCTCTTTCCTGCCTCCCTTTGCTATGTTCAATATTTCACTCACTATTCCTTCATCCCTTTGGTTCAGCTTTTCTCTTTCCCTTTCCTTTTCTCTCTTCCCCCCTGCAGGTCATGCACATCTCCTTGTCCCTCTAGCCCCCTTTCCAAGGGTCCACCACCTCTATCCCCTCCCTTCCCTCCAGCTCCATTCCACCCACCACATGGGTCCAGCACGTGTTTCTCTTCCCCCCTCCAATCCCCAGACTAGATTTAGCAACTGTCTCCCTTCCCTTCAGCTCTAGCCAGTCCACGTCCAGAAGCCCAAGCAACTCCCTTCCCCCTTCAGCAGCAGCAGCCCCTCCCTATCGCCGGTCCAACTGCCCCCAACCCTTGCACCTTTCCTCCTGATGGCAGATGGCAAAAAAACCCCACACCTCCCTCCCCCCCTTTGCAGGTGCAGCAGCAATTGCCCCCCTCATGAATCCAGCAGCCCCCCTCCCTCTCTCTCAAGTGGGCAGGCATGATACTCTTCTCTACTGCACCACAGTATCTTCCAGCTTTTCTGCAGTGCTACCAGTCTGAATGATGACAGCACTAGAGGTGATCTGTGTTCTCGGAGGTAGGCTGACACTGCATTGCTCCAGCAGTCAAGTATGAAGGAATCCTCTCCCAACTTCATATACAGTATCTTTACTGATTTCTGTTCTCTATAGTAGATATAGTTTCAAGTTTTATTTAAAATTTGATTAATCGCTTAATCAAAATTCTAAGCGATTAACATAATTAAAAAATATTTACAATATTCAAGGGGAACCAACTTGAGAAAATGAAGAGAGCTGTTTTATCAGTAATTTAAACATTTATTTAAGAAGCAACATTGCAGTTTGGTTGAATTTCTTTCTTTTCCCTCCTTCCTATGTCCCGAGTTTGTGCCCCCTCCCCCTCACTGCCTTCCAGCCTTTGTCCTCCCTGCCACACCAAAGCCTGCCTTCCTCCCTGGTCCACTGCTGCCGCAACTCCACAAAGGGAAGGGCTGGCGGCGTGTAATGGGGCCCACAAGCCTTCCCCCGAAGTCAATTCTGACGTCGGAGATAAGGTCCAGCCCACCAAGTGGCTGGCCCAGATCTTCTTTCTGACATCAGAATTGATGTTGGGGGGAAGACTTATGGGCCTGATTGTATGCTAGTGGCCCTTCTCTTCCTTTCCTGCGGTGGCGAGTGGGTAAGAGGGCAGCGAGCAGCAGCAGAACGCCGGGGGGGGGGAGGGTTGGGCGACGAGCAGCAGCAGAACACTGGAGGGGGGGCGGAGGTGTATTCCCTCCATAAGTAAGTCTTATGGAGCGAAAACTACGGTACTACTACTTATCATTTCTATGGTTCTACTAGACATATGTATTGTACATCAACATAGAAGAGACAATCCCTGCTCAAAACAGCTTACATTCTAATCAAGACAGATAAACTGGACAAGAAGGTGCAGCTATACACAGTGCTCAGGTGGGGGAATTAGGAGGGAATGATAAGACAGATTGGAGCTTAGCAAGTGGGTTTGAGTTCTGAATTCTGAATTTAAATGTTAAACAGTACTGTGTATTGCCTTTTGTATATTATTTAGGGCTTGCTGTCATTCCTCAGTGCCCCTCTAATAGGTGCTCTCTCTGATGTTTGGGGCCGGAAGTCTTTCTTGCTGCTCACTGTTTTTTTCACTTGTGCTCCCATTCCGTTAATGAAGATTGATGCATGGTAAGTTAGCATTAAAATCCTTTGCCATCTTTATTATGTTAAATTATATTTGTATAGGATGCATTTCTGCCATAAAAATCAATGGGAAAGCCTGATTCAGTTCTAGCAGTTCGCTGTGATTTTCATTTTGTTGGTTATATGGAAGATAGCGAACTAGAGAGAAAATATTCATAGCTTTGGAGCATTAGCTGAATCTTTTGTGTGAGTGCTGTTCAGGTGAAAAAGAGGATACACTGGAAAAGGTTGAGGGTTGTGGAGGAGAGAGATTTATCTCCCAAAGTTCTTTGATGATCACAGACAAATCTGGTTTTCAGGGTAACCAAAACATTAAAAAAAAGCAAGCGAATCTTGTACTAATTGTCTGGCATATGCAGTATAATCTTGTTATAACAGACTTCAAGGGATCTGGAAAAACGGTCCGTTATATCCAGAGTCCATTATATCCAGAGTTGCATTTTTTTAAACTTTATTTAGGCCAACTTGAAACAACGTTCAATCAATGAACAACAGTCACTGCACAACCATATCAGCAACATCAAGAACAAAACTCAGCAAAATATTGGTATGGTACGAAATGGTTGCAAAACCAGAACACTAAAAGATGTTCTAAAGCATTATGTCATACTGTACTGGAAAGAAAAATACTCTGTCATTTTCTTCTTGGCTGCATTTTGATACTATATCACCAGCATACTACGCGCCTTGTAGGTGGAGCCTGCATATCTGTTATAGCCAAAGAAAACTCCAGCTAAAAGCGGCTCTGGGGACCAAATTGGTTGTCCGTTATATCTGAAAGTCCATTATATGCAAGTCCGCTATATGCGATGATTTTCTGTATGTTTATAATGGCGCATGGCTGAGTTTACATCCAGCGGACCTTGTTCGCTATAGGTGAGGTTCTGTTATAAGCGAGTCCGTTATAACAAAATTATACTGTATATCCATTATGGATAACTACAAAGCCAGTCCTATGCAGTTTTTGAGGAGTGACCGACCGTGAATATCCTCTATATTGTCTTTTGACAGATCATTTTTTCAAGAAAATGTTGTATATTTTCCCCAATCATATTGAATTCACTATGAGTTTTCAAGTTTATTAAAATTTTGATATACTGCCTTAAAAATTGTCAAAGCGGTGTACTTTACATTAAAAAATATAAAATTGGGAACATATTATTAATATTTTAGACAGATACAGGACAGACCAATACATAAGGGAAGAGAGGTAGAACTACAATCATTTGTAGGAGAAGGAAAAAGGATAGCACAATTAGGGAGTTCATTGTTGTGTATGGTCTTAGCTACTGGCAACTCTCTACTGTTAACTACAGATGACTCCGCTTAAGTGCATGCCCTTTGGACCGGGTCTCTATGTGCGCTTAAACGGAGTGTGCGTGTAATAGGAGTAGGGGGGAGGGTGGGGGGAGGCTGTAGGTAGTAAGCTGGCTCAGTTTAAATATGGTGCATGGGCTGCTGGAGCCTAAAGTACAGGAAAGCTATGCCCTACAGCTGGAGTGGAAGCAGAGCACTCACTTTCCCAGCTGTCTCAGCGCTTAAGCTGCTGTGTGAAGCCTAGCCATTCCCAGTCAGAACGTGATTGCATTTAACCGGAGTGAACATAACATGAAAGAATAGAGGTTAGACCTATGACATCAGTGCACATAAGCAGATTGTGTGCTTATCCAAATTGCAAATATCCTGAGTTTACATCCATTGACTTTAATGTAAAAAAAAATGAGACCGTGGTGGTAGGCTGCGGATAACCGAAGCGTGCGTTTAACCGACATACACTTAGGTGGAGTCGACTATATATTAAGTGTAGAGATGATGATTTGTGAGCCATTTTACAAGGATACTAAGATTATTTCTGGATATTATTTTAAATATCGGCTTACAAATTAAGTGACAGCTAGTCAAGTATAAGAGGCACACATCTCAAAAGCTTGTAATAAATGCTAAACAATGAAGGGGCCTGATAGCCTGCCACAGTCAGTAATTTATTTTTTGAAGGTACTGACCAATCTGGGCCTATTGCAGACACTGGCACTGAATGTCCAGATCTTGACTGGTCACCAGAAGTTATGAAGTGCTAGCTGATATTTAGACCTGTACAGCTAGGACATGTGATTTTTGGTGCATTAATTAGGTGACTCCTCACTCCTCCCTTAGACTGCTCTGGCACTGCTTGGATAATAAAAATTGGGCATCACCCGGTCAGTGGAAGATAACCAGGTAGGAATGTCTTCTACCTGGCTATCTCCTGCTGCATAGTGGCCTCATAGTTTAGTATTTAATATTTGTATTTCCAGTGCAATAGGTGAGGCATTCTAGACAAGTGGGTTGTATCCCAATGGCCGCATGCCATATGCAGAAGGAATCCACTCTGGATTTTTTCAAGTTTAAGTTTCAAGTTTATTAGGTGACTTGATTAATCGCTTAATCAAACATTCTAAGCGATGTACACTATAAAATTTACAATTATTAGAAAACAATACAATACATACAAATACTTAAATAGCGGTAAATTGCTCTTAATTTTAACATTACTAAACATAGGGTAAGGAGGGATGAAATACAATTCATAAAGTAAAGAAGAAACATTGAGGGAAAATACAAAAGGGAAATAGGTAACACAGGTATAACAAAAGTAAAATAAAATACTCCAATAATAAAATTATGTTGAAAATGCATCTTTAAAAAGGAAGGTTTTTAATTCGGTTTTAAATTTCCCAAACTCTTTCTCCTCCTGTAAAAAAATAGGGAGGGCGTTCCAAGTCTGTGGTGCTGTACATGAAAAAATAAATTGTCTCCTCGTATTAATAATTTTTAATGAAGGAATAGAAAGCAGATTTTGTTCGCTAGATCTTAGAATTCTCTTTGTAGAATATGGAATAAGTAACCTAAATAAAAATGCAGGGGTCTTATTGTTTAGAGTTTTAAAAATAATTATGCATAACTTATAAGTGATTCTATGAATAACAGGGAGCCAATGCGCCTTTTTGAGGAGAGGTGTTACATGATCAAATTTTTTAGACTTAGTTATTAATTTTATAGCTGTATTTTGTATAATTTGTAGTCGTTTAATTTCATATAGCGCAATTCCTTTGAATAAAGAATTGCAGTAATCAATTTTAGACATCACCATAGAGTGAATCAATATAGTAAGTGCCTTGGGACAGAGAAATTTAGAGATGGAACGAATTTTACGCAACCTATAAAAGGTAGTTTTCACAATGTTACTAATATGATCATGATAATTGAGTTTATTATCAAAGATTACTCCTAAAATTTTTGCATTTTTAACTAATTGTAGGGGAGTGTTATGAATTGAAATTGGAGAAACAAGAGGAAAACTATCCTTCCAAGGAAATAGCATAACATTAGTTTTTTTGATATTGAGGGCCAGTCTGTTTTTATCTAGCCATTGATGAACTTGATCAAGTTTTCCGTTAATGACCGAAATTTCACTTATGTTATTGTTATTTAAGGGGTGCAATAATTGTATATCATCGGCATAGGCAAAAACATGAAATCCTATGGATTGGCATAGTGTCATCAGTGGTGCTAGAAAAATATTAAAAAGCAAAGGTGAAAGAATAGATCCTTGTGGAACCCCATGAGAAATCTGAGAAGGTAGAGATGAAGAATTATTGAAGATAACTGTAGAAGTACGATCACTAAAGTAAGATGTGAACCAGGCTAGAACTTTCTGTGACTCTCATGTACTTCATTGGGAGCTATAGCACCATCTACAGTTTTTCCCTTCTGTATGCGTGCCTGAAGGAGTGTTTCTGTTCTGCTCTCCCTTTTTATTTTCGTCAGTGTTTTCGTCCCCTTTTTAAGCTTTCTATGTGCTCTGAGCAATTCTTAAGCTCTGCCTCAATTGAGGTCACACAGACTTTGGCCTGCAGCTGACAATCAGATTCCAGTGGGTATATGTTAGCCAGCCTGCATTGGTTTCTTAGAAGCTCGGGGCCATCCCTGTGTTTTTTCTTCCTACTGCCAAACTGAGGTTCGAGCACAGCCTGTTAGGCATACCTAGGAGACTCAGCAGTGTCTCGCAGGGTACCAGTTGCACTTTTCACCCCCACCCTTTCCTAAGTGTGTCCGTCCGTACGCTCGCCCGCATCGAAGAGGCATTCCCAGCATGAGGCAGTGAATTTCTTATTCCAGCTACTGTAAGTGAGTTGAGGCAGGCTGCAGCACATTTCCAGCATAGGTCATAGTGAGTAAGGCTGTCATAGCCTGTGAGGTGGTTGGGGAGGGCTCTGAATTTGGCAGTTTTTGAGGTTTCTGCATGTCCCCCTGTGTTCCCCCCTGCCTGAAAAATCTTAAAATCGCTGTTTTGGAGGTTTGCTTTCTGTGAAAAAAATCACAATTATGACGTGAATTTCTTGACTGTGGCCATCTTAAATTTTTAGCAATCTTTTTTTCAAAACCTCCCTGCACTTCCAACGCTGCAAACTTGCCTCAAACTTGTTGCAATGGAATCCTTGGGCTCTCCTAATATGAATTCTTGCCAGGATTTCGCAAATTTAGCACCTCAGGAATGTCCTTGTGCCACATGGCGCAACCGGGGGGAAGTGGCAACACCAAACTTAGCCTCGCTCTTGCTAAACACACCAAACACACAGCTAGCCCATCGGGTGGCTTTCTCTATTTTTGGGGCTCAGTACAACTGAAGGCTCCTTGCAGACAAACATGGATCTTCCGTCGCCCAGGAAACATAAAGTGAGATCATCTAAGGGTGACTCTATGCCCCTTGATCTGGAGGCTTTCACGGAAGTCATAAAATATACCTGTGGAATGCGTTTCAGAGCAACCATTCGTCGCCTGTGCATTCCTACTCTGCCTCAGACTTATCCTTTGCTGGCACTGCTTCGGAGGGCACGGCCTCATCGCAGTCTGCCACTGTTCCTGGGCAGGCTTGACCTTGACCTGTTTTCAGGCGCTGCACTTCCCATGTTAGGGATCCAGGGCTGTATGGCAGATTTTCGGATCCCTCAGAGGCTTTAGATCCAGGGGACCTCATGTCGAAGTCTGTACAGGAATTGAAATTAGTCTCTCAGCTGGCTCCGTCCACTTCCTTTTTGTGGCTTTGTGCACTCGCAGTCCTCTTTTACCTGGGATCTTGATATGAGCATTCTGATCTTGGATCAGTGGGACTCTCCAAAGGGTGCTTTTCGGGTTGTGAGGGCTATGTTCTTTCTCTATCTTATGGTGCAGGAGTGCCAGCAGCTTTTTGGTCAGCCTAAGGTGGACTTGTTAGTTACGCAGGTGACTAAGTGCACCTCCCCTCCCAGTGAGGGTGGTGTGCTGCTCAAGGACATACAGGACCGCCGTGTGGATGTAGTCCTTAGGAGACTCTTTGAAGCAGTGGTTTTGGGCATAAAGGCTGCTTCGGCAGCATCCTTTGTTGTACGCGCTTGACTGTCTCGTCTATGCGCGCTAGAGAGTCAGGCTATGGAGCCCCCTCCTCAGCTGCTTGTTGCTTGAGGGGATTATGTTGCTGACATTTTTATATGACCTTATGCGGATCCTGGGTAAAGTCTCAGCGTATTCGATTTCTGTTCACAGAATGCTCTGGATTCGACAATAGGTTGATGATTCCACTTCCAAGGCTATTCTAGCTAGGCTTCCCTTTAAAGGGCAGTTATGTTTGGCAAGGGCCTGGACGATCTCATGAATTCAGTGGAGGACTGTCACCCTAAGACCCTGCCTGATAGCAGGCCCCAGCCCTCTAGAGGTTCCGGGCGCTCTAATTTTTGTGGCTCCAGGCGTTCCCGCTCATATTCCAGTGCCATGTCCCCAAGATTTTTATAGAGCTCCAAACAGCAGTTCTACGGCTACAGGCATACCCAGCCTTCCGCCTCCTGTTCTGCTCCCTCTGCCAAAAAGGCACAATGACACCAAGTTGAGGAATGCCCCTCTTCAGATAGGGGGCAGGCTTTCAGCATTCATGCAGGCCTGGGAATGCATTATGTCCAACCAGTGGGTTCTGGACATTATTCGATCGGGCTACAAGCTAGAATTTGCCTGGCCTCTGATGGATTGGTTCGTGGACTCTCCGTGGGATACCCAGTCAAAGCTGTCAAGGTGAAAGCCACTGTTTAAAGATTGCTGGATATTCAGGCCATAGAGCCAGTGCCACCCACCCTCTCGGGCTCAGGCAGAGATACTCCATATATTTTGTCTAACTAGAAACAATACTAGCAATAACAATCTAAATAGATAAATAACTGCAGGAAAAAATGTTGCAACAATGTTATAAGCCAAGTGGTAGAAATATCCTTTGAAAAACCATTTAAGTAAAGTAAAAAAAAAGCCTCAACTAGTTTTATATGCAGACAGCAACCCAATGAGTTTTTTAGCCGTTCTTAATCTGTATCTTAGACTTAGTCTGCATCATAGGCTTAGATCAGGGGTGTCCAATGTCGGTCCTCGAGGGCCGCAATCCAGTCGGGTTTTCAGGATTTCCCCAATGAATATACTTTGAAAGTAGTGCATGCACATAGATCTCATGCATATTCATTGGGGAAATCCTGAAAACCCGACTGGATTGCGGCCCTCGAGGACCGACATTGGACACCCCTGGCTTAGATGATTGGAGGCCTATTCTGGATCTTACGCACATGAATGAGGCTCTCAGGATCCCGCGTTTTCGTATGGAGACAGTAAAGTCTGTCATAGCAGCAGTGGCACCGGGAGAGTTCTTTGCCTCTCTGAATCTCACAGAAGCTTACTTGCACATCCCGATTTTTCCAGCTTACTGCAAATTTCTGCACTTTCATGTTTTGGAATTATCAATTCTCAGCTCTGCTGTTTGGCTTTGTGATGGCTCCTTGGACCTTCACCAAGGTGATTGTGGTTGTGGCAGTTCACTTGAGGAAAATGGGTTTGTAGGTGCACCCATACTTAATGACTGGCTGATCAGAGCCCCCTCATTTATTGAGAGCGCACAGTGGATCAGGTGATCCAGATACTCGAGGACCTCAGGTGGATTATGAATAGAGCAGTTTGTTACCCACACAATCATTGGAGTACCTGGGTGTTCTGTTTGACACGGCAGCGGGCCGCATCTATCTTCCAGAGGCACGCAGACAGAAGCTGTGTGCTCAGATTTCTTCTTCTAGAGAAGGCAGCTCTTTCAGCTTTGGACTATTTTCAGGTCCTGGGGTCCATGGTGGCCACTCTGAATGTAGTGGAATGGGCGAGGGTGCACATGTGTCTTCTCCACCATGCATTGCTCTCCCACTGGGCTCCGCATAAGGATGCATTGCAGACCTCTCTTCCTTGGACTCTTGAGGCCAGAGCCAGCATGAATTGGTGACTCATTCCACAGTCTCTTTCAATAGGCGTGCCACTGCAGATTGCTTCATGGGTCGTTGTGATGATGGATGCCAATCTTCGGAGCTGGGGAGCACATTGCAATCATCGTCCCATTCAAGGGTGTTTGACCCCTTCACAAAGAAAATGGTCGATCAACAGGTTGGAACTGAGGGCCATTAGTTTGGCTCTGGTGCGATTGCAGAAGACTCTGGAAGGCCAAGCGGTTGGGGTCTTCTGTGACAATGCAACAGCAGTGGCGTTTACTGGAGGCCCGCCTACTCTTTCACTGGGCGGAGCATTACCTCCAAGTGCTCTTGGCAGGGCACATGGCAGGAGTCAACAATATTCAAGAAGACTTTCTCAGCAGATACTCTCGATCCCGGCAAGTGGGTGCTGTCTTCAGTGGCGTTCCAAGCCATTGTGCTGCACTGGGGTTGGCCTCGCTTCGACTTCATGGCCACGGTGCAGAACAAAAAGGCAGATTGCTTCTTCAGTCGAAGAACTGAGCCAGGCAGCGAGGGTCTCGATGCTGTAGTTTAGCAGTGGCCACAGGAAGTCCTGCCTGTTTTTCCTCCCTGGCTCATGATAGACAAAGTCATTTTGCGGATTGCACATCACTGGAATAGAACAGTTCATCTGGGACAAGTCATTCTGGTGGCTCCAAACTGGCCTCACAGACCGTAGTACACAGATCTGATGCATTTGTGTCAGGGTTGGGGCATGCTGTTTTCACGCACATCCAGACATTCTTATGCATGGAGGATCTGAATCACTTTGCTCTTACAGCATGGATATTGAGCGCGCCAACATAGTGCACAAAGGACAGTCTGATGTAGTCATTGCTACTGTATTCACGTATAAGTCAATTACTGTCTCTGCATATGCTAAGGTGTGGAAACTTTTCCAACATCAGTGCAACCAGAAGAAAATGGAGCCATATTCCGCTTTGATTTTGGTGGTTCTCGCCTTCCTCCAAGTGTGCCTGGATAAAAGCATCCCTTCGGGTCCAAGTTGCTGGACTGTCTTGTTTCAGAGCCTGGGATCATCGTTCTTCGCTTGCATCTCACCTTGGCATCGCCAGATTTCTGAAGGATGCTCTTTGCATTAGACCATCAATCTAACCACCGTTCCCTTCTTGAGACCTGAGCTTGGTTCTGTCTGGTCTTACCAAAGCTACATTTGAGCCTCTGAGAGACACTTTCCTCTTGGACTTGATGCTCAAGACTGTTTTTCTGGTTGTCTTTACTTCAGTGAAACGTGTCTCAGAACTCCAGGCTCTTTCTTGTTGAGAGCCCTTCCTGAGTATCTTGGATACTGGGATTTCCCTGCACATGGTTCTTTCTTTTCTGCTGAAGGTAGTTTTGGCTTTTCATGTTAATCAGGAGGTGCGTTTATCTGTTTTTCAGCCTTCTGGCTCAAAGACACAGGATTGTGTCTTGAGAAAATTGGACATGCAAGACTTCTACATTATCTGGAGGTTACTAACAAGTTTTGTCTCTGACCATCTGTTTATGCTGACTCATTCTTCCAAGTGGTGCGCACCCACTTCCAAGGCTACTATTTTTAGGTGGATCCGAAGGGCCATTTAGTCAGCCTATATTTTTTCCGGGAAACAGTCTCCTGTTTCTGTAAAGATGTATTGTATCAGAAGTGTGGCTTCTTCATGGGGCGATGTTAGAGCAGTCTTTCCAGAGGAGATTTGCAGGGCATTGATGTGGTCTAAATTTTACTGAGTGGATGTGATGGCGAGAAAGGACTCTGCCTTCTGGTCCTCAGACTTGAGGGCTGGCACAGTTAGCCTGCCCTAGCTCTTTAGGACTGCTGTTGTATGTCCCACTTGTCTAGAATGTCTCACCTATTGCACTGAAAAAAGAGATTTGTTTTTACCTTGATAATATCTTTTCCAGTAGATAGGTGAGTTATTCTAGACTCCCGCCCTGTATTTCCTGCGCCTACCTACTGTCTTATTCTGTTTATGCTTTTCCAAGTTGCTCTTGGATGCCAGTCAGCCTTTCAAGGTTTCGAAGAATTCTGTATATATGTTCATGTGCCTGAAGGGGTCTTTCCTGAGCTCTTTTGATGCCTTTGTTAGCTGTTTCAATTTGAGTTTATATGTATTTGGGAATTTTCCCTTTGATGTCTCTACTTCACATTGCCTAAGAGAGCTCTCAGTGCTTGGGTACTAACTGTAGGTGGTGCTATAGCTCCCAGTGAAGTCCAGAAGAGTCACAGAAAAAAATCTGGAGTGGATTTCTTCTACATATGGCACACTGCCATTGGGATACAACCCACTTATCTAGAATGTCTCACCTATCTACTGGAAAAGATATTATCAAGGCAAGAACATAATCTCTCTTATATTTGGTCGTCTCATATTTAATTGAACTAAATAAAGATTTGCTGTATTATTGTAGTCTACATAGATGATTTAACACAATCAAGTGCAATCTACAAAGATGTTATTTTGTACTTCAAAAACAATATGAATGCTTAAATATAAAACATACAATATTTTAAACATTTGACTTTGCATTTCTGTTTCTTCCATGTTCTCCATAGGTGGTACTTTGCTGTTATTTCTGTCTCTGGTGTGTTTGCTGTGACTTTCTCAGTAGTATTTGCTTATGTAGCAGATATAACACAAGAGCATGAAAGAAGTATGGCTTATGGACTGGTATGTAACTCTCTTTCCTCTTTAAGTATTCCCACATAAAACATATGATCTTGTGTCTTGCACACAGGTGGGTCACATCAATGCACATCACTGGGATAGAACAGTTCTAGCAGGTTAAAGTTCTGAGCTAGTGCAGTTGTCTCCTTAGCTCCTTCGTTTTTATTTTCTCTGCTCATCCAATTAGATATACTCCTGATCAGTTTGTCTGTGGAGTACTTTGAGATTGTTTTTGTCATATTAATTAATTTATTTTTGTTCCTTTTACAGCTTGTCTGATCTGTTTGAGTGTGTAGATCATGATCAGTAATAGTTGATGCAGACACAATGAAAGTATTAAAAATCTTTATTATAGAATCATAAATAAGAGTGCCTGATATTGCTGTGTTTCACCCACCAGGGGCGATACATATACAGTAAAACATTGGTTTGCGAACATAATTTGTTCCAGAAGTATGCTTGTAATTCAAAGCACTTGTATATCAAAGCGAATTTCCCCATAAGAAATAATGGAAACTCAGACGATTCATTCCACAACCCAAAAACTTTAATAGAAAATACTGTACTGGTAAAACAAACAAATAATGGTTGGTATAATAATCATACAGTATTCTAAACTATAAATGACACACAATAGATGATAAAATGTGAAACAATCTTGGTGCAGACCTCACTTACTCCTTGACATATAGTTGCATTGGTGGCTTGGCGTGCGCATAAGATGGAGGAGTGATCGCGACGCTCTTCTAACCTGGGCAACAGTTTAAAAATATTGAAAGGTTACTTTGATTTTTTTCTTACCCGTTGTGTCAGATTTTGTGCAGAAGCATGGCTAATACACGGCAAACTAAAAATGAGTCGGCTTATGCGGCAGGAGGAGTGGCAAAACACCAAAAACAAGAACAGATGACGCCGTCAAAGGTTCCTCTTCCAGAAGACGAAACAGAAGTTTTAAATAAAAAGGAAATAATGGCCAAATTTAAATAAAAAGGAAATAATGGCCAAATAAAAAGGAAATAATGGCCAAATATAAAGCAGATGCTGCATCATAACTGAAGTGAAAGAAGTGTTAAACTTAAATCGGCAAATGGAAGTAGCTAATAAGCGAATGACGACCTTAGAAGATAAGATGAAGCGATTGGAACTCTCTGAGATACGATGCAAAAATGATGGTTTAACTGTGCAGGAATTAAAGAAATAACTTGAAGAATACGAAAATAGAAGTAGAAGAAAGCATATAAAAATTATTGGATTAGCTGAAAATTTGGAGGGGGGAAATGCTATCCAATTTCTAGAAAACCTTATGCCTAAACTATTGCAGTTAAACTTAAAACATCCCCTAGAAATAGAACGAGCACACAGGATTCCATTAAAACGGTCAGCAAGTCAAGTGAGACCAAGACCTTTGATCTTTAAATTACTGAGATTTCAGCAGGCTTTAGATATTTTAAACTTAGCCAAAGCTGACAGAAATTTAAATTATAAGGGATCCAAACTGTTGTTTGTGCCTGATTTTGCTAAGAACACGGCGAATACGAGGAAGCAATTCTTCATGTTGAGATCTCAATTGAAAGAAAAAGGATTCAAATGTGGATTGTATTACCCTGCAAAAATGAGATCCGGAGAAGTTAAAAGACTTCTTGTTAAATTCTGAGCCAATGTCTATTTAAAAGAAATTAACTTGAACAGCCTGAACTTCGTAATTGTCATGTAGGTTTTAGGAAAATCAGTCAACAAAAGATATGGACAAAAATAAAATGGAAAGTACGGTTCTACAGTTATCTGAGAGGCTTTTCTCTGATGCTTTGGAGGAAAATGAAGATCATCTGGAAAAACACTCAGTCATGCTTATGAAGGAATATATAAAAGAAACAGATAATGAAGAACAGAAGAAATTTATGAAAGAAGTTTCAAGATTTGGCAATGAGTATGGACTGATAAGTACAAGATCTCTCTTAATTTTAGGAAAAGTGAGTACAGAAATTTGTAACTGCGGAAAAGTATCGGAGGAGATAGAAAACGAAAATATTCATATACATGCTTTGAATCTACGAAAGAATGCTTAGGTAGGAACGGTTAGAATTCCAAAAATTTTAAAGACTTCAAAGAATATATAATCAAAAATAAAAATGTTACAAAAGATTGGAAACAGGAAAAGATGTACTTATTTAAGAATTGATCCAAAGTGTTTAAGGCTTAAGTAAAAATTGGAACTTTTAAAGAAGATGATAAAGAAATCTCTTCATACTGAAATTGACAATTGACAGATGAAAATATTTCAGAACGTGAACAAGTGACTTACCAAGAATTAAAAGCACATTTGTAATGTACCATTTGACTAATTTGTGCTTTTATTTTTAAGAAAGTAATTCTAATTTGCTTAATTTTTATTTGTCAGGTTGTGTAGTTGTATATACTCATTTTTGAAACGATATGATATGGTTTTTTTAATATGATTTAATTTAAGAAGTTGACTTTAGTTAAATAAATTTTAAGGAGAAGACTAATCTGTAATGAATTTAAAAGTTTTTACAAAATTATACTGGTTTTATTGAAAATTCATTTTATACAATAAGATGTTATGTAAATGTCATGAATTGTCTGAACCATTAATTATTATTAGGTGTATATTGAAAGTAATGAGTTAAATATTCAGTTTGATTCAATTATATTTAAATAACAAAAGAAGCATGGGGTTTAATTTCAGATATATTAATTTCTTTTAGAATTATTTGTTACTAATTTAGGAGGAAGAGGTTAAAACAATGATTTCAAAGAAGGAAGATATAATTGTTGTTTAATGGTGTTTTATTTGATGTTCTAGTGGAAATTTACATGATTGATTTAGAGACTAAAGTTATTTATAGTAATGATTTAGATGGATGGTAACTTTATTTTAATGAAATATATATTATTGAAGGAAAATGATGGTCTAATGTGTGTTGAAAAAGTCAGTGGAATAGTCAAAAGGGAAAAAGGAGTCAATATTTCTGCATTTTGGGATGGTCATGGTAAAACTTAAAAGGATATACAAGAAATTTTGAAAATATGAATTATTTATTTATTTTTTTTTAATTTCTTTATTGATATTTTGAACTTGACAATGTATACATTTGAAGTTGAATTCTGTTATATGAAGTTGTTCTATAGAGATGATTAATTTTACTTACAGGATATTAGAAAAAAAATTCATATGCTATTTTTTGGAATTATGAATTGTTTAATAAGAAAGATGATTCTTATCTTTGATTTTAAAGGTTCTATAAATTCAGACTTGATTTCTACTGAGTAAGATTTTACTAAATGGTAAAAGTAAATTGATTTAATGTCAATGTTAATTTGATAGGCATGTAAAAATGAAATAGTTTTTATGATGAAAGTTTTTAAGGGTTTTATGACTATTGTCTATATAATAAAGATTATATATATCATTTCTTCTTTTGCAAAAGATTGTAAAATATTTATGGTAATGATAAGATATGATTTGGAAAACTTGATTTAATTGGAAAATTTTTAAAATGGGTTTTATGAAAATCTTCTAAACTATAAATAATTAGGACTACATTATTACAAGAGATTATTGTGGGATTACTTGTTTCATAATGCATTATGAATAAATCTAATATTTTCAAATATTGTAAGAGAAAGAAGTGATGGAATGTTGCCTGGGGGGTACTGTGATTACTAATCCTATGTGTGTTCCAAGGCAATCAATTTATGTGGAAAGTGGGGGAGGGAAAAGGGAGGGTTTTTTTTCAGAATCAGGGTTGGGAGGATAGGGAATAATGGGATTTAAGAAGATCAATCTAATTTTTCATTAGTTATTATCTGTGTAATGGTATCTAATTATATTAAATTTAATAAATTTAAATATAATTGGTGGACTATACATTTGGAAGTAGATGGAGATTTTCATTGAATGTCAGTGGCCTTAACCATCAAATAAAAAGGAAAAAAATGTTAGCTTTCCTAAAACAGCAAAATGCTGATTTGTATTTTATTCAGGAGACGCACCTATCAATGATGGAATCAAGAAAATTGGAAGGGGGTTGGGTTCGATTAAATTTTTTTGCCCCTGCAGTTGGCAAGAAAGTTGGGGGTTGCAATATTAATAAATAAAAAATGTACAGCCAATTTTCAGCTGATTGATTCGGATCCTTTAGGTAGGTGGGTTCATGTAAAAATGAGCATGGGAAATACTACCCTGGACCTGTTCAATGTGTATGCCCCGAATACGAATCAAATGGAATTTTTTAAGAATCTAAAACAATTACTACTCCCACTGGCTACTTCTAATCTAATAGTGGCTGGAGATTTCGATGCTATAATGGATCCATTAATGGATAAAAAAAACCAAGTAAAATTATGAAGTCATTAGGGTTAGACAATTTGGCACAATCTTGTAATTTAATAGATATATGGCGTATACTTCATTTTAATGATCGGGAATTTTCCTTTTGTTCACAGGTCCATAATTCTTTTTCAAGAATAGATTATATTTTTGTCTCGAATCAAATAGTTTAGAAAGTGACAAAAGCCACCATAGATCCTATCATTTTATCTGATCATGGTGGTGTATGGATTGAATTTCAGTTTGATGAGGAAGATTATTGTAAGTCTGTTTGGAGATTTGATAATACTTTGATTGCGGATTCAAATTTCCTTGAAGAATTTAAACTAAAAATGATTGAATTTTTCCAACTTAATACTTCAGATGATATTAACATAGAAATGTTATGGGATGCATTTGAGGCTACCATGAGAGGTAATATTATTTCATATTCGGCATATATTAGAAAACAACTTAAAAAACAATTTTATAATTTGGAAAAAGAAATTAAACATTTGGAAAATAAATTAGTTGATAAATGGGAGCAAAATACTCTACAGGCTTTATTAAAAGCAAAAGGCAAATATAATGAGATATCTTCTAAATTTGTAAGGAAAGATTTGTTTTTCCAACAAACTTAGTATTATGGAAACTCAAATAAGGCGGGAAGATTATTGGCAAATTATCTTAAAGCAAAGAAAAGAAGAACAAAAATTATTGCAATAAAGGATGAAAATGGAGAAACGCATACTGAAATTGAAAATATTTTAAGACAATTTCTAAATTTTTATAAAGACTTATATTCTTCTGAGCCTTATGGAGATAGGGAAAAAGATGGTTTAGAATTTTTGAATCTAATTATTGGACCAAAGGTTCCTGAACATATAAAAAGAAGTTTAGAGGAGCCCTATATTACTAAAAGAATTAGAAACAGCATTGAAGTCTCTTAGAGTTGGATCCGCTCCAGATGGTGATGGTTTTACAGTACAGTTTTATAAATCATTTCAAAGTATCCTTTTACCCTATTTATTAAATTTATATCAGTTTCAACTGACTAAAGGTTGCATTACAGGTACTATGGCAGAATCATTAACAATTGTTTTGCCAAAGCCAAACAAAGATCCCACTTTGGTTTCAAACTACAGGCCTATCTCGCTAATCAATGTTGATTGAAAACTTTTAGCTAAGATATTAGCTTTACGATTGGCTAAGGCTCTCCCTTTTATTATTGATATGAACCAAACAGGATTTGTTGCTAAGAGACATTCTTCTAACAATACTAGATTGGCTTTTTATATGCTAAATTTAACAAAAAACATGAATGATCCGGCTTTCTCTGTCTCTTTGAATGCGGAGAAAGCCTTTGATCGAGTTGAATGAACTTTCATGTATCAGGCATTAGATTGGTTTGGTATAGGTTCAGGATTTATACAAATGATTCAGATGTTGTATAGCTCCCCTGGTGCAAGATTATACATTAATAATAATTTATCAGAGCGTTTTAATTTGCAGAGGGGGGTTAGACAAGGTTGTCCCTTATCTCCTTTGCTTTTTAATATTGTTTTAGAACCCTTGTTATTAGCCATTCAACAGGCAAAGGGGATACAGGGTATTCCTCATGCAGATTGGGAATATAAAATCTCTGCTAATGCAGATGATATACTGCTTTATTTGAGGAATCCAGAAACTACCATTTCATGCTTACTTGAATTGATAGAGAAATTTGGAAAGTTTTCAGGATATAAGATAAATTGGAGCAAGTCAGAAATTCTTCCACTCAATGTGCATTGTACTAAAGGATTATTTGATTCATTCTCATTTGTATGGAAAGAAGATGGATTAAAATATTTAGGTATTAGAATAAAAAACACACAAGAAGACACAATGAAGGAGAATGAAAAATTTTTATTAAAAAAAGTAACAGAAATGTGCGAGCAATGGAATTCTTTACATCTTTCTTGGTGGGGGAGAGTCCAAACTATTAAAATGATGATATTGCCTGTGGTTTGTTATCAAATGAGTATGATACCAGTTTTTTTTCAGGGGTCCTTTTATAAAAAATTAAATAGTATTCTTACAAAATTTATTTGGCTGGGTAAAATGCCTAGAATTGCCTTAGTATCTTTACAAAAATCAATTGTGGAGGGTGGGATAAATTTTCCAAACTTTTATAGGTATCATCAAGCCTATA
This sequence comes from Geotrypetes seraphini, assembly GCF_902459505.1. Classification (NCBI taxonomy): domain Eukaryota; kingdom Metazoa; phylum Chordata; class Amphibia; order Gymnophiona; family Dermophiidae; genus Geotrypetes; species Geotrypetes seraphini. The sequence continues at coordinate 15,114,346 of NC_047095.1, read as the reverse complement.
TTTTACGCCAGGGTATGTATTGGGTCCTCAAAATATAATAACTCTCTGTGAAATACACTGTCTGTTAGAATATGGACCAATGGTCAGTGTTCAATATACTAACCCGATCTCTAAACCAAATAAAGTATGAACTAAGTCGTTTCGTTTATAAGTGAAGAGGCCTCAGATCCCCGTGCACTACCAGCAGTCTGCTTATCAGCTGCACTAGAAAGGGAAACAACCTCTTCGACCTCCCTCTCCCTCCTGCCTAAATAGCACTGGCTCACAACAGTAAATGGTCAAAAACTGTAATTTAGCTTAGGCAGGGACTGGTTCAGAAGTTTAAAAGTCTCAATAACAAATTTGCTGTCCTCACAGGTCCATTCCCGCCAACGTTTCGCTGTAAAAGGCTGCGTCAGGGCGGTGGACTCTCGGCAGCCGAGACCTGCACCTCCTAGAAGATAATGAAAAAGCAGATATAGAGATCTGCAAGATCCAATATTAGTAATATTGTTCTGAAACGGATTTATTTTTCTTGTAGGTATCAGCAACTTTTGCAGCAAGCTTAGTTACCAGCCCTGCTATTGGGGCCTACTTGAGTCGGGAATACGGCAATAATTTGGTGGTCGTTTTGGCTACAGCTATTGCTATGCTGGATATCTGTTTTATCCTTGTGGCTGTACCTGAGTCCTTGCCAGAGAAGATGAGACCAGCATCCTGGGGAGCTCCAATCTCTTGGGAACAAGCTGATCCATTTGCAGTAAGTACATTTGTTACCTTGGGATAGGCACCTGGGATCTCTTAGGGAGAGTAGGAGATAGTGGATGCTGCAGATGGGCCATGTGGCTTTTATCTGCCATCATGTTTCTATAATGATGATTTGCTTGTGTTTTTTCCCTCTAGTTGTATCTTTGAGACAAGAGAACTAAATGGTTTAGACCAGCTGTTCTCAACCAGGGTACAAATAGTTATAAAAGGTGTGCTGCAAAGCTATTGGGAAGCTACTTTGTCCTCTGCCCAGGAGAGACACCACCAACATCACATTTATTGAGCCTAGTAGAATATGGACTATCTTCCTTTGCCAAACTGGGAAGTACTGCCCCTGCAATTCTTTAAACATATGCGATGCTCATAGAAAAACTCAAAAAACTCAATCAGCAGGCAGGAGACTCGTGTGTACCCTGTTGATTGTGTTTTTTCTACGAGCATCGCATATGTTTAGTCTTTTTAAAGGTTGTTTTAGTTTGTATTCCCAGCACCTAGTGGACCAATAGACACACCCCTGAGGCAGGCCTTCACCTGGGGACTGAAACACAGACCATGTTGGGTCATCAACTGGATCCTTTTTATATAGGACATCATGTCTAAAGGACTTTTATACATGTGTTTTCATGTGTTAACAAACAAAGTCCCTGTGTTTTTAGAAAAACTTTTAATTCCCTATACTCCTATAAGATCTTTAAGATCAGAAGAGAAATCACTCCTAATCCCTTCGCTAAGAGTCATCTACTCTAGGATGACTCTACGATCTTTTCTGTCACAGCCCCTCAAATCTGGAATTCCCTCCCAGCTAATATAAGGGATGAAAAATTGCTTGGTAAATTTAAAAACCTACTAAAAAGTTGGCTTTTTAAGGAAGCTTTTAACTGAGTTACATGCATTTTATATACCCCCAAGACTTTTTTTTTTTTAAATAGAAAGAGCTATAAGTAAAATCGAGCAGGTAATCTTTTACCTATCCTTTTGTTTCAATATCCTACCCTGTTTGATTTACTTTATAAATTGTATTTAATCCATTTTATTTTTTCCTTGTGTTTGGCTGGTATATAGTTGTGTAAATCAATTGTCCAAGTAATGTATTATTCTTAGTATGTTACCCCAATTTTTAACAGTTTTTGTAAATCGCATTGAAGTAAGATTTTGCGATCAAATCAAAATTTTATTAAACTTGAAAACTTGAAACTTGAATTTATAGAAATAAAAGATTGTCTTAAGGTTGACGTGTTCTTTCCCACTCGTTCTTTCTTTGTACTGCTGTAACAGGCCACCCTCCACTCAACCCTGTTATGCTCTCTCACTGCCCCTGCCCACAGTAAGGAGCTAACACATGATTTTTACTGCAATAGATGGTTTTGACTCATAGATGTTAGTAGCATGGGTCCTCACTAATGTCCACTGTGTGGTAATTAATGCTACTTAATGCAGCTTAGTAAAAGGGCTTTGAAGAGATTAAATGAAATTTGTCAAATGACAAAAAACAAAAGGGGAATAGTTTGGCATTGTTTTAAGTTATTTCTAAGAGGTTGTACATCCATATCAAAATTGACCTTATTGAATCAGACTGTTATTGGTTTACAGATTCTTGTTGCTTATGAAATGAGTTGATTAAATTTATTCTACACGTAACTTCAAAAATGGATATTACTGACTTGTTGCTGTTTTTTAATTTTAGTCGCTAAAGAAAGTGGGTCAGGACTCTATAGTACTGCTAATCTGCATTACAGTTTTCCTCTCTTACCTCCCTGAAGCAGGCCAGTATTCCAGCTTCTTCTTATACCTCCGTCAGGTAACAGTTTTTTAAAAATAACTGAACAGTTTCTTTTTTTCTCATAACAAAGTATTGTTGTTTTAAAGTTAATTTGAAATGTCAGTATACTTGATAGATGAATAAGCTATAGATCCTAATAGTTAATGGGATTCTTTACTGTTTGAGGAAGAATACAGAGGCCTGTGCATCACATGTACTGTAAGCTCTGAGCACTTATTTTAGCTTACTGGTGCCTCTAATCAGGTTTAAGGCAGTTCAATATAGACTTGATTTATATTTGTATAATACTCTGCCATTAATTTTCACTGATCATATTTGGTCATTTATACTAGTGTATCAATCCAGTCCTGGAGTAAACCTAGCTAGTGTGCCAGGAAGCCTTCTAAGGCAGACGCCTTTATGAACATGCAGAAAATCACTGACTTTTACATATAGCGGACAAACAATTTGGTCCCCAGAGCCATTTTTAGCTATAGTTTTGTTCGGTTATAACAGACATACAGGCTCCGCCTACAAGGTACGTGGCGTGCCGGTGATATAATATCAAAATGCAGCCCAGAAGAAAATGACAAGAGTATTTTTCTTTCCAGTATGACATAATGCTTTAGAACATCTTTTAGTGTTCTGGTTTTGCAATCATTTCGTGCCATACCAATGTTTTGATGAGATTTCTTATTAATGTTGCTGATATGCTTGTGCAGTGACTGTTGTTCATTGATGGTACGTTGTTTCAAGTTGATCTAAATAAAGTTTTTAAAAAATGCAACTCTGGATATAACGTACTGCTTTTCCAGGTCCCTTGAAGTCTGTTATAACGAGATTATACTGTATAATTTAAGATACACAGACCTGAACATCTCCTTAGTGTACCATTACGAATCTGACTCTGAGGAAGAATTAGAGGTCTTTTCAGATTAGGAGTCCCCAGGTCTTCCTTCAGATCCCTACCCACATCAACAATAATATGTATCTTCCATCTGAGGAGCTCTTGTTCACTGATTTTGTGATTGAGATGGCCGCCTATCTAGAGCAGTTGTGTGTTGGAGCAGTATCTGTTAAGCACTTTAACTAAGGCCAGGAAGGAAGAGCCTTTATCCACTTCTACAGCAAATGCAAAACTTAGCAGTACTATGACAGGAAGACAATAGATATGCATTTGTTTGAAATGGCATGGGAAACGTCAATGACATTTTCTGTCATTTATGATCCAAAACCTGTTTTGGAAACTAAGCAATATTCAGAAAGAGCATGCACGCTTTCTAAATTGTACTAAAATGGGGGGAAAAAAACCCCAATAAAATTTTTGACCTGCACCTCCTAGAAGATAATGAAAAAGCAGATATAGAGATCTGCAAGATCCAATATTAGTAATATTGTTCTGCAACTGATTTATTTTTCTTGTAGGTATCAGCAACTTTTGCAGCAAGCTTAGTTATAGCCTTATAGAGGCCTGTATGGTATAGAGGAGTAGCTTAGTTTATTTCAGTCCATTTCTCTTCCACCAGTCTAAAATTTTATGTGGATTACAATCCACATTGAAAATCAGAGAGACCCAAAATGTAAAAACCCAACCAACCAAAAAACCATAAGAACATTTATTTATTTATTCGATTTTCTATACTGTTCTCCCAGGAGAGCTCAGAATGGTTTTACATGAATTTATCAGGTACTCAAGCATTTTCCCCTGTTTGTCCTGTCAGGCTCACAATCTGTCTAATGTACCTGGAGCAATGGGGGGATTAAGTGACTTGCCCAGAGTCACAAAAAGCAGCGTGGGCTTGAACCCACATCCCCAGGGTGCTGAGGCTGTAGCTTTAACCACTTCACCACACACTCCCATAAGCTTTGCCCTACTAGGGCAGACTGAAGAAGGTCCATCAGGCCCAGTATCCTCTTTCCAACAGTGGCTAATCCAGGTCACAAATACCTGGTAAGATCCTGAGAGAGTAAAACAGATTTTATGCTGCTTATGCTAGGAATAAGCTGTGGATTTTCCCAAGTCCATTTTAATAATGGTATCTAGTGTAATAGGTGTGTCATTTTGGACAAATAGGTGGTGAATCCAAACCTGCATGCTTTGCAAAAGATATCAATCACAGTTTTTAACTCCTCCTCCTTCCTCAGTGGAATGTGCTGCCCCCTTCACTGGGTCTAGGACAATTTAGTACAGCCATTTTAGTGTTGAATGGCTGCAATGAATCATCCCATTCCTGAAGCGAGTGTGCATAAGGATTCAGCATTTGGAGGGGCGAAGCCCCCCCCAACCTCCCCAAAATTCTTCCCTCCCCCTCTCCTTGTCTGTGAACTGTCCGCAGCAGATTCCTCCCCCTCTCCTCCCTATCTTGTATTCAACCGCTGCTGTTAAATATGATTGGAGGTTAGACATGGGTTGGTGGGTTTGCTACAGGTGTTAAACAAGAATCACTCGGAGGGTGGTGTTTAGTCTGTCAGGGAATCTGGTCCCAGAGTAGGTCCTGCGGCTGCAATGAAATGTCCCACGATGAAACGACTGTGACAAATCGTCCCATTCTGCCCTTCAGTTTTTCCTTCTGCTTGCTTGCAGTAAGGTATGTGTCTTTCTGCTCTGTTTAAAACTTTTTTTTTCCCCTTCGAAATTTTGGAGGCTTTTGGTACTCCAGAGGTCCCAATATTTCTGGGGTAACTCTTTCTGGGAGAAGAAGCAGACTTGGTGTCTGCAGTTGGTAGACCAATCCCTCTGTTGTACCTTTTAGCCAGCCTGCTTAATATTTTAGGAGCTTGGGGACTGTTCCCCTCAAAGCTAGCTCGCCCCCTGATTTTTTTCAGTATCTTGGGCACAGGCTGATTTGGCATCTGTAGTGATCCTTATGGGGGAATTTCATGCCAGCTACGTGTCGCCTCCCCTTGTCACATGCGCAGTTTGGTGGGGGGGGGTCCAGCCTGGTCTCGCTCCAGCTGGCAGCCCGAAGATTTCGGAATTTGGGAGCTGAGCAGTATCCTTCCCCAAGGTCCAACTACACACATGAGCAGAGGCATCTTTACAGCAAGTCACAGTGAATATAGACTTTGGAAAAATCAGAGGGGTGGGGGGTACTGAAACTGCTTTTTTGGAATTTCCAAGGTTGCCCTGAGGATCTCCCTCTTCCAAAAATCCCTTTTTTTGTATTTTTGGAGTTTGCTTCAGTCTTGGGAGACGTTGGGTCCCAGCTAGGGTCTGGTAGTCAGGAGGCCAGTGGTAGCACTTGATCAAGGAGAGGACCCATCTGTGCGCTGCCTGTTCAACTCCACAGCATTGCTGGAGATTATTAAGAATCCTTGAACTAAATCTAGAATCCCCATCCACCTCTCAGCCTATAGCCTTTCCCTGGTATCCCTGACATTGGTGTCCTAGTCACAGAGCCTTGTGATGCTTCTGAAGGTCCCTTAAAGGTAGCTAAGACCATATCTAGGTTCAATCCCATGACTCAGGAATATCAGCAATTATTTACACAGAGTTAGGGAGGCGTAGTTCTGAAGGATGCACAGGATTGTAGAATGGATGTGATTCCTAAGAGACAGTTTGAGGCCTTAGCCTTGGGGAATTAAAGCATCGGTGGTGGCCTCATTTGTGGCACGTGCCTGCCATAACAATTTTCGTTGGACTCCCTCAGGGAATGCCAACCCTTTCCCTTCGCTTATAGTATCTGGTATGGATTATATAGCTGATTCACTATATATCATCACAGTTATGAGCAAAGTCTCTGCTTATTTTGTCTCAGCCCATAGAATGCTCTGGATCAGGCAGTGGGCAGGAGACTCGGCTTCTAAAGCTACACTCAGTAAACTCCCCTTCAAAGGGCAAATGTTTGGAAAAGGGCTGGATGATCTTATGGCAGATGTGGCATATCGTCACCCAAGTTCTTTACCAGACAGTAGACCAAGGCCCCCTATAGGGGCTGGATGATCTAATTTTTGAGGCTCACGCTATTTTTGTGAGTATTAAGGAGAAGCCTCGACTCAGAGACCCTATCAAGGATCCCGTCAGAGATTCACAGGGGCCAGGAGGCCTCAGTCCTCTAGTTCTCACCCAGTGACAACCACTAAAAAGGCACAATGTCTCCAGAGCCACAGCATCCCTCCCAAAAATCAGGTGATGGCTATCGGACTATTATTGAGGCCTGGGAGCAAATAACTGTGGACAGATGGGTGCTAGATATCATTTGAGGGGGCTGCAACCTCAAATTCACCCATCCTTTACTAGACTTGGTTGTAAACTACCTGGCAAGCAGGCCGGAGAAAGTGAACAAAGTTCTTTCTACAGTGCAAAGGCTATGGTCATTCAAGCCATAGAATCCATAACACCCGAAGAATTGGGCTTGGGCAGATATTCCATATACTTTGTAGTGCCCAAGAAATGATTGGACAGTTGGAGGCCTATTTTGGACCGCAAGTCCATCAGTGTGGCTTTGAAAATCCCACGATTCAATATGGGAACCATCATTATTACAGTTGTAGCACTGGGGTATTCCTGGCCTTCCTAGATTTGATGAAGGCCTACCTTCACATTCCTATTTTTCTAGAGCACAGGAAGTTTTTAAGGTTCCATGTGCTGCCAAGACATTACCAGTTATATCAGCACTTCTCTTCAGACTTCCAATGGCATCTCACACATTCACCAAAGTTATGGTGGTGGCAGTGGTGCACCTCCACAAAGTGGGGTTACAGGTACCTGGATGATTGGCTTATCAAAGTCCCAAGCGGAGGGAGAGAAGGCAGTAACACAGATGATCCAGGTCTTACAGAACCTGAGTTGGATTATGAATTTTTGAAAGAGCCACCTGGTACTAACCCAGTCTCTCAGGTATTTTGGAGTTCTTTTCAACATAGTAGAAGGCCATGTCTATCTTCCAGAGGCATGCAAACAGAAGATTTGTGAGCAAATAGCAGACATTCTGGCCATGGCAGCCCCTACAGTGTGGCACTAACTCCAAGTTCTAGGATCTATGACAGCAACCATAGAAGTGATACTATTGGCAAATGCACATGTGTATCCACTACAGGACTCTTTTGACCTGTTGGTCTCACTATATATAAGCCTGGGGGGAGTAGTTTAATATTCAAGTGTCCTGCCCTTCTCTACACCCAGCCCCTCTCCCTCACTCCCTCCCCTGCCATGTCAGGCTCTGCATCCAGCCCTCTCCCTCCCTCCCAATGCCTTGCAGGTCTCCACTGAGCCTGCAGTAAGACCTGGTGGTCCAGCGGTGAACTGAGCAAGAGTGATCTTTCCACATTTCTGCTCAGCGAAGAGACGCTAGCTGAATGACTGCCGCAAGTTCTTAGCTTATATTCAAGTATATACAATAAACTTCATTTGATATAATACATTTAAACTGTGTCCTGAGCCTATGGTAGACTTTATTTTTCCAGATTAATTTCAGGTGGTATTGTCATATTTGTCTTTTTTTAATCAGTTTATTAGACCTGACATGAGTATTCCCTTTTCCTCCTTTTAGATTATGGATTTCTCACCTGAAAGTGTTGCTGCATTTATAGCAGTCTTGGGGATTCTCTCTATTATTGCACAGGTAATGATCTAGTAGTAAGACTTCAGTGATACTGTGGCCTTGTAAATTCTTAATCCAGGCACTTTAATCTAAAATCAACTTGAGGTGTGGTTTGGTCTTCTATACAGAAAGATGTATAGTGGTAACTTGGTTTGCGAGCATAATTCATTCCAGAAGCATGCTCATAATCCAAAGTACTCGTATATCAAAGCAAAGTTCCCCATAGGCCATAATGGCAACTCGTTCCTCAAAGCAAAGTTCCCCATAGGCCATAGAGCTCCGAGAATCTCGGAGTGGGTGAGAGCCAGAAGGCCTTGAGCCCTGTAGCAGCCCAGCATAGAAACAGTGGCAGGCATTTTCAGCACCGCTGCACAGATGTTAAGGTAAGCACATGGCTGGTCAGTGGAGGGAGGAGGGAGGCAATCTCGGTTGTGAAGGGAGAGAGCAGTACCGGTGGTCTCAGGGGAGAAGCAAAGCTGGTTCCCGGGGTGGGGTAAGGCTTGCATATCGAGTCAACGCTCAGTTTGCAAGTTAAAGTTTCTCAAGTGTTTTGCTCATCCGCGTTACTCGCAAACCGAGGTTTGACTGTATATCCATCCTTTCTTTAGAAGCCTAGAGAATAGCCATTTTTGTTTTGCCAATTGAGCTTCTTACTGCTTGGGATATTGACACTTGGAAAATGACCTAGAAATGACTTCCTGCTGGGGGAGTGTAATAGGTTTTTCAACTCAGTCTTGAAGCCTGATTGATTTTCAGGATGCCCTAAATGAATGTACATGATTTGGATTTGGATACACAGCCTCTACTGTTTAAAGTGTGTAAGTCTGGCACTTCTGTCTTGATGTAGATGTGTAGCTCTGCATTCCTTGTCTTGCTAGGTGGGTCCAAACACCTGGGTTTATGGTCCTCTTCTAGCAGATGAACATTAAGGAACACAACTTTTCATTTATATCACTACAATACAGCAGTGATACAGGGAAGGCACTTGCTAATAATCTGTTTCTTTATCATGCCAGACCGGCACAGCACTGATGGGTTATAGTGCACCTCTACCAGAAGGTAGAGACTGAGAAACAAAACTTTTGCTTGTAGTATAAGTGAGCTATGAAGTCCCCAAGTACAATCAGTCTGCTCTCAGTCTTCAGCAGGTGGAGGTGGTACGCTTCTGCAGACTTTATTTACCTGGGTTAGTGTGGGGTTTTGGATTTTGTTTAAATTTGCCTTTTTGTCCTTGTTTGTGGTGCCGGATTGAGCTTGGGGGACTCTTTTGGGGTCCATCCTACCTCAGGAGTACCACACTCAACTGGTCGAGTCCCTCTCCTCATTTTCCTCACCTTCACAAATTTTTACTGTAGAGGTGCCTCAGCTGTAAGCCTTGCCACCAGATACATAAGAACATTAGAATAGCCTTACTGGATCAGACCAATAGTCCATCAAGCCCAGTAACCTGTTCTCACGGTGGCCAATCCAGGTCACTAGTGCCTGGCCAAAAACCCAAGGTGTAGCAATATTCCATGCTACCAATACAGGCCAGGCATATATCTTTGAGAGCCAGTGGGGTCTGTTCCAGTGTGAATTAAAGTTCTATTTAACAAAAAGAAAAGTCCTGAGGCAATACTGGTCTGAAGGGAAGCCTTCAATTAAGGTTAATTGTTTTTTATTGCTAACCGGCACTTTGGTTTTCCCCTAGTAGCGGTTTTCGCAATGAGCACTTTTAATATGCAGAGATTTACTAATTGCATGAAAATCTATACTACTGCACTGAATTTTGAAGCCACTATGGACTATGTAGTCAGATGTTTTGTGGAGAATGATTTTGGCATTCCAATGGCTTTTTTAATATCATTTAGTAGTACCCTATTCAGACTTTTTTTTTAATTATTTTTTTTTATTTAATGATTTCTTAAAGCATGCACAATATTGTATCATAAGAGAATAACCAAAAAAATAAATCAAACCCTACCTGCATTAGTTTAATAAAGATCTCAATACCTAAGATAGCAACTCAGCATTTCCCCTCATATTCCTCTCAAATGCAATATGAAAAGAAGAATAGGAAACATACTAAAAGAAATTAGAGGGAAACGGAGCTTGGTAATACAGGAGTAGTTGCTGTCTGTGTTGGTGAATTAGCCAGTGCTATTGCTTCAGTTTGCATATTTTGATGACTACACTACTGAAGAAGATGAAAGTGAAAATTCACAAAAGTGATAGAAACACTGTGAAAGCTTTGAATTTGAAGTTATTCCAAGTTTTATTAGTATTTATATATCACCTATCAATGGATACTGTCTAAGTCAGGGGTGGGCAACAAAGGCCGCAATCCAGTCGGGTTTCAGGATTTCCCCAATGAATATGCTTGAGATCTATTTTTGCATGCACTGCCTTCCATTGTATGCAAATGGATCTCATGTATATTCATTGGGGAAAACCTGACTGGCTTGTGGCTCTCGTTGCCCACCCCTGGTCTAAGTAGTTATTACATTCAGGTACTCGAGCATTTTCCCCTATCTGATAAAAATATAAATGCATCCTTGTGCCTTTGCTTAATAAGTCTTTGCCTTTATTTTCATTTTCCTCTGAGGTTTGTGTTACTGCTCACTCATCCTGAGGGACAACAGAGAGATATTCAGCTTGAGATACCGGTGCTGCTAAAATAAGTTAGGCTTTTGATCAGCCAATGATTGACAATTAGGTTTGTTGCATATATGGATATAGAGACCATTCCTGTTTTACATTCAATATTTATAATGTGTTTTCTTTCCAGACTATAATTTTGAGCTTACTTATGAGATCCATTGGAAACAAAAATACTATACTGTTGGGTCTAGGATTTCAAATATTGCAACTTGCCTGGTATGGATTTGGCTCTGAGCCATGGTATGTAAAATGCATCTAATAAAGATTATGTCATGTGTAAAGCTTTTTATAAATCGACTGTATGGTAACCAAAATTAGCACCTTTAGCAGACTGTATTTTGATGGTCCTGATCAACTTGGACCGCTTTTGTTTGAAAGCCATTGATAGAAGACACCCCAGTTGTCATAGTGTGTCAAAGGAGATTTCATACTTAAATAGTCCTACTTAATTTGTTCTTAGGATCACCTCAAATGCACAGGGAAATATCCCTCTTGAAAGAAGCATTCAGAAGTTTGACCAAACCCTCTTATCAGAATATAGTTAATAAAAGAATATTTTATAAAAAGCAATGTACAGTATCAATTTCCAATCTTTTTCAGCAACTTTTTTTTCAGTGGGGTTTTTTTTCTCTGTGCCTTCTAGGATGATGTGGGCAGCGGGAGCTGTGGCAGCAATGTCTAGTATTACCTTCCCAGCAGTAAGCGCTTTGGTTTCAAGAACTGCTGATGCTGATCAGCAAGGTAAACACACACAAACTTTCTGTGGAATGCTCAAAAGGCAGGCAAGAAGAATTAACTAGTTCTCGTATTAATTGTTTGTGATGGTTACATTATGAGGACACATTTACCATTTATATTTTGCTGGTGCATTTACTAGTAAAACAGCTTCAGGATTCACTCAGATTCCAAATCCTGCTCCTCTTTCCCTATTGCACTTGATGTTATCAGCTTAATAATAGTGAAAATTGCTGTGTTCTGGTAATATGTCCATTGAACATCACCAGAGACTCTAGTGGTAGCAGCCAGGGCCGGATTTAGATGAAAAGAGGCCCTAGGCTATTCCACTTATGAGGCCCTTTCACCTCCCATTTTTAAGTTTGTAAATTACATGAGAGATAATAAAATACATCATTACTGTGATATATATCAATATGTTAAATGAAACATGTTGTTATTGGTACTAACCTTTATAAAAAATGTGACACGGATAATAAATAAAAAAAAGTCGAGAACACTTATTTGGACATTTATTCTCAGCACCATATATAGTACTTGTAACAATAACTAATCAAACATAACATACAACATTGCCCCTTCCTATGTCCATAGTGCCCCCAGTGTGTCCTTCCTCACCTCACCCCCCCCCCTCCGATGCCCGCCTGCCTCCCATCCCCCTTCCATTGAACATCCCCCATGCCATCCTGCCTGCCTGCCTTCCATTAACCCCCCACCCCCCCTTCCGATGCCAGCCTGCCTGCCTCCAATCCCCCTTCCACTGAAACCACCCACTTCCCCCCCCCCCCCCCCGATGCCAGTCTGGGCCGCCCTGTCCTGACGGATCCACGTTTTGCCTCTCTTTCCCCTCGGGGCTGGGCTTTGCCCAGCTGTTTCCGGACTAACGTCTTTCCCTCCCCGATCTTCCTCCCAGGGCAAGAAAAAGAAAGGGAGACGCCGAGTCGGTGCCCCGTTGTGGCCGGAGCCGGTTCCGATCCCGAAGCGTAGAATTTCTCCTTATTTTCGGTTCAGTGTTTTAGTGTTCATTGTTTTTAGAATAGTGTAATTTTAATTTTGCTAACAATTTGAATGTAGGCCCCTCTTGATTTTGAGGCCCTAGGCTGAAGCCTAGTTAGCCTATAGGAAAATCCGGCCCTGGTAGCAGCTATTGATCATGATAGAAGTCCAAAATAAAAAGGCAGATGTCCCTCCTCAATTTTCCCATATGAAAATGCACTAGGATGCTTATTAATATTTTTTTCCAAATATATTCTATTTCTGGAAAAAGAAACATATTTTAATATCTGTTGGTATTTAAAATTGTAAATAACTTTATTTTTGAGAAATATTTGTTCTTAATTAGCTAAGAGAAGCAGGCTCAGTGCAGCACAAATGTAGCATTGTTTTCTCTTTTTTTTTCCTATGTAAAAATTGTTTTGTAAATATAAACTATTTTTTTCAAGTTTTAAAGCAAAAATTTAAATCAGAGGTTCTTTTCCAGCACTTATTTAATGTAAAGCAACAGGATGCGGATATCTGTTATCTTCAAGAGACACATTTGTCCGCTGAAGAATCTAAAAAACTGGAAGGTAACTGGGTTAAGCACTGTTTCTTTGCCCCTGCTGTGAGGAAAAAGGCTGGAGTAGCTATTCTAGTGAATAAAAAATGCAATGCATTGTTCAACATAATAGCTTCAGATACCTTGGGAAGGTGGTTACATATAGACATGAGCATAATACTATAATAATACTATGGTGCAATAATACTATGGTGCAATAATACTATGGTGCAATTTAATGTACTATGCCCCTAATTCGAACCAAATTGAGTTTTCTAAGACTCTGCAACAGTTAGTATTGCCACGGGCTGCTTTTAATTTAGTAGTGGCGGGGGATTTTAATGCTGTTATGGATCCTTTAATGGATAAAAAAACCTAGTAAAATTATGAAGTCATTAGGTCTAGATAATTTTGTACAATCTTGTAATTTGAAAGATATATGGCGAATACTTCATTTTAATGAATGAGAATTTTCTTTTTGTTCCCATGTTCATAAATCTTTTTCAAGAATAGATTATATTTTTATTTCGGATCATTTAATACAACAGATTACACAAGCCTCCATAGATCCAATTATTTTGTCTGATCATGGTGGGGTGTGGATTGAATTTAATTTTATTGATCAAGATAGTAGTAGACCAATATGGAGATTTGATAATACATTGCTTGCAGATCTAAAATTCTGTGAAAATTTTCAAGTTAAAAATTAATGAATACTTTCAAATTAATAACACGGAGGAAATCTCGATGGAAACCTTATGGGACGCTTTTAAGACAACCATGAGAGGACAAATTATTTCATTTTCAGCTTTTATTAAGAAACAAAAATAAAAAAGCAATTTTCTAATTTGGAGCAAGAAATTAAAGTTTTAGAGTCGAAAATTGATTGAAAAATGGGAACACTCAACGTTACAAGCTCTTTTAAAAACTAAATGTAAGTACAATGAGATTTCTTCTAAATTGGTAAGGAATGATATTTTTTCTCAACAAGCTTTGTATTATGGAAGCTCAAATAAGGCGGGAAGATTATTGGCAAATTATCTTAAAGCAAAAAAAAGGAAAACAAAAATAAATGTAATTAAAGATGAAAAAGGAGATACATATTCTCAAATTGGACCTATTTTAAAACAATTTTTAATTTTCTATAAAGCCCTTTATTCTTCTGAGCCTTATTTAGATAGAGAAAAGGATGGTTTAGAATTTTTAAAATTAATTGAGGGGCCAAAAATTCCTGATCATATAAAAAGAAGTCTAGAAGAGCCTATATCACTAAAAGAATTACAAACAGCATTGAAGTCTCTTAGAGTTGGGACCGCTCCAGGTGGCGATGGTTTTACTGTAGAATTCTATAAATCATTTCAAATTACCCTATTACCTTATTTATTAAATTTATATCAGTTTCAACTAACTAAAGGTTATATTTCAGGTACTATGGCAGAATCATTAACTATTGTTTTGCCAAAGCCAAATAAAGATCCTACATTGGTTTCAAATTACAGGCCTATTTCTTTAATTAATGTAGACGGGAAATTATTGGCTAAACTTTTGGCTTTACGTTTGGCCAAGGCTCTCCCTTATATAATCGGTATGCACCAAACAGGTTTTGTTGCTCAGAGACACTCTTCAAATAATACCAGGTTGGCTTTTCATATGTTGTATTTAACGAAAGCCATGAAAGATCTGGCCTTTTCTGTATCCTTGGATGCAGAGAAGGCCTTTAACAGGGTAGAGTGGATCTTCATGTATCAAGCAATGGATTGGTTTGGTATAGGTTCAGGATTTATACAAATGATCCAAACATTGTTTAGCTCCCCTGTTGCTAGATTATATATTAATAATTATTTCTCAGAGAGTTTCAATTTGCAAAGGGGGGTTAGACAAGGATGTCCCTTGTCTCCTCTACTTTTTGATATAGTACTAGAACCCTTATTATTAGCTGTTCAACAGGTGAAGAAGATACAGGGTATTCCGCGTTCTGGTAGAGAGTATAAGATCTCTGCTTATGCAGATGATATATTACTTTATTTGAGGAATCCTGAAACAACCATTCCATGTTTGCTTGAATTGACTGAGAAATTTGGAAAATTTTCAGGATATAAAATAAACTGGAATAAATCAGAAGTTCTTCCTCTAAATGTATATTGTGCAAAAGGTCTATTTGATTCATTTCCCTTTATCTGGAAAGAGGAAGGTATCAAATATTTAGGTATTTGGATAAAAAACACGCTAGAAGATACAATGAAGGTAAATGAAAAATCTTTATTGCAAAAGGTAACAGAATTGTGTGAGCAATGGAATTCTTTACATCTGTCTTGGTAGGGGAGAGTCCAAACTATTAAAGATGATGATATTGCCTGTTGTTTGTTATCAAATGGGTATGATACCAGTTTTTTTTCAGGAGTCTATTTATAAAAAATTAAATAGTATTCTTACAAAATTTATTTGGCTGGGTAAAATTGCTAGAATTGCCTTAGTGTCTTTAAAAAACCAATTGTGGAGGGAGGGGTAAATTTTCCCAATTTCTATAGGTATCATCAAGCCTATATTATGCGTCAGGGTATGTATTGGGTCCTCCCAGAGCTTATGGAAAAGCTCCCAGGCTGGTTGTGGTTGGAATGGCAGCTCATGTTCCCTATTAGACTCGGTCATGTTCTCAGTATTAAAATGCCTAGACTGTATAAAGAAAACAGAATATTAATAGATACATGAAAAACCTTATGGTATGTCAATAATTTCATACCTATTCCAATTCAAAAATCTACAAATCAAACTATGTGGCTAAACACCAAGATTCAAATAGGCGGATTCAAGATTGTCTGGAAGTATTGGATTAAAGCAGGTATACATACGTTAGATGATGCTATATCTAATGGTAAATTGCTTGATTTTTCACAGTTGCAACAAAAATTTGTTTTTGCTAAATCACAAAATTTTATAGGTGGTTGCAGCTGAAACAGGCTATTCAGGCGGGGTTCCATGAATGGAAAAATCTTAACAATCAATTTAGTTTAGAGTTCTTATGCTTTCAGGCAGACTTCCTGGGACACCAGGCCGTACAGTGGTACAAATTAATATCTGAATATGTGAATAAAAAACCAAAAACTGGACTCAGGGACATTTGGAGCATTGAGATTAAGCATCAAATTACTGCGTCTCAATGGCCACGAATTTGGTCTTGGAGGATGAAATGTACAATGTCTGCATCTACGAGGCAAACATGGTTTTTCCTGTTGCATAGAGCATTCTGGACTAATAGATGTTGGCATTGTCATCTCGAAGCAGGGACTTTAGATCATTTATTGTTCTATTGTCCATTTATTTTGGCTTTTTGGAATTCGATTTGGGGCCAAATAAATTGTTTGTTAGAGAATCATGTGGCATTGTTGTATGACACAGTTTTATTTGGCATGTCTATGAGAGCTAAGAGCCAAATATCTTCCAACAATAATAAACTTTTATTAATTCTGACTGGAGTTGCCATTCAACAAATAACGTATAATTGGAAAGATTGGAAAAGAGACTGAATTATAGTTTTTGGTGGAATTCAGTGTGTCACATGTATAAAATGGAAAGAGCGTTAGCTGTTCAAAAAGGTTATTTTAATAAGTTTAAGAATGTGTCGGGGCCATTGATAAATTATTGTAAAGAATAATAATAATAATAATTTATTTTGTATACCGCCATACCCAGGGAGTTCTAGGCGGTTCACAATAGATAGATGAATTACACACAGTGCGGTTAAAATTGAAGAACATAACAAAGCAATCATAGAGTCAAACTAGTTTACATTAACAACATAGTTATCGTTTTTCCCTGATTTTAAATAAATGAAAGATTTGGGAGGGGGAGTTGATTTTTTAGTATTCGATATGAAGAGTACGAATGATTTTATTATATTGTATTAGTATGGTGGGTGGGAAGGGGATACATTTTATTTTGGGAACATGTATTAAGTTAATCTGTTATTATTTTCTGTACACTTGATGTAAATATAAAATGAATAAAGAATATTTAAAAAAAAATAATAATGTAAATCATAATTGTGAGATTTCTTATCAATTTAAGTCTTGTGTACTGCTTGGTTTCATTTAAATGTCAGGACTTTATCCAAGAATGCTGTGCTGCGAGGATTTCAAATTCTTGCATAGATGATACAAGCTTCCTGATGGCCCTGATTCTGCAAAGTGCTCCTGATTGTAGGCAGCTGTAGGCGTCCTACAGCTGTCTAATCAGCCTAATATCGCTGACAGGAGGGTGTCCAACCCCTCCTGACAGCCCCCCCTAAGATTGCCAGCAGGAAGGTGCCCGGCTCCTCGCACATCCGACCCGCCTCTCCCCTGCCCAATCCACAGGATCCAAGGGCCTGATTGGTCCAGGCGCCTAAGGCCCCTCCTGCTATAGGAGGGGCCTTAGGCGCGCGGGCCTTCTGGTAATACCAAGGGGGAGGGTTCTGGGGTGGGGGTGGGGTCGGTGGGAGGTCCGGCAGGAGGGGTTGGGCACCATCCTGCCGGCAATCTTATGGGGGTCGTTGGGGGAGTTGGCAGGAGGGGTTGGGTACCCTCCTGCCGCGATTGTCGAGGGGAGCGGGTTCTGTCGGCAGGAAGGGTTGAGCACCTTCCTGCCGGCAATCTTATGGGGGGGACGTTGGGAGGTCCGGGGAGAGGGGTTGGGTATGTTAAACCCGATTCTGTAACTGGCGTCTGCAACATGGACGTCGGTTACAGAACTGGGTTAACTTTGGGTGGGTGTAGGCCCGATTCTGTATAGGACGCCCAGGACCGGTGTCCTATACAGAATCCAGGCCAAAGTGACTAATTCATAAGAACATAAGAATAACCTTACTAGATCAGACCAATAGTCCATCAAGCCCAGTAGCCTGTTCTCACAGTGGCCAATCCAAGTCCCTAGTACCTGGCCAAAACCCAAGGAGTAGCAACATTCCATGCTACCTATCCAGGGCAAACAGTGGCTTCCCCCATGTCTTTCTCAATGATAGACTATGGACTTTTTCTCCAGAAAATTATCCAAACCTTTCTTAAAACCAGCTACGCGATCCGCTCTTACCACAACCTCTGGCTATGCGTTCCAGAGCTTAACTATTCTCTGAGTGAAAAAATATTTCCTTCTATTGGTTTTAAAAGTGTTTCTCTGTAACTTTGAGTGTCCCCTAGTCTTTGTCATTTTTGATGGCGTGAAAAATTGATCCATTTGTACCCTTTCTACTCCACTCAGGATTTTGTAGACTTCAATCATATATATCTCCCTTCAACCATCTCTTTTCCAAGCTGAAGAGCCCTAACCTTTTTAGTTTTTCCTTATACGAGAGGAGTTCCATCCCCTATATCATCTTGGTCATTCTTCTTTGAACATTTTCTAGTGCCGCTATATCTTGAGATAAGGAGACCAG
Organism: Geotrypetes seraphini; assembly: GCF_902459505.1. Taxonomy (NCBI): domain Eukaryota; kingdom Metazoa; phylum Chordata; class Amphibia; order Gymnophiona; family Dermophiidae; genus Geotrypetes; species Geotrypetes seraphini. The sequence goes on along the minus strand of NC_047095.1, from coordinate 15,095,978 downwards.
AATTGAATGCAGTACTCCAGGTGAGGTCGCACCATGGAACGATAAGAGGGGCATTATAACATACTTAGTTTTGTTAACCATCCCCTGAATCCTGTTTGAAATATTTGATAGAACCATACATTCATTTGTTGGTGTATATGATATATTTCAAAATTTTGAAAGTACAGCAGCACATGTCTAATTTGGTAGGAGAAAATGAGAAAATTCTTGATTTGGATATTATGGACAATTTAATTACAGATTCCAATATTTTACATAGGTAAGCATAAAACATAACAGAAGATAAGAACTATATGGGCCATTGAGCTTACCCATTTATATTGTCTGCTATTTCCACATCACCCTAAGAGATCCCACATTCTTATACCATGCTTTCTTGAATTCAGAACAGTCCTCGACTCTACCACCTCTACTGGGTGTTTGTTCTACGCATATACCACCCTTTCTGTAAAGAGGTATTTCCTTAGATTACTTTTGAATCTGTCCCCTTTCATCTTATGCCCTCTTGTTTCAGAGCTTTCTTTCAGTTACAAGAGGACCCGCCTCCTGTGCATTTATGCCATGGAGATATTTAAATGTCTCAGTCACATCCCCTCTCTCTTGCCTTTCTTCCAAAGTATACATATTGAGTTCTATAAGTCTGTCTTTATATACTTTTTATGGTGAAGACCACTGACCATTTTAGTAGCTGCCCTCTGGACCAATTCCATCCTGATTCTATCTTTCTGAAAGTGTGATATCCAGAACTTAGAATCATGATGGCAGATAAAGGACAAATGGCCCATCCAGTCTGCCCATCCGCAGTAATCATTATCTCTTCCTCTCTCTGAGATCCCATGTGCCTATCCCATGCTTTCTTAAATTCATACAGTCTCTGTCTCCACCACCTCTTCTGAGAGACTGTTCCACACATCTACCACCCTTTCTGTAAAACAAGTTTTTCCTTGGATTACTCCTGAGCCTATCACGTCTTAACTTCATCCTATGCCCTCTCATTCCAGAGCTTACTTTCATGTGAGACACGACTTATGCGCATTTACGCCACATAGGTATTTAAACATCTCTTATCTCACCTCTCCCGCCTTTCCTCCAAAGCATACATATTGAGATCTTTAAGTATGTCTCCATATGCCTTATGACAAAGACCACACACCATTTTAGTAGCTTTCCGCTGGACCGACTCAATCCTTTTTATATCTTTTTGAAGGTGCAGCCTCCAGAATTGTACACAATATACTAAATGAGGTCTAACCCCAAGACTTATACAGGAGCATCAATACCTCCTTTTTCCTACTGGCCATACCTCTTCCTGTGCAACTTAGCATCCTTCTAGCTTTCACAGTCACCTTTTTCAACCTATTTAGCCACCTTAAGATCATCACAAAAAATCGCACCCAAGTCCCGCTCTTCTGTCGTGCACATAAGGTGTTCACCCCCCTCTACCTGCTAAAGTGTTCCCTCTAAGCTGAGCAGGTGTCCTCCAGCTGCATTGCTACCACTAGGGGGTGGAATATTTTCAGTCGCTAAGGACAGGTATGTTCCCTGGAGTCCTGCAGAACTTGCCTGTCCCTCACAATTGAAAAATGTGACAGTAAAACAGCACCCTCTATTGGTGAGACTGTGGGTGGAGGACTCCTGCTCAGCTTAGAGGGAACAGTGATTTTGACCATGCATTTTTTTTACGATAAATTTTAGCTGCCATATTTCAGACCATTCTTCAAGCTTCGCTAGGTCTTTCTTCATGTTGTTCATACCATCCGGGGTGTCTACACTATTGCAGATTTTGATATCATCCACAAAGCGGCAAATCTTATCTCACAGCCCTTCAGCAATATCGCTTATAAAAATGTTAAGAACAGGCCAAAAAACAGAACTTTGAGGCATACCACTGGTAATGTCCCTTTCCTCAGAGCGCTCTCCATTGACCACTACCCTTTGTTGCCTTCCACTCAACTAGTTGCTGACCCAGTCCATCACTTTGGGACCCATCTCAAGGGCACTCAGTTTATTTATTAGATGTCTGTGTGGAACACTATCAGAGGCTTTGCTAAAATCTAAATACACCACATCTAGTGCACTCCCTCTATCTAATTCTCTGGTTACCCAGTCAAAGAAATTGATCAGATTTGTCTGACAAGACCTACCTCTAGTGAATCCATGTTGTCTCTGGTCTTGTAATCCACTGGATTCCAGAAACTTCATTATTCTCTGTTTTAAAAGCATTTCCATTAATTTGCTTACCACAGAAGTCAGACTTACCAGCCTGTAATTTCCTACTTCTTCCTTACTTATGCTTTTGTGTAGAGGGTCCACATCCGCCCTTCTCCAGTCTTCTAGTACCACTCCTGACTCTAAAGAAGCATTGAAAAGGTCAGTCAGCAAAGCCACCAGAACTTCCCTAAGTTCTTTCAGTACCCTTGGATGTACACCCCTTGGATGGCCCCATCGCTTTGTCCACCTTTAATTTACCTAGCTCCTCATGAACACAACCCTCTGAAAATTGATCAGGGTCTACCACTCCTCCATCCCTATTTGCATTTGTCTTCTGCAGTTCTGCTCTCGGCGCTTCAGCTGTGAACACAGAACAGAAATATTTGTTAAGCAATTCAATCTTTTCTTTAACAGCTTATCAGCTTCTACATATTTCTCCCCTTTGAAATCTCATAATGCCACTTTTGCACTTCTTCTTATCACTGATATATGTAAAAAAAAATGTCTTGTCTCCCCGTTTTACTGTCAGCTATTTTTTCTTCCATTTGTATCTTTGCTTTCCTGACTACTCGACCAGCCTCGCTTAACTTTTCCAGATATTTTTGCCTGTCTTCCTCTTTTTTTATAGTTTATAAAAGCTAACCTCTTATTCCTTACCTTCTCAGCTACTACCTTTGAGAACCATAACGGCCTTCTTTTCCTTTTACTTACTTGCCTCACAAAAAGGTTTGTCCTTTCAGTTTTGCCCACTGCATTTCTACTCCTTCCAGACTTTCCTATCCAGACAACAATTCCTTGGTGTAATCTCCCATCCAAACAAAGTTAGGGTTTTTTTTTTAAGTCTAGAACCTTTACTTTTGAATGAGCCATCTCTATGACCTGTCTTAATATTAAACTGTACTATGCAGTGACCACTGGAATCCAGATGATCACCCACCGTAACATTAGAAACACTTTCCCCGTTTGTAAGCACTAAGTCCAATTTCTGGCCCATTCTTCTAGTTTAGCTAGATTTCTCCTCATGTTTATTTACACCATCAGGGGTGTCTACCCTATTAATGTTTCGTATCATTTGCAGAGATGCAAATCTTACCAGATAGCCCTTCAGCAATATCACTCACAAAAATGTTAGAGCCAGGCTAAGGGCCTCCACTGGTAACATTGTTTTCCTCTGAACGATTGAACTCTGTTAATCACTACCCTCTATCGTCTTCCACTTAACCAGTTCCTAACCCAGTTAGTGACTTTTTGGTCCAGATCAAGAGCACTTAGTTTATTTATCAGTTGAAATTAAGCTTTGAGGTTCATTTTCTTGAAGGAAAAGGGGATTGAAGGGTATAATTAGAGGGATACTATACAGGCAAAATGTCTTAAATAATAGATAACTTAGAGGTCATTGACCTGGGGGCCGCTGCTGGAGCGGACTGCTGGGCATGATGGACCTGTGGTCTGACTCGGCAGAGGCGATGCTTATGTTCTTATGTTATGTTTTTAAAGCACTTAGACACACAAATATAGGTTTCTAAGTGCTTTGAAAATCAGCCTCTATGTGTGTTAGTTGTGGAAGAATGGATTCAAGAAACTATAGAGAAACTGATGACTTATGCAGGGGAAGTGGTTAAGACATGAGTGCAAGTGTCTACTGAAACAAAACAAAAAAACTAGAATGTAGCCTCCGCAAAACCAACTGAGCACAAGCAGAGGAGGTCTAAGGAAACTAGGTTGTCCCTGTTTCCTTGGATCGTATCCGCTCAGGTCCTGTGCTGAAAACCAAGTGTGTATGTTAACTAGCATTAGATTATATTACCACTTGGATCTAGCCCTTAATGTATATGATCAGTTATTCTACAAAAGTCAACTAACCTGTTTAAGCATGTTTTGTAGGTGTTGTTCAAGGAATGATAACTGGAATTCGAGGACTATGTAATGGTTTGGGTCCAGCACTCTATGGATTTATATTTTATATATTCCATGTAGAACTGAATGAACTACCACTAACTGAGACAAATTCAGAGGATAAAGATAATTCGCACCATTCACAACAGGTACTTCTGTACAAAAACTTTTAATGAGGATAAAAATGATGATAGAAAATTATATTTAAGGTGTTTAAGAATTGGGTTCCCTGTTTGTTTCCCCATCCAAACTACTTTGTCTGCATTTACATTCTAGAAAACTCATGGTTTTCTGTGCTATTTCTTCATTATTTTCTGGTGGTGGTTGTATTTTAGAGTACAGTAATAAGCAGAACTGACTTATGCACACAAGTGGTGGTGTCATTAGAGGCTAACCAGAATTGAATCCACAACTGAAATTTCTGCTCTGTTTTGGCTGGAACTGGACCCAAAAATAGCACCTTGCAGGTCCTTCTTGTGTCAGCCAGCACCACCATTGCACACAATCCATCCCAGAAAAGGGCTAGCCACACAACCCCCACCCTCTACACCCTATCTTTAAATGACTTGGTGGTTTAGTGATATCTTCTGGACAAGAGCAATCCCAGTCACTCTTATCCCTACAGGTTTCTTAAACAAATGGTGCTTCCCCCCCCAAAAAAAAAAAAATGGCACTGCAGGCTATACCCTCAGCTCTAGGCTGGCCATCAGTCAATAGGGAAATCTATGGCCATACATGGGAATACTGCCTGCAGGCGACTAATCCTCTGAACAATGGGTCTTCTTTTACTCTATGCTTATCAGACATAAAAGAATGTGTAGAGTTTGCCCTTCTGGCTGACATGGCCTAAACTTTTCAGATTTAAGCAGAAATATATTGTTTTAAAGAGAAAGTAACTTAGTAATCTTATACTAATTTTTATCTAAATAGAATTATAAAGTCTTATTTCTGCATGGCTAGGAAGCCTCTCTTATCAAGCAGAATTACATTAGGTTATACCAAACTAAGCTACGAAGTATATGTATATAAAAAGACTAGTAACTCTACTACAAGAACTTAGTAAATCTACCTAGGCAACTGCTTAATTTTCACAGATTTTGTTTTTGGGGTACCCATCATCAGGCCTGAGAGACCAAACTTGAGCATGTAACTTCTATGTTCTCTGAATTGGGAGTAAGATTGTCCATTGCAGTATCAAATTTCACTGGGATGGAGTAAAGTTGCTTTTGACCAAATTGATGATCCAACCCAGTGAGTGAAGCAAATGCACCACTTAAGTCATTATTTGTAGAGAATGACACGGGGAAAAAATTTGTCACCGCCCTGCCCCTGCGACTACTATCCCCGCAGCATCCATACAAGCCTCAGTACTGCAATATTTAGCTTATTCTTTCCTTATAAATCAAAGTTCTGGCTGCTGAACTAGAGGAAGAGATGCTCAGCTGGCAGGGCTTTGTTTATAAATTTTTATCAACACAACTAATATACTACTTTATCCTAAAGCAAAAAGAAAATAAATATAATTTTTTTTTCTACCGTTGTTGTCTGGTTTCTGCTTTCCTCATCTTCCCATTCAATTCCTTCCATCCACTGTCTGTCTTCTCTCTGCGTCTTCCATTTGCTCTGTTATTGTGCCCCTCCCTTCATCCCCCCCCCCCCAAATTGGTCTGGCACCCATCTTCTTCCTTCCGCTCCCCCATAGTCTGGCATCTCTGTCTTCCCTTCAGTGTCTTCTCCCCACTCTCTGTTCCCCATTTCCCTTCAGTGTCTTCTCCCCACTCTGTCTTTCCCCCATTTCCCTTCAGCGTCTTCTCCCCACTCTGTCTTCCCCCATTTCCCTTCAGCGTCTTCTCCCCACTCTGTCTTTCCCCCATTTCCCTTCAGCGTCTTCTCCCCACTATCTGTTCTCCATTTCTTTTCAGCATGTTCCTTTCCTCCAACCCCTCCCCTCTCAGCACCTCACTGCCCTTTGGCACTCCTCGCACGGACTGAGCATCTCCCTCCCTCCCCCTTACCTTTGTGGTGCGTTTTAAGATTGAGTAACTTGTTCAAAGCCGTCAGAACTTGAGAGCAGTAGTGTGCGTCTGTGGGCAGAAGCTTCTCCTCTGACGCAACCGGAAGTTGCTGGTCAGGTTCTGAACTGGTTCGAAGGCTTCCTAAAAAAACACACTTATCAAGTATTCAGCAAGGAAGTGTATTCCAAAAAGTGGACTAACACCTGTGGTGTTCCACAGGGATCACCACTATCCCCCTCTCTCTTTAGCCTTTCTGGGAAGAGAACTATCTAAACTACACTTACCAGCATATATTTTGCATGGACGATATCTCAATTGTTGTTCATCACAATATTGTTAGGAGACAAAGGCTTATGTAACATCTATATTCGATCTCATTGAAAAATGGACCAAAAATTTCAAACTCAAAGTGAACTCAGAAAAAACAAATGTATTTCTTGCAAGTCCATCTAATAAAATCATGGAAGCCTCCCTTCTGATAAATGGAATGAAATATTCAATCAATCCCACAATAAAAATTCTAGGTGTTACATTAGATCAAGCTTTAACCTTTGAAGCTCAGGTATGTTCTCTGACTTGGGCCCTTTTAAGTAAAACACTGGTTTGACCTTTGTTGTAGAGCTGGTGGGGATCCAAAGATGGCTAGAACTCCCTTCTACCTAGCTCTGCAGTCAGCAACAGCATCCTTAAGCCACCAACAACTAAGCATGCATCGGTTGCAAGCATCTGTGGCTTAGGGATATTGCTGCTGCCTACCAAGCCTGGTAAAAGGGATTTCTGGCCACCTTCAGAGAAAGTCTTCAGTGACAGAGTTTGGGGATCCACATGAGCTAAAGATTTATATTTTGAGGTGTGGATACAGCGTAGCAGAGAAAACCTTGTTCCCACCCAAAATTGGCTGTCTGGCTTCACCACTGGGCTGTGTTTTGTTGGATAAAATCTGTAAAGCAGTGACATGACCTTTGCTTCATAGTTCACTTACACTATTGCTTGGACCAAACTACAATATAGATGGTGCCTTTGGTCAAACTGCTGGCCAGTCTCTCCTGTGAAGTAGCAATTCTTGTATTTTCTATCAAGGCTGCCCCTAAATATAAGATAATGCAAAAAGAAGTGAGCAGCTCTAAACTTGGGAGTTACCTGCTTTGTGCCAAAATTAGTTCTGCTTATTAATGGAAAATAGCATCACTGCTACCTGCAACAGGAGTTTTCTGTAGACAACAGCATTAATTTGGCAACATGTGCCTGAAAATTTTGAGATTTGAACTTTGGGAAAACTGCTCCATCCCAGCAATGACATTACACAGTTGTGTGCCTTCTGAATCCTGCTGTCTAGAGAAAACAGTAGTAACAGGTATGCAATAGGGATTTTTGATTTGTAGTGTTACTAGTGTGATCTTTCTCAGTAATGAAGATCTTCACATGAAAAGTCAATTAACATACCCAGTGCATTTCCAGTTAGTTTCTAATGAATGAAAACAATTCTTCTTTTCAGAATTCCATCATCCCTGGTCCACCATTCTTGTTTGGAGCATGCTCTGTGCTCTTGGCTCTACTTGTTGCCTTGTTTATTCCAGAGCATACAAATCTAAATAGTCGGTCCAGTAACTGGAAGAAGCACTCTGGAAGCCATGGCCATTCACACAGTCCTCAGGCCCCTGGGGAGGCCAAAGAGCCTCTATTGCAGGACACTAATGTATGACAGAGGAAAGACTATAGGGATTTTTCTAGTGACTCCTAGGGACTTGTACAATGGTGTGTAGTTTTTCAGCTGCAATTCTGGATGCATATTCCATTTACATTTAAGTTCTACTTTCTTAAAGTAGTCTTGAAAAATGAATTCCTGCATGACAGTATGTGGGAACCATGAAAAAGGGAACCAGAAGTCTCCAAAGATGTCATATTGTAAACATGTTAAACCAAATAGGATGTTGAGTACACATGTTGAATTTTTTTTTTCTATAACTTTTGAGCTATATGGTGGACTCTAGTCTTAGATATGTTACAGAGCCATATATAACCTGGATGAATTCTGCACAGTGTGCATGACTTACCAGGTTTGGGCCTAAGTTACCTTGGAGACTGTCATCTGACCAGTTTCAGACACAAGTGTGAAAAAAAGGTGGACCATCATGGCTTGGTTCTGGTGTAAGTTGTTCCTTATGCCACAGGAGGTAAACAATTTGTATAGGAGCAAGAAGAAAATAAAGATAAAAGATAAAACTGTTTTGAGGCTACAATTTTCTAACTGTAACTATGATTTTCTTCAAAGTTCCTATCTTGTTATAGGCTAGTATACTTTTATATCTAGAGCATTTTTAAGTTACCTTTATAGTGTTTTTGACACATGAAGGCAAAGTTTCTAAAAATAACATTCTTTCCCAAATAGTTTTTTCTCTCCAAAATTTTCACCTGCTAGGATAACAAAGTACCACAAGAGATGCTAATGTGGTGATCTGACCTCAACAGTTTTGCATAACGGGTGTAAGTTCTGTAACAGTTGTAAAGGGAAGAGCCAAAGTAGGTATCCTGCTGTACCTTGTAAGCTGTGGGCTTTCAGTAGTACAATGCAACTTCATTTATTCCTGCTTTTAAGATTATGTGATGGATGAGCTTTAAAAATCTGTTTGGACAGTTAAGCTAGTCACAAACTGTGTTGCTGTTTTGGAAGTAGCTGTGGTTTGTATTTTTTTTTTAAATTTCCTTCTTACATAAAGCATAACCCTTTCATACTTGTTTAGGTACTTGCTTGTAACTATCACAGTAATATAAACTTGTCAAGAGGACTTACAGGGAATAAAAGGAATGTGTTTACCATTCTAGTTCTTATTCTGATAGCCTATTTGCAAAGAAAGGCATAGGTGCTCCATTATATTGTGCAACTGTTTGTGTAGTTATGAACAGCCATCATCAGCATAGTCACACATTGAAATGTATGGAATAGGAATCTGGTTCATACAGGAAGGGATATTTTTGATAGTGTGTGCTAGTTAGATCAATAAGCATGAAAAACATCCAAACAGATAAGAATACAAAAATTACCATAATGGGTTGGATCAAAGGTCCCATCTAGCCCAGCATCCTTTTCTCAGCAGTGGTCAAGCCAGTATCCCCAATAAATAGCAGGTACTTGTAACTTAGATTATCCCAGCATCCTTTTGCCAACAGTGGCTAGATGAACTATTGGTTTGAACCATTACGATGGCGCAGTGGCTAAAGCTACAGCCTCGGCACCCTCTGTGACCCTGGGCAAATTACTTAATCCCCCCCATTGCCCCAGGTACCTTAGATTGTGAGCCGCCGGGACAGACAGGTAAAATGCTTGAGTACCTGAATAAATTCATATAAACTGTTCTCCTGGGAGAACGGTATAGAAAAATGAATAAATAAATAAATTTGTATGGTCTTATATTGAGGAAGTTCTGTTCTACTTGTAATTCTTATTGCAAAGTACATTTGTTTAAAGGCTGGAATATTGACCATCTTTTTCCATAAGAGCTAAGTTGTGTGAAATGGTCTTAACATGTGGCAATATTTGTATATTTTTGTTTTTATAGCTATGTGTCTAATTTTTGAGTTTATACAATGCAGAATTTCAAGTTACAAAGCTGCTACAATAATGCTGTCATTTCAGATTTAAACTGCCAGTTCTGTTGATAGCCTGGTATGTCCTGCTCCTTTGTACATAAACTATTCATACTTCCAGTTCTGTCTTGTCATTTAGAATACAATATGGATAAAGTGCATTGTATTATAATTGGAAAAAATCACAAAATGTTGTGACTACAAAGTATGTATACTGTTTACTTTAGAAAAATATTAAGTTGTAATATTCATGTTTGTTTTACATGTTACTCTGATGCAACAGATTTAGAACCTACTAATTTTGTGGCCAGTTTTCTTGCCTGTAATTAAGGGTGATCCAGCCTGTTAGCTACTCATTTTAACCAAGTGCAATATCTTTTATCCAATTCACTTTGGGATTAGTTTTAATATTCTGAATCTGTTTAGATTCATGTCTGAAATTATTGCATTTGAAGATGAACTCTCAAACTATAAGAGGATGTGGATATATGGTATAAAAGCAATGATAGTCATAAAACATTACAGAAATCAGTTCATATCCCTTAATTCATTTTCTTAAAGCAGCAGTCCTGTATATTTACTAAATGTATTTTTGTAGTGCCAATTAAGTACTGTTTTCATTTTCTTATACTTTCATCCGCACTGTTTTTTTAATTTTGAGTCTCCTATGTGCTGCTGTTAAGTACTGAGGATAGGAAATGGTAGGGGAAGATTTGCACTGCATTCTGGAAATGACAATTATAGATAACTATTTTGACCAAAACACAAATAAAGCAATGTCAAGTAGGGAAGTCCAGAAAACTGTTCTTTAGAACAAGCTATCCATTACTGCTGCTCTTAAAATGGTTAGCTTTGTCTCAGTGAGACATATCAGCATACGTAGACCCATTTGCATTAGCTGTAAGATCTTGGGTTGAATGATTAAAAGCCTTAAATGCTTAATGCACTGTTAAAAAATTGGTGCATTAGGTTTTATTATTATTAAACTTCAAGAAGTGTGTTGTACAAATTGTTCAATACCTTCTTTTCTATAAATGCATTATTTTTTTTATTACATAAATCTAGGAGTCACACCAACCTTTGTGCTAGGGCTTGCCAGTAGGTGAAGTTTTTCAGATCTTCCTAGTGCCTATGCAAGAGAGAGATCTGCATGCCTGTCTTCCATTTTCAGGGAAGCTAACTTTTCAGAATGAGCAAGGGTAGTAGATGTAACACAAATTACTCTTTCCTGAACACCAGTGGCTCCACTGTAAGCATATTTCATTAGGTCAGGTTTTCAGGATACCGCTATAAGCAGCCCTCAAAGCCTGGGACTAAAGACCAAGGTACTAGGATTTGGGTTCTCAGTCTTAGTTTATATCACACAACCAGCCAGTCAAGGTTTCAGGATCCCCACAATGAGTAAGAAACTGGCATATCTTACAATAAAATCAGACCAGGTTGGTGTGTCCCCAGGACTGGATTGATAACTCCTGCACTAGAACATTGGCTCAGAGAAGACAGAAAAGGGTTAAGCATCAAGTCTAGTGGATGGGTAATTTTAATGGTAGATAAATATATCTGAGCTGGAGGTGAAGTAAGAAAGTTTGAATCTACCCATACATTTAAGCCAGGAGTACTAACTATAAAATATTTGCTTAATCATGAGGATTTCTGAACTTGCATCCAAAAACTTAAATTTAACCCTGGGTCTTAAATACCTATCTACTATCGAGTGGCCTTTCCCAATTGTCATAGTTAACAGAAGCTATTTAATGCTAATTTTTTAGTCCTATATTTTCAGGACCATAATTGGAGAACTTTTTACAGTTGCTGATGTGACTTTCTCACTGTGTATTTTTTGTGTCCACTTAAAATAAAAAATGTTACTTTGTATATATTGTGTATAAAGTTTTGTATAGTTTAAAAAACTTTTTTCATTGTGTTTTGTTGTTACTGCTTAATACTTTGAAACAGGTCTTAAAATGTCTAAGCTGGAAACTATGTAAATATTGTTAATAAAGCTATTTTATTGAACATTTAAAGGTCTGGCCATATCATTCCTATCAAAAAATGTATTTTTGTAGTGATGCCACTGTTCTATAAATTATAAACTGGGCATTTTGTATGGAAGGTCCAAGATAGCATTGTCTGTACAATTCAAAAATCAACAAGAATTACATGTATGTATAGTCCAGAAGCAGGTATGCATATTTATTTAGATATTTTGAAAACCTGACTAACTGGGGGTCTCCCCAGGACAGGTTTAAGAACCACTGGTCTAGAGTACAATTTTCACTGTTTTATGTATATAACTTTGCCATAAAATGTTTCTTTATAAACCATGAGGTGTGACAGCTTTTTATTGAAGGTGAAAGATTAGGCTGATTTTACAAGAGAAATCAAAACAATCTGTGTACTTTAACATAGTATAATTTATGAAGGTCACACTTAAGCTACTTCCTTACAGTTCTTCTCCTGCTGAGTAACTGTCATATTTTATAGATCATAGTACCTCACAAAAAATGGGTTTAGCTTAGTTATTGAAGTTTGTGAACATGCCTACTCCCTTATACACAATCATAAGACAGCTGATAATGGGATTTAAAAAAAAAGTTAACTACACATTACAGTGTAGTTTCTTGTACATAATGGAAGGGCATTTTAGAAAGAACAGCCACATGAGAATTGAGGCATCCTGCTCATAACATGCAAGAAAAATAAATCTGTCTCATAGCCATGTTTTCTATCAGGCAAAACAGCTGGAACGCCTGTTCAAAAATATAGATGTTCTTGCACTAAAAATATACCAAAAAACAGGCACAAAAATGGCCACACACTTCCCTGTAAAACAAAAGCAGCTTCGTGGTCAGTGCAGTTGACTTTAAACAATAAGAACCATGTACAAATCTCACCTTAATTCTTTTATATGTTGTTGTGAGTCCTCCAGGGGAAAATAAAGCAAGCCGCCTATATACCTAAAGGTACACCACCACTACAATAGCCATCATGCTTACATGTGTCTTATAAATTCAGGCACAGTATTTCTTTGTACCAAGAAGGTTCCAGTATACTTGGAGCCTGCTGTTTAAAGTCCACTCCTCACACTTGCTTCTCTTAGAAATGGCTATAATAGCTGAAGCTGTGACATCCTGGTATCCACTAACATTTTCATATCTTAGGAGGGTCAGTAACCACTGGCAGATGGAGAGATCATGTGTTTATCCCTCCAGTGGTCAGCTGCTCAATTAGGGTACCTTTTTGTATCCTGCACATGATTTGAACAGGTCTAGGTAAAAATATCTTTTGTCTTAGACATTTCTTCCCATTCCATTATTGCTAAAAGATTGCTAAACTAATGTGAAACATCCAAATTCTGCCTTTCAAAAATCAGTTTGGAATTTTTTTTTCTGCAGATGGACCTTTTATTTGCCATTTTGAGATATCCATTTATTTCAAACATGAGCATAATTTAACATAGGGAAGATAACTACACTCCTAAAACAAAAATATAGATCAGTGGTCTCAAACTCTTTTCCGGCAGTCACATTCTGGAACATTGCCTGTCTCACTGCTATAACCTTACGCAAGCACTTTCCTGCGTCTGTACGCAACTTTCCTCTCCACTCTACCTCACAATTGCGTACAGATGCAGGAAAGCGCTGTTCCAGAATGTAAGGTAACCATTGGAGGCAGTGCAGCTTGTGCGTGTGTCCGGTGCTGGAGAAGGCAGTAGAGGACACCAGACACTTAAGGCACAAGTTTTCCATAAAGAATCATTCTTTATAATACAGAAGGCCTCAAAATAGTTGGTCCAAAATCTTGCCTCTTGCAGTTGATACTTAGGGCTCCTTTTACGAAGCTGCGTTAGTGGCTTTAGTGTGCGCTAGCCGAAAAACTACCACCTGCTCAAGAGGAGGCGGTAGCGGCTAGCGCGCACTATTACAAGCATTAAACCGCTAATGCGGCTTCGTAAAAGGAGCCCTTAAGTTTTTCACTTTCTGCATGTTGAACTACTTTCAGTTGTGTATAGCTGAAATTATCAGAAGCAATTAAGGAAAGATTTGTAAACTATAGTTTATAAATCTTTCCTTAATTGCTTCTGATAATTTCAGATAATCCACATTTTGGATTTGTAGGTACTTACTTCATGCATAGTTGTCATTTCTTTAATAAGACATTAACTTATTTTTTCTGCAGCCTTCCAAATACCTACAAATCCAAAATGTGGCCCTGCAAAGGGTTTGAGTTTGAGATCGCTGATATAGGCCCATATCAATTCTCAGTCCATTTGATAATGGTCTCACTTAAAGAAATAGTGGATGTAACTGCAGACAAAGTTCTCACTCTTCCATAGTGCTTTTAGTTATTTTATTTTTCCTTAACTGGTTTGCACTTCCAAATTAGACATACATTAACAATTCAACATTGATTATAAACAAAATTTACAATTTTTACACACCAAAAACCATTTATAATATACAATAATTAACTGCTGTATAAATGTGCAAAAAAGAGGTAGAGTAATAATATCCATTCCATAACATTTGTAAATGAAGCTCACTTGTTGAGTGCAGTGCAATTCTTTCAATGTATCACATAGGATGAAGCCAATCTGTGTGTGTTTTAAATCTTACACAGTGTAGCACAGGGAGAGCACAAATCGTCATTGGGCCACTTGCTGTATTAGATTCACAGAGCAAACAAAATAGAAGCAACTTAATAAACCTGCCTTAAAAGGGGCACTTTTGAGCATTTTCCTTGCATACAACTAGAGACTGGCACAACTCAGGGGGAAAAATACCAAACCTTTAGAATCCTGTCTTAAACATTATTTAAAAAAGGACCTATATAAATTAATGCTGCCATTTTATCCAATGAACTCTTTACCAGGTATTGTAAAATTGGCAGAAATTTAATGGATTTTTTTTTTTTTTTTACTTCTTCATCCACAAGAATAACTACTTTGCTGAAAAGAGCATTATTTCCTATGAAACATTTAGTCTGAACGAACAAAAGACTAAGGCGCAGAAGACAGAAAAGCATGTGTTAAATACATTAGTTAACTATGAAAACATTACATAAAAATCCACAAACAAAACGGGGAAAGATGATCCCCTTTTTCAGTATGGCTCTGTTGGCCAGTTAATTCTTGCAGAAACAAGAGCACCACACATTTAGAAGCACATAGCTGAAAACTAATACCCACTGTAGCTGTACCAATCTTGACATTAATATAAACACACAGCTTAAGCATGATTTAGTTGCCCTGGTAGTAGAGAATGACACAGGGACAAGTTTTCCCCACACGTTTTGTTGCTGTCCCTGTCCCTGTCCCATCCCTGTAAGCTCTGCCACAACAGCACAATCCTCGAACACATGATTTCAAGGTGTTTGAAGCTTGTGCAGATGAGAACAGAGCTTACAGGAAAAGAACTTGCCAGGACAGGAAAATGAGTTCCCGCGGAGATGGAGAAAAATTTGTCCCTGTGTCATTCTCTACCTGGTAGCAAGACAACAGAAGACATAAGACAAGATAGATAGGTACAGGTAAGTAGATTTAAACTAACTGAATAAAAAACACACAGGGAAGCACCAATTCTTAAATTCCAGGTTTAAAGATAAAGACCATGTGAGCTTTTAACATGCACCATTTTAATGGCTATAAACCACTGTTGAAAGCATTATTATTAAAATTAAAACATTTGCTCTTTATTGAGAAACAGCCCAGATTCCTGATCATGAGTATGTTGTTTGTAGTCCAGGGAAGTATGCCGAAGATACACCCAGTCTGGAGGAAGTCTGCAATGGTCCAGGTACTGCAGCGACCTTCTGGTGGTCTGCAATAAAAATTACCAAGCACAGGGTCAAAAGAAAGCATATAAACAAGTTTTGGTCCTGTGCTAGCTCTCCAAGAACACAATGCATTTTTCCAGCTTTAAAATAACTGGCCCAAACATTACTTAAAAATGTCCAGTTGAAAAATAGAAGCACAGCTTGCTTTGAGTAGGAAATCTCCTTTTAGGTGTGTCATAGGCATTTTAAACTGCATTTTATGGAACTCTGACCTTGGGCAAATCCTCCATGGTTTCAAGGATAGGGAAATTCCTATTGTATCTGAAAAGGTGTTAAGCTAAATCCTATTCCAGTGCAAAAGGTGAGTCATTCTAGACATGTGGGTTATCACCCAATGACCACGAGCCATTTGCAGAAGGAATCCACTCTGGATTTTTTCTCCAACTCTTCTCTACTTCACTGGGAGCTCTACTGCCACCTGTATTTTCCCTTCTGCACACAAGCCTGAAGAAGAGTTTCTGTTGTGCTCTCCTTTTTTTCTTATTTTGTTCAGTGTTTATTGACCCTTTCCAGGGTTTTCTTTGTGCTCAGAGCATTTTCTTCAGTTCTGCCTGCAGCTGATCCTTGGTGGTAGCTGTTGGCCAGCCTACATATGTTTCTTTGGAGCTCAGAGCCGTCTTTACTTTTCCTCACCTACTGTTTAGCAGGGGTTCGAGCACAGGCTGTTAGGCTCCCTTAGAAGGCTCAGCGGTGTCTCTCAGGGTGCTGGTTGCGTTTTTCCACCTCCACCTTTCACTTAGCATGTCCATCAGTCTACGGTGGTAGAGATACGGTCAGGCACCATGTCTGGCAGCCCAAAGATCAGCACCAAAGAGGCATTCTCAGCATGAAGCAGTAATTCTATGATTCCAGCTACTATAAGAGAGCTGAGGCAGGCTAAGTTCCAAGTTTATTGGTTTTTGATATACTGTTTATCTGAAATGGCTAAACGGTTTACAATAAGTTTCATAAAATATACCTTAAAATGAACATAGGTATTGTATATTAAAAGAAATAGGGGTTATAAGATAGACAAAATTTAAATGATTAATGGGGAAGTACACCAGGAAATTAAATTACATCGAGATGAAAATAAAATAAAGGGGGGAGTAGGGGATGGAGGAGAAACAAGGGGGGGGGTCGTTTCTTAGGAAGCATTTGAAGTTTTCTGCAGCACAGATCACAGTGAGTGAGGCTGTCACAGCCTGTGAGTGAATCGGGGGGGGGATGGGGGGGTCTGAATTTCAAGGTTTTAAAGGTTTCTGCATGTCTCCCTATGTTTCTGACCTGAAAAATCCTAAAAATCACTGTTTTCGAACTTTGCTGACTGAAAAATATCATGATTTTGGCATGAATTTCTTCGTGGACAAAGCAGCTCCCTCATCGTGGGACTATCTCCAGTTCTGGGGTCCATGGCGACCACAATCAATGTGGTTCCTTGGACAAGGGTGCATCTTGTAACCTAAGAATTTTTATAAACTTTCCTTTTCTTCCTTTCTATAAGCTTGTATGCGATGTCTTTGTATTGTGACCACTTCGTTGTTTGTTCAGCTCCTTTCGTTGTAAACTGCCTCGAATCATCATGGCTTATATTTTATAACAATATAGTGTAAACTCTTCGCTGATTGTCCAGCACATCTTGTTGTAAACCGCCTCGAACTTTCATGGCTTTGGCGGTATATAAGAATAAAATTATTATTATTATCCTGAGCTCTGCAGATGAAGTGCTACAGACAGCTCGTCTTTAGACTCTGGAGGCCCAGGCCTGCATGAATTCATGGCTCCTTCCGCAGTCCCTCTCCAGAAGCATGTTACTGTGGATTGCTTCTTGGGTGGCTGTGATGCCAGATGCCGGTTTCTGCAGTTGAGCCCATTGCAACTATCATCCTATTCAAGGGCATTGAACACTCTCTCCCAAAAAATGGTCATTCAACTGGTTGGAACTGCAGGCCATTCACTCTAATGAAATTGCAGCTGACTGGAGGGACAAGCAGTCAGTCTTCTCTGACAATACGACAGCCATGTCAATCGCCAGGGAGAAACCAAGAATGCTTCTCTGACTCAGGAAGCCTGCCTGCCCTTTGGGTAGATCATCATCTACAGGCCCTTTCGACAGCACATGTGGTAGGAGTCAACAATATTCAAAGCAGACTTTCTCAGACCTTGGCTCCGGGCGAGTGGGCGCTGTCCTCGGCAGCATTTCAAACAATTGAGCAGTGCTGGGGGTCGGCCTTACTTCAACTTAATGGCAACAGTGAAGAACTCGAAAGCAGATCGATTGTTCAGTTGAAGATCAAAGCCTGGAAGCAAGGGCCTAAATGCTCTAATACAGCCAAGGCCGCAGGGAGTTTTGCTGTTTTTCCTCCCTGACCCATGATAAGTCGGGTCCTTCGACTGTTTGTGACTTATCAAGGAACTGTCATTTTGGTGGCTCCAGACCGGCCTTGCAGGCTGTAGTACATGAATCTGTGTCTTCGCATAAGTCACAGCCTTTGGTTGCGGGCCCTTCCTTCTCAGGGTCCAATTTGCATGGAGGATCCAGATTGCTTTGCTCTTATGGCATGGCTACTGAGCGCGAAGCGTTAGAGCACAAAGGATACTCTGATATAGTCATTTCTATTATTCTGAAGTCTAAGAAGTGGACTATTATGTCTGCCTAGGCTAAGGCAACCAGGAAAGAGTAGAGCCATATTCCACTCCTGTTTCAGTGGTGCTGGCCATTCTCCAGGTGGGCCTTCATAAGGGCCTCACCATGGCTTCCCTTCTGCTCTCTTGTTTACTCACATCTCACCCTGATGTGGCCAGATTTCTGAAAGGTGCTTGTCGTATTAGACTACCTATCAAACCTCTGTTCCTTTTGTGGGATCTTAACTTTATCTGGCCTTACCCAGGTTCCGTTTGAGCCTCTGAAAGATGCTTCCCTCTTGGACCCAATGCTGAAGGCAGATTTTCTCATCACCAATTCTTCAGCAAGACATGTCTTGGAGCTCCATCTAATAGAGAGCCTTTTCTTAGGATCTCTCTCTGCACAGTTCCTGCTGAAGATAGTGCTAGCATTCCATGTTAATCAGGAAGTATGTTTGCCTATTTTTCAACCTAGTGGTTCTAAGAAACTGGACCACATTTTGAAGTAGTTGAACCTCCACAGCGTTCTTCTGCATTATCTAGAGATCACAAATGAGTTTAGCCTCTCTGCCCATCTGTGATGACTTGTTCTTCTAAGTGGGGCGCTCCCACTTCCAAGGACATTAATTCCAGATGGATCCGTAAGGTCATTTCAGCAGCCTACATTCTATGCGGTAAACAGTCTCCTGTTTCTGTTAAGGCACATTCTTCCAGAAGTATGGCCTCTTCGTGAGCCAAGGCTAGGGTGATCTCTCTTGTGGAGATCTGTAGGGCAGATACTTGGTCCTCTCTGCATTTGCCAAATTTTACAGAGTGGATGTGGCTGCAAGACAGGACTCTGCTTTTGGGTCCTTGATCTTAAGGGTTGGCGCAGTCAGCCCGCTGTAGGTGTTTGGAACTGCTTTTGTACATCCCACATGTCTAGAATGACTCACCTATTGTACTGGAAAAAGAGATTATATCCTTACCTTGAAAATATCTTTTCTAATAGATCAGTGAATTATTCTAGACTCCTGTCCTATCCTTCCTGCCTACTGTCTCACTCTAATAAGCTTCTCCAAGTTTGATTTTTGGATGCCAGTCAGCCCTTTTTGGGCCTTGAAGAATTCTGTATATTTGTTCAAGGTGCATGCAAGGGTACTTCCTGAGCTCCTTTGATGGCTCTTTGATGATTGTTGTTCTAATGTTTCTTATTTGAGCAGAACGGTTGATTCTTGAGAAAGTATGTGAAGTAGGGTCCCCAATGGGAACTATCAATGGAGCTCTTTTTGCTTGGGTACTAACTACAGGTGGCAGTAGAGCTCCCAATAACGTAGAGGAGAGTAACAGAAAAAATCCAGAGTGGATTCCTTCTGCGGCTGGCTCGCATTCATTGGGAGATAGGCGAGTCATTCTAGACATGTGTGTTATCTACTGGAAAAGATATCAAGGTAAGGACATAATCAACAAGATATAAAAAGTAAAAGATCACAGGGTAGAAAAGCAGATAAAGAAATGGATCCAGTCAAAATCTTTAATTCATAATTGTGTTTGCTCTTTGTTCACAAGTTATACTATAAACTTAGAATGACTAGCACACAGAAGGAAAAATTAGGTTCTTACCTGCTAATTTACTTTCTTTTAGCTTCTCCAGACCAGTAGAGGTTAATCTTTACAAATGGGTATATATCCAATCATGACCAGCAGGTGGAGACTAAAAACAAAACTGTGGGACAGTATATCATATACTCCCTTCTCTATTTACCTCAGTCTGCCGAATAGCCAAGCAGAACCAAGAAAACAGAAAGAAAACAATACTCTGAACAGGAGTAACAACTAACATACCCAAGTGCTGTTGGAAAATGCAGAGGAGAAATACCCGAAGGAAAATGTCCCCACAGCTCGCCAGCTAAGCCAGCCGAGCCACAGCCGCTGTTCTTCAATTCTCCCCGGCCCTAGAAAAATACTAGAACCCGTAGCAAAAAACAAAAACTGCCCGCGAAACAGCCCCAACAACAACAACAACAACAGACAGGGTGGGGACCTCTACTGGTCTGGAGAAGCGAAAAGAAAGTAAATTAGCAGGTAAGAACCTAATTTCTCCTTCTTTAGCACTCTCCAGACCAGTAGAGGTTAATCTTTACAAATGGGACGTACCAAAGCAGTCCCTCTCACGGGCGGGACCCCCGAAGGGCCGATACCAGAACATGCTCACCGAACACCGCGTCCCGACGCGCCTGAACATCTACCCGATAATGTCTAACAAAGGAATGCAAGGAGGACCAAACTGCAGCCTTACAAATATCCACTGGAGGCACGAGCGACGACTCAGCCCAAGAAGCTGCCTGACCCCGAGTGGAATGAGCCTTGAGAAACTCCGGAACAGGCTTCTGTCTCAGAAGATAAGCGGAAGCAATCGTCTCCTTGATCCAGGGCGCAATAGTAGCCTTAGAAGTGCCAGCCCCCCGACGAGGACCCGCCAGAAGGACAAAGAGATGATCGGATTTCCGGAATTCCCGGGTCCGCTGCACATAAGAGTGGAGGACCCGACCGACATCCAACTTGCACAGCTGCCGTTGCTCAGAAGAGCCCTCCCGACTACCCAAGACCGGGAAGACCACCGATTGATTGACATGAAAAGGAGAAACTACTTTCGGCAGAAAGGAAGGAACAGGCCGCAAGACAACCCGCTCCCTCGAAAATTCCAAGAAGGGAGCCCTACAAGAGAAAGCCTGAAGCTCAGAAACTCGCCTAGCGGAAGTAATGGCCACCAAAAAGACCGCCTTCAGAGTAAGGTCCTTCAAAGAACAGCCATCCAACGGCTCGAAAGGCGGGCGCACCAACACAGAGAGAACCAGATTGAGATCCCAAGAGGGAACAGAGGGCCGTAGGGGAGGCCTGAGCAACTTGGCCGCCCACAAAAAGCGAATCACATCAGGAATGGCCGACAAACGCTGACCTGTCACCAACCCTCGAAAAGCCGACAGGGCCGCAAGTTGAACCCGGAGAGAAGACCAAGCCAGGCCTCTATCCAGGCCATCCTGCAAGAACTCTAGAATGTTAGGCAGGGAAGCGCGAAAAGAGACCACTCCCCGCGCCCGGCACCATCCCTCAAAGAGACGCCAAACCCGCACATAAGCCTGAGAGGTAGAAAACCTCCGGGACCCCAAGAGTGTAGAGATCACCTTATCTGAATATCCCTTCTTACTAAGGCGACCCCTTTCAAGAGCCAAGCCGTAAGACAGAAGGGAGACGGGTCGAACATGGGAATGGGACCCTGCGTCAGAAGATCGTCCAAGAGAGGGAGAGGAAGAGGATCCGCCACCAGATGCCTCACCAGATCCGCATACCACGGACGTCGAGGCCAATCCGGAGCCACCAGAACCACCAGACCCGGATGGTGAACAATGCGAAGAAGTACTCTGCCCACTAACGGCCCAGGAGGGAACACATACAACAGCCCCTCCGTTGGCCACGGTTGGACCAGAGCATCCAGACCCTCGGCCAGACCGTCCCTGCGACGACTGAAGAAGCGGGGCACTTTGGCGTTGCCACTCGTGGCCATTAGGTCCATCAGGGGCTGCCCCCAAGCCTGCACTATCAACTGAAACGCCACGGCGCCGAGACACCACTCTCCTGGATCCAGGAAGTGACGACTGAGGAAGTCCGCCTGAACATTTTCTACCCCGGCTATGTGAGAGGCCGAGAGGTCCAGAAGATGGGACTCCGCCCAAACCATGAACCGAGCCGCCTCCTGAGTGCTCTTGGTGCCCCCCTGACGATTGACATAAGCCACCGCCATGGCATTGTCCGACAGGACTCTGACCGACTTGCCCAACAAAAGGGAGTGGAAAGCTAACAGCGCCAGACGGACCGCTCTGGTCTCCAACACGTTGATCAACCAGGAGGCCTCCTCCGTGGACCAGGTGCCCTGAGCTGAGTGACCCAAACACTGAGCCCCCCAACCGAGGAGACTCGCTTCCGTAAGGAGCACCGTCCACTGCGGAAGATCCAGACCCAACCCCTGAACCAGGTGAGGGGTCCGGAGCCACCAACGCAGACTGCAGCGCGCCATGCCTCGCAGGGGAACAGGAACATCCAACCTGTGCCTCTGGAGAGACCACCGCCGGAGCAGAGCATACTGGAGAGGACGCATGTGGGCCCGCGCCCACCTCACCACGTCCAGGGACGCCGCCATCGACCCCAAGACTTGGAGGAAATCTCGCGCCCAAGGACACCGGGACGCCAAAAGCAGGCGAATCTGAGATTGCAATTTGCTCACCCGGGCCTCTGGAAGGAAGACCTTCCCCAAGGAGGTGTCGAACAGAACCCCAAGGTACTCCTGACGCTGAGCCGGGACCAACCGACTCTTGGAAAGGTTGACCACCCAGCCCAGCGACCGGAGAAACTCCACCACCCGAGCCGTAACCCGGGAGCTCTCCCTGCAACGACTTTGCCCGAATCAACCAGTCGTCCAGGTAGGGGTGTACCAGAATGCCCTCCGACCGCAAGGCTGCCGCGACGACCACCATCACCTTGGTGAACGTCCGGGAAGCCGTGGCCAGACCAAAGGGAAGCGCACAGAATTGATAGTGCCGACCCAAGATCGCAAAGCGAAGGAAGCGCTGATGAGAGGCCTGAATGGGAACATGCAAGTAGGCCTCCGTCAGATCGAGAGAAGTGAGAAACTCCCCCGGCTGAACCGCCAGAATGACCGACCGCAGAGTTTCCATGCGGAAAGAGGGAATCTTGAGAGCCCTGTTGACCCCTTTCAAATCCAGGATGGGCCGAAAGGTCCCCTCCTTCTTGGGCACCACAAAGTAAATGGAGTACCTGCCGGTGCCCCACTCCGGAGGGGGCACCGGAACAACTGCCTTGAGATCTATCAAGCGCTGAAGGGTCTGGCGAAAAGCCTGCGTCTTCCAAGGAGTCTGACATGGAGAGGCGAGGAAAAGGTCTGGCAGAGAGCGGGCGAACTCCAGGGCATAACCATCCCACACCACCTCCAGGACCCACTGATCGGACGTGATCTCGGCCCATTTGGGGAAAAATTCGCGCAGCCGGGCCCCCACCGGAACCAAAGGGGGCGCCGGCAAGGAGTCATTGTGCAGGACGAGAAGCGGGGGAACCGGCGGAGGGATTCCCTGCCCCCCGACGGGCCCCCCCGAAAGGGCTGCATACGCTGGAAGAACCGACCCCGGGAAAACCCTGGAGCCGGGAAAGAAGCAGCCCCACGCCCAGGGCGATACTTGCGAAACTCCCGCAAACGCCCCCGGGCAGCGCCACCCCGAGACACAGGGCGGGCACGGTCCTCAGGCAGACGGGACACCTTTGAGTCCGTCAGAGTCTGAATCAACTTATCCAATTCCTCCCCAAACAAAAAAGACTCACGGAAGGGAAATTTAGTAAGCTTAGCTTTGGACGCAGCATCCGCCGACCAAGCGCGCAGCCACAAAATATGCCGCGCGGCCACGCCAAAGGCCATAGACTTAGCCGAGATCCGCACCAAGTCATAAAGAGCATCTGAGAGGAACGAGGCAGCCATCTCAATCTTCGCCATCTCCTGATCCACCAAAGACCAGTCATCAGACTCCCGATCCAGGACACGCTCAGCCAACCGAAACACGGCGCGAGCGACCAGCCCCCCACAAATAGCCGCCTAGACCCCAAAGGCAGAGACCTGAAAATCTTGCTTAAGGATGTTCTCCAACTTGCGCTCCTCAGAGTCCCGCAAGGCAGATCCGCCCTCAACAGGCACGGTATGCCGCTTAGAAATCGCCGAGACCACCGCGTCTACGACTGGCGATGCTAAAGTAGCCCGATCCCCCTCTGGGATGGGATACAAACGAGCCATGCTGCGCGCCAAACGAAATGGCGCCTCCGGCGTTTTCCACTGTTCCAGTATAATATCCCGAATATCCTGATGCATAGGAAAAGAGCGAGAAACGGAACGGATCCCCCGTAGCAGAGGGTCCCCCACACGCGGAGTTTCCGGCGGCGCATCCTCAAAACGCAACACAGAAGAAACCTGTTGAATCAGGTCCGGTAGCTCATCTCTCTGAAAAAGGCGCACCACGGACGCCTCTTCGCCGGAGGACGGGAAACCCGACAACCCGCCGCCAGCGGCCGTCCCCTCGAGAGGGTCCTGGAAATCCTCAGAAGGGTCCAGGTCCTCATCCAGACCGACACGCTCCTCCGACCATAAATCCTCGTCCCACGACACCCGCGGACGCTTGGACAAGGGAGGAGGAGGAGGGGACGCCACAACAGACGAGAGAGGCAAAGCCGCAGGGAGCGCAGAGGAAACCCCACTCCCCGAAACCCCCTGAGCGCATCCGGGACCCCCAGCCGCCTGAAATAAGGCTCTGCACAAAGAAAAAAAGAAATAAGGAGAAAAACCCCCCGAGGGTCCCAAGGGACTCCCTGCCACAGCAGGGGACCCAGTAGAAACCTGCCCCTGTTTTTCCAATACAGGGGGAAGGTCACCTGAGGTGGAAGACAAAATGGAGGGGCCAGACTGAGAAAATGGCGACTTTCCCGCCAAAAATGCTCCCTCCATAGCCTGTAGCGGCTGAGAAACCTGAACAGTCCCAGCCGCTAAAACAGGCAAGTCGGCATCAGCTGTCAAAACATCAGCTGAGAGGGAATCCCCAACAACCCGACCGTCGGCGGCTCGGGGAATCCCTCCGTGGGCGGTTGGGGAAGACCGGGCTTCCCCACTGCTCCCAGCCGACTCGCGAGGCACCATCGGCAGGGAGCTCTGGGCGCCTGCAGCCGCTGCCGACGGAGCTCCTCCACCGCACCGGCCTGAACACCGCTTGCACAGGCCGGCCGCGAGTGCCTCGCGCCTGGAGCACAATGAGCACTTTTTCCCTTTAGAAGTGCTCATTGCTCCATACGCGACCTAGCTATAAAAAAGTGCCGGTTAGATGAAAAAATACAGTAAAATACAGTTTTCTTAAAGGGAAACAACCCTCCAGACCAGCACTACCTCAGGATTTTTTTTTTTTTACAGAACAGACTCCACAGGCTCTCGAAGCAATATGCCTTGCTTGATTTAGGGGGCAAGGCTTACTGCTGAGGCTCCTCTATAAAAATGTGGGGAGGTGGAGGAAGTGGGGGGAGGGACCCCGCTCAAGACCCGCTGGGTTTGACACCCCCGAGGTCGGACAAACCCCCAAACAGGGCCCGCCCAAGCTCCGTCCGACCAAAAACAGGGACAATAAACCCCCTAAACAAATTCCAACAGCCCTACCAAGGGAGATGGGTACAGATCACATCAACACCTGCTGGAGACTGAAAGAAGACTGAGGTAAATAGAGAAGGGAGTATATGATATACTGTCCCACAGTTTTGTTTTCAGTCTCCACCTGCTGGTCATGATTGGATATATACCCATTTGTAAAGATTAACCTCTACTGGTCTGGAGAGTGCTAAAGAACACCCTTTCCCCCCTCATTCTAGAAACTGCATGCATAGATATAGAAGTGTTTCCCAACTTCGAGCCATGTTTTGTAGAATCCTGTCAGGACTAGGCAGTACAAATTTCTACTAACTATCCTTGAATGCCAATCAGCAGATATATTTTAATGGAAGTACTTTAACACCAGCTTTGACAGACATACATATTCTAATCAAAAAATAAAATTACTTTTTCTACGGTTGTCAGATGGTTATTTTACTTTTCTAATCATGTTGATCCCAGTATCTGATTTCTGCATTCCTGTGTCTTTTCTTAACTCTCTTGCCAGAGTTTGATATTTTTTCTCTTTCCATGTCTATCATTCATTTGCCTTTGTTGTGCATCTTCCCCCAGATATGCAGCATCTCATTAATATCTCTCCCCACCCAGCATGCATCTCCTCTCTATTTTCCTGTCCATCACCCCTCTCTCCCTTCCCAACTGTCCTGTCTCTTTCCTTCTATTCCCTACCAGCCCATCTTTCTTTCTTTCCCTTACCGCACCAGCCAGCATTTCCCCATCTTTTTTTCCTTGTCCTCCACTACCAAAATCCAGCCTTAACACAACTCTCTCTCTTCCCCCCCCCAATTTTACCAGTACTTCTACCTTCCCAAATCTGGCTGCAAAGAAACAGAAACCAGGCACACACCATTGACTGCTTTTACCCCTCTGAAACAGAAAGCTACATTATAACTTCCTGTTTAGGAGCTTGATCAAGACTAGGCAGTACAAAGATTAGCAATTATTAATGGTTGTGCACATAAGTATAATAAACACCTATATAAAATCTAGCATGTAACTGCTATAGCATGCATCTGAAAAGGGGGATTTTAACGTAAGCAGGTCACGGCCATTTCAACTATGTTGGCACATGTTTTGTAGAATCCTGTCATGCACACGCAACTGCTGCATAAAGGCCCAAACACATATACCTGCTATAAAGCAGCACAAGTGGTTATGCCTAAATTTAGGTACACAATTGCTAACTTGCATTAGTCTATAAGAACTAATACATGCAAATCTTTTCAAGATGTGCGCCCTGTTTAAGGTGTATTAAGAAAACATACAGAACAGAGTACAATAGGTAGGCAAAGACATGTATTGGCAAAATGAAAAGAAAACCAGCCTTAACACTTCAAGAATATATATGCACAAAAAGGGGATACTACCTTCAAGATGGAGAAACTGATCATCACTGGCTGTCATCCAATGTCAAAGAAACAAATACTACCAGAAACCTTTTTCTAAGGGAGGGGGAGAGAAAAGCCCCCCCCCCCAGCATGAAGGGTCTGAAAAGCCAAAATGATGAGGGGGGAGGCACCACCACCTTGCTGCCATGCTGTTAGCTCAATCTGGAGTAACTGCTGGTTCCAGTGAGACAACCAGGGTTAGTCAGAGCCAGATATCAAGCTGTGCTGATTACCAAAATCTGCAGGAGCACAAGTGGAATCCAGAACCATAGCTAATTTGTACAACTGCAGAGCGTGCACAGGAAACCGGGACACTAAATTTGTGCCCTGTCAAATGGTTTCCGCTCCTACAGCAAAGTAGACAGAGTCAGAGCATTTCAGAAGCATTTGGGGGAATATCGCACAGGGCACATTTGTTCATTGCAACAGCCCTAGTGGAGCCAGTGTATTGCTTCCAATCAGTTACAGCATTATATGATTGCTTGCCAGTTTAATAAAATAATCTGCTAGTAAGCTGTTGGTGTTAATACTACCTCACCAACCCTAAAATACACCTAGAGGGAGATTTGGGCTTTCACTGTGTGTACTTAACACAAACATTTTTCAGTTGGTAGTATAAGCAGCATATTTTTGGTTGGAAGCAGTCAAGAGGTACGAGGGGTAACATAAGAACATAAGCAGTGCCTCTGCTGGGTCAGACCAGAGGTCCATCCCGCCCAGCAGTCCGCCCCCGCGGCGGCCCAACAGGTCATGACCTGCCTTAATCACCAGAAGGGGCCCCCTTGCCCCCTAGGATTCTCATCGAAGTCGTATCTTCCCATCAATGTCCTAACTCTCCGGCCTTGCACCTGCATGACCTGGTGAGCTGTCTATACTTATGCAACACCCCAGCACCTCCCTCAGTACCCCACGATCCCCTTTTCCCTCAGGAATCTGTCCAATCCCTGTTTGAATCTCTGTACTGTACTCTGCCGGATCACTTCCTCCGGGAGCGCATTCCATTTGTCCACGACCCTTTGGGTGAAGAAAAACTTCCTTACATTTGATTTGAACCTATCTCCCTTCAGTTTCTCCAAGTGCCCCCTCGTACCTGTCGTCCCTTTTAGTCTGAAGAACCTGTCCCTGTCCACCCTCTCTATGCCCCTAAGTATTTTGACGGTCTCTATCATATCCCCCCTGAGCCTTCTCTTTTCCAGAGAGAAGAGCCCCAGTTTATCCAGCCTCTCGGCATATGGGCAGTTTTCCAGCCCTCTTACCAGTTTCGTTGCCCTCCTTTGGACTCTCTCAAGAACTGCCATGTCCTTCTTGAGGTGCGGCGACCAATATTGAACGCAGTATTCCAGATGTGAGCGCACCATCGCTCGCTACAGCGGCATGATGACTTCCCGCGTCCTGGTTGATATGCCCCTCTTGATGATGCCCAGCATCCTGTTGGCTTTCTTCGAGGCTGCTGCACACTGTGCGGATGGTTTCATGGATGGATCCACTAGCACACCCAAGTCTCTCTCAAGTCCGGTGTCTTCCAGCAATCTCCCCCCCATTTTATACTCGAACAACGGGTTCTTTTTCCCTATGTGCATGACCTTGCATTTATCTACGTTAAAGCACATTTGCCATTTGTTTGCCCAGTCCTCCAGCTTATCGAGGTCCCTTTGCAGTTCCTCACACTCCTTCCTGGTCCTAACTCTGGCGCAGAGTTTGGTATCGTCTGCAAATTTTATAACCTCACACTTTGCCTCCATTTCCAGGTCATTGATAAATATGTTGAAGAGTAGCGGCCCCAGCACCGATCCCTGCGGCACACAGAAAAACTTGACTGCCTATTCCTCACTGAAACCTGGTTAACCTCAGACACAGACCCTAGAATAAAAGAAGTATGCCCGCCAGGATACAAAATAACAGTAACCTGCAGAGAGAAAAAAAGAGGAGGAGGACTAGCAATAATATTCAAGAACTCCCTAACTCTAAACATACTTGAGAAAACATCCACTCCACAAATGGATTTCCTAGCGTGTCAACTCACAAACCCAACACTAAAAAACTCTCTAAACTGCTTGCTTTGCTACATAACACCAGGAAACTGGACCACAGTGAGACCTGAATTTGAAAACTTCATCTACCAAAACTCACTAACAGCTGAATATAACCTCATCCTAGGAGACCTAAACCTACACCTAGAAGACACAACCTCCACACCAGCAAATAACTGTCTATCCTTCCTCAATGCCTTATCCTTCCAGATCCTAAACCCACAAACCACTCATGAAAAAGGTCATCAACTGGACATTGCTGCATTCATGTCTCACCAACCATCCAATCCAGCAATCCAAACTCCTAACGGAACATGGTCCCCATCCCTATGGTCAGACCACTACATTTATAACTTCAACATCAATTGGACCAAGACCAAACACACACCTCAATCAAAAAAAACCACATATACCTCACGCAAACATATCGACCCAACCATTTTCTGGTCAAAGGTAGACGAAACTATCCAAGACTGCGACCCAAAAAACTTCATCTCCCACTGGAAAAATGTATCCACCAACATCCTTGATGATCTGGCACCCCTACAAACCAAAACCAGAACCAGAAGGAAATCAGACCAATGGTTTGATAATGAATTACTCCAACTCAAAAGACATTGTAGAAGATTAGAAAGAAAATGGAGAAAAAAGAACCATGATCAAACAAAAACCGATTGGAAAAAAATCAACAAACAATACAAAAATCTACTAAAAGATAAGAGGAAAAGCTACTATACTAATCTCATAGGCACGGAAACCCAAGATTCCAAAAAAATATTCCAAATCCTGAAAGAATTAACAGACACCAAACCATACACTACCTCCTCGAAAACACCTCCACCATCACCCACCCTCTTAGCAGAACACTTCAAGAACAAAATCACCAACACCAGAGCCACACTCATCCTAAACCCATCCCATCAAAATCCAATCACAATCCACCCTACAGGAAAAGAGGCAATCGCAGCAGACAGAATTTGGACTCAATTCCCTAACATACAATGGTCAGAATTCAACAAATGCTACAAAAAATACAGCCATGCCTCCTGTGACCTCAACCATTGCCCCTCATATCTCCTTACCACCTCTAGTGTAAAATTCCGCACCATAACTCTACAATGGATCCAATTCACGCTCACAGAAGGCACATTCCCTGCTGACCTCAGCGAAATTGTCATCACCCCAATCCAAAAAGACCCAAAAGCACCACAAAACCTCCCATCTAACTTCAGACCTATAGCCTCAATTCCGCTATATGTCAAAATTATAGAAGGCCTAGTAGCCAAACTACTCACCAATTACATAGAGGACCATAACCTACTCCACCCCATGCAATCAGGCTTCAGAACAAACTTCAGCACAGAGACACTACTAGGCTCCCTTATGGATACCGTCAGACAACAACTTAGTACAGGGAAAAAAATGCTACTCATACAACTGGACCTATCGGCGGCATTCGACCTAGTAGACCACAACATCCTTCTACAGATCTTAGATGCAATAGGCATCTCAGATAAAGTATACTCCTGGTTTGAAGGATTCCTAAAACTCAGAACCTACAGTGTAAAATCAAACAAAGAAAAGTCAGAATCCTGGTCAAACCCCTGCGGCGTACCACAAGGATCTCCACTATCCCCCACCCTCTTCAATCTCTACACTGCTTCTCTAGGAACGCATCTGGACAATCTAGGCATAACCTCCTATAGTTATGCGGATGACATCACCATCCTCGTCCCATATGACCATTCTAAACCTACCATGACAGACAAACTTCACCAAACACTTGAAGCAGTCACATCCTGGATGAAAAATCACAAACTTAAACTCAACCAAGACAAAACCAAATTCATCCTCCTAGAAAATGACAAGATCCAAACCACAACCAACCTAGACATAAACGCAACCAAATATCCCATCCAAACCACCATAAAACTACTAGGCATGACCATAGACAGATGCTGCACAATGCAACCGCAAATAAACAAAACAATTCAAAAATCTTTCGCAATCATGAGAAACCTGAGACAAGTCCGAAAATTCTTTGAAAGAACACAATTCCAACTTATAGTACAATCACTAATACTAGGTATATTGGACTACTGTAACATACTCTTCCTTCCATGTCCTGCAACTACGATAAAACAACTCCAAACAATCCAAAATACAGCTTTGAGACTCATCTTCTCATTGAAAAAACATGACCACATCACTGAAGCCTTCATCAACTCACACTGGCTCCCAATCCAAGAAAGAATCCATTTCAAATTCTACTGCATATTATTTAAAACCCTACACGGAGACAGCCCATCATACCTGAACAATCGCCTCATCCAAGCACCCAGTACCAGACACAGAAAAACGCACTCCCCATTCATACCCCCCCCCAATCAAAGAAGTAAAAAGAACAAAACTACACGACGGCCTCCTAGCCACTCAAGCCGCAAGACTGGACAACCAGATCTCCAACCTTCTGATGACCACCCCAGACTATAAGACATTCAGAAAAGAAATAAAAACCACACTTTTCAAGAAATTCCTGAAACAGCAATAACAACACGACCTCTAAATGCTCTTAAGATCTACAACTTACCTCTCTAGATAATCATTGTAATTCTGTCCTTTTTAAATTAACCTTTTGTAATCCGCCTTGAACCGCAAGGTAATGGCGGAATAGAAACCCCTAATGTAATGTAATGTAATGTAATATTGGCCCTTTACTCCGACCCTCTGAAAGGAGTTATTGTAAGGGCGACAAACCTTTTTGTGAGGCAAGTAAGTAAAAGTAAGAAGAAAAGGCCACTTTGGTGCTTAAAAGTAGTAGCTGAGAAGGTAAGAAATAAGAGGTTAGCTTACATAAACTACATTAGATCGCAGAAAGAGGAAGACAAACAAAAATATCTGGAAAAGTTAAGAGAGGCTGGTTGTATAGTCAGGAAAGCAAAGATGCAAATGGAAGAAAAAATAGCCAACATGGTAAAATGGGAAGACAAGACATTTTTTAGATATATCAGTGATAGGAAGAAGTGGAAAAGTGGCATTGTAAGACTCAAAGGTGAAGAGGCAAAATATGTAGAAGCTGATAAAGAAAAGGCTGAATTGCTTAACAAATATTTCTGTTCTGTAATCATGGCTGAAGCGCTGGGAACAGGACCGCAGAAGACAAACGCGAATAAGGATGGAGGAGTAGTAGACCCTGATCGATTTTCAGACGGTTGTGTTCATGAAGAGCTAGATAAATTAAAGATAGACAAAGCAATGAGGCAAGATGGAGATGGACAGATATGGACCCTCTACACAAAAGTGGAAGTAAGGAAGAAGGAGAAATTAGGTTCTTACCTGCTAATTTTCTTTCTGTTAGCCTGTAGACTGGTATAGTCCTTACGAATGGGTTATATACCTCATTGCTACCAGCACGTGGAGACTGAAAACAAACTTGTATATCCGGATAGCTTCCCCCAGTCTGCTGAATAGCCAAGCAGAACCTAGGAAAGACTTCAACTGAAAACAGTAAAATACACTCTGAACAGAATGGAAAAACAACAAATATCTGTAAACAACTGTTGGAACATGTGTAGAACTTAATATTGGTATAGAAAACATCCCCACATCTCACCAGCTAAGTCAGCTGAGCCATAGCCACTGTTCTTACTTCTCCCCAGCAGGAGAAAAAAATACTAGAACCCGCAAAAAACACAAAATCTGCATGCGAGCAAAACAAAAACCTGCAATCACCGCACAAAGACAGATAGGGTAGGGGACTATACCAGTCTACAGGCTAACAGAAAGAAAATTAGCAGGTAAGAACCTAATTTCTTCTTCTGTATCACCTGGTAAACTGGTATAGTCCTTACGAATGGGACGTACCAAAGCAGTACCCATCAAGGGTGGGACCCCCAAAGGGCTGACACCGGAACACATTCACCAAATACTGTGTCCCGACGTGCTTGAACATCCACACGGTAGTGTCTGACAAAGAAATGCAGAGAAGACCAAAATGCAGCCTTGCAAATATCTACTGGAGGCACTAGAGAAGACTCAGTCCAAGAAACTGCCTGACTCCAAGTGGAATGAGCCTTGAGAAATTCTGGAACAGACTTTTTCTTCAGAAGATACGCGGAAGCAATAGTTTCCTTGATCCAGCACACAATAGTAGCCTTAGAAGCGCCATCCCCCTTATGAGGACCCGCTAGAAGAACAAAGAGATGATCTGATTTTCTGTTCTCCTGGGTCCTCTGCACATATGAGCGAAGGACCCGACCGACATCCAACCTGTGCAACTGTCTCTGCTCGGAAGAGCCCTCCCGGCTACCGACACGGGGAGGACCACTACCTGATTGATATGAAAAGAAGACACTATCTTTGGTTGAATAGGTGAGAGCGAAAGCTAGAAGGATGCTAGGGTGCATAGGGGAGGTATAAGCCAGTAGGAAAAAAAAAGGTATTGATGCCTCTGTATAAGACTCTGGCGAGACCTCATTTTAAATATTGTATACAATTCTGGAGGCTGCACCTTTAAAAAGATATAAAATAGTTAACGTGCAAATAAATGAAATACCAGCGGATATGATTTGGAACTCTTTTCAAGATCTAGAATGGAATAATTATATCAAATTATATAACAAGTACACTAAATCATTCTGCGTCTTGGACTCCTGTCCCCCAGAAATTATGAAAGCAGCCCCATTAGGCTTTAAACTAACTTTGTTGAATTATTTGACCGATAATCTGAAAAATGGAAAATTCCTTACTAATAATGGCCACATCATAATAACCCCAATTCCAAAAAATCGTAAAGAATCACTAGCATTAGTAACCAACTATAGACCAATAGCATCCATTCCATTTTTTGTAAAAATCATGGAAGGACTGGTACATACCCAATTGATGGAATATCTTGATCAGTTCTCTCTTTTACATGAAACTCAATCTGGTTTCAGACCTCTATTCAGCACTGAGACAGTAATCGCGGCCATCCTGGATAATTTACGTTCCTTGTTTAGTAGAGGCCTTAATGCCCTGATTATGCAATTTGATATGAGCTCCGCCTTTGACTTAGTGAACCATGGGAAACTGTTACAATGCTTAGATGCAATTGGTATCAGAGGCGAGGCGTTAGACTGGTTCCGAGGTTTCCTTACGTCCCGCACCTATCAAGTATGCTTTAACTACAATCTCTCCGACACTTGGAGTAATCCATCTGGTGTTCCACAGGGGCCCCCATTGCTTTCCAATGTTTACATGTCATCACTAGGTGCGCAATTGTCCCAACTAGGGATAAAATATTTTAGTTACGCAGATGACTTCACGATCATTATCCATTTACTACCTCTCTCTCCGAAGTTATTCCTATGGCAACAGAAGTACTAAATGTGATGGAAGAATGGATGACTGAATTTAGATTGAAGCTAAACTCAGAAAAAACAAAATTCTTTGTAGCCTCACCACACCCACTTGATACTAAAACATCACTTCGCATCAACAAACTTAGTTATCCCATCCTATCTACTATGAAGGTATTTGGAGTAATACTAGACCAGGGCCTAACCATGAAAGACCAGGTGGACTCTTTGGTCAGAAAGGGTTTTTTCACTCTCTGGAAGCTTCGGTCCCATTAGAGCATATTTTGATGCTTCATCATTCAGAATTATGGTACGATCCCTTATACTAAGCCAACTTGACTATTGCAATATCGCCTATCTGGCAATTACCCAGAAAAACTTGAAGTAATTACAACTGGTGCAAAATGCGGTGGTCAGGCTGATTTTTGGGCTGAAGAAGTTTGATCATGTAACTCCTTCCTACCGACTCCTGCACTGGCTGCCGATGGAGGCACGTGTGAAGTTTAAGTTTGGATGTTTCTGCTTTAAGGTACTTTTCGGCCTAGCCCCCAGATATATAACTTACCTTTTCTCTTTCTCAACCAATCAACACATGAGAAGCTCAAACTTGAATTTTGTCTCCCCACCGGTCAGAGGATGTAAATTTAAAAGACATCTTCAACATCTCTTCTCATATCAGGCAGCATTATGGGGCAAAGATCTAAAACAATTACTCATGCTTGCGAATACTTATGGGGAATTTAGGAAACACCTAAAAACATATCTGTTCCTAAAGTACATAGGCAGCTGCATTGCACAATCTTTCCCCACAATAACTGACCGCTAAACTTTAACTCTGTTAGTACTACTCAATCTGTAACATTTTTAAATCATTGTAAACCGCATAGAACTTCACGGTCCTAATATAAAACCTTCATTCAGTTGTGTCCGATATAAATTTAATAAATGAGGTAATAAGGAATTTTGAAATGATTCATAGAACTCTACAGTATAACCATAACCACCTGGAGCGGATCCAACTCTAAGGGACTTTAAAGCTGTTTGTATTTCTTTCAAACATACAGGCATATCTTTTGTGCACAATTGAAGTTTTAAAAATGAATAAAGAATATTAAAAAAAAAGAACTTCACGGTCCTGTGGTATATAAACTATTATTATTATTATTATATAAAGGATGGAGTTGGTCCAGAGGAAGACTACTAAAATGGTGTGTGGTCTTCGTCATAAGGCGTATGGGGACAAACTTAAAGATCTCAATATGTATACTTTGGACGAAAGACGGGAGAGAGGAGACATGATAGAACCATTTAAATACCTATGTGGCGTAAATGTGCATGAGTCGCGTCTCTTTCACTTGAAAGGAAGCTCTGGAATGAGAGGGCATAGGATGAAGTTGAGAGATGATAGACTCAGGAGTAATCTAAGGAAATATATTTTTATAGAAAGGGTGGTAGATGCGTGGAACAGTCTCCCGGAAGATGTAGTAGAGACAGAGACTGTCTAAATTCAAGAAAGTGTGGGATAAGCACATGGGATCCCTTAGAAAGCGGAAGAGATAATGGTTACTGCAAATGGGCAGACTGGATGGGCCATTTGGCCTTTATCTGCCATAATGTTTCTACCTCAGTAGGCAAGTTTTGGAAAAAAAATTTGTTTTATTTTTCAATATACCGTATTTTCACGCATATAACGCGCGCGTTATACGCGTTTTTACCTACCGCGCATACCCCTCGCGCGTTATATGCGTGAGCGCGGTATACAAAAGTTTTACAACATAGTTCCCACCCCGCCCGACTCACCCCCCCAGCAGGACCGCTCGCACCCCCACCCCGAACGACCGCTCGCACGCGCTCCCACCTGCACCCGCATCCACGATCGGAGCAAGAGGGAGCCCAAGCCCTCTTGCCCGGCCGACTCCCCGACGTCCGATACATCCCCCCCCCGGCAGGACCACTCGCACCCCCACCCCGAACGACCGCTCGCACGCGCTCCCACCCGCACCCGCATCCACGATCGGAGCAAGAGGGAGCCCAAGCCCTCTTGCCCGGCCGACTCCCCGACGTCCGATACATCCCCCCCCCCCCGGCAGGAGCACTCGCACCCCCACCCCGAAGGACCGCCGACTTCCCGACAATATCGGGCCAGAAGGGAGCCCAAACCCTCCTGGCCACGGCGACCCCCTAACCCCACCACGCACTACATTACGGGCAGGAGGGATCCCAGGCCCTCCTGCCCTCGACGCAAACCCCCCTCCCTCCAACGACCGCCCCCCCCAAGAACCTCCGACCGCCCCCCCCCAGCCGACCCGCGATCCCCCTGGCGACCCCCACGACCCCCCCACCCCCCTTCCCCGTACCTTTGGTAGTTGGCCGGACAGACGGGAGCCAAACCCGCCTGTCCGGCAGGCAGCCAACGAAGGAATGAGGCCGGATTGGCCCATCCATCCTAAAGCTCCGCCTACTGGTGGGGCCTAAGGCGCGTGGGCCAATCAGAATAGGCCCTGGAGCCTTAGGTCCCACCTAGGGGCGCGGCCTGAGGCACATGGTCGGGTTGGGCCCATGTGCCTCAGGCCGCGCCCCCAGGTGGGACCTAAGGCTCCAGGGCCTATTCTGATTGGCCCACGCGCCTTAGGCCCCACCAGTAGGCGGAGCTTTAGGATGGATGGGCCAATCCGGCCTCATTCCTTCGTTGGCTGCCTGCCGGACAGGCGGGTTTGGCTCCCGTCTGTCCGGCCAACTACCAAAGGTACGGGGAAGGGGGGTGGGGGGGTCGTGGGGGTCGCCAGGGGGGTCGCG
This sequence comes from Geotrypetes seraphini, assembly GCF_902459505.1. Classification (NCBI taxonomy): domain Eukaryota; kingdom Metazoa; phylum Chordata; class Amphibia; order Gymnophiona; family Dermophiidae; genus Geotrypetes; species Geotrypetes seraphini. The sequence goes on along the minus strand of NC_047095.1, from coordinate 15,059,036 downwards.
GGTCGGCTGGGGGGGCGGTCAGAGGTTCTTGGGGGGGGCAGTCGTTGGGGGGGAGGGGGGTTTGCGTCGAGGGCAGGAGGGCCTGGGATCCCTCCTGCCCGTAATGTAGTGCGGGGTGGGGTTAGGGGGTCGCCGTGGCCAGGAGGATTTGGGCTCCCTCCTGGCCCGATATTGTTGGGGAGTCGGCGGTCCTTCGGGGGGAGGGATGTATCGGACGTCGGGGGGGGGCATCAGGCTTTCAGGATGGGGACAGACCTTCAAGGGGGGACAGTGCACGGAAGTCAGGGGGGGTGAACGGAGAGTCGGGACAGCGCACGGAAAGTCAGGGCGGGCGAAAGGAGCGTCGGGCAGCATGCGCGGTATACCCGTGACCGCGGTATACCAAAGTTTTTGTACATATTATCGTGATTTCTGCGCGCTATACCCGTGTGCGCGTTTTATACGGGTGCGCATTATTTGCGTGAAAATACGGTAATCTGCTGATAGCTCTATATATGTCATCCACTTTTCCTGCAATGACTTTAACCCCTTTGAAAAGAATTCCTCTGTTTGCCCTTCAAACCATGATGTCACAGCTTCCTTGACATCTTCACTTGAAAACTGCTGTCCATGGAGAGATTTCTTCAAAACTCGGAACAGGAAATAATCTGGCGCCATCAGATACAACTTGGCCATAGCTGTAGCAACTCAAAGGGGTCCCTCTGGCGACTCCCAATGGTCTGTGACCATCTTAGTGATATCCGGATTTGAGGGAAAAAACGCCTTCAGAGCCACAGAATTACTGATAACTGAGCACTAAGAAGAGGAAGCTTGTGGAACTTCCAGCTTTAACTCTTGCAGTGAGGGAAATAATGCTTGAAAGCAAATAGGCCCACAATAGCCACCCTTGACCCCAGCACCTGCAAGTAATGCCAAGATGTCTGTGCTAGCCTATCCTGGAACTCCCTGATCTGATATGTGAACTTCACTCCACGGGCTTCCAAAAGAAAAATTTTGTTCTCCTTCATGCTTAAACAGATGCCCAGATACTCCAGGAACAGCGTCGGCTCCAGGTGACTTTTTCAGAATTTTATGACCCAGCCTAGGCTCTGCAGAAGCTGGACCACATGCTTCACTGCTGTCCTTCCTTCTAATTTGGATGGAGCTCGTATCAACCAATCATCCAGGTATGGATGCACTTGTATCCTCTCCATGCGGAGAGGTACGCTTCTACTACAACCATCACCATGGTGAAGGTGCAAGGCACCGTGGCTAGCCTAAACAGAAGAGCCGAGAAGTGCTGATCCAGAACGTGGAACCTCAAGAACTTCCTGTGATCCGAAAAAATGGGGATATGCAGATAGGTCTCTGTCAAATCCAGAAAGGTGAGAATTCCTCCGGCACCACAGAAACAATGATGAACTTACTGTTTCCGTGTGGATGTGCTGTATCTTGAGGGCAGTACTGACTGACTTCAGATCCAGAATCTGTCTCCAGTCTTATGAGTCTCTTTTGGGCACTATGACGTATCTGCCTAAGTCGAACTCTGCATCCGGGACAGCTTTTATGGCTGCTAGATCTAATAACCTCTTTACTGTCACTCGATTCTGACCACTTTCTCTAGCTTTAAGAACATAAGAACATAAGAAGTTGCCTCCACTGGGTCAGACCGAGGTCCATCTCGCCCAGCGGTCCGCTCCCGCGGCGGCCCATCAGGTCTGCAACCTGTGAAGTGGTTTCTGACCACTTTTATAACCTACCTCAAGTTCTATCTGTACCCCTCTATCCCTTTATCCTCCAGGAACCTATCCAAACCCTTCTTGAACCCCTGTACAGAGTTCTGGCCTATCACTTCCTCCGGAAGCGCGTTCCATGTGTCCACCACCCTCTGCGTAAAAAAGAATTTTCTAGCATTTGTTCTAAACCTGTCCCCTTTCAATTTCTCTGAGTGACCCCTAGTGCTTGTGGCTCCCCTCAGTTTGAAGAATCTGTCCTTATTTACTCTCTCTATGCCCTTAAGGATTTTGAAGGTTTCTATCATGTCCCCTCTAAGTCTCCTCTTCTCCAGGGAGAACAGCCCCAGCATTTTTAACCTGTCAGCGTATGGAAAATTTTCCATACCTTTTATCAGCTTAGTCGCCCTCCTCTGCACTCCCTCGAGTACCGCCATGTCCTTCTTGAGGTACGGCGACCAGTATTAAACACAGTACTCCAGGTGCAGGCGCACCATTGCGCGATACAGCGGCATGATGACTTCCTTCGTCCGGGTTGTGATACCCTTTTTGATGATGCCCTTTTGTAGGTCTTCACAGTCTTCCGTGTTTTTAACCCTGCTGCAGAGTTTGGTGTCATCAGCAAATTTGATAACCTCACATTTTGTCCCCGTTTCCAGATCGTTAATAAATATATTGAATAGTAGAGGTCCCAGCACCGACCCCTGCGGAACTCCGCTCGTGACCCATTGCCAATCTGAGTATTGGCCCTTGACTCCAACCCTCTGTTTCCTGCCCGCTAGCCAGTGTTTGATCCATCGGTAGATATCCCCTTGCACCCTGTGGTTCCACAGTTTTTTAAGTAGCCATTCATGTGGTACTTTGTCGAAGGCTTTTTGGAAGTCAAGGTAAATGATGTCTATGGATTCACCCTTATCCATCTGACTGTTTATTCCTTCAAAGAAGTACAGCAAGTTCGTGAGGCATGACCTTCCCTTGCAGAAGCCATGCTGGCTCGCCTTCAGTTGTCCATTGTTTTCTGTGTTCGCAGATTGTGTCCTTTACCATTGCTTCCATCATCTTTCCAGGAACCGAGGTCAAGCTCACAGGCCTGTAGTTTCCCGGGTCACCCCTTGATCCCTTCTTAAAGATGAGCGTGACATTTGCTATTTTCCAGTCCTCTGGGATCTCCCCAGTTTTTAGGGAGAGGTTACATATTTGGCGAAGTGTCTCTGCTATTTCATTTCTCAGTTCTTTTAGTACCCTTGGGTGGAGAATCCACAAAGAGGTCCAGAAGGGAATGAAAGAACTTGAGCTTATACCCACCTACTGAATAATTTCCAGTACCCAACTGGCTGAGGTGATCCTCGCCCACACATCCCAATAAGCTGACAATCTTCCTCCTATCCTTGGAGGTACGGCTCTTGACCTGCCATCGTAACTGCTTCTTAGAGGCCACTAAGGGGCGGGATCCCAATGACTGGGGATCCTACCCTCCCCCCCACCAATCTGTCTCAAGCCCTGAAATTATCTTTGTATCAAAGGTCCTCTTGAATACTTGCAAAAGCGCCTAGAGCCACAAAAATTACCTTAACCTGACCCTCTAGGGGTCCTTGGCCTGCTATCTGGTAAAGACTTTGGTTTATAATCCTGCACCCTGGCCATGAGATTGACAAGACCTTTATCAAATAGCAATTGACCTTTAAAAGGCAATTTGCTCAGAGTAGCCTTAGAGGATGAATCTCCCGTTTACTGCCTGATTCAAAGCAATCTATGGGTGGAAATAGCTTATGCAGATATCTTGCTTAGGACCTTGAACAGATCATATAGAGAATTTGCCATAAATCCACTCAAAACATAAGGAACTGAGGAAATGCATTGGCTTCTGATCCTGAAGCATGACGTAACTTCGAGTGGCAAGCAGTGCAATATATGATGTTGCCTTCAACCCCAACACTGTGGCCTCAAATTGCCTCTGAACAACCTGTGGTCCTGTGAATCATTCAACACTACTCCTCTTTCACTGGGAATCCATCTTCGACAGAAGAAACAGCTGATGAAAATCAGTGTCCATCGAGTAAAGCTTTGTCATGGCCTTGGCCACCCGAAGGGGACCCTTCAGTATTTCCCAAAGATCTGTCAACATCTTAGTAATGTCCAGATGGAAGGGAAAGAATATAGTCTGAGCCTTGGTGCTGCTCATAAGCAAGCATTGAACAGTAAAGTCTGTGGAGGCTTTATCTTTAATTCTTGGAGAGACTCGGTAATTATTTTCACAAGGGCTTAAACAGCCTGCACACAGTTGGATCCTGCCCGAAATCCAGGGCTCCCAACTGGTCGCTTACCTGACTCACCCAGGTGTGATGCTGAATCTCCTACTACTGAGGACCTAGACTGGGAAAGTAAAGGCATTGATGCCGAATCCACCATCCCAGTCTTCTGAGTGAACCCCTGTATCTTGCACATGGCACTTCTGTGGGGAAGCTGCGCTTTGGAGGGGGAATCCCTGGTGCTACTACAACCATGACCACCGAGGAGTCCATATGGCCACTGTAATTTAAGTACGCTTCATACATCATACCTTTGCAGGTGCTCCTGAGGTCCCTTCTAGGAAGGAAGATGCATGGCTTTGCTTCATTGGGAACACACTGTCACCATTTTCCAGCTCCACCTAGGACTTTTGATCTGGAACTTGAGCCATCTGGGATCCCATACCCCCAGAGAGACTAGAGGAGGCTAAGCCATACAGTAAGAGATTAGAGAAGCTGGGCCTGTTCTCCCTTGAAAAGAGGAGACATGATCAAAACATTCAAGATAATGAAGGGAATAGACTTAGTGGATAAAGGCAGGTTGTTCACCTCTCTCCAAGGTAGAGAGAACGAGAGGGCACTCTCTAAAGTTAAAAGGGGATAGATTCCCCTTAAGGAAGTTCTTCTTCACCCAGAGAGTAGTGGAGAACTGGAATGCTCTCCCGGAGTCTGTTATAAGGGAAAACACACTCCAGGGATTCAAGACAAGATTGGACAAGTTCCTGCTGAACCGGAATGAACGCAGGTAGGGTTGGTCTCGGTTAGGGCACAGGTCTTCGACCTGGGGTCCGCCACGTGAGCAGACTGCTGGGTGTGATGGACCACTGGTCTGACCCAGCAGCGCAATTTTTATGTTCTCTCACACCAGCTCACATGCTATGTAGCACGTGGGTCACAGACGGTCCTTGGCCGGCCATTCAGTGCAAATCAAGCATGAATCCTGGGTATCCTGTCCTGAGGATTTCATCTAGACATTATTTTAAGCCAAATTGAGGTGTTTTTAGGCAAATAGAGGCTTTTATTCTAAAATCAGGAAATCCAAGATGGCCACCATGGAAGAATTTTAGCACCAAAAATGACCAGTGGAAGCTAAAGGGTAAAAAAAAAACTTGGAGTAGGATTTTAGAGGTGGGGACCCAGTTCCTAGCCCCAGGAACCTTCAAAACCCCTTTTTACAGACCCGTACCCCTTATTTTTTTCATAGGCTGTAACAACCTGTACTCACTGTGCCAGAAGCTGCTTATGCTGAAACTGCAACCAGAGAAAAGAGCAGACTTCCTCAGACAAGCCAAAAACCCAGACAATTTGCTTCTTTAGACTACACCCCCTCAGTCCTACTGGCTGAGCTGAAACCTCAAACCCCCACCAGAACACATGTGAAACGTCAGAGGGAAGAAACGCCAATCTTGGTGAAAAACCGCCATGGGGCCACTCAATCTGAGCTCAAGCTCTCAGCGGAAAAAACCTGGACTCCCAAGGTAACAGTCCCTGAGCTCCCAGACTGTTAATGCAGGCTGATCAAGCAGATGCCCTGCAAAGCAAGTTGCCTCTGAGCTAGACTTCTATCTTCAGCTAGAGATGTCCTGTAACAGGGATCCTCTGCAGCACTGAAAAGCCGCACAACCTGATAAAAACCCAAATATAAACGAAAAATAAACACGAGCAGAACAGAAAGGCTCGTACCAACTTGTGTGTAGAGAGGAAAACTGAGGAATTACAGGGCAGTCCAGAATGAGGGGAGGCAGAGCAGAAAAATGTAAATGAGGTTCTCTACACCAGATCTTGCAATCAGAGGTACACAACTCACAGGTTCAAGAATGATGTGCCTATTGCACTAGAAAAAGAGGTTAGGATAAGTTCCTGGAGGGAGAGTTCATAGAAAAGGATTAGTCAGGTAGACTTTGGAAAGTCATTGCTTATCTATGGAAAGAAATTATGAAAAACTGTTCTACTTTTTGGAATCTGCCAGGTACTTGTGACCTGCAGTAATCATTGTCTTAGCATGCGGGGTTGTTGTTTTTTTTTTTTTAATGTAAGATGCTGTTCTGCACTTTCAAGCCATTTCTAAAAGTATTCCTTTAAGAGTCCATAGGTGCTTCAAATTCAGCGAGATACCACTGTCTCAAGTATCTTCCAAACCTTGGAACACTACAGCCATACAATAGGTTTCCACCCTAGATTTTTGCACTATTATAAACAAGATACATATGAGATATTTCTATAGTGTTTCTACCCTGAAAAACCTCATCTCTTACCTGGATTATTAAATGTATTTTGGCTAAGCCCTCGTAAGGGTATGCTGTCTTCTCTTTTTTTAAAATATTTCAGCTCCAGCCCCATAAGTTCACCACTAAAGGAAAAATAAATGGTAAAATCAGTTCTTTCATCTTAAGGCAGGTTCTAATATCATTTAGCAGACTGACTCCAATTCAGCAAACTATGCGCAAGTTTGACAACAAATTGTGCTTTTATCTTCAGGACAGTCATAGGAGTACATCATGTATATCGGTACTTCTCAACCCTCTTCTGGAAACACATCTAACCAGTTAGGTTTTCAGGATTACCAGAATGGATTATACATTAGTTTTACATATACAGTATTGGAGGCTCATTGTATGCAAAACCTATTCATCCATATTCATAGTACTGAATAGCTAAGTCTACCTCCAGGAGAGGGTTAAGAAGTGACTTATGCATAGACAACAAAAAATTTACCACCAGTTACAGGCTTGTTAAAATACCCAGCCAACAACTTCAACTTTAATGCAAGTCTTGGGGCCTCAATCAAAGAGTACATCTTCATGGGACTATACTAACTAATCACCTGCACCACCTCAAAAGGAAGCATCACATCAGTAGATAAATTACTTGTATTTTTTTTTTTTTAAACCTACACAGCGGATTAACTTCATTGTTACAATTAAGAAAATTCAGAATGTACAAGTGGAATTTATATTGTAGAACTAGTTTCATTTAGATGCTGTATAGGACAGATGGTTTTAACTATCTGTTATTCAATTCCAGCAACCTTTTGTTATTCAATTTCATTTCCTGCCTTATCACTGAAACTTCTCAATATAAATTACAATCCATAAATCACACTTTACATACAGTGTTAAAAATAACATTAAATTCTCCCATCCCTCAACAATTATTTTTGCATGTATTAGAACTTTCATACTAAGACTATGCATCTCTACACTTCTCCCAGTATACAGGATGGAATGCATGCTATGATGTCATTTATGATGCTATGATGCATGCATGCAGTCATTTAAGTTCAGTTACCTCAACCATTAAAGGGTAACTATTTTACATATATACATGCTTCATTTCAAATTAAAACTTGGTGTTGAAATAAAAATTATGTTGTAGAGGATAAAGAAATTAGATCTTACCTGCTAATTTTCTTTTCTTTAGTCTACTAAATCAGTCCAGAACTTGCAGGCTGTGTCCATCTAGCAGCAGATGGAGACAGAGAAATAAAATTGTTCTGTATGATTTGCCCCTTAAGGGCATCATGCAACCTTAACTACTCAGTATTTTGAATTGCAAAGCAATGGATTATTTATTCCATGCACCTCAAATGCTAAATTGTGTGTTCCAGAAATTCAAGTAAATTAAAGAGACCAAAGAATTTCCATGAATAGGCAAATTCGTTTTTCACGTTGCAGATTTCAGATGACGTGTACTGACTTCTACTCTGTCACTGCCTAGTAGCTAAGTTAGGGCTCCTTTTATAAAGCTGTGTTACGCTTTTTTATCGCCAGCCGCAGCAATATTGACTCCAATGCTCATCAAATTCCTATGAGCATAGGAGTTAAGACTGCCATAGCTTTGTAAAAGGGGGAAAGGGGGTTAATTTTTATCAATATTAACATAGTATTATTTACCACTATATCCCACTCAGAATTTAATGCAATTTACAGATACTAAAATAAAATATACTAATTAAAACAAAAGCAGCTTAAAAACTCCAATAATAATAATAAAAATTACACCAATCAATCAAAATAATCTAGTTGGTATTTTTCAAATAAAAAGGTCTTCAGTTTCTTACTTAAATAAAAAAATAATTTGACTCTAATAAGTAAAGGTAAAGAACCCCAGAAAGAAACCACAGAAAAGGAAAATATTGTATCAAAAATTCTCAAAAAAATCAAAATCAAGCCTCTAGGGGTAAGGGAGCAAAGTAGCAAATGACTTTGCAAACAAGAAGAATGTTTGAATAATGAAATTCTCAATAAATTCAACACAAGTGCAGACATAAGCCTATAAAAGATTTGGAACACTAAACAAGCTAATTTGAACAGAATTTGTTCACGTATTGGAAACCAAGTGTAATTTTTTGAATAAAGATGAAATAGTGTCAAAGTTCTTAATCTTATAAGCCAGCCAAGATGAAGTGTTCTGAATAAACTGAAGCTTATTCAATAACTTTGTAGACAAAACCAAAAAGAATATTGCAACACAATAATCAAGTTGGAGTAAAATCAGTATCTGAGCTAAAAAAAGCAAGAGACATTTTGACAAAATAAGTTCTAACTAGATCTAAAGATTTTTGCCAAAGTTGGTTGATTTGAAATTCCAGGGTCATTGATGAACCTAGGATAACTTCCACAACTCTTGATTAAAAAGCTCAACTGAGAGAGACAAAAGAATAGTATTAGGTACATTAAATTTGGTTTTATTAGTGTTCCGCTTCAGCACATTATTCAGAGCCCATTGCTGAATCCTATCCATGCAAGAAGACAGTCTATTGACAGTATCACCCAAAGGCAAAGTTAGAAAGCAAAGATGACGGTGGGGCACACCACAATCTGGAGTCCAGAACTGAGAAACAGTTATTCTTTTGAACATAACTATGATTAAGTTTACAAAAAATATATCTTAAAACCAATCATAACTATAATGAAGTTTAAAAAAAATATATCTTAAAACCAATCTCACTCAATCTTTCCATCAACAGCGCATGATCCACAACATCAAAAGCTGCAGAAATATTGAATTGAAGTAATATGGTCTGCATACCTAAACTCAATGTGAGAGACAAAACCAGTAGCAGAGTTTCTATACTATGTGCAAGTCTGAATTCAAACTGTGAGGAATATAAACAGAAAAACCTATCTGATTATTTAGCAATGTCATAAGTTTCAATTTGTTTAGTAAAAAAACCCAAAACTGGTATATTTTGCAACTGAACCAAAGCTGGCAGGTAAAGATAAATCTAATCCAGATGCTTTAACTATTAGTGGGAGCAGAGAACCCAACTTCAACAGACTGAGCACATAAGGTAATCCAATTAACTGCTAGTGGTACAAATGGAAACAAATAAGCAGGACAAATATCTAATAAACACCGAGAATGAGAGACTTTCTGCAGTAATGAATAACCTTCATCGGCAGTTATCAGAAGAATAGTATTCCAACATTGATTCACAGTAACATCACTTTTAACAAGAGTAGTTAATATCCAAAAAAGACTAAGAAAAATCAGATTTCTCCTTTTTTACTTTCATAAAGAGGTGACCTAAGGTTGCAAAACTCTGCCAGAGGTGTTCAATTTCATGAGCAGAGTGATAAGAGACACTCTGTTTAGCAGCTGCAGACAAATTATTTAGTTTTGTTTGGGGGGGTTTTGTTTGTTTTTTTGCATTTCCGAACCATTATCGGCTCCAAGTAGTTCAAGTGAATACTGCATTTGCAATTGAAAATATTTTTGGAGTCCCATCCATCCTGGGAACTGTTTTGACACATCCCACAGGTTTTGAACTGGTCTGGTGAGAACACTATGAAAGGAGAAATTGCCGTTATTTGCTGGCGTATAGGACACACTTTTTTCCCCTCAAAATACGCTTAAAATATGGGGTGCGTCTTATGGCGCCGGTAATCACGAGTTGAAATTTCAGTTTATATTAATATACCATCATGTTGTTTCTACTTGCTCTCTCTGGCATTGTGAGATCTGCGTCACATTGTTTCTGGGTTTTGAGATTGAAGATTAAAAGTTACTTAACTACTGTACAGTGTTCCCTAGTTACATTTTGGTAGACATAAATAACTATAAAATTAGTACAGTAAATCATTATAGAAATTCATGAAAAAAAAAAAAACGTAGAAAATTTTTTTTCTTAAAAATCTTTGTCCTATACGCCAGCAAATACAGTAGATCTTACTTGCTAATTTTCTTTCCTATAGTCCCACCAGACAAGAGACCCATCCTGGCATATAGTTATTGAACCACTCTACTTCAATGCTATATTTTTTTCTTATAATTATACATTATCAAATTTATTCTGAGATTCAATTTTTACCTGGCAGGTTATCCTTTCCAAACTGAGTATAATATATGGACAATAGGGTGACCCCCCCCCCCAAAAAAAAAATAAAGTTCATGGGACATGACCTCCACATATCTATTTTTGTTTTATGTCTGACCACTGTTATTTGTTCCAAATTACTGTACAACATTTTTGGTGAACATTCAGAAGTTGCTGAACAATTTTTAATTTAATACATAAAATGAAAGTACAGAATTGATATTAATATTTTCCTCTAAACCTGAATTGTGAGCAAATGCACATGGAAAGAAATTACAGTTGAAAATAGGCTGCTTGGCCTAATGATTTATTACAGTTTTTTATTACTAATGATTTTATTACTAATGATTATTACAATTGCAGTTTTACACTTACTCACATCATGTCCTTTTGTTTTATCAGGACAAAGTATTAGATTCAAGATTGCAAGCGGGTTCTCTGAGGAAGCCAGAGCGGCGAAACGCGTCAGGACCCAGCTAAATCAACGCTATCTGAATTTTTCAGCTAAGTTACTATTTTTGAAGTTCATCTATTGGAAATCACTTAAGAGTTGGACAATATTTTGCATTTCATAGACGATTGAACATTATGAGTTTATCTATTAAGCACTTCAAAAAATCTTTTACAGTACACATGGTGCAATGATAGATACCATAAGAGTCTCTTTAGGGGTTTAGTCCCCACATTGAGGTCTTAAATTCCATCTTGGATTCTGAGCACCGTTTAAGGTTAAAAGTTATTTGAAGTAGCTTTATTGTTCCTTTACCAGTTTGTTAGTTGCTAATGATTTATTATACATTGTTCAACGTTCAGTGATGACTGGTAACTAACATTATTCCATAGTAAATACAAAATGTTTATATGTGAACGCTGAACAGCAGTCCTACATTCAGGCAGTATTCATTAGTGAGGCTTTGGAGCAAACTGGATAGGTCTTTCTGTGCTGAGCAACAAGGCAAAAGAGGGCCTGCTTCTATACCTCATTCTTTGTGAGACTTGAATTATACTGCTGAATTAAGGCAATTGCTATTTCAGCAGAGTCATTGACTACTGGCATTGATGATGCTGATTCCTTCAAATACTGGTGGTTTGGATCATCTCTCCGGTTTGCAGGATCTTTAACCAGAAATTGTTGAGCCTTTTCTTGTTCTACAGTGTCAAAACCACCAAAGACATAAGTTTTCTTTGTTATATATGATGCCAGACCGATGGGAGGGCAGTCGAGGCATTTCACCGAACTTGTACCCATAGAAGCAATGCCACTTAGAGACGGAATGGGACTGCACAGGAAGGAATTCATTCTGCAAATATGCCATAAAGTCTGTGAAGGCCTCCGGTTCCTGGGGTGGAGAGTCACCCTGAGATGATGGAAGAATGCGGCTCTGAGGCTGCGGAGGGTCCTTCCCTGTGCGCGGAACCATCAGCCATGTCAAGCTGAGCCAAGCCAAGCCAAGCAAAATAAGTTGCCCTGACGGGCTAGCTGAGCATTTAATCACCTGCTGAATCAGGGGAGAAGCTAAAGCCTTGTACTGCCGCCATTCCTGGCTGTGCCACACAATGCGTGGAACAAAAACGCACCAAAAGCACCTCATTTGCACAATCCTGGCAAGAATCCACATTAGGAGAGCCCAAGGACTCCATCCCAACATGTTTGGAAGCAAAAATTGAAATTTTGGAGAAGCAGGGAGCTTTTGTTCTCCATGCAGGCAGAGCTAAATAAGCGATCCAAGCACAAGAAATCTAAAAAAAATTGACAAAAAACACCGAATAAAATAATAAAAAGGAAGGAGTAAAACACATACATCCTGCTGGCACACATGCAAAAGGAAAAAAAACTTTACATGGAGTTAGAGAGCACACTGAAGTAGAGCAGAGTCACAGAGAAAAAAAATCCAGATTGGATTCCTTCTGCATATGGCACATAGCCATTGGTTTACTATTCACTTGTCTAGAATGTCTTACATATTGCACTGGAAAAAGAATTTGCATGGTTTGCTGGTAGTTCACCGCTCTTCCCCTCCACCTATGGCATTGATGGACATGTGTATATGGAAATTATTTGATTTAAAGCAAGAAAAATCAATACAAACTTATACAAAAAAACAAAATGGGTGAAAATCCACAAATGAAAAAAAAAAAAATCACCAAAGTATTGAAAACGCCGCTGGACTTTTAAACGCTTCTGCAACTATTGCTACAGGAGTAAAAAGTGAAAATGCAGTTTCAAATCGCTTTTGAGACTAATATAACACCAGTGAGAAGGAAAAACATTGTTAAAGTGCTAAGCTTTTTAAATCGCTTCTGCAACACAAGCGTCTTACAGCTATCGACGCATATGATGTACTACAATAAGGCATGCCTACTATTTATGCTCATGCATGCCAACTTAGTATTTCTTGGTGCATGCTCACATTTATGCCTCTTCCCGTGGACTATTCTGCCACTTTCTCCAACAACTGATCTGAGAGAATTTCCGTGGAATTCCACGGAGCTCGTTAGCATGCAAAGTTTTTGCAGGATTTCTTGCGTTTTTGGAATCGGGAAATTTACGGGCACTACAACAACCCACAAGATTTTAACAGTCAGGAACTTCCTCAGTAACCAATCCTGAAGCTACCCCAGTCTACCTATCACCAGCTGCTGGAGACAGAATTATTTTTTTAATTTATTTCACAATTTTCATAAATGAGTACTAATTACAAGTACCCAGACAACAATCTAGTCCACATCATGATAAAAATAAAGAAATTACAAAAAGAAAATCAAGACTAAATTAAGTCATAACATCGCCTTAATATATAATCCAAAACTAATTTCCCTTGTTATTAAGTGTCTTTCTAACTAATCTGGTTTAAAAAAAATGGTATATTTCACATCAGCTAAAAAAAAAAAAAAAATCAAACATTTAGAGGGAAATTTCAAGAAAAAAGTAGCTCCTAAAGCTAATACTGCAGGTCAGCGAGACCAAGAATAGTTTGCGGAATCCGATAGGCTTTAAAGGCAGTCCCCCACTGCAACTAGGTCTTCATCTCTCCCCTATCTCCCATAGACACAAAACTTTTGAGTAGCTAAGGATGCAACAGTGCCCTTAAGAGGTTAAATCAAAGAATTATTTTATTTCTGTTTCCATCCACTGGTCAATGGACACAACCTGCAGGTCCTGGATTAGTCTGATGAGGGGCCAAAGAAATTGTTTTAATTCACCCTGAGTAAGCTGGGTAGGCAAGAAAATGATTTTTTTTCGTCATCACTTAATATGCTGCTAAACAGCTTATGTCAAGGCTGTGAAGCACTAATAAAACAAGAAATACAAATCTCTAAGCAGCAACATTCCTATTACTCTGTTTTACCTTTCTGACTTTATCTGTCCATTAGATGAAGTCAAACTGCTCTACCTACTTTTCTTTATTTGCAGCAGTAGAGAGTCCTGGAGGCTGAACATCTGCTGGAACTGCATTCATTTTTGGGAACTGGGCATTAAGCTGAACCTGCAAACAAAAATGAAAATTTTCCACCATACAACTTATTTTACTTTAAAGCATATGAATATAAACAAGTTAAACTTCCATTCTGTTTTAATATTAAGACCAAATGAGAAGATTAGGATCTTATCTTTGATAATCTTCATTTTGTAAATCCACAGAGGAATCTGTAATAATAGGAATTTAATCTCTACCCGCAAACCAGGTCTTGCAAAAATCCACACCCATTGTTTTCTGCTCCTCCTACTTAGCTGAGGAACACAGTTGAGTCCAAAAGCAAAATAACAGCACTGGAACAAAGCATACATATAAGGGAGCACAGAAAACTTCCCCGCAAACTAACATCATTCTGTTCATCAACATATAAGAGAACAATAAACAGGAAACATGAAAAACAGGCATGAACATTGCAGCAAAATGAACCAGAACAGAAATAATGTGCATACACAGCACTCTAAATGTGACTTTTAGTGATTTTGGACCACCAGAGGTATACAGTGTTTACTGCTCATCATAACATAAAGCACGAACATCACTTCTTCATTGGTCCGTTCTTTAAATATAACTTTTTTTTAAAGCTTTAAACTTTTTTCCAGCAATTAATTTATCTATATAATAACTGAAGTTCTTAAGCACGTATCTTTAAAGACATAGAAGGAAGAAGTAGGGAATTACAGGCCGGTAAATCTGACTTCTGTGGTAAGCAAATTAATGGGAACGCTTTTAAAACAGAGAATAGTCAAGTTTCTGGAATCCTGTGGATTACAGGACCAGAGGCAACATGGATTCACTAGAGGTAGGTCCTGTCAGACAAATATGATCAATTTCTTTGACTGGATAACCAGAGAATTGGATAGAGGATGTGCGCTAGATGTGGTGTATTTAGATTTTAGCAAAGCCTTTGACAGTGTTCCACACAGACATCTAATAAATAAACTGAGCATCCTTGAGATGGGTCCCAAAGTGACGGGCTGGGTCAGGAACTGGTTGAGTGGAAGGCGACAGAGGGTAGTGATCAATGGAGATCGCTCTGAGGAAAGGGATGTTACCAGTGGTGTGCCTCAAGGTTCTGTTCTTGGGCCAGAGCTCACTGATAATACCCCAGATTGGTTGTGGTTGGAGTGGCGACTCATGTTCCCTTTACGATTATGTCATGTTCTTAATATTAAAATGCCTAGATTATATAAAGAAAACAAAATATTTATGGATACATGGAAAACTCTCCAATATGTTAGTAATTTAACGCCTATTCCAATCTATAAATCAACAAATCAAACTATATGGTTAAACTCCAAGATTCAAATTGGCGGATTTAAGGTGATCTGGAAGCATTGGATGATTGCAGGTATACGAATTTTGGGCGATGTTATTTCAAATGGTAAGCTGCTTGACATTTCACAGTAACAACATAAATATGGTCTTAATAAATCACAAATGGTTGCAACTGAAGCAGGCTATTCCGGAGGGGTTCTCTGAATGGAAAAATCTCAATAATCAGTATAGTCTGAAATTCTTATGCTTTCAGGTGGACTTCTTGGGTCACCAAGCTGCACAGTGGTATAAATTGATAAACAGATTTATTAATAAAAAACCAAAAAATGAACTTAGGAACATCTGGAGCATTGAGAGAAAGCATCAAATTACTGCATCTCAATGGCCACGAATTTGGTCTTAGAGAATGAGATCCACAGTGTCTGCATCTATGAGACAAACTTGGTTTTTTCTTTTACATAGAGCATTTTGGATCCCAGTTAGATTACAAAAGTTAGATAGCTCTAAGTCTAATAGATGCTGGCATTGTAATCTGGAAGCAGGGACTTTAGATCATTTTATATTCTTTTGTCCCTGTATCATGGCATTTTGGAAATTAATTTGGTCTCAAATTAATTGTTTATTAGAAAACCATGTAGCATTATGCATCGCTTAGAATTTTGATTAAGCGATTAATCAAGAGAAATAATAAACTTGAAACTAGCATTATCATATGATACAATTCTATTTGGAACGTCCATGAGAATAAAAAGTCAAATTTCATCTAGCAATAATAAACTTTTATTAATAATGACAGGAGTTGCCATTCAACATATCACCAGAAATTGGAAAAATTACACCAGGAATCTTTTGAATTAGTATCCTTTGGGAGTCAGAAAGGCGAATAATAATGTTCTGCATGAGAAGCGGAGTTTGTCTTGGAGAACAAAGTGTTTCAGAAGGTAGGTAGGTGCAGTGCCGAATAGTGTTTTGAAGCATAGGCAACCAAATTTGAAAATTATTCTGGCCTTGACTGGTAGCCAGTGCAGTTTTTTGAAATATGGAGTGATGTGCACTGTCACAAATTAAGGAAGATTCATCTGCAATGTTTTTGGTTATGGCGGTATAGAAGAATAAAGTTATGTTATGTTACAGGCACTGTCGCAGCATTCTTTGCAGATCCAAAGGAGTTCCGTCTTGGAGGGGTTTAGTTGTAATTTGTTGACAGACATCCAGTTTTTGATTTCCGAGAGGCAGTTTAGGAGTTTCGCAATCTGGGCATCACGGGCTTCTCTTAGTGGTAGTTACAGTTGGAGGTCATCCACGAAGGAGTAAATCTGTATTTGATATTTGCAGGCTATGTCTAAGAAAGGTCTAATGTAGAGATTGAATAATAGGGGGGATAGCAGAGACCCCTGTGGAACACCATATCTGATTGGTTTCGATAGCACTTCATTGAGCAGAATGCTTCGGGATCTGTTAGGAAAGAAGTGAACCATTTTAGTGGAATGTCTGCAATTCCAATTTCAGAGAGCTTTTCAATGAGTCAAAGATGGTCAATAGTGTTGAATGTTGTTTTGAGAGATTCAGCAACACCAGAAGGACATCATTACCCTTATCCATGAGTTTCCAGCAGTCAATGACAATGTCGAGAAGGATGGTTTCAGTACTGTGGTATTTCCAGAATCCAGATTAGAAGGCGGGTAGAGCTCCTTGTTTGTCGATGAAGGAGTGAAATTGGTTTAATACTGTTTTTTTACAGGATCTTGGAGACGAAGGGTAGGTTAAAGACAGGTCTAAAGTTGCCGGGCACATTAGGGTCGAGCATTGTTTTTTTCAGGATTGGTCTGATGACCACCAATTTGTAGGCCTGTTTGTAGAGAAGTGTTGATGTTGTAGGTAACGAAGTGTTTCCAAGACTTAGAAAGGAAAACGCCTTTTGAAGGAATTTTGGATAAAAGTATTCTTCTACTTGCCTAGGAGAAGCTGGTTGAAGAAGAGGGGTTATACCTCGGTCATCTGCCGCATGCAGGTCAGGATCATTCCAGACGTCTGGTGAGTCAGTAGGAGATGGAGAACAACAGTAAAATTCTTCTTGAGTCCTCTCAGGATCTTGCCAAGGGTGAGTAGGTAGCAGTAAGAGAGGGTTTGAATGTGAAGGATTAGAAAGGTTATCCAATTTATGTGTTTGAGTGGAATAGAGGCTGAATGAAAAAGTGCAGCACTGTCCAACATAAGCTGTTGAAATAGGTTAAAAAATGCTGAGGCTTAAAGAGGTATTGATGATTGTTAAATGAATTGCTCTGGAGACATTGTAAGCTGTGGAGATGAACATTTTAGTAGGGGAGGGTCCACTTCTTGATATAGTATAGATGCTGGACGTTTACCTTTAATGGATGCCTTAGAGAAAACACTTGGGATAGTAGAGGACTGGCCTAAGGAGTCATTCTTGGAATGCTAACCTCTTGATATTGAAGGAGGTCCTGTTGTGAAGGAAGAGGACTGTGATAGAAAAGTGGACCGCAGGAATTTTCTTCCCTCCAGCTGATCGACTGGAAGATGAAGCACAAGAGGGTCCCTCAAACATCGGCAAATTGCTGGCTGGCAATGAAAGGGTACCTTTGTCGGAAGTCTCCACTTGTTTTTCGATGCGGGATTGTTCAACATCTGCCGATTTGTTTTTGTTGTCTGATGTCAGAAGTGGCAGTGAACCTTCCCTAGTGGTACTGAAGCAGGACCCTGGGGGGAGGAAGTCTTTGACAAGGTATGCTGGCTTGCTGCCATTCTGGCAGGGAACAGCAGAATCTTGCTTTGCTGCAAGTTGTTGGTCATTCAATGGTAGAGGAAACCGCTGGGTCCTAGTGTTAGTCCTATTTAGCAGAGAGAATGCGTTTGAATTTTTTTCTTAGACATCTATGGGAAGAAAAGGAAGAGAAGAATAAAGTGAAAGGGAAAAAAACCTTCAACCTAGGGCTTCTCAGTTTTGTTTTGTTTTTCTAAGAAATAAGTGTAGTAAAAGTAAATCTTGTGAGAGGGGAGAGCTGTGACCAGTGCAGAGCAACTAAGAAAAACCCCATCACCTTAGGGCACAGGTGTCAAAGTCGGTCCTCGAGGGCCAGAATCCAGTCGGGTTTTCAGGATTTCCCCAATGAATCTGCATGAGATTTATTTGCATGCACTGCTTTCAATGCATATTCATTGGGGAAATCCTGAAAACCCGACTGGATTCCGGCCCTCGAGGAGGGACTTTGACACCCCTGCCTTAGGGGGAGGATCCTAGAGAGGTGGGAGACCCTGCACATGCTCTGGAGAAAGAAATTTCTGCCTCAAATTTTTTCCAAACAGACCAATTTTCAAAATCTTTGGGCTGCCAGTCAGACGGACCCCAACCAAAACCTCCACCCCCACAGAACCTCAAGTTTCAAGTTTAATTAAAAATTTGATTAAATCGCCTTGGAATCCCAAGGGCTCTATCTCAGGGCACCTACAGCCTGTGCTTAAGCTTCTGACAAGGTCAGAAGGCAAGCTTACTCCCAGGGGAATGGACACCGAGTTCCGAGGTGGCACACAGAAGGTTGGCTCCACAGGTCCACCTAAAGCTTGCCCTGTGAAGCTGCTCTTCCTTCCCCGGATAACCCCTGAATAAGGGGTTTCAAGGCACTGAAGCCACCGAAAATAACAAACTTATGTCGGAAAAAAGAATAAAATAAGCAGAGCAAATCAGACCTTTTGCACAGTTCACTCACAGAAAGAAAAAACTGATCCTCAGCTAAGTAGGAGGAGCAGAAATCAATGTGTGTGGCTTTCTGCAATACTCGGTTTGTGGGTAGAGGTTAAACACCTATCGTTACAGACTCATAAAAACATAGAACTATGATGGCAGATAAGTCTGCCCATCTGCAATAACTATTATCTCTTTCTCTCCAGAGTGAATGTCACAGAATTGTCTTTCGTTTGAAGACATGGATCAGAACATAACAAGCAGAAGGGCCCAGCAGATCTTACTTCAATTTAGTTCCTATTTCAGACGCTTCCAATTAATGGCTTTTCTTCTAACTACTCAAAAAAGGAAAAGCTGAGAACTGGGATAGATGGGAAATATTTTCTAGGACAATATCCTGGAAGCAAAGCTCAATTAAACATACTTTGGAATCCTAGTGTATGCAAGTCTTTTGTGCTATTCAGGGTGACTCTCCAGAAAACTAGATTGGTTAAGTATGTCTCTAGGAAACTGTTAAAGTGAACATGTAGAACAGTGATTCTCAGCTCTTTACTGGAGCTCTGGATTTCAATTTCCTTATTTCATAAACCAAAAAAAACAACACAGAACTTGGACTGGCCCTGTGAATGCTGGATGCTGCCATGTGTAAAAAACTGGCTTCACTCTTGAGTCAGGTACTCTGGGCCGAGGATGCTGCAGACATAATATTCACAGCTTACTAGATAAGACAATCTCAACTAGTGAGTGCTATTGGCTAAATTCAATGTACAAGCACATAAAGTGCCAGAGAGATGTAGATTGTGCCCCTGCTCAGGACCATCTCCCTAATGAATGAGGGTCAGATATAAGTTTACAAAAGAAAACCATCTGTATCATTTCTTGCCTAGGATGCACTTCCTCCTGCATCAAACAACCAATCTAAAACTAGTCTATTAAAGATGTCAATCCAAGAAAATAGGCTAACCAAACATAAAACAACAACAAAAAAAACCCCACATACACACAAACAAGAGGAAAACTAATTCTGAAAAACAAACAAACATTAAAGTGCCATTTCTTAAGGCAGAAAAACACTAACTGAAAACCAAGGAGGACTTGAACAGCAAAGATCCCAGTCATAAGGAATCATACCTACACTGGCAGTTTAATGACTTAAGTTACATTGCTGTTACTTTTGGCAGAGCTAATTCCTGCCTGCAAAGTCTGAAGCAGTTTTCTATTCAGTAGCCACTTCTTATAAAATAATCCAGTGGCCATCTTAGAGATTTCTTTAGCTTCTGAGACTATAAGGGTACCATCTGCCCTACAATAATTTATATAACTTATTGACCACTAAATATACCTCAAGAAGCTGGGTTCAGAAAGTGTTTTCTCCAGATTCTTCACTATCCACTTTAAGACTCTAGAACTAATATGTTATGTGAATAATAGTTCACTAGTATAAATTTTAAAATTAAGATAGTAAACTAGAAAATCATTATTTGGGGTTTTCTTTTTTCCAAAATTCTTTATTCATTTTTCATCTTACATCAATACACAATATTACATCATTTAAAACTTTTACACATCACTTGAATTTCTTTCTATTGTCATCATAAATACATAAATTTATTCCCTCCCCACCCACCCTTCCCACAAAAATTTCAATAAAAAGATTCTAGAACTTTGCAGCGCACAAAGATGGCTGGGTAGAGGATTAGCTCTGTTGTGACAGGCAAATTTTATTAAGATTTTGGCAGTTAAAATTAAAGAAAAGTGAAGGAAAAGAGAGAATTGAAGTAAGAAATGGCTTCGGGTAAAACTAGTAAAAATAATCCGGTGAATTCAGGAGCAGGAAGTAAAAAAAGAACAAAAATTGATTCGGTATCCCCGACAGCGGTCCCGTTGCCTCAGGAAGAAATTGATAACAGTGATTTGATGAATGAACTTCAGAAAATTAAAGAAATAGTAAGTGATAACGCTAAAAATATAAAAGATGTGAAGAAGGAAATAGAGAGTCTGACAAATAGAATGCAGGCAGTTGACTTCAAAATTGAGCAGTTAGAAAAGCATGCTGAGAAATCTGAGACAGAGATACTGGTGTGTAAAAAAGATCACAGAGAAATAGAGGCGTTGAAAAAGGATTTTGAAGACTTATCAAATCGTGAAAGAAGGAATAATTTGCGTCTGATTGGGATACCTGAGGGGATTGAGCAGAATGATCCTATTCAATTTGTGACTAATTTTATCCCAAAGATCTTGCCATTTAAAAGTTCTTTTCCTTTGGAGATAGAAAGAGCACATCGGATACCGATGAAAAGATCAAATAGTCAGAAGGGTCCCCGTCCAATAATCTTTAAGCTGCTAAGACATCAGCAGGTGGTAGAGATTATAAAGCTGGCTAAAACAAACAAGGATCTTAAATGCCAGGATTCTAAGATCTTTATAGTACCTGACTTTGCAAAAGCTACAGCCTACAAAAGAAAACAGCTTTTGGATTTAAGACCTAAACTGAGAGCAATGGGAGCAAGATATGGATTGATATACCCTGCTATTATGAGGGTAACTTATGAGAATAAAACTTATAATTTTGAAGAAGCAGCAAATTACAGGAATTTCTAGATCAATATAATTTGCCTATGGTTTCATGAAAGTATTTAGAAAATGTAATAAATAATATACTTAGATTATTTTTGGTTTATATTTTTGAGTGAAAATTGAAAGATATTTTATAAAGAAGGAAAAAGTGGAAAAAAAAAAATAGAAAAGGAGAAAAATATTTTCTAGAAAATTGTTGAGGTTAGATTAAAAGGGGATCAACATTTCAAACAAGATTTAAAGAATAGAAATGAAAATTTTAAAGAGACAATAAGAAAAGAAGAAAAGAAGATTTTGACAAGGTAAGAAGAGGGATGGAGCATATAGGAAGAGAAAAAAATATGAGGAACAATTATAAGATTTGGATGGTTTCTTAATGTGAGTTTATAATTTGCATTTGAGCGTGACTGAGATAATAATATGAGGACACATAACTGCTGCATTGGAGAAATGTGGGAACTTAGAATATAATAAGATGAAAAATACAAGACTATTGATGTAAAGAGAAGAAGATGTGAAGATAGACTGATGGAAATGACTTGAGCATTATTTAGATTTACAATTTGCATCTGAAATTGACTGAGATATAAGGATGATGTTGCAAAAATACTTTATTGGAGAAAGATGAAATAACAATCTGCAAGAAGATGGAATAAGAGACTGAAACAGCAGGATGAAGATGTACAAGTGTTACAGTTGTGCAGAATGGAGAATAGACTGTAATAGATTGAAGATGCAATGAAAATTAATGAGAGTTTTAAAAAATATGAGGTCTGCTTGGTTGAAATGTTTGATCCTTCTTTTGATGTAAGGATAAAAAAAAAAAAATGAATATTATAGGATGGAGTGATGTATGTTCCATTGAAGTTGTGAGAAACTTAGGTTATACAAAAAAATAAAATAAAATAATAATATTAATCTTGGGGGGATATATATTGTAAGAAATGGTTTCCGAAATATTGGGTATATACTTTTATAAATATATTAGAGGTATAGGATGGAAGAATGTTTGGAAATTTGAATGAGAGGGGAAGTATGTAATAAAGAATTATAGTAAATATGGGTATTTAGGGTATTGAAGAATGGATTGACTGCAGGAGAATTTAGTGTTGGTTGTTTGAAAGATTAGAGAAAGAAAAATGAGTATGTTATTGCCTGTGGGGAGTTTATTTTTGCTCAGTAATATGTGCGTTTCGAAGTTTGCATTTGTGTTAGGGGAAGGGAGGGTGGGGGATGGGAATAGGGGGGATGGGGAAAGAGGGGAGGGGGGGAGAATCATATATTGGTTTAAGGAAAAAGAAAAAATGTATATTTTATGTTTGAGTGGATTATATATGTATTTTATATTTTATTTGTAAAATGGGTTTTAAAATTTTTTCTTTGAATGTAAATGGCCTTAATCACCCTATAAAAAGGAAAAAGGTATTGGAATATATTAAACAACAAAATATAGATATATGTTTCTTGCAAGAGACACATTTGTCTGGAACAGAGTCTATGAAGCTGACAGATAAGTGGATAAAACAATGTTTATTTGCACCAGCGGTAAAAAAGAAGGCAGGAGTTGCAATATTGATTAATAAAAAATGTCCAGCAACATTTAATATGGTTAAGGCAGATCCTCAAGGAAGGTGGTTACTTGTTGACATGAGCATGGGCAGTAATACAATGGCGTTACTAAATATATATGCACCTAATTCGAATCAAAGTGAATTCTTTAAATCTCTACAACAATTAGTTTTACCACTGGCTACTACTAATTTAGTGGTGGCTGGGGATTTCAATGCTGTTACAGATCCAATAATGGATAAAAAGCCTAGTAGAATAATGAAATCAATGGGATTAGATAATTTGGTACAAGTATGTAATTTAAAAGATATATGGCGTATTCTTCATTTTAATGATCGGGAATTTACATTTTGTTCACATGTTCATCAATCGTTCTCAAGAATTGATTATATTTTTGTTTCAGATCAGATGGTACAGCAAGTTATAAAAGCTGACATAGAACCAATAGTAATATCTGATCATGGTGGTATATGGATAGAAGTTAATTTAGTAGATCCAGATAATTCCAAACCTGTATGGAGGTTTGATAATACATTGCTTGCTGATTCTAAATTTTGCACAGAATTTCAAAATAAAATAAATGAATATTTTAGACCTAATGATTTAGAGGAAATTTCGATTGGAATTTTATGGGATGCTTTCAAAGCAACTATGAGAGGACAAATTATATCATATTCTGCATATAAAAAGAAACTGTTAAGAAAACAATATGTGAATTTGGAAAAAGAAATTAAGAATTTGGAATTAAAATTGGTTAATAAATGGGAACAGGAGACATTTCAAATATTGTTTAAAAAAAAATGTGAATATAATGAAATTTCCTCTGGGTTAGTAAGGAAAGATATTTTTGCTCAGCAGGTGGTGTATTATGGTAGTGCAAATAAGGCTGGAAGATTATTGGCAAATTATTTAACAGCAAAGAAAAGGAAGGAGAAAATAAGCATAATTAAAGATGAGTTAGGAAATTCTCATTCTCAAATTGGAAATATATTAAAACAATTTTTAAAATATTATAAGTCATTGTATTCTTCAGAGGCTTATTTAAATAAAGAGAAAGATGGGATGGATTTTTTGAGTTTAGTTGAAGGTCCTAAGGTTCCTGATCATATAAAAAGAAGTTTAGATAAACCTATATCATTAAAAGAGTTACAAATGGCATTGAAATCCCTTAGAGTTGGGACCTCTCCAGGTGGAGATGGATTTACAGTAGAGTTTTATAAAGAATTTCAAATTTCCCTATTACCGTATTTATTAAAATTATATCAGGATCAACTGAATAAAGGTTGTATATCAGGCACTATGGCAGAATCTTTAACTATTGTTTTGCCAAAGCCAAATAAAGATCCAACATTGGTTTCAAACTACAGGCCTATATCTTTAATAAATGTAGATGGTAAATTATTAGCTAAGATTTTAGCATTAAGATTGGCTAAAGCTCTTCCGCATATAATAGGAATGAATCAAACTGGATTTGTTGCTCAAAGACACTCTTCTAATAATACTAGACTGGCATTTCAGATGTATTATTTAACAAAACAAATTAATGATCCGGCTTTTTCGGTTTCATTAGATGCTGAGAAGGCTTTTGATCGTGTAGAATGGAGTTTCATGTATCAAGCTATGGAATGGTTTGGTATTGTATCATTTTTATAAATCCGGATCCAAGCATTGTACAGCTCCCCAACTGCTCGCTTATATATAAATAATAATTTTTCGGATGTTTTTAAGTTGCAGATGGGGAGTTAGACAAGGTTGTCCATTATCTCCTTTGCTCTTTGATATAGTTCTTGAACCCTTATTATTAGCTATTCGACAGGCAAAGGACATACAGGGTATTCCATGTGCTGGAGTGGAATATAAAGTATCTGCTTATGCAGATGACATCTTGCTTCATTTGAGGAATCCGGAAACAACAATCCCATGTCTACTGAAGGTCATAGATACATTTGGAAAATTCTCAGGATACAAAATAAATTGGACTAAATCAGAGATTTTACCTTTAAATGTGCATTGTACAAAAGGTATACTTGATACTTTCCCTTTTATATGGAAAGAGGATGGAATAAAATACTTAGGTATTTGGCTGAATAAAACACTTGAAGAGGACAATAAGAATAAATGAAAAATTTTTATTACAAAAAGTTACAGAATTGTGTGAGCAATGGAATCCTTTTAAATTTGTCCCTGGCTGGGGAAGAGTACAAACTGTTAAAATGATGATTTTGCCTGTGGTTTGCTATCAATTGGAATGATACCAGTGTTTTTTTCAGGGGTCCTTTCTATAAAAAATTAAATAGTATTCTGATTAAATTTATTTGGCTGGGTAAAATTGCAAGAGTGGCTTTAGTGTCTTTGCAAAGACCAATTAAGGAGGGTGGGGTAAATTTTCCCAATTTTTATAGGTATCACTCAGGCCTATATCATGCGCCAAGGTATGTATTGGGTCCTCCCAGAGCTTTTGGAACAATTACCAGAGTGGTTAAGGGTGGAGAGATCACTTTATCTTTCCACTTAGGCTTGATCTTTTGCTTGGTATAAAGGTGCCTAGAATACGTAAAGACAATAGAGTATTAATGGATACTTGGAAAAACATTTAGGTTTGTAGACAATTAACTACTGATTCTATTTTAAAATCGAAACAACAGACTATTTGGGTAAACTCCAAGATACAAATAGGCGGGTTTAAGGTTGTCTGGAAAGATTGGATTAAAGCAGGTATAAGATCATTAACGGAAGTAATTAATAATGATAAGATGCTTGAATTTTCACAATTGCAACATAAATATGGTCTGAATAAAAAACAAAGTTATAAGTGGTTGCAATTGAAGCAGGCTATTCAGGTGGGGTTCCCTGAATGGAAATCTTTTAAATGATCATTACAGCTTAGAATTCTTATGTTTCCAGGCAGATTTTCTGGGTCACAAGGCCGCAAAGTGGTATAAAATTATATCTAATTATTTGAATAAGAAGCCTAAAAATGGATTAAGAGATATTTGGAGCATTGAGATTAAGCATCAGATTAATGCATCTCAATGGCCACGTATTTGGTCTTGGAGAATTAACGGTACGATGTCAGCATCTATTAGGCAAACATGGTTCTTTTTGTTGCATAGAGCATTCTGGACCCCTACTAGATTACAAAAATTAGATTGCTCTAAGTCTAATAGATGCTGGCATTGTAAAATTGAAATTGGAACTCTAGACCATCTTTTATTTTATTGTCCATGTATTCAGGCATTTTGGATATCAATATGGGATCAAGTTAATATGTTGATGGAGAGTCATGTGGCTTTATCCTATGACACAGTGATTTTTGGAATGTGTATGAGGGCCAAATGCCAAATATCTGCAGCAAACAATAAATTATTGTTGATTCTTACGGGAGTGGGAATTCAACAGATAACAACTAATTGGAAAGACTGTTCTAGATTGAATTGTAATTTTTGGTGGAACTCAGTTTGTCATATGTATAAGATGGAAAGATTTTTTGCGATACAGAGGGGGTATTTTAAAAGATTTCAAGAGGTGTGGAGGCCATTAATTGAATATTATAACGAGTAAAGTTTATTCTTTTTCCTTAGGGGATAATATATAGAAATGGGATGGGATGGGAGGGATAGGGAGGGAAAAATATTGGAAAGATGTTGTTATGAAAAATAAGGAGATATATGTAATAGGATGAGATATTTATTGTTGTGCATTACTGGGTATAATAAAATGTTTAAAGTGTTTGAGGAAGAAGGATGGGGGGAGGGACAGATTTCATGTCAGATTAATTGTATTATCAAAAAGGGATGTATAATTATATATAAATTTGGAAGGAATATTTTATTGATATGGAAAAGGGGTGGGAGGTGGGGGGGGGAATAAAAACATGTATAATAATATTGTTTAAGAATGCCAAGTGTGTTATGTAAATTAATTGTAATAATACTGTACACTTGTTGAAAGAAATAAAAAGGAATAAAGATTTTAAAAAAAAAAAATTTCAATAAAAAATATCATATAAATATTGTATTCTTATCATTATTTGTTAAACTTGATATACTGCAGATCGCATCAATAATGCAGCTTAGCGGTTTGCATTAATTCATAGCAGAAAAAAAAGAGAGTTAAATGCCTACCTTTGGTCCTGATTCCTGAGCATGTGCAGCTAAGGACTGCTGATTGCTGGATGCCATTTGTGGCAAAGAACCTTTGAAAGTGATTGCAGAGGGAGCAAGACACTTGGTGCCTGAGGTAGGATAAAGGAATCTGTTTTCAGGCTATACAGGAAACAAAATAAATGAAAAATAACTAAGATAATGTAATTAAAAGAAACAATAAGATCAAATCTATGAATCTCAAGCTCTGCCAACCTATTTTCTAAAACTGTGGCTCCCTCAGTCTGTACATCACCCTGTTCAAGTAATCCCGGTCAGCAATTTGTTCAAATTGTTTAATATGTAGTTTTAAAATGATACAATCCTTTGGTCAATACTGATAAAGCAAAGTTTCTTACCTGTAACAGGTGTTACATAGTAACAGAGTAAATGATGGCAGATAAAGAGCCGAGTAGTCCATCCAGTCTGCCCAACCATACATGCTCCATAAATTAATTATTTAGTTTAAATGATTCTTTTTCTTAGATATTTCTGGCCAGAAACCCAGAGCCCTGCCCAGTTGTGTGCTTAGGTTCCATCTACTGGAGTCTCAATCAAAGCTCACTCCAGCCCATCTTAACCATCCCAGCCCGTCCTCAACTGAATGTTCTCCGTAGACAGCAAGGGAATGCAGCCGCACTTGTTGGTGAAGTCCTCTAACTGAGCCAGTATGTCTGTGCTCTCTCTTAGCTATAGTAAGCTTTTAGCTTACTGAGCATGTGCAAGATGCCTTACACCTAGAGCCCCTCCCCTCGTCTTGTCAGTTTTGTCTCTAGCAATATAACAAGTCCAGAAGAGGGGATGTTGGGAAGGAAAGTGTGGCTGCATTCCCCTGCTGTCTATGGAGAAAACAGTTACTTACCGTAACAGGTGTTATCCAGGGACAGCAGGCAGATATTGTCACATGTGGGTGACATCATACACAAAGCCCCGATGCAAACAGCTGCACAAGCAATCTTGCTTGAAGAACTTTAGAAAGTTCGCAACTGACTGCATCTCGCATGCGTGAGTGCCTTCCCACCCGATGTAGGGCGTGCGTCTCTTCAGTTCAGATAGCCAGCTAAGAAGCCAACCATGGGAGGTGGGTGGGTTGTAAGATATTCTGCCTGCTGTCTCTGGATAACACCTGTTATGGTAAGTAACTGTGCTTTATCCCAGGACAAGCAGGCAGCATATTCTCATATGTGGGTGACCGCCAAGCTAATCAGAATGGGATGGTGGGAGTGTTTGCGTTTAGGAGGATAAATTTTGTAATATTGTTTGGCCAAAATGGCCATCCTGTCTGGAAGAGGAATCCAGACAATAATGTGAGGTGAATGTATGAATCGAGGACCAAATGACAGCTCTGCATATTTCCTCCACAGGAAAAAGCTACAGAAGCTGCCATACTGTGATTCCCTGAAAATAAGACAGTGCCATATTAATTTTATTTGGGGGTAGATCTTATTTTGGGGGTAATACGGTAGTAGGTTCTTCATAAAACTGCATGCATTTTCATTTAGACACAAAATAGCATAATACCAAACAGACCCAGAATACTCCTATCCATATCTTTAAAAAAAAACACCCCACAACAATAAGAAGAGTAACAAAATGATGCAACAAAGGTTATAATAGAATAGAAAGTCAAAACAAGAAAGGAGTATGATATAGCCAACTCAAAAAGCATAAATGATGCTGAAACATCAACCATTTTATTCAAGCAAACGAAAATGTCACATTACAAAATATTTATTCTTATAAGGGTTGATGGATATATTTTCATAATGCTGTTGATAGGGGTAAAGCTATACAAAAATATTTTTAAAAGTCAAAGAGGAGCCTTAGCCTGGGGGGCTCATGGTAAAATAATGAGGCACAGGCATATTAAAATAGATCTTGTAGACTCTGCCATTAGATTGTTTCCCCAATACATCAATGACAAATTTCACTTTGTGTTTGATTTTTAACAGTCTTATTAATTGGAACAAGAAAAACTTTTGGAAAGCAGAGCCCAAATATGAGCAGTTAACTATAGCCTATACCTGGAAAACCTACTTGGAAACCACGAGACTTGCCAAACTTCCTGAACAGAGCAGCTTAAGCGGTCTGACAGGATGGGAGGGAGAGATGGGAAGGGGCAGGGGGAAGCACTGCTGCCGGCAACTAGGGATTCTTTTCGGGAATAGGGCTTATAGTAAGACCTGCCTCGAAAATCATGCTAGGGCTTATTTTCGGGGAAACACGGTGGCTCTAACTTTGTGGGCTGTGATTCGACCCTCCAGTTGCAGCCCAGCCTGGAGATGGAAATCATCCTTTTGGAAACTGGATATCCCAACTTGTTTGGATCAAAGGAGGCAAAAAGTTGAGGAGAAGATCTATGCAATTTAGTCCTTTGCAAATAGTAGGCCAAAGCATGCTTGCAGTCCAGAGTATGAAGAGCTGTTTCTCCAGGATGAGAATGAGGCTTGGGAAAAAACACTGGAAGTACAATTGTTTGAGATGAAATTCTGTAACAACTTTGGATGAGTGCTAAGTATCACCTTATCAAGATAGAATACTGTAAAAGGTGGATCCGCTACCAAAGTTTGTAGCTCACTGGCTCTGCGAGCAGACATGAGAGAGATGAGGAAGACTACTTTCCAAGTAAGAAATTTAAGATGAGCTGTAGACATTGGTTCAAATGGAGGCTTCATTAATCTAGAAAGAACACTGAGATCCCAAACCACTGGAGGTGGTTTGAGAGGTTGTTTTGACATTGAAAAGTCCTTTCATAAATCTGGAAACCACAGGATGAGCAGACAAGAGGATTTCCCTCTAGTGGTTGATGAAAAGCAGCAATTGCACTGAGATGGACTCTAACAGAGATGGATTTGAGGCCAGATTGAGATAAATGGAATAGAAAATCCAGAACTGAAGACAAGGAGGTAGACTGAGACTCCTTGTGATGTAGATCGCACCAAGCAGAAAACCTAGTCCACTTCTGGTTGTAACATTTTCTGGTGGCAGGTTTTCTTGAAGCATCTAAAATGTTTCTGATAGATTGAGAAAACTGAATGTTTGAAGCTATGTCGAAAGGAACCAGGCTGTCAGATGTATAGACTGCAGGTTGGGATGAAGAAAAGAACCGTGACTCTATGTAAGTAGAGACGGAAATACTGGTAGAAGTAGTGGTTCCCTGCTGCTGAGCTGATGTAGAAAGAAGAACCAAGGTTGTCTGGGCCAAAGAGCTATCATAATCATGGTGGCATGTTCCTGTTTGAGTTTGACAAGTGTCCTGAGAATAAGAGGAAATGAAGGGAACGCAAAGAGGAATTTGTTCTTCCATTCCAGGAGAAGTGGAGAGTAGTCTGGGGCAGTTTGTTGTTGTGGGGAGATGCAAAAAGATCTATTTGAGAAGTTCCCCATTGAGAAAAAATTTGATGGACAGACAGAGAATTGAGTGTCCATTCGTGAGGTTGCAGAATGTGACTCGATTTGTCTGCCAGTAAATTTTTCTCCCCTTGAATATAGACAGCTCTCAGAAAAATGTTGTGAGGGATTACCCAATTCCAAATCTTCTGAGCTTCCTTGCAAAGGGGAAGAGACTCTGTTCCTCCCTGCTTGTTCACATAGTACATGGCTACTTGGTTGCCTATACGAATGAGAACCACCTGATCTTGAAGAAGATGCTGAAAAGCTTTGAAAGTATTGAAGATTGCTCTGAGCTCCAACGGATTGATGTGATTTCGATGATCTTTGGTGGACCAATGCCCTTGAGTACAGAGACCCTCTAGATAAGCCCCCCAAGCATAGGTCGATGAATCTGTCGTGAGAACCTTCTAATGAGGGGGCGTTTGAAACAGCAAACCTTTGGAAAGATTGGAAGAGAGCATCCACTATTGAAGAGATTGCCGTAGAAAAGATGTCACTGTAATGTGTTGGGTAAGCAGGTTGTACGCCTGTAAGCCAGGGTCCACTGAGGAATCCTTAGGTGAAATCTGGCAAAAGGCATCACATGAACTGTAGAGGCCATGTGACCTAGTCTGGCAAAAGTCATCACGTGAACTGTAGAGGCCATGTAACCTAGGAGAACCATCATATTTCTCGCTGAGAGAGAAGGAAGGGTGGACACTTGATGGCAGGGGTTTACTAGAGCCTCTTTACACTGCTGGGGTAGGAGTGCTCTGAGTTGTACAGTGTCTAGAAGAGCTCCAATAAACTGAAGAGTCTGAGAGGGCTGTAGATGGGATTGGGAAAATTGATTTCAAATCCCAAACTAAACTAAGTTTATATACCGCATCTTCTTCAAGGAAGTGGAGCTCGGCACGGTTTACAAAGCTTAAAAATATAAGAAGAGAAAGGAGAGAGATTTACAGGAGCATATAAATAGAGGGAATAAAAGCAGGGAAATAAAGTTATATGTTAGACAAAAGCCAGGTTTTCAGTTGTTTGCAGAATAATTGGAGGGAGCCCAGGTTCTGCAGCGGGGTGGTGAGATCGTTCCAAAGGCCCGTGATTTTGAAGAGAAGGGATTTTCCCAGTTTGCCTGCGTAGAGAATACCGTGTAGAGAGGGGAAGGATAGTTTATGTCTGTGGACAGATCTGGTGGTAGCAGGCCTCGAGGCGTTAAAGGATAGTGGGATTAGGGGAGGGAGGATGCTGTGAATGATCTTGAAAGCCAGGCAGGAGCATTTGAAATGAATTCTGGGAATCACTGGGAGCCAGTGAAGGTTGGTTAGGAGTGGGGAGACATGGTCAAATTTGCGTTTTGCAAAGATCAGCTTGGCTTGGCTTGGCTGGAGTCTTTGAAGACTTTTTTTTGTTAGGCATAAATAAATGGCATTACGGTAGTTGAGTTTAGAGAGGATGATGGATTGGACAAGGACGGCAAAATGTTTTTGGTGAAAGTAGGATCTTACTTTCCTCAGCATGTGGAGGCTGAAAAAGCATGATTTTGCCAGGGAATTGAGGTGATCGTTGAGGGAGAGCGAAGAGTCAATAATGATGCCGAGGACCTTGCTAGAGAACTCAAGGTGCAGAGCGGAGTCTGTGGGTAGTGTGAAGAGGGTGGGCAGGTATTCTAATTTTGGGCCGAGCCAGAGTAATTTTGTTTTTGATTCATTTAATTTCATTAATTCATAAATTCATTTAATTTCAAATTTTGTAAGAACAGAATAGACTATTGTGTCGCAAATCGCCCAGATACGGAAAAACCTGGAGTCCGTGACTTCATAAAGCTGCTGCTGCTACCACTGCCAGGCACTTGGTGAAAACTCCGGGAGATGAAACCAGGCTGAAAGGTAGCACCTTATATTGGTAATGTTGATTTCCCACCCGAAATCTGAGGAACATGCAAGAGGCTGGATGAATGGGAATATGAGTGTAAGCCTCCTTGAGATCCAAAGAGCATAACCAATCATTGTTATCCAGAAGGGAGTATAAGGACGCCAGAGACAGCATCTGAAATTTTTCTTTGACAAGAAATTTGTTGAGAGCCGAGATCTAATATTGGTCATAGACCTCCCTTCTTCTTCGGGACAAGGAAATACCAGGAGTAAAACCCTCTGGGGCTCTGCTGTTCCAAAGGAACTTTCTCGATGGCATTGAGAACGAGCAGAGCTTCAACTACTTGGAAAAGAAGGGAGGCCTGCAGAGAGTTGGAAGAAAAGTCTCTTGGCGGATGATCTGGTGGAACTTTCTTTTATGATTTTGAGCACCAGAGGTCGGAAGTGATCAATGCCCAGCGGTGAACGTAATGGATTAGGCAACCTCCGATGGGAAGAGGAGAGATACTTGGATCGTGCAGGAGAGATACTTGGATCTGGAAAGATGCTTTCCAGATTTTGAGGATGGAGGTTGTGGAGATGAGTTCCTAGAAAGACTGGGCCTGTGTCCTGAAGCATGATGGTGCTTTTGTTGACGCTCCGAAGAAGCAGACTGGTTCATATCAGATTTATGCTTTGGAGAAGGAGACCGATGCTTCGATGATGAATGCTTCGAAGAAGAGGATCGATGCTTCGGTGATGAAGAATCACGCTTCGATGGAGAGCAACGCTTTGAGAAGTGATGCTTCGGTGACCTAGATCGATGCCTCGAAGATCGGTGTCGAGAAGCATGACTTGATGATGAAGATCAATGTCGTCAAGGCGGTACCGATGAGGCAACCTTGGTACCTTCCGTTGGCATGGAGCGATGCTCAAGTTGGACCAGTACCGGAGGAGACGACATGGGAGTGAGCATCACGAACATGCTCCCAAGCTCCAACTGAAAGAGCATCGAGCTTCTCTCTGAAAGGTACACCGATACCTGCGATGTGGATGCCGGTTCCACTGGTGTGGCACTCCAGGGAGGAAGACATCGAAGAAGATGCACCTTGAGACTTGGAGGTGAGCCAAATCAGAGGTCTTTGTTTGGCCGGTACGAATGGACTAGATACCTGTATGGCCTGAGACCCTGGCTGGGAAGGTGGTGGCCTCTTAACTAGCTTACCTGACTGGGACAGCGACACCGACTTGGACACCAATATCTCTGGCAATGTCGATGCCTTCAATGTCAATGGTTTTACTGGTGTTGGAGGTACCAAAGCAGCATCCATGGTCCTGAAGATGTTTCTTTGTTGAATAAGTCGGTTTTTAATGGACCCGTTTTGTAGCATGGCACAGCGTGAAGAAGACTCCACACGGTGGTCTGGCTCCAAGCACTGGATGCACTTGTGGGGGGGGGGGGTCTGTGAGGGAAATCGTGCGCTAACAACTGCTACATTTTTTAAAGCCGGTGAGCAGGTGGGACATGGACGGAAATTCCACCTCAGCCAAAACAAAGCCCAGCCGTCGAAAACGGCCGTAAAAGAAAAAAAGACAGAATATATTTATTTATTTTAATTTTCTAGAAAGAAAAGAGAGAGATCAAATGATCAAAAAACGAACCCGATAGGAAAAAAATCCCGCAGAGAAGGCACAAGAAAAACATGCAGAACTTCTAAGATGGACGTCTCGGCTCCGCGGAAAAGCACAGTTACTTACCGTAACAGGTGTTATCCAGGGACAGCAGGCAGATATTCTTGACTGATGGGTGACGGCACCGACGGAGCCCCGGTACGGACAATTTTAGAGTGATTGCACTCTAAGAACTTTAGAAAGTTCTAGCTCGGCCGCACCGCGCACGCGCGAGTGCCTTCCCGCCCGACAGAGGCGCGCGCGGTCCCTCAGTTAGTATAAGCCAGCTAAGAAGCCAACCCGGGGAGGTGGGTGGGACGCAAGAATATCTGCCTGCTGTCCCTGGATAACACCTGTTACGGTAAGTAACTGTGCTTTATCCCAGGACAAGCAAGCAGCATATTCTTGACTGATGGGTGACCTCCAAGCTAACAAAAAGAGGGATGGAGGGAAGGTTGGCCATTAGGAAAACAAATTTTGCAAAACAGATTGGCCGAAGTGACCATCCCGTCTGGAGAAAGCATCCAGACAATAATGAGATGTAAAAGTGTGAACTGAGGACCAAGTAGCAGCCTTGCAGATTTCCTCAATAGGAGTGGAACGGAGGAAAGCTACAGAAGCTGCCATTGCTCTGACTCTATGGGCCGTGACAGAACCTTCTAGTGTCAGTCCGGTCTGAGCATAACAGAATGAAATGCATGCTGCCAGCCAATTAGACAACGTACGTTTAGAAACGGGACGTCCCAATTTATTTGGATCAAAGGACAGAAAAAGTTGGGGAACTGATCTGTGGGGTTTCGTACGCTCTAGATAGTAAGCCAGAGCCCTTTTACAATCCAAAGTATGTAAAGCTTGTTCTCCCGAATGAGAATGAGGTTTTGGAAAGAAAACAGGGAGAACAATGGATTGGTTGAGATGGAATTCAGAGACAACCTTAGGGAGAAACTTTGGATGTGTACGCAAAACCACCTTGTCATGGTGAAAAACCGTAAAAGGTGGATCTGCGACAAGTGCATGAAGCTCACTGACCCTCCTGGCAGAGGTTAGAGCAATAAGGAAAAGCACTTTCCAAGTGAGAAACTTGAAAGGAGACGTAGCCAAAGGTTCAAATGGAGGCTTCATTAAGGCGGAAAGAACCACATTGAGATCCCAGATAACAGGAGGGGCTTTAAGAGGTGGTTTCACATTGAAAAGCCCTCGCATGAACCTGGATACCAGGGGATGAGCTGAGAGAAGTTTTCCATGGACTGGCTCATGAAAAGCTGCAATGGCACTGAGGTGGACTCTGATGGAAGAGGACTTAAGGCCAGAGTCAGACAAAGAGAGCAAATAATCCAACAATGTCTCCACTGCCAGAGAAGTTGGATCCAGATGATGAAGAAGACACCAGGAGGAAAATCTCGTCCACTTCTGATGGTAACATTGCAGAGTGGTTGGTTTCCTGGAGGCATTCAGAATGGAACGAACAGGCTGAGATAAAAGAGTATCATGAGATGTCAGCCCGAGAGATACCAAGCTGTCAGGTGCAGAGACTGGAGGTTGGGATGTAGAAGGGTTTCCTGTTGTTGCGTAAGCAGAGAAGGAAACAGAGGAAGAAGAAAAGGTTCCCTGGAACTGAGTTGAAGTAGAAGGGAGAACCAATGTTGCCTGGGCCACCTCGGAGCAATCAGAATCATTGTGGCTCGTTCCCTCTTGAGTTTGAATAATGTTCTCAACATTAGAGGCAGAGGAGGGAAGGCGTACAGGAACAGATTCGACCAGTCTAGGAGAAAAGCATCCGCTGCCAGACGGTGAGGAGAGTAAAGTCTGGAGCAGAATAGGGGCAGCTGGTGATTGTGAGGAGCTGCAAAGAGGTCTATCTGAGGAGTGCCCCATTGAGTGAAGATAGACTGCAGAGTTATAGGATCGAGTGTCCACTCGTGAGGCTGGAGAATTCTGCTGAGTTTGTCCGCTAAAGAATTCTGTTTTCCCTGAATGTAGATAGCTTTCAGGAAGAGATGGTGATCTATGGCCCAATTCCAGATCTTTTGGGCTTCTTGGCATAAAAGGCGAGAGCCCGTCCCACCCTGTTTGTTGATGTAGTACATCGCAACCTGATTGTCTGTGCACAACAGAAGAACCTGAGGAAAGAGAAGATGTTGGAAGGCCTTGAGAGCATAAAACATCGCTCTGAGTTCTAGGAAATTGATTTGATGCTTCTTTTCCTGGGCCGTCCAAAGACCTTGAGTCTGGAACTCGTTCAAGTGGGCTCCCCATGCATAAAGAGAGGCGTCGGTGGTGATGACTAGTTGATGAGGAGGTTGATGGAATAGAAGACCTCTGGATAGATTTGAGGATACCAACCACCATTGAAGAGACTGACGAAGAGATGATGTCACAGATATGTGTCGTGAGCAAGGATCCGTCGCTTGGGACCACTGAGTAGCAAGGGTCCATTGAGGAGTGCGCAGGTGAAGACGTGCGAGGGGCGTGACATGAACTGTAGATGCCATGTGCCCCAAGAGTACCATCATTTGCCTGGCTGAGATGGAAGGTAGTGAAAGCACCTGCTGACATAGAGACTGAAGGGTCTGAAGACGATTGGATGGTAGGAAAGCTCTCATGAGGAGTGTGTCCAGGATCGCTCCAATGAATTGAAGTCTCTGAGTGGGGATGAGATGAGATTTGGGTAGATTGATCTCGAACCCCAGAATTCGCAGAAACAAGATGGTTTGGTTGGTGGCCAGTAGAACTGCTTGAGCGGATGTGGCCTTGATTAACCAGTCGTCCAGATAAGGAAAGACCTGGAGGTGGTGAGAGCGTAGAAATGCCGCTACCACAATGAGACACTTGGTGAAGACCCTTGGAGAGGAGGCAAGACCGAAGGGCAGCACCTAGTATTGGTAATGACAATGATTGATCATGAAACGGAGATATTGTCTTGAGGTTACAAGTATCGGTATGTGAGTGTATGCTTCTTTGAGATCGAGGGAGCATAGCCAGTCGTCTTGGTTGAGAAGAGGATATAGAATAGCTAAGGAAAGCATCTTGAACTTCTCCTTTACCAGATGTTTGTTGAGATCGCGAAGATCTAGAATAGGTCTGAGATCTCCTGTTTTTTTGGGGACAAGAAAATAACGGGAGTAGAATCCCTGCCCCTTTTGATCTAGAGGAACTTCCTCTATAGCGTTTAGAAGAAGGAGGGATTGAACTTCCTGAATGAGGAGGGAAGATTGAGGACTGTTCAAAACAGACTCTTTTGGCAGGCTTTGGGGCGGAAGAGTCTGAAAGTTGAGAGAGTAGCCGTGGTGGATGATGTTGAGGACCCATTGGTCCGAAGTGATAACTTCCCACCGGCTGAGGAACAGAGAAAGTCGACCTCCTATAGGTTGAGGCAGGAGAGCAGGAATCGGAATACTGGCTATACTGTGGAGAATGAAGTCAAAAGGGCTGTGACTTCTGCTGAGGAGGTGGTTTCACAGGCTGCTGCTGTGACTGCTGTCTGGGAAGCTGACATTGTTGCTGCCTCTGACGCCTGGGTTGCTGAGCATTGGTAGGTAATGGCCGAGCTGCGAAGCGTCGTTGATAAGCCGACTGCTGCCTATATGGTTTTGGCGGAGGAGGCTTCTTTTTATTTTTAAGCAGGGTATCCCAGCGTGTCTCATGAGCAGAAAGCTTTTGTGTGGTTGAGTCCATGGATTCCCCAAAGAGCTCATCCCCTAGGCAAGGGGCGTTGGCTAACCGATCCTGATGATTAACATCAAGCTCGGATACCCGAAGCCAGGCCAGGCGACGCATAGCCACCGACATTGCTGTCGCTCTGGACGTAAGTTCAAAGGTGTCATATATGGATCTAACCATGAACTTACGTAATTGAAAAAGAGACGACAAGCAGGTATGAAAAGAATGATGCTTGCGTGAAGGAAGGTACTTTTCAAAGGAAGCCATGGAGGTAAGAAGATGCTTCAAATAAAAAGAAAAATGAAAAGCATAATTGCTAGCTCTATTTGCTAACATAGCATTTTGATAGAGCCTCTTACCAAATTTATCCATGGCTCTACCTTCTCTGCCAGGAGGTACTGATGCATATACACTGGCTCCAGAAGATTTTTTAAGGGTGGATTCGACAAATAAGGATTCATGTGGCAGTTGAGGTTTGTCGAACCCAGGAATGGGAATTACCTTATATAGAGAATCCAGTTTACGAGGGGCCCCTGGGACAGTTAAAGGAGTCTCTAAATTCTTATAGAAAGTCTCCCTCAAGATGTCATGAAGAGGGAGTTTCAAATATTCCTTTGGAGGCTGATCAAAATCAAGAGCATCCAAAAAAGCTTTAGACTTTTTGGATTCAGCCTCCAAAGGAATGGACAAGGAGTCACACATCTCTTTCAAAAAGCAAGAGAAAGAGGAAGTGACATGCTTGGAGGATGGGTCAGGGACAGTGGAGTCCTCCTCCTCCGAGGAACATTCGCCTTCAGAAAGAAAGGGTTCCTCTGAGTCCCCCCACAGATCAGGATCCCTGACATGGGAAGCATGGTCCTGAGACTCCGGTGTCGATGATTGTAGATGCCGGGTTTTGCGCACCGACTTACCCGACCTCATCGATATCGAGTCAGGCGATGTTATCGGCCGCACCGGTGCCGAAGTTTGTACCGATTGATGGTGAGCTCTCGGCTCCGGTGCAAGAACTGGCATCGATACCGATGATTGAAGCGGTACCGAAATAGTGGAAGCAGGTAACACAGGCTGTTCCACAATCGGTACCGGAAGCTCGGTGCGGACCGGCACCGGAAGGTTCGGAATCAGGATAGCAGGGAGGAGCTGTTTTAACTGGTCCTTAAGCTGTTCCTGAAGGATGGCCGTGATACGGTCATCAAGGGATGGCACCGGTACCGCCTTTTTCTTCTGCGGTACCTGCGGTGCCGCTCGACGCCCCGGAGATGAGGAGCCCGATGTCGAGGGACTCACCTCTATAGGGGCGGAGCGCTTCCGCTGGCGTCTCACAGTCGGCAGGATTGGACTCACTGCACTCGAGACCGGAGGACGTTCCAGCGGGGAAGGCTTCTTAGCCGGCTTACCTGACTGGTGAGACGTCGGTGCGGAATCACGCGGCGTCGAAGAAGAGGGTGCCGACTGAATCGGTGCCGAAGCTGGAGTCGATGGCACGGGGTCGGACATCTCGGCACCGAACAATAATCGCTGCTGGATCTGGCGATTTTTCAAAGTCCGTTTTTTGAGAGTGGCACAGCGGGTGCAAGTAGAGGCCTGATGCTCAGGACCCAAACACTGTAAACACCAGTTGTGTGGGTCCGTGAGAGATATGGGCCGAGCACACCGCTGGCACTTTTTAAACCCTGGCTGAGGGGGCATGAACGTAAAAACGGCTTCAGCCAAATCGAAGGCCGAGGCTTCGATGGTGGCAGAAGGCCCCGCCGGGGAAAAATGAAATGAAAGAAAAATTGAAGAAAATTTTTTTTTTTTTTTTTTTTACCGATAAAAGAAAGAAAAGAAATAATACAAATACTCAAAAGTTTACGCGAGCGGGAAGGCAATAGAAAAAAAGTTTCAACAGCCGTTGAAAAACGCGTCTTCTTAGCTCCGCGGAAACTAAGAAACTGAGGGACCGCGCGCCTCTGTCGGGCGGGAAGGCACTCGCGCGTGCGCGGTGCGGCCGAGCTAGAACTTTCTAAAGTTCTTAGAGTGCAATCACTCTAAAATTGTCCGTACCGGGGCTCCGTCGGTGCCGTCACCCATCAGTCAAGAATATGCTGCCTGCTTATCCTGGGATAAAACTAGAACTGAGGAGATGCGCGCCCTACGTCGGGCAGGAAGGCACTCACGCATGTGCGGTGCGGTCAGTTGCGAACCTTCTAAAGTTATTCAAGCAAGACTGCTTGTGCAGCTGTCCGCATCGGGGCTCCATGGATGACGTCACCCACATGTGAGAATATGCTGCTTGCTTATCCTGGGATAATACATTTTATAAAAACAAAAAACATCAGCCTAACTAAGCATGGAGCAGAGTCTAGCTAACAGAGGAGCCACCATAGAGGACAGCTCCTCCAAGCACCTCTCCAAGTGCTAGGAGCATACTTCAAGGACCCTCTTCTCTGTCTGCCAAAGCTCAACTGGGCAAACAGTTCTCCAGCTGAGTCCAGGAGCCAAGGAAAAATTAGTTCTTACCCAATAATTTTCTTTCCTTTAGTCCCAGCAGCATCAATCCAGAGACTTGTGGGCTATGCCCATCTACCAGCAGGTAGATATAGAGATTACAAGAATTCGGCCATATAGCCTCCTGTGTAGCAAACTCATTTCCAGTACAAGTTTGATAACAAAGAAGTAGAGATAGAAAGTAGAGAAATCTCCTGTCTTTGCAAAAGCAATAAACATACTAAGTGAATAAACCAGGAAACAATGCTGAAGAAACCAGATTGTCCTTGTCATAGCTAATTTGTACTAATAGCATCAAGAACATAAGAATTGCGCTGCTGGATCAGACCAGTGGTCCATCGCACCCAGCAGTCCGCTCACACGGCGGCGCCCAGGTCAAAGACCAGTGACCTAACTGAGACCAGCCCTACCTGCGTTCGTTCTATGAACATAGCCTAACAAATCTGCTACGCACAGACTGGGAGCCCAGAGCTGCTCAACTCTCAAGAACTCAACAGCTGCTCAACTCTCAAGAACTCAACTGAACCTAAAGGAAAGCAGGAGCCAATATCAATCCAGAGCTGCACAGGTTATGTCCATCCACCTGCTAAACAGCAAGAATACTGGAAATGAGACTGCTGCACAGGAGGCTATATAGCAGAGCTCCAGCATCCTCTCTATCTCCACCTGCTAGTAGATCGGCATAACTCATAAGTCTCTGGATTAATCTGTGGGATAACATGAAATACCAGGAATACAGTAAGTGATAAGGAATGACAAATTTATGGAACTAGGGACATATGTCCAACTGAGAAAAATGACCTGAAAGAAACCAGCTAGAGCTGAAAATTCTTCAATATTTATATTCTTAGATTTAGTCTTGTAAAGCAGAGACTGCACAATTTATTATCTTTGTCACTGAATAGAAATGAATTTGGATCTCTTACCACAGTAGGAAGTGGGCCCAGTCTGAAAGGGATACTGTTGGAATGAAGCAATGGATTGACAAACATTCCCTGCGCTTCTGGTTTCTTAGTTGACTGAGTCTCATTCAATTGCTTATTTAACCATGCGATTACTGAGAGGTAGGGGGAAATAGAAAAAGGCAAGATCAATAATCTTCATCTTTTAAAAAATCAAAGGCTTGATTTTTCCTCTAACATGCAGAAACAGTGTGAGAATAGGCACTCTATTTTGATGTTAAAGCAAATTACATTTGTTAAAAACAAAAGCAAAGGAAGGATGACTACCAATATCTAAGCTTTGAAGAAAAGACTAAGATTAAGGGATATAAAACCATCCTATATAATAAAACCCTAGCTGCACATGCGCACTCTTACCTGCGTGTTCCGTGATCTCTGATCAGTAGATCTGTGGCGGCAGGAGTGTGAATGTGCGCATATATCGCTCCCTCTCTCCGTGGCCGCCAGGACTAGCCTGCAGCGCTGGACTACCTGCTCTCCACCTCCTCAAGCAAAAATTAAAAGCTGTGGTGTTGGCTCCTCTCACGAGCTGCACCAGCGTCGGAGAAGGTTTCCGACGCTGGCGGGGATTGTGAGAGGAACCGCCGCGGCACTTTTAAACTTTAAAAAAAAACTTTGGCCGCAGCAAGCAAGCCCGCAGGAAGGGAAGGGGGGGGCCGACAAAGAAATGGACTCCAGCCACAGGATTGCAATAAGGGAAGGGAGGGGCATGGAACAGGCCAGACAGAACACAGTAAAAGAAGGGGGAGGGGCTGAACGGAGCAGGCCAGATCGCGGTAAGAGAAGGGAAGGGAGGGTGGGGAAAATGCTGCTACTGCTGCACAGGGACCTGGAGGGGAAGGGAAATACCACTGCTGCTTCAGCACAGGAAAGTGGAGGGGGGGGAAGGAGGGAAATGCTGTTGCTGCTGCACAGGGAAGTGGGATGGAAATGCTGCTGCACAGGGAAAAGGAGGGAAAGAATCACAGACAGACAGCGGGAGGGAGGGAGACAGAAAGAAAGGAAGAAAAACACAGGGGCAGGGAGAGGGACAGAAAGACAGACAGAGAAAGGGGGCCAGGGAGAGAGAGAGACAGCGGGAGGGAGAGAGACAGAAAGACAGACAGAGAGACAGAAAGACAGACAGACACCGGTTAATGTAATGGGCTTAATGACTAGTTCAATATATTTGTATTAAAAAAAACAACCACAAACTACTGGGATAGTAGTTAGAGCTACAGCCTCAACACTCTGAGGTTGTGGGTTCAAACCCCACACTGCTCCCTGTGACCCTGGGCAAGTCACTTAATCCTCCATTGCCCCAGGTACATTAAGATTGATTATGAGCCCACCAGGACAGACAGGGAAAATGCTTGAAGTACCTGTATGTAAACTGCTTTGAGTGTGGTTGTAAAACTACAAAAAGGCGATATACAAGTCCCAATCCTTTGCCCAATCCAAAAAAAATAAAAATCACAGGATTATGTCATAGCACTAGCCACAACTCAAAAAGAGAATGTATATAGCTAGGAAAAACAGATGTCTCCTGAGAATATGAACAAGTGCTGTTAACCAAAAGACAACAACTCTGTATAGCAGGGGTGTCCAACCTGTGGCCCGAGGGCCGCATGCGGCCCCGTGAAGTATTTTGTACGGCCTCAGTCGAGGGCAATGCAGTGTTTTCCTCTACTGCTCCCGGGTGTTTACCGTCTTGCCGGCTCCCTCCTCTGTCTTGCTGCAGTGTTTGCGCGGCCCCAGAAACATTTTTATCGACCAATGCGGCCCAGGGAAGCCAAAAGGTTGGACACCCCTGCTGTATAGCCAGTGTCCATACAGGTAACAAAGCTAAGAAGCCAACTAGGAGAGGTGAGAGGGCTATGAGAATATATGCTTGCTATACTTGGAGAATACCTGCTGCAGGTGGGTAATTTTGCTTTCACCAAAGACAAGCAAGTATGATAATTTTCACATTTGGAACTCCCAAGCTGCTAGGATTATGAGTCTATCAAAACCCTAAGGAGTTGGAAGGAAAGTTGTATCTAGGAAGTAAATACGTTTTGAAGAACTGCTAGCCCAGACCAACTCTCTTTTCTGGAGTTGTGTTGTAAACAGTACCAAGAGGTGAAAGTATGGACTGAGTACCAAGCGGCTGCCTTGCAAATGTCCTCAATAGCTACCAAGGCAGCCATCACTCAGACTTTGTGCTGTTACATGGCCTTGCAGTGTCAGCTCAGCTTGAGCATATATGAAGGTTATACAGTCCACTATCAAAGTGGAGATGGTTCTTTTGGTATTGGGAACTCTGAGTCTGTTAGTATCAAAAGTTAGAAAAGGCTGGGAGGAACCTATGAGGTTTAGTGCAGTCTAGGTAGAATGCAAGAGCATTTTTGCAGTCCAAGGGTATGTAAAGCTGCCTCATCTGGATTGGAATGTGGCTTTCAAAAGACAACAAGTAGAACTATGGAGGACTGGTTGAGATAAAACCTAGATTACTTTAGGCAGGAAGTCTGAATGAGTTTGAAGGACTACTCAGTCATGGTAGAACCTCATATAGGGTGGATAAGATACTAGTGCTTGAAGCTCACTCCTCCAGGGGGCAGACATGAATGCTATGAGGAAATCAACTTTCCAGGTGAGAAATTTGAGAGCAGGTTAAGAGTGGCTCATAGGGAGGCTTCATTAGAGTAGACAGTATGACACAGGTCCCAAGCCACAGGTGGAGGCTTGACAGGTTGTTTACTGTAGAAAGTTATTTCATGAATCTAGATACCAAGGGATGAACAGAAAGAGGTTTATTGTCCAAGAAAGCATGAAACGCACCAATGGCATTGAGATATACTCAAACCGAGTTGGTCTTGAGGCCTGAATTAGAGAGATGAAGAAGGTAGTTCAGAATGGACAGGAATGAACATGACACATATCACAAGCACAGAATCTAGTTCCACTTGAAATAACATTGTTGAGTGGAAGGTTTTCTGAATACTTGAATACCTCAGAGACTGCCTCAAAAAGGAAGTTTGAAGGTATTCACTTGTTCAGTGAAAAAACAATGCTGCTAGTGCTAACGAGGGAGAGTTTGAGTTTGGGTGGAGAAGATATCTGTCATTTTGTGTCAGAAGCATTGGGGACAGCTGTAAGCAGAATGGGTCTTGAGTCAAGAGGAAACCAAGGCTGATGTGGCAAGCATGGCACTATAAGGATCATTGTAGCCTGCTCTTGGAAAACTTTGAGTAAAGTCTTCCCGATGAGAGGTAACATAGAAACATAGAATATGACAGCAGAAAAGGGACACTGGCCCAAGTCTGCCCACTCTTAGAACCCTCCCTTCCTAAGCACTTCTTCGAAGTGAACCCACATGCTTATCCCATTTTTTCTTAAAATCGAGCATGTTGTTCACCTGAAGTGAAAGATTATTCCAATGATCAACCACCCTTTCGGTAAAGAAGTACTTCCTAGTGTCACCATGAAATCTCCCACCCTTGATTTTTAACTGATGCCCTTTTGTTGCCGTAGGTCCTGTAAGGAAAAAGATGTCTTCTTCTACCTCAATACCGCCAGTAACATATTTGAACGTCATTATCATGTCTCCCCTCTCTCTGCGTTCCTCGAGAGAGTATAGCTGCAACTTACCCAGATGTTCTTATGGGAGATCCTTGAGGCCTGAGACCATCCTAGTGGCCATTCGCTGAACCGACTCCATTCTCAGCACATCCTTTTGATAATGTGGCCTCCAGATGAGGATAATATTCCAGATGAGGT
Organism: Geotrypetes seraphini; assembly: GCF_902459505.1. Classification (NCBI taxonomy): domain Eukaryota; kingdom Metazoa; phylum Chordata; class Amphibia; order Gymnophiona; family Dermophiidae; genus Geotrypetes; species Geotrypetes seraphini. The sequence goes on along the minus strand of NC_047095.1, from coordinate 15,014,229 downwards.
CTTACCATGGACCTGTACAATGGCATTATAATTTCGGGCTTCCGGCTGACAAAAGCTTCTACGGATGCAACCCAGCATTTGTCTAGCCTTGGATGATGCTTTCTCTACTTGAATGGCAGACTTCATATCTTCACTGATGATTACGCCTAGGTCCCGTTCTGCAATAGTTCTTGCTAAGGTCTCACCATTCAAGATGTAAGTTCTCTGTAGATTTCCGCTGCCAAGGTGCATAACCTTACACTTTTTGGCATTAAAACTCAGTTGCCAAGTTGCGGACCATTGTTCTAGTAAGTGTAGGTCCTGCGTCATAGTGTCTGGCATGGTGCTTTTAACCACTATGTTGCACAGTTTAGTGTCATTGGCAAATAATACAAATTTACCTCGAAGTCCCTGAGGCAGGTCCCGTACAAAGATGTTAAATAGGATTGGACCAAAGACCAAGCCCTACGGCACTCCACTGATCACTTCCGACGTTACAGAGGGAGTACCATTGACCACCACCCTCTGGAGTCTGCCACTGAGCCCGTCTTTAACCCATGCAGTCAATGTTTCTCCTAGTCCCAATGAACTCATCTTGTTCAATAACCTGTGGTGTGGGACACTATTAAAAGCCTTATTGAAGTCCAAATACATGACATCCAGGGACTCTCCCATATCTAGCTTTTTCGTTACCCAGTCAAAGAAGCTGATTAGATTGGATTGGCAGGACCTTCCCTTTGTAAATGCATGCTGGAGGGGATCCCTCAGCCTCTCGTCGCTCAGGATCGTATCTAATTTGTGATTAATCAACGTTTCCATAAGTTTACAACATTTCGCCATCCTCGTCCAATCCATCATCCTCTCCAAACTTGACTACTGCAATGCCATTTACTTATGCCTAACAAAAAATGTCTTCAAAGACTCCAGCTTATCCAGAATAATAATAATAATAATAACTTTATTCTTCTATACCGCCATAATCTTACGACTTCTAGGCGGTTTACAGTCAAGGATGCTGGACATTCAGTGCAATACAATATGCAGATATTCAGAGGGAATAAAGAGGGCAGAGACCTTAAGAAGGCAATAGTATAGAATACAATTTGCTGATCAAAATATAAGATGTACATTTTAAGCAACGTAAAATTGCGATTAGATGAAGATAACAGATTATATATATCACAGTGATGTAAAATCAGGGGGATAATTGATGGGGGAGAGAGAGGGGAGAACGGGTCAATTGTTTAGGTATTTCTGGAATAGGTATGTTTTTAGGCGTTTCCTAAATTCCCCGTAAGTAGTGGGCGAGAGCAGTTGGTCTAAGTCTTTGCCACATAAGGCTGCTTGGTGGAAGAGAATACTGCAGCCAAGTTGATCTTTGCAAAATGCAAATCTGACCATGTCTCCCCACTCCTGTCCAATCTTCACTGGCTCCCGGTGATTTCCAGAATCCATTTCAAATACTCCTGCCTGGCTTTTAAGATCATTCACGGCATCCTTCCTCCCCTAATCCCACTATCCTTTAACTCCTCGAGTCCTGACTCCACCAGACCCACCCAAAGATATAAACTATCCTTCCCCTCTCTACGCGGTATTCTCTATGCAGGTAAACTGGGAAAATCTCTTCACTTCAAAATCACAGGTCTCTGGAACGACCTTACTATCCCGTTGCGGAACCTGGACTCTCTCCAACTATTCCGCAAGCAACTGAAAACTTGGCTCTTCTCTAACATGTAATTCTATTTTCTCCCTTACTCTTCCATTCTATCTATAAGCTCATGTAAACCTTTTCCTTTCTCTTCTTATATTTTAAGTTCTTGGAGAGGATGCGGTATATAAACTTAAGGTTTAGTTTAGTTTATTGATGTGAGACTTACCGGTCTGTAATTTGCAGTCTTCGACTTGCATCCCTTTTTGTGGAGCAGAATGACGTTAGCTGTTTTCAAGTCCAGTGGGATTCTTCCCGTGCTTAGTTTGATTATAGCGATGTTTAGCATTGTAATAAGAGCTTCTAGAAGTAAAGAAGTATCCTCAAAGACAGTTAAGATGTCTATATTTCAGATAAAGTTGTCATAATTTCTGTATGTTTCTTGATTTTATCTGCAGATTTCTCAATTCTCTCTCAAACAGATCATTGCCCTTGCAGGGGAGATTGGAAAGTCACTCCTGTATTGAAGTTTTGCGATCTGAGACGCACAGCCAGGCCAACCTACACATTGCTATGGCTACCACAGATGTTCTTAAGAAACATCAAATGTATTAAAAGCAGCCATGAACTTTCTAGTTGTAAATAAGTTCAAGCAATCCAATAAAAGCAAGTCTCTGTTTTTCATCTTTGTGAAGGTGAAGAATCCCAGGGTATACCATAAGAAACCTCTGCTGAAAATTCTGGTAAGTCTTCCACTGAGTGGATGGAGATGTCAGAGTCAGATTCCTCAAAGGATCATCATCTACGTGGAATATTAGATGTTTCCTGTGATCCTGAAAGATGGGGATGTGAAGATATACCTCCGTCAAATCCAGAGAGGCAAGGAATTCTCCCAGAGCCACCACTGCTATAAGAGAACAGACTGTCTCCATGTGAAAGTGGGGGACCTTTAAGGCCTCGTTTACTGACTTCAAATCTAGAATGGGCCTCCAATGTTTGGTGCCTTTATTGGGCACTATGACGTATAAAGAGTATCTGCCTAAACCCAATTCTTCTTCGGGGAACTGGTTCTATGGCATGAATGTCCAAGAATTGTTGCACTGTCACTCGGACTCTGGCCTCCTTCTCCGGTCGTCCGGATGGGGAGTCAAGGAACAGATCTGGAGAGTCATGGGATATGAGGTAATGTCTTTTTATGGATTAAAAATTTGTTGAAAGACAGAAAACAGAGTAGGTTTAAGTTCCCCAGGAATCTGTGCAGGGACCGCTGCTTTTTAACATATTTATCAATGATCTAGAGATGGGAATAACTAGCGAGATAATTAACTTTAGTAATGACACAAAGTTGTTCAAAGTTGTTAAATCACTAGAGGATTGTGAAAAATTGCAAAAGAACCTTGTTAGACTGGCAATTCTTATGGGAATCAAAATGGCAAGATGACATTTAATTTATTTATTTAAAATATTTATAATCCGCTTAAAAAAAAACAAAACTAAGCAACTTACAATCTTACATTCACAGTATCTTTAGACACTACCACAGTCATTTACAAAACAATACTTTAAAATTCTAACTTCCCACCCGGAAAACATATTGCACTGATCCCATATCTTCCATTGCCAAGTCCAACATTCCCAAGAAGTATGTTTTGAGCATTTTCCTAAACTGAAGTACATTTTCACAAAATCGTATTGCCCCGGTATTCCATTCCATAGAACGAGACCCACAATTGAAAAGCAAGATTTTCAATGTTTTCCAAGTATCCATTAACATTTTATTTTCCCTATATCTCCTAGGCATGTTAATACTTGGAACATGAACTAAATTCAAAGGGAACAAAAGGCGCCATTCCAAGTATAACCAATTTGGTGCATTGTCTATGAGTTCTGGGAGGATCCAATACATACCCTGATGTAAAATATAGGCTTGATGGTACCTATAAAAATTTGGAAAATTTACCCCACCATATATTTAAAATGGAACGAGCAATAGCAATACAAAGAGGGACATATACTAACTTTATAAAAATATGGGGGCCATTGGCAAAATATTGTGGTGAATAGTCATTAATTCTTCTCTTCTCCTTTTCTTTTTTAGCACACTAAAGGGGGGAGGGAGTTGGGAACAATTTTACATAATATGTTATATTATGTTATATAATATGTGTATATTCCTATTAAAATGTGATAAAGGATGGGTGGTAGGGGGGTTATTGCATCACTAGATTTTATGTGATAGATATTAATGTGCTATTGTGTAATAATTTGTATAATATATTCTTCTGTGCACTTGCTGTTCAATTTGAAAACGAATAAAGAATTATTTAAAAAAAAAAAAAAGAAAAGCAAGATTTTCTCGTATTTGCCCTAAGAATAAAGCAATGCAAATTGAGTTCTGAATTTTACTAATCAAGAACCAAATTACAGGGCTACCATACTATAGATTCCTCAGTATTAACACAAAAAAATCTCAGATGCCAGCTGGAACAGAGTAGTTGATGTTTACAGTTTTGGATAACTAACACTAAAAATATTTTGTTGATTACAAGTATTTTTATGAGGTGTTTGTACATTGGAAAGTGGGTGGGAGAAAATAAGTCTTGTCTTTATTCTATTAAGTATATTCTGTTGTAATGATATTAATTTATGTAAATGCATCATCTTTTGTGCACAATTGAAGTTTTAAAAATGAATAAAGAATATTAAAAAAAAAAGGGAGCCTTAGTGCAAAATATAGATAGTAAATATAAATATACACATTTTGATCTCTAAATTGAAAATAAAATCATTTTTCCTACCTTTGTTGTCTGGTGATTTCATGAGTCTCTGGTTGCACTTTCTTCTTCTGACTGTGCATCCAATATTTCTTCCCTTCTTTCAGTCTCCTGTATGCTTCCTCTCCTCCAGACCTCATTCTCTCCCCCAACTTTTTCTTTCTTTCTCCCTGCCCCCTTCTTTCTTTCTGTCTCCCTGCCTCCCTTTCTCTCTCTCTCTCTCTCTCCATGCCCCCTTTCTTTCTTTCTCCCTGCCCTCCCCCAAGCCACTAGATTTGCCACCGCCGCCATCGGGGAACAGGCCCTCAAGCCACTAGGTTTGCCACCACCATCGGGGAACAGGCCTCCAAGCCACCGCTGCCCCAAGCTCTCCCTGCAGAAGCGTCGCGCTAACTAGCATTCGCATCCCTGACATCAATTTTGAAGTCGGAGAGGAGTTCCGGGCCGGCAGGCAGCGGTCCGACGCTTCTGCAGGAAGGATGGTGGAGGATGTTGGGGAGAGGAAGGCTGACCGGGACGGCAACACGAGTCTGTCACAGAGCCCGGGATGGGCTCTGCTATTGACTCATGTTGCCTTCCTGATCTACCGGTCGATCGCGATCGACATATTGGACAACCCTGGCCTAGACATAGCTTTGGCTATCTTTAGAGAGTCTTCAGGTGACTCCCACTGGTCAGTGTCTAAGGAGGTGATGTCTAGATGAGTAGGAATAAAGGTTGTCTGTGCATTAGGGCCACATGTAATGAAGCACTGCAAAGACGAGGGCTGCTGAGAATTGCACTTCAAAGTAGAGAGTGTGTCAGAATTGACGTGGGAAACAGATGCTGAATTGAAAAGATGACACCCTGAAGGACATCACAGTGATCCACTTCCACTCCTGTCTCCTGGACCCTCTCAGGGGTCCCCAATCATCCACAGACACTAACAGCCAACATGGTATGAGGTGGAGACACCTTCTTAGGAGAAGGATCCCCCTCAGTATTTTCGAGCTGAAGTGATCCCATCAGGGATCTCCAATCATCCAGACACAGAAGAGCCATGTGGCAATAAAGGCATGGAAGGAAACTTCCACTCATCCCAGTTCTGCCCTAAAGGGTCACCATCACTAGCAGTCAACATGATATAAGAACATAAGAAGTTGCCGCTGTTGGGTCAGACCAGTGGTCCATCGTGTCCAGCAGTCCGCTTCCGCGGCGGCCCCCAGGTCAAAGACCAGTGTCATGAGACCAGCCCTACCTGCATACGTTCCGGTTCAGCAGAACTTGTCTAATTTTGTCTTGAATCCCTGGAGACACCTTATTGGGAGAAGGATCCCTCTGAGGTGAAGCCGGCACACCCTTAGGAAGAACAGTGTTTTTCAGTCCAGCTTTCCATAAAAGGCTGACAAAATTGGAAAAGCCTTGCATCAGAGAACCTGAGGTTCCTTGTATGACTCCGGACTGGGGAATAGTAGTTTTGTCCACCACCACACCCTTGTGCTTCTCCCCTTCACTGCTCAGACCATCTGAACAGGATCTCTTCCTCTTAAGATTGAATCTTCTGGGATTTCGGGAATTCCAAGACTCGAAGCGCTTGCCCCTTCCTCGTACCCCCTGTGGCATGTAGAACATGGCCGCTCCTCAACTGGTAAGTCTGCACAATAAATGCAAGATCTGAGGCTAGATCTCTAGGCAAAACAAGTTGTTTTGAGGCAAAAAGGGAAGTTTAAAAAAATATTGCTAAAAAACCATCAAAGATGGCTGATGGCAGAAAATTTGCACCAAAGGCAGGCCAGTTGAGCTAAACAAAAAAAATTTTTTTTTTAAATAGCAATTTTAGTGTTTTGGAGGAGGGGGAACCTAATCCTAACTTCAGAAACCCTTAAAAATAAAGTTTTCAGTCCCACCCACCCCCCACACCCAAATTTCCCCCTAAGGGAATAATGGGAGTACTCACTGTGACTTCTGGTGTCTGTCAACTCTTAGCAGTTCGCCTGCAGGGAAAGGATTTCTGCCTCAAAGAAAGCCAGTACAAGTCCTCAGATGGAGATCCTTGGTTCTGCTGGTCTGGCAGACACTGACCATGGACTCCCACATCAGAAAATTCACATCGTGTTGGGGGAGGGGGGAATAAACGTCACAGCCAGCTCCCTGATATCCAGAGAGTTGTTACACAGGAGCCCCACAGCCTGTGCTCAAGCCTTTGATGAAACAACAGACAAGCAGCTCTCAAGGGAACAGACCCCGAGCTCCGGAAGTGACAAAGCAAGCTGGCTCCACAGGTACTTATAGAGATTGGCCTGGGAGCTGCAATCCACCCAGACAGGACTGCGTCCTTTCCCCAGCAGTGTAAGCCCAAGAATGGGGACCTCCAAGCACCAAACCCATGCAAAAAAATCTGAAGATCGACAGCAAAAATACCCAAAAAGAACAAAAAGAAGCAGAACACACCTTTTGAGTTCACTTGCAGAAGGGAAAAATGAAGAGGGAGCTGTTCTCTACTACGAAGGGGAGGAGTTCAAGATCTTAAAGTGACACCCTTCTGCAAATTCATGATTAGTGGGAATTAATAGCTAAAGTACGGACTCCTGTGTATATGTAACAAAAAGAAATCTTATGTGCCTTAGCTTTCATACATGGTATGTTTCTTGAAACTCGAGGCATCGAAGAGGAAGAAGTCTTGAAGCCCAATGATCAATGCCCTTATGTAGTTGCACTAATATCAATGCTGATGTAACAGGTGTTTGAGCTTCGGGATATTTATGCCGATAAGGTACCAAAGAGTTTCTCAAATTTAAGTTTGTGGGTTTGAAGTGACCTCTTTTGCATACACTGACAGAGGACATAGGAAATGTCCCAATATTCAGGACCAAGGTACAGGATGCACCAGTTATGCAGATCAGAGCCTGAAATGGTCCTATATGCATCAAGAGCATTTTTTGAACCTGATAAGTACCGATTTTGATACGGAGGGAAAAATGGCTGATGTAAAGTCAAAGAGCTCAATGGCCAGGGAAGCTCGAGTAGAAATTAATCTGAAAAGCATCACATGCTCGCAGGGAGAAAAAAGGGCTCGAAGTGACCCAAAGGCCAAAAAACAAAGGTAACAGAAATTAGCTAAACTCAGTAAAAGTAAAAAGAACACAAAGGAAATAAAGAATTATGACAAAAAAAAGAGAAATATTGACAGGAAGGCTCTCAAAAATCGAAAATGTTTGACGTGCTGAGAAAAACACTGAAAAGAGAGCTTATCAGCTCCAGATTATATGATGAACTGATGGTCCCACAAGCCATCATCAGCAGGAAGATACCAGCACATGCACTGCCTTAAAAAAATTTAAAGTGACACTGCACTTGATATGTGTCCATTCTGGGTTCCGTAGATGATGTCACTCACATGTCCTTGGAGAACATCAGCACCACACCTGGGCCGAAGTACCAACAAAATTCTTATTACAAGCTACAATAAACAAACCTTCTCCCAAACACCATCACCTATATTATAATATAGCTAGAAATGACACACGTCAAATGAAAAACCAACAGCAGGGAGAGCATGTGGCTATGAACGCGTGGTCATATAATAAGGTAATATCATTCTCATTTTGTCAATAAATGCTACTATGGTCCTAATCACAATTGCTAATTTCAGCTGAAAAATTACTGAACAGGCATCATACAGACTTTATGGTATATGGCATAAGTGCATTTAAAAGTGTTCATAACTGTCTTATAAATACCATTTTCATTTGTTTTGAGCAGTTGCTTGCTTTCCTCGAGTTTCTGAATTGTTGTACCCAACTGCTCTTGTAGTTTACACACCTAAAACAGGAAGAGAAAAAAAAAGAAAGAAAAGAAAATGTAATGATACTCAAAATTACATATAAATTAAAATGATATTAAAATGGCCTAAAATAACCCTGAGGAAAGATTAGGTTCTTACCTCAGTAATCTTTCTAGTAGACATACACATTATTCCTGAACCTTTGGGTAGTCAATCTGTTCCCATGAGAATTCCTGTAGAGAGCCTCATTAGCAATTTTTTTTACTCCACTTCCAATCTCTCTGGGCTTTCTCCAATTCTCCAGTTCGTACCAAAGCAGATGGTCAGCCCTAAAGAGGAAATAGAATAAGGAGGGGTACGAGGACTCTCCCAGAGAAAACATATCTGTATCAGGTCGATAGCCTGTAGGCAGTTTTTCTTGTTTTGCTTGGAGAGTGCTACTACATCTGGGGAGCTCAGCCACAGCCCTCTTTTTGCAGTATTTCCAGGCGGGTCATTTGGACTGTTGTTTTTTTTTTGTTGTTGTTTTTAAATCTTTATTTATTGGATTATTCATTACAATACCTTAGTAACAAACATTCATGAATGAACACAAAAAATGCAAATGTAAATTCCCTACAAGGAACAACAAAATATTTAAGGAAACTAATCAATCATATCCTAGTCCACATTATTGCTGATCGCCAGTATTTTAAAATAAATCATCAAATCAATTCTTTCTATCTACTATCTAGGAACAGGCAACTCGACCGCAACCAAAGTCAAGGGTTCAATCTTGGGCAGAGATACAACCAACCAGTCACACGGCTCCAGTCATAGAGGGGTCTCCCATAATCAATACTCCTTGCATTAGGACTGAACCTGTGGCTACCGGTAGTCTTGAGGAGTCTGCTGTGGTCAACATCTCTGGTACCACTTTAACTCATTCACAACTGCAATTGTTAAACAAAGGCTTATCCTTTGTTCCTACTACTTCTTTTGATTTATTTACTATTCACAGGGATATAGCCCGTTTTGTTAGGAGCTTACAAATCAAATTATTTTTTACAGGATAAGATAATATTAATGATGAGTCTTTATTTCATGCTAAGTCATAGAAACATAGAAATAGACGGCAGATAAGGGCCCACGGCCCATCTAGTCTGCCCACCCTAATGTCCCTCCCCTACCTTTGCCCTGTGAATAGATCCCATGTGCCGATCCCATTTGGCCTTAAAATCAGGCATGCTGCTGGCCTCAATCACCTGTAGTGGAAGACTATTCCAGCGATCAATCACTCTTTCAGTGAAAAAGAATTTCCTGGTGTCACCTCGTAGTTTCCCGCCCCTGATTTTCGACGGATGCCCTCTTGTTGTCGTGGGACCCTTGAAAAAGAAGATATCTTCCTCCGCCTCGATGCGGCCCATAAGATACTTGAATGTCTCGATCATGTCTCCCCTCTCTCTGCGCTCCTCGAGCGAGTATAGCTGTAATTTGTCAAGCCATTTTTCGTATGGAAGATCCTTGAGTCCCGAGACCATCCGGGTGGCCATTCTTTGCACCGACTCCAGTCTCAGCACATCCTTGCGAAAATGCGGCCTCCAGAATTGCAAACAGTATTCCAGGTGGGGCCTCACCATGGATCTATACAATGGCATAATGACTTCCGCCTTACGACTGACGAAACCCCTTCGTATGCAGCCCATGATTTGTCTTGCCTTGGACGAAGCCTGTTCCACTTGATTGGCAGACTTCATGTCCTCACTGACGATTACCCCCAAGTCTCGTTCTGCTACCGTTTTTGCTAGGATCTCGCCATTAAGGGTATAAGACTTGCATGGATTTTGGCTGCCCAGGTGCATAACTTTGCATTTTTTGGCATTGAAGTTGAGTTGCCATGTCCTAGACCATCGCTCCAGTAGGAGTAGGTCGTGCATCATGTTGTCGGGCATTGAATCTTCGTCTGTTGTGCATTTGCCCACTACATTACTCAGTTTGGCGTCATCGGCAAATAATGTTATTTTACCTCGAAGCCCTTCTGCCAAGTCTCTTATAAAGATGTTGAATAGGATTGGGCCCAAGACTGAGCACTGTGGTACTCCACTAATCACCTCCGTCGTTTCGGAGGGGGTGCCGTTCACCACCACCCTTTGGAGCCTACCTCCAAGCCAGCTCCCAACCCATTTCATCAATGTGTCACCTAATCCTATAAAACTCATCTTGCTCAGCAACCTGCGGTGTGGTACGCTATCGAATGCTTTGCTAAAGTCCAGGTACACGATGTCCAGGGACTCCCCAATATCCAGCTTCCCGTCACCCAGTCAAAGAAGCTGATCAGGTTAGATTGGCATGATCTCCCCTTAGTAAATCCATGTTGTCGGGGATCCTGTAGATTCTCCTCATCCAGGATCTTATCCAATTGGTGTTTGATTAGAGTTTCCATTAGTTTGCTCACTATCGATGTTAGACTCACTGGTCTGTAGTTTGCTGTCTCCATCTTTGAGCCTTTCTTGTGGAGTGGAATGACGTTAGCCATCCTCCAGTCCAACGGGACGCTGCCTGTACTAAGGGAGAGGTTGAAGAGCGCGGACAGTGGTTCTGCCAAGACATCACTCAGCTCCCTAAGCACCCTGGGGTGCAGGTTGTCCGGCCCCATTGCTTTGTTAACCTTGAGCTTTGACAGCTCACCGTAGACACTGCTGGGCATAAACTCAAAGTTACTAAACAGGTCAACTGGGCCAACCTTTGTCTGTAGCTGAGGGCCGAGCAGAAGTATTCATTTAATAGTTGGGCTTTTTCCGAATCCTTTTCCACATAGTCTCCGTCTGGATTCCTAAGACGTACAATCCCACCTGAGTTTTTTCTTCTATCACTGATATACCTGAAGAAGGATTTATCTCCCTTCTGGATGTTCTTTGCTAGAGACTCCTCCATGTGGAATTTAGCCTCCCTGACTGCTGTTTTGACGGCTTTTGATTTGGTCAGGTAGTCTGCTCTAGAGTCCTGCTTCACTGATTGTTTGTAAGAGATGAATGCTTTTTTCTTCTCCTTGATCAGGTCTGAGATCTCTGCAGTAAACCACTGTGGCTTATTGTTCCTTCGCCGTTTACTTACTGATTTTACATAGCGGTTTGTTGCTTCTTGTATGGTTGCTTTCAAAGTCGACCACATGTCTTCCACGTTATCGGTTTCTTCTTGGCTTTGTAGCGCCTGGTGAACGAAGTCTCCCATTTCTTTGAAATTTGTGTCCTTGAATTTGAGGACTTTGGTTAGTGTAGTAGATTTAGTGAAACCTTTCCTGATATTGAAGCATACCATGTTGTGGTCACTGGAGGCCAATGTGTCGCCCACCGAGACCTCTGTGACACTTTCTCCATTGGTAAGTATCAGGTCCAGTATTGCCTGATCCCTTGTCGGTTCCAACACCAGTTGCCTGAGGCTTGCTCCTTTCATAGAGTTTAATAGCCTCCTGCTGCTGCCGGAAGCAGAGGTAAGTGTAACCCAATCCACATCAGGCATGTTGAAGTCACCTAGCAATACTGTGTCCCCACGCAAGGTGATATTTTCTATATCTTCGATTATTTCCATATCCAGGTCATCCTGTTGTCTTGGGGGGGTCTGTAAATTACACCAAGATACAAGCATTTGTCCTTCCCTCTGGCCAAATTAACCCAACGGGATTCCCCAGTATACTGGACATCTGAGATTCTCGTGACCTTAATGTCATCTTTAGTATATAATGCTACACCTCCTCCCATCCTGCCCTCTCTGTCCTGGCGAAGCAAGTTGTAACCCGGTATGACCATGTCCCACCCGTGGGAGTCTGTGAGCCAGGTTTCGGATATCGCCACCACATCCAGGTCGGCATTCCTTATTTCTGTTTCCAATTCCAGGATCTTGTTTCCTAAACTGTGTGCGTTGACGTACATAGCCCTCCATGTTGTATTTTTGTTACGTCTCAGTGGGGATATTCCTGCTTGAGCTACTTGAACACCTTTAGCATTGTTTGTGTTATTTGTGCTTTCCTGAGGCCCAGAACCACAATGTGTACTCCCCATATACCCAGAACTACAGTGTGTACTCCCCCTAGACCCGGAATTACAATGTGACCCATAAATATGATGTGACCCTACTCCCGACTCAAAAGTGTATGCACTCACACCTGACCCAGACCTAGAATTTCGGTGACTACTTTCCTCAGCCTCAAAAATGTATTGGCATTTTAGTTCGCCAGGTATGTTGTTTGTGCCTGTACCCTCCCCCGACTTACCTAGTTTAAAGCCCTGTGGAGTAGGCGGGCTAGGCGGTGTCCAAGGACATTCTTCCCTCTTCTGGTTAGGTGTAGCCCGTCGTGTCCATGTAGTCCTTGCAATGCTTCTCCATGGTGCAGAAACCCGAAGTTCATCTCCTTGCACCATCCTCGCAGCCAGTCGTTCGCCCTCTGTATTCGATCCTCTCTGGCTCTGCCCTTGCCCCTCACTGGGAGAATCGAGGAGAAGACTACCTGCGCATCCATCCTCCTCAGCTTCTCCCCCAGGGCCCTGAAGTCTTCAGGTATGCTGTCCGGGCTGCTCCTTGCGGTGTCGTTGGTTCCGACGTGGATTAGAACCATGGGGAAGTGGTCTCGGGGCTTGATGAGTCTGTCAATGCAAGCAGTTACATCCCGGATCCTGGCCCCTGGCAAACAGCAGACCTCTCTTGATTGTAGGTCTGGTCTGCAGATTGGTCCCTCGGTGCCCCTCAGCAGCGAATCTCCGATGACCACCACTCTGCGCTTCTTAGGGGTGGGCTGTACTGTTGATTCCGGAGCTGGAACCGTCTGCTGAACAACTACTTGTAGCTCTTTCTCCAGACCATCCTGTAGCAGCTGATATCTGTTCCTAAGGGTGATATGAGGTGTCGATGTAGAGCTGTCCTGTATGGGAGAAAAAGAGACAGAGTTAGGTCCTCTGCGTTTTCTTGTGGAGGAAGTCACCAGCTGCCAGGAGTAAGCATCTCCATGGGTCCCGATGGGTTCCTCCTGGTGCCCTTGACTCTCATATTAAGGTATTCCGTGATTTGGTCCTCAGAGATGTTGACAATCTGCAGATCTCCTCAGCTCATCGGAGATTTAGCAATCTTACTCGTGCCCAATATGAGGCCCTCCAGTCGCTAAGATCCAATTCGGAATTGGATATAAAACCTGCAGACAAGGGAGGAGCCGTTGTTGTTCAGTCCAAAGCACAGTACTTGTCTCAAATTCAAGCTCATGTGTCTAATACATCTTGGTACACTAAACTTGACACTGATCTTTCTCCTTCTCTTCAAGCGGACATTAATAAGGCGGTTTATGCTGCTTTTGCTGATAATTTAATCACCAAAAAAGAAGTCAAATTTTTGACCCAGACTCCTACTCATGTTCTGTACCTAAAATACATAAGACCTTGGACAACCCTCCAGGTAGACCCATTGTTTCTTTACATGGGACCATCTTGGAACCTTTATCCAAAATGGTTGACCATTTTCTCAAGCCTGTAGTTGCTCAGGCTAAGTCTTTCATTCTGGATACAACACATTTTCTTACCAAGATTAGATCCATTGAGGTTCACCATACTGATTTGCTGGTTGTCATGGATCTGGAGGCTCTATACAGCAACATCCCTCAAGCGGAAGCCCTGAACATCGTATATCAAAACCTGATGTCCTTGCCTAGTGACAATCGTATACCTCCTTCATTTTTGATGACTCTGTCTGCGTTTGTATTGCAAAAAAATTTTTTTGAAACGCATGGACAATTTTATCCCCAGACCCATGGCATCGCCAAGGGCATGGCAATGGCTCCTAGTGTTGCCAACTTGTATGTCACCAATTTTGAAGTAACATCTCTTTATTCCTCCTCATGGATGTCATCTATACGTATATGGCTTCGCTTTATAGATGATGTGTTCCTGATATGGACCGATTCTGCGGAAAAATTCAATGAATTTTTATTTTGGCTCAATACTCGACACCAACTTGAAATTTTCTGCCATTACCAATAACGTGTCAGTTACTTACCTGGATACTGTAGTTACCAAATTATCTGGTAAATTGACTACCTCTGTATTCAGGAAGCCTACAGATCGCAACACATATCTTCACTATTCCAGCTGTCATCCGCCCCGGCTTAAACAGTCGCTTCCAGTGAGTTAGTTCCTGAGAATTCGGCGCATTTGTTCTACCACGGCTGAATTCAAAGTCCAAGCTAAACTATTATCTCAACGTTTCAAAAATCGGGGCTATCCTGACTGGACTATCAGGCATGTGTATTTGAGGGCTCGTTATGCTAATCATGAACTTTTGCTTAAACCTGTGCACACTGTATCTTCGGACCGTCAAGTGTGTGTGATTTCTTACTCTGATCAGGCCCAGCAAGTTGCTAAGATCATCAGAAAACACTGGCACATATTGGGTTTCCATTCTGTTTTTCATGATGCTCCTCGTATGGCATTTTCCCATCCTAAGAATTTAAAAAATCTATTGTCATCTAATAAGATGGATAATGCCAATGTTACAGGTTGCCACCAGGTTTGTGGACATTGCAACATGTGCCAAAATACATTATCTCTGGCCAGTTGGCAGCACCCTCAAACCCACCGTGAATACCAGCTCAGAAGTTGAACCACATGTGATTCCCAGTGGGTTATTTATGTCATCATTTGCCCCTGTGAATTAATCTATGTAGGACGTACTTGTAGGAAGATCAGGACACGTTTAACTGAGCATAAGAGCAGAATCAATTCGGCTGTGACATCTGCTCCGCTCGTTCCTCATTGTCTGGAGAAGGGCCATGATTTTCACGAGCTTACATGGTTTATATTGGAACAACTACCTGGGTCTTTTAAGGGTGATAAAATGGCCCATCTTCCGCTTCGTGAACAATTTTGGATTTTCCACCTTCATTCTGTATACCCTGAAGGACTTAATGATTGTATGGAGTGGAATACGATCATTTAGCTCATGACCCCTCCCCCTGTGTCTTGATTGGCTGTTGCTGTTCATGACGTTGCTGTTGTTCGGCTTTTTAGCGCGGCTGTGCGACCTTCTGTAAGGTCCAACTCCCCCCTGGCTGGCTCCTCGGTTCATCGCTTTGCATTCCATCTGAGAGTTCCTGAGGAAGGGACGTTAATCTCCCGAAACCGGACTTGGTTGAACCCGTCATCTGACATCCAGCTATTTTCAACTGTTCCATCTTACTCTGAAGATAAGTTGGTTATGACTTTCATTTTTGGTGGGAGCTCGCTGGGGAGGGTTCTTTGAGTGCGTTCTGCATCCTTCACATTGATTATTATCATCACCTGATTGTGGTTTATTACTTTTGTTTTGATTGATTTGATTTGCACACACGAGGCCACCAGTGATGGTGTGCAGGCAAAAGTATTGCAAGTTTTAGACGGTTGTCATCCTGGGGACCCTAGAGTGCAGTTTTGTGTTTTTTATTTGGGGGGGGGGTGCTGTAAGTTCTTACAGGCCTGTGACGGTAATCCCGAGCTACAAGGTTTTTGGCTCATCAGAAGATGAACGGTTAATTGGAAGTATGCTTAGGTAAGCGGTTGCGCTTTTGGTCAGGTGACCCAAAAAGGGGTATGGATGTCCATGTCCACACCCAGGCTCATCAGGGGATTAGCGGTTACTGAAAGTGAGCTCAGGTGAGCAAATATGCTTTGAGGCAGGTGACCCAGAATGGGTGCATGGTAGTTCATGCCTACCCCCTTGGCTCTAACTGACATGGGAGGGTCAGGGGCTATTTGTCAATAGCTCAATGTTTTGTAGCTCGGGATATGAAACAATTGTTAATTGTTTATTTAATTGTTTCCCAATAAACAAAGCTGTGGCCTGATTTTACCATCAATAAAGTATCTGTGGTCTATTGCTTGTAATCACTATAGCTAAGGTTATCTAAGGCCTTGGTTTATCAAAGATCGAGAAAGTATCAGTAAAGTGTAAGGGAAGTGGGGTGGGTTGGGTTATAGGGGTGCAACTCGACCATTCCAGATCCATATGTTAATGTTTCTTAGATCTCATTTTCCCATTTATCTCCAGATTTTTCTATTAAACACTAACCTCCTCCTCTTTCAGTCGAAGCAGATGTTTCATATCTTGCAGTTCTTGCTGCTCTCTGTTCAGCCTTTCTTCTTTTTCAGCCAATAGCTTCTCTTGTTGAACAGTCACTGTGTTTTTCAACTTCAATTTCCCCATTAGCGTTTTCAAATCACCTTGTAGCTTCTTAATAATCTCATTCGCCTATAAAACATTATTAAATCATATGATAAAAGATAATCTAGCAAAAATCTAGTGTCACTCTTTTTTTTTATATAAATCTTTATTCATTTTTAAAATCAAATCAACAAGTGCACAAAAATATATCATAAAGTAATTCCAATATAGCACTGTAATATCTAACACATAAAAACTAATAGTGTAAGATCCCCACCCACCCACCCTTCATCACATTCTCAACAAAATAAAATATACTATTTTATACAACATATTATATATAACATATCTTATTGAATTAAATCCACCCCCTTGAGTGTGCTAAATAGAACTAAGAAAGAAAAGGAAAAGAAAAGAATTGATGCCTATTCATCACAATATTTTTCTAATGGCCTCTTTAGTGAAGAGCCAAACACAAAGTTATGATATACAAGTCACATTGGTGAAATTACACAGTTATATACTGAATAACCAATTCCTGTTATTTGTGCAGTGGGTATTAAATGGCCAGGTTATCCACTAAGTGGGTGAATATCACCATTCTGTGGATAACTTTAAACACTGCCCTGGACTATCACAGGCCACAATCAAAAAACTCCCTAAAACTCAATTTTTTGTGTAAAAGCATTTATATAACTGTAAAAGTGGATATATGTCAACCTGTCAAGTAGTATTTGTATCGTATGTTGTGTCGTTAAGTCATTTATTTTATAGAAACGGCCTAGGTTTTATGCAGTGGATATGTTTTAAAGATAAATACATTTTCAATGCTTAAATTTTGCCTCTACTGCAACTTTTACGGTTAGACTGTAAGCATTATTTAATTATCCATGCCAGTACCGTGTTTCCCTTAAAATAAGACACTGTCATATTAATTTTGAGCCCCAAAAATGCACTAGGTGTTATTTTCGGGGTAGGGCTTATTTTTTTCATGTACAAGATCATCTCTCCCTTCCTCTCCTTCACCCCAATTTTTCCTCTTTCCTTTCTCTCCCCCACATGTGCAGCATCTTTCCTTCCCTCACATCCATCCCCTTGTGACTTCCCTCTGCAGCATCTTTCTATCCTTCCCTCCTCATCCCCCTGTGCAGAACCCTTGCCCAACTTCTTAGCCTTTCCTCCCTCCCTCGTGCAGCAGAACCCTTGCCCAGCTTCTATCCTTCCCTCCCTCCCTCATGCAGCAGAACCCTTGAGCACCCCCCCCACGCAGCCGAACCCCCGCTGACCCTCCCCCATTCCATCCAAACCCCGCCAACCACGAGCCCTACATACCTCCCTCCAGTTAATTCAGTCTAGGCACTTTTCATTAAGCTAATGTTCATTATGCAGCTGGCATTGGGTGCTGGCCTGAATAAGAACTTTTTTCCCCAAGGTACTATGTTTCCCCAAAAATAAGCCCTAGCATGATTTTCAGGGTAGGTCTTAATATAAGCCTTACCCCAAAAATAAGCCCTAGTCCCTGGATTCGCCGTCAGCAGTGCTGCCCACCGCTGCCGCCCCCTGCTGATCCTCCATGCTTCCCTCCCATCTGAACCCTGCTGACCGCGAGCCATACCTCCCTCCAGAGCAGCCTCGGGCCGGCAGTACTCTAAACAGGCTGCTTCGCGGCCTTCTCCTGCCGAGAAATTTCCTGTGCCGCATCACTGATGATGTCATCAGTAACGCGGCACATGGAAGGCTCCGGGAGAAGGCTGTCAAGCAACCTGTTTAGAGTGCTGTCAGCCCGATGCTGCTCTGGAGGGAGGTATGGCTCGCGGTCAGCAGGGTTCAGATGGGAGGGAAGCATGGAGGATCAGCAGGGGGCGGCAGCGGTGGGCAGCACTGCTGACGGCGAATCCAGGGACTAGGGCTTATTTTTGGGGTAAGGCTTATATTAAGACCTACCCTGAAAATCATGCTAGGGCTTATTTTTGGGGAAACATAGTACCTTGGGGAAAAAAGTTCTTATTCAGGCCAGCACCCAATGCCAGCTGCATAATGAACATTAGCTTAATGAAAAGTGCCTAGACTGAATTAACTAGAAACCTATGCTGATCCACGTAAGATCCAACCAGTCCAAAGGACTCTTACAGCTCTCACAAGGAAAATATATAGTACATAATCTCAATCTAAGTGACCCTCACTACTATTACTACTACTATTTATAAAGTGCTACCAGACCCATGTAACACTACAGACAAAATAAATGGTCTCTGCACAAAAGATCTTACAATCTAATTCAAACGGACATGGGATAAAGGCTTATACATGTTACATAGGTGAGGGAATAGAAGGAAGGGAGGAAAGAGGGAATGGAAACAGATATGGTGATTTACAAGTTGGGAGGGTAGAGCATAAACAGTTAAAAAAAAAAGTGGGTTTTTAGCCTGGATTTGAACATCATGAGAGAGAGGGCCTGATGCACTGCGTCAGGCAGGATGTTTCAGGCATAAAGCTCAGCAAGGCAGAAGGGACGGAGTCAGGAGTTAGAAGGAGAGGACAGGGGCATCAACGAGACTTACCTGACTAACGGAGCTTCTGGGACGGAGTATAGAGAGAAACAAGGGAGAACAGATACTGAGCAGCTGTAGGTCACTAGCTCCCTGTTCATCTCCACTGTATGTGGAAAAGAACAGGGAGCCAGTAAAGTGATTTGAGGAGAGGAAAGGGGTAACATGAGCACAACAACATTGATGGAATATGAGGCGTGAAGCAGAATTCTTAACAGATAGGAGAAAGATGGCTTAGCAGAACTCTTTAATTTTAATTTAATTTAATTTTATATACCGCTAATAACCGTGAGGTTTCTAAGTGGTTTACAAAAATGATGCATTAAAGATACAATAAATAAAAACTAAATAAATAAGATAGGTACTTGGAAATTCCATAACTGTCCCAGAGGCTCACAATCTAACTAATGTACTTGAAGAAACAGTATGAAAAATAAAAATAAAAAGACAGAGGTAGAAATAGAGATAGAAATGAAATATTCCAACAAGTAATGAATAAATAATTTAAAGATAGAATTAAAATAATAATTAAAGTAAACAAAATAGAGATAAAAATAAGCATAGAGAGAAACAAAAACACACTCCAAAAAAGCATCAAGATCTTTGACTTGTAATTATTATGATCATTTAACACCAGATCTTAAATGCCTTTCCGGAATACATCATATCCCTATCCCTCTCCATACCCACCTCCATCTCCACCCCAATTCATTTCAACCACCATTCCCATTCTATTCTTTAATTGCCATCAACCCGAGTTCCGATGGCTATCATCTGGGTCCCGAGTTTTCTCCAAGAACAGGCGACATCTCTGGTAAAGTAATCTCCACCGCTGCCACACATGATGCGAGATCCTCAGAGGTAGACCCTTCGGAATGGGGGAGGAGTGAAAATGGTGTCGGGTACCCTGCAGGAACGGGCTCCCGAACCGACCATTGGTCTGAGCGTCGAACTGCAGCTCTCCTCTGTCGGCTCTCCCCTGCTGGAATGGGGGAGGGGTGCAGATGATGCTAGGTGCCCTGCTGGAAAGGGCTCCCGATCTGGCTACTAGTGAAACTGGCAGTTGGTGCCGAGCACCGTCAGCGCTGCTCCTCCTGTAGTTCTCTCCCCTGCTGGAACGGGGGAGGGGAGTAGATGATGCTAGGTGCCCTGCTGGAAAGGGCTCCCGAGGATCTGGCCACTAGTGAAACTGGCAGTTGGTGCCGAGCATCATCAGTGCTGCTCCTCCTGTAGTTCTCTCCCCTACTGGAATGGGGGAGGGGTGTAGATGATGCTAGGTGCCCTGCTGGAAAGGGCTCGCGATCTGGCCACTAGTGAAACTGGCAGTTGGT
The DNA here is from genome assembly GCF_902459505.1 of Geotrypetes seraphini. NCBI lineage: Eukaryota > Metazoa > Chordata > Amphibia > Gymnophiona > Dermophiidae > Geotrypetes > Geotrypetes seraphini. Next base: position 14,994,031 of record NC_047095.1, on the reverse strand, counting down.
GCCGAGCACTGTCAGCGCTGCTCCTCTTATAGTTCTCTCCCCTGCTGGAACGGGGGAGGGGTGTGGATGATGCTAGGTGCCCTGCTGGAAAAGGCTCCCGATCTGGCCACTAGTGAAACTGGCAGTTGGTGCCGAGCACTGTCAGCGCTGCTCCTCCTGTAGTTCTCTCCCCTGCTGGAACGGGGGAGGAGTGTAGATGATGCTAGGTGCCCTGCTGGAAAGAAGACCTGTAAGAAGCACATTTCAGCAATCCAGGGAACAGGTGACGAGAGCGTAGATGAGGTTTTTGGCAGTGTATCAGAAAGGAGGAGAGGTCAGATTTTAGCAATGCTTTAGAGAAAGAAGCTACAAGTTTTGAATGGTCTGCTGGATATGTGAAGAGACGAGTCAAAGATGATGCCAAGGTTTTGAGCCAATGAGATAGGGCAGATGATTGTGTTATCTATGAGACAGAGAAAGGGGAAGACAGATTTAGGAGGAAAGATAAGGAGTTCAGTCTTGGCTATGTTTAATTTTTGATGATGGCGAGACATCCAGGTGGCAATGTCAGACAGGCAGGCAGATATACTCTGGTCTGGATTTCCATAGAAATTTCAGGTGTAGAGAGGTAGATGGAGAAATTAGGTTCTTACCTGCTAATTTACTTTCTTTTAGCTTCTCTAGACCAGTAGAGATTAATCTTTACGAGTGGGTATATATCCCAATCATGACCAGCAGGTGGAGACTGAAACAAAACTGTGGAATAGTACATGAGAGATACCTTCCCCTATTCCTATCAGTCTGCTGAATAGCCAAGTAGAACTAAGGAACTAGAAACAGAATAAACAATACTCCGAACAGGAGTAATAACTAACATACCCAAATGCTGTTGGAAAATGCAGAGGAGAGATACCAGAAAGACAATGTCCCCACAGCTCGACAGCTAAGCCAGCCGAGCCAAAGCTACGGTTCTTCAATTCTCCCCGGCCCTAGAAAAATACTAGAACCTGCAGCAAAAAAAACCAAAAACTGCCCATGCAACATCCACAAGAACTTAACAACAGACAGGGTGTGGACTTCAACCAGTCTGGAGAAGCTAAAAGAAAGTAAATTAGCAGGTAAGAACCTAATTTCACCTTCTTTAGTACTCTCCAGACCGGAAGAGGTTAATGTTTACGAGTAGGACATACCAAAGCAGTCCCCATCACGGGTGGGACCCCCAAAGGGCTGATACCAGAACACGCTCAATGAACACCGCGTCCCGACGCGCCTGAACTTCTACCCGATAGTGTCTGACAAAAGAATGCAAGGAAGACCAAACCGCAGCCTTTCAAATGTCCACTGGAGGCACAAGCGAAGAATCAGCCCAAGAAGCTGCCTGACCCCGAGTGGAATGAGCCTTGAGAAATTCTGGAACAGGCTTCTGCCGCAAAAAATAGGTGAAAGTAATAGTCTTCTTGATCCAGCACGCAATAGTAGCCTTAGAAGCGCCATCACCCTTATGAGGACCCGCTAGAAGGACAAAGAGATGATCTGATTTTCTGATCTCTTGGGTCCTCTATACATAAGAGCGAATGACCCGACTGATATCAAACCTGTGCAACTGTCTCTGCTCGGAAGAGCCCTCCCGGCTACCCATACGGGGAGGACCACTACCTGATTGATATGAAAAGGAGAAACTACCTTTGGCATAAAGGAATGAACAGGCCTCAAGACAACCCACTCCCTAGAAAACTCCAAGAAGGGAGCCCTACAAGAGAAAGCCTGCAGCTCAGAAACACATCTAGCAGAAATAATGTCCACCAAGAAGACCGCTTTAAGAGTAAGGTCCTTCAAAGAACAGTCGCCCAACGGTTCAAAAGGTGGGTTCACTAGAACTGACAGAACTAGATTCAGATCCCAAGATTGAAGAGGGTCGTACAGGAGGCTTGAGCAATTTGGCCGCCTGCAAGAAGCGAATCACATCAGGAATGGCAGTCAAATGCTGACCTTTCAACAACCCACGAAAGGCTCACAAGGCCGCAAGCTGAACCTGGAGAGAAAACCAAGCCAGTCCCCTGTTCAGGCCATCTTGCAAGAATTCTAGGATGGTAGGCAGGGAAGCGGGAAAAGTGACCACTCCCCACGCATGGCACTACCCCTCAAAGAGGCGCCAAACCCTCACATAAGCCTGAGTGGTAGAAAGCCTCCGGGACCCCAAGAGAGTAGAGATCACCTGATCGAATACCCCTTCTTATCTAGGCGGTCCCTTTCAAGAGCCAAGCGGTAAGACAGAAGGGAGTCGGATCGAACATGGGAATGGGACCCTGCGTCAGAAGGTCATCCAAGAGAGGCAGAGGAAGAGGATCTGCTACCAGATGCCTCACCAGATCTGCGTACCACGGACGCTGAGGCCAATCCGGAGCCACCAGAACCACCAGACCCAGATGGCGAATGATGCGGAGAAAACTCTGCCCATTAATGGTCACGGAGGGAACACATACAATAGCCCCTCCGTTGGCTATGGTTGAACCAGAGCATCCAGGCCCTCGGCCTGACCATCTCTGCTACAACTGAAGAAGCGGGGCAGTTTGGCGTTGCTACTCATGGTCATCAGGTCCATCAGGGGCTGACCCCAAGCCTGTACTATCAACTGAAAGGCCATGGGGCTGAGACACCACTCTCCAGGATCTAAGGTGTGACAACTGAGGAAGTACGCCTTATCATTCTTCACCCCAGCCATGTGAGAGGCCGAGATGTCCTGAAGATGCAACTCCGCCCAGAGCATGATCCGAGCCACCTCCTGAGTCACCTGAGTGCTCCTGGTGCCTCCCTGACAATTGACATAAGCCACCGCCATGGCACTGTCTGACAGAACTTCTGCCCATTAAAAGGGAGCAGAAGGCTAACAGCGCCAGATGGACGGCTCTGGTCTCCAACACATTGATCAACCAGAACGCCTCCTCTGTGGACCAGATGCCCTGAGCTGAGTGACCCAGACACTTAGCTCCCCAACCGAGGAGACTGGCATCCGTGAGAAGCACCGTCCATTGTGGTAGATCCAGACTCACCCCATGAACAAGATGAGAGGTCTGGAGCCACCAACGAAGACTGCAGCGCAAGAAGCCCCGCAGAGGAACAGGGATATCCAAACTGTGCCTCTGGGGCAACCACCGCCAGAGCAGAGCATTCTGAAGAGGACACATGTGGGCTCACCACGCCCACCTCACTATGTCCAGGGACGCCGCCATCTACCCCAAGACTTAGAGGAAATCCTGCGCCCGAGAACACCAGGACGCCAAAAGCAGGCGAATCTGAGATAGCAATTTGCTTACCTCGGGCCTCCGGAAAGAAGACCTTCCCCAAGGAGGTGTTGAACAGTACCCCAAGGCACTCCAGACGCTGAGATGGGACCAACCGACTCTTGGCAAGGGTGACCACCCTGCCCAGCGACTGGAGAAACTCCACCACCTGAGCCGTAACCTGGGTGCTCTCCTGCAACGTCTTCGCCCGAATCAACCAGTCGTCCAGGTAGGGGTGCAACAAAATGCCCTCCGACTGCAAGGCCGTTGCGACGACCACCATCACCTTGATGAACGTCCGGGGAGGCGTGGCCAAGCCAAAGAGAAGTGCACAGAACTGACAGTGCTGACCCAAGATCGCAAAGTGAAGGAAGTGCTGATGGAAGGCCCGAATGGGATCATGCAAGTAGGCCTCCGTCAGATTGAGAGAAGTCAGGAACTCCCCGGCTGAACCGCCAGAATGACAGACCACAGTGTTTCTATGCAAAAAGAGGGAATTTTGAGAGCCCTGTTGACCTCTTTCAAATCCAGGATGGGTCGAAAGGTCCCCTCCTTCTTGGGCACCACAAAGTAAAACGAGTACATGCCGGTGCCGCACTCTTGAGGGGGCACTGGAACAACCGCTTTGAGATCTAGCAAACACTGAAGGGTCTGGCGAAAGGCCTGCGTCTTCCATGCCGCCATACAAGGAGAGGCTAGGAAATGATCTGGCAGAGAGCGGGCAAACTCCAGAGCATAACCGTCCCGCACCACCTCCAGGACCCACTGATTGGACGTGATCTCGGCCTACTGGGGAAAAAAGTCACGCAGCCAGGCACTCACCGGAACCAAAGGGAACGCCAGCAAGGAGTCATTGTGAAGGACGGACAGCGGGGGAACCGGCGGAGGGATTCCCAGCCCCCCGACGGGCCTCCCAAAAGGACTGCATGCGCCAATAAAAACAACCCTAGGAAAACTATGAAGCCGGGAAAGAAGCAGCCCCAAGCCCAGGGCGATACTTGCATAACTCCCGCAGACGCCCATGGGCAGTGCCACCCTGAGAAGCCAGGCTGGCACGGTCCTCAGGCAGGCGGGGCATCTTAGAGTCAGTCAGAGTCTGAACCAACTTATCTAAGTCCTCTCCAAACAAAAAACGAAAGAAAAATTTAGTAAGTTTAGTTTTGGACACGGCATCCGCCGACCAAGCGCGAAGACACAAGGTACGCCGTGCGGCCACTCCAAAGGCCATAGACTTAGCCGAGGTCCGCACCAAGTCATAAAGAGCATCTGAGAGGAAAGAGGCAGCCATCTCGATCTTTGCCACCTCCTGATCCACCAAGGACCAGTCATCAGACTCACAAACCAGGACACGCTCAGCCCACCGAAACACGGCGCAAGCCACCAGCCACCCACAAATAGTCGCCTGGACCCCTAATGCAGAGACCTCAAAATTCTGCTTAAGAATGGTCTTCAACTTACGCTCCTCAGAGTCCCGTAAGGCAGAGACGCCCTCAACAGACATGGTATGCCGCTTAGAAATCGCTGAGACCACCGCGTCCACCACTGGCAACTTTAAAGTAGCCCGATCCCCCTCCAGGATGGGATACAAATGAGCCATGGCACGCGCCAACCGAAATGGTGCCTCCGGCATATTCCACTGCACCAGTACAATATCCCGAATATCCTGATGCATAGGAAAAGAGCGAGAAATAGAACAGATCCCCCTAAGCAGGGGGTCCCCCGCATGCGGGGTCTCCGGTGGCACTTCTTCAAAATACAGCACCGAGGAGACCTGTTGAATCAGGTCCAGTAGCTCATCCCTCTGAAAAAAGCGCACCACGGAAGCCTCTTCGCTGGAAGGCGGGAAACCCGACAACCCGCCGCCAGTGGCCGTCCCCTTGAGAGGATCCTGGAAATCCTCAAAAGGGTCCAGGTCCTCATCAAGGCCGACACGTTCCTCAGATCACAAATCCTCATCCCAAGCCACCAGCGGACGCTTGGATGAGGAAGGAGGAGAGGGTGCCAAAGAAGAAGAGGGAGGCAAAGCCACAGAGGGTGCGGAAGAAAACACCCCCCTCCCCCCTCCTCAAAATCCCCTGGGTGCACACGGGATCCCCAGCTGCCTGAAAATAGGCTCTGCACAAAGAAAAAAATCAAAATCAGGGGAAAAAAACCCTGGGGTGCCACAGCAGGACCCAGCAGAAACTGCCGCTGCTTTTCCAATACAGGGGGAAGGTCACCTAAGATTGCAGACAAAATGGAGGAGCCAGACTGAGAAAATGGCGAAGTTCCTGCCAAAAACAACCCCTCCTGGGCCTGTAATGGCTGGGAAGCCTGAACAGTCCTAGCCGCTAAAGCAGGTAAGCCGGCATCAGCTGTTAAAAAAATCATGAGAGGGAATCCTTTGTACCCTGACCATCACGGTCAAGGGAATCCCTCCGTGGGCAGTGGAAGAAGACCGGGCCTCCCCACTGCTTCCTGCCGACTCGCGAACCACTATCGGTGGGGAGCTTTGGGCGCCTGAAACCACTGCCGACAGAGCTTCTCTACCGCACCGGCCTGAACACCGCTTGCACAGGCCGGCCGCGAGTGCCTCGTGTCTGGAACACAATGAGCACTTTTACCCCTGAGAAGTGCTCACTGCTCCATACGCGACATAGCTAGATTTAAAGTGCCAGTTAGTGCAAAAATACAGTAAATTTAAAGGAAAACAACCCTCCAGACTGCCACTACCTCAGGATTTTTTGTTGTTGTTGTTAACAGAACAGACTCCACAGGCCCTCAAAGCAGTATGCCTTGCTTGATTTAGGGGGCAAGGCTTACTGCTGAGGCTCCTCTACAAAAATGTGGGGAGGTGGAGGAAATGGGGGGAGGGACCCCGCTTGACACCCCTGAGGTCAGACGGATCCCCAAACAGGGCCCATCCAAGCTCAATCCGGCCAAAAACAAGGACTAAAAACCCCTAAACAAATTCCAACAGCCCTACCAAGGGAGATGGGTACAGCTCACTCAACACCTGCTGGAGACTGATAGGAATAGGGGAGGTCTCTCTTATGTACTATTCCACAGTTTTGTTTCAGTTTCCATCTGCTGGTCATGATTGGGATATATACCCACTCGAAAAGATTAACCTCTACCGGTCTGGAGAGTGCTAAAGAATTGCGATTTGTCAGCATATAAGTGGTACAGGAAGCCATGGAAAGATATTAGGGCACCAAGGAAAGAAGTGTAAATGGAGAAAAAGAGTGGACCCAAGACAGAGCTCTGACGTATGCCAACCAATAGCAGCATAGCAGCAAAGGATCCTCCAGAGCTTATGCTAAAAGTGCAGTGAGAAAAATAAGAGGAAAACCAAAGAGATAAGAGACCTGAAACCCAAACGAGGTTGAGGTTGATGTAGTGTATCTAATGTAATGTAGATTTTCAGAAAGCTTTTGATAAAGTTCCTCATGAGAGGCTCCTGAGAAAATTAAATAGTCATGGGATAGGTGGCAAAGTTCAGTTGTGGATTAGGAATTGGTTATCGGATAGAAAACAGAGGGTAGGGTTAAATGGTCATTTTTCTCAATGGAGGAGAGTAAAGAGTGGAGTGCCCCAGGGGACTATACTGGACTGGTGCAATTTAACTTATTTATAAATGATCTAGAAATTGGAATGAGTGATGTGATTAAATTTGCAGATGACACTAAACTGATCAAAATTGTTAAAACGGTCTTTAAAGACTGTTATTGACTAGGGCGGAGGGGGGATAAATTCTGATATGGATTTTAACTGAATATTAAGTGTTGTATCTGAGTTTAAAATGTTATATATGCTGTTACACTTATTGTAAACTTTTAAAAATGAATAAAGAATTTTTAAAAAAACAACCAAAGTTGTTAAAACGCATGCGGATTGTGAAATATTGCAGGCAGATCTTAGGAAATTGGAAGACTGGGCGTCCAAGTGGACAGATGAAATTTAATGTGGACAAATGCAAAGTGATGCACATTGGGAAGAATAACCAGATGCTAGAGTCCACCTTGGGAGTTACCAGATACTAGAGTCCACCTTGGGGGTTAGTGCACAAGAAAAGGATCTGTATGTCATCTTACACAATACATTGAAACCTTCCACCCAATGTGCGGCAATTGGAGTAGTAGACAAAAAATCAAACAGGATGCTAGGAATTATTAAAAAAGGGATGGTTAACAATACTAAGAATGTTATAAAGACCCTGTATCACTCCATGGTGCGACCTCATCTGGAGTATTGCATTCAATTCTGGTCTCCTTATCTCAAGAAAGATATAGTGGCGCCAGAAAAGGTTCAAAGAAGAGCAACCAAGTTGATGAAGGGGATGGAACTCCTCTCGTATGAGGAAAGACTAATACAGTTAGGGCTCTTCAGCTTGGAAAAGAGATGGCTGAGGGGGAGATATGATTGAAGTCTACAAAATCCTGAGTGGTATAAAAGGAGTACAAGTGCATCGATTTTTCAGTCCATCAAATATTACAAAGACTAGGGGACACTCAAAGTTACAGGGAAATACTTTTAAAACTAATAGGAGGAAGTTTTTTACACTCAGAGAATAGTTAAGCTCTGGTACGCATTGCCAAAGGTTGTGGTAAGAGCGAATAGCATAGTTGGTTTTAAGAAAGGTTTGGAAAATTTCCTAAAGGTAAAGTCCATAGTCTGTTATTGAGAAAGACATCGGGGAAGCTACTGCTTGCCCTGGATCAGTAACATGGAATATTGCTACTTCTTGTGTTTTGGCTAGATACTAGTGACCTAGATTGGCCACTGTGAGAACGGGCTACTGGACATGATGGACCATTGATCTGACCCAGTAAGGCTATTCTTATGTTCTTATTTTTAGTATTTATATACCACTTATAGCCTAAGTGGATTACATTCAGGTACTCAATCATTTAAGGATTTGTCTTTGTATCTGTATGATCACTATAATCTCTCATAAAATAATTTCCTCATTTTTCATTTTAGCTTGCCTTCAGGTACGGAAATTCTATTTTCTTCAGTGGTTCAAAAAAAAAAACAAAAAACAGAAGAATGGGATTCTTTTTCCTCAAAACATTTTATTGCAAGCTAATTGTTAAGGATTACTATTAGGGAAGAAATAATTTGTTAGTTCTATATAGGTATTGTGTTCATTTAGTTGTTTTGCTATGACAACGCTCTGGAGATTGGAATAATAGAAGGGTCAAGGGGATGGGACTTGATATACCGCTTTTTCTGCATGGTTGCAATCAGAGCAGTTTACATATTGTGAGGAGGGGGATTCCTCTGTTCACCGAATCTTTCAAAGTGCAGAAATTCAGCAAACAGGTCTATAATGATTAAGGTGTCCTTTCATTAAGGTGCGCTAACCAATTTAGCATGCACTAAATGCTAAGACATCCATTATATTCCTATGGGCATCTTAGCTTTTAGCACTTGTTAATAAAAGGACCCCTAAATTTGCTGATGACACAAAGTTGGTCAATCACAAGAGGATTGTGAAAGATTGCAAGAGGACCTTGTGAGACTGGAAGACTGGGCATCAAAATGGCAGATGACATTTAATGTAAACAACTGCAAGTGACGCATGTGGGAAAGAGGAACCCTAAATATAGCTACATGATGCTGGGTTCTATGTTCGGAGTCACTGCCCAGGAAAAGGATCTAGGTGTCATTATTGAGGATACATTGAAACCCTCAGTTCAATGTGCGACACAGGCTAGGAAAGCAAATAGAATGTTAAGAATTATCAGGAAAGGATTGGAAAACAGATGAAAATATTATAATGCCCTTGTATCGCTCTATGTTACGGCCGCACCTCAAATACGGTGAGCAGTTCTGGTCACCATATCTCAAAAATGATGTAGCAGAATTAGAAAACTGAGTCCAGTAACTTTTGTGGGGATGACACGGTACATAAATCCAAGATTTAGATTAGATTAGAAAGGCAACAAAAATGATAAAAGTGATGGGACAACTTCCCTATGAGGAAAGGCTAAAGCGGCTAGGTCTCTTCAGCTTGGAGAAGTGATGGCTCAGGGGGGATGATAGAGGTCTATAAAATAATAAGACTAGGGGCCATGCGATGAAGCTACTAAGTAGAAGATTAAAACAAACCAGAGAAAATATTTCTTCTTATGTTCTTATGATGTCATACACACTGTGTGGACTCTTCCCACTGCCAAGAGCAGAGAGCTACTATTGGCTCTTTTGACAGATTCAGAGTTTTTTTCAACTTGAGAATTGTGTAGAGAAAAAGAAGTTGATGTGAGAAAGGAAAGTGGGCAATTGGGAGTAGGGAGAAACAGTTTGTCTCTCTCTGGTTAATAGTTTTGTGTGAGCTGGTAGAGAATCTATTTAAGCAGCTGGTTACCTCTATACATATAGCTCTGGGATCAGTGTCCCAGACCCTGAATATACATGGTAAAAGAGGAATTTCTATATGTCCTATTTACCCTCTCTTTACATGATAGTTTCTTCTGAAGGTGGACAAAGCGATGGGACCAAATGGGATCCATCCCAGGATACTAAGGGAGCTCAGAGAGGTTCTGGCGAGTCCTATTAAAGACTTGTTCAACAAATCTCTGGAGACGGGAGTGATTCCTGGGGATTGGAGGAGAGCGGATGTGGTCCCTATTCATAAAAGTGGTCACAGGGATGAAGCAGGAAACTACAGGCCGGTGAGCCTCACTTCAGTTGTTGGAAAAATAATGGAAGTGTTGCTGAAAGAAAGGATAGTGTACTTCCTTGAATCTAATGGGTTACAGGATCCAAGGCAACATGGCTTTACAAAAGGTAAATCGTGCCAAACGAACCTGATTGAATTTTTTGATTGGGTGACCAGAGAGCTGGATCGAGGACATATGCTAGATGTAATTTACTTGGATTTCAGCAAAGTCTTTGATACAGTTCCTCATAGGAGGCTGTTGAACAAACTTGAAGGGCTGAAATTAGGACCCAAAGTGGTGAACTGGGTCAGAAACTGGCTGTCGGACAAACGCCAGAGGGTGGTGGTTAATGGAAGTCGCTCGAAGGAAGGAAAGGTGACTAGTGGAGTCCCTCAGGGTTCGGTGCTGAGGCCAATCCTGTTCAATATGTATGTGAGTGACATTGCTGAAGGGTTAGAAGGAAAAGTGTGCCTTTTTGCAGATGATACCAAGATTTGTAACAGAGTAGACACCGAAGAGTAAGTGGAAAATATAAAAAAGGATCTGCAAAAGTTAGAGGAATGGTCTAATGCCTGGCAACTAAAATTCAATGCAAAGAAATGCAGAGTAATGCATTTGGGGATTAATAATAGGAAGGAACCGTATATGCTGGGAGAAGAGAAGCTGATATGCACGGACGGGGAGAGGGACCTTGGGGTGATAGTGTCCGAAGATCTAAAGGAGAAAAAACAGTGTGACAAGGCAGTGGCTGCTGCCAGAAGGATGCTGGGCTGTATAAAGAGAGGCGTAGTCAGTAGAAGGAAGAAGGTGTTGATGCCCCTGTACAGGTCATTGGTGAGGCCCCACTTGGAGTATTGTGTTCAGTTTTGGAGACCGTATCTGGCGAAAGACGTAAGAAGACTTGAGGCAGTCCAGAGGAGGGTGACGAAAATGATAGGAGGCTTGCGCCAGAAGACGTATGAAGAGAGACTGGAAGCCCTGAATATGTATACCCTAGAGGAAAGGAGAGACAGGGGAGATATGATTCAGACGTTCAAATACTTGAAGGGTATTAACGTAGAACAAAATCTTTTCCAGAGAAAGGAAAATGGTAAAACCAGAGGACATAATTTGAGGTTGAGGGGTGGTAGATTCAGGGGAAATGTTAGGAAATTCTACTTTACGGAGAGGGTAGTGGATGCCTGGAATGCGCTCCCGAGAGAGGTGGTGGAGAGTAAAACTGTGACTGAGTTCAAAGAGGCGTGGGATGAACACAGAAGATTTAGAATCAGAAAATAATATTAAATATTGAACTAGGCCAGTTACTGAGCAGACTTGCACGGTCTGTGTCTGTGTATGGCCATTTGGTGGAGGATGGGCAGGGGAGGGCTTCAATGGCTGGGAGGGTGTAGATAGGCTGGAGTAAGTCTTAACAGAGATTTTGACAGTTGGAACCCAAGCACAGTACCGGGTAAAGCTTTGGATTCTTGCCCAGAAATAGCTAAGAAGAAAAATTAAAAAAAAAAAAAAAAATTTAAATTGAATCAGGTTGGGCAGACTGGATGGACCATTCGGGTCTTTATCTGCCGTCATCTACTATGTTACTATGTTCTGGACTGCCTCCTGTGCACATAACCAGCCATAGGGTATCATAAGAGACCAGGAGCTACAATATTTTAGATAGGTACTTATTTTGTACCTGCGGCAATAAAGCACAGTTACTTACCGTAATAGGTGTTATCCAGGGACAGCAGGCAGATATTCTTGACTGATGGGTGACGGCACCGACGGAGCCCCGGTACGGACAATTTTAGAGTGATTGCACTCTAAGAACTTGGAAAGTTCTAGCAGGCCGCACCACGCACGCGCGAGTGCCTTCCCGCCCGACGGAGGCGCGCGGTCCCCAGTTAGGATAAGCCAGCTAAGAAGCCAACCCGGGGAGGTGGGTGGGACGCAAGAATATCTGCCTGCTGTCCCTGGATAACACCTGTTACGGTAAGTAACTGTGCTTTATCCCAGGACAAGCAGGCAGCATATTCTTGACTGATGGGTGACCTCCAAGCTAACAAAAAGAGGGATGGAGGGAAGGTTGGCCATTAAGAAAACAAATTTTGCAAAACAGATTGGCCGAAGTGTCCATCCCGTCTGGAGAAAGCATCCAGACAATAATGAGATGTAAAAGTATGAACTGAGGACCAAGTAGCAGCCTTGCAGATTTCCTCAATAGGAGTGGAACAGAGGAAAGCTACAGATGCTGCCATAGCTCGAACTTTATGGGCCGTGACAGAACCTTCCAGTGATAGTCCGGTCTGAGCATAACAGAATGAAATGCACGCTGCCAGCCAATTAGACAACGTACGTTTAGAAACAGGACGCCCCAATTTATTCGGATCAAAGGATAGAAAGAGTTGGGGAGATGATCTGTGGGGCTTAGTACGCTCTAAATAGTAAGCTAGAGCCCGCTTACAGTCCAAAGTATGCAGAGCCTGTTCTCCAGAATGAGAGTGAGGTTTTGGAAAGAAGACAGGCAGAACAATGGATTGGTTGAGATGGAATTCAGAGACAACCTTAGGGAGAAACTTTGGATGTGTACGCAGAACCACCTTGTCATGATGAAAGACTGTAAAAGATGGATCAGAAACTAGTGCGTGGAGCTCACTGACCCTCCTGGCAGAGGTGAGAGCAATAAGGAAGAGAACCTTCCAAGTGAGAAACTTGAAAGAAGCCGTGGCCAAAGGTTCAAACGGAGGCTTCATTAAGGCGGAGAGAACCACATTAAGATCCCAGGGGGAGGTTTAAGAGGTGGTTTCACATTAAAAAGACCTCGCATGAATCTGGAGACCAAGGGATGAGCTGAAAGGAGTTTTCCATGGACTGGTTCATGAAAAGCAGCAATAGCACTGAGGTGGACTCTGATGGAGGTAGACTGATGGAGGTAGACTGGTTGAGACCAGAGTCAGACAAAGAAAGAAGATAATCCAACAAAGTCTCCACTGCCAGGGAAGTGGGATTATGATGATGGATAAGACACCAGGAAGAAAATCGGGTCCACTTCTGATGGTAGCACTGCAAAGTGGCCGGTTTTCTAGAAGCAACCAGAATGGAACGAACTGGCTGAGACAGAAGAGAATCATGTGAAGTCAGCCCGAGAGATACCAAGCTGTCAGGTGCAGAGACTGGAGGTTGGGATGCAGAAGGGTCTCCTGATGCTGCGTAAGCAGAGAAGGAAACAGTGGAAGAAGAATAGGTTCCCTGGAACTGAGCTGAAGTAGAAGGGAGAACCAATGTTGCCTGGGCCACCGTGGAGCAATCAGAATCATGGTGGCTCGTTCCCTCTTGATCTTGAACAAGGTTCGTAACATGAGAGGCAGAGGAGGGAAAGCATAGAGGAACAGATTGGACCAATCCAGAAGAAATGCATCTGCTGCCAGACGTTGGGGAGTGTAGAGTCTGGAGCAGAAGAGGGGCAGCTGGTGATTGTGAGGAGCTGCAAAAAGGTCTATCTGAGGAGTGCCCCACTGAGTGAAGATGGACTGTAAAGTCAAAGGATCGAGTGTCCACTCGTGAGGTTGGAGAATTCTGCTGAGTTTGTCCGCTAAAGAATTCTGCTCTCCCTGAATGTAGACAGCCTTCAGGAACAATTGGTGATCTGTGGCCCAAGCCCAAATCTTCTGGGCTTCCTGGCACAAGAGGCGAGAGCCTGTCCCACCCTGTTTGTTGATGTAGTACATTGCAACTTGATTGTCTGTGCATAGCAGAAGGACCTGAGGAAAGAGAAGATGTTGGAAGGCCTTGAGGGCATAAAACATCGCTCTGAGTTCCAGGAAATTGATGTGATGCTTCATTTCCTGGGCTGTCCAAAGGCCTTGAGTTTGGAACTCGTTCAAATGAGCTCCCCAGGCATAAGGGGAGGCATCGGTGGTGATGACAAGTTGATGAGGAGGTAGATGGAACAGAAGACCTCTGGAGAGATTTGAGGATATCAACCACCATTGTAGAGACTGACGCAGAGATGATGTCACAGATATGTGTCGTGAGCAAGGATCCGTCGCTTGGGACCACTGGGTAGCTAGGGTCCATTGAGGAGTGCGCAGGTGAAGACGTGTGAAGGGTGTGACATGGACTGTAGAGGCCATGTGACCCAAGAGTATCATCATTTGCTTGGCAGAGATGGAACGTTGTGGAAGTACCTGCTGACATAGAGATTGAAGAGTTTGAAGACGGTTGGACGGCAGGAACGCTCTCATCAGGACTGTGTCCAGCATCACTCCAATGAATTGAAGTCTCTGAGTGGGGATGAGATGAGATTTGGGTAGATTGATCTCGAACCCCAGAAGTCGAAGTAAACAGGATGGTTTGGTTGGTGGCCTGGAGTACTGTCTGAGAAGAATTGGCCTTTATCAACCAATCGTCCAGGTAAGGAAACACCTGAAGGTGGTGAGAGCGTAGAAAAGCAGCTACCACAATCAGACATTTGGTGAACACTCTTGGAGAGGAGGCAAGACCGAAGGGTAGCACCTTGTATTGGTAATGACGATGGTTGATCATGAAGCGGAGATACTGTCTGGAGGCCAGATTGACTGGAATGTGAGTATATGCTTCTTTGAGATCTAGGGAGCATAGCCAGTCGCCGTGATTGAGAAGAGGATAAAGAGTGGCTAGAGAAAGCATCCTGAATTTCTCTGTGACCAAACATTTGTTGAGATCGCGAAGATCTAGGATGGGTCTGAAATCTCCTGTTTTTTTGGGGACCAGAAAATAACGGGAGTAGAATCCCTGCCCCTTTTGATCTAGAGGAACTTCATCTATGGCGTTCAGAAGAAGGAGGGATTGAACCTCTTGAAGAAGGAGGGAAGACTGAGGAGTGTTCAAAGCAGACTCTCTTGGCAGACTTTGGGCAGGAAGAGTCTGGAAATTGAGAGAGTAGCCGTGGCGGATGATGTTGAGGACCCACTGATCCGAGGTGATGATTTCCCAACGGCTTATGAAATGAGTAAGGCGTCCTCCTATGGGCTGTGGGAGGTGGACAGAAGGAGGAAGACTGGCTACGTCCTGGAGAACCAAGTCAAAAGGGTTGAGTGGATTTTTGTGAAGGAGGAGGTTTCACTTGTTGTTGCTGCTGTGCAGGTCTAGCAGCCTGCCTTTGCTGTTGCCTCTGACGCCTGGGTTGTTGCTGGACCTGTGGTAAAGGACGAGCCACAAATCTACGTTGATAGGCCGCCTGCTGGCGAAAAGGCCTGGTAGGTGGGGTCTTTTTCTTTGTCTTAAGGAGAGTGTCCCATCGAGTCTCATGAGCTGAGAGTTTTTGAGTAGTGGAGTCCATGTATTCTCCAAACAGCTCATCCCCTAAGCAAGGTGCATTGGCCAGTCGATCTTGGTGATTGACGTCGAGTTCTGAAACTCTAAGCCATGCCAGCCTCCGCATGGCCACCGACATAGCCGTGGCCCTAGAGGTCAGCTCAAATGTGTCATAGATTGATCTGACCATGAACTTGCGCAGTTGTAAGAGCGATGCAGAAGTCTGGCGAAAGGCGGATCTCTTACGATCAGGGAGGTATTTCTCAAAAGATGACAAAGTCTGAATGAGATGCTTGAGGTAGAATGAAAAATGGAAAGCATAGTTCCCTGATCTGTTTGCCAGCATCGCATTTTGATACAACCTCTTGTCAAACTTATCCATGGCCTTACCTTCTCTGCCATAGAGATTGGGTACAGAAGCAGGTACACACTAGCCTCCGTGGATTTCTTTAGAGTGGATTCCACCAACGATTCATGAGGGAGTTGTGGTTTGTCAAAGCCCGGAATAGGTATGACCTTATATAAGGAGTCCAGTTTGCGAGGAGCTCCTGGGATGGTCAAGGGTGTCTCCAGATTTTTGTAAAAAGTCTCTCGCAAACTATCATGGAGAGGCAGTTTGAGAAATTCCCTTGGAGGCTGGTCAAAGTCCAGTGCATCGAGAAATGCCTTGGACTTTTTGGATTCAGCCTCCAAGGGAATAGAGAGAGAGTCGCACATCTCTTTGAGAAAAGAGGTGAAAGAAGTTGCATCAGGTTTGGAGGATGGATCTAAACCAGAAGGATCCTCGTCCCCTGACGAACACTCTCCCTCAGAGAGGAAAGGCTCCTCTGAATCACCCCATAGATCAGGGTCCCTCACTTGAAAGCTACGGTCCCGTGACTCCGGTGTGGAGGGTTCTAGGTGTCGAGTTTTGTGAGTCGACTTACCAGACCTCTGAGAAACGGTACCGGGAGATGTCATCGGGCGTGCCGGTGCCGAAGTTTGCACCGCCTGGTGTAAAGACCTCGGTTCCGGAGCTAAAACTGGCATGGATACCGAGGAAGCTGTTTGTACCGGTACCGACAAAGTGGATGCCGATAAAAGAGGCTGTTCCACTGCCGGTACCAGTAGCTCAGACCGGACCGGGACTGGAAGGCTCGGTGTCAGAAGAGCAGGCAGGAGCTGCTGCAATTGCTCTTTGAGCTGTACTTGCAGGACGGCGGCAATTCGCTCATCCAGCGAAGGCACCGGTACCGCTTTTTTCTTCTGCGGTACCTTTGGTGCCGCTCTACACTCCGAAGAGGAACCCGAGGTCGAAGGGCTAACCTCAATCGGAGCGGAGCGCTTCCGCGGGCGCCTCGAGGTCGGCAGGATTGGGCTCGCTGCCACTGAGACCGGAGGACGCTCCAGCGGGGAAGGCTTCTTAGCCGGCTTACCTGAGGGATGCGACGCCGGCACGGTGTCGCGCGGCGTCGATGAGGTAGGTGCCGACTGCGTCGGTGCCACCGAATCCGACATCTCGGTACCAAATAAAAGTTGCTGTTGGATCTGGCGGTTTTTTAACGTTCTCTTTTTTAGAGTGGCACAGCGGGTGCAGGTGGACGCCCGAGGGTCAGGACCCAGGCACTGTAAGCACCAGTTGTGCGGGTCAGTGAGGGTAATGGGCCTTGCACACCGCTGGCACTTCTTAAAACCGGGTTGGGGGGGCATGAATGTGAAAACGGCTTCTGCCAAATCGAAGGCCGAGGCCTCGATGGTGGCAGCAGGCACCACCGGGGTGAACCCGAAAAAGAGAGGGAAAAAAAAGAGAATTTTTTTTTTTTTTTTTAAATATTATAAAAAAAGAAAAGAAAAAAGGGAAATACAAATTCCGAAAAGGTTTACGCGAGCGGGAAGGCGAATGAGAAAAAAGTTTTCAACAGCCGTTGAAAGTGCGTCTTCTTAGCTCCGCGGAAACTAAGAAACTGGGGACCGCGCGCCTCCGTCGGGCAGGAAGGCACTCGCACGTGCGCGGTGCGGCCTGCTAGAACTTTCCAAGTTCTTAGAGTGCAATCACTCTAAAATTGCCCGTACCGGGGCTCCGTCGGTGCCGTCACCCATCAGTCAAGAATATGCTGCCTGCTTGTCCTGGGATAAAGTGCTAAGTGACTTGCCCAGAGTCAAAAGGAGCTGCAGTGGGAATCGAACTCAGAACCTCAGGATACTGAGCCAGCTATTCTAACCATTACGTAACTAGTTTTGGTTCTGATCAAAAAGGATCTATAAATAAGTTACTAACATTATGTTACTGATTTTAGAATACATAGAATTTAAGAGCCAATAAAACTTTAAATTGCGAAATGAAAAGTAAAGAATACCTCAGCCCATTTTAACATTACATGTTCTCTCCATCAACTTGCATACATTATTCATATGGTTCACCACTTAGGGATCCTTTTATAAAGATAAAAAATGAGCTTCCTAGCACTTAGCATGCGCTAAATCCATTAGCACAGCTTAATAAAAGGATTCTTTAGCTTGCAGCCTACCTTTAGCAGCTCTGCTGATAAAGACTTAATAGTTGCTTCAAGTTTTCCTATTTGATCTTGCTTCTTCTCAGTACTTTCTTCCAGTGTCACCTGTTTTTGACAGTATCAAATTAGATGTTTTCTTTAGAAACAACTATGTTTAAATTAGGCTTTAAAATGTTTAAAATTAACTAAACTATGAGAAATTACAAAACCTTTTGTTCCTGAGTTGCAGTTAACACTTCTTTCGTCCTAAAAACTAACTGTTCTTTGTCTTTGACCTCTTGTTCTACAACAGCCACACGGGTCTGCAACTGATTGATCAGCTTCTCTTTCTCATGGCATTCAGCATCTAGGGTAGAATTCTCTCGACGCAATGAAAGCACTTCCTGTTTTGCTCTCTGGCACTCCTGCAAAGTTTAGCAAAAAGAAAACTTATTCTGCATCTTATACAGAGCAAATGTTTTTTCACCTACAATACTATGAGTCACAAACTGTTGCAATCTCAAGTGAGAAAAGCCCTTATTTTCAAAGCCTTCACATGAGAAAATGAAAGAGTGAAGGCATGAGAGGAATTTTATAAACCATTTCTGCATGAAAAAGCAATCCTTCATGCTGGAAATAGGTGTTTAAAATTGCACATTTAACATGCACCTAAATCAATGGTCAACAAGCATGTTGCTACTGAAGTTCTGTCACTTGTACAAGGGCCAACAGTTGTCAACTATTGCATCCTGTTTTTAAGTTATGCGTCAGTTTGTTTATGTGAACAAAAATAGAAGTGGGGAAGGGACATGATCAACCAACTGTGAGGACAACCAATTTATTGAAAATACTACATATAACAAGTAATTGGAAAAATTATAGTAGATTAAATTATACCTTTTGGTGGAATTCATTATGTCACATTTATAAAATGGAAAGCATAATTGCTTTACAAAAAGGTAATTATAATAAATTTATAAAGATCTGGAGGCCATTGACAGCCTACTGTAATGAATAGATGCCGTTTTATATTGGAAGTATATTTGCAAATGGGGGGAGAGGGGGAGGGTGGGTTGTCTAAATTATACGGAAGGTTTTAACATATAAATAAAAGTATTTATATTTATATATTTTTGATTAAATATGAATGGAATGGGTGGGTGGGAAGGGAATAATCTTATGTATCTGAATATATTAAGAAAATTCAAGTGATGTATTTTATCTTAAATGTTTTATTAATTGTACACTTGATGTAAGTTTTTAAAAATGAATAAAGAATTACAAAAAAAAAAAAAAAAAAGAAAATACTACATATATTTAAAAAAAAAAATATGCCGCCAGTCAGTTTATAATATTCGAAAGGTTATCTTTGCTATGGCTCAGTGCCAACAGCATCATGTTCCGGCTTTGTTTGTTAGCCTAGATCAGTGGTCTCAAATTTGCGGCCCGCCAGGTACTATTTTGAGACCCTCGGTATGTTTTATCATAATTACAAAAGTAAAATAAAACAGTTTCTTGATCATATGTCTCTTTAGCTATAAATTACAATATTATTATTAAGACTTAACCAAAAGGAAAGATTTATAAACTATACAGTTTTACCTCATGCAAACTTGTCTTTTCTTTAATAAGACATTAACCATTTTTTTCTGAGGTCCTCCAAGTACCTACAAATCCAAAATGTGGCCTGCAAAGGGTTTGAGTTTGAGACCACTGGCCTAGATACTTCTAAGGCTTTTGATAGTATTCATTGGTCCTTTTTGTTTAATACTCTTGAATATGTAGGCCTCAGTGGCTTTATCTTAACGGGTGTCTGTTATTTAACGGTATTCGTACGGATTCTTTTCCTATCTTGCGGGGTACTAGGAGGCATGGATGCCCCCTTTCTCCTCTCCTTTTTCTTCTTTCTTTAGAACCCCTGCTTTGTACCTTACGTTCATTTGCTGCTGTAAGCGGTCTGCATGTGGCAGGTGGGGAAATTAAGACTCTAGCCTTTGCAGATGACGTTTCTGGTCCTCACAATCCTAAGGTTTCGTTGCTTTTAGCGTTAGATCTTATTTCCGAGTACGGTTTTTACTCCGGGTTATCTCTTAATCTGGATAAGTCCTTTGCTATGCCTTCTTTTCCCGAGATTCGAACTGCTTGGAGAGGCTCATTTCTGTTACAGTGGGCCGATTCATCCTTGCGATATTTGGGAGTTCTCATCCCTCATGACCTCTCTCGACTATACTCCTTGAATACAGAACCTCTCTTTCTGTCCCTCGCCAACAAATTGCGTCTTTGGCGGGATCTTCCTCTTTCTCTTCTCAGCCGAGTGACTTTATATAATATGATTATAGACCCTTGTTGGTTATATATCTTTCAAGTTCTCCCCCTTTTCTTGACTCATAAAGATGAAGCACAGCTGATTCGGTTAATTCAAGGGTTTCTTTGGGTGGGTAGACAGGCTCGTCTGCCTTATAGACGTGCAGCTACGCTTTTTGATGGTCGGATGTGGCATGCGACGCATTAATGATTTTTTCGAGGAACCTCTGATTTAACTAACACTTCCTTGGAACTTTCTCATTTCTGTACCACTCATTTTAGTACTTATCTTCATTCTATACCTTCTTCTTCATCTGGTCTTCATTACAAAATCCTGTATCGGCCTTTGCGCTGAGTGTGGCAGGGGGTCTGCAAGTTTCATTCTTTACACTCCTCTGAATCTCCTTTTCTTCCTCTCTGTTTTAATAATAACTTTCCCCCTGGAGTGGATAATGCTGTATTTGCTCGATGGGAAGTGAGGGGGATTCATTATTTTTATCACCTGGTTGAGGAGGATGGGAGAATTAAGTCCTTTGCTCAGTTGCAACAGGACTATGATCTCCCTCCCACTGATGGTTTGGCATATCTGCAGATTCATCATTATTTAAATTCTCTGCAGCCCTTTAATTTACAGGCTTCTACTCAAGAATTGTTATCTACTGCTTATACCTTTAGCTCCCAGCTCCTCTTAAATTTCACCATCGTCACTTGAAAGATGAATCCCCCTTGCTTGACTATTTTTGTTCACATTACTACACGTGGGGATGTTTTTCCCTTTTTTGTTGTGGGATTCAGTTTGTGTTTATATGGTTTTGTCAATAACTCTACCATGAAGCGTCGGCATTTTACTGTTTCTAATCTAATCTAATCCTTAGGTTTCTATACCGCATCATCTCCAAGTTCGTAGAGCTCGGCGCGGTTTACAGTAGATGAAATAGGAAGGAACTACAACAGAGGGTTAGAGGTAGAAGTGAGAAGAATATAAGAGGACTTGGGATGCCAGATATAAGAGTTTTCTTGATTCTTAAGTTGGAGAGAGGCTTACATTTTTTGAGAAAAGCCAGGTTTTCAGATGTTTGCGGAAAACTTAGAGAGAGCTCAAGTTCCGAAGAGGGGAGGTAAGGTTGTTCCAGAGCTCAGTGATTTTGAAGTGGAGGGAGGTCCCTAGCTTTCCTGTGTGGGAAATGACTTTTAGCGAGGGGAAGGATAGTTTTAATTTGTAGGAGGATCTGGTGGTATTAGGGTATGAAGAATTCCAAGAAAGAGAGATAAAGGAAGGGAAGATACCGTGTAGGATTTTGAAAGCTAAACAGGCGCATTTATAGTGGACCCTGGCGATTATCGGAAGCCAGTGAAGCTTGGCCAGGAGCGGGGAGACATGGTCAAATTTACTTTTAGCGAAGATGAGCTTGGCCGCTGCATTCTGAACCACAATATTGCATTTTAGGCCAGCTCATCAATCACATATCAGTAATTTGAGAGTTTATACTAAAAAGTGATTGTGCTGCTTTTTCTACCTGTGAATTTTTATATTTTGTTTGTTTTTGTCTAAGATATTATAATTATTATGATCAGACAAGGTTGATTTAACCATCCTGATAATTTTTGTTATGGCTGCGGACAATTTACTGCATAAGATCAGTGAAAGAATCTGTCCAGCAGACTTCAAAGTGCATATAAGCATTATTTTGGCTATAAAGCTGGTGACCAAGATAAAGCGTGGGCACTTCATGTGTGCTGCACTGTCTGTTATTCCAGATTAAGCATGTTCGTGCAGGTTGTTCAGAATTTGCTTGGTAATCAAAGATCAGAGAATTATGCTGAGCTTGTGGAGAATATGCTGACAGCATATCAGCTAATGGGTACCAGAATGTTACTTAAAATGCACTTCTTACATTCTCACCTCAACTTCTACCCACCCAATAATGGTGATATCAGTGATGAGCATGGGGAAAGATTTCATCAAGATATCAAGGTAATGGAAAGCAGATATCAGGGAAAGTTCAAGCCCAGTATGATGGGAGACAACTGTTGGTTCTTGCAAAAAGAAACAAATGTACAGTACAAGCATAAAAAAGCAAGTATCTCAAAGGTTTCTGAACATGCTGACATCACTTTTGTGTGAGTTAAGAGGGGCGTAAATATATGCTGTAACAAGTCTCCTTATTATCTTCGTGTTTGTTTTCAGAGTAAACTCCTTACCACAAGTTTGATGGGACACAGTTCATATTCGCAATATTGTGCTGATATGGCAAACTATCTAAAAAAATCAGTAACGTGCATCTCAGAAACCTGATGTGCTAACTGAATTTCAATTACAGATCTGAAATCGGCATCATTAAATTAACTAAGAACACCTCTTAAGTTCACAGTAGCAAAGAAAAACTTTTTTGTTGTTGACAGGTGTAATTAGGTGAATTTAGCTAGTACAAGAGTAACTTAGTCACGATTCCTGGAGGTGGGGATGGGCAGATGTTTGTACATATGTGCACTTTGAAAATACCTCATCTTTAAATTTTTATACACCACTTACAAGCTTTCATGTAAATTAACCCAGAATATTTCTGTATGCCAGAAAGCATGTGTGCACATATAAATTCCTTATAGTAAATTTTAAAAAACGTATCAGTACTTGCACTGGGGTGGGGGAAGTATGCATATACTATTTTTGCATGCATTCATTTATAAAATTACCCTAATGTCCACATAGCCTGACATTTCTGAATATACTCATCATACATGGATATATCTGAAATTTATTGCAAATGGCTTCCTCTGTTAGAAGTAGTAGTTCATAGTTTAAAAAACAGACTGCTTACATCTTCTAGCCCCAAAAGTTTGGCTTTAAGCTCTCGGATTGTGCAGTCTGCCTTGTATCTCCTCTCTGTCAGATCCTTGTTGACTAGCTCTAGTTCAGTCAGCCGGCTTTGTAGCTGTTGGAAGTTTCGTTGATGTAAGTTTTCCATTTCTTTTCTTTGCTGTTCATACTGTTGTTGACATTGAGTCTGCGTCTGAAAAAATATACAGCATGAAGGTTTGTTTGTTTTTTAATTCTTTTTTTATTTTTTTTTTATTTATAAATCTTTATTCGTTTTCTTATGTTACAAGTGTTTCAAATAAACTCATTAGAAACTTGAATATACACACTTGATTAACTCACATATTAACATCAAATTTAACATTTCTTTAAAAAATTAATATTATATAAAGTTATAATATTATACAAGAAATCTAAATTTATATAATTCTTATTGAATATAATAATCCCTCACCCCTCCCTCCCAATCAGTAATACATATAATCCACTTTATTGTAAATTCATTCTAATATTGATATAGTATGTAATAATCAGAAATAAAATCCCACCCCATTTCCCTCTAATCAAAAATCTTATCATGGGAAAAGTTAATAATTCATTACAGAAATCTGTTAACGGTCCCCAGACTTTTTGAAATTTACTCACATAGCCTTTTTGTGTTGCAATGGTGAGTTCCATTTTGTATATATGGCATACAGAATTCCACCAAAAATTGTAGTTTAACATATCATGTTTTTTCCAATTGTATGTTATTTGCTGCATTGCTATTCCAGTTAAAATAAACAGAAGTTTGTTGTTGCTTGCCGAAATTTGACTTCTTGCTCTCATAGTTGTGCCAAATAAAATAGTATCATATGTCAAGGCTACCGGATTTTCCAACATCCTATTGATTTGAGGCCAAATTGATTTCCAGAATGATAAGATGAATGGACAATAGAATAAAAGGTGATCTAATGTCCCAACTTCAACATGACAGTGCCAGCATCTATTAGACTTAGAACTATCTATCTTTTATAAATGAACAGGGGTCCAAAAAGCTCTATGTAAAAGAAAAAAAACAAGTTTGTCTCATAGATGCTGACACCATACATTTTAACCTCCAAGACCAAAGTCGTGGCCATTGAGATGCAGTAATTTGGTGCTTTATCTCAATGCTCCAAATGTCTCTAAGACCATTTTTTGGTTTTTTATTTACAAATCCAGATATTAATTTATACCACTGTGCGGCTTTATGATCTGTTGAATCCATCTGGAAACATAAGAATTCCAAACTATGATAGTTAGTAAGATTTTTCCATTCAGGGAACCCTACCTGAATGGATTGCTTCAATTGCAACCATCTAAAATATTGTGACTTATTAATATCAAATTTATGTTGCAATTGTGAAAACTCCAGCAACTTACCATTTTGTATTACATCATCCAAAATACGAATACCTGCTATCATCCAATGTTTCCAGATGATTTTAAAACCGCCAATTTTGATCTTGGGGTTTAACCAAATCGTTTGAGTTGTTGATTTACTTATTGGAATAGGAGTTAGATTACTTATATATCTTAGAGTTTTCCAGGTATCCATAAATATTCTATGCTCTTTATATAATCTTGGCATTTTGATACTAACTACGTGACTGATACGCAAGGGAAACATAAGTCTCCATTCTAACCAGAACCAGTCTGGAATATTATCAGTGGGCTCTGGGAGGATCCAATACATACCTTGACGTAAGATATAGGCTTGATGGTACCTATAAAAATTGGGAAAATTTACCCCGCCCTCCACAATTGGCTTTTGCAATGACACTAAAGCAATTCTGGGATTTTTACCAAGCCAAATAAATTTTGTCAAAATCCTATTTAATTTTTTATAAAAAGATTCTTGAAAGAAAACTGGTATCATCCCCATTTGGTAACAAACTACAGGCAAAATCATCATTTTAACAGTTTGTACTCTTCCCCACCAAGACAAATGCAAAGGATTCCATTGCTCACACATTTCTATCACCTTTTGTAATATGCATTTTTCATTACTTTTCATTGTTTCATCCACTGTTTTTGTAATCCAAATTCCCAGATATTTAATAGCCTCCTTCTTCCAAACAAAAGAGAAAGTATCGAATAAACCTTTTGTACAATGTACATTTAATGGAAGAATTTCTGATTTATTCCAATTTATCTTATATCCGGAAAACTTTCCAAATTTCTCAATCAACTCTAGCAAATATGGAATGGTAGATTCTGGATTCCTCAAATATAATAGTAAGTCATCTGCATAAGCAGATACCTTATATTCTCTATCTGAGTGTGGTATACCCTGTATTTCCTTTACTTGTTGGATAGCTAATATTAAGGGTTCTAAAATAATATCAAACAGTAAAGGAGACAAGGGACAACCTTGTCTAACTCCCCTCTGTAAATTAAATTTTTCTGAAAAAGTATTATTAATATATAATCTAGCAGAAGGGGAGCTATACAATGTTTGTATTATTTGTATGAATCCAGGACCTATACCAAACCATTCCAATGCCTGATACATAAAGGTCCATTCTACTCTATCAAAAGCCTTTTCTGCATCTAGAGAAACAGCAAAAGTAGGCTCATTCATTTTCTTTGTTAAATATAACATGTGGAATGCTAATCTGGTATTATGAGATGAATGTCTTTGAGCAACGAATCCTGTTTGATGCATACCTATAATATGAGGGAGAGCTTTAGCCAATCTTAACGCTAATATTTTTGCTAATAATTTACCATCTACATTTATTAAAGATATTGGCCTATAGTTTGAAACCAAAGTGGGATCTTTATTTGGCTTTGGCAAAACAATAGTTAATGATTCTGCTATAGTGCCATTAATAGAACCTTTATTAAGTTGGTATTGATAAAGATTTAATAAATAAGGCAATAGATAATTTTGAAATGTTTTATAAAACTCCACTGTATATCCATCACCACCTGGAGCGGATCCAACTCTAAGGGACTTCAAAGCTGTTTCTATTTCTTTTAGTGATATTGGCTCTTCCAAACTTCGTTTTACATGTTCAGGAATTTTTGGACCCTCTAACATTTTCAAAAATTCTAAACCATCTTTTTCTTTATCTAAATAAGTCTCGGAAGAATAAAGAGATCTATAAAACTTTAGGAACTGTTTTAAAATAGGCTCAATTTGTGTACATATTTCACCATTTTCATCTTTAATGGCAATTAATTTTGATTTTCTTTTCTTCGCTTTAAGATAATTTGCTAATATTCTTCCCGCCTTATTTGAGTTACCATAATACAATGTTTGCTGAAAAAATAAATCTTTCCTAATCAACTTAGATGAGATCTCATTATATTTACCTTTAAGTTTTAACAACTCTTGTTGAATTGAATATTCCCATTTTTCTATAAGTTTTGATTTTAAAATTTTAATTTCTTTTTCTAAGTTTAAAAATTGTTTTTTAATCTGATTTTTTAAGATAAGCCGAATAAGAAATTATTTGTCCTCTCATTGAAGCCTTAAAAGCATCCCATAATATTTCCATAGAGATCTCATCATTATCATTCAATTGAAAATAATCCTTCATTTTTGTTAGAAGGTTCTCACAAAATATTGGATCAGCAAGCAATGTATTATCCATTTTCCAAATTGGTCTATTAGTATTTTGATCTGTGATCTTAATTTCAACCCACACTCCACCATGATCAGATAAAATGATTGGATCAATGGCAGCTTGTGTCACCTGATGTATCAAATGATTTGAAATAAAAATATAATCTATTCTTGAGAAAGAGTTATGAACATGAGAACAAAAAGAAAATTCCCGTCCATCAAAATGAAGAATTCGCCAAATATCTGTCAAATCACAAGATTGTACCAAATTATCTAATCCCAAAGATTTCATAAATCTACTTGGGTTTTTATCCATTAGGGGATCCATAACAGCATTAAAATCCCCAGCTACTATTAAATTTGAAGTAGCCAGTGGTAAAATCAGTTGTTGAAGAGTCTTAAAAAATTCATTCTGATTCGAATTAGGGGCGTATATATTAAATAACGTCATGGTAGTATTTCCCATTCTCATTTCCACATTTACCCATCTTCCATGAGTATCTGATGCCTTTAATTTGAATGAAGCAGAGCACTTTTTATTAACTAGAATAGCAATCCCCGCTTTTTTCCCTATAGCTGGTGAGAAAAAACAGTGCTTGACCCAACCTCCTTCCAACTTATTAGATTCAATATTTGAAAGGTGGGTCTCCTGTATGAAGCATATATCCGCATTTTGCATCTTTAAAAATAATAATGCTTTTTTCCTTTTTATCATATGATTCAGACCATTAACATTCAAAGATAATATTTTAAGATCCATATATATATTTATAACATACTTTATCCAAAATCAAACAAATAATGATTTTTACTAGTAAATTTTCCCCATACACAAATAAATTTATGATATTCCCAGATACACCCATCCCCCGTCTATATCCCTCCCTCCCACCCCCTCCCCCCCATCCCCAATTAAATACGAAAACTTGGATAAGCAGGATGAGGTTAGGTATAAATAACTCCCTCAAGCTTTTACAGAATTTGACTTTAGTTACTACCAGTATATTATTTCAATATAGCACTAAACTGTTTCTTGAATCCAGCAAACAAAAACTTTACAAGTTATGTTAGGCTTTAAGAATAATGGGTCTTGAAGAAAGCTATCTGATTCAAATCTTATCTTAAATGTATAAAGTAATCCTCCATTAATCTTACCTTCGTTTAATTCATGAAAGGGAATCGAGAAGAATATTTCCAAACCAAGATAAAACATCCCTAAACGTTAAATTTCATACTCGCTCTTTTTTTTCTTTCCTCGTGGAGGATATGACTTATATAAACCCATTAGGTATACATTTTTTTTTTTAAGCTGACTTTGAAACGCAACCTCAAAACAGAAGTACTTCTTATAACAGGAAATACTTCATTTTAACCAATCCTATTATACTTCACGATGTATTTGGTAATATTACTAAAGATTTCCTCCTCCTCCCCTGTAAGTAACGCCTCTTGTTTATATATAGCCAATCAATGCCTCTCCCTCCTGAGGTTAACAAATTCATTTCCTGTGTTAACAACTCATTTGGATCTCCACCATTACCACGATCTTGCATGCAAGTATATTTTTATCTAATAGTTTGTAAAACTTTCATTACAGAAATGTAAGATCATGTTAATCTTTATGTGGTTTTTTTCCCCTTTCATTTCTGTTTAGATTGTTATTCTTCTTATAGTTCCATGCTTGTGCTTGTGCACTTACACGTGCGATTCTATTCCGTTGAAATTTAAAACCAATCCATAAAAGTTCTAAGTCTTAACCGAAGATCTTTTTCATTTCTGTTAGTAAGACCAAAATGTATATATAAAGTTTAATAAAAAATAAAAACAAATAATCAGTTTTAATTGAAAAAATTTCCTTTAAAATGACTTTTAGGATGTCATTGGTTGTTCCTGTTGTTCTAGAAATTCTTGTAACTTTTTAGGGTTTGAAAAGGTTTGAGTTTTATTTGCAATTGTCACTTTCATTATTGCTGGATAAAGGAGTCCGTATCTAGCCCCTAGCGATTTTAACTGGGGCCTCATATCCAGAAACAGTTTTCTCTTAGCAGCAGTTTCTCTTGCAAAGTCAGGGACAATGTGTATTTTTGCATCTTGACATCTGAGATTTTTGTTCTCCTTGGCTAACTGACAAATTTCCATCGCTTGTTGATGTCTCAAAAGTTTAAAGATTAAAGTCCTTGGACCCGTTTGTGAGGTTTTCTTCTGTGCTGGTATCCGGTGTGCCCTTTCTATTTCCAACGCAGTCTTGAATTTTAATGGTAGCACTTTAGGCAGGAACTGTTCCAGGAAAGTTATAGGGTCGTTTTTTTCCACCCCTTCCGGCATTCCAATAATTCTTAAATTATTTCTTCTTTCACGGTTCCGGCTATCTTCAAGGTCTTTTTTAATTTCTTCAACCTCCTTCCATATTATTTTACATTGTCTCATGTCCAGATTTAGTTGTTCAGAGTTGTCTTCTAATATATTTATTCTGTTTTCCACTACATCTACTCTTTTAGTTAGCACTGCTGCATCGTCGATAGCCTTTTGTAATTTTTTGTTGCTATCTAATACAATCTCTTTAATTTGTCGCAATTCTTCCATAACGTCGGGGCTTTCATCTGATGGCAACGGAACTTTTGAAGGAGAAGTGCCCGGCTCCGGTTTTGATCTCTTATTACTTCCTGTACCGGACCCTCCAGCTCCTGAATCTCCTTTGTTCTGTTTGCTAGATGCCATTATCTGATATTGTGCAGCTTTTTTGCCTTTGAAGTTTAATATTTTTTGTAGTTTTTCTATAAATAAAGCTTGTCTACACGGAGCTACTCTTTTACCCGACTATCAGAATTCGCGTCCAAGCCACGCCCCCCTGTTTTTTAATTCTTGTAATAGAAACTCAACAGATATCAAAAAGACTTTATTTAGCAAAAAAGAAAACAAAAGCATGACATCAATACTCCAAATCCATCCTTCCCAGGCTACAAGAAAGAGATCCAAAACACAATTCTAAGAAATTCTATTTCAAATAAGAAAATAAGCTAGAAAGGTAGTGGTTAAACAGTGTGTCATATCTTTATCTTTCTAGCTAATTATAAATAATGAGGGATAGAACTCACTGGAGAACCAATCGGGGCATGTAAGACCCCTATAAGCTCATTAAGAGCAGTATCCAAAGGGAGGCAAATACACTTTACAAGTGGAGGACATGATTGCTCAGAATTTTCAAAACTTCAAATAAGCAATGTTTGAGAGTTAATAAAGGAGCTACAAGTTTACTTCTCTCTCTCAGTCTACATATATCTACTCAGCTAAATCTCCTTCAGGCTGCTTATGTTCTAGCATTTATTCCTGCTAATTCTCAATATTGTCAAAAGATCAGCAAAACCTCAACTCTAATTAAAGAAACCTTTCATGAGCTAAGTGGAAATGAATTCAGAATATAACACTATTAGTTTGATAAGACTGATTTCCCAAGTCATGTTCACTCCCACTGATTAAACCTTCTCTATCTAGGTCCTAGGTGTTGTCTCTCTAGGATGAAATCTAGACTCTTCTGGAACACACTAAGGAAATAATTTACTAATACTTAGTTCATTGCTAACGAAAGATCACTCACCTTCCTCCACCACCCATAATTATTGTGTCGAGAAGCAGGCCTCGAGCGACCAGGTGAGCGACGCCCAGACGAGGCAGCCACCTAGTAGATGGGACTGGAGGCCGTGGATCGAAGCATCAGAGGCTGAGACGAGGCCCCCCCGAGGCACTCCCTAAGGTTCGAGGCCCGGCATCGCCGAGGAAGGGTCCAGACCAGGGAAGCCATGGATCGAGGGTATCGGCTCCAAAGGTGGCATGGGCAAAGACTCTGCTCCCTGCGAGACATGCCCCAAAGCCAGACCAGACACTCGCCGAGACTCTGCTCCCAGCAACGAGAGTGTGCGTCGAGGAGGCACCGGAGGCGGTTCGACCTTGCGGGAGGCTTCCGCGTGCCCAGGCTGGATCTGGGAGAGAAGCGTCGGCCCAATTTTGGTAAAGAGCTCGACAAATCACTTCTCCATCAAGGCATGAAACGACGCCGGCAAAGAGGGATCCACATCAGAAATGGGACCTCCTGCTCGGACGTCGGTCAGTCGGCCGCCAGGGAGCTTGGATTTGGAGGCCTTGGGCACCTTAAGCACCACTGGAGGGATAGGAGGCTGCGCTATCTGACCTGAAGAGACATCGGAAGGCACCGCAGCCTGAGTCGAGGTCGAAGCTGGCACGAACGAGGCAGGCTTGAGCAGACTCGAGGCCGAAGATGTAGAATCGGAAGTCGAAGGCGTGGCGCTCTGGGAAGAGGGCAGTACCGGGGACGCCTCCATACCAAACAGCGACTCCCACAAAATACAGCGACGCTTAAACGCACGTGCTGTGAGCATGGAGCAAGGCCGGCACGATTTCGGAAGGTGTTGAGGCCCGAAACACTGAAGACAGCGTTGATGCGGGTCCGTCAACGAAATCGTGCGCTGGCACTTGACACACTTTTTAAAACCGGTAACAGGCCGGGACATAGGCCGAAAAAGCTCCACTGCAAGGTCGAAGCTGCGGGGCCGCGGCCACGCGACCTGCCCGGTCGAACGATCGAACAAAAATTTTTTTTTTTTTTTTTTAAACAACAAAAACGTAACATGAGCCAACAGGAATGAGCACAAAAAAAAACCCCAAACCCACGGGCACAGAAGGCACAAAAAGGAACTTCGCGCAGAGAGTTTCAAAGGCAAACTTCTCAACTCCGCGGAAGAGAAAGAACTGAGGAGACACGCCCGGTGTATCGGACGGGAAGGCACTCGCAAATGCGCGGTGTGGGCAACTCGAAACTTCTTTAAAAGTTTCTACAAGCAAGTATGCTTGTGAGATGTCCTCATCTTGGCTCCGTTGGATGACGTCACCCACTAGTGAGAATACCTGCCTGCTTGTCCTGGGATAAGATACTGGATTGTGGACCCCAGGAGGAGAGGATGCAGAACTGTCTAACCCCACTGCCTTGTTATGTAGCAACTAGTGTTTAAGCCCGTTACACTAACGGGTTCTAGAATATATGTCTGTATGTCTTTCTTTCTGTGTCTCTCCCGGCCCCTGTCTCTTTCTTTCTTTCTTTCTTTCTGTCTCTCTCCCTGGCCCCTTTTGTCTTTCTTTCTGTCTGTCTCTCTCTCTCTCCAGCCCCCTGTCTGTCTCTCTCCTTGCCCGCTCTCTTTCTGTGTCTCTCTTTCGTTCTTGTGCACTGCCTGCCTGTCTTTCTGTCTCTCTCCATGATTCCCTTCTGTCTCCCCCCCCCCCAAAGCAAACCAAGATTGCTCCCTGGCCCCCTTTCCCTCTCCCCCCCAACTTCCCTGTGCAGCAGCAGCAGCATTTCCTTCCTTCCCACCCTTCCCTGTGCAGCAGCAGCATCCCCCCCGTTTCCCTGTGCAGCAGCAGCAGCAGCATTCTCCCCTCCCACTTCCCTGTGCAGCAGCAGCATTTCTCCCCCCCCCCCTACTGCCCTGTGCAGAAGCATTTCCAACCCATCCTTCCCTGTGCAGCAGGCTAGCAGCATTTCCGTTTGTCGTTTCTGGCCAGCTCCCTTGCCAAAGTTATTTTTGAGTTCAAAGCCGCCACTGCGGCTCTTCTCACAATCCGTGCCTGCATCAGACGCCTTCTTTCTGACGTGACGTCAGAGAGGCTTCCGACGCAGTTGCAGCTTGTGAGAGGAGCCGCCGCGGTAGCTTTGAACTCAAAAATAACTTTGGCAAGGGACTGAAGAATAACTTCAGTAAGGGAGCCAGCCAGACCGTGGGGCACAGAATAGTACCTGGGGGGCCTGTGTTAGACGGAGTGAGGGTGGGAGGGGGGGAGTCGCCGCCTCCGTGCGTCCATGCTTAAGGTGCCTCTTCATGCGCAGTAAAGATGTCCTTGTAGAGATGCGCGTTGCGAGGGAGGGCGATGGGGAAACACCGCTGGCTCCTTCTACTGCACATGTGTGGCACCTTAAGCATGGACGCACGGAGGCGGCGACCACGGATGTAAAATCACGAAGATTGAAGTGCGCACGCACGCTTAGGGTTTTATTATAGTGGATACCATACCTGTAACACCTTTTCCTTCTCACTGGTCAATTCCTGAGAATGCTTGTTTGTAAGTGCTGTTGCTTGTGCTGTCCAGTCACTTCGTAATCTGTCTAACTCACAACTCTTCTCAGACAAGGTCTGTTTAAAAAAGCGAGAGAAAGACTGGTAAAGTACCTTACCTAACTTCTTTAAAACAAAAAAAATAAAATAGCTAATTATTACATCAACCGCAAATTATAAAAGATAAACAACAAGAAGTAGAGACGACAAGATGGGTATTTTTAGACAAAGTATAAAGCAGTGTTTAAAAGAGCAAAGCTTTCTATTTCTAAAATTTGATTTTGGTTTACTAATCCAGAATCTTCAATAGAGAGAAAAAATAGCTTTTTAATAGCCTTTAAGGCCAAGAAATCTGAAGTATCATATTTTTTGATGGAAAGAACAATGAAATTATATTTAATAAAAATCAGAATTACTAACGATGAATAATTTTAAAAACACTGATTAGCCAATGTTAAACCCTAATTCTGGAATGCTTATTCACCTGTTGAGTGTAACTCAATTGCCTGCCAAGGTCATCTTCTGTTTTTGTGAGCTTCTGTTCCAGTAGCAACTTTTCCTCCTATTTTAAAAAGTCCAACCATAAGTCCAACCATAAAAAAGTAAATCATAGCTAATTACTTCCTGTTACAAATTTTGTTTCTTGTCAAGTCATACATTATATAAAAGAAGTTGGGGGGGGACACCCTCTATACATAATAGATTTGGTAACACCAATACCATACTTGCTTACATTTTAAAAAACTGAGCATTTAATTTTGGCAAAATATACATTTGCAAAGCAAATTAAAATTAAGGGTCTAATTTATTAAAATTTCTCATCTATTCTATCAATACGAGAGTGGGAGGAGGAAAGCTTCAGTTAATACAGTTCTATGGTCTGTGACAGGAGAAGTTATTTTCTGTTCTTTGCCAGAAAGAGATGTAGCAGGGCTAACAACCTTAATTGGGTGTTAAGGCACTGTGAGGAAGACAGAACAGCTGCAAAGGTCACTAGGGCAATCTGATTACTGTGTTAACTTTCAAGGAGGAGTTTGTTTAAAGCAGTTCCTTTAAAATCAAAACTATGGGCTAGATTCACTAAAGATAGTGACTCAGTAGCTGTTGGCCAATTCTCTGGCCGATACTCCAACAGCGATTGATTTATTATCAAGTTTGCATGCAAATGATTTGCACGGAGGATATCAGGAAGTACTTTTTCACACAGCGCGTGGTGGGAATTTGGAATGCTCTCCCGGAGGATGTTGTGACAGAGATTACTGTTCTGGGATTTAAGCGTAAGTTGGATGCACACCTTCTTGCAAATCATATTGAGGGCTATGGTATATTTGGGTCTCCATTCGTGAGTACCTAATGGGGCCGCCGCGTGTGCGGATCACCGGACTGGATGGACCTCGGTCTGATCCGGTGAGGGCTTTTCTTATGTTCTTATTTTGCTCTGTACTTTGGTAATTTAAAGATTGGTGATAAAAGAGAAATTGTAGGTTTACTGATAAAGATAGCTGGAATTTATTTATTTTTTTTAATTCTTTATTCATTTTATAATTCACAAGTGTACAGTAAATATCAAACAATTAGAATACAATATCACTTGAAAATCTACCATATCATACAACAAATTTGCTTGAATTTTTTTTTTTTTTAAATCACTTTATTAAATAGTTTCCATAGTATTTAAAAAAAAAAATCTATATAATATCCTTAGAGGTTGTAAGCAGTTTAGGAAAATTCAAAAGTCTCAGATTCAATTCTTGCAATACCAATTTATCCTGCATTAAAGCAACTGGAGCAGTTTTTAGTCTCTTGAAAATGCTGATCCAAATCTTTGAACTTCTCTACTTGAGCTTAAATATCCTCTTCACATTTTAATAATCTTTGCGAATGTGTTTGCACAAGAGGTGAGATTCTTGCACATACCTTGTAGAGAGTTCAATGCTGTCCATATCAATTCAAGTGTTATCTCAGCAGGCTTATATAGAGGTAGAATAGCTAGAATTACTCTTCCCTCTTGTGTGCCTGCACTCACCCCACCAAACAATGTCAAGGCAGCTTCTTCTTCCTGGGGACACAGAATATCCTCGAACACTGCAGGCAATGCCAAAACCGTGTCCTGCCTTGTGCCCGACGTCCCCAGGTCTTGCTGCTGCTGGAGATGTATTGGTTCCATAGAGCCGAGCGAAGTATCACTCCCAAGGGCTGAAGTCTTCATCACATTCAACCCAGCTGGAATGCCTTGATAAGATGAAGATAAGAAGATTGAGGTAAGCTCTGACTGCCAGGAAGCAGCAGCCACCTTTGCTCTCCTTTTTGGCATCGAAGACAAATGGTAGTTGCAAACCGAGCAGGAAATAATCAAAATAAGCATGAGCAAAAATCATGGCCTCCTTATTGTGACCAATCAACGAAATAAGGAAAATTCAAGATTGTCTAATATATCGATTCAAAATACAAAATGAGAACAAAACTAATATCAAGTAGAATTATAAGCAAGACCTCAAACACCCAAGGCACTACTTAACATCTTTTTTCGTGCCCTTACTGGGGTGGTGTTCTCATCATTGGTCTTAGCAAAGTGGCTTGTGCAAAGAGATTTTTTCATTAATTAATTGTAAACAGGCTCTATATACTTTATTAAAACTATTTAGAGCCTGTTTACAATTAACTGATGAAAAAAATCTCTTTGCACAAGCCACTTTGCTAAGACCAATGATGAGAACACCACCCCAGTAAGGGCACGAAAAAAGATGTTAAGTAGTGCCTTGGGTGTTTGAGGTCTAGCTTATAATTCTACTTGATATTAGTTTTGCTCTCCTTACTGTGACACCATCTCATCTCTCTCCCTGCTGGAAAAACAGGGATAGCTGCTGGTTTCTTAGACTTTAGGAGGTTAGCTTTGCCCACCTCCAAGTAGCCCTTCTGCGTTAATGCCAAGCGCTCAAGCGCCATGCTAAAACTCAAAGTGTTCCGAATTCTCCCTGTGAACCTGACCCTGTGACAGAAGAGATTCCATGAAGGGAACAGTTTTACCAGGAGCCTGAGACACAAAGCCCCCTATAGGAATCTGGCTATGTCCAGATGAGACACCAACAAAGTATTTCGATCTTGAGCCCTGAAACAAGAGTCCTGCCTCTTGAACGCCACTGTAAACCCTTTATTAAAGCCAACCAGGAAGGAGGAAGGCTAAAACCATGAAGATCGGAGCAGAGAAAGGCTCCTCCTTTTCTTTAATGCACCATTACTGGAAAATTTCCCATGCCTTAGCAAAAGCAGAGACCCTCGTAGGCTTTTTGGATCTTAGTAGAGTAGCAATGACTATCTCCAAGTATCCCTTGTGCAAAACCCCATGCACTCAAGAACAATACCTTAAGAACAAAGCAATCTGGATTCTTCTATGACCACTGGTCCCTGAGAAAAAAGGCCTGGCTGTACCCATAGTCTAAGCCTTGCGCCTGTCTTATGATGCACTAGGACTGCATGGCCAATCTGGAGCCACAAGAATGACTGCTCCCTGGTGGCTTGCAATCCTGTGGAGAATCCGGTCTATCATGGAGTAAACACATACAAGAGCTCGCTCTTCAGCCACAGCCGGACTAGAGTTGAGGAAATTATCTTGGATATTGCCCACTCCTACTACAGGTGCTGCTGAGAGAGTCTGAAGATGAAGCTCTGCTGCACACTCTTGGTGCCTTCCTGATGATTGATGTATGCTACCACTAAAGTACTGTCTGAGAAGACTCGAACCGCTTGTCCCTCCAGATTCTTCTACAGTCTGCAACGCCAGTCGAATGACTCGAAGTTCCTAATCTGTTGATCAACAACTTCCTTTGGAAGGCAAACCAACCAGCCCCAGTCGAACAGGCTGGCATCCGTTGTCACAATTACCCATGAGGCTATTCGGAGGGACATGCCCTCATGACAACTCCTGTGGGCAAAGCCACCTGTCCATTCTGACCTGGGCTTTCAGTATCCACAGCAGAGACATCTGCAGGGAGTCCGATTGAGGTTACCACCACAATAGCAACGCGTTCTACAGAGGATGCATGTGAGCCTTCGCCCAGGGATTCATGTCTATTGTGACTGCCATGGAGCCTAGCACCTGGAAGTAATGACACATGGATGGAGCTGAAAAGCAATGCTACAAGGGGAACAGACCCCGAGCTCCAAAAGGTTTCTGCAGGCTGGCTGACAGGTACCATGGAGGGATTGACCTGTCAGCTGCAGACCTCAGTTTGCTTCTTCTCCACGCAGGCAGAGCTGGACCCTCGACTAGGAGAGCTCTTAGCACCAAAAGCAGTCAAAATATAGTGAAACAAACTGAAGAAGAAAAAAAAAGAAGAAAGAGAGCAGATCAGAAAGATTCCTTCTGGCTTACATGGAAAAGGAAGAACAGAAGGGGGCAGCAGAGCCCTCCAGTAAAGGAGGGATTCAAACGTTTGAGTGGATTCCTTCTGCACGGCTATCAAGCACTGGGATATTACCCATCTGTCCAGAATGACATACCTGTTGCACTATAAATAAGATTTTTCCTTTTTAAGTATTTTGTAATTTTCTGAACACTCAGTTGCTAGATGTTTCCAATAGCGTAAGCATATCTTGTAAATTTCACCCTGCTAGAAAGCATTCTCAGAACATGCTGTGAAGAGTGTCTCAGGTCAGTATAAATACCTATGAAAGGTTCGAATGACTTCACAAGAGTTCACTTTACTCTGCTTAGATTAGATCCATAGTTCCAGTAAGTTTCACATCCCTAGTAATGTATATCTACACAGATCTTGTACTAGATGTTTACAAAACAGTCTATGAACAAGGTCACACATCTCTATGGCACATCCAAGTAAAGTTCTACCAAACTACCAAATTCTCACCTTACCTTAACACATTTTAGACAGGCTGCTAAATACTTTTTTATTTCTGCATCATTTCCTGGCAGAAGTTTTAATGACAGATGGGTGAGATGTTTAAATGGGTTTGTCTCAACCACATTCAAAAAGGCAGGAGTGTGATCTAATACTGATGCTGGAGAAACCAACTGTAGCAAAAATCTAAAAGAAAAAGGAAGAAACAGTTATATACAATTGCAATGTACACTCATACAACAGGAATTTCTCATTTTGTGCCTATGACTAAAAAGCTTAAATTTGCCCTAAAATATTGACAACTTACGTACGATGCTTTAGCAACTGACCAATATCGATTACATTACATTACAATGTACTTGTTAACCGCATTACCAAAAGTTCTATGCAGTTTACAAAAAATTATTAATTATAACATATTACAAAGAAAGAATGGATTAATTGGTCAAATATTTAAGGAAAAAATAGGTTTTCATCTTCTTCCAAAAATGTTTGTAAGAATCAGCAGAAAGCAGCAATGAATGAAATTCCTTTTCATGAGAAGCTGCCTGGAATGCTAGGACATGATTGAGGAATTTCTTACTTTTACAACCTTTTAAGGGAGGGAAATTGAACAAAGTATGTTTTTCTACTATTGTTATGTGTAGCTATAATTAAGCTATCAATCAGATAAATTGGGGCTGAGCCATAAAGAACCTTATAACAAAAACAGGTCAGCTTGAACAAAATCCGAGCCTCCATAGGCAACCAATGAAGTTCATAATAATAAAACGGCATTACATGATCACATTTTTTCAGTCCATAAATCTGCTGTATTTTGAATTAATGATAGTCTTGATAACTCTTTCTTAGTGATGATAAGTAAACGATATTACAGTAGTCAAGGAGACTCAGTAAAAGTGATTGAACCAGTAGCTTAAAAGCAGAAAATTCAAAGTAAGGACTAATTGTTCGCAATCTCCATAAAGTAAAATAACTTTTACATACAACAGTTCTATCTGACTTTTCATCGTGAGATGTTGGTCTAAAACGATTCCTAATATTTTAATCGTAGGGTGAATTTTGTAAGATGTTGAATGAATTTCAATAGAAGGTTCATGAGTAATTTTACTAGGGGATGCTACAAAAAAATTTAGTTTTGTCAGAATTAAGCTTTAGTTTAAATTTAGTTTAAGATTCATCCTTTCTATTACAGTTTCAATTGTGGTAGAGAACCAAATTATAAGGTATGACTCTTGTTATGTCATCGGCATAACTAAATCTAATATCCAAGTCTTTTAAGCACGAACCAAGGGATGAGAGATAAACATTGAATAATGTAGGTGATAATGGGGATCCCTAAGGGACACCACATGGAGAGTTGAGTCTGGAATCTAACTTGATAAGATCTTGATTCCAGAAATCCCTTGAACCATGAATAAACTTTACCATCTAATCCTAAAGCATTCATGCATACTAAAAGATATATATGATCTACTAGATCAAAGGCACTACTTAGATCAAACTGGAGCACCAGAGCACTTTTACCTTTACTTATTAAGTTATTCAGGTAATCTAACAGAGCAGCTATTATTATTTCGGTACTATGCAGAGATCTAAATCCTGGTTGTGAATTATGAAGTAATGAATGTTGTTCTAAATATTTTGTTAATTGAAAATGAACAAGTCCTTCCATGATTTTTACAAAACAAGGGATTGATGCAACTGGTCTGTAATTAGATGGTAACGAAACAGATTCTTTAATATTTTTAACAATCTGAGTAATTATTATGCTACCATCTTCCAAAGGAAATTTTCCCATATCTAGTGAGTCAGATATCCATTCAAATAATCTCAATTTAAAATGTGAAGGAAACTTGGAGGATAAGGATCTAACCAACAATAAGATTATACATATCTTCGAAATGGCCGAGTGAAATCTAGCCAATCTGGCTTTTCAAATGTTGATACGCTGAGGTCCCAAGAAGGGAATGGCTGCTTGACCGGCAGTCTGATGTGAAGAGCCCCCTTCAGAAATCTAGCAACATCAGGATGAGACGCCAAAGAGGAACAACGATCCTCGGCTCTAAAACAAGAGAGGCCAGCTACCTGGACCCAAGAGACACCACAGTGAGTCCTTTATCACGTGCAGCTTGCAGAAAGGAAAGAATCACCAAAATCAGAGCCGAATAAGGGGTCCATCTGGTCCTGAGCGCACCAATGTTAGAAAGCCTTCTACGCCATAACGTAAACAGAAACTGTGGACGACTTCCTAGACTTGAGAAGGGCTGGTATTCCTGTTCTAGGATACCACAAGAAACCACAAGAATCTGCAGTGGGCTGGAAAAATCAGAATGTGTAAGTATAATTCTGTGACATCCAGCAAGGCAAAGAACTCTCCTGGGGCTACTGCTTCAATAACCAATCGCACTGTTTCCATGCAAAAGTGGGGAACTCAGCGCCACATTCATGTGCTAAAGATCCAGAATAGGCCTCCAATCTTCAGAGCCTTTCTTTAGCACAATAACATATATA
This sequence comes from Geotrypetes seraphini, assembly GCF_902459505.1. Classification (NCBI taxonomy): domain Eukaryota; kingdom Metazoa; phylum Chordata; class Amphibia; order Gymnophiona; family Dermophiidae; genus Geotrypetes; species Geotrypetes seraphini. Next base: position 14,954,173 of record NC_047095.1, on the reverse strand, counting down.
GAGTATCTGCCTGCGCCAAAGAGTTCGGGCAGCACTGGCTCTAAAGCTTGAATATTCAGCAAGAGTTGAACACTGGTTTGAACCTTTAGCGCCTTGTCCAACCGACTCAGAGGAGAGTCCACAAACTAGTCCATCAGAGGTTGGACAAATTCAAGCTATCTGAAGAGAGGCATCTCTCAGCCTGGTGTCATTGTGCCTTTTGGGCAGAGGGTGCAGGACGGTAGGCGGAAGGATGGGACCGCCTGTAGCTGGCATACCTGGGCTAGGAGCTCTGGGAAAATCTTTGTGATGAGGCATTCACATATGGTCAGGATTGCTGGGAGCCAAGAAAATTAGAGCAACTAGAACCTCTAGAGGTCCTGGGTCTGCTGTCAGGCAGGGTCTTAGGGCGTTGATCCACCACAAAATTCTTGAAGTCGTCCATGCCCTTGCCAAACAATAACTGCCCCTTAAAGGGAAGTCTAGTCAAAGTAGCCCTGGAAGAGGAATCAACAGCCCATTGCCTGATCCAGAGCATCCTGCAGACAGAAATGGAATACGCCGACACCTATGCCAAAACTTGCATACGGTCATACAATGCATCAGCAACATAATCTGAACCAGCCAAAAGAAGTTGAGGAGGATGATCCATAGCCTCACTCTTCAGAGTGTGCAGTAGAGAGAGACAAGCATATGTGACAAAGGATGCTGCTGAAGCAGCCTTTATGCCTAAAGCAGCTGCATCTAAAAGTCTCCATAGGACCACATCCACATGGCGGTCCTGCATATCTTTAAGCACTACACCACCTTCACTGTGTAGAGAGGTGCACTTAGTCACCTGTGTAGCCAAAGAATCCACCCTAGGCTGACTCTGAAGCTATTGGCACTCCTGTGCCAGAGGATACAAATGAGACATGGCCCTTGCTATCTTAAGAGAACCTTCCAGAGAATCAAATTGCTCTGAAATCAGAATGCTCATATCAGGGTGACAGCAAAAGGTGGAAGACTGAGTGACTAAATTCAACTACTGCAAAGACTCCAAATTAAGATCTGGTAAAGTCGCAGACTTAAATAGACGCAGAACCGTGGGATCATCCCCAGGTTCCAAAACCCAAGAGAGATCTGCAGATTCAGCACACAATCCCTGATCTCCTGTTCCAGGAAGCACTGCACCTGTAAATAAGTGGTCAGCAAACTGGTCATCACTTATAAAAATGTTAAACAGCAGGACAAAGAACCAAACCTTGAGGCACATCACTGGTAACATCCCTTTCCTCAGAGTGATCTCCACTGGCCACTACCCTCTGTCGCCTTACACTTAACCAGTTCCTGACCCAGTCTGTCACTTTGGGGCCCATTCCCAGGGCACTCAGTTTATTTATTAATCACCTGTGTGGAACACTTGTCAAAGGCTTTGCTAAAATCTAAATACACATCTACCACTCCCCCCTCTATCCAATTCTCTGGCAACTCAGTCAAAGAAATTGATCAGATTTGTCTGACAAGACCTGTCTCTAGTGAATCCATATTGCCCCAGGTTCTGTAATACACTGGATTCCAGATATGTAACTATTCTCTGTTTTAAAAGCGTTAACTATCAGACATGGAAAATACTAATCCTGCTAAGTTACTCAATTTTAGAAATACTGACTGAACTTTAGTGATCGTTAAGGTTGGATCTGACTGACCATGCACAGGCCTAAGAGGGAAACCAACTTATGCTTGTCCTGTTGATCTCACTTCACTTGTATGAATGTAGTGATCCTGCTCTTCTATGTAGAAAGCTCAAGAAGGTGAAAACACATGAAAATATCAAACAAGAAAAAAAAAACTACTCAATTATCATGTTATACGATAAGCACAGATACAAAAGTTATTTTACTACCTTCTCCTTACAATTATGAAGCTATAAAAATTTGTTTTAAACAAAAGGCAAGTATGATAGAAATTCCAAGCAAGCACTGTATAAATCTTTGAATATGAAGGAAGAAGTGGCACCTACCTTGGCATATCTTTGCTTTGCTCTCGTATGCAATGTTGAAGAAGTTCTATAAATCTTTGTGGAAATGCAGAAAAATCTACCAGAAGCCCTTGCTGGCATTTTAGACTTAAACACAAAAAGGAAGAGATGTTTAATTGATTTAATTAACAATCAACATTCAATATAGCTAAAAGCAAAGACAATGAAACCTGCACAATTTTAAAATTGAGAAAGTTAAACTAAAATTATATATGAAGATATTCACCTCCAATCAACTTGAATTTATTTTTCAATACAATCCCCCACCCTTCTTTGCATATTCAGCTAGTGACTGTGGGTGTTCTTAAAGGCAATGAAAACTACCAGCTGAGTTTGACACAGATATTCAGTGCTGGGCCTAATTCAGACATTGGCACAGACTATCTGGGTAGGCCAGTATTCAGACTGGTATCTAAACAACCACTCAGATTGAGAATTGCTGCTAACAGGGTAAGTTCTGGCTCCACACAGATTCCATCCCTAGGCTTTCCCAACACTAGCAAGATAGTACCATGGCAGTCAGAGTACTGTGGCAGTCAGAGTGCACATTCGATGGCACTATCCAGTTAAGTGACACTGAATATGTACAGTTACTGCCTACTAGAGAATGATACGGTGACAAAATTCATCACCGTTCCCGTCTCCGCGATTAACCGTGGGAAACCATCTTCATGTCATTCTTTAATGAGAGAGGGAAGAATCAGAGTATGAATGGCCACAACCACTGACCGACAAGCTTTGCTTTGAAGAATGCTGATATAGAAGGACTGAGGTTAAAATATATACTAGAAAATGACATGAGATTATTTCCCGCGGTTATCCGCGGGGACAGGAACGGTGATGAATTTTGTCACTGTGTCATTCTCTACTGCCTACCAACCTTGCCAGCAGATAAACCATTCTCCTTAACTGTATCCATGGCATCCTGTCTGTCTTATCTGCTTAGATTGTAAGTTCTTTTGAGCAAAATTTCAATTATCCAATCAATCCCTTCTCATGGAGTCCTCTCTAAAAGGAACAACCATTACAAGGTTTATGTCACTGTCCCCCCTGGAAGAGAAGGCAGGACCATGGACAAGTCTGGTCACCATTTGTATCAGATTTCTCCGATGGCAACTAGGGTTTTGAATTACAATTTTATCTTCATTTCTTATTTCAAGCTTTTGGTTGACACACTGCCTGCATATTTTAAGTATGTTCCTCAACATCGTCTTGCAGGTTTTCAGAATACCATTACCACTCTGAATCAACTCCGCATGCATCTCCTTCAATCTTCCTTTAAAACATTTGAGCTTTCCTCAAGGGTCACTGCCTTCTCAGTGGCCATGCGCCAGCTTGCCTGGCTTCGCACTGTTGACATGGACCCTAATCTTCAGGATCGCCTCGCCAACATTCCTTGTCAAGGCAATGACTTGTTTGGGGCAGTTAATGGCTTTGTCCCCGTACCAGCGACAACCAGGTTTTTTTCCTCCCTGTTTCGGCGGGTTGCCCGAAGCTACCCACAGGTAACAGTCATTCTCTAAATCATTCTCTAAATCATATCATTCTCTAAATCACATCTTTCAGTGCCTCCTCCTTCACCAGTGGAGTATAAAGCAATGTTACTTACCGTAACAGTTGTTATCCAGGGACAGCAGGCAGCTATTCTCACTAGTGGGTGATGTCATCCGACAGAGCCCCGATACGGACGTCTCACAAGCATACTTGCTTGCAGAAACTCAGAAGTTTCGAGATGCCCATACCGCGCATGCGCCAGTGCCTTCCCGCCCGATGCTCCGGGCGTGTCTCCTCAGTTCAGGTAGCTAGCAGAGAAGCCAACCCAGGGGAGGTGGGTGGGACGTGAGAATAGCTGCCTGCTGTCCCTGGATAACAACTGTTACGGTAAGTAACATTGCTTTATCCCAGGACAAGCAGGCAGGTATTCTCACTAGTGGGTGACCTCCAAGCTAACCTCAAGGGGATGGTGGGAGAGTTAGCAACTTAGGAGAATAAATTTTGTAACACTGTTTGGCCAAACTGTCCATCCCTTCTGGAGAAAGTATCCAAACAATAATGAGAGGTGAATGTATGAACCGAGGACCAAGTGACAGCCTTACAAATCTCCTCAATCGGTGTCGATCTGAGGAAGGCTACAGAGGCTGCCATTGCTCTGACCTTATGGGCTGTGACCTTACAGGGAAGGGGTAATCCAGCCTGGGCATAGCAGAAAGAGATGCAAGCCGCCATCCAGTTGGAGATGGTACGCTTCGAGACAGGGCGTCCCAACTTGTTCGGATCAAAGGAGACGAAAAGTTGAGGAGCAGTTCTGTGTGGTTTGGTGCGATCCAGGTAGAAAGCCAAAGCACGTTTACAGTCCAGAGTGTGAAGAGCTGATTCTCCAGGATGAGAATGAGGCTTTGGAAAAAACACAGGAAGAATTACGGATTGGTTGAGATGAAATTCAGTGACCACTTTAGGCAGGAATTTCGGATGAGTGCGAAGGACCACCTTGTCATGATGGAATACTGTGAAAGGTGGATCCGCCACTAAGGCCTGAAGCTCACTGACCCTGCGAGCAGAAGTGAGGGCAACCAGAAAAACTACTTTCCAAGTGAGAAACTTCAGCGGAGCCTTGTTGAGAGGCTCAAAAGGAGGTTTCATAAGTTGAGAAAGGACAACGTTGAGATCCCAAACCACCGGAGGAGGTTTGAGAGGAGGATTGACATGGAAAAGTCCTTTCATAAATCTGGAAACCACAGGATGAGCAGATAGAGGTTTCCCTTGTAGAGGCTGATGGAAAGCCGCAATAGCACTCAGGTGGACTCGTATAGATGTAGACTTGAGGCCAGACTGAGACAGGTGTAGAAGATAGTCCAATACAGAAGATAGGGAGGCTCGCTGAGGCTCCTTACGATTAGAAACACACCAGGAAGAAAATCTAGTCCATTTTTGGGAGTAGCATTGTTGAGTTGCAGGCTTTCGGGAAGCCTCCAATACATCCCTCACAGCCTGGGAAAACTGGTGAGGAGTTACATAGAGAGGAACCAAGCTGTCAGGTGGAGAGACTGCAGGTTGGGATGAAGTAGAGATCCCTGATGCTGAGTAAGCAACGAAGGAAATACTGGAAGAAGGAATGGCTCCCTGCTGCTGAGTTGAAGTAGAAGGGAGTACCAAGGTTGTCTGGGCCACCGAGGAGCTATCAGAATCATGGTGGCATGGTCGGATTTCAGCTTGACCAGAGTCTTTTGAATGAGAGGAAACGGAGGAAACGCATACAGAAAGCAATTCCCCCAATCCAGTAGAAAAGCATCTGTCTCGAGACGATGAGGAGTGTAGATCCTGGAGCAAAATTGAGGCAGCTTGAAGTTGTGGGGAGCCGCAAAGAGGTCTATCTGAGGCGTCCCCCACTGAGAAAAGATCTGATGAAGGGGCCTAGAATGGAGTGTCCATTCGTGAGGCTGGAGGAGACGACTTAAGTTGTCCGCCAAGACATTGTCCTTCCCTTGAATGTAGACAGCCTTGAGGAAGGTGTTGTGGCGAATCGCCCAATTCCAGACTCTGAGAGCTTCCTGGCAGAGGGAGGCCGAGCCCGTGCCCCCCTGTTGACATAATACATGGCGACCTGATTGTCTGTGCGAATGAGGACCACCATGTCGTGAAGCAGATGTTGAAAAGCCTGAAGAGCATTGAAGATGGCTCTGAGTTCCAGAAGATTGATTTAATGGAGTTTGTCCGCACTGGTCCAGAATCCCTGAGTGCGAAGCCCATCCAGATGAGCTCCCCATGCATAGGTCGAGGAATCGGTTGTGAGAACCTTCTGGTGGGGGGAGTGTGAAACAGCAAACCTCTGGAGAGATTCGAAGAGGTCATCCACCAAAGTAGAGACTGCTGAAGAGCAGGGGTGACAATGATGTGCAGAGTCAAAGGATCTGACACCTGTGTCCATTGAGAAGCCAGAGTCCACTGAGGAATCCTGAGGTGAAGTCTGGCAAAAGGCGTCACATGAACTGTAGAGGCCATGTGGCCCAGGAGAACCATCATGTGTCTCGCCGAGATGGACGGGCAAGAAGATACAGACTGGCAGAGATGAAGAAGAGCCTCCATGCGCTGAGGGGGAAGGAATGCTCGGAGTTGAATGGTATCCAGAACCGCCCCGATGAAGGGGAGAGACTGGGTAGGTTGTAGATGAGATTTGGGAAAGTTGATCTCGAAGCCCAAACTCTGCAGGAACCAAATAGTGGTTAGGGTCGCCGAGATGATCCCTGGAGCCAAGGCGGCCTTGATGAGCCAGTCGTCGAGGTAGGGAAATACTTGAAGACTCTGGTTCCGGAGTGCAGCGGCCACTACTACCAGACACTTCGTGAAGACTCTGGGAGACGAGGACAGGCCGAATGGAAGCACTCGATACTGCAGATGTAGATGTCCCACCCGAAATCTGAGGAACTTGCGAGAGGCCGGATGAATGGGAATGTGAGTGTAGGCCTCCTTGAGATCCAGAGAGCATAACCAGTCGTTTTGCTCGAGGAGGGGGTAGAGAGAAGCAAGGGTCAGCATGCGAAATCTCTCCTTGACCAGGAATTTGTTGAGGATCCTGAGGTCCAGAATTGGACGCAGATCGCCCGTCTTCTTCGGAACAAGGAAGTATCGGGAGTAAAACCCCCGGTTGTGTTGGTCCACAGGGACCGGCTCGACGGCCCGAAGCCGGAGCAAAGCCTGAGCTTCCTGAAGAAGAAGGGCGGTCTGGGTCAAGTTGGAAGGATACTCTCTTGGAGGGTGGTCCGGGGGGACCCGATGGAATTGAAGAGAGTACCCTTCCCTGATGATGGTAAGGACCCAGAGGTCGGTTGTGATAGCCGCCCATCGATGATAAAAATGATGGAGGCGACCCCCAATGGGAAAAACAGGGAGAGGCAGAACGAGGTTGGTTATGCTCCCTAAGAGAGAGTCAAAAAGGCTGAGGAGCCTTGGGGACAGTAGAAGGCTGAGGCTTTTGCTGAGCCTTTTGTGGAGGCTGTCTCTTCGCTGGTTGTCTCGCAGCAGGAGCCTGCCTGGGTGCATAGCGTCGCTGATAGATCAAGGGCGGTCGAGAAGGGCGAGACTGCACCGGTTTAAGCTTGGGACGAAGAATGGACTGAAAAGATTTCTCATGGTCCGACAGCTTCTTTGTCACGGTCTCGATGGACTCGTCAAACAAATCTGCTCCCGCACAAGGAACGTTGGCAAGCCTGTCCTGGAGGTTCGGGTCCATGTCAATGGTCCGCAGCCACGCCAAGCGACGCATAGCCACCGAACAGGCGGCCGCCCGAGCCGAGAGCTCGAAGGCATCGTAGGAGGATTGCATCAATTGAAGGCGCAGCTGGGACAGCGAGGCGACCACCTCCTCGAACTCGAAGCGAGCCTGAAACTCAATGTAAGGCGTAAACTTCTGAAGCACAGGCAGGAAGCGAAGGAAATAAATTACATGATAAAGAGTAAAAGAACTCAAAACCGCGGCAATAGAAGGCAAAAAAACGGGTTTTCAATTAGTGCAGAATTGAAGTAAACTTCTCAGCTCCGCGGAAAGAAAAGAACAGGTGAGACACGCCCGGACCATCGGGCGGGAAGGCACTGGCTCATGCGCGGTACGGGCATCTCGAAACTTCTGAGTTTCTGCAAGCAAGTATGCTTGTGAGACGTCCGTATCGGGGCTCTGTCGGATGACATCACCCACTAGTGAGAATACCTGCCTGCTTGTCCTGGGATAATGCCCTCTTCAGTTTGTACCAAAGCAATCATCTCCTTCCTCCCCTACCTTTCCCGTCCCTCTCCTGCTTGCCTCCCCCTTATCTCCCTGTTTTCTTTATCAGTTGCCTAGAGCTTGTACAGGTTTATGCGACTCACAAATAGAAGATTAGATATAGAAAAGGAGGGAGGAACTTCCTCAGAGATCTCATACATTTCTATTCTGCCCCCGAAAACCTTAAAATTAACTATCATAACCTCTCCTCCCACCTTGATTTTCCTCATAGGGAATAAAGGGCTGTACACAGTGCTTTGCTAGTGTCTGCCTGTGTCAGCTTTGCTGCAGCCTGAGTGAACGAGGAGGACTTTCTGCCTCAAATCCTTGTAGAAAACAGTCCACAAATGGAGATCTTCGGGATACCAGTCAGATAAACAGCAACTGAGGTTTCTACCCCCACAAATCCTCAAGGCGCAAAAGGGGGGGGGAGATTTAAAAATGCAGCCAGCTCCCTGAAACCCAAAGAGATTCACAGAGGGGACCCACAGCCTGTGCTCAAGCCTCTGATAAATCAGAAGGCATGCTGGCTCAAAGGCAAAATGACCTCCAAGCTTTGCAGATGCACAAAGCAGGCTAGCTGAACGGGTATACCTGGAGGTTGCCCTACAAGCTGCAGCTCCCCTTGCAGAATTTGTGTCCTCTCCCAGGCAGAGTAACCCCCAAAATGGGGTCCTCCAACTCTAAAGCCTCCGGAAATGGAAGAAAATTACCCCAAAATAACAAAAAAACAGAGATCAGAACACAACTTCTAAGTTCACTTGCAATAGAAAAAACTGAAGAGGGCAGTATATGCTACTAGTGAAGGAGAAGGAGCTGAAAGATGTGATTAACACCCTTCCGTAAGCAGTTTGTGAGCACAGGTTGTTCACCTAATGTACAGACTCCTGTAACAGAATAGCCTTTTGCTCCTAAACATTTTCCAAAAAACAGATTGTATACTAATACTTGCATCACAGAAACAATGGTCAATAGCAGCAAGTCAAGGCTTCCAAATACATAGTCATCCATTAACTACAATCACAAATTATGTCGATTTCTGTATATAAATCTCACCTTTGAAAATCCTCCTCCGATATTACAAGATTAAATAGAAAAAAAGGATCAGCATCATCAGTCAGCTGGACTATTAAATCCTGGAAATAAAAAAATGTTCGGTATCAGATTTCAAACATTTTAGCAGATAAGACACCAGCATGCCTCAAAGGGCATTAGCAATGGCCTGAGACTACACTAATTAAATATTAAAAAATGTATGTATTTTAATATAGAGTGGGTCTGTAGGTCTCTATCCTGTAGTAATTAAATTTCCCTCTATTGCGTAATGTTTCAAAGGGAAATCTCAATTTACATGTTAATGTCCTCTCCTTGAGCCCTGCTAGATCAGTCCAGGTGAGTGGGCTATATCTCCCTGTCAGCAAATGAAGCTAGAGAAAAATCAGCTCTGAGCTAACTCAGACCTAAAACCAAATCTGATGCAGTCTAAATCATGTCGTGGTCATTAACCCAATAATGAGAATTCATACACCAATAACTGCCTTCAGAGTGGCTACAACATACTCACCTGGAGTACTGCATATAGCACTGGTCGCCGTACATGATGGAGGACACGGTACTACTCAAAAGGGTCAAGAGAAAAGCGACTAAAATGGTTAAGGGATTGGAAGAGCTGCCGTACAGCGAAAGATTAGAGAAACTGGGCCTCTTCTCCTTCAAAGAGAGGAGATTTGAGAGGGGACATGATCGAAACATTCAAGGTACTGAAGGGGATAGACTGAGTACATAAGGATAGGTTGTTCACCCTCTCCAAGGTAGGGAGAATGAGAGGGCACTCTCTAAAGTTGAAAGGGGATAGATTCCGTACAAACATAAGGAAGTTCTTCTTCACCCAGAGAGTATTAGAAAACTGGAACGCTGTTCTGGAGTCTGTCATAGGGGAAAACACCCTCCAGGGATTCAAGACAAAGTTAGGCAAGTTCCTGCTAAACAAGAACGAGCGCTGGTATGGCTAGTCTCAGTTAGGGCGCTGGTCTTTGACCAGAGGATCACCGTGTGAGTGGACTGCTGAGCATGATGGACCGCAGGTCTGACCTAGCAGCAGCAATTCTTATGTTCTTATGTTAGCTTTCTGAATTTGTCAGAACAAGAACCCTTGACATCCATAGCTTCCATGGGTAGATTCTGAAATGGAAGAGTAGCCTAGAGATTAGATGACTGGGCTGATAACCAAGGAAGCCAAGTTCAAATCCTGTCACTGTTCCTTGTGATCTTGGGCAAATTAATTAATCCTCCATTGCATAAAATTAGATTGTAAGCTCTCTGAAGACAGGGAAGTTACCCAGTGTACCTGAATTTAACTCACCTTAAACCACTACTGAAATCTAAATAAAATAAGCTCTCCAAAGGGACAACACCTTGCTGTGGAGAAGAGGCTTGCGGTTTCTGATGACTCAGAGGGCTATGCAGTAGGACTATCCATATCAGACAGGCCTCCGAGAAGAAACTAGATAAAGAGTTTCCCACCCATGGCTGACTGAGTACCGTATTTTCGCGGATATAACGCGCACCATTGTAAAACGCGCACAGGGGTATAGCGCGCAGAAATCACGATGATATGTACAAAAACTTTTCTATACCGCGCTCAGGCATATAACGCGCATGCTGCCCGACTCTCCTCTGGCCACCCCGACTCTCCTTTCGCCCTCCCCGACTCTCATCTGGTTGCCCCGACTCACCCTGACTTTCGGTGCACTGCCCCGACTCTCCTCTGGTTGCCCCGACTCACCCTGACTTTCGGTGCACTGCCCCGACTCTCCTCTGGTTGCCCCGATCTGCCTGTCCCCCTTGAAGATCTGCCTGTCCCCCTTGAAGTCCTGTCCCCCCTTGAAGGTCTGCCTGTCCCCCCTTGAAGGTCTGCCTGTCCCCCCTTGAAGTCCTGTCCCCCTTGAAGGTCTGCCTGTCCCCCTTGAAGATCTGCCTGTCCCCCCTTGAAGTCCTGTCCCCATCCTGAAAGCCTGATGCCCCCCCTCGACGTCCGATTCTTCTCCCCCCTCGGCAGGACCACTCGCACCCCCACCCCGAAGGACCGCCGACTCCCCGACAATATTGGGCCAGGAGGGAGCCCAAATCCTCCTGGCCACGGCGACCCCCTAACCCCGCCCCGCACTACATTACGGGCAGGAGGGATCCCAGGCCCTCCTGCCCTCGACGCAAACCCCCCTCCCCCCCAGCCGACCCGCGACCCCCCTGGCCGACCCCCACGACCCCCCCACCCCCCTTCCCCGTACCTTTGGAAGTTGGCCGGACAGACGGGAGCCAAACCCGCCTGTCCGGCAGGCAGCCAACGAAGGAATGAGGCCGGATTGGCCCATCCGTCCTAAAGCTCCGCCTACTGGTGGGGTCTAAGGCGCGTGGGCCAATCAGAATAGGCCCTGGAGCCTTAGGTCCCACCTGGGGGCGCGGCCTGAGACACATGGTCGGGTTTGGCCCATGTACCTCAGGCCGCGCCCCCAGGTGGGACCTAAGGCTCCAGGGCCTATTCTGATTGGCCCACGCGCCTTAGGCCCCACCAGTAGGCGGAGCTTTAGGACGGATGGGCCAATCCGGCCTCATTCCTTCGTTGGCTGCCTGCCGGACAGGCGGGTTTGGCTCCCGTCTGTCCGGCCAACTTCCAAAGGTACGGGGAAGGGGGGTGGGGGGGTCGGGGGGGTCGGCCAGGGGGGTCGCGGGTCGGCTGGGGGGGCGGTCGGAGGTTCTTGGGGGGGGGGGCGGTCGTTGGAGGGGGGGGGGTTTGCGTCGAGGGCAGGAGGGCCTGGGATCCCTCCTGCCCGTAATGTAGTGCGGGGTGGGGTTAGGGGGTCGCCGTGGCCAGGAGGGTTTGGGCTCCCTCCTGGCCCGATATTGTTGGGGAGTCGGCGGTCCTTCGGGGTGAGGGTGCGAGCGGTCCTGCCGGGGGGGGGGATGTATCGGACGTCGGGGAGTCGGCCGGGCAAGAGGGCTTGGGCTCCCTCTTGCTCCGATCGTGGATGCGGGTGCGGGTGGGAGCGCGTGCGAGCGGTCGTTCGGGGTGGGGGTGCGAGCGGTCCTGCTGGGGGGGTGAATCGGGCGTCGGGCGGGGTGGGAACTATGTTTAAAAACTTTTGTATACCGCGCTCAGCCATATAACGCGCGAGGGGTATGCGCGGTACGTAAAATCACGTATAACGCGCGCGTTATATCCGCGAAAATACGGTAGATGTGTGGCAGGGAGCTCGGCAGTGATATGCTGGGTTCAAGTCTGTAGGAATAATATGGTGAAATGCAAAGGGAAATTATGCTCCTATCTGCCTAGAAAGCATTACCTTCAAACTTCATCCAACAAACCCTAGAAAACCTTGGTGCACTGATAAGCAAGCAAGGAACCAGAGGCCTGAAGCTGGGTGAGGAAGGATCCTTTCCAGTAGCATTAGAAACCACGCTGAGTCCTGACCCATGTGAGGCTCCGCCTCTGACCAGAACTGAGGGTAAGCTATAATGGTAGAGAATTATAGTGGATAACAGAGTTTGACAAGGGGTTTTTAAGAAGGTGATGCCGCTCAACCCAATATTTTGCTCCCTGTAGGATAAGATTCCCTCCAACAGAGTTTGGATTAACCAGCTGCTGTTTGAGCAGAGTCTATTCTTAATATGAGTGCAATTTTCATTGTCTCTGAGCGGCCCGAGCCTGTTTATCAAATCGCATGTGGCTGCCTGAAACTTCTCCTCTGATACAACCAGAAACAGGAAGTTGCGTCAGAGAAGTTTTGGGCAGCCGCATGCGACTTGAAAAACAGGCCTGGACCGCTCGGAGACAATGAAAATCGCCAGCGAAGATGAGGGGAAGGGAGGGAGATGCCCGGACCGCGGTGATCGGGAGGAAGGAGGCTACTGGACCGCGTGAAGGGCGCCGAAGGAAAGTGGAGAGAGAGGGGAAGGAGAGAGTGGAACAGAAGCTGAAGGGAAATGGGGAGGAGAGAGTGGAACAGAAGCTGAAGGGAAATGGGGAGGAGAGAGAGAGGGAAGCACATACTGGATGGAAGGAGGGGATAAAGGAAAAAAAAAGAGTCAGTGTTCTCCCTAGGGCCTTTTAGCCGGGCGCTCCGCCCGGCTAATTTAGATGATCACCCGCCTGTCATCTCGATCGCAATCCTGCTGCTGCTGCCACCGCTGCTCAACATTTTTTTTTTTAAAAAACCTTCTCACCAGCTTGGAGATTTCCCGGACTGACTCGGCACAGCCTGAATCGCCGCCGAAAGTAACTGACTCCTGCCTGACTTAATTTTTTAACGCCAGCAAGCGACTTGAACCCATGCTCCGGGGCTCTTAACATGTGCGTGCCAGCTTCCTTTCTCTTCCCTCCGAAAACAGAAGTTAAGTCCCGGGGGGGAGGAGAGAAGAGAAGGGAAGCCGGCACACACACATTACAGCCCCGGAGCATGAGTTCGCTACAGGCTAAGGTGGGAGACAGGTCAGCGACAGAGCGAAGCTTACAACTTGCTGCTCTTGCTTGCTTTGGGCCTTCCTCGCTGCCGGGTCCTGCCTACTTTCTGTTTCCACGAAGGCAGGACCTGGCAACGAGGAAGGCCCGAAGCAAGCAAGAGCAGCAAGTTGTAAGCTTCCCTCCGTCGCTGACCTATGGAAGATAGGTCAGCGATGGAGGGAAGCTTACAACTTGCCTTAGTCTGTAGCGACTCTGCCGACAGGTGTGAGGTGGGAGGGATGGGAAGAGAAATGCTGCTGCTGCACCCAATTGGGGAGTGGGAAGAGAAGTGCTGCTGCCCCCAATTGGGGAGGGGGAGTGGGAAGAGAAGTGCTGCTGCTGCCCCAGTTGGAGAGGGGGAAGAGAAGTTCTGCTGCTGCCCCCAGTTGGAGAGAGGGAAGAGAAGTGCTGCTGCTGCACCCAATTGGGGAGTGGGAAGAGAAGTGTTGCTGCCCCCAATTGGGGAGGGGGAGTGGGAAGAGAAGTGCTGCTGCTGCCCCAGTTGGAGAGGGGGAAGAGAAGTTCTGCTGCTGCCCCCAGTTGGAGAGAGGGAAGAGAAGTGCTGCTGCTGCCCCCAGTTGGAGAAGGGGGAAGAGAAGTGCTGCTGCTGCCCCCAGTTGGAGAAGGGGAAGAGAAGTGCTGCTGCTGCCCCCAGTTGGAGAGGGGGAAGAGAAGTGCTGCTGCTGCCCCCAGTTGGAGAGGGGGAAGAGAAGTGCTGCTGCTGCCCCCAGTTGGAGAGGGGGAAGAGAAGTGCTGCTGCTGCCCCCAGTTGGAGAGGGGGAAGAGAAATGCTGCTGCTGCCCCCAGTTGGAGAGGGGGAAGAGAAGTGCTGCTGCTGCCCCCAGTTGGAGAGGGGGAAGAGAAGTGCTGCTGCTGCCCCCAGTTGGAGAGGGGGAAGAGAAGTGCTGCTGCTGCCCCCAGTTGGAGAGGGGGAAGAGAAGTGCTGCTGCTGCCCCCAGTTGGAGAGGGGGAAGAGAAGTGCTGCTGCTGCTGCTGCCCCCAGTTGGAGAGGGGGAAGAGAAGTGCTGCTGCTGCCCCCAGTTGGAGAGGCGAAAGAGAAGTGCTGCTGCTGCCCCCAGTTGGAGAGGGGGAAGAGAAGTGCTGCTGCTGCCCCCAGTTGGAGAGGGGGAAGAGAAATGCTGCTGCTGCTGCCCCAGTTGGGGAAGGGAGAAGGAAGACCAGGGAAGGGAAAGAAGAGGAAAGAGATGGCAAGACCATGGGAGGAAGGGAAAGTAAATGAGCTACCAGACCATGGAGGGGGAAAGAGATGTCAGGGCATATGGGGGGAGGGGAGGAGACAGTTGCCAGACCAGGTGAAAGGAAGGAAGGAGAGAAAGGAAGGAGAGAAAGGAAGGAGAAGAGATGCCAGATAATGGAGTGGGAGGGGGAGATGGAGGGAGAGGAGAGAGATGCCAAGGCATGGGGGGAGGGAAGGGAAACTACGGAGACATAAAATGCCAGACCAGAAGGAAAGAAAGGAGAGGAGGTGCCAGAGAAGGAGGGAGAGGGAGAGATAGAAGAGGAGAGAGATGTCAGGGCATGGGGGGGAGAGAAGGGAAGGAGATAGAGATGCCAGACCATGGGGTGGAGTGGGAAGGAAGGAAGGAAGGAAGGAAAAGAGAAGAGAGATGCCAGAGCATAGGGGAGGAGGTGGAGACAAAAAAAATGGAGATAGGGGTGAAGCTGAAACGAATCATGTACAAAGGAGAGAAAGGGCACAAGATATACAGTTTATTGAAGGGACATAGAAAGAGGGAAGATGCCATATGGAACAGAGAGGGCAGGCACTACATGGAAAGGGCAGAGAGGGTGGACAGTGGATGGAAGGGGTAGAGAGAGAGAGAGAGGGCAAAGGCTAGGTGGAAAGGGGCAAAGAGAGAGGACATGTTGCATGGAAAGGAGCGAAGACAAACGTATAGAAAGAAGAGAGCAAAGAGAAGATGATTAAAGAAGAAACGACAAAAAGGTAGAAAAAATTTTTTGTTGTTGCTTTATGTAGAATCAAGTAGTACTGTAACTGTATCGATTAAAGTTTATAAATAGGAAATGGAAATAAGGCAATTTTGGGGGGACTAAACCCCTTTCCTCAGGTCAGGACAGTATACCATAACAACAGTATACTGTACTGTCTTGAAGAAAGATTTGGCCTCTGAAAGCTACTTGAAAATGGATTAGCCCAATAAAATGGTATTTTCTTATTTCTCATTATTTGTTTTATTTCTATTTGTTAATTTGTAAAGTGGTGATTGTTATGTAGCAGTTTTTTCAAATTTACATCTACTGTCTTTATATTTTGCACAGTACACTTCTCCCTTCGTATTCGCGGGGGTGCGGGCGGACCATAGGCGCGAATATGGAAAAACCGCAAATAACTTTTTAAATGTTATTCACGGGTTTTAGAAAATGCCTTCCGTTTTTATTATTGGAACTGCAAATAACTTTTCTACAGCGATTTCTGGGCAGGCATGCTGGGAAGAAGCCTTTCTCTCTATGGATGCTGGGAAGCAGCGTTTTTCTTAATGCATACTGGGAAGCATAGAAGCAGCAAATTTGTTGGAGACAGCATGGTAGCAGAGATTTTCAGAGTGAATGGTAAGCGATACACTTTTTTTATCGGTACAGTAAAAGGAAAAAGAACTTTAATGATGATGTAATTTTGGGGGGCAGAGTCAGCTAGCGAAAAGTCGCAAATAAGCGAATCCGCAGATACAGAGGGAGAAGTGTATTAGGGGATGTGTCACTGTTTCTGTGGTGTTGCATTGTATGCACAGTCTGGTTTCTTGGTTCAGTTTAACTTTTGTCTACATATTTCTATTTTTAGTTTGTGATTATTCCATATTGGGCGAGGGTGTATCTGTGTTCTGTGCGTATGAAAAGGATATGGCTTTCTATTAGCTACGACTGTACAGGATCAATTGACTGTGCAGGATCTGGCTTGTTTAGTTTTACAGTGCGTGTATTGAAACATAGAAACATAGAAATAGACGGCAGATAAGAGCCACGGCCCATCTAATCTGCCCACCCCAATGACCCTCCCCTACCTTTCTCTGTGAATAGATCCCACGTGTCTATCCCATTTGGCCTTAAAATCAGGCACGCTGCTGGCCTCAATAACCTGAAGTGAAAGACTATTCCAGCGATCAACCACCCTTTCAGTGAAAAAGAATTTCCTGGTGTCCCCGTGCAGTTTCCCACCCCTGATTTTTCACGGATGTCCTTGTTGCCGCGGGACTCTTGAAAAAGAAGATATCTTCTTCCACCTCGATGCGGCCCGTGAGATACTTGAATGTCTCGATCATGTCACCCCTCTCTCTGCGTTCCTCGAGTGAGTACAGCTGCAACTTATCCAGCCGTTCCTCGTACAGGAGATCCTTCAGTCCCGAGACCATCCGGGTGGCCATTCTCTGGACCGACTCCAGTCTCAGCACATCCTTACGGTAATGCGGCCTCCAGAATTGCACACAGTATTCCAGGTGGGGGCCTCACCATGGATCTATACAATGGCATAATGACTTCAGGCTTACGGATGATGAAACTCCTGCGTATTCAACCTATGATTTGCCTTGCCTTGGATGAAGCTTGCTCCACTTGATTGGCAGTCTTCATGTTCTCACTGACGATCACCCCTAAGTCTCGTTCTGCTTCAGTTCTTGTTAGGATCTCGCCATTAAGGGTGTAAGTCTTGCATGGATTTTGGCTGCCCAGGTGCATGACTTTGCATTTTTTGGCATTGAAGCTGAGTTGCCAGGACCTAGACCAGCGCTCCAGTAGGAGTAGGTCGTGCATAATGTTCTCGGACATTGAATTTATGTCTGTTGTGCTTTTGCCCACTACATTGCTTAGTTTGGCGTCATCGGCGAATAATGTTATTTTACCTCGCAGCCCTTCTGCCAAGTCTCTTATAAAGATGTTGAATAGGATCGGGCCCAGGACCGAGCCCTGCGGCACTCCACTGATTACCTCCGTCATTTCGGAGGGGGTGCCGTTCACCACTACCCTCTGAAGCCTACCTCCAAGCCAGTTCCCAACCCATTTCGTCAATGTGTCGTCCAATCCTATAGAACTCATCTTGCTCAGCATCCTGCGGTGTGGTACACTATCGAATGCTTTACTGAAGTCCAGGTATACGATGTCCAGGGACTCCCCAACATCCAGCTTCCTCGTCACCCAGTCAAAGAAGCTGATCTGGTTGGATTGGCAGGATCTCCCCTTAGTAAATTCATGTTGACGGGGATCCCGTAGATTCTCCTCGTTCAGGATCGTATCCAATTGGCTTTTGATTAGAGTTTCCATTAGTTTGCACACTATTGATGTGAGACTCACTGGTCTGTAGTTTGCCGTCTTCCAGTCCAACGGGACGTTACCCGTACTAAGGGAGAGATTGAAGAGTGTGGATAGCGGTTCCGCCAAGACATCATACAACTCCCTGAGCACCCTGGGGTGTAGGTTGTCAGGCCGCATTGCCTTGTTAACCTTAAGCTTTGACAGCTTGCAGTAGACACCGCTGGGTGTAAACTCGAAATTACTAAACGGGTCATCTGTGTCAACCCTTGTCTGTAGCTGAGGGCCGAGTCCTGGCGCCTCATGGGTGAAGACTGAGCAGAAGTATTCATTTAACAGTTGGGCTTTTTCCGAGTCCGCTTCTACATAGTCTCCGTCTGGTTTCCTAAGACATACTATCCCGCCTGAGTTCTTATTTCTGTCACTGATATACCTGAAGAAGGATTTATCTCCTTTCTCGATGTTCTTCGCTAGAGACTCCTCTAAGCGGAATTTGGCCTCCCTAACTGCTGTTTTGACGGCTTTTGACTTGGCCAGATAGACTTTCCTAGAGTCCTGTTTCCCTGATTGTTTGTAAGAGATGAATGCTTTTTTCTTCTCCTTGATGAGGTCCGAAATCTCCGCAGAGAACCACTGTGGCTTATTGTTCCTTCGCCGTTTACTTATTGATTTAACATAGCGGTTTGTTGCTTCTTGTATGATGGCTTTCAAAGTCGACCACATTTCTTCCACATTATCGGTTTCTGCTTGGCTTTGTAGCGCCTGGTGAACGAAGTCTCCCATTTCTTTGAAGTTTGTGTCCTTGAATTTGAGGACCTTGGTCAGTGTGGTAGATTTAGTGAAACCTTTCCTGAGATTGAACCATACCATGTTGTGGTCACTGGAGGCCAATGTGTCGCCCACCGAGACCTCTGTGACACTTTCTCCATTGGTAAGTATCAGGTCCAGTATTGCATGATCCCTTGTTGGTTCCAACACCAGTTGCCTGAGTCTTGCTCCCTTCATAGAGTTTAATAGCCTCCTGCTGCTGCCGGAAGCAGAGGAAAGCGTGTTCTAGTGCTCACTGCAGTGTTTAAGATGCTGCCTTTTCCTAGGTGCACCCTTGTTGTGTGACTCATGGATTATTACTAAAAATATCTTTTTTATATAGAGGAGAGGGTTGTTAAAAATGATCAGCACTGGATGTCATATACACTAGGCATGCCACTGGATTTAATGACCTTATTCCAGGGGTAGACAATTCCGGTCCTCGAGAGCCGGAGCCAGTTCAGGTTTTTAGGATATCCACAATAGATTTGCATCTCAAGGAGGCAGTGCATGCAAATCCATCTCATACATATTCATTGTGGATATCCTGAAAACCTGACCTGGCTCCGGCTCTCGAGGACCGGAATTGCCTACCCCTGCCCTATTCTAACCACCAAATTTCCCTATCCCGCCCCTCCCAGCTACTTTTTCATGCCACCCAGCTGGAAAAAATTTCTGGGGAGAACACCGAGAGTACATGCTGAATTGGGGATACAGATACCAGATCTGAGGGGAGGAAAGGAGGAGAGAGATACTAAAAACCACCTGGGGGAGGGAATGAAAAATGGAAGGGAAAAAGTCAGAGATGCCAGAGCATGGGGGGAGGGAGAGATGGAAGGGAAAGGCACAGTAACAGAGCAGATGCCATATGGAAGAGAGAGAAGGCAGACAGTGGATGGAAGGAATAGAATGACAAGATAAGGAAAGCAGAAACCAGACAACTGAGGTAGAAAAAAAAATTTTCTATTTCTTTTCAACAACCCCGAATCGAAGGACAGCCCACTTCCTCCCGCCATCAGGATCCCCCCAAACAACCCCTGCACCTTTTAATTGAAGGTCAGAAGGAGGAATGCCTATTCCCTCCCACCTCCGGTGTCCCACGCCCCCAACTCCCCTCCCTTGATCCTCCCCAACAGGTGGGATTCCCACTCCCTCCTGCCGCAGGGGTCCCCTGCTCCCCAACAACCCCCCCTGCCAGTCAGAGGGATGCCTACTCCCTCTGGCCTGCAGGCCCGCCTCTTCACAATGGCAAGCCTTCCCCTTACTGGTGCATCATGTGATGCACTGGGGAGGGATCTAAGGCTCTGATTGGCCCAGACCTCTCCCGGCCTTCGTCATAAATGTATGGGAGGGGGGACGGGGAACACTGGCAGCGGCAAGAGTTAGCATTCCTCCTGCCAGGGTGGGGGGGAGGGAACCCTTGCAGCGGGAGGGTTTCTTCCTGGCAGAGGGGGCAGAGGACCCTAGTGGCAGGCAGAAATAGGCATCTCTCCTGCCATCCTTGAATTTAAAGGTGTGGGGCTGTCAGGGGGCAGGAGACTCTGGCAGCAGGCAGGAGTGGGCATCCCTCCTGTCAATCTTGTACAGGGTGGGGGGGGGTAGGCAGCAGCAGACAAGAGGGGTGTCAGCAGGAGGGGAGAAACATTTCCCTCTGCTGCTCTCTATGCTGGTCAATCAGCTGAGTAGGCAGGACTTGCGGAGACTTGTGGCTCAGTTGATCAGGGCAAGGCGAGCAGCTTTGACAGAAGGGAAGAGCTGTGCTTAGCAATTGCTCTTCTGAGCAAGCGCCAGGCAAACAGTTCCTCCCGGAGGGAGCCGCAGCGCAAAAGCACACAGGCTGCGTGCTGGTGGTGAGAGCAGGCAGCGGCTGAAGAGGAGGTGGTGGCCGGGAGGAGGTAGCCAGAAGGAGGAAGCAAGAGGGAGGAGAGACCAGGAGGGGTTAGCGGCAGTGGCGAGAGTAAGCTCCACCCACCTCACCACGTCATCTACAGAGTCAGCGCCCAGACTTCCCCTTAATAGGAGGGAGCCGCGGCGCGAAGGCATACAGGCCGTGTGCTGGTGGTGAGAGCAGGCAGTGGCTGAAGAGGAGGAGTTGGCCAGGAGGAGGAGGGGGTAGCCAGAAGGAGGAAGCAAAAGGGAAAAGAGACCAGAAGGGGTTAGCAGCAGCGGCAAGAGTAAGCTCCGCCCACCGCAGTGCGCCATCTAAAGAATCAGCGCCCGGCGTTCGGCGCCCGGCAAAGGCGCTCGCCTAAGCAAGGGCACCTTTGCAAAGGGCCTTAAGAAGGGCCGGGCAACTTCATCCAAGAACACAAGGAAAGACAGCACAGTAAGGGAGTAGTTGGCGCGAGGAAGAAAATCCACATACAGGCATAGTAGAGCAAGGAGACAGCATGCGCTGAAGACAAGAAGCAGGTAGGCCCAGGAGGGACCACACCCACACAAGAACAAGGAGAAGTGGCAGGCACAGAGGGCGCGGAAGAAAAGCAGCAGGAACAGTAGGTAGAAAAGGGGAGGCCCAAGAGGTAGGCCCAAGAGGAAGCACACACGCACCTCAGCGTGTAAAAGAGCAGCAGCAGAGAGATCATACACAGGCAAAAAGAGAACACACACACACAGGCAGAGAATACACACACAAGCAGGAAGACAACAATAAAGGGTGAAGAAAAGGCAACCACAAGAGAGAACTCACACACATACACAAGCAAAAGGTACTAGCAGGCACAGAGGGCAAGGAAAAGGAGAACAGCGCACATGCCCAAGCGGAAGGAGGCAGAAGAAGAAGAAGATTAGGAAGAGCCAGGAACAGGAGAGCACATAAGCAAAGAATATAGGAACTTCTAGAAGGTGGACAAGAATGGAAGCTGCAGGTGCCCAGAGGTTGAGCTTTCCAGTGTACTGCATGGACTGCCACATGTACGACTACTTCCCTCGGGGAGACAGTCATATGTCTGCAGACGATGTCAGAACTGAAGAGCTTGAAGAGTGAAGTCAGTCAGCTGAAGCACAGGGTCCAGGAACTGGAGGAACTCTACATCTCAGAAGACCCTTTTCGGGCAGCCGATTACCCTATGAGAGAGAGGCACATTGAGGAACAAGTCAGGGAACTTGAGAAGTTCATCGAGGATGCCTACAGGAGAGTGGAAGAACAAGAACACGAGCAGCACAGGAACAAGGAGGATGCACTAAATGAAGGACAAGAACCATCTGATACCAAGGCAGAAGGATCCCATGGAGGAAACCTGCAGGAAGAAGAGGCAAGATCCTACCAGTGCCTTGAGGGAGAAGAAACGAAAGGCACCAAGGACACTGATCTGCGACCACAGCGGAGGCTTAAAAAAGGAAAATCTGCAATCCTGGTGGGAGACTCAACCCTAAGACAGGTGGACAGTCACATAGCAGGAAGGAGAGAGGATTGGCTGGTGACCTGTCTCCCAGGAGCAAGAACCAAGGACATCGTCGACAGAATTGAAAGGATCATGGAAGGAGCAGAGACAGAAGAGACGGCAGTGATAATCCACGTTGGGACAAATGATGTTACCAGGACAGACTACAGCAGGAATGCACTCACTGAACAGCTCAAGATCTTGGGGAGGAAGCTGAAGATGAGGACTCAGAGTTTAGCGTTCTCGGAAATCCTGCCAGTACCGAGGGCTGATATGAAGAGGCAGGCAGAGCTACAATCAATAAATGTGTGGATGAGAAGATGGTGTGAAGAAGAGGGATTTCAATTCGTGAGGAACTGGACGTTTTGGGGCAAGAACAAGCTCTTCGGGAGAGATGGACTACACCTGAGCACGGCGGGAACTAGACTACTAGCAAGTAACGTCAGGAGAGGAAAAGAGCAAGCTTTAAACTAGGAAGAGGGGAAAGCCGACAGTCGACCAGGTGTCGATGATTCGGAAGACAGTATCCCGAAAGGATACTGAGCGGGGACAGTGTTGGGAAGACACCAAAGACACAAAACAGGTGATGAAATACAAACGGAGTCGGACGAATCAAGAGGAAGACAGGAGGAGTCTACTACAAGGGGAGGACAAAAGGGAACAAGAGGAAAGGAAGGAACAAAAGGAGGAAAATAAGATCGTACCACCAGGGGATGACAGGAGAGACAATAAACAGGAATATGCAAGACAGGAAGAGGACGGAAAGAAAAATGAGCCGCAAGGGAGAATAACAAGAAAACAAAAATATCAAGACTTAAGTTGTATATACACTAACGCAAGAAGCCTGAAGAACAAAATGGGGGAACTAGAAATCATGGCCAAAGATGAGGACCTATACATCATAGCGATCACGGAAACTTGGTGGAATGAGGAAAACAAATGGGACATAGTACTGCCAGGGTACAAGCTCTACCAAAGAGACAAGACACATCAGAAAGGAGGAGGAGTAGCACTTTACATAAAGGAAACCATTCACTCGACCGGAATGGACGCAACAGGGACAAATGACCAGCTGGAATCAATATGGATTAAAATACCAGGAAGAAAGGGAGCCGAGATAAAGATGGGACTGTACTATCACCCACCTGGGCAAACAGAAGCAAAGGACAAAGAACTGAGAGCAGAGTTGAGGCGAGATGGTTAAAAACGCAAACACCATAGTTATGGGAGATTTCAACTATCCAGGGATAGACTGGAGCCATGGAACTTCAAAATGTTTGAAGGAAACGGAGTTCCTGGAGGCAGTACGGGACTACTTCCTGGAGCAGCTTGTCAGGGAACCAACGAGAGGGACAGCTATTCTGGATTTGATCCTCAGCGGGCTGAAAGGACCTGCCCAAGAAATGGAAGTAGTGGGACCATTAGGCAATAGTGACCACAACGTTCAAAGTGAAATTAGAAATGCCAAAGGGGAAGAGAACCATAACAACAACGTTTAACTTCAAGAAAGGGAATTATGAAGCCATGAGACGAATGGTAAGGAGAAAACTCAGGAACTGCTCCAGGAAAATACGGTCGGTGGAGCAAGCCTGGACCTCATTCAAGGACACAGTAAATGAAGCGCAAAACCTGTATATACCTAGAATTAGAAAAGGGGACAAAAAGAATCAAACAAAAGACCCAGCATGGATATCCACTGAAGTTAGGAAAGTGATAGGTGACAAGAAAAAAAATCATTCAGGAAGTGGAAAAAGGATAAAACCGAGGAAAATTGGAAAGAGCATAGAAAGCATCAAAAAGAATGCCACTGCTTGGTCAGAACAGCAAAAAAAGAGTATGAAGAGAAACTTGCCAAGGAGGCACGGAATTTTAAACCATTCTTTCGATATGTGAAAGGGAAACAACAAACAGTCGACTGTCAGCTTTCCCTCTTCCTAGTTTAAAACTTGCTCTATTCCTCTCCTGACGTTACTTGCTAGTAGTCTAATTCCCGCCGTGCTCAGGTGTAGTCCATCTCTCCTGGATGAGGGAGACAGAAAGGGAGTGGTAAAGGAGGAAACGGAGGTGGCAGACGTTCTTCTGTCAGTCTTCACAAAAGAAGACACTTCCAACATGCCGGAACCAGAAAAATTCTTCAAGGGGGATCAAGGGGAAAAGTTATCGTCAGTGGAGGTAAGCCTCGGAGACGTACTCAAACAGATAGATAGATTAAAATCTGACAAGTCTCCGGGCCCAGACGGAATCCACCCGAGAACACTGAAAGAGCTCAGAGATGAAATAGCGGAGTTCCTACAACAGATATGCAACCTATCCTTGCAAACAGGGGTAATCCCGGAGGACTGGAGGATAGCGAATGTCACACCCATCTTCAAAAAAGGATCCAGAGGCGACCCAGGGAACTACAGACCGGTGAGCTTAACCTCAGTTCCGGGGAAGATGGCTGACTCACTAATCAAGGACAGTATCAGTGAGCATATAGAAAGAAATAATCTGATGAGAACCAGCCAGCATGGTTTCTGTAAAGGAAGATCATGACAAACAAACCTACTGCACTTATTTGAAGGGATAAACAAACAATTGGACAAAGGTGACACCACAGACATCATATATCTGGACTTCCAAAAATCCTTTGACAAGGTACCCCACGAGCGCCTACTAAGGAAACTGTGGAACCACGGGGTGAAAGGGGACATGCACAGATGGATCAGAAATTGGCTGGCGGACAGGAAGCAGAGGATAGGAGTAAAGGGACACTATTCTGACTGGAAAGGGGTCACGAGTGGCATCCCGCAGGTGTCAGTGCTGGGACTACTGCTGTTCAATATATTTATTAATGACCTGGAAACAGGGTCGAAGTGCGAAGTTATAAAATTCGCGGATGACACGAAACTCTCCAGTAGGGTTAGAACTGTTGAGGAATGTAAACAATTGCAAAGGGATCTGAACAAGCTGAGTGATTGGGCAAATAGATGGCAGATGAGTTTCAATGTAGAGAAATGTAAGGTCTTGCACGTAGGGAAAGGAAACCCAATGTACAACTACACGATGGGGGGAAGGTATTGGGGGAAGGCAACCTTGAAAAGGGGTCTTGGTGGATAAAACAATGAAGCTGGCGGCACAATGCGCAGCGGCCTCCAAGAAGGCGAACAGAATGTTGGGCATTATCAAAAAAGGTATCACTACCAGAACCAAGGAAGTTATCCTGCCGCTGTATCGGGCAATGGTGCGCCCGCATCTGGAGTACTGCGTTCAATACTGGTCACCGTACCTCAAGAAGGATATGGCGATACTCGAGAGGGTTCAAAGAAGAGCAACAAAAATGATAAAAGGCATGGAAAACCTTTCATATGCGGAGAGGCTGGAGAGGCTGGGGCTTTTTTCCTTGGAAAAGCAGAGACTTAGAGGGGACATGATAGAAACTTACAAGATCATGAAGGGTATAGACAAGGTAGAGAGGGACAGATTCTTCAGACTTGCGGGGATAACAATAACAAGAGGGCACTCGAGGAAGTTGAAGGAAGACAGATTCAGAACAAATGCTAGGAAGTTCTTCTTCACTCAGAGGGTGGTGGATACCTGGAACGCGCTTCCAGAGGAGGTGATAGAGCAAAGTACGATTTTGGGGTTCAAAAAGGGATTGGACGAATTCCTGAAGGAAAGGGGAATTGAGGGGTATGGTTAGAGGGATTCTATACAAGGCAAAATGTTGCATGTAATAGATCACTATCAGGTCTTTAACCTGGAGAGCCGCCGCGGGAGCGGGCTGCTGGGCACAATGGACCTATAGTCTGACTCAGCAGAGGCAATGCTTATGTTCTTACGCTCTTTACCGGCGAGTCTCCGCACAAATAGCATCATATAATTTGCATGCTATTATGCTGAGAATCACCCATAAAATAAAAATCACTCCCACTAAGGCCACTACATCAACTCGCCAGATTTTACTGGCAATTTTTGAGAATCCGGCCCTATATTTCTTTTGCACTTGAATTTATTTTTTTATTTTTATTTTTAATATGACTATTTTGCCTGGCACTGAAGTCAGGCTTACTAGTCTGTAATTTCCTGGATCACCCCTGGAGGCTTTTTTAGAAAATCAGCATTAACATTGGCCACCCTCCAATCTTCAGGTATTACCGTGTTTCCCCCAAAATAAGATAAGGTCTTATATTAATTTGTGCTCCAAAAAACGCACTAGGGCTTATTTTCGGAGAATGTTTTATTTTCGGGGAAACACAATATCTACCCTCGACACTTGCCATGTTATACCTATCCCTCCCATCTCTTTGTGCACCGGAACACCATCAATATCACTGATGACATCATCAGTGATGCAGCAGAGGGAAGGCCCTAGCGGGGAACGCCATTAAGCAGCCCGTTCAGAGCATTACCACCGGTTTTGAGGTTTCAGAAGTATGTAAGGTAGTCGGTAGTAGTGCTGCCCAATTCAAATCGGTTCACCGATTCACTTCAGGTGAATTGATTCGAATCGATTCAAAAGAAAAAAAAAAAATCATCTTCCCCATTCAGCTGACCCTCCCCCTCACCACCTAAAGCGGGAGGGCAGCGCTGCTCTTGCTGGCCGGCCGCCACCGCACCTGCTTTAGAGGGTGAGGGGGGAGGGTCAGTCAGAAAGTGCTGCTATTGGTTTCCCCCCTGGCGTCTAGTTCCCCCCCCAGCCTCCCCGCACCGTTTATCTTTGCACTGCTTCAGAGCTGTTTCCTCTGCCACGATCCTGTCTTTGATGTCAGAGGAAGGGCGGGATCGCGGCAGAGGAAACAGCTCCGAAGCAGTGCAAAGATTGCTAGCACCGCGATCTTCTCTGCAGGCTGCTCCTCAAAAGTAAACGGTGCAGGGAGACCAGGGGGGAAGCCGGACACCAGTGGGAGGCCAGGGGGAACACGCAGGCCTTCGGGGGGGGGGGGTGATCAGTCCTTCGGGGGGGTAGGACAGGCCTTCAAGGGGGTAGGACAGGCCTTCAAGGGGGGACGACAGGCCTTCAAGGGGGTAGGACAGGCCTTCAAGGGGGTAGGACAGGCCTTCAAGGGGGTAGGACAGGCCTTCAAGGGGGGACGACAGGCCTTCAAGGGGGTAGGACAGGCCTTCAAGGGGGGTAGGACAGGCCTTCAAGGGGGGACGACAGGCCTTCAAGGGGGGACGACAGGCCTTCAAGGGGGGACGACAGGCCTTCAAGGGGGGACGACAGGCCTTCAAGGGGGGACGACAGGCCTTCAAGGGGGGACGACAGGCCTTCAAGGGGGGACGACAGGCCTTCAAGGGGGGACGACAGGCCTTCAAGGGGGGACGACAGGCCTTCAAGGGGGGACGACAGGCCTTCAAGGGGGGACGACAGGCCTTCAAGGGGGGACGACAGGCCTTCAAGGGGGGACGACAGGCCTTCAAGGGGGGACGACAGGCCTTCAAGGGGGGACGACAGGCCTTCAAGGGGGGACGACAGGCCTTCAAGGGGGGACGACAGGCCTTCAAGGGGGGACGACAGGCCTTCAAGGGGGGACGACAGGCCTTCAAGGGGGGACGACAGGCCTTCAAGGGGGGACGACAGGCCTTCAAGGGGGGACGACAGGCCTTCAAGGGGGGACGACAGGCCTTCAAGGGGGGACGACAGGCCTTCAAGGGGGGACGACAGGCCTTCAAGGGGGGACGACAGGCCTTCAAGGGGGGACGACAGGCCTTCAAGGGGGGACGACAGGCCTTCAAGGGGGGACGACAGGCCTTCAAGGGGGGACGACAGGCCTTCAAGGGGGGACGACAGGCCTTCAAGGGGGGACGACAGGCCTTCAAGGGGGGGACGACAGGCCTTCAAGGGGGGACGACAGGCCTTCAAGGGGGGACGACAGGCCTTCAAGGGGGGACGACAGGCCTTCAAGGGGGGACGACAGGCCTTCAAGGGGGGACGACAGGCCTTCAAGGGGGGACGACAGGCCTTCAAGGGGGGACGACAGGCCTTCAAGGGGGGACGACAGGCCTTCAAGGGGGGACGACAGGCCTTCAAGGGGGGACGACAGGCCTTCAAGGGGGGACGACAGGCCTTCAAGGGGGGACGACAGGCCTTCAAGGGGGGACGACAGGCCTTCAAGGGGGGACGACAGGCCTTCAAGGGGGGACGACAGGCCTTCAAGGGGGGACGACAGGCCTTCAAGGGGGGACGACAGGCCTTCAAGGGGGGACGACAGGCCTTCAAGGGGGGACGACAGGCCTTCAAGGGGGGACGACAGGCCTTCAAGGGGGGACGACAGGCCTTCAAGGGGGGACGACAGGCCTTCAAGGGGGGACGACAGGCCTTCAAGGGGGGGGTGACATGCCTTCAAGGGGGGGATGACAGGCCTTCAAGGGGGGGATGACAGGCCTTCAAGGGGGGGATGACAGGCCTTCAAGGGGGGGGACAGGCCTTCAAGGGGGGGGGACAGGCCTTCAAGGGGGGGGGGACAGGCCTTCAAGGGGGGGGACAGGCCTTCAAGGGGGGGGACAGGCCTTCAAGGGGGGGGGACAGGCCTTCAAGGGGGGGGGGCAGGCCTTCCGGGATGGTGGCACAGGCCTTCAGGGGGGACAGGCAGGCCTTCAGGGGTGAGATGCAGGCCTTCAGGGGTGAGATGCAGGCCTTCAGGGGTGAGATGCAGGCCTTCAGGGGTGAGATGCAGGCCTTCAGGGGTGAGATGCAGGCCTTCAGGGGTGAGATGCAGGCCTTCAAGGGGGGAAAAGACTTCAAAGGGGGGACAAGACTTCAAAGGGGGGACAGGCCTTCAAGGGGGAAACAGGCCTTCAAGGTTGAAACAGGCCTTCAAGGGGGAAACAGGCCTTCAAGGGGGAAACAGGCCTTCAAGGGGGAAACAGGCCTTCAAGGGGGAAACAGACCTTCAAGGGGGAAACAGACCTTCAAGGGGGGGGACAGGCCTTCAAGGGGGGGGGACAGGCCTTCAAGGGGGGGGGACAGGCCTTCAAGGGGGGGGGACAGGCCTTCAAGGGGGGGGGACAGGCCTTCAAGGGGGGGGGGGACAGGCCTTCAAGGGGGAAACAGGCCTTCAAGGGGGAAACAGGCCTTCAAGGGGGAAACAGGCCTTCAAGGGGGGGACAGGCCTTCAAGGGGGGGACAGGCCTTCAAGGGGGGGACAGGCCTTCAAGGGGGGGGGGACAGGCCTTCAAGGGGGGGGACAGGCCTTCAAGGGGGGGGACAGGCCTTCAAGGGGGGGGGGCAGGCCTTTAAGGGGGGGGACAGGCCTTTAAGGGGGGGGACAGGCCTTCAAGGGGGGGGACAGGCCTTCAAGGGGGGGGGACAGGCCTTCAAGGGGGGGGACAGGCCTTCAAGGGGGGGGGACAGGCCTTCAAGGGGGGGACAGGCTTTCAGGGATTGTGGCACAGGCCTTCAGGGGGGACAGACCTTCAGGGGAGGGGGCCCTGGTGTAGAAGTACACGGAGGGAGGGAAGGAAGGGGAGTTCAAAGAAACATGCATATGCCGGACTTTGGGGGGGAAGAAATAATGGGTCTAAAAATAGAGGAGAGGGAGAGAGATGATGGACAATGGTGATTTAGGGAGGGAAGGAACAGAAAGAGAGAGAAGTTGGACACAAGGGATGGTGTGGAGAGGGGGATAGAGATACTGGATAGGAGGATAGTTGGGAAGAGAAAGGGAGAGATGGTGGACCCTGGGGTGGTGAGAAAGAAGGGATAGATGCTGGATGAAAAGGTAGTTGAGAAAAGGTGAATCTGTGGATGGAGATGAAAAAAAGAAAAGATGCCAGACCTCCAGGGGAGGGAATGGAAATGGAAGGGGAGGACAGAGATGGCAGATGGATGGTTAGGACGGAGAAAGAAGAATGAAGGAGACTCTGGCAAGCAAGTTATCAGAAGACAACCAGAGCCTGGGACCAACAAGATTTGAATATTGACCAGACAACAAAAAGGTAGAAAAACTAATTCTATTTTCTGTTTTGTGATTAAAATATGTCAGATTTGAAAAGTGTATCCTGCCAGAGCTGGTGTTAGACCTCAAACGTGAGCTAGGATTTAACAGAGAGGAAAAGTCCTTTTTGTTTCTTTATTTTGTTTACACCACAGCGCCAGTGTGGTTAGGAGAAGCCAAAGGGGGTGAAGAAGCTATAAAATAAACCCACCAAGATGTTTGAAAAAAACACCCAATTGGACAGGAAAATCTAATCAAATCAATAGGCTGAATCGAATTCAATAGGCTGAATCGAGTCAAATTTTTTTTTCCTGAATCGGGCAGCATTAGTCGGTAGTGTTCCGGTGCAGAAAGGAATGGGAGGGAGGGATCTTAACTAGAGCTTATTTTGGGGGTAGGGCTTATTTTCGGGAAAACAAGGTACAAACAATTTTAGCAACAGGTTACAGATCAACAGCAGACCAGCATTTTCATGTTTGAGTTCTTTTAATACCCTGGGATGTATATTATCCAGTCCAGGTGATTTATCACTCTTTAATGTGTCTTTTTGGCTCTGTACATCTTTCTAGATTAACTGCGATTTCAGTTCATAGAAACATAGAAAGATGATGGCAGAAAAGGGCTAAAGCCCATCAAGTCTACCCACTCTACTGTCCCACCCCATTAAGTCAGAGTGCTGCTCGACCCACATAGAGATCCCACGTGGATGTCCCATTTATTCTTAAAGTCGAGCACGCTAGTGGCCTTGATCACTTGCACCGGTAGTTTGTTCCAGTGATCCACCACCCTTTCTGTAAAGAAATACTTCCTGGTGTCACCACCAAATCTCCCTCCTCTGAGTTTGAGCGGGTGCCCCCTTGTGATTGAAGGTCCCTTAGGAAAGAATATGTCATTTTCCACCTCGACACGACCTGTGACGTACTTAAATGTCTCAATCATGTCACCCCTCTCCCTGCGCTCCTCTAGAGAGTAGAGCTGCAACTTGCCCAGTCTTTCCTCGTATGAGAGACCCTTGAGTCCGGAGACCATCCTAGTGGCCATTCGCTGGACTGAAGGGTCTCTCATGCGAGGAAAGACTGGGCAAGTTGAAGCTCTACTCTCTAGAGGAGCGCAGGGAGAGGGGTGACATGATTGAGACATTTAAGTACGTGTGCATCATCATCACCCTTGAAAACCATTTCCAGTTCAAGTAGATCTCTTACATCAGGGGTGCCCAAAACGTCGATCGCGATCTACCAGTTGATCGCAAAGGCAACGCCGGTAGGTCATAGAGCCAGTGTTCTCCCTAGCGTATTCCCCCATGGTCACTGTCTCACCTTTAAAGTAATTACGGAAGCCTGCAGAGTAAATGTAGCAGTCTGCCGTCAGCCTCTGTAGCATGTTCCCTCTGCGGCGGACCCGCCCCGACGTCAGAGGAGGTGCGGGACCGCGCCAGAGGGAACGTGCTACAGATGCCGATGGCAGCCTGCTATGTTTGCTCTGCAGGCTGCCGTAATTACTTTAAGCTTGTGGTAGTTAGGCCCAGAGGGAAGAACAGAGGCAAGAACTGCTCAATGATCCAGTCTGAGGGAAGCAGCGGAGGTAAGGCTCCGCACGTTGGGGTAAGACTGTGCCCGTCGTGAGGGCCCAGGGGGGATGGGGGTTGCCTTAGAGACATTGGATTAGGGGGGAGACAAAAGGACCTTGAGGTGGGGAGGGAAAGCAGTCTTGAACCAAAAGGGAGGGAAGACAGGGCAGATCCTGGACTACTAGAGGGGTTAGAGAAGGGAAATACCCTGAACCGAGGAGAGAGAGGTGCCAGGCCATGGGGAGGGGTAAGACAGAGTGAGAGAGACAAAAACCTGGGCCAAAGGTGGGAAGACTCAAAATGTTAGCAGAAGGAAGATAGAGAGAGGGAGAAACCTGAAACAAAGGGGGGGCAGATGTTGGACTATAGGAGGCACAGACAGAAGAGACAGAGGGGGAGAGACCCTGAGCAAGATCATAACAGAGGAGGGAGAGAGAGGGAGACATGTTGCCAATAGGGGTGGAGAAGAGAGGAAGAAAAGTTGGACTCCTGGAGGGACAGAGAGATGTTGATTGGGGAATGGAACGAGGTGCACTCGGTATATATGTATAAATAAATATGGGAGTCTTTTACTAAGGCGTGCTAGCCAATTTAGCGCGCTCTAAATGCTAACGCGTCCATAGAATATAATGGGCGAATTAGCACTTAGTGCGTGCTAAATTGGCTAGTGCACCGTAGTTTAGTATTTTTATTGTTGATAGATCATTTTGACTTGGTCATTTTAAAAGTAGCTTGCAAGCCAAAAAAGTGTGGGCACCCCTGTCTTACATCTTCTTCCAAAAGACCGAAGCAAAGAATTCATTCAGTCTCTCTGCTATGGCCTTACCCTCCCCAAGTGCCCCTTGATGATCCAATGGTCCCACTTATTCTTTCATAGGTTTTCTGCTTCTAATGCACCTGAAAAAGTTGTTACTAAGAGTTTTTGCCTATTGGCATGTTTCTCTTCATGTTCTTTTTTAGCCTTCTTTATCAATGCTTTCCATCTAACTTGCCAGTGCTTATGTTGCTTCTTTTTTCACTTGGGTCCTTTTTCCATTCTTTAAGGGATGTTCTTTTGTCTCTAATAGCCTTTCTCACATTACCTTTTAACCACACCAGCTCTCGCTTTCACTTTCCACCTTTGTTAATATATGAAATACCTCTGATCCTGGCAAAATTGAAATTAACACAATTTACAGGATTTGAAGAGCCGTTTTAGGGCCGTATGTTGGAGACTAGAGAATGACATGGGGACAATTTTTTCCCCGTCCCCCACAGGAACTCATTTTCCCATCCCTGTCCCATTCTTGCAAGCTCTGTCTTCATCTGCACAAGCCTCAAACACTTTAAAATCATAAGTATTCGAGGCATCTGCGGATAAGGCAGAGCTTACAGGAATGAGACAGGACGGGAAAATTGAGTTACTGCAGGGACGGGGACAAATTTATCTCCATGTCATTCTCTATTGGAGATCACTGGACTAGGGGCAGAAGCAAGGACACTGGCTCAACCAAGGCACTCGGTCAAAGGAACTGTGCACTAAGAAGCTAGGACCAGCACCATCTTGAACACTTTTACTGGGAAGTTCTAGGACAGTGATGGCTAACCTTTTTGAGCCCGAGTGCCCAAACTGCCGCACAAAAAGCAATGTTACTTACCGTAACAGTTATTATCCAGGGACAGCAGGTAGCTATTCTCACTAGTGGGTGATGTCATCCGACAGAGCCCTGATACGGACATCTTGCAAGCATGTCTTGCTTGAAGAAACTCAGAAGTTTCGAGATGCCCGCACCGCGCATGCGCCAGTGCCTTCCCGCCCGATGCTCCGGGCGTGTCTCCTCAGTTCAGGTAGCTAGCAGAGAAGCCAACCCAGGGGAGGTGGGTGGGACGTGAGAATAGCTGCCTGCTGTCCCTGGATAACAACTGTTACGGTAAGTAACATTGCTTTATCCCAGGACAAGCAGGCAGGTATTCTCACTAGTGGGTGACCTCCAAGCTAACCTCAATGGTATGGTGGGAGAGTTGGCAACTTAGGAGAATAAATTTTGTAACACTGTTTGGCCAAACTGTCCATCCCTTCTGGAGAAAGTATCCAAACAATAATGAGAGGTGAATGTATGAACCGAGGACCAAGTGGCAGCTTACAAATCTCCTCAATCGGTGTCGATCTGAGGAAGGCTACAGAGGCCGCCATTGCTCTGACCTTATGGGCTGTGACCTTACAGGAAAGGGGTAAACCAGCCTGGGCATAGCAGAAAGAGATACAAGCTGCCATCCAGTTGGAGATGGTGCGCTTCGATACAGGTCGTCCCAACTTGTTTGGATCAAAAGAGACGAAAAGTTGAGGAGCAGTTCTGTGTGGTTTGGAGCGATCCAAGTAGAAAGCCAAAGCACGTTTACAGTCAAGAGTATGCAGAGCTGATTCTCCAGGATGAGAATGAGGCTTTGGAAAGAACACTGGAAGTACAATGGATTGGTTGACATGAAATTCAGAGACCACTTTAGGCAGGAATTTTGGATGAGTGCAGAAGACCACCTTGTCATGATGGAAGACTGTGAAAGGCGGGTCCGCCACTAAGGCCTGAAGCTCACTGACCCTGCGAGCAGATGTGAGGGCCACTAGAAAAACCACTTTCCAAGTGAGAAACTTTAGTGGAGCCTTGTTGAGAGGCTCAAAAGGAGGTTTCATCAGCTGGGAAAGGACAACATTGAGATCCCAAACCACTGGAGGAGGTTTGAGAGGAGGATTGACATGAAAAGGTCCTTTCATAAATCTGGAAACCACAGGATGAGCAGAGAGAGGTTTCCCTTGTAGAGGCTGATGGAAAGCCGCAATAGCACTCAGGTGGTGGACTCGTATAGATGTCGACTTGAGACCAGACTGAGACAGGTGTAGAAGATAGTCCAATACAGAGGATAGGGAGGCTCGCTGAGGCTCCTTAGAATTGGAAACACATCAGGAAGAAAATCTAGTCCATTTCTGGGAGTAGCATTGACGAGTAGCCACTGGGGAATAGGCTGCCACTGCCGCTATCGGGAACAGGCTGGCGCCAAGTTCGCCCTGCTTCTCTTCCCCTCAGGGCCGACCAACTCTTGCCACTCGACGTCAATTCTAACATCGGAGAGGACGTTCTGGGCCAGCCAGGCAGCGATTGGCTGGCCCAGAACGTCCTCTCTGACATTAGAATTGACGCGGGTGGCGAGAGTTGGTCGGCCCCACAGGGAAAAGCAGGGAGAACTTGGCACCGGCCTGTTCCCAATGGCGGCGGTGGCACTCAAGTGGCTAAAGAGATGCAGTTTGCCAGCCTAGGGAGAACACTGGAGGGTGGCCAGCTGTGCACCCCCTTGGGGCGTAAAACCGGGGCAGACTGCCCCCACCCCCCCCTTGGTATGCCACTGTCTGTACCTCACTCCCTCCCTATGACCAAAAATTCTCCTTTCTTCTATTCCCCATGTACACAACCATCTCTTTCCCTCCCTTCCTCTCTCCCAAGTCCTTGCCTTCTGTGTCCAAAAACCCATTCCCTCCCCCACCTCAGCATCTCTTTCCCTCCCTTCTTCTCTCCCAAGTCCATGCCTTCTGTGTCCAAAAACACATTCCCTCCCCCACCTCAGCATCTATTTCCCTCCCTTCCTCTCTCCCAAGTCCATGCCTTGTGTCCAAAAACCCATTCCCTCCCCCACCTCAGCATCTCTTTCCCTCCTTTCCTCTTTCCTAAGTTCATGCTTTCTGTGTCCAAAAACCTATTCCATCCCCCACCTCAGCATCTCTTTCCCTCCCTTCCTCTCTCCCAAGTCCATGCCTTCTGTGTGCAAAAACCCATTCCCTCCCCCACCTCAGCATCTCTTTCCCTCTTTTCCTCTCTCTCAAGTTCATGCTTTCTGTGTCCAAAAACCCATTCCATCCCCCACCTCAGCATCTCTTTCCCTCCCTTCATCTCTCCCAAGTTCATGCCTTCTGTGTCCAAAAACCCATTCCCTCCCCCACCTCAGCATCTCTTTCCCTCCCTTCCTTTCTCCCAAGTTCATGCCTTCAATATATTAAAATATATGATTTAAGAATATAACTGGAAAGGTTAAATATATTAGGCAAAAAAAGCTGAAAATAAAATAACCAAACCACATGCAAATATTGGCTAGCTGACAACATTATCAAATACATACCTTTCTGTGAATAGGATTTGAAGCTAACTGCAGCTCAATATGAACTCGAACATTTACCCTCCTGTAGAGCAAAAAGCAATTGTTAGGTACATTCATGTTAAAATGTATACTACAAATAATAATGTATAATGGCCATAGTTCAGCAAATCTATGACTGATGTTCCTATCTAGGTCTGCTGAGATGCTGGCGTCTTGCACAGGTTATTTGTGGGGAGGGAGGTGGGGGTTAGGATGTTGTTGCCTCGACTCAGAAAGGGGGTTCTATTTCAGCAGCGATCTCTCTCCTCCAGTTTTTAATGAAGCAAATAACTTAAAATGTTGAACCCAAAAACCTAAGCACCCAAAGCAGCAAGGTGCAGCCAACTCACATTCAGGTTAGAAATCAAACAAGCTCCACTCCCAATTTAA
This sequence comes from Geotrypetes seraphini, assembly GCF_902459505.1. NCBI lineage: Eukaryota > Metazoa > Chordata > Amphibia > Gymnophiona > Dermophiidae > Geotrypetes > Geotrypetes seraphini. The sequence goes on along the minus strand of NC_047095.1, from coordinate 14,918,414 downwards.
AAAAGGCTCACAACTTTGAACTTCTTGGCTGCCAACCTTTTCAAAATAAGGACCTTGCAACAACAACCCAATTGCTGTATATAATATAGGTTTATTGGTAATAGACAAAAGTCAGCTTACATGGAACAACAGTACAGCAAATTGAGCCAATGGATAACATACAGAGTAGTCGGCTTCTGGTTATGGATCCATCCTGAAGCTTAAGCCATCCGGTATGCTACTTATATAATTTAGTTCAGTAGCCTACAGTACTACCTAGTTACAGATTACATACTCACTTTCTATTGGATTGTCACATCTATCATATCTATTGATTGTATAGCCTGCATACTTATCACGGAGCCATATTGAAGCATGATATCACCTACTGTCAAATCTGACTCCTCTATTTCCCCTGACAAAGCATTCTTAATACTAAATTCAATAATTTCTGACACAGCAGGCCCCCCTCCTTCCTGAGCTTCATTGTCGCTTTGTCAGCAGTGCAGATAACTGTTGGTAGGACATCTTGTTTGGGTTTGTCTTCTTGAAAAGTCCCGAAATATCCAATGCTGTCACAGTCAGCAGATATTTTGCTAGCTACTAGAGCAAAGATGAACCTCTTACATAAGCATATTGTTTCTGCTGACAGGGAGATATATGATTCTTTCATTATTCAGAAACCTGCATTCAACAGCACAATGTCTCTCTTAAAAATATCCCCTGGGGCTCTCATAGGGGTCTTCACCTACATTTTCATGGAGGTCTTATTCCTGATTGTCCCTCAGGTTATAAACCATGAGCAACATTATGAATATCCACAAAAGGTCCTAAGTTAATACACACTAAATCACAATGGGTAGAAACAAATTAAAAAAGCATGATAATATTTATATTGTCTGATTACTCAGTAGTGATATAGGCTCTAACTGTGCTTTTTGCCAGTGCAGTTGTTGAACATCTTTTTAGCTGTGCTGGTTTAATGATTCACAAGCATATTTGCATGAGTGATGGCCATATTCAAAACTTAGTTTTATTAAAATCAAAATGGATTGAATTGTAGAAAATAAAGTTGTTGGAATAAAAACTTTAACAGTAGTTGCATTCATTGTAGTTATGATACTTTTTGCTAAATTATTATATTGGGCAATAACTTTTACATAAGTAAATTTTTTAAAAATGTGTTCTTTACATTTATTTTTACTTAAGTACTTTGAACAAAACTGGCAAATACTGAAGGCGTTCCAAACTGTACCAGCCTATATATGAAAGCTATCTTGTATTCTGTCTCCGTCTGCTAGCATGAGAGACAAACTCACTTTTTGGGAAGGATTCAACAAATATATGAATGATCACATACACATACCTCCCTCGTCTACGAAACTGCGCTAGCAGTTTCTAGTGCGGGGAGTCGTGCTGAATGGTCCACGCTGCTCCCAACGCTCATAGAGTTCCTATGAGCATTGGGAGAAGCGTGACTCTCTTTGCTAAAAACTACTAGCTCAGTTTAATAGAAGAGGGGGATAATTTTCCTTTTGTGCTTGCTTTAGGCTAACTGGAAAAGAAAACAAGATTAGAGCCATATTTTCTAATCCCTTTTTTTTTCATAGACTATTATTAGTGATATTAGCATTCCAACATTTCTGAGAACACACTAAGAAACTCACCTCCATTCCAACAATATTTTAGTTTATTAAAAGCCTTTATAAGAGAGCAAACCCATTATATTACTGATGTTCATTTTCCCAAGAAGGTGTGTGAAGAAAAATTTTATTTTATTAGATGTTTATACACTGCCTATCAAGGTTATCTGAGTGGTTTACAATTGGGTACTCAAGCATTTTCCCTATCTGTCCCGTGGACTTACAATCTATCTAACATATCTAGGGCAATGGAGGATTGAGTAGCTTTTTCTCAGGGTCACAAGGTGCAGCACAGGGTTTGAACCCACAGCCTCAGGGTGCTGAGGCTGTAGCTCTAACCTCTAGGTCACATCAAAACTTTGTCTTGGATATTTAATGATACTTACTGTAAAAAGTGCTATCCTGGGACAGCAGGGAAGATATTGTCACTTGTGGATGACATCATTCACGAGCCCCGGTACAGACAGTGAAAAGTGTAGATCACTTTAAGCTTTAGCAAGCTTTTAGACTGCCCGCACCGCGCATGTGCAAATGCCTTTCATCCGACAGTTCTATGCCCAAAAAAGAAGTCAACTAAGGGAGGTGGGCAGGTTATGAGAATATCTGCCTGCTGTCCCAGGATAATACCTGTTACAGTAAGTAACTGTGCTTTATCCTTAGAGAAGTAGGAAGAATATTCTCACATATGGGACTCCCTAGCTTTAATAAAATGGATGGAGGAAGAGCTGGGTTCCAAGAAACTCAGAAAGATTTTAGTTGCCTCGCAAAAAACTAGACCCAATATCTGATACGAGAGTACGGAAGCAAGAGAAGGAACCTAATGGAAAAAAAGATTCGATGAACTCCATGCCCTACTAGAGGTAATGGAAGATTCTGAGAAAATCTATGTGCATGGAGGTTGTAAAAAAAAATAAAATAAAATAAAAATACAAGACCTCCTAGAGCAGTGATTCCCAACCTTGTCCTGGAGGACCACTAGGCCAATCGGATTTTCAGGCTAGCCCTAATGAATATGCATGAAAGAGATTTGAATATAATGGAAGTGGGAGGCATGCAATCTGATCCATGCATATTCATTAGGGCTAGCCTGAAAACCCGATTGGCCTGGTGGTCCTGCAGGACAGGGTTGGGAACCACTGTCCTAGAGTCAGAAGAATCTGAATATAGGTGATGGAGACATTAAAAAAAAAATTCAAAACCAAATGAGAGGGGACTACTGGCTAATTCACCTACATGGAGCAGTCGACTCAATTAACAATTGAAAGCAGACCTATCCTTGAGTAGATACGAATCAAAAAGAAAAGGAATTTCGTGATCAAACAAAAGCATGATTTTCTTGAAAAGAATTGCTTTAGAGTTTAACAAAGTAGGAACTATCCTAGAAAAGCCAATACTATGGAGTATAAAAATAAAATGACAGTGGCTTACTGTGTAGAACAGGGGTGCCCAACACGTCGATCGCGATCGACAGGTCGTTCGCTCAGGCGACCCCAGTCGATCGCACAGCGGGTTCCCTTCTTCCCTTCTCTTTTTTCCCCTCCTGACTGGCCCGCCTCTTGAAGAACGCTGGCCAATCAGAGTGCTGGAAGGGCGGGGTGAAGGTCGGTGGGGGACGGAGCTCAGCGCACCACAAGAAATAGAAGCGCCTGTAATGATTGAGGTAAGAGCCGAGGCCTAGTGCTGCCCGATATACAATTTTAAATCAGTGGCATACCGAGGGGGGGGCGGTCCGCCCCCGCCCCGGGTGCACAGCTTGGAGGGGTGCACAGCCGTCCGGGTCCTCCTGCCCTTCCTTTCCACCAGTCTGCGCTCGGGGCTCGCACCCGCCGCCCAAATGGTGCTGTTGGTTATCGCAAGACTCGCGGGAGTTGACGGCACCATTCGAGCGTCGGCGCAGGACCAGGCAGGCGCGAGCCCCGAGCACAGACCGGGGGAAAAGAAGGGCGGATGACCTGGACCTGGCTGGCTGTGCACCCCTCCAAGCCGTGCACCCGGGCGGATCGCTCCCCTTCTAAATCCATTGTACTTGTCTTTTATTCAGTTCCACTAATGAGCATTGTGACAGGCAGTTCTTATGGGGCAGTTCTTGGAGGTATTTCTTTGTTTTCCTGTGCTTAAGTATTCTATTAATTTAACTTCCTTGTTCCTGTGGGGATCTCCAAAGAGGACGAATGGGAGACGGCCGGTGGCAGGTGTTACTTTAGCAATTCTTGCAGGTTACCATAGGCCTCTGCCGTGGTCCTGCCCCTCCTCTGAGTCAGAGACAGGATTTGGGCAGAGGGAAGACAGCTCCTGAGGCCTATGGCAACCTGCAAGGATCGCTAAAGTACCAGCGATCCTCTCTGCAGACTGCTCCCTGCTGGAATTAGGTAAATGGATGTGGGGAGGATAGGCCTTCAGGGGGGGGGGGTGCAGTCCTTCAAGGGGTAGTGCAGGCCTTCAGGGGGGAGTCAACCTTTGGGGGGAATGTGCAGACCTTCAGGGAGGGTCAGGCCTTCGGGAGAGGGGGGCTCTGGTATATAAGTACATGGAGGGAGGGAGAGAAGGGGGTTCAAAGAGACGTGCATATGCCGGACTTTGGGGGAAAGAAATAATGGGTCTTAAAAATAGAGGAGAGGGAGAGAGATGGTGGACAATGGGATTTAGGGAGGGAAGGAACAGACAGGGAAGAAGTTGGACACAAGGGATGGTATGGAGGGGGAAATAGAGATACTGGATAGGAAGGTAATTGGGAAGAGAAAGGGAGAGATGGTGGACCCTGGGGGGTGGGGAAGGAGGGAGAGATGAAGGATGAAAGGGTAGTTGAGAACAGGTGGATCTGTGGATGGTGATAAAAAAAAGGAAAGATGCCAGACTTGGGGGGAGGGAAGGGAAACAGAAGGGTTGGACAGAGATGGAAGATGGATGGTTAGCAAGGTGAAAGAAGAAAACAACAAATGGGCAGGAGACCCTGACAAGTGAGTTATCAAAAGACAACCAGAGCCTGGGACCAACATGATCTGAATAATGACCAGACAACAAAAGGTAGAAAAAATAATTTTATTTTCTATTTTGTGATTACAATATGTCAAATTTGAAATGTGTATCTTGCCAGAGGTGGTGTTATACCGCAAACGTAAGCTAGGATTTAAAAGAGAGAGGAAAAGTCTTTTTTGTTAATTTTGTTTACACCACAGTGCCAGTGTGGGTAGGAGAGGGCAAAGGGGGTGAAGAGGCTATAAAATAAACCCACCACGATGTTTGAAAAAAACACTCACTTGGGCAGGAAAATCAAATCGAAAAATCAATTCAGTAGGCTGAATAGAATCAAATTTTTTTTTCCTGAATTGGGCAGCACTAGTTGGGAAGAGTTGCTTCAGGACATAATATGGCCAGTCTGAAATGATACCTGCAATTAGGTGGAACATGTAGTTCGGACCCAAAAGAAAAATGAGTACAGTCTTAGACTAGAGAAAAAAACTAGGAAATTATACATTCATGGTGGGATCTTAAAACACAGAAGATCATCTTAAAATGAATTGTAGAAAAGATAAAAAGACCCAAATTAAGTTTAAAATAAATGAATAATCCAAGGTGTGAAATAAGTGATTTAAAGTGTTCATGTCGGATAGTGAGCAGTGACTAAATCATGCAGTAAATTAGTAGAAGATGAATGTTGAAAATAGGAAAAAAAAGTCCAAATTTCAATGTTATATATTCAAAGAATACTACTGTGTTTCCTCGAAAATAAGACCTACCCCGAAAATAAGAGCTAGTGCGTTTTTTGGGCCCAAAATTAATTTGAGACGCTGTCTTATTTTGGGGGAAACATGGTAGCTGAAAACCAGTGAGCTACATAAAAGAGAGTAGGTGGGACAATTTGAACCCAATAGTGTGGCAAGTTGACGTTGTTTTAACATACTGTGTGTGTGTGTGTGTGGTTTGTTAATATGATAATTTGAGCTCATGATAGTAAGTGGGAACAAGTTAGTGTTTGTAATGACTAATAAATTAAGCCAATACTGGTGTTTAGGACGAAACACAATGATATGAATGGTTGTATTAGTTGAGAATCATGTTATCAAGCATAGATGTCTTGAAATCACTAATACAATTAATATCAAATTTTATCTGGGCTTTTCCCCCTTATTTCTCTCTCCAGTGTGTCTGTGGATCCATTCCAGTTTGCTGTGGATCTCTTGCTGCCTTTTCCTGATCAGCTAGTTAGGAGAACTTGGAAAAACCTCAGTATATGTTAAAAGCACACTTGATTCTATTTCAAGCTACTACAAAACTCCACCACACATATCAGTGTCGGAGACTAATAGTAACCTCACTAAAGACGCAAATAATCTGTTTTGATAATCTGCTGTTAAACTGCATACAGGCTAAACTGCGGGAAAATAGTTTAGCGACGGCTTTAAACTTTTGAGAATCTTGCCCCTAGTTAGCGGCTTCCAGTTTATTTATACTAAAGAACGGGTCTAAAAATGAGTGGGAGAGCTGGACCAAGTAGGAAACCAAAAATGTACTACTTCCATTCAGAATGGGAGGAGGATTTTTTTTTCACAATGTCATATTCAAAGTGTGTTTGTTTGATATGCCAATCTACCATCGCTATTCCAAAGAAAGGAAATGTGGAACGACACTTTCGGATTGTTCATAAAAAGTACGACACTTGACTACCCACCGAAAAGCGAGCTAAGAAAAAGAAAGGTGAGGGAACTGAAATCACAGTTGTCCGGACAGCAGTCATTTTTCTCACAGCTAACCTCAAAAGCAAAGGCAGCCACTGATGCATCGTTCAGGGTGAGTCATGCCATCATTAAACACAAGAAATCCTTCCAAGACGGACAGATGATAAAAGAAGTATTCGTTGAAGCAGCTAATTCATTGTTTCAGGACTTCAAAAACAAACCAGAGATATTATCTGCAGTCAAAGCTCTCCAGCTATCAAGAAACACAGTTACATGGCGTTGTGAAATAATGGCTAAGGATTTGACGCAGCAGCTTTGGAAGGACATTGCGGATTGTGAGTATTTATCGCTGCAATTGGATGAGTCAAAAGACTTAAGCGACACAGCACAGTTGTGCATTTTTATTCGAATGGTGTTCAAAGATATGACTTCAAAAGAGGAGCTGTTAACAATACTACCACTGAAGGGACACACGCGAGGAGAAGACATTTTTCAGTGTTTCAAAAACTTATGGAGCAAACCCAGCTCCCAGTTTGCAAATTGGTGTCAATCACCACGGATGGTGCTCCCACAATGGTTGGCTCCTCGAATGGATTTATTGCCAGGTGCAGGGAGGATGAGGCTTTCCCTGACTTCCTTAATTACCACTGTATAATTCACCAACAAGCATTATGCGCAAAAATGCTAAACATGAAGGAGATAATGGATGTGGCAATGAAGATCGCCTGTTCTATTCGAGCCAGATCTCTTCAAAGACGTCTGTTCCGTGCGCATCTGGAGGAAGCTGACTGCAACCATCTTGAATTGTTACTACACACTGATGTGAGATGGCTCAGTAGGGGGAAATTCCTGCAGAGATTTCGAGAGCTATGTTCGGAGATAAAGGAGTTTCTCCTTGTCGCTCAACATGCAGAATACAACCAACTAAATGACGACCAGTGGCTGCTAGACTTGGCATTTTTAACCGATCTGACCAACATGTTGAATGATCTCAATGTAGAGCTGCAAGGAAAAGACAAAACTGTGGTCAAATTGATCAGCTCAGTTAATGCTTTCAAAGGAAAGATGAAACATCTGTCTTCAAAGCTGCAGCATCATGATTTCGGAAACTTTCAAAACCTCGCATCAGAGCTGGAGATGCAGCAAAAGGCTTTTGCGCAACTCGACAGTGACCGCTACACTCAGCAGATTGACAATTGTCTTTCAGAGTTTGACAGACGCTTTCAAGACTTTGCTTTACTCGAGCTACCCATTGCGGCAAGATGTTGAGGTTGATTTACTTGCATCAAAAATTGCAACGCTGTTTCATCTGAACTCGTCTGTAGTGGAGGAGGAGATTTTCATACTACAGGCTGACAATGAGCTGAAGTCTAGGGCTCATGAACAGTTCTGGAACTTACTCCCTGAGGAAAAGTACCCAAACATGAGGAAATGTGCTACATTCTTGACTGCATTATTCGGTTCAACTTATTTATGCGAATCAGCCTTTTCCCACATGAAGATTATTAAGTCCAAATACCGTTCCACCATGACTGATGATCATTTGGAAGTCTGTTTGAGGCTGGCTATCAGCAACTACTGTCCGGACTACGCAACTCTAGCTAATTCCATTCAGGCCACGTCTTCATCGGAGTAAGGTAATGGCCAAAAATGTACAATGTATTGTGCTATACATGTTCATGCTGTTTTGCAAGGTAAACAATATATATTTTAAATATAAATGAGAGGCGGTGGGTCATACTCATCGTCAGAAGAGTTACTTGCTCATTTGGGGAGCTTATTTGGCTTCCTTATCACCCCGTGGTCGTAGTCTCCTTGTGAATATTTTATCTTAAGGAACCTTGTGGCCTTTTTTTTTTGCTCAGTATCAGACACTGTCTGTTATTTATCTTTCTCTTCTTCTTCTTCTATTCCCTCTTTCTGTGCTGGGGGGGAGGGGATTTTGGGTTCCCGGGGTCAGAAGAGTATGGGCTCTTGGAGGTCTTACTCTGGTGATCCCGGGAACCCAAAATCCCGGGATCACCAGCATTTTTATTGTTGGTAGATCATTTTGACTTGGTCATTTTAAAAGTAGCTCGCAAGCCCAAAAAGTGTGGGCACCCCTGCGTTAGAGGATCTGGCAGAGACCCATTTACAAAGTATGCATCCTTCCCATTTAATATTTCCAAATTAATAAAGTATCTTTGCTTATTTTTAATTGGTTTATACCAGAGCCTCTAATTCAGTAGCATAATTAAATGAAATAACTACTTCTGAAGTAGATGAAGATAGGCAGGGATGGAAGAGATTACTTGCGGGGACGGACTGGATTCCAGCAGAGACAGACGGGGATGGATTGGATTTCTGTCCCTGCGAAACTCTCTAATAAGACCTAGTGAACCCCACAGCTCCTCAGTATTAACATAGATAAGCAGGGTAAAATAAGGAAACCAGAGTCTAGTAATCATGCTAACATATATACCTAAAATTTGCCTTGTGTCCTCTGATTTGCTTGTTATGTTTTCTCAAATGTGGAGGCAGAAACTCCAAAGGGCTAAGGAGGAACACCCAAGGCCGCCCCAAGACAGCAGCAGAGATCAAAAGAGGGAAGGCTTCTGGTATAGTGTGAAGGACTAATGGAAAGAAAATTATCAGGTAAGACCTAATTTCTTCTTCGACAGCATCCTTCCCACTATTTCAGACCAGTGATATGTTCAAAAGCAGACCTTATGACGAGAGGGTAACTGGAGCTGCCATCTGCAAAACCGACTCCCCAAACCCTAAGTCCGAGTGTGTCGTCATATCCATCACTAAGGGAGAAACAAAAAACTTACTATTCAGATAAAGTAGAAAATACCAGCACTAACGTAAAAAAATTATTTCATTTAGTCAACAATGTGTTTAATGTGACCAAAAAAAAATACAATCTTTATGGTTGCCTCTTCCATCTTCAAATGACTTAGCGAATTTCTTTAACTACAAGGTTTTGCATTTAAGATCTTCTTGTCCATCTTGTCTAGAAATTATCGATTAACCTACTAGTACAATGGAAGAAGAATTTCATGCAGATCTACATTTGAAAATCCAGAATGGGATGATTTTTCCAAATTATTCTGTAGATATGCTAAATCATACTGTTTGTTGGATTCCTGCACCCCTAATCTTATGGCAGTTGATGTCGAGTCGAGTGGGAAAGACTGCTTGGCCCAGCACTCCCACGTCCTCTTTACGGTGTCGGGAAGCAGGGAGAGCAGAACTCGGTGGCAGTGACTTGGGGGCCTGCTCCCCGATGGCAGTGGCGGTGGCTTGGGGAAGGGCATGGAGAAAGAAAGACAAAGAAAGAAAGGGGGCAGGCAGGAAGACAAAAAGAAAGGAGTGGCAGGGAGACACAAAGAAAGAAGGGAAACAGAAAGAAAGACAGGGGCAGAAAGAAAGGGGGCATGAAGAGAGAAAGACAGGCAGAAAGAAAGAAAGGGGGCATGGAGAGAGAAAGACAGGTAGAAAGAAAGAAAGAAAGGGGGCATGGAGAGAGAAAGACGGAGACAGAAAGAAAGAAGGGGGTAGGGAGAAAGAAAAAAAGTTGGGGAGGGAATGAGGTCTGGAGAAGAGGAAGCATACAGGAGGCTGAAAGAAGGGAAGAAATATTGGATGCAGTCAGAAGAAGAAAGTGTAACCAGAGACTCATGAAATCACCAGACAACAAAGGTAGGAAACATGATTTTATTTTCAATTTAGTGATTAAAATGTGTCCATATTTTGCACTATGGCCCCCTTTACTAAACTGCAATAGCGCAGGGAGCCTATGAGCATTGAGAGCAGCACAGGGCATTCAGCGCAGCTCCATGCGCTAAAAACCGCTATCACAGTTTAGTAAAAAGGGAGGGGGTATATTTGTCTATTTTTGTATAGTTGTTACCAAGGTGACATTGCATAAAGTCATCTGCCTTGACCTCTTTGAAAAAACTCAATTAGCATTTTTTTCTGCGTACAGTGTGCTTTGTGTTGTTTTTGTTGTTTTTTTTTATTGTTGGTAGATCATTTTGACTTGGTCATTTTAAAAATAGCTCGCAAGCCCAAAAAGTGTGGGCACCCTTGCTCTAGCATTTCAAGCGGCTTCCCACAATAGAGAATTTCAATCATTATTACTTGGAGCTTGCTCTTATAAACATTTTAGAACTCAACTGAAAACATCTTTTTTCAAAATACTTGGTCAAATAATTATTCTTGTCATTATTACATTGTTTGTTGTTGACTGTAACAAGTACTTCCTATCTATGGACCAAATGTTATGGAAAAAACAAAGACACTGTGGAGAAGATGATCAAGATGCAGGCTGTATTAAAAATGCAATCCAATAATCCACGAAAAGAGATATCTAGGACCCAAATCATTGGGAACTATGGATGGACCCAACATGGTACGTGTTTTGACAAAACTGTCTTCCACAGGGGTCCCGGCACAGAAACACGTAGATCAGAGGCTACCGCGCAGAGTTTTGCCAAGAGTCACTTTTAGTCTCTGATCTATGTGTTTCTGTGCCAGGACCTTTAAGGACCCCTGTGGAAGACAGTTTTGTCGAAACATGGACCCTGTTGGGTCCATAGTCCCCAATGATTTGGGTCCTAGATATCTCTTTTTGTGGATTACTGGATTACATTTTTAATAAAGCCTGCATCTTGATCATCTTCTCCACAGTGTCTTTGGTTTTATCAGATTTTTATTACTGTGGAGTTCCCAGGGTTAACCTTTTGGTTGTCCAAATGTTATAAAATGCATTGCCATTATAGCTGTCAGAAAACTAACATTTTATGTATTAAGTAGAGGCCTTTAGCAAAACAATACTATATTGTAAACCTCAGGATCAGTGGTTACCGTATTCCTTTAGCTGATTTAATTCTGTTTTTAAAGTATACACTATATTTTTATGTATGCTTTTTTAACTTTTTATTGAACCAATAGCCTTTTTTTTCTCTTTAAGTAGCTAAGGACATGCTCTGTAGATGAGCAAACTCTAGAAATCCAGATGTAAGACAGTACTAAACACAGAATCAGATAAAAAGGGATATATGGATTAGCAGATCTACCGGTAACTAAGTCACAGTATTTATAACAATCACAAAATCTCTCTCCGTCAATGCTCTAATACCAATAATACAGAACACCAGTTTTGTATGCAAGCAAACAGTATCACAAGAGGAAACAAGAGCCATGAAGTCCAGTTTTTAAGCATTAAAAAAATGGGTTACTCTACCTATATCCAAAATTATGAAATAATAAATTACAATAATACAAAAACTATAATCTGCCTGGATAATGGACAGAACAGTTCAGTCTGGGATAAAAGGTTTGATCTGGAACAATATTAGCCTAGCATAAACAGCTATTACTGTAGATGGGTGTTTGTACAGGAAAGAAACAAATGCAGCAAAAGACATGACTTGCTGAACATAACCCATATATGACGACCAGAAAAAACACCCAATTTGAAGAATTTAATAACAAAAATACTACATAAAAATGCATATCCTGTTACATATCCGCTCACCGCGCCGACTTGCAACAACCGTGAGCATGTTTTGGTTTTTTTTTTCTTTTAAAAAACGTCAACACCTGTCCCTATATTTGCGGGACACTTTTTTTCTGAACCTAAGCACAGCACTTCTGGGCCTTGAAGAATTTCCGTTTACAACCCGCTTAAAGACAAGACCACCACTCTTGGCCTCTCCAACTCCTCCCACCCTCCGGGAACACCCGGCAGGTCCGAGGCCTCCTCCCAGCCCCCCTCACCTGTCCTCGCAGTCCTTACACTTCACTTGCACCGGCACTGCTTGCGTGAAGAGAACCTCCGTCATGCTGCAATCATAGTCCCTCTCCTTACGGCGCGGCGCCACGTTATTCCCTAAAGCCCTGCCGCACCCGGCTTTGAGATTGGCGCTTCGTTGCAGCTGACCGCCCGCCGTTACTGCAACAGCCAAAGCGGGGCAACGGCCTGTACTGACGCGGTACGCATTCACCTCTGACCCGGTTACGTAACTGACGTCACGATGCGTTCCAGACGGTTTTGGCCATGGAGGGAGTCGGAGCTTCGGCTCCGTACCCGGGGCGATGCGGTTTTTTCGTGCAACGGAAGAAGAGGTTTTGCAAAATGATTGTGGGAGAAGGGAAAAGCCTGTGCGGGGAGCATGCGAACACGGCCCCGGATAATGATGTATGTGAGGGGCAGCAGCTTTCTCTGTACTGTATCTGAGTGGCAGGGCACCGTTCCCCTGTGCAGGCTTCAAGTCTATTTTTTTTCGATGCTTTAAGGGCAGTGTCAGGGATGTCCCACTGTGAATTTGTATTAGAATTGTCTAGTCGGCTCGCAACCTCAGAGTCATCTTTGACTCATCTTTCTCCTCTTCACAAATCCAACTGACCGCCCAAATCTGTTGCTTCTTTCTATACAACATCGCTAAAATCTGGACTTTCTTTTCTGAACACGCAATGTAGGGTCATGAAATGGTTAACTGTTGTTTAAAATATTGCTCTGGCCTACATAGCTGAAAGCAGTGTACAATCTACTGACCTCATCTGCCTAAAATAAAATGTATGTCCCTACCTTACCACATTGTAAGCTAAATAGATAAGAGTTTGAGCCATGATGTACCCTACCCTCCTGTACATGTAACATTTAGAACTGTAAGATTTAGATAAGCAGAGAAATGAGCTAGTTTCCTATAGGACTATAAGTTGTAGCCCTGAACCTATCATAAGTGCTGGCTTAGGACCAATAATAATTGTAGAAAAGTTATAGAAGTAACAAATGAGAAGTTGTAGTTTTTGCATGTACAGTGGTGCCTCGCATAACGAACGCCTCGCACAGCGAACGCTGCACACAACGAACTTCATATCTTGATTCATACAACGAACTTCGTTTCACACAACGAAGTCGCCCGAGCTTCCACGATCGCTGCCGATGTATTGCATCCTTCCGCGCAGGCACTGCAGGCAGTCGTTAGTCACTGCGTTTAACGCGTTTCACATAACGAACTTTTCGCATAACAAACTTGCTCCTGGAACGAATTAAGTTCGTTGTGTGAGGCACCACTGTATTAGTTTGCATATGTTTAGTGAAAAGGGCATAGTGAAAAGTCCGTGCATTTCCTGATTCTAACACTCTAGTAAGCAGGCTGTTCACTGTACTAGAGTCCAGCATGCTGTAATAAACCTCTTGTACTTTCTTCACGCCTCTGACTTTATGTGTCCAAGTGACCTTTCAGCGAGACCCTTATCCACGCTCTTGCCTAGATTACAACAGCGGTGTCAAAGTCCCTCCTTGAGGGCCGCAATCCAGTCGGGTTTTCAGGATTTCCCCAATGAATATGCATGAGATCTATTAGCATACAATGAAAGCAGTGCATGCAAATAGATCTCATGTATATTCATTGGGGAAATCCTGAAAACCTGACTGGATTGCGGCCCTCGAGGATGGACTTTGACACCCCTGAACTAAGCCAAATATCTCCCCTTCAGTCTGTTCAAAATTCTGCTGCATGCTTTGTATTCCGCCAGGGTCATTATGTTCACCTTACCCCCACCCCTAGTCACTTCATTGGCTCCGTATCCGCTTCCACATACAGTTCAAACATCTCCTAATGACCTACAAGTGTATTCACTCTGGAGCTCCTCAATATCTTTCATCTCTCCCTATATTCCACCCCGGGAACTCAGTTTGTCAGGCAAGTCTCTTGTCTGTACCCTTCTCCTCCATAGCCAACTCCTAATTTTGTCCCTTCTGCCTTGCTATGCCATATGCCTGGAACAACCTGCCTGACTTGGTACGTGGCGCTCCATCTCTGGCTGTATTTAAGTCCAGGCTGAAGGCCCACTTTTTCAAAACTGCATTTAAGTCTTAACCAATTTGTAAAGCACCACAATTGTTTGTCATTCCCTCTATAGCCCTCTACCCTCTCTTCCTTTGTATTTTCCTACATGATCAGCATATATTGATTAACCATTTTTGTCCAGTGTCTCTTAATTAGTTTGTAAACTCGAGCAGGGACTATCTCTTGTGTGTTTAATGTACAGCACTGTGTTCGTCTGGTACTACTATAGTAGTAGTAGTAGTGAAAGTGTTGTACATAGAACTGTTTTAGAAGACTGATGTTATGTGATAAGGTTTCATTTAAAGTCTCAAATACCATTTTTATATATTTTAGGGCTGTACATTTAATCCAGTAATAATGTGATTAATCACTAGCATACCAGCAGGCTATGAGAGGTTAGAGGAAAGGAGGGAGGAGAGAGACCCAACCATGAAGGGATAGGAGAGAGACCCAACCATGGGGGAGGGGAGGGAGGGAGGAAGGAAGGAGAGAAAAGGAGAGAAATACCTGACGGGGGAGGGAGGAAGAAAAGAGAGAGAGAGAGGGATGCCCGACCACGGGGAGGAGTAAAAGAGATATCCAGCCGCAGGGAGAGGGTAGGAGCACAGGAAGATTGCTGGAAGAGATGCAGACAGGGGGGTAGGGTTATGTTTGAGAGGGCCAGATTATCGATGTAGGGCTGGAAAAATCAAGGGAGATGGTGACAGAAAAGCTCACTTCTGCCGATACACTGCTGGACCACCATAATTTAAAAAGGGGGGGGAGTGTAAAAAATTTAGTCGGCTGGGACAGATCCCTCCTGTCCCGGCCTACCACTGGACAGGTGGGGACAGGGTGCAGAGCCTGGCAGGGAGTGAGGGGGGTGCTGTGTGCAGAGCCTGGTATATTTTATTAAATATATTACTACATAATTAGGTTCAGAATGTTTGTTTTTATTTTCTTGGTTTTCCTCCTCTAAACCTAGGTGCGTCTTGGTGCGAAAAATATGGTACATGTTTTAGTAATTACTTTAGGGCTACCAGGGGTCTATTTTCTTGCCAAAATGTTGAATATTTTTAAATAGAAATATTATCTGCCTGAATTATACTCTAAACCCTTTAATCCAACTGAATACATATTTTCTTTTCTATCAATGTAAGGATGAAAACAACAGAAGAAGGATTCCATGTCCATTAGATCCAAAACAGTAAGTTGTTACCCTGTAAATGTCATTACTCTCTATATGCTTGTATGTAATGCTATAGTTATTCTCATTCTTATTTTTTAGTACTGTGTATGAAGATCAACTAGAAAAACATCTGAAAAAATGTAATTCCAGAGAGAAGCCAAAACCGGTTAGTGCTGTTCTCCTCTATGTACTAGTCTTACGGAGAGCAATACATACCATAAGTTATGAAGGGGCAGTTTATGGGAAAGTTCACTGCAACCAGGACTTTGAAAATTGGGGTGAAAATTATAAAGTGTGTGTGGAAGAGTAAGGGGTTATCTTCCATTAATACTACCATTCCACCTCCATACAGCAGGGGCTGCTAGCCTAAGTCTGAGCGGACTACATGTCCAGACCGCACTGGGCTTTACAGCTTAGTGCTAAGCCACCTTAACAAGATAACCCTGCTGAGACAGGGGGCAAGATTTAGCAGGGAGGTGTTAATCTTCCACAAAGGAGAATCATTCAGAGGTCTCCACGAGAAAGAAAAATCTCTGAGGAAGGAAGGAGTCCCAGGGAGAGAGAAGCTTCCCCTTTCCTAGCTGTAGGCTGAGGAAGCCTTGGAAAGATTTGGGACGTGTGCAAGAACCTCCAGGGGTAACTAGTCTCTACTGAAGCAGGGTAAGTCAAGCCCATAAGGAAAATAAATGCGGAAATAAGGGTATGAAAACTAAGCAATTGTTTGTGCCTTTCCCGAGTCTGTGAGGATACAGACTTGGGTCTCTAGAAAAATAAAAGCTTTCTTGCTATTGCACCTTTATATAGTGGTTATTTGTGTTGTTTTGAGTGCATGTGAGCAGTGCTCCCAGAAGGTCTGGACTGGACTCTGCCACAGTGTGTTTGTTCTGATTCATACTTCTATTTCCAGAAACTCAATCTAGAGAAATCCCTTTCAGCTCTGTTAGTTTGCTGGTGTTGTAGCTGCTGTTTCTGAGCACATAATTCATGCACTAAAGCTGCACAAATGTATATCAAAGCCCCACAAATGTAGATCAAAGCCCCATCCATATTTCTGTTGTGTATTATAGCAAAGAATGATGACCGGATTTACCATTCTTTGAACTACAAATGCATTAGTTTGCAATATCTCACATGCCTCTTCTTTAGATGTCCATGTTTCTTTGCTCGTTTCCAATCTCGTTTCCAAAGTTACCTAAGGAAAGACTAGAGCAGGGCAAAGAAAGCTAATTTGAGTCCCTCTCTACAGAAGCTAGTTGGAAAGTTTAGCTATTTATTTAGGTGTAGTTGTTAGTGTAGATCTGGAATCTTGAGGTTCTAGGTTTGACCTGGTCTTGCATTTTCTTCAGGCTGCTGGAGGTCACGTGACCTACCAACCAGCTAGTCACTTCAAGGAATCGGATAGACTAGAGTCAGTGATCTAAGATATGCGTACTATTCAAAGCCTCCGGGGCAAAAAATTGTGCCCAAAAATACTAAGGGGCTCATAATTGTAAGAGAAAAAAGGTCCAAAAACCGGCCGAAAATAAAAACGGTTTTGGATGTATTTCTAAACGACCTAGGCCTTCATAGTGCTGCTCAACATCCAAAGCTAAACGGGGCGTTTCAGTAGGCGTGTCGAGGGCGGGAGTTGGGCGAAAACCCACTTAAACTCACCAGATAAGCACTGCAAACACATAACACAGACCCACACACACTACCCCAGTGATCTCCAACCCCAGCCATAAAAATTTTATTCACAACTTTAAATTTCAGCCTCCAGACCATCATCGCCTGGCATAGGAAAACCTAGTCGTCCAGTCCAGAGGCAGCTTAAGTCATCTTGGGGGTGGGTTAGGGACCCATAGAGAGGAGGACCCATGCCCATAAGCCCCTGTAATCACTGCATTGATACTTAAACATGTGCACTGCCCTATACACCCCCCAAAACCCTTTTTGACTGGCATATAAGTGGCTCCTGCAGCCATAAGGGCTATTGGGGAGGTAGATAAGTGGGTCTAGGGGATTCTGGAGGTGGTTTGGGGGGCTCACCGTGACCTATAAGGAGGAGGGAGTAGAAGCCATGGTTTGGGGGGCTCACCGTGACCTATAAGGTGGAGGAAGGGGAAGCCATGGCACCCTTTTTGTGAAGTTCACAGCAGTGCCCTGTAAAGTACCCCACTATTTAGGTGGCATGTCTGGGTGTGCAGTCCATCACTTTGCAGACCCTTCCCACGTCCAACAGGGCTTGTTCTAGGCGTTTTGGACTTGGACGGGAATGTGGTATAAAGATGGACGATTTAGCGGCTTGGACGTATAATTAGACGATTTTCGAAAGTAAAAAAAAGATGGATGTCTCTTTCGAAAATGTGTCTTAGGCTCTTTTTAACTTTGGACGACTTGCGAGATGGACATAAACGGACTTAGACGTCCCTTTCGATTATGCCCCTCCACGGCTGTAGTAATAGAGGAAGATGCAGAGCACATTTTAATGTGGAGATCTGAAAGCTGCCAATGTGTTATTTTATTCTGCCTCTATGTTTCCGTCAGCACTGCTGATCAATTATTTTTTTTTTTTTCAATTCTTTATTCATTTTTTCATCTTACATCAAGTACACAATATTACGTCAATTGAACTTATACACATCACTTGAATTTCTTTCTATTATCATTTTAAAAACATAAATTTACCGCTGATCAATTAAATCAGTATGCCCCCCTTCGATCTACATTTTCATGGACGTGATAAGGATTACAAAATTCAGCTCTTGCCTGTGCCTTGCAGGCGACATGGGGAGGTCCAAAAACAAATGGCAGCAGCTTATGCAGCTTTTCCCGCTTCATCACATATTAACGCTGTGTTGGCAGTAAGAGGACGCAGCAGCAGCTGTATCTTTGGACATATCATCATCCCCCTTTGCCACTTGGGGCTTTATTATTAACGCTCTGAGAACCATGCAGGTCAGCTTTGTGCTTTATGGTTCAAAACATCACATTGTCCCCAGACAGATGAAGAGGTAAACGCTGCACTGCCACAATCACCCTCTCATCTCTTTCCAGCATTGATCACCACCACACAAGAAATGCTAGAAACAACTGTCAAGTAAAATACTAGGTTAAATTGATTAATAGGTAAATGTGCCACATAATTCTAGAGAATTTTTCTGTTGCCACAGACTGCCATTGAGCAGAAAAACAAAGCGACATGCGTGAAGGCTTTAGATCAACCTCTATCATTACTTGCTAAGCTGAAGATTGTGATAGTAAATAAGTATGTGTTCTACTTAATGTAGGATGTATTTTTATTCTGTTTTTTTTTTTTATTCTTCAGGTATTCTATGTTCAAGATATTAATGCAGGTTTAAAAGATACAGTACAAACAGAGGAAAAAGTGAGTCTACATTTTTTTTTTTCCAAATCTTTATTCATTTTAACATATACATCAAGTGTACATTAAAATATGAACACAACATATTACATTATCACTTGATAATTCCATAACAATATATAACTAAAAGATTTATATCCCACCCCAATCTCATTTCTATACATGAATAATATAATTCCTATGTATATTAATCAATTAAATTATGCACATATATATTAAATTATCATAACCCACCCATCCCCCCATCCCCCCCATTCTTTCAATTATCATATAAGGAAAAAGAATAATAAATTAACATTAATCATTATGATAATTTATTATTGGCCTCCACACATCTTTAAATCTATTAAAATGACCATTTTGTATTGCAAGTAAACGTTCCATTTTGTACAGATGACACACTTTTAACAGTATTTCTATAAATAATACTGAATGTGAGAAATGGTTGTGTATTTCATCTGTATTTTGCAAAACCTGCCCAATATAACAATAATAATTTTTTTCTTATATACCGCCATACCGAAAAAGTTCTAGGCAATTCACAACAAAGTGAGCTAATACATGGGATACAGATAAAATACAAATTAGAATAATGGACTTAAAAACAGATAAAGACAGAAAGCATTTACAATATAATGCAGAAAATAACGGCATGGCAGGGAAAGAAGTAATACATAGAACAGATAAAATACATCAAGTTGATTGTAAGGAACTTGATTGAAAAAATGATGCAGAATACATACTGATATACTGATGTGATGGTGAATATTACCAAAATGCATGGTCACTAAGGCTCTGATTCTATAAAAGATGACTACAATCAAGCGTCTAGATCATCATACCTAGCTGATTTTAATCAATTAACTTAATTTTTTAATTGGTTCAGTTGTCAATGTAGGCGTCTACACCAAGGCACCTACCTGAAAAGTATGTGTGGTTAAGGGTGGATTTTGGACATGGATTGAATTAGGTGCTAGTATTTTAGGCCAAGAAAACCCTGGCCTAAATATACAATGCTCCCCCACGAATTTGCGGTCCCGGTCATTCGTGGTATTTTCCGACCGCGAATGACCGGGCAGGAGAGTTCAGATGGAGCGCTGGCGAGTGAAGGAAATCACTTGCAGTATGCTCCGACTGCCTCTTCCTGTACTAAAGTCGGGCCTCACCATTCAGGAGCTGCGTGTCAAAGCAGCTCCTGATTGGTGAGGCCCGACTTTAGTACAGGCAAAGGCGGTCGGAGCATACTTTGAGTGATTTCCTTCACTCACCGGCGCTCTGGCTGCCCTCTCCTGTCTCCCCTGCTAAAAAACGTATTCACAGTTTTTCAACATTCGCAGGTGTTCCTGGAATGGAACCCCCGCGAATATCAGGGGAGTACTGTACTGGCACCCAGGTTTCTGACACCTACTAGTGTCTTAGATGTGATTCTATAAATAACACCTAACTTTGAATGACATGCAGTATGTGTCGTTTCATTCTATTCTATATAACATTTATAGCCCGCTCTAATCTTCAGTCAGATTCTAGGCAGATAATAATATTTAAAAATAACACATCAAAGTTCTCAGCAAATAACGAGTTATTAAAAATTTTCAAAAGATATAATATGAAGAAACTTTCCTTAATTCAGTAGGAAGATCATTCCAAAGTTTGGTTCCCACAAATTCAAAAGATTTACTCATTAAAGACTTCAAACTAGAGAATGACACAGGGAACTCGTTTTCCCATCCTGGAGAGTTCTTAGAGTTCTTTTCTTGTCCCTGCCTTATTCCTGCAAGTTCTGTCCTCATCTGCACAAGCCTCAAACACTTTAAAATCATAAGTGTTCCAAGCTTGTGTGGTTAAAGCAGAGCTTACAGGAATGGGACATGGACAGTGACAAAACTTGCGGGGAAATTGAGTTCCTGTGGGGACAGGGACAAATTTGTCCCCATATCATTCTCTACTTCAAACAATTTAGGTGCTATTTATAGAGTCAGGCCCTAAATGTAGAAAGCATGAATCAGTTCTAATTAATTAATCTTGGCATCTTTCTCTCTCTTTTTTTTTTTTTTTTTTTTTTAGCAAGTATCTCTTTCTTCTCTTTCTGAGGAAGAAATAATGAACTTGATTAGAAAGCTAAGGAAAGCGAGCAGTGGTGAGTCTGGTTAAAAGTCTAGTAAATTGAGCTAATTTGAAAACAGAGAAGCTCATGATGACTCTCTATCTGAGATAAACTTAGATAACTGTTGTGGTTCATAAAATACATATCTATTTCCTTCAAATGTCATAACACACTTACAGGGGTATCTTAGAACAAAGGTTGCCCCTATTTGTACAGCCTGAGGTCTTAATACCAAAAACTGTTTTCTTCTCTGGGTTGGACGAGATACATCAGGGTACATCCTAATTATGTTTGTCATAAACGGAACATCTTTATGCTTAAAAAACATCCTAAGCATCCAGTCCCTATCCGAATCAATTGCAAACTGTACTATTAAAGTAGCTGGGACCTGAATCTCAGTATCTGATCTCTCTAAAATCTGAGTCAAATCCAAACTATCAGCAGATTGTTCAAGAGCAGTCAGATCGCCTCTTTATTGTCTTTTATTTAATTTCCTAAATGTTTTATTTCAGTTTTTTCCTTAACTTCATCTCCAATATACATTGTGGACTAACAATGCTTTGTATAGTTTGATTTTCTTAAGAATTTTGGAAAGTGATTTATTTCAATGTACAGTGTATGTTTGCTTATTGACTTGTAACTATTGTCAATTATTAAAACTCAATAAATATTAAATTTAAAAAAAAAAAAAAGTCTAGTAAATAAGTGCATAGGACATTCAGCCTCTTGGCAATTTTGTGGTAGTTTTCTGTACATCACGTGTGTTTCTGCTATCCCTAGTGGGCTCACAATCTAAGTTTTCTACTGGGGCAATAGAGGATTAAATGACTTTCCCAAGGTCACAAGGAGCTGCAGTGGGAATTGAACCCAGTTTGCCAGGATTAAAAGCCACTGCACTAACCACTAGACTCCTCCTCCACTGGAACTAATTATAACTTCAGCCAACAAATGTGTTAATTACTAAAACAACTGTTCTTTGTAAGAGACCTTAGGTTGTCCCAAATTCGGTGCTTCCCTACTGCCATATTCAGTACTACTATCAAATCTTGTTGGTCCACCCTGGATCTTCTTGAAAGGTTATTTGGGGAAATCGAGTTAACTGTCTTACAGAGGAAAAATAAGTCAATGGGCCATTTTGTTCTTCTTTTCTAATTTAATGCATATGAATTAGCTTTCTGATCAAATTTCATTTCATTATTTTTTAACCCACCTATCACATGTTTAAAGCAGTTTACAAACAAACAGAGATACATATAATTAAAATTACAAACATTTCAATCTTAAATAGATGTGACATACAAATATTAAATACAGAATAGAGGTAGCAGTATATAAAAGTTTCCCCAAATAAAAATGCCTTTAGTTATTTACAAAATAAAACAAAATCCCTTTCCTGTCTTAAGGATGTTGTGCTATAAAACAGCTATTGAAAGTTTGGTGTCCGTGTTAAAGGCAACAGTTGATATAGTGAAGGGAATTAAAATATAATGTCAGCTTTTAAATATTGTTTTAAGGAATACTTGAATACATGTCTTAGAAATGAGGAACGAGCTAGAAAGACCTACTGAAGAGAGAGAAGGGGATAGATTCCATGCAAACGTAAGGAAGTTCTTTTTCACCCAGAGAGTGGTGGAAAACTGGAACGCTCTTCCGGAGGCTGTCGTAGGGGAAAACACCCTCCAGGGATTCAAGACAAAGTTAGACGAGTTCCTGAGGAACTGGAACATACGCAGGTAGGGCTGGTCTCGGTTAGGGCGCTGGTCTTTGACCTAGGGGCCACCGCGGGAGCGGACTGCTAGGCACGATGGACCACTGGTCTGACCCAGCAGCTGCAATTCTTATGTTCTTATGACCCCAAGAGAGCCTGGCTTCAAACACTACTGGCATAGACTTTGAAGTCTTAATCCAGAGGAGGGGAGTAGAGAGTGAAAAACATGCAGATGTCATAACCAGAACTCCAGGGGCCAGCCGTGCTGCAATGCCTGGCCACAGATGCATACCCAAAGGGGAATGCCTCTTTGGTGCCACTTCAGAGCCAAGGCTCATAAAAGACCTCCAGAAGTACGCTTGTAATGAAGTTGTTTTGCTGACAATTCTTTTCTTATGTAAGTCTGATACACTGTTAACACAGGCTCTTATTTTAGAAGCTCTATTAATGTATTGGTATTTAGACATCTATATTGTATGGATGTCCAAATCCTGATTTTTGTAAAGCCAGGATATGGATTTATAAAACTGCAGTAAGTCCATATAGCAAGGGGACACCCATGTGGTATGGGTGTGTTTTGGGCAGAGCTAGGTAGGGGGCTAAAAATATGGACATCCAAATCAAATTTTCTGCTGCTTCCTGTGTGATTTATTTTGTGCCCTGTGGTGCGAGGTGGATGCCCAGTAAAGCTCCCTCCCCTGAGGGTTTTTCACTCTATTCCAGGGATAAGACTTCACCTCCACACTGGTGGCATCTGTAATTACTGCATCTTCCAGTTCTCCTGAATTTTTTTCTTTGGTGGTGAGATGTCCTGTGTGATTTAGTATGTTAATGTTGTCAGGAATAGTTGTCCCTCTAATTTCTAAAGATGCAGCTCGGAAAGTCTGCAACAGTCAAGTGGCTGCATTCACTAAAGAGGATCGGTAAGTCCATGTGAGTCTTCTCCGATCCAGTTTTTGGCCAATTCAAAAAGAGCTTTTGATGCACTAAAAAGTTTGCATGCAAATGGTTTGCGCGGAGGTTCATCGTAATCCCCGACTCTCCCATCCGATTGATCGCTGTGAGTGCAGAGCCAGCAAGAGAAGCCCCGAAAGCAGCCTCCTGCCACTCATCTGTTCGGGGCAGAAAACCTATTTTTTTTTTTTTTACTGGGCACAGATGCTGTGTGTGTTACACACGCACAATATCTGGCCCATAGAAGAAAAAAGAAAAGCCCTACCCCCACCGAAGACTTTCCTCCCCGACAAACGCAGCACTAGGAATCCCACCTCCACCCCTGCGCTAGCGAAAACTGGCAGGCGGGAAGGCTATTCCCTCCTGCCATGCCGCCCCCCACCACATAAGAAAGAAATGGCAGGAGTGATGCCCACTCCCTCCTGCCATGCCGACCACCCACCCCCACTCCCACAGGAGAGAAATAGTGGGAGAGATACCCACTCTCTCCTGCCACTGAAGTCCCACAATCCCTCCCCCCCCAAAAAAAAAGGCAGGAGGGATGCCCATTCCCTCCTGTTACCGGAGGTCCCCCAAACCGCTCCCACCTACATTGTAGTGCTCTGCATTCTATGATTTGCACAGTGATTCTAATATGGTTTTCATTCTTCAATCTCTCCAGCACTAGCAGAGTGTTGCACAAGTGTAGGTGGAGCAGTGTATTGTGCCCAGGACAAACACCGAAGAAAACGATGCTTTAGTCAAGGGTTGCTTTTGATGCTTTCCTTTCATTTTTGGCTTACATGCTCACAGGCTGATTCAAAAAGGGGGTGTGGTCCCCTCCCATCTCCAAGCTGACATACAGGGTGATTACTTTTCTTGCCCTTGCCTTATAACAACCCCGGTCTACCTGACTTTGGGTGTTTGTAAAGTTTAATGCACATGGTAATACAGTTGCTCTTTGTGTGTTTATGAACAGGATTTGCTAAGACTTTAGAGAAGAGGACACTCTCACACCCAGTACTACATGAAGCTTTACATGACCCAAAGAATGGAGAGTCTGCTTTCAAGCACTTGAAGCAGCAGGTAGGGTGCTGAAGTGAATTCTGGTTCTTTTTCCAATCTCTGTGCACTCACAATCAGGAGTCTTGGTGAATTACCTACCTTATAGATTAGCATCTGTCACAGTTGTAGGCTTTAACGATGACATCTTTGTGTTGCCAGTCTGTTTGTTGCTCTGTACAAAGTATGTCCAGCATCCCTTTTGCTAAGACTGGTGATTTGTCTTTTAAACAGCAGACATATTTATAATAGTTAATCAATATCAGTCTGTACTGCTTAACATTTACCAGTATGCGGCCTTCCACAGGGCAAGCATATTTCTATAAGAAGGTATTGTTCCCTGATTATGTA
The DNA here is from genome assembly GCF_902459505.1 of Geotrypetes seraphini. Classification (NCBI taxonomy): domain Eukaryota; kingdom Metazoa; phylum Chordata; class Amphibia; order Gymnophiona; family Dermophiidae; genus Geotrypetes; species Geotrypetes seraphini. The sequence goes on along the minus strand of NC_047095.1, from coordinate 14,893,582 downwards.
CAAAGGCATGTAAGGACATTCCACGGGGATGGCTAGGAAATACTACATCTGGCAGGAAACAGGACGTGATAAAACTGGCCAACTGAAAATTAAAAGTTCCAAAATGAGTAAATCATAAAAGGCCCAACATTGCGGATCTTTGCCTCTCTATGTACTTTTCTAGAAAACAGGACATGTACAGGGCCAGACCTGTAAACTTCATTCCACAAAAGAACATGTAGGAAAAGCATTCCAGAATCTGATATTAACATAACATAAGAACATAAGCAATGCCTCTGCTGGGTCAGACCTGAGGTCCATCGTGCCCAGCAGCCCACTCATGCGGCGGCCCCAACAGGTCCAGGACCTGTGCAGTGATCCTCTATTTATACCCTTCTATCCCCCTTTCCAGCAGGAAATTGTCCAATCCTTTCTTAAACCCCAATACCTTACTCATGCTTTGTAAACTGCTTGTACCGCCAACCAGCACGAAAACTAGGAAAAGCTCACCTTAAATTATTTTTGCAACCAAAGAGAAAAGGCCTTATTTTGGACAGGTGGTATAGGGTATTTGTTCAGTAAAACAACTGAAGTCAATGATTTCCTCTCATGGTTTTGCAAAGTGTGGTTATAGATAGTGGAGGAATCTGCTTTGTTATCCTAACAAAAAGAAAATAAACCCTTCAAAGGTGCTGTGTAGATATGATACAAGAGCTCTAGTTTCGCTGTGTCTCATCATGTGCTCTCCTTGGTGTGTAGGCTTCTATTTTAGGTAACCTGGATAAATTAGGTTTACTGAAGCCAAAGAGATGTTATGTTGAATTTGGAGCTGGACGAGGGAAACTCTCTCACTGGGTTGCAAAAGCCTTACAAGATTCTGCCAGTACTCACTTCCTGCTTGTAGAAAGGGCAACAACAAGATTCAAGGTAGGGGACTATTTGCCAAGAGGAGCACCCTTTGGTTGGGCGTGTATTGTGTTTTGATTTACAGTTCGGGTCAAGTCAACATTTATGACAAGTGTTATGGTGTAAAGCAGGAGTACAACACAGACAGCGGAATGATGGATATAGGGAAAGGGGGATTTTGGGATAGGAAACTTTTATCAGTAGCGAACCTGGCAGGGCTAGAACATGGAGTGGAGCACCCCTTCCTCTGGCCAGAGCAACCCCTCCTCCAGGCAGTGGGAAGGTGCATGGATCAGTCCGGGGTCGCAGGCTGCCTGCGCAGAGCCATCGGCTCTGCTGGTCCCCCCACCCCAGAACAAGAAGTTGATGTCAGAGAGGGTAGGGGCCGATGGAGCCATGCACAGGCAGCTGCAGACCCATGAACACTCCAGCACCCCTGAGCTTTCTCCACCTGGGATGAATTGCCCTCTTCCACCCCACCCTTAGTATTTTATTTTAAAAATATTATTTGGAAAAAAACAAAATAAATAAATAGCAGAAAAATAAAGGAATAAGACCAAAGAGGACAAGGAAAATCAAGGAAATTGTTCTTATGAAAACTCTGGCTCTTTAGTTCCCCAAATGGGCCTGGTTTTTAGCATTGCCAAATAGGTAAATTGACCTAGTTCTTGGTTCAAATATACTGTATATGCAGATTTGTCTTGTGAATATTCATTTTTAGAAATCCTGAAAACTAGGTCTCATTCTTCTTTTAGAGAGGTCATTTTCTACTTGTTATTGAACAGCTGTCAGATTTTTTATTTATTTATTTATTCAATTTTCTATACCGTTCTCCCAGGGGAGCTCAGAACGGTTTACATGCATTTATTCAGGTACTCAAGCAGTTTTCCCTCTCTGTCCTAGTGAGCTCACAATCTATCTATCGTACCTGGGGCAATGGGGGGATTAAATGACTTTCCCAGGGTCACAAGGAGCAGCGTGGGTTTGAACCCACAACCTCAAAGTGCTGAGGCTGTAGCTTAGACTCCAGTTATTTCCAATTCACTAAGAGATTGAATTGAATGGGCTTTGATGCATCTGCTGCGGGGAAATCACTACCTTGGCTTTGTAAAAGGAGCCCTTAATGTGGGAGCCCTTACCACCTTCTGTTTAGGAGGCACTAAGGGTTCCTGCATTGTCTGCATTAACCAGTTAGTGTGCGGTAATGTCAGCAATAAGCATTTTTTAGCACACCAAGCATAGAATGAAGTTAAGAAGTGATAGGCTGAGGAGTAATCTAAAGGAATACTTCTTTAGAGAAAGGGTGGTAAATGTGTGAAATAGTCTCCTGGTCAAGGTGATGGAGACCAAGTCTGTGTCTAAATTCAAGAAAGCATGGAACAGGCACGTGGGATCTCTTAGGGAGAGCAGGAGATAGTGAATGATGCAGATGGGCAGACTGATTAGGCTATTTGGCCTTTATCTGCCATCATATTTCTATGTTTCTAAGCCTGCATTAAAGCTTAGCACACCTTAGTAAAAAGCTAAAGTAAATTAGCAAATAAAACTCAGCACTTACACTTCTGAGGTCTCCAATTAAAAAAAAAAAAAGAATCTCAGCCAGGGAAACAGCTGTATCTTAGCAGCTTGTTCTTGGGAGGAATATCAAATAATTTTTCTCTACTTTTTCATGAAAATATTTTTAAAATATTTTTGTGGTATATAGCCTGTCTGTCTGGTGATAGAACAGTGTGCGTAGACTACATAATATCCCACTGATGGTTTTGTTTGCACAGGTAGATGGTAAACACACAAACAGAGACTCTGTGTTTGAAAGACTACGGATTGATATCCAGCACTTATGTTTAAGTAAGTCCATTTGTCATCCATAGCTGTGCTTAAATACTGGCCGCTCATGTTAAAACTATACACGAGTTAGATCTCTTCTCCTTGTGCATGTGATCCTCAGTTTGGCTGGGCATATGTGAACTTCATGCTGTCCATGTGTTTTACTTGCCCTCTAGCTTCATTTATCAAATTTATTATTTCTTGGAAGGCTGATAGTTGGAAAGATTTGTCAGGGTTACTTCACGAGTTACCTGAACAAATCTTACATATGGAAGATGGGTGAGAGATGTTGGGGAAGCAGTTAAAATACCTGGCCTAAAATTAACCTGCTAAGTAGAAGAGACATTATTTTAGCAAAATATTTAAAAGCTTGCCTGGAGACCTTATGTGGTTAACTTTAAGTGGCTATGCCATGGCTGAATATTGGCTTCCAGATTCATAACTCACCGTTCTGTAAGTACAAGGCATGGATTCTCTAAAACGGTGCTGGTTTTCTGTGTGCCCAAACTCAGTAAAAAACGTGGTTGAAATGATGTTTTTAATTGTTTCAATGCGCCTACTGGTGCCTAAAAAATCAACACCGGAACCGCGCCTCTGTAGGCTCTTTAGGTCGCCTAATGCCACCATAGGAGTAACTAATGCCAGACTAACTAACGCCTCTGTTAGGCGGCCTAAAGCACCTACAGAGGCGTGATTCACATCATAGGTAGGCACCAGAAATGTAGGCTAGGAAAACCCTAGCCTACTTTTCCAGCGCCTACCTTTGCCAGAGGCACAATTCTGTACCTGGCAGCATCACGTGATTGACACGTGATTGGTGGCTGCTTTTAAGGCGGCCACTGACAACGGTGCCAGTGACAGAATCCGGGCCAAAGTGGCTACTTAGTTAAACATAGAGCATATAATTATAAAGCCAATTAAAACATTTATCAGACATACTGTACAGCAATAACACAATTAAGCCCTCATAAGATACAATTGATGACCTAGTACAAAAAAAATACCATGGTGGAGAGTGTTACCAGTTGGTTAGTGTTAAACCATGCCAGATATTCTTGAAAACACTGAAAGAAATCGATGGACAAAACATACTGTTGTCCTTGGGTAACGCATGAATTAGTATACTGTCTATCAAGTAAAACCTATCAGTAATTCTGTGTTAGAAGGATCTGTGCTGTAATAAAAGATTATTTCATCCCAGTACTGAATTAATCATTCAGGTAGTAAATTTGAAAATATGTTTTTCAGACCGAGTCCCCATACTCATGAAAGAAAAGCTGCCAGTGGTAGGAATTGGAAAACATTTATGTGGTGCTGCAACAGGTAGGCGTGAGCTGTTTTGTAGTGATACTAATGCATATAGTCAGCACTTATCGATACCTGTTTTGTAGGCGGTAAGGGCTTATGCGGTAATCTTGTGCTACCTAATTAGTGCATGGTAATGTGGGCATGTTGATTAGCACAGGAACACCTATTCTACCCCCTGTCCTGCCCCCCTCCAACAAATTTTTAAAATATTTTGTTTTAGCACACACTTATTAAGAAATTATTGTAGGATAATATGCTTGAATTATATTATTGGTGGAAGGGGAGGGACTTAAATTTATGATGATAATAGAAAAGATTTTCAAGTGATCTATATGAAACAATTGTTATATTATTGTACACTTGTTGTGAGATGTAAAAATGAATAAAAATTTGGAAAAAAAAGAAAATTATTGCAGGCCATCTAAGCGAGTCCTGCAGTAGCCATTTTAAACTGCAATAAGTACACTTTCGAGACCATAGCTTAGTAAAAGGGCCTTGCATTTGTAAGGCGTGATACACTAGAAAGAAAATAGGGCTTGTTAATCTAAAATTTTAAATCCACCACATTTTATCCTACTAGCCATGGAACAAATTACTTGAGGCTTATATCATGCCCGCCTGATTTATATCAGCTTTTCTGTCCATCCTAATAGTCTTTCATACAAAAATCTAAAATACTAGAACTTGAGAAAAGCAAAAATAAAATCCATAATACTTCAGTAGGAAAACAAGTAGGATTGTTCAGTATTATGTTGTAAATAAGACAAACTTATATGGGCCTGATGAAACAGAACACCGAAGCATAAAATAACAGCGATTATAGGAAGGTGCCTTTCATTCAGTTTTCCTGGAATTCTATTTTGGAGGTTGTGAAGCTGAGACATTCTCTTGTATAACTAGTCAGTTATGCCTGCGACATATTAAAGGTGAGAGACTGATTTTGGTTTTTCTTACATACAGTTGACAATCAAGAGAATGTTTTTGACAGATTCTAGGTTTGAAACTCTTTTCTGATAGTGACTTGGCATTGTTCAGATTTAGCATCTGACTTGAAATATGCATGTTTGTGACAGAATTACCACAAATTGCCTTTAAGAATATTACATAACATAGCATTTCTATACCACAAAACCATGAGGATCCTTGCGGTTAACAGTTAAGAAAAAGCTGAACATCAGGCAGATACAAATGTAAACGCTTAGTTTCCTTGGACCATCTGATTTTAATTTTCAAAGCAGAAGATTATGCGCATAATTTTATGATGTGCATAGATATAAAATTACCCCCTTAATATAGTACTGTCATAGTGAGAACATAGATTTAAAAAATATATAATCCTGTATAACCAGACAGCTTTTCTGCTTATTCCTGGAAATGTCCAGCCTCTAACGATCTCTGCCTACCCAGAGCCCCTATTCTATAAGCTGCCATTCCCAATAGGTAAGGGTAGAGAAAGTTTCATTGTTTCTCCCTCTCTTGTCAGTTTGACAAGGCTCCTCATCTAGGAAGCATGACTACAGCAATTTTCACATACTGCTCCTTTCACCCCACAGTATGCCAGGAGCCAGATCCAGGAACAAAACCTGTTCCTCGTGCCTGATAACCCACAATGCTACCACTGGCCACATTTTTTATTGTCATTGCAGGCCTAGAATTCAGAAGCCCATTTCCCACTGTTCTAGTATTAATAGAATAAAATGTAAGTATCATCTATAATAATAAAACCCTAGAGCGCGCATGCACTCTTGAAAATCCGTGATTCCTGGCGCCGTGAGGTGTGCTTCTGTGGCAGTATTCTATTTCACCCCTCACGGCGCTTGCAGGGGCTGGAGGCGCGTGCTGTGGCTGAAGGCGCACGACTGTGGAGCTGTGTCAACGGCGGTCGGCTTCAGGCGCATTTGTCGGATCGGCGGGAGAGTGGCGGTTGCGGTGGCGGTTTGACAGCGGCAGCGCCGGCATTCGGTTCCGGTGCTGCTTTGTAGGAGGCTGTGCAGCAACTGTTATAAGATTTTAAAAAAAATATATACTTCGGCTCAGGGAAGTGGAGGGGGAGAGGGGAAGGGGGCTACTTTGGAGGGAGGGGTGTGCTGGGAGGCCGACAGACAGAGGGGGCCAGAAGAGACAGAGAAATGCAGGCAGGGGGCCAAGGACAGAGACAGGGGGCCAGGCAGAGAGACAGACTGAAAGAAAAACAGGGGGCCATGCAGAGAGACAGACTGAAAGAAAAACAGGGGGCCAAGCAGAGAGACAGACAGAGACAGAAAGAAAGATAGGAGTCAGGCAGAAAGACAGAGAGACAGAAAAACAGGGGGCCAGGCAGAGAGACAGCCAGAAAGAAAGACAGCCATCCACACAGCGGCCAAGGAAAGAGAGAGAAAGAAAGACAGACAGACAGACAGTGGGCCAGAAAGACATACAGACAGCCAGCAGCCAAGGACAGAGAGAGAAAGAAAAAAAACAAGACAGATAGACAGCGGCCAAGGAGACAGAGAGAAAGAAAGAATGACAGACAGAGGGCCAGAGAGATAGACAGAAAGGGAGAAAGACAGACAGAAGGAAAGACAAACAGACAAGGGGTCAGAGAGACTGATAGAAATAAAGACAGACAGCCATCCAGACAGCGGCCAAGGAGAGAGAGAGAGAATGAAACAATGACAGACAGTCAGGATGCCAGAAAAACAGACAGCCCGCAGCCAAGGAGAGAGAGAGAGAGAGAAAGAAAAAAAATACAGAGACAGACAGCGGCCAAGGAGAGAGAAAGAAAGAAAGAAAAAAAGACATACAGACGGCCAGCAGCCAAGGAGAAAGAGAGAAAGAATGATCTACAGACAGGGGGACAGAGAGACAGACAGAAAGGGAGAGAGATAGACAGAAATAAAGATAGACAGACAGAAGCCAAGAAAAGAAAGAGAGAAACAAAAAAAAAAAAAGACAGTGGGCAAGGGAGAGAGACAGAAAGAAAAGGGCCAGGGAGAGAGAAAGAAAGACATACATCTAATATAATAAAGCTCTAGCCGCGCATGCGCACTCCCACCTGCGTGTGCCGGTTTTCCATGAGCTGTAGGGCACCTCAGGTAGGAGTGCGCATGCGCGCGAATCTCTCTGGCCGGTCGGCGGCGGCGGCGTCTTCGCTCCTCTCCTCGGCACACCCGAACCCCCGTTCAGCCTCTCATCCGACCCTACCTTCGGCTCCCTTAGTCCCTTGCTGCCGCTCCTCTTCTCTTCCCGCCCCACGGTCCCGACAAACGTCCTTACTCCAGCAGGGGCCGCAGCACTCTAAACACGCTGCTTCGCGGCCTGCTATTGCCCTAATTTGCTCTGCCTGACACAGCAGAGCAAATCAGGCCAGTAGAAGGCCATGAAGCAGCGTGTTTAGAGTGCTGCGGCCCCTGCTGGAGTAAGGATGTTTGTCGGGACCGCGGGAAGGGGGCGGCAAGGGACTAAGGGAGGCAGGCAGGGATCCTGAGAGAAGCCGCTGGACACTTTTACACAAAAAAAAATCTGGTAAGGGACGACGTGGAGGGGGAGGAAAATACCGCTACTGCACCACATACCCACTCTCACTTAATTCAAAGATCTTGCAGTACTCTAACGAGCAAAATACCCTTACAGCTGGAACACCTCCGTGGTAATAGCATGCGCATTTAACGGTTGCTGCCGAAGGCACCAACATGGAAGAAAAGGTTGTTTGTTGTTTTTTAAAAAAAGCAGTTTGCTGGGCAGGAAAAAAATACTTGCATTTTGTTTTGGGTGAAGGGTGTGTGCTGGGGAAGCTGTTAACTATTGTGCATTGATTTAGGTAAAGGACAGAGTGGGGGGGGGGCGCTGGGGAAGGGGCCCAGGGAGCAATCTTGCTTTCCTTGGGGGGGGAGGGGTGTGATTGGTGGTAAAAGGAAGGGAGAGCAGGGAAGGGGTGCTGTTGGACATGGGGGAAAGACAGAAAGGAAGAAAGACATACAGATGGGGCCAGGGAGAAAGAAAGAAATGCCTAAGTCTACACATCTATTTTAGCACCCATTAATGTAACGAGCTAAAAAACTAGTCCTATATAATGTTCCCTGCCGCCGTGTTTTCTGATCAGTGGCCGGATTCTATTTTAGAACGCGGCGGCAGGGAACAATCTGGCCACTCTCGTCCTCGCTCACCAACTGCTGGAGGAAGCACAGGCAAGCTCTCTCCCTGCTCGCCGCCCTGTCACTTCTCACACGCGCACGATGCCAAGCCAACAGGCCACTGCCCAGCAGAAGCCCCAAAACAGCGCCGACCACAAGGGAATTGCACACAGGAGCCCCGCCCCGATACAACCCTCCAAGACAAGCAACACGGACATGGAGCCCCGAAGGCAGCCCGAGAACACTTGCCGACTCTGCCGAAAAGGCCCGGCGCACAGCTCCACCCATGCAACCACTGCGCGCCAACTGAAGAAAATGCCACGGACGCCCGCCCGCAAAGCAGGCCCTCAGGACGATGCCTGCAGCTCCGAGCAGCCAGCGCTCCCGACATGCAGTCCGCCAGGAAGAGGTGCTGTTGGACCAGGGGAGCAAGGAAGAGGGACAGGGGGAGCAGGGAAGAGGTGCTACTGGACCATGGGAGCAGGGAAGAGGTGCTACTGGACCATGGGAGCAGAGAAGAGGGACAGGGGGAGCAGGGAAGAGGTGCTACTGGGCCGGGGAGCAAGGAAGAGGGACAGGGGGAGCGGAAGGTGCTACTGGGCCAGGGAGCAAGGAAGAGGGACAGGGGGAGCAGGGAAGAGGTGCTACTGGACCGTGGGAGCAGGGAAGAAGGATAGGGGGAGCAGGGAAGAGGTGCTACTGGGCCGGGGAGCAAGGAAGAGGGACAGGGGGAGCAGGGAAGAGGTGCTGCTGGACAGGGAAGTGGAGTGGGGAGGGAAATGCTGCTGGTGAGAAAAGGGGGCTCGGGCTGAAAGGGAACAGATGGGAGAAGGAGGCTGGGGGGGGGGTAAAAATGGGTTTATAGCTGGGGCTGAAAATAGGGGATATGTAAGGGAAGGAGGGTTTATTAGCACCCGTTAATGTTAACAGGCTTAAACACTAGTGTTGAATATTTATGAAGAAGAGGGAGGGGCCTGATTTAATAACTATTTTGAAAATGAAAGTCTAATGATAACTGGTTATGGGGTTCATTTCCATTAATGCTTAACAGTGCTTTTCCAGGCATTTATTTCCTGCTTGTATACTGGTCACACTAATATCTGCTGCTTTTCTTCCACAATTGTTTGTTTACAGATCTTGCACTTAGGTGTTTGGTTGAAACTTATGGATCCCAAGACGAAGAGCCATTACCAAAGCGGCTAAAGACAGAAGAAATAGAAACAACCAAGAATGATGATGAGGATAAGGGAAAGACTATGCCAGAGGGCTGGTTTCCTGTCACTGGCATTGTAATTGCATTGTGTTGCCATCATAAGTGTGACTGGAAACATTATGTAGGGCAAGAATTTTTTTGCACGCTTGGGCTTGGGGCAGAAGACTTCAATCTTTATCAGCGAATGTCCAGTTGGGCCACCTGTGGGATGCAAAAACCAGGAACTGAAGCACCCAGCACCTGGAATTCTGAACTCAACTACTACACGGCTGAAGAACATCATATCGAATATGAGCATATGGAGGGCCTGTCTGATCAGATGCAAGGGTAGGTGCTAGTTAATAATAAAGATCAGAAAGATTAAAGCCAGCAAACTAGATGCAGCCTTTATGATATGTACCCTTAGATTTTAAACTGCAACTTCTAGTACAACAGATACTCCATTCCTGAACGTGTGGGTAATCAATCCCTTCTTGCAAGGATTCTCTTAGCATTCTTTGACTCCATCTTCCATTTTTTGGGCTATCCTTAGATTCCTCAATTGTCTCTCTACAAGTGAGATAGTAGGAAGCCTGTCTTTGTCTGTTCATGTTTCTTTTCATTTAAATTATTATTATAATTTTTTTTTTTTTTTGCTAACTGTTTGCGAGGTTTTTTTGTTGCTGCAGAGGATCCCACTCGTGGGACAACTGACTGCAGGAAGGCACATACTCTGAAGTCGAGGGGACTGCTTTCTAGGGGCAGACTGCTTTACAGTGCACCCACTTGGACAGCCTGCACTAATAGCTCGGGGGCTCAGGAACTGTTCCCCAGGAAGTAAGACTTGCCCCAGGTTTGTCCAAAGTGGGCTTGAGCTCAGGCTGAGTGGCTCCATGGCAGTTTTTCTAGGATTGGGGCCAACTGCTTTCCATCACGTTCACGTGGGTATGATGCGGTGGAGGTGGAGGACTCCAGCCAGTCAGAAGACACAAGCAATATAGACTCCAGGCTTGTTGCAGCTCCCAGCACACTGCATGGCACAGTGAGAAACAGACTGACAGTTTGGCAAACAAAATTGGGGTTCTTTAAAATCAATTTTTGGGGGTTCTGGGGTTAGAGTTAGATTTCCCCTACCTCTAAAATCCTAAAATTGCTAATTGTTAGTCTCCATTGTAGCTCCCTCGGGCCATTTTTGGAACTAAAATTGCTGCTGCGGTGGCCATCTTAGATTTCCCAATTTGAAAATAAAAGCCTTTATCTACCTCTAAAAACCTCAATTTTGCTTAAAATAGGTGTGATGGACTCAGACCAGGATACCTTGAATTCATGCCACATTTGTGATAAATGGCCATCTGCGCAGCATGTGAGGAGGGGCAAGAGCCACTAGCTTTAGCCTCCTCTGGTTCCTCGGGGGATATTAGTGCCCAGTTGATCCGTAGGTCAGTAAAAAGATCTAGATTTGAGCCAGAAAGCAGCACAAGTGCATCCCCGGCAAGGCGCAGCCGTGACACAGCCACAAAATCCCAGAAAGGAGCTCTGAAAGGTGATCCAGGAAACTACAGACCGGTGAGTCTGACCTCGGTTCCCGGGAAAATGGCAGAAGCACTGATAAAAGACATCGATGAACATTTTGAAAGAAACAAACTTCTGATAACCAGCCAACATGGTTTCTGCAAGGGGAGATCGTGCCTAACGAACCTATTGCACTTCTTCAAAGGAATTAACAAACGGATGGACAGAGGAGACCCCATAGACATCATATAATTAGATTTCCAAAATGCCTTTGACCAGGTACCCCATGAACGCCTACTTCGGAAACTGAAGAACCATGGGGTGGAAGGAGACGTTCACAGATGGATCAGAAACTGGTTGGCGGGTAGGAAACAGAGGGTAGCAGTGAAGGGCCACTACTTGGACTGGAGGAGGGTCACGAGTGGTTTCTCGCAGGGCTCGGTGCTCGGGCCGCTGCTATTTAATATATTTATAAATGATCTAGAAAAAGGGACGAAGTATGAGATAATAAAATTCACGGACGACACCAAACTATTTAGTGGAGCTCGGACTAAAGAGGACTGCGAAGAATTGCAAAGAGACTTGAACAAACTAGGGGAATGGGCGACGAGATGGCAGATGAAGTTCAACATTGAGAAATGTAAAGTACTACATGTGGAAAACAGAAACCCAAGGTACAGCTATACGATGGGAGGGATGTTATTGAAGGAGAGTACCCAAGAAAGGGACTTGGGGATAATTGTGGACATGACAATGAAACCGACGGCACAGTGTGCAGCGGCCGCTAAGAGAGTGAATAGAATGCTAGGTATAATCAAGAAAGGTATTACTACCAGAACGAAAGAAGTTATCCTGCGATGGTGCATCCGCATCTGGAGTACTGCGTCCAGTATTGGTCGCCGTACCTTACGAAGGATATGGCGTTACTCAAGAGGGTTCAGAGGAGAACGACACGTCTGATAAAAGATATGGAGAACCTTTCATACGCTGAAAGATTGGAGAAACTGGGACTCTTTTCCCTGGAGAAGAGGAGACTTAGAGGGGATATGATAGAGACTTACAAGATCATGAAAGGCATAGAGAGGGTGGAGAGGGACAGATTCTTCAAACTTTTGAAAATAAAAGAACAAGAGGGCATTCGGAAAAGTTGAAAGAGGACAGATTCAAAACGAATGCTAGGAAGTTCTTCTTTACCCAACGTGTGTTGGACACCTAGAATGCGCTTCCAGAGGGCATAATAGGGCAGCGTACGGTACTGGGGTTCAATTGGACAATTTCCTGCTGGAAAAGAAGATAGAGGGGTATAGATAGAGGATTACTGCACAGGTCCTGGACCTGTTGGGCCGCCGCATGTGTGGACTGCTGGGCACGATGGACCTCTGGTCAGACCCAACGGAGGCATTGCTTATGTTCTTTGGTACAAACTGAGGAATTGGAGGACAGCTCAGAAGGTGGGAGGTGGAACAAAGAATGCTGATGAAGCTCCCTACAAGAATTCTTGCGAGAAAGTTCTTGCGAGCCACATGTTCAGAAATGGAGCATCTGTCCACTATATAGAAGATTACCGAGGTAAGAACCTAATCTTTTCATATCTGCAGCAAACATAAGAGTTGCAGTGTTTTGGGTTGGATTCCTAACTCTGCTCTTCTTTCTCTGGGTCAGCTGGGGAGGGGGGAGGGGGAGGAGGGAGACTGTGAAGGCAGTATTTATAGCCCTGGGTGGAGGGCCCATAATTGCAGAGCTCCAGAAAGAACCCTGATGCTTTGACCCTGGCTGAGAATTTGTGGCATTTGCTGGTGGGGATATAAAATAATGGAGAAAAAAAGAATGATAACAAATATCTGTCTGTTTTATCACTTAGCACAACTGGTACATTGCTTTTGAGCTCCTTTTGTGGTCCATTTAAAAAACATTTCTCACAAAATAAGACAGATGCAGAATACAAACTAAAGTGTATCTCAGGTTATTTTATTACTGAAAGAAAGCACTGTCAAATAAGAGGAGCACGATTGCCACAGTTTAATATTCTTGTTTGTTTGTGTTTGGCTTTATCCAGGAAACTTTCAGCACAAGAGCGAGAAATGATAGGCCGTCTCTGTAAGTTGCTGATTGATCATGGGCGGCTTTGGTACCTGAGACAGAAGGGGTACAGTGCTGCATTGTGTTATTACACGGATACCCAGGTGTCCTTAGAAAATGTACTGCTGACTGCCGTCCCGGCTCAGCTCTCACTACCTCAGCCCTGAGACTCCTGTAGTGGACAAAAGGCCGGCTTTATGCATCCTTTAAATCTGGCTGACAGATATGTATTAAGGCTGGAGGTTCCTTGCTTGAGCCCAGCATCCCATCTCCAACAGTAGCCAGTTCAGATCACAAGCACTTAATAAGATCCCAAAGAGTAGATCCTGTTTTTGTTGCTGACTCTCAGATTTAAGTGGTGACCTTCTCACATCTGGTCCATGGATTGGTCGAAGCCCTTTTAAATCCAGCTCTGCCAACTGCCTCAACCACATCTTTCAGCAGCACATTCAACAGCTAAATGCACGATTAAGAGAAAAATGCTTTCTCTATGTACTTCTCTGAATCTTAAGACAACTTCTGGGACATTACAAGGCAATCCGTTGTTTAGTATGGACCTTTTTAATTGTTTCCTTTTTTTTGGTCATAAATGTTTTGTTCTGTAATATATTGTCACTAGCAGGTATTAGAATATCATCTTCAAACTGCTTGTATTTTAATTTAGCTTGGTAGCCTCAAAAGATGCTGTTTATTCCTCATTGTTGATCGTGACCATTACATCGACTGTGGAGGCATCTGTCCTTCCTGAAAGAGAGACAACAGTATTTTCAGATGTTAGCTATTTCAACACCATTTGTTTTGTTTATTTTTATATTGGACATTTATTTATACAGAAATACTATGCAAGCTATTGTACGTCTGGATTAAGAAAAGATTCTGTTAGGAGGTTTATTTTCATCTAGTGTTGATTCCTTCTTTTAATATATATAGAACGGTTTTTACAGTTGGTTATTTCTTCATGATAACATTGGGCTCAGGGTCATTGGATAACATTTGACTTTCTGCTAAAGGGAGGCAAGCATAAACATTAGGCAGTGAGGCCCTGATTCTGTATAGGACGCCCGGGAGAGGTGACCTATACAGAATCAGGCCTACACTAACCCCGATTCTGTAACCAGTGTCTATGATTCTGTAACCAGGCTCGTAGGCACCTGGGCCAATCAGGCCTTAGGATTAGTGGGGATGGGTGGACTCGCTATGCCTAAGGCCTGATTGGTCCAGGCTTCTAGAGCCTGGGCCAATCAGGCCTTAGACTTAGCGGGGAAGGGGCGGGCCCGTCTCATTTCGACGAGGCGGGCCTGTCGGCTGGACCCGTCCAGCAAGACCCGTCCAGCTGACCAACATTTAAAGGTTAGTTGGGGGAGGGAGGTTAGTTGTGGGGGAGGTCATTAGCATGGGGGGTCCAGAGGGGTCCGGCTTTCCGGCAGGAGGAGTTGGGCACCCTCCTGCCGCGATTACAAGTTTGGGGGGGGTGTTCCAGCAGGAGGAGTTGGGCACCCTCCTGCCGGCGATTACAAGTTTGGAGGGGTGTTCCAGCAGGAGGAGTTGGGCACCCTCCTGCTGGCGATTACGAGTTTGGGGGGGTGTTTCGGTAGGAGGAGTTGAGCACCCTCCTGCCAACGGTTATGAGTTTGGAGGGGGTGGCATTCCAGCAGGAGTGCTTCAGTACCCTCCTGCCGGTGATCGGACAGGCGGCCGCAGCCGCTATACTTATTGCGACAGGGAGATCCCTTGCTGCGATAAGTATAGCGGCCGCGTCTACTTACAATGTAGACCAGCATTTTGCTGGCCTACATTTTAAGCGTCTCTTCCTCTACTAGGGAGACGCGTAGGGCCACCTAGGTTCGCCTAAGGCCCTTAGGTGAGCTTAGGCGTCTTGCGGGCCTCCTTAGGCTCCCGGAGGCGCCTTCAATATAGGTGGCCTGCTTGGGGAGCATTTTTTTAAAAAACGTGCATCCCGATTGGTTGATTAGACAGCTGTAGGACGTCTACAGATGCCTAAAATCAGGACGGCACTTTGCAGAATCAGGGCCTGAATGTGTCTGATGCTACATCTTGGTTTTACTTGCTGTGTTCCCTGTGGAGACTGGCACATGGAGCAAATCTTAGTTGTAAATCCTATTATGGAACTAGTAGCATAAGGCAGCAAAGAATTACCTTTTACAAAATAAGCTCCACAAAACTGTCTGAAATGAGATATTCTCCTACATATCCTGAGCTAACAGACAGCTTAAGGAGGAAAGCTGATATCCAGTCCTAGGGCCAGCACTAGGCAAATTAGGTAGTTGACTTAAGGCAGCATCATTTTAAGAATTGTCATCTCTCATGCTCTTCCCCATCCATGATCCACCTTTTTTCCTTCCTCTGTCCCCTCCACCTCACAATCTAGCATCTCTCCTTCCACCTCTCCACCATAAATCCTATAAGTCCTCCCTTCAACCCTCTATGTACTTTCAAATTTGCTTTTCTTTATCATCTCTCCAGACCATTCCTGATGAGTGGGTTTATGACCTCCTGTCAGCAGAGGGGGAGACTGAGAACTACTGAGCGACTTCATTTTATAAAATACTGTGCAGCCCTGGATCATCCAGTATTTTTCAGTCTCCTAACAGTGGTGAGTGACTGTGCAGTTCTTGGGTTTGGTTTTCTGGCCCTGAAAAAAAAATTGAGATTAAAGCCAAAGGAAGCAGTTTTTGCTCTATTCACATATTGAAACCAAAATCAAGCAGCTTGCCTGTCAGAGCTTGATGCCTACCCCAGGGGGTGCACATTCCTTATCTACAGGTGTCCCCCCCCCATTAAGAATAGCATAGTTCAGCCCTCTCCCCCACTATCTTGAGAAATGTTTCTTAAAGAAGGAAGTAGCTGCCAGCTTTCAGAGCCTTTCCCATGGGGGGTATCCCAGAGGATGATTGAGGAAACTTGCAGCTTCTTTTTGATGCTTCTCAGCCAGTTCTTGACCCAGATGTATCTGGGTGTCAGTTGAGCTGAAGGTGTCCTAAGGGATAAATTTAGCCCATAAAACCTTTACTGGAGTTTGGATGACACTCAGTAGTCCAAGTCCTCCCACCCACCCCCCTTTCCATATACTCCTCTGTAAGACAGTTATGAAGGTATCCAAACCAGTCTAAAAGGGCTTAAATTGCATTTCTTAGCAAGACAAACTTTCTGACATGATTTATGTCTTTTTAAGCAGGTGAGTGATATTTGTTGGTTCCTTCTATTTTCCACACTTCTCTTAGCTGCCTCAAAGAGCAACGATCCTTTTGCTGCTCCACATTACTTGCACTTCTGGACTGCACAAATTAGTGGCATAGCCAAGGGCCTACCACCAAAAGGGCTGGGTGCGATGTCCTCTCCACCACAACTCAAATATTAAATACCTGAGCTGGTAACAAGGGGTTCGCCAGATGGGCTTGAGCCAAATTGGCTCCTGTATTGAGCAAAGTTTCCATTGTAATTTTAGAGTCGTGTCTAGGGAATGCTCAGTGGTGCCAAAGCCCGTCACTCTCTGTCCTCCCACCCAGTTACCCAGTTTGCTTATGGACATTTGGTTCTCAACACTATCCTCATTTCTTCTACTTTTCCAATTTTTTAGTGAGGCCTTCAAAAATAAAATATGGACATCGCATCTATTCCATCGTTTTTCTAGACATGGATGCAGCACCCAGATAACATTGGTCATCTGTGAGAATATTATACCTGCTTGTTCACAGAGAATAGAGATAACCAATTCAAGTTTGGTGAGAAAGCAGACTGGGCCAGGATAGGAAGACCATTGTATTTCTCGGCTGACGAGCTTGATAAACTGCTAATTTGTTGAAACCATAGACTGTCAGCTTGGAAAAGGAGATTCATGTCAGGCTGACAAAATGGCTGACTTGCAAGCTTGAACTGAGCGTTAGCTCTGTCAGATGGTACAGAGATCTTATAGATTGACAACTTTGCTAATATAAGAGGCACAACAAAACATAGCCAGAAGATTTTGAGGCACTAAACGCTCCCATTTTAGCAAGAGAGCTAAATCCTGTGACTGAGCCAATAAAGGACACTGCATAAAATCTGTTTTACTACTTGGGATCTAGTTAGGTACTTGAGACCTGGGTGGACCACTATTGAAAACAGGATACTGGGCTTGATGGATCTTTGGTCTGTCCCAGTATGGCAATTCTTATGCTCATGTTTGAAAGACTCACAGTTTATATTGGTCTATGGAATAATAAGAGAAAAATTTCCTTCTGAGTGAAGCGATCATATAGCTATAGAGAATAATTGCCATACTCACTATCCACTTATTAAATTCAGTCTTTTTCCTCCTGAATTTAATAAATTACCTTTATATGGATAGTGAGTGTGGCAATTATTCTCTATAGCATGTTTGAAAGACTGGCATTTTACAGCTTGGCCAGACCCTTTGACCTGGCACAGACAGATACCATCACTTTAAATTTTTAAGGAACTGCCCATAACACGCTCATGTAGGTGCCTTCCCACCAGCGTCGGCTCACTTGACCTTCAGTTCTTCAATTTCCGCAGAGCTGAGAAGCTGTGCTTCGAGTTCTCCTTAGTGTATCAAATCTTTACCTTTTTGGTGCCTTTCCTTTGGATTTTTTTCTCCACCTTTTGTCATAATTAGTTGTTTTTATCCCTTCATAATAGTCAAGTTTCTTTTCTTTTTTTACTTTTGTGTTTTTGGGCCTTTGGGCCACTTGGAGCCTTTGCTTATGTTCATTCAGTGAGCTATTTGCATAGCTCTAGCAATCAGCTCTATTATCAAAATAACACAGGGCTCTTTTTATTAAACCACAATAGAGCTTTTTACTGCAGGCTGGTGAGGTAAATGCTCTGATGCTCGTTGAATTCCTATGAGCATCAGAGCATTTACCTCGCCAACCTGTGATAAAAATCTCTACTGCAGTTTAGTAAAAGCCAGTAATAGTTGGCTATTTCACGAACCTTAGTTTTCTTGTGTTGCTAGATGACCAGGGTCACCAGCCTTCTTAATTTTTCACTCAGTCACCTATATTTTAGACTAATCCTGTAGCTTTTAGTCTTTGGTTGAATATGTCTCCTGTTTTCGCTAGTTGGATATCCCATTGTCTTCTCAAAACTAATTAGATGTTTGCTCAAGCTAGATGGTTCCACTGATTCTTCAGTCTAATTACCTCTGCTCTCTTCTCAGGCAGCATGGTTCAACTCTCTTCTTAGGTTGAAAAGCTTAGTTCTTTCTGCCTGACTTCCTCAGCTTTACATAAGATCATAAACGTTTCTATACTAGGACCAACCAAAAGTCCATCAAGCTCAGTATTCTGTTTACAACAGTAGTCGATCCAGGTCACAACTACCTGGTAATATTCCAAAGGAGTGAAACAAATTTTATGCCGCTTATTCTAGAAAAAGTGAATTTTCAGAAGTCCATCTAAAATAATGGCTTATGGACTTTTCTTTTAGGAAATTATCCAAACATTTTTAAACCCTGCTAAGCTAACTGCTTTTACCACATTCTCTGGTAATGAATTCCAGAGTTTAATTACACATTGGGTGAAAAAATATTTTCTCCAATTTGTTCTAAATTTACCATTTAGTGGCTTCATTGCATTCCCTCTGTGTTTTTGGAAAGAGTAGACAAGCAGTTCATGTCTACCATTTCCACTTCACTCAGTATTTATGGGCTTCTACTGTATCTAGGGCCGAAGGAAGATTAAAAAATTTAATCACAATTGTATTGTGTGTTAGCAATTAATCATGATTAATATTTAAGATATTTTTGTTGCAACAATTTTATTGATGACTCTGTAAGAAAACAACAATAAAACAACAAGGCAACCTTGTCATCATATGTGTACTATATCTCCCTCCATCAATCCCACTCCCCCATCCCCTCTAACAGTCAACAATTAGAGTGAAAACTGCACCTTGATACCACTTCTTGCCGAAGCAATGCTGTGGAAAGATTAAAACAAAACAATATAATAGACTGAATTATTAGCAGCAAGAAAACAAGCAAGGGGAACCCAAGGATGCAGTATCTTGATAACATCACAGGGCTATATAAAAATGTAAGATGTTTTTAAAGAAAATATGACACAAAAATTCCTGGAATCAAGCATAAGCAACTTGTTTGTTCATAGTTTCCTCTCCATTTTTCATCTACCACCTAGTCCCTCATTTCCTTCCTCTGTACTCAGCCTCATCAGGCTCGGCTCCATTTTGGTCTCTCCCTTGCCTCCAGGCCAGTGTGTCTTGTGTTTTCTTTTCCTTCCACTCGCTCTTCACATCCAGTATCTCTCTCCCTTCCTCTGTGAGTCCAGTTTCCTCATTCTCAGTCTCCTCACTGGATCTTTCTCTTCCCTCCCAAGTCCAGCCTCTCTCTCCCTTCTTGTCCTCCCAATGCAGCACTTCTCTCCCTCCTTACTCACCCTCCTGCCCTGATGCAGCACCTTTTGCCCTCCTTGCCCCCCTCCGAGTCCTGCGCCTCTTTCCCTCTCCATGCCCCCATGTATCACCTCTCCCTCCTTGCCCATCTGAGTTCAGTGCTTCTTTTTCTCTCCTTGCCCTCTCTCTAATACAGTATCTCTCTTGATCCTTGCCCTAAGTCCAGAGCTGCTTTCTCTCTCCATATCCCCCCATGCAGCATGTCTCTTCCTCCTTACTCTGAATTCAGAGCTTCTTTTCCTCTCCTTGCCCCCCTCAATGCAACAACTCTCCCTCCTTGTACCCCTTTATAAGCTGAAGTCACTCAGTCATTCTCAATCTCCCCCTCTGCTGGTAGGAGGTCATATATCCACTCATCAAGAATGGTCTGAGAGACTCAAACACTGAAAATTAGCAGTTAAGAGACAATTTCTCCTAACATTGCCAACAGTGGCAGGCACCAATATACACACACTGCCTGCAACTTCCCTGAAGAAGTTCCCTCTGATACATCCTGCCTTGCTGGAAACAGGAAGGTGTTGCATCCATCTTGTGTGACTCACTGCCTGCCACTGCGAGCAGTGCTTAGATTAGAAGTAAATGCAAGTTGGAAAGTGCACTGAGGAAAGTAGGAGGGGCTTCCTGGACTTTGGGTGGAGGAAAGGTATTGAAGGGAGAGATGTTGAACCAAGAGGGATGGGAGAAAAGGAAAGATACTGAACAGGGAGGAGGGAGAAAATGGAGATGGGGGAGGGGAACAAATGGGATTCTGATATGAAAGAATGGGGGGCACACTGACTATGGTAGGGGATTGAGAGGGGGAGATGTTGATCATGGCAGGAAGGAGAAGAGAGAGATGCACTGTGAGAGAGGAGAAGGGGGGACATGGAGATATGAAAAGAGAGAGATAGGGAGGGGGGAGAAGAGATGCTGGACCCAGTCATTTACAACAAATTTTCAAAAAAATTAATGAAGGCAGGAGGTGCGGGAGGGTCACAATTGGAGCACAAAGTGGGGTTGGAATTTTCCCTTGGGGAATACAGAGCCAGTGGGTTTTGTTCATCAAGGGAGGGATGCACAGTGGGAAGGAAAGGTGCAGGATGGTGAATGTTCATCTAGATTGCCTTGAGGCAGTCCTGGCCAATCCTACTTTATTTAATTTTTATCCCAGTGCACAATGGCATTTGTAGTCCATGCTTCTACATCAGCACTGTAGGTACCAGAATGCATGAGGATAGAACTTTCAACAAATCTATAACTGGCTTAAAATCTCCTTGAACTAGGTTATTTGGTCTTGAGGGCCATCTGATTTATGCCAAATAAAGCAAAGAAGAAACTGGCAGTATATCCATCTCATCTCTCCCCATGCTGGATTATAGATAACATGAGTTATCTAGCCCCATATACCAAGATTGAGCTGATAATGTAAAATATTTTCTTGTAGCTGATTTCACTCATTTTGTTTAAACTGATTCGAGAGACTTTGCAGCAATACTGATGCTGATGAATGTGAAAGACCAGATTGAGATCTGATCAAATATAACCAAAAAAAAAAATATAACCTGAATTGCGGCAGTTGAAGTGAGATAAGTGCAGACAAGAAACGGGAAGGCAGAGAACCATTTGTGATTTTGGCGGTTTCATTGAAATTGAATGCAGCGTTGAAACCGCGAAGTACAAGTGAAAGATCAATATTGACTGGAAAAATTATAAAAAAGGAATTTGTGTTCTGACCAGTTATATTGGAAAAAAAAAGATTATTCTTTGATAAAAAAGGGGATTAAAAAAAAAATTGAGAGAGAGGAGGACTTGCATTTTCTCTTAGAAATTGGGTGCTGAAGCACTGAAGACAAATAAATATCAGCTTACTAATAAAAAACAAATACTGAAATGAATATCAATTTCCTCTGACAAAGCTGCGATTGGGCTTGTGAGAGAGGAGACAGAAAAAAAGGTTCAACGGAACTTTAAAAAACTGAAATAGCAAGATATTGAGGAATTTGAGAGACGCTGAGAAAAAACAGAAGAAAATTGCTTAAAGTTGGTCAAAATAGAAAAAATAACTCTAAAAAAGTGCTGCTCTCCTTAATCAGAGCTGCGATTGGGCTTGTAAGAGGAGAGAAAAAAAAAAAAAAAAAAAAAGAGTTCCCCTACATCATTGAAAAAGTGAAAGTGAGAAAAGAATTTTCAAACTAATATTGGTAAAGGAAAAAGAAAAGAGCTTAAAAAGAAAAATTTCTAATTCAAAGAGATAACAAAATCTTGGAAGAAAAGAGATTAAAAACCTAAGAATACCAAATCTAAAAGATTTAAATACAAGAAATAATAATAACCAAGGAAAAGAGAACAATAACATGGCAAGTACCAGACAAAACAAAAATGAGACAGGTACATCTGCAAAAAGACAGAAACAAGAACAAATAACACCAAGCAAGATACCACTTCCTATCGAAGAATCAGACACATTAAGCAAAGCTGAAGTCATGGAAGAATTAAAACAAATCAAACAAATGCTGAAAGAAACTATTACTAATATGTCTGAAATGAAAGAAGAAATTTTAAATATACATAGACAAATGGAAGTTAACAACAAAAGAACAACTGAACTAGAATCAAAAATGGAAATTATAGAATGTGAATCAAAAAGATGTAAAAACGACAACCTGGAATTAAATAAATTAAAAGATCAACTGGAGGATTACGAGAATAGAGGAAGAAGAAAGAACATCAAACTCTTTGGAATACAAGAAAATTTAGAGGGAAAAAATACTATCCTTTTCCTTGAAAATTTAATTCCAAAAATTCTACAATTAGACTTGAAACAAACAATTGAAATTGAAAGGGCGCATAGAATCCCAATAAAAAATTTAGAAAATAAAAACAGACCAAGACCAATCATTTTCAAAATGTTGAGATACCAACAAGCACTAGAGATACTAAATGCTGCAAAAAAAGATAAAAACTTAAATTATAAAGGATCAAGATTATGGTTTTTACCAGATTTCGCCAAAAACACAGCAACTAAAAGGAAAAGACTACTAGATATGAGACCTCTACTCAAAGAAAAAGGATTTAAATATGGTCTATACTATCCAGCGAAAATGAGAGTGTCATCTGGAGACAAGTCTTTATATTTTGAGGATCCCGAAAAACTAAAAGAGTTTCTTTCTAAACCAGAACCTATGATATATTAACAAAATATATTAAAAAGGTTTTGAAGACTCTATGAAAAATTAGGAAATACAACATATCGAAATATTTGAAGAAATGGAGGAAAACAACACAAAGAAAAGACAATAATAATTATATGAAAGAAAGAACAGAATATATGAAAATTATTAAATAATACACTGCATATAAGTTTAAAATAATTATATGTTGAAATCATAATACTAAGGAAATACAAATTAACATATTGTTAAATGGAAAATGATACATTAATAAAATGTTATGGAAAATGATTAAATAAATATAAAAGATCAATATAGATAGATAGAAGGGAAATTTATTTAAACAATTGAATATTGATTGCCTGGAATGGGGAGAATGTTAGGATTATAGTTCCAATGTGTATCCTTAAGCAGCCAATGTATTGGGTGGGAAAGGGAGGGATAAGAAGAATATTTATTAGAATAATTAAGGGAGATACATTAGGGTTAAATATGTGTGTCATGAAGAAAATTTTTTGGTTATTAAATATGAAAGAGGAGAGGAGGAATAAGATAATGAAAAGTATTAAAATATATAATGTCTTTTAAAATATATTCTATTAATGTCAATGGCCTGAATCACGTAATTAAAAGGGAAAAAATATTAACATATTTAAAAAAACAAAATGCAGATATTTATTGTCTGCAAGAGACCCATCTTAATATGAAGGAATCACAGAAATTATCAGGTGGATGGATAAAAGAATGTTTTTTTGCTCCAGCAGTGGGTAAAAAAGCAGGGGTTGCAATCCTTATAAATAAAAAATGTATGGCCAATATAAAGGTAAAAAATTCAGATCCACATGGAAGATGGATACATATCGATATAGGTATGGGAAATGATACCCTGACGTTATTTAATATATATGCCCCTAATTCGAATCAATCAGAATTTTTCAAAAAGCTACAAAATATGTTATTACCACTGGCTGCCTCTAATTTAGTGGTGGCTGGAGATTTTAATGCTGTAATGGATCCATTATTGG
Source organism: Geotrypetes seraphini (assembly GCF_902459505.1). Classification (NCBI taxonomy): domain Eukaryota; kingdom Metazoa; phylum Chordata; class Amphibia; order Gymnophiona; family Dermophiidae; genus Geotrypetes; species Geotrypetes seraphini. Next base: position 14,870,058 of record NC_047095.1, on the reverse strand, counting down.
ATAAAAAACCAGGTAAAAATATTAAATCTTTAGGTCTAGATAATTTAGTTCGATCATGTGATTTGAAAGATATATGGCGTATTCTTCATTTTAATGATCAGGAGTATTCATTTTGTTCACAGGTTCATAAATCATTTTCAAGAATAGATTATATTTTTGTTTCAACAAATAAAGTGCAACAAGTGAGTAAAGCCTCCATTGATCCTATTATCATTTCGGATCATGCAGGAATATGGATAGAATTACAATTAGATCAATTAGAAAATAATAGACCTCTTTGGAGATTTGATAATGCATTGCTTGTAGATGACAAATTTTTGGAAAATTTTAAAACACAAATTAATGAATTTTTTCAAATAAATTTAGTGGAAGATACATCTATAGAGAATGTATGGGATGCATTTAAAGCAACTATGAGGGGTAATATCATATCATATTCAGCTTTTATTAGGAAACAAATTAAAAAACAACATATAGAATTAGAAAAAGAAATAAAAATATTAGAAGCTAAATTGATAAGCAAATGGGAATATGAAGTTTTGCAAACTCTTTTGAAAGTAAAAGGTAAATATAATGAATTAACTTCAAAAATGATAAGAAAAGATTTGTTTTCCAAACAAACGATGTATTATGGAAATTCTAATAAGGCGGGAAAATTATTAGCAAATTATCTTAAGGCAAAAAAAAGGAGAACTAATATTAATGGAATAAAAGATGATAATGGTATAATAACAAATCAAACAAATATAATATTAAAACAATTTTTAAATTTTTATAAGGATCTATATTCCTCCGAACCTTATTTGGAGAAACAAAAAGATGGAAAAAAATTTTTAGATTTAATAAATGGACCTAAGATTCCTGATCATATAAAACGAAGTTTAGAAGAACCTATATCATTAAAAGAATTAGAAACAGCATTGAGATCTCTTAAAGTTGGATCCGCTCCAGGTGGTGATGGTTACACAGTAGAATTTTATAAAACATTTCAAAATATCCTCTCCCCACATTTATTAAAATTATATCAGACACAACTTATAAAAGGTAATATAAAAGGTACTATGGCTGAATCAATAATAATTGTTTTACCTAAGCCAAATAAAGATCCTACTTTGGTTTCGAACTACAGGCCTATATCTCTGATAAATGTTGATAATAAACTTTTTGCTAAAATTTTGGCTTTGAGATTAGCCAAAGCTCTCCCACATATTATAGATATGCATCAAACGGGTTTCGTTGCTAAAAGACATTCCTCCAATAACTCTAGACTATTATTTCACATGCTAAACTTGTCAAAAAAAATGGATGAACCGGCATTTACAGTTTCATTAGATGCTGAGAAAGCATTTGATAGGGTAGAATGGAATTTTATGTATCAGGCGTTAGAATGGTTTGGTATAGGTTCTGGATTTATACAAATGGTAAAAACATTGTATAGCTTCCCGATTGCAAGATTAAATATTAATAATAAGATATCTGATGGTTTTCAATTGCAGAGGGGAGTTAGACAAGGTTGTCCTTTGTCTCCTTTGTTATTTGATATTGTATTAGAACCCTTATTGTTAGCAATACAGCAAACGAGGGAGATACAAGGAATTCCATATTCAGATATGGAATATAAAATTTCGGCTTATGCTGATGATATTTTGCTTTATTTGAGAAATCCAGAGTCTACCTTATCTTCTTTATTGGAATTAATTGATAAGTTTGGCAAATTTTCAGGTTATAAAATTAATTGGAATAAATCTGAAATTATACCCTTGAATGTTTACTGTGTAAAAGGATTATTTGATATTTTTCCATTCATATGGAAAGAAGAAGGATTTAAATATCTAGGCATTCAAGTTAAAAAAACAATTGAAGATACGGTAAAAGAAAATGAAAAATATGTATTAAAAAAAGTAACGGAGTTATGTGAACAATGGAACCCATTACATATATCTTGGTGGGGGAGAGTTCAAACTATTAAAATGATGATCTTGCCTGTGGTTTGCTACCAAATGAGTATGATACCTATTTATTTTCAGGGGTCCTTTTATAAGAAGCTTAATAGAATTTTAACAAAATTTCTTTGGCTTGGTAAAACACCTAGAATAGCTTTAGTAACCTTACAAAAATCAATTAAGGAGGGAGGGGTAAATTTTCCAAATTTCTATAGGTACCATCAAGCCTATATTCTACGTCAGGGTATGTATTGGATCCTCCCAGAACTTATAGATAATGCACCAGATTGGTTATATTTGGAATGGCGCCTTATGTTTCCCCTAAATTTAGTACATTTACCAAGTATTAATATACCTAAAAGATACAGAGAAAATAAAATAATAATGGATACTTGGAAAACATTGAGATTTATTGATAAATTAACACCCATCCCAATATATAAATCAACTAATCAATCCATATGGATAAACTCCAAGATCAAAGTAGGCGGAACCCAAATCCTTTGGAAGAACTGGATTATTGCAGGAATTAGATCTCTAGATGATATTATTTCAGAAGGTAAACTGCTGGATTTTTCACAATTGCAACATAGATTTGGTCTTAATAAAACACAAAATTTTAAATGGTTGCAATTGAAGCAGGCCATTCAGGTTGGGTTCCCTGAATGGAAATCATTAAACAATCAATATAGTTTAAAGTTCTTATGCTTTAAAGCAGACTTCCTGGGACATCAAGCCGCATTGTGGTATAAATTAATATCTGGATATTTGAATAAAAAACCAAAAAATGGTCTAAGAGACATTTGGAGCATTGAGATTGGACATCAAATTAATGCATCTCAATGGCCACTGATTTGGTCTTGGAGAATGGGATGTACAGTGTCAGCATCTATGAGACAAACATGGTTCTTTTTATTACATAGAGCTTTTTGGACCCCTACTCGTTTACAAAAACTAGACAGTTCTAAGTCTAATAGATGCTGGCACTGTAATCTAGAACCAGGGACATTAGATCATTTATTATATTACTGTCCTTATATTAAAATATTTTGGAATTCAATTTGGCCACAAATTAATAAATTAATGGAAAATCATATTGCAATATCATATGATACAATTTTATTTGGAACAATGATGAGAAAAAAAAGTCAAATTTCACCAGAAAATAATAAACTTTTATTAATTATGACAGGGGTTGCCATTCAACATATAACTAACAATTGGAAAAATTACAACAACCTAAACTATACATTTTGGTGGAATACAATATGCCATGTTTTTAAAATGGAAAGAACAATATCAATACAAAAAGGGACATATAATAAATTTATAAAAATATGGGGGCCATTGACAAAATACTGTAATGATTAAATAATAGAATACTTTTTCTTCCTTTCTTCTTTTAGAGATCTTCTTATGACACACATATAGGGGGGGGTAAGGAAAACAATTTAGATATAATATATTATAATATATGATACAAAATGTAACAAATGATTAAGGGATAATAGAAGGGTGGGGGGAGGGAAAATGAATAAAATTTATCCAGAATATATTGCATTAGATATAAATATATTATTGAATAATTATCAATTGTATTCTAATATGTTATATACTTTTATAAAATTTGAAAATATTATATTAAAGTGGTGAAGGGGTGGGGGGAGGGTGAAGGGGAAAATCAAATTCAGATATACATTGTGATAGATATAAAAGTGATAACATACATGTATCAAATATATTTTATTATTATGTACACTTTTTATGAAATTTGAAAATAAAAATATAATGAAAAAAAAAAAAAAAAAAAAAAAAAAACAAAAACCAGCCCTTTTAGTAGTCTACATTGTCAGGGTAGTTTTTGTGAGAGTGGTATAGAGATGATGTGACTGGTCCTTGAAAGGTCATGCTTCAATAAACTGATTAGTCTATAAAGTGCCTCCTGCCTCTCTCAATTTTACTATACAGATTATTTCATTAAGAAAAAGTCTTTGGCTGTGAAATATTCCAGAGCAATAAAGCCATTACATTGTGTTAAGTGCTCTTCTGTAAATACTGGGCTCATTTTTGTTTTCTGACAAGGGAAGCAAAGCAGTAAACATCTACATATGATTGCCCAAAGTTTGGCACAGCAAATGTACTTACGTTGCTCTATGGACTGTTGGATGTAGGCATGCATGAACTCTATTCCGAACAGCTCGCGTTCCTCCTCCTCTTCGGGGCTTTCACATGGAGGCAGCGATACTTGCAGTTCTAGTGGGTTATCCATGAAGTTCACAAATCTGGAAAACCAGCAAAAGAATGTAGGACAAGGGCTCCTTCCATTCAAAATATAGCAATAGTTTTACAAGTCATTTGAACTCTGTTAAATGTGTTTTCTCCCTTTATGTTTACCTATTTCAGGGGTAGGCAATTCCGGTCCTCAAGAACCGGAGCCATGTCAGGTTTTCAGGATATCTACAATAAATATGCATGAGATAGATTTGCATCTCAAGAAGACAGTGCATGCAAATCCATCTCATACATATTTATTGGGGATATCCTGAAAACCTGACCTGGCTCTGGCTCTTGAGGACCGGAATTGCCTACCCCTGACCTATTTCATATTCTGTCTGTGATGCAAATCCTTTCTGACTGTTTCCTACAGTTGTTTTCTCTGCTGTGTGCTTTGAAGTTGAAGGTTTCAAGACCTAAAGAACTTGGTCTTCACAATATTCATTAGGCATATCCTGAAACCAAATCTGTTGGCTTCCCTCAAGGGCTGGGCATAAATAGCACTGACATAATAACTTTTTGGCAGCCTTTGATGTCATGGACCAGTGGTAGGCAATTCCAGTCCTCGAGAGCTGGAGCCTGGTCGGGTTTTCAGGATATCCACAATAAATATGCATGAGATAAATTTACATCTCAAGGAGGCAGTACATGCAAATCCATCTCATACATATTCATTGTGGATATCCTGAAAACCTGACCTGGCTCCTGCTCTCGAGGACCGAAATTGCCTACCCCTGTCATAGACCATTTCATCTTGTTGAATATGCTAAGCTAAGTGAAATAGGTTTAGCTGGAAGAGTATTTGCTTGGATAAATGGCTTTTTGGAAAATAGAACCTGTATAGTAAAATATCCAAGCTTGCCATCTAATTTGTGGAGGGCTGTAAGCAGGGTCTCACAGGGGTCTCCTTTGTCCTTATTCTTTTCAATGTTGTCATGAGCTCTCTGAATAAATTTCTTGTTGTTCTGGAAGTACTTTATTTATGCAGATGATATTGCACTGCTCATGTCCATAAAGTGTAAAACTTTAATTCCAGCATGATCTGTACGAGCTTCCATGGATGTTGTTGAATCGTGGTCATGAAATGATTGTTGAAAGCTGAATGCTGATAAAACAAAAATGATCTGGCTAGGGATTTTGACACCACCACCCGTAGATCGTGCATTCCCTTTAAAGAGCATGTACTTGTAAAATGAAACAACATTGAGGGTGCTTTGCATCTCCTGTGATCTTGTATTAAATTTTGACAATCATGTTGCTCAATTGACCAAGCAGATTTTCTGGAAACGAAGGCAATTGTGCAGAACATGAAAATACTTCTATTTTTATCCAGTTCAGTGTAATAGTACTTGTCCTTATAATTAGCAAATTGGATTAGTGTAATTTTATTTTGGACTCCTTTTGTAAAGCCACGGTAGAGATTTCTATCACAGGCCGCCAAAGTAAATGTTCCGATGCTCATAAGAATTCTATGAACATCGGAGCATTTATCTTACTGGCTCGCAGTAGAAACCTCTACCGTGGCTTTGTAAAAATCAGCATTTATGTTGGGTGTTCAAGGATGTTATGTAGGAGACTGCAGACACTGCATAATATTGCAGCTAGATTGATCTGCCAGGCAAACAAATTGGAAAGAACTCCATTGTTGAGACAACTGCATTGGTTTCCGATAGAAGCTCAAACACTTTAAATTATGTATGTTAATATTTAGTAGTGTTTGTGGTTCTGCACCTTTGCCTTTCCAATTGATTCTGTCATTCTCTTTCTCCGGGAAAAGTCTTCATTCAAGTTACCCATCTGTTGATGGTATTAGATACAAATATCCCTAGTCCTAGGACTTCTAGACTACTGCAACATCCTCTATCTACCCTGCCCTGCAGTCATGATAAAAAAAACTACAAACGGTAAAGAACAGATACCTTAATCATGGCTTAGCCATCAGCTGATTGCAGCAAGAGAATTCCCGAGCAGCTGAGCCGGCAGGACTCCCTGAAACTGCAATGTCAGGGAGTCCTGATGGCTCAGCTGATCAGGGGGAAAATACCCCTGCTGTGATCAACTGAGCTGGCAGCACACAAACTCTTCCCCGGCAACACCCACATCCGCGATCGGCAGGAGGGATGCCCACTCCCACTGCCTAATATCCCTGGCAATCCCACCCCCTGCGATCAGCAGGAGGGATGCACACCCCCCCCCTCCCACATCCAGTCGGCTGGAGAAATGTCCAATCCCTCCTGCAGCTGGCCCCCCTTGATCCCCTGAACCTCTGACACTCCCCATGGGAGTTGACTTTGCTATCTGGACCAATCGTGGTCTTAGGCCACTCTGAGAGCAACTCAGGATGCACTGGGAAGGAGGCCTAAGTCCCAGATTGGCCAAGGTGCCTAAGGCCTTTCCTATGGGAGAAGCCTTAGGTATCTGTGCCAATCAGATCCTTAAGCCCCTCCTCGGATGTACCATTTTGGAAGAGATGGGCCTGCCGGCAGGAGGGAGTAGGCATCCCTCTTGCCAGCCACCTTCAAAGGTATGGGGGTATTAGGTGGGGAGTGACGTGGATTTGAGGGGGCCCAGCGGCAGGAGGGAGTGGGTATCCTTTCTACTGATCATGGAGTGTCAGGGTGTTAGCAGGAAGTGGGCATCCCTCCTACCAATCAAGGATGTGGGTGTTGGGTGAAATTCATGGAGATGTGTTTAGCTTCAGGGAAGGAAGGCATGCAAAATGTTTGCACTCTTCAAGTTCTTTTCTTTGGAAAAAAAAAAAAACAGGGCACTTTTTAAAGTGGAATTACATGTGATATATAATTTCCTTTCGAACATATTGTACAAAGATGAAACAGTATATTCTCATTATCCACATGTTCCATATGCACAGATTTTCTTATTCACATAAAAATAAAGTGTAACCCGTACTTGCTATTCATAGGCTTACACAGTGTGTTCCCCTGAGGATGAAGATCTTCATAGAGCCATAAAAAGACTACATACACTGGTTGGTTTTGGGTTGTTGTTTTTTTTGTAAAAGAACAGTATAAAATACCTATAAAATTGTGCATTTATAAATGTAAGCTGTTCTTTACAAGAACAGTACGTGAAATGATAAGTTTATGGTGTTAGGAAGCAACAATGTGCAGTCAACAGGGTCACACTGGAACCTAATCCCCTTTTTCCCATAGGATCAGTGGGTCCATATTTGTGTTTTTGGTATTCACAGGGTTTTCTAGGAACCTAATTCCTGTGAATAGCAAGAACTCTTTGTGAGTAAAAATACCTGCAAAGTCTGCATTATGTGGGTAATTTGGGAATTGCCTATGACATTTTGAAATATTTTGTTTTATGATTCAAAAATGTTGCCTTTGGATGTGGTAAAAAAAAAAAAAAAAAAAGATCAGGAACAGAGAAATCTTTATAAGTTGCAATCTAAGCACACAAAGGGATAATTTCAGGCTGGGTGATAGCAATGCTAGGTGTGTTCCCTTTATAATAATAATAACCTTGGGGGTTAGCACCCGAGAAAGGGAGCTGGGGATCATTGTAGACAACAAAAAAGCAAACAAGATGCTAGGAATTATTTAAAAAGGGAAGGTTAACAAGACTAAAGATATTATAATGCCTCTATCGCTCCATGGTGTGACCTCACCTGGAGTGTTGAGTTCAATTCTGGTCTCCTTATCTCAAGAAAGAAAGGTTCAAAGAAGAACGACCAAGATGATAAAGGGGATGGAACTCCTCTCACATAAGGAAAGATTAAAAAGGTTAGGGCTCTTCAGCTTGGAAAAGAGAAGGCTGAGGCGGAGATATGATTGAAGTCTACAAAATCCTGAATGGAGTAGAATGGGTACAAGTGGATTGATTTTTCACTCCGTCAAAAATTACAAAGACTAGGGGACACTCGATGAAAGTGCAGGGAAACACAGTCAAACCTCGGTTTGCGAGTGTTTTGCAAGATGAGCAAAATATTCTCGCAAATCGTGACTCGCAAACCCCCTGCCCGCTAACCAGCATCGCCCCACCCCTCCCACAAATGCTGCCCCCCCCCTCCCACGTGAACTGGCATCTCCCGCTCAAACTGAAAGCTTACCCCCCAATGTGGTACTGGCACGCAGCACCAATTCACAGGAGGTGCCGGTGCCCGAAGATCGTGCCTCTCCTCCAACTGGGCCTTGAGCATCTGCACATGCTCAAGGCCTTCTGGCTCTCGTTCTCTCTGTTTGTGAGGGGGGGGGGCAATGTGGAAGCGCACCAGTGGCCTCGGGGTTGGGGGTCTTTTGGGGATGTGGTGGGGTGGGGTGGAGCAGCGCCGGTGGCTGGGGGGGGGAGGTGGAACGAATCAAGCAAGTTTCCCTTACTTTCTATGGGGAAACTCGCTTTGATATACGAGTAAATTGGTTTACTAACGTGCTTCTGGAACAAATTATGCTTGTAAACCAAGGTTCCCCTGTACTTTTAAAACCAATAGGAGGAAATATTTTTTCACTCAGAGAATAGTTAAGCTCTGGAACACTTGGCCAGAGGCTGTGGTAAAAGTGGATAGCGTAGCTGGTTTTAAGTAAGGTTTGGACAAATTCCTGGAGGAAAAGTCCATAGTCTATTATTGAGAAAGACATGGGGGAAGCCTCTGCTTGCCCTGGATCGGTAGCATGGAATGTTGCTACCCTTTAGGTTTTGGCCAGGCTAGTGACCTGGATTGGCCACCGTGAGAAAGGGCTACTGGGCTTGGGCATGCAATTGTGTCACGCTTCCTTATCTTACACTCAAATGTCTGCGCACGTTTGACTGTGCACATTTGTCTTGTGCGGATTTGACTTGCCACTGGGCTGGATGGACCATTGGTCTGACCCAGTAAGACTATTCTTAATTTACATCATCCTTTATTTGTAATTGATTTATTTATTTTAAAAATTTCTTACCCGCTTCTTACCTAAGCAGGTTACAATAGAAAACATACACAAACAAAACATACTCAAATACATTCTAAAATACACATCCTATCTTATTCTTCCAGATGTATTCACTAAAACTAGCATAGCGCTAATAAAAAGTTCACACCATATGAACTATAAAGTACATTTAACTTCAAAGCTAATAAAAAGTTTTAACAAATTAGTTCTGAGCAATTTATAATAAGAATAACCAATGCATCAATTGGGACTGTACCATATCAAAAAGATATCTAAAGGTTACCGTAAATAAGATGCAGCAAAAGGAGAATAATCAATTAGCTCTTTCCAATATTATACTGATTGATATGCCAACAACTTCTCAATGTAGTATTGACTAAGGGCCAGATTCACTAATATCCTGTTGCGTGGCCGATCTGTGGCTGAATCTTCATGGCTGACTGATTCACGATGCTTCATCATGCAAATCAGCTCGATTGGAGGCATGCCCCACCGCGACTACACAGATCGCTATAGAGCGATCCTGATGCATGCACAGACCATCTTGTTTGCCTGTAGATGGTTTGCGCATGCTCTCCACGCAAGGAAGGGCTGTTTACTTTTTATCGCGAGCTGAAACATTTTTCATGAGCCCGTTTATTCTCCCAAGTCCCAGGCTAGCCTGCCCTTCCCCGCAGTGCGAGCCCGTGGTTTTAACCCGTGCGTTTAGAGCGGGGCTGCACTGCGGGGAAGGGCAGTTGTTCCGATGTACTCTGGAAAGAAAGGCAAAGGGCTCTGACTGAATCAGGGAGTGGAGCTGGGGAGCAGCTTGTGGGGCTCAGGCTGGCCTGGGACATGGGAGAGTAAAAAGTATCTGCCCCTACAGCTTGGCATTCAAATCCCCGGTGGCTGATTTTGCTTCTACTTTTCGCTAGCCCGTGCCACCCTGACTCTCCTGCTTTTTTTTCCGGCCCTTCCCTTTGAATGTGTAGGACAGCGGAAAGGACGTGAGCTGACTGGTCCCCAGCAGTCACTTATTTCTTGGTCGGCCAGCCCAGTCGGTGTGCCTGAATTTTGTTAGTGAATCGCTTCCTTCCTACTTTGCATGCCGTTTCCCCTCATTTGCATGCGTGGATCGGATTGGGTGCAGATACACTCGGGAGGAAGGTTAGTGAAGCGGGTCGGGGTTGCTAAGTGGTCGGGACATGATTGTTGGGCTTAGTGAATCTAGCCCTAAATTCACCACAAAATTGATGGAATATTCATTTCTATCTCTATCTCTACCTCTGTTTTTATATTTTTATCTTTACTTTTCATAAATTGTTTCTTTAGGTACTTTAGTTAGATTGTGAGCCTTTGGGATAGTTTGGGAATTTCCAAGTACCTATCTTATTTATTTGTATTTATTGTATCTTTCAATGCATCATTTTTGTAAACCGCTTAGAAACCTCACGGTTATTAGCGGTATATAAGAATTAAATTAAATTAAAAGCAACAGAGTTACTATTATGGGTTATTCTTGAATGATTCGCCAATATAAAGCGTTCAGCCAAATAAGATGGAGCTAACCCATGAAGGACCTTAAAAAGTACACAGGCACATTTAAACAAAACTCTAGCACAAATAGGTAGCCAGTGTAACTGTAAATAATATTGTAGAGAATAACACAGGGACAAATTTGCCCCCATCCCTGTGGTATCTCAATATCTCCATCCTGTCCCCACAAGTTATGTCCCTGTCCCATTCTTGTAAGTTCTGCCTTAACTGCACAAGCCTTGAACGCTTATGATTTTAAAGTGTTTGAGGCTTGTGCAGATGAGGACGGAGCTTAGGCATTGGCGGAATGAGGCATTATGACATCACAATCTGAGCTCTAGAATGTTGCTACTTATGATTTTAAAGTATTTGAGGCTTGTGCAGATGAGGACGGAGCTTAGGCATTGGTGGAATGAGGCATTATGACATCACAATCTAAGCTCTAGAATGTTGCTACTTATGATTTTAAAGTGTTTGAGGCTTGTGCAGATGAGGGCAGAGCTTAGGCAATGACAAAATGAGGCATTATGACATCACAATCTGAGCCCTAGAATGTTGCTACTTATGATTTTAAAGTGTTTGAGGCTTGTGCAGATGAGGGCGGAGCTTAGGCATTGGCGGAATGAGGCATTATGACAACACAATCTGAACTCTAGAATGTTGCTACTTATGATTTTAAAGTGTTTGAGGCTTGTGCAGATGAGGACGGAGCTTAGGCATTGGCGGAATGAGGCATTATGACATCACAATCTGAGCCCTAGAATGTTGCTACTTGTGATTTTAAAGTGTTTGAGGCTTGTGTAGATGAGGACAGAGCTTGCAGGAATGGGACAGGAATAGAGAGATCCCCTGGGGATGGGGAGAATTTGTCCCCATGTCATTCTCCAAAATGTGTTATGTGGTCATATTACCTCAGATTGGGCATGTCCAGCAAGCACACAGGAATGTCCCGCAGCTTGTTACTGCTGAGAACAAGAATGCTCAGGTTGTTCATGTTGCTGATGGTGTGTGGTAAATGCATAATTTCATTCCTTGGCAACCAGAAGGTGTGCAAATTCTCCATCCTGTTGGGTGAAGAATGTGGAGCGTTATGCACGTTTTTAAGCAAACTATCCCTTGCAACACAAGAATAGCCATACCCCTTACTGCATTTGATTCTTTAATAATTCCTAATTGGAAAGAAAATCTACCTTAAGCCTAGATCACTCAGATTTAGTGTTTGACAAATAAACCGCAATAAGTCTACCTGCATCAGTTTATAAATTTTTATATTAGTTAGATAAGTGGCACAATAATTGGACACCACTTATTGATGCTTTGGAAAAAGGGCCCCTGTACATGATTTGCTTAAAATATAGGACCGGATATTTGTTTCTGAGTGAAAAGCCTGCACTCTCTGATCCATCCTGTAGACCACCCACATAGCTGCGAAGCACATCATGAATATGCATCTGCAGTTCTACGAAGCACACACGGTGTTTTAGGTAGGGAGAACAAGAGGGCACTCTCTAAAGTTAAAAAGGGATAGATTCCGTACAAACGTAAGGAAGTTCTTCTTCATCCATAGAGTGGTGGAAAACTGGAACGCTCTTCCGGAGGCTGTTATAGGGGAAAACACCCTCCAGGGATTCAAGACAAAGTTAGACAAGTTCCTGCTGAACCGGAACGTACGCAGATAGGTCTTTGACCTAGGGGCCACCGCAGGAGCGGACTAATGGGCACGATGGACCACTGGTCTGACCCAGCAGCGGCAATTCTTATGTTCTTATGTGTACAAAAAGGTGGTTCAGCGCAACTGTGAAGCTCTGTGCTATTTTCTGTTTGATATTCATGTCCGATAACTGTGAGTACACTGTATTTAAGTTGAAAATAAAAAATTAAAGTGAAAAGAAAACCATTTTATACAACTGTTTGTGACACTTAGGTCCCCTTTTACAAAGCTGCAAGAGAGATTCTCCTGCAGCAAATGCACCGAAGCTCCTAGGAATTGAATGGGCTTCGGTGCATTTGCAGCTGGGCAATCGCTACTGTGGCTTTTGTAAGAGGGGCTCTTAATTCAAAAGTGGTATACAAATGGAAAGGGGGATGGATTTGATATACCGCCTTTCTGGCTACAGGCCAAGTGGTTTACATATTACCGTATTTTTTGCTCCATAAGACGCACTTTTTTTCCACCCAAAAGTGGGTGGAAATGTCAGTGCGTCTTATGGAACGAAGATACAAATTTTGAACCCCTCCCCCCCGTACTTTTTTAAAACTTCCCCTCGTTGCAGCTTTTTAAAACGGATCCATGGATTCCCCATACCTTTATAAACTGCTTTTTTAAACGAAATCCCCCCCAGCCCGCCATACCTTTTAAAATTCAGCTAATAGCCTATTGGTCCAGTGGTGTGTCAGCCGTCAGGAGCAAGTTCTCTGTGAGAACTGATGGCAGCCATTCAAAAAGCAGCGTGGCCCAGGCAGGAGCGCAGAGAGCGCGCTCCTGCCGGCTGACACTGTGAAGACTCCATGGATGGTAGCTTGATTCTGGCTGCACTTCACTTTGCACTATAAGTGCTACAAGCGCGCTGAGACTGCTCACGTCCTCTATACCTCCTCCTCCTAAGGGCCCATGCTAGGTACTGCCAGGGAAGGGTAACCTTTCGCTGCCGCAACTGACTGACAGGAAAAGAAGTCAGCAAACACAGCCAGAAAACAAGCAGAAACAGCCAGAAAACAGTCAGAAACCAAGCGGCTCCAGAGGCTAACAAATCCCTGACACTGCACTCTTTTTTCCAATGGCCCGTTCCCCTCAGGGCCCATGCTAGGTACCATCGGGGGAGGGCAGCCCTTCGATGCTGCAGCTGACTGAGAGAAGGATGTCAGCAACTGCGAACAATGTTAAACGGCTCCGGGGGCTAACAAGACACCTTCCTTACCGGTTTGTCTGAAGCCAGTATGTGGACAACAAACGGCCCGAGACTCCTGCTTCTGTCAATCTTGACACATCTTCCGGGATATAAAAAAAAGTTTTTTTAAAAAAAAGGTACAGGGGGGCCCCTGCCTGCCTGCCCTGTCCACCCTGTGCCCAGCCTACCACTAGACCACCAGAGGGGGGACAAGGTACAGAGCCTGGCAGGGAAGGGGGTCAGGGTGCAGAGCTTGGCAAGGAGTGTGGGTTTGAGTCCAGATCCTGGCAGGGAGAATTTGTGTAAGAATGGGTTTTTTTCTTGTTTTCCACCTCTATATCTAGGGTGCGTCTTATGGTCAGGTGCGTCTTATGGAGCGAAAAATATGGTATATGCAGGTACTTATTTTGTAAACAAATATGCAAGTGATCTCTCAGATCCACTCCAGGGGTTTTAGCTCCAAGAGCAGAGTGCTGTGCTTACAATTAGACTGCTACTGACCTGACAGTGTGCTGACCTGTTTTTTTGTCTCATCCCCTGATGCAGCCCTTGAGGGGGCAAACAAAGCCATGTTGGGCAATTGAGAATTTATATATATTTTTATGCTGATCTGCTGGTTTTGTTTCTGAACTAGATCTAACAAAACAAATATTACAATGAATTACTGGAATGGCTTTTCAAAAGAAATGCACTATGCAACAGATTTAATCTGTGCAAGTGACAAAGTATTATGTAGAATAGAAGTGTGGATTACTTATTATAGTATGTCCAAGAGGTTAGTGCAAATAAAATCACTATCATTTATTGGCACAATAACACAGGAATGCTTTTAAGTATGTAAGTATGTATATATTATAGATTTAGGATCTGGGGTGCAATAAAGTGTTTCAATTATCACACATTAGATGCAAAAACTAATATCCAGTAAGCGCAAGCTAATTGTTGGAGGTATTCTCAGCATGTTCCCAAAGAGTTACTACACAGGTTTTTTACTGTGCAGTAATTTACAACTTCATCTATAGGGGGCAGTAAGTACATATGCACTAACTGCAATAGTGTCAGCATGCAGTAAAGTACCACATGCTGATTGCATTGTGCAGTATATGCTCATACCATGCCCCGTAACAAGAGTATGGAAGTAATACATGCTATCATGCAAGTGTGGTAATGGTTACTGCACTCATGCGCTAACTACACAGTGCACTTCAGTAAATGGGCCCCTTAAAAAGGAGTACTCAGGATGTAAACACAAACTTGGGAGAACAATTATTTTCTATTACACTTAATTTTATTTCTTTAATTTCTCATCTACCTCTTCAGTAAGGTTCAAGGTGGGCTATAATACATGCAACAGAAAATATAATAACAGTTATATCAAATGATGAAAAACATCATAGAACATACTTATAGTTACTGGTTTTATAACATGTAATATTGCAAAGCAAAGGCCACAGATGTGTAACTTTAGCTGCTCATATCCCTTGAAAAAGACTGTGGGTCTGATTTTTCCAAGACATTCTCCACTGGCACAGAGTGGGAGAAATATTAAGCCTTATGGGTTGAAATTCAATGTATTGGGACTGACTATTCTGTATTATGCAATTAAATGTGTTATACCAAAATTGTTTTGTTCCAGTCTAATATATGGATCTGATGGTCATCAGCTCTGTTAGAATAAATCTATCCTGTAATTCTAACATTTGGTGACTCGGAAGCCATTATAGTTGTGCGCAGGATCATAACAAGCTGTAGTTTTGTTCTGTGCAATTTGCCACATGAGTGTTCCCCTTGCCCTCCTGCTTTGCCACTGCCAATGAGAAGAGATGGTGAGCTGGGAGCAGCATTTGTACTCCTCCGTATTTGCACTTGTACAGTGCCGCTTGTGTAGAAAGGGGCAGCATATTTTAATGTTTCTATGGTGTCTTCTAATATAGTAGCTGAAAATATTGGTAAATAAAGACCATTTCCACAGAGGCAACCTTTACTTTAGAATAATTACTCTGGGCCCGATATTCAGGCCATGAGGGGCAGCCCAGTCAGCGGTGAGCCTGGATATTCAATGCCAGGCCATTTCTGGTTACCAGCATTTGAATATCCGGAGGTTTTTTGATCGGCTATAACTTAACAAGAAAAGTCAATATTTAATGCTGACCAGCAGCGTGCCTGATTTTAAGGCCAAATGGGATCGACACGTGGGATCTATTCTCAGGGTAAAGGCAGGGGAGGGTCATTAGGGTGGGCAGACTGGATGGGCCGTGGCCCTTATCTGCCGTCTATTTCTATGTTTCTATGTTTCTATGACCAATTAAATTATAACAGGCAAGAATAGGACTACTATTTAGGCAGTCCGATTTGCCCACTAAATTTAGCCAGTTAGCACTGAATATTGCCAGTTATTGCATGATATAGCCAGTTAATCTTTAGCCACTAACCGTGAGTATTCAACAGAAATAACTGGTTATGTTCTACTATATCTTCACAGTTAAATGCTGTTTAACTGATTAGCGGCCACTTCTAACTGGGTATATAGTTTTGAATTTGGCAGGAGGGGATCTGAAAACAATTTTCATGTCCCCTTCCATTTCTCCAGATATTAACTAGTCTAGGAGTGCATGTTTGTTAATTTACTAATTCATTACTCATCCCTTGCTCTTGCAAAAATCATTGTCACTTCTGATTAATGCACACATCAATATATAATATCCTTCACTTTAGGTTAATAGTTCTCATTCTTTCCATGCAAGAAATGTTGCTTGTGTATCTCTCTATAGTACCTATCAATCGCTTCTGGCAGTTGTTGAAGTTTGTTGCTCCCCATGTCCAGCCATTCCAAGGCTGGCATGTTCAGGACAGCAGACGGGATAGTGGTAAACTGATTCATACTCAGGTCCAAATGGTAAAGCTTTTTTAAATTGCTGAGCTGGAGTTCAAGAAAACAAAAATTAAAAATACTGATCCCAGGATCTTGATTGATAGAATCATTTTCAGGTTTGATGATTAAGGAACTATATTTTGCTAATAGCCAGCAAGTTATTATAACCATAGGCAATGGTTTTGTTTCATGGGCCCAAAAGCGCCACTGTAGACCCTGCCCAAACTTCACCTCAGACCTCACCCAAGCTCCACAAAACACAAATACCAAATACATAATAGCTGACCAAAAATTATAAACATAAGCCAAAATTCCAAGAAGCTACACTTTCCATGTACTACAACACCAAAGAAATAGAAAGATCCATTTCCTCCTATACAGAGCAAAATATAAAGATCACACTTGCCAGGGATGGTGTTAGGTGAAGGAGTTCAATTAGGGCAACTGCTATCTGTGTAGAGAGAGCCCTTACCCTGATGGAAGTTGAAGATGGTATGGGTTTATGGTCCCCTCCCAAATTTTTGCCCTGGGTCCTAGCCATGTCTAATATTAGCACTGGCAGGATAAACATTTCAATTCTCATATATTCTAATTACAAAATAGAAAATAAAATTATTTTTCTATCTTTTGTTATCTGGTCATTTTATTTTTCAAGTCATGTTGGTCCCAGGCTCTGGGTTCTGTTTCCCTCAGTTTTCGCTTAACTCACTCGCCAGGTCTCCTGTTCATTTGACATTTCTTTCTCTTTGCTCACCATCCATCTTTGTGTACCTATCTTTCCCTTCTTAATTGTGTATGTTATTTTCTAATCCGTTATGAACAGTGGAATGAGCAAAATATAAATTTTTAAAAAATAAAATGTAGGCCATGTATTTGATGAGGAATAGAAAGTAAGAGAGAACAATGCCTCACTTGTCTACCCTCTCTCTCACCCACTGGCTGCAGACTTCTAACAGTTAGAAATAAATTCCTTCAATGGCTTCTTGGATTATATGGTTGACTCTATCCTCCCTCCAATTTTCGGCTATCCTAACTTTATCCAAAACAAGCGGGCAGGCAAAATCCAGTGAGCAGACCACAAAAAGACTGCAGAAGTCAAAACTAATACAAAAACACCTTTATTATGCAACAAAAGTGGAGGGTTTTGAACACAGAGCCCGACTTGGCCAATGTTCGCCAACTGGCTGCTTCATGGGCTAAATAACCAGATCAGTGTGAAACCAGGCATGCGCCAGATCTGGCCCAATTGTAGTCTTTCCCACTCAAACACTCATGCCATTGCTATAGCTATACTTGCACATACTTAAAAACATGCCTTATTTGATTTTCCAAATAAGGTTGGTGCTGCTTAGTCTTCTAACTTGTAAAATAGCCAAATGCATGTTCAATATGTACCTGCTGTGGAAGGTCACATATGTCTCTGTTCACAGCCAGGTCCAGCTTCTCAAGGTTCTCACAGCTGCTGAGCTCTTTTGGAACTGCCTTAATTTTATTGTAACTAACAAGCAGTTCTTGGAGTTTAATTAATTGCCCTGCATGATGGGATACAAACCAAAGTCATTATTAGATGCTGATAGGCTGTCCTAGGGGCCCATACAGAAAGTATTACTATGGGTTTCACTTAATTTTACTGGCAGACCAATGCAGAAATTATTTCAGCATGGTATTAACTCACAGAGAAACCTACACACCATATTAAAATGCAGGGTAATGCGGTCATTAATAATTCTGCAGCCATGCCCTGCCCCCCACCAAAAAAAAAGTTTATGAGGTGCGTTGTGAACAGGGAAACATTTTGCCAATTCTAGGGGGAACGTAGAAGAATTACTTAAGAGAAGTGGGTGTCTAGCGTCACTATCTCTCTCTCTCTCTCTCGCCCAAGCATCTATCCTGGTCTGTTTTCTGCAATGATCCTACTTTCTGTAAGAAACTGCAGTAGCTCTCCCCCTAAACCAGACCTCCCCACTATTTTTTTTTTTAACTTGCTTTGGTAATCAGCGGCCCCCTCCCTGCTCCCACTTCTAAAAAAAATTCCCTGGTGTGTAGTGGCATCCTTTCTCCTCCCCAACCCTTGAAAAGAATCTCTGGTATGTAGTGGCACTCCTGCCCCCAGGAATTTTTCTCTTAAATGACAGTTTGACACCACTCATTGCATCCCAGGATGCAAAGCGCAGGGCAAGACCGCCATTTTGATGATGATGGTGCCAGAGGCAGAAGCAAGTGGGCATCGCTCCTGCCTCAGTTTAAGGTTGGTGGAATGTTCTACTAGAAACTAGGGATTTGGGGGAAGATTCTCAAAACTTCATGATAATATCCAATGGGCTGCTACCGAGGTTGCTATTGTAACAATTTCAAAAAGGCAAGTCATTCTCAAAAGACCCCACATGCAAATGAGGTTTGCAGATGTCCACATAGGCTCGTTAAATTTATTTGAGATAAGTCACTGGTGGTAGCAATCAGCACATGCGCAAAATACACCCCCATATTAAAAATAAAAATTAAAAAAATCAAAGATCGCGGCAAGAGAGATGCCCACTCTCTCCTGCCATGCTCACATAACCTCCAGGCACCCACCCCTGACACTGAGAGAGATGCCCACTCTCTCCTACTGTGCTCGCAGAATCACCCAACTCTATCCCCCACACACACATAGCGGGAGGGATGCCCACTCCCACCCCATCACCCAAACCCCCCCCAACAACTTCCCCCATTCCCCCAATGACCCCCCTGCCCCTCCCTACCTTATTCAGGAAGTTTGGCTGGAGGGACACCTACCCCGCTTCAGCTGGTGCATCCTGGGATGCGCAGGGGAAAGACCTAAGGATATGATTGGCCCAGATACCTAAGGCCCCGCCCATAAGAGGGGCCTTAAGCAACCTGGGCCAATCAGAGCCTTAGCCCTCTCCCAAGTGCATCCCAGGATGCACCGGAAAGAGGAAGGTCTGCCTAACGAGGTCAGGGAATTACTTGCCGATTATAAAGAATTGCTTGAGTGCTCATTTTAATATTAATGACCTCGTTGTACTACATTTGCTAGAAAACTCAGAAAAGACCACGGTAAGCCATTTTGATAATCTACTGCTAAGATACATTCATGCTAAACCAGCTAGAATCGGTTTAGCGAGCACGTTAAAGGCGCATTTTAGTTCTGAGAATCTTCATTATTCTTTATTTCAGTCAGGTTGGTGTGCCTCTTTACATCAGGGATATTTTCAGCATTCTGGGGGGGGGGAGGGTGCCAGGGAAATTTTTTGGGTGCAGGAAGTGATGTCAGGTTGGGGGGAGATCTGACAAATCATGAGTCATTGAGCACAAAGATGAGTCAATGCAAAATGCCACCTGACATGCTTGTATGTGTTCTTTTTTAAATATTACCTCACCTATCAGTGCCTGAGCCAATCATCACTCCAGCACAGACAGAAAGGTGATATTTAGTAATGAGCTGTGGATTACTGCCTTGAGTTTAACATGGCAGTAATGTGTATGTTCATTGCTTATAGCATGCCACAATATTTGTGAAGTGCTAATTTTGTGGTAGAATGAATGTAGGCGCCATGTGTGCATGTAATTGACTTACACCCCAATTCTGTAAACTGAGCACCTAACTTATCTCTTGTGTGACTGTAAAGGGAGCGTGGGCAAGGGCAGGTCAGGGTGTTCACAGGATTTAGGTGTGAGACTTTCTGCATGGGCTCCCAAGTGACAATATTGCATACTACTATGCAGAGAGACTAGGGTTCAATTCCAGGCTCAGAAATTCTTCTCCCCAGATGGGCCAGGGATGCTGTAGAGGCAGTATTCACAGCTCCTGGGGAGAGAGAGGAGAGATTCAAGAGATATGATTGTTGCTGTTTTCTGGGTCTCGCCGCGTCTGGGTAAGTAGAACTGATGTTTCAGCCATCACGCTGTGGCTTCCTTCAGGGTATGCTGTGAGGTCTGCAGTTTGTCTTTATATATAGTGGATTTATTGACCTGATTGAGAACAGGGAGGTCTGTTGGTCATGAATTTGAATTTTGGCGGGAAAGTTTGTTGGTCACAAATTTGAAATGTGGCGGGAAAGTTTGTTGGTCACAGATTTGAATTCTGGTATGAAATTTGAGTGATATGTTTATCATACAATGGAGAACAAGTAGCCAAATGGTATGTATAATGTCTTTTTTTTCCATTACATTGTGTCACATACCCCTTTGTGCTTCCACATTTAAACATGCATTATGGTCCTTTTATCCACTTATTTTTTTATTCCCATGGTTTTTCTTAGGCACTTTATAGATTTTAGCGCTCGATCTTAATCGCTAATATACACTATGGTACTTTATTTTCTCATCTTCTTTTCATTATGGGCCATTTTTGGCACTTTCTTTCCTCTCATGTTCTTGTCGATGCTTCAAGCCTTCCTATATTGCATGATCACACTTGGCTCACTCGTTTTATCTTGTAGTCAAGTATATAGACACTAATATGCATGCTCTATGGTCGGCACCACCGTCACCTCTTATCTTTTTACCTTTTTATCTCATTATTCATCATTACCTCTACCTTTTAGAACCCCTGAGGAAGGCGTGTTCACCGAAACACGGACCGTGTAGGGTCCGTTTGGACTTTTATCATTGTATTTTTATGGTTTTATGTGTAAGAGTGTACAATAAATCAATTCCAGAACATCAGTATCCATAGCTTTATGTTTTTATCGCCAAATGGATAGAGAGCAATGGACAGAGAGCCATGGAAGCTGGGATGCAAATCTTGTTTGTACCATTAATTATCCCTTGTGACCTTGGGAAAGTTATTATCTTCCATTGCTTCCAGTACCCAATTAGATTGGAAATTCTTTGGGTCAGAGACATATTGTACCTGAACACTTATCCCCATTCTACAGTACTGTGCACAGCAATGCTTTAATACTGTAAGTGGCAGTCGTAATATGCAATGGCTGGATGGGATCTTAATGGAGTTCCGGGGCATGAACCCTGGCCGAGCACTGTCATAGAGATGACAGAGAATGACATGGTGACAAAATTCATCACCGTCCCCGTCCCCGTGGATAACCGCGGGAAACCATCTCGATGTCATTATTCAAGGAGAGAGAGAAGAATCAAGAGTATGAATGGGCTCAACCACAGACCCTTAAGCCTTGCCTTGAAGAATGTTGGTGTAGAAGGACTGAGATTGAGATAGACACGTAAGAATGACACAGGATTGTTTCCCGCGATTATCTGCGGGGACGGGAACGGTGATGAATTATGTCACCGTGTCATTCTCTAACAGGCAAAACAAACCGGGATGGAATATTTGTGAATTAAAGCACGTGGCCCCAATTTCCAGTCTGGTGTTGATGGAGATGAAAGCCCAAAGAAACAGGGCGAAATGGGGTGTCCAAAATAAATTGAAATATTAAAAGTTATAAAGTATTTATTTTATTTATGTATTTAATTTGGTTTCTATCCCATTCTCCCCAACGAGTTCAGAATGGGTTACAGGTTAACATACGTGTAATATATAGTTAACGGGTTACAATTTGCCATAGTACAGCACAAGTTTTTATACAAGTTTTTTTAATCTTAACTTGACATATACTAGGGATCTAATACCAATACACATAATATACAGTTTACAGGGTACAGTTTACAGGTTACATATATAACCTTTCTTTTTAAGGACACATTTGAAACTTGAAACCTGACTTTGGTTTTCATCTGACCTTCTTAGACCTTCCTTCAAATTTACCACAACCAAAGCTACTCCACTTCCTCTCGTTCTTACCTTAAATGTAATTTTTTTTCTTACAATATTGTAGTTCTTCCCTTCCACTGCTCATATATCAGTCACTCATTGTGTTAATAAGTCATTGTCTATGTAATGTTAGGTAAGTATTTATGTCCTTTGTAAAATAATTTACTTGTATTTTTAATGAATATACTGAACTCGATTTAGTATGTACAGCGCTTAGGTTTTTATATGCGTTTTTATCAAATCTTAAATAAACTGTAAGTGTTAATATATACCAAGTATATACTAAGTATGTACTAAGTAAGGATATATAAGTACTAGTATTGTATTACCTACCAAACAAATAAGTATATCTTTTATGATCCAGAACAATTGCAATTTTTCTTGGAAGGTAAGGCTGCCATTAGGGCTCCTGACCCCTCTATAATTATAACTACTTAGGCCCTAATGTAATTAACCAAGAACCCTGTATATTTGAGGCATATGCAATATGACCAAGTTTAGTTTTTCTTTAATTCAACTACCCTTGATTGTGTATGATTTCACTCTCCCCTAATGTGGACTATGATCATTGTACTGGAATTTATGTCTTGATAATAATTTCTTGAAAGTATTTTGTTGCATGTATCAAAGTTTTCTCTTTTTGATCTTTGATGTGAAAATGAATAAAATACAAAATTATAAGTACTAGTATATACTAAGGACATACTAAGTTTTTTATACAAGTTTTTTTTATTCTAACTTGACATATACTAGGAATCTAATACCACTACACATAGGGCTCCTTTTTCTAAGCTGCGCTAGCGTTTTTAGTGCACGTAGGAAATTACCGCATGTTACACCGTGCGCTACGCTTCTAGAACCGTTAAGGTCTAGCACGCGCGGCAATATAGCGTGTGCTATTCCGCTGCTTAAAGCCCTAGCACACCTTAGTAAAAGGAGCTCATAATATACAGGTTTGCCATAGTTAACAGTGCAAGATTTTCCAATACAAGGTTTTTATCCAAACGCAACACATACTAAGGATCAAGTATCAATATACATTTTTTTTGTAATCCACTGCCCGTAGGCAAGGGAGTTAGGTGAAGAGGTGTGTTTTTATTGCTTTCCTAAAGTTCAGGAGTCCTTCAAGACATCTGATCTATGGGGGCAGGTTACAGATGTTTTCATGAGAATATCCTCATCAAAGCATTTGAGCACTGTTAGTTCTGCAATTAATACAACTATGGAAAGCATGCAGCTCGCAAAGAAGAATAATCAACTCACCAATTTCTCTGGGAATCTCTACAATTGAATTTCGGGACAAATCCAACACAAGAAGATTACGAAACTTTCCAATGAACGTGGGAATCTTTGTTAAATTTATTCGATGCAGCTGCCATTCCTGGAGATGGTCCAGTTTTGCTACAGAAGATGGCAATGTCTGAAGTCAGAGAGGACAGAAGAGAGACCATCAGATATAAAACCAGGAAGGAGACCAGAACAACCCTCAGATATAAATCTGGTAAGGACAGCAGAGGAACCACCAGGGAAAGCCAGAATGATAAAGAAACATGCTTATTGCACTTCCCTTCCCTAACGTTTTTTCCTTTATGTCTTCTTTACTATTTTTAAAATTGTAGTTCTGCACCTACCCCTTCCTTCTGTATCAATTAATTTTGTCTTGTCAGTCATATTTATATAATTTGTTTCCCTTTGATTATTGTAACCCAATATTTTTATCTTTTGTTCATCGCTTAGAAATCGATATAAGCGATTAATCAAATACATAATAAACTTGGAAACTTGAACAAGTAGGTCCTAATTACGGTAAGAAATCCACTTAACTTGGTTGCTAGTCTGCTTCTCTTTAAGTGGATTTCCAGATAACTTAAGTCAGACTATTGAATCTGCATCTCTAAATTTAGCTCGATAAGCTGTCTGGGTAAATCTAGGAAAGCAATTTGTGCTGGCCTACTCATAACCTGGAAAACACAGGAGAGTCAAACCCACAAGATCAACACTCAAATAAGACGGAGTGGGTAAGTCCAAACAAAGACTGGTGAACTCTGAATATTTTGCAAAATTTTTTATTCTTTACTAGCTGACGCCCCGGCGTTGCACGGGTATTTAATTATAGCAAGTAAATGGATTCAAATAAAGATACTTTATAGTGGTGAATGAAATTATATTTTTACAGCTTTATAAAAAGTACAATATTCAAATTATAATGTGAAATATTTGACAAAATGAATACAATACAACAAACACAAAACTTGATTATAAACAACATTTTTAGTTTCACCTCCAGGAGCAAGAACATATAAATTCTTGGGTGAAGAGACCCCCAGAACATATCACCCCAGGTAGTGAGGGATCTGCATACCAAGTTTCGTTCAAATCGGTCAAGCCGTTTTTTATTTACTGTGAGAATGGCAGCTGTGTACATTTTTTCCATTGACATGAATGGGTGAAATCTGATTTTCTGTTTGTAGCTCCGCCCACGTGTGCAGGTGGGCCACGAGACCCCCAGAACATATCACCCCAGGTAGTGAGGGATCTGCATACCAAGTTTCGTTCAAATCGGTCAAGCCGTTTTTGCGTGATCGCGGCACATACACACATACATACCTCCGATTTTATATATATAGATTTCAACATAAATGGACTCAAAAGTTGAAATAAAGAATAAAGAATTTTGGGAAATATTTAGAGTTCACCAGTCTTTGTTTGGACTTATTTACTCCATCTTGTTTGACTACTCATAAACTGAGCATGTGTAGTGTTGAAGCCCAATGTGGAGGTAGCAGTTCCACAAGCAAAATATGAGGACCCCTGTTAGCCAGGGGCCCTAAACACAAATTGGGGACCCCTATGGCTATGCCCCCTACTTCCAGGGATAAGCAGGTCTGCCTTAATGATGGGTTATGGACTTTACCTCCAGGAATTTGTCCAAACCTGTTTTAAACACAGTT
Organism: Geotrypetes seraphini; assembly: GCF_902459505.1. NCBI lineage: Eukaryota > Metazoa > Chordata > Amphibia > Gymnophiona > Dermophiidae > Geotrypetes > Geotrypetes seraphini. The sequence goes on along the minus strand of NC_047095.1, from coordinate 14,844,983 downwards.
ATGCTAACTGCTTTTACATACCTTATCATCTGGCAATGAATTCCAGAGCCTAACTATGCATTGAGTGAAAAAATATCTTCTAAGAGTTTTAAATGTCTTACTTTAGTAGTTTCATGTTGTGTAGGGTTACTATATGGCTCTAGAAAAAGGAGGACGGATTGAGACATCCAGATTTTACTTCCATTACTTTCAGTGGAAGTACAACCCAGATGTTTCAATCCATCATCCTTTTTCTGGAGCCATATGGTAACCCTAAAGTTGTGTCCTCTAGTGTTGGTACCTTTTAGAAGAGTAAACAGTTGATTTTCATTTGCCTGTTCCACAGTTCTCAAGGTCATAGAAGAGTTTTATCAAGATTCAAATGAGAGATACTACTATTGATACATTTATCCTTAGAGTTTTATACATGGGGTGGAAGGGGACGTGCACAGATGGATCAGAAATTGGCTGGCAGACAGGAAACAGAGGGTAAGAATAAAGGGGCACTACTCTGACTGGAAAGGGGTCATGAATGGCATCACGCAGAGGTCAGTGCTGGGACCGCTGCTGTTCAATATATTCATTAATGACCTGGAATCAGGGACGAAGTGCGAAGTTATAAAATTCGTGGACGATACAAAACTCTCCAGTAGGGTTAAAACTGTGGAGGAATGTAAAGAACTACAATGGGACCTGAACAAACTGAGTGGGCAAATAAATGGCAGATGAGCTTCAATGTAGAGAAATGTAAAGTCTTGTACATAGGGAAAGGAAACCCGATGTATAACTACATGATGAGGGGGATGGTACTGGGAGAAGGCAAACTGGAAAAGGACTTGGGGGTTTTGGTGGATAAAACAATGAACCGGTGGCACAATGCGCAGCGACCTCAAAGAAGGCAAACAGAATGTTGGGCATTATCAAAAAAGGTATCAATACCAGAACGAAGGAAGTTATCCTGCCACTGTATTGGGCGATGGTGCACCCGCATCTGGAGTACTGCGTTCAATACTGGTCGCCGTACCTTAAGAAGGATATGGCGATACTCGAGAGTATCCAGAGAAGAGCAACAAGGATGATAAAAGGCATGGAAAACCTTTCATATGCTGAAAGGCTAGAGAGGCTGGGGCTCTTTTCCCTGGAAAAGCAGAGACTTAGAGGGGACATGATAGAAACTTATAAGATCATGAAGGGTATGGAGAAGATAGAAAGGGACAGATTCTTCAGACTAGCGGGGGCAACAAAAACAAGAGGGCATTCACAAAAATTGAAAGGAGACAGATTCAGAACAAATGCTAGGAAGTTCTTCTTCACTCAGAGGGTGGTGGACACCTGGAATGCGCTTCCAGAAGAGGTGGTAGGGCAGAGTACGATTATGGGTTTCAAAATGGGATTAGATAATTTCCTGAAGGAAAAGGGGATTGAAAGGTATAGATAGAGGGTTACTATACAGGATATTAAATGATTAGGGAATAAAAAGTTTTAGGCAAAAGATCACTTACAGGTCATGGACCTGGGTGCCAACGCGGGAGCGGATGCTGGGCATGATGGACCCCTGGTCTGACCCGGCAGAAACAATGCTTATGTTCTTATGAATGTCCAAAAGACACAAAAAGTAATCCCCCATACTAGCGTAACAATTAATGTTCTGTACTGTATTCTGCTTCTTATCAGATTTGTACAGAACATTTTGAACTGAATATTGCAATGGAATGACACTTCTAAAGAATGCTAGCTTCAAGATAGCCCAAATATCAGAACTGCATGACCAGCCACTGAGGATCCTGAATTCCTGTTTGTGTGTATAAGCGCACAGCCTCCCCCATACCACTAAAAAGGAAAGGGTAATGTTCTACCTCAGCCACTAAAACTAATGAGATGATTGGTTTCCATACAGGTGTTTGGTGACCAAAATCTGTCTAGTCATGCTATATAAATTATTAATCTTCTTGTTTCTGATAGGAGACTATAGGCTGGGCTTGTGATTCCCTCTCATTTCACCAAAGGGTGCTTAGCAATGTCCTTACATTTGTAATCACTTAAAATCATTATCATTGCTAAACAGTAACAGCTGACAAATATTACCTTCCATTCTTCTTTTTCTATCTTTAAAATAAGTCTTCCATCCTCCTTGATAACCTTCGTTTTGAGTTTGGCTAAGCTGATTCTGTCTTCCCATGCATGTGCTAGTCTGGAAGGTAGACAAATCATTTAATGCTGTTGTTTTCCAACCTGCAATCTGGCACCTGAGAAGCACTGGGGATGGCCTACCTTTTCCACCTGGCACTACTAGAATGTGCTGTAGCAAGAAGCTTTGCACTAGTCGGGTTAATGTTTACTTTATTAGCAAGATAAATAATATCCATCAAGAACACTCTCCTTAGAGATTGGGAGGGGTGGAAATAAATAGGGCTGAATATCCCTGGAGCTTACTTAATTATCTTGTATTTGGTACTTGGATGTAATTTTTAAAATACAACAAGACAAATATACTGTACACTATGAACTGAAAAAAATTATTTTTGCCGTATCTTCCACAGAACTTTGTCAAGTCCTTATGAAATTTAATGCGGTGTGTCCTGAATGAAGTTGATGTAAAATGTTGTAAATATTTCCCACCACACCACAAAACCACCTTGTGAAAATGAATTGTAAACTGAATAAAAACACATGAAAAAGTTTTATGGCATATCTTGCAGAAAAATGTAAGGTCCAAAAATAATGTTTCAATCAAGCAGATGTTCAAAGTGCGCTCCATTTATATCTCAGCCTTGGCCGCCACTGATCTATGGGCTTGTCAATGATGCTCTGCTTTAGTTCAGCCCAGAGATAAGGTGCTGTTCAAGGTCTTTGATGTCAGATATCACTGTCTGGTAGATGCGTTCCTGTATCATCCCTCAGATCCGGTAGTCAACGGGTGAATTCGTAGGCCAGATGTCTGGACCAATGAAGTCTGGAGTCTCCCGGTGTAGCAGTTCTACGGTGTCCCTTGTCCAATGTGCTGGCGCATTGTCCTGTTGGAAGACAAAGTAGTCTCCCGACATGCAACAGATCAATGGCAACAGCTGCTGCATCATGAAGATGTCCCTGTATTATGCAAAGTTGATCTTAACCCCAGGATCAATGAAGAAAAGATCCGAGTTTCAAGATTGCGACCAAGATCATGACTGATTAGCTAAAGGTCGGGCGGGTCCATAGTAGGCATATGACATTAACCTCACACTTCAGTGTTGTTGAAAGCACATAGGTGATCATTCTGTAAACATCTTTTCATCTGTAAACCAGATGAAGCTGACGCTGTGCTCTGAATACTTGGCCAAAAGCGGCTTGCACTGTTTCAGGCGTGTGTCTTTGTTGTGTAAAATTAACTCTTGGGCACAATGTTTTTAAGACACTTTAATTTCAGATCACTAACCATAGTTGTCTTGCTTATTCCTGCTTCTCTTGCTATTTGGCGAGTTGTTCTGTGTGTTTGTGGCATGTCCTCCTGGCTCAGTAAACGATTGTGTATAACATCAAGGTGCTTTTGTGCGAATCAAGCGTGGTCGTCTGCTGCCTGACTTACGATCCACAGCGCCCCTTACTCAGATATTACATAGCAGCACATCAAGGCCGTTTTTGTTCCAACCCTTCTGTGGGAACTCTTTCAACAATTGTCGACTGCTGTAACCTTTTAGCACTACCAAGCTCTCTATCAGAATTCAATCTTCTGCAGTGAACACCATTTTGATACAGAGACTGTTTACAAACTATCGTCTGCTTCTGCGCATATCCCATAGCAACAATTCATTTTCACAAGGTAGTGTTGTGGTGCGGTGGGAAATATTTACAACATTTTATATCAACTTCATTCAGGATACAACACATTAAATTTCATACGAATCAGCTGAGATCAGTGGAAGATACAACAAAAACACATATTTTGGTGTGGGGTTTTTTGTTTTTTTTTCCAGTTCAGTGTGGTATCCCTAAGCATTCTGCCAAGTACACAACTCAGGAAATTTATAATAAGCCCTAGTGGAAGACCACTCAACAAGAAGCCACAGAGAAGTGTGCTGTCATAAAATTCACAGAGAGAGCCTGCTGAGACATAAAGGGAATAATTCTGTTGGCTTGAGTTAAGCACCTATGCTGTGTGCACTAAGCACAAATTCTAGTTTGACAATTACTCGTATGCACATAACTTCATACATTGGCTCCTCCATACATTAGCTCTATGGCAGGTATAAATGCTCACAACTCAATGCAGTATTATGCACATAACTGCTTTGCACATCCCTGCCCGGCGCATGCCCCGCCCACATCCACAACCCTCTTGCAGTTATGTGCTATAGAACTAGGCACTAAGATTACAGAACAGCGCCTAAGTGCAGTCACATGTGTCACAGCAAATTAGGCCAATCAGTATCAAGTAACTCCTATAATTGCCAATTATTGGCTGTTACATGCATAACTGGTGCTATTCTATAACCAAGAGAACAAAGAACCACAAGGGAAGGAGGACCCCACTCCAGATTACAGGTATCCCAAACAAAAAAGTGGGATCAATGGGTTTTCAATAAGAAACCAAGTTTAATCAGTAAGATATAAATACGACTCAACAGGGACTCAACAGAAAACCCTCTGCCTCAGGAGCACTGTTCACTCTAAGCTGAGCAGGAGTCCTCCAATTGCATTGCAGCCAGTAAGGGGTGGTGCTTCAGTTATGATGTTTTCAATCTCTAGAGACAGAGGTGCCTGGAGTCTTGCAGAGCTTGTCTGTCCCTCAGTGCAGGACTGTAGGTGGAGAACTCCTGCTTAGCTTAGAGGGAACAATGCTCAGGAGTCAAAATATCTTAGTCTCTAGAGAATATGCCAAAACATATGTCGATTTGCCCCCCCAAAAAGGAATGTTATAACAACTGCTTTCAAACAGCATGGTGCATATCTATGCATGCAACGTAGGAAATCAGCAACTGCTTTGTCATAGCATATCTTTGTCTGTGCTGCACTAAGCATGAAAATGTGCAAATAAAATTATAGAATGAGGAGAAAAGTGTTGCTGTGTAGCCCAATTTTAAAAAAAATCTCTAAAGTTTATGACTGGACCTCAAGTAAGAGAGTTTAGATTAGAATAAACTCCCTAATGTGTTGCTCTGGTAGACACTTTTATCTAAATGTATAATGCTCACCATGAACTGTTTACATCAGTGGTTCCCAACCCTCTCCTGGAGGACCACCAGGTCAGTCGGATTTTCAGAATAGCCCTAATGAATATGCATGAGAGAGATCTGCATATAATGGAGGTGCCAGGCATGCAAATCTGCTCCATGCATATTCATTAGGGCTATCCTGAAAACCCAACTGGCCTGGTGGTCCTCCAGGACAGGGTTTGGAACCAGTGGTTTACATGCCTTTTAGACCAGTGGTTCTCAACCCTGTCCTGGAGGACCACCAGCCAATCGGGTTTTCAGGATAACCCTAATAAAGATGCATGAGACAGATTTGCATATAATGGAGATAACAGGCATGCAAATCCGCTCCATGCATATTCATTAGGGCTATCTCGAAAATCCGACTGGCTGGTGGTCCTCCAGGACAGTGTTGGGAACCACTGCTTTAGACAAAATAAGAATATCTAATTGTGTAATTTCTAGAAGAAGTTGAAGAATTAGTACAAGGACTGAAGGATATATATAAAGATAGTGCTCTGTTAAATTCCTTGCTATGTTAAGTGCCAATGCCTAGTTCACTGGTTCCCAACCTTGTCCTGGAGGACCACCAGGCCAATCGGATTTTCAGGCTAGCCCTAATGAATATGCATGAGAGAGATTTGCATATAATGGAAGTGAGAGGCATGCAAATCTGCTCCATGCATATTTATTAGGGTTATCCTGAAAACCTGATTGGCCTGGTGGTCCTCCAGGACAGGGTTGGGAACCACTGGCCTAGTTGAACTTTTCATATACCTCTAGTTCAGGGGTGGGCAACTCCGGTCCTCGAGGGCCAGAATCCAGTCGGGTTTTCAGGATTTCCCCAATGAATATGCATTGAAAGCAGTGCATGCAAATAGATCTCATGCATATTCATTGGGGAAATCCTGAAAAACCGACTGGATTCTGGCCCTCGAGGACCGGAGTTGCCCACCTCTGCTCTAGTTAAATGTTAATGGATAGGGTTTTCTATATTGCCTTTTTGTAGTTACACAACCACATTCAAAGTGGTTTACATACAGGTACTCAAGCATTTTCCCTGTCTGTCCCAGTGGGCTCACAATCCATCCAAGCGACTTGCCCAGGGTGACAAGGAGCAGCATGGGGTTTGAACCAACAATGGCAGGGTGCTGAGGCTGTAGCTCTGACCACTGCACCACACTGTTGTTCCTGAACTTACTTTGAAAGAGAAGCCTTCTGTCGGTGTTCTCGTTCTGTGCTCAGCTCTTCTTTTTGCTTCTGTATTCTTTTCTCCCAAAGTGCCTTGACGCTAGTAAAGGAACCAATGCAAACTGTAGTCGTAGCCATGCTGCTTCCTCACTGCTTGCAGAGGGACTCCTGCTTTCAGCAGAGTCATGTCTTCATCTTCTTCTTTCTGGACCTGATGGCATTGAAGGAGAGGTATCAAGTCTACTTATGTTTGCTAGCTAGTGGAGACACTAGCAGAGATATTTGCAGTGTGACATCTTGGCCCAAAATCCCAGTCTCAGTCTAGCACTGAGTCCTGTCATACTGTTATGAGCCACCCTCCTATCCCACCTTGGGTGAATTTTTTTTCAAAAAAGCAGTTAAATCATAACTAACTAAAAAGAGCATGAATATGACAGTAGCCCAGCTTCGAAGAATGAAATTGTCTATATATTTATATGCGCTTGGCTTGAGAAGTACAGATTAAAGAATATCACATTATACACTCTTAGTTTATGAGATAACAAAGGAGGTGGTGATGGACCTGGCATTTTACAAATGGGGAGAATGTATCCAGTGTCACCATGGAAGGACCCCTGATATGTACCGAATGTGTAGATCATTATTAAAACACAGACAGTGGTCGTTCATAGGAAGATGAGGGATGGAGGAGACTTTAAAATGAGAGGGGGGAGGGGGGTACCTCAAGCAAGACAATACAGTCAAAAGATGAGGGATCTCACAGAATGCAAAAGCAAAATCTTCAAAAAGTGAGATAAAAAAATAAAAGCCACCATATATACCAATATAATAATAATAATAATAATTTATAATAATTTATTTTTATATACTGCCTAACCAGCAGTTCATAACGGTTTATACAATAGGTACTCAGCATACAATATAATAATAACATCATACATAATAAAATGTTCATCGATGTTTTCTTTTATCAGTGCTTCCGCCATTTTCCCCGGAACCGAGGACAGACTCACCGGTCTGTAGTTTCCCGGGTCACCCCTTGAGCCCTTTTTATGCCCATCTTTAAAAAGGGATCAAGGGGTGACCCGGGAAACTACAGACCGGTGAGTCTGACCTCGGTTCCGGGGAAAATGGCGGAAGCACTGATAAAAGAAAACATCGATGAACATTTTGAAAGAAACGAACTTCTGATAACCAGCCAACATGGCTTCTGCAGGGGGAGATCGTGCCTGACTAACTTATTGCACTTCTTCGAAGGAATTAACAAACAGATGGACAGAGGAGACCCCATAGACATCATATACCTAGATTTCCAGAAAGCCTTTGACAAGGTGCCTCATGAACGTCTACTCCGGAAACTGAGGAACCATGGGGTGGACGGAGACTTGCATAGATGGATCAGAAACTGGTTAGAAGGTAGGAAACAGAGGGTAGGGGTGAAGGGCCACTACTCAGACTGGAGAAAGGTCACGAGTGGTGTTCCGCAGGGCTCGGTGCTCGGGCCGCTGCTTTTTAACATATTCATAAATGATCTAGAAACAGGGACGAAGTGTGAGATAATAAAATTTGCAGACGACACCAAACTATTTAGTGGAGCTCGGACAAAGGAGGACTGTGAAGAATTGCAAAGAGACTTGGACATACTAGGGGAATGGGCAGAGAGATGGCAGATGAAATTCAATGTTGAGAAGTGTAAAGTATTGCATGTGGGAAGCAAAAACCCGAGGTATAATTATACGATGGGAGGGATGTTATTGACTGAGAGTACCCAAGAAAGGGACTTGGGGGTGATGGTGGACATGACAATGAAGCCGACGGCACAGTGCGCAGCTGCCGCTAAGAGAGCGAATAGAATGCTAGGTATAATCAAGAAGGGTATTACAACCAGAACGAAAGAAGTTATCCTGCCGCTGTATCGGGCAATGGTGCGTCCACATCTTGAGTACTTTGTCCAGTATTAGTCACCGTACCTTAAGAAGGATATGGCGTTATTCGAGAGAGTTCAGAGGAGAGCGACACGACTGATTAAGGGGATGGAAAGCCTTTCATATGCTGAGAGATTGGAAAAACTAGGACTCTTCTCCCTGGAAAAGAGGAGATTAAGAGGGGATATGATAGAGACTTACAAGATCATGAGGGGCATAGAGAGAGTAGAGAGGGACAGATTCTTCAAACTTTCAGAAAATAAAAAAAAAGAGGGCATTCGGAAAAGTTGAAAGGGGACAAATTCAGAACAAATGCTAGGAAGTTCTTCTTTACACAACGTGTGGTGGATACCTGGAATGCAATTCCAGAGGACGTTATAGGGCAGAGTACGGTACTGGGGTTTAAGAAAGGATTGGACAAATTCCTGCTGGAAAAGGGGATAGAGGGGTATAGATAGAAATTTACTGCACAGGTCCTGGACCTGTTGGGCCGCCGCGTGAGCGAACTGCTGGGCGCGATGGACCTCAGGTCTGACCCAGCGGAGGCATTTCTTATGTTCTTATGTAAATCCTAAGTAACTATTACAAGCATTAAAACTAATGAATAAAAAAACACAATATAAACTAAAATAAGTATGTCTTAACCTAGTCAGGAATGGAGGTACGGGGATCTTACAAAAGAATTGGGACATCATGAAAACGCACACATTGTTTAATGGGCATACTTTGAGGGTTGCTTTTTCCAGACACAAAAATTTGAAAGAGCTGGGACCAGCATTGTTGCCTGAATTGACTGTCCCCTCTGATGAAGTGGTCAGCAATGGGCATCACAAATGCGGTGCATGCAAATCATGTGACACAGTGACAGTATGCTGGAGGTATCTTATTTTGTGAACCCAGCTGATGGTAAAGACATATTATTGTAAATCAGTAACCACTTGCAAATATTCTTTCATGGTTTACATACTTAAGTGCAGTTGCAACAGATTGTATGTGGGGAAAAACTTTGCGTTGTGTGAATGTGTGTAAAGGAAGAAAGTAAGGGCACCTTTGATCACACATTGCACAACTATGAGGCATTCATTTGATAGTTTTGTATGATTTGCCCTTTAATATATTCCCTCAAATAAACATGGGGGCAACAGAGACTGATATATCTCTTGCAACAGGAGCAAAAGTGGCTTTTTGTTTAGAACACCTGTGAACCAATGGGACTGAATACCAATATTGAATGGTCAGCATTCTTGTGAATTGAAAGTCTTGCTCTGCCCCTGAGTGGGCGTGGTTTTCTGATTTTCCACTTCTTTAAAGTGGGGTTTGCCATCTTGTTTATAAGAAAGTAGCAACAGTGAAATTGCACTTCTACCTATTAATAAACTATATTATATACCAGCTAAGCAGAGAGATTTATTAAACCCTGGCCTGAGAATGATTTGGAGTTATCTGCTGATGGTTTGGACTTACCGTAATTAGTTCTAGAACATTCCAATTTTGGAGAAATTATGCAGGCAACTTTATTGGTGTTCTTTGTCTTCCCACAACATAAAGATCATGTATTACATATATTTTTCAATCATAGATCTGCGCTATGTATGGGTAATATATGGATATTTTCTGATTCAAGAGCAAAGACATAAATTTATTACTATGTATCAAGAGGTTATGTCTACGTGAGGGCATTACCAGTTGCAATTTCCTTGTAAATGCTTGGTCACTATTTCTGATGCTAAACATGTTATTATCACATATATAGTGCTGAACGGCTTACACAGAGCTGTACATTTTGACATGTAATAGATGGTCCCTGCTCTGAAGAGCTTGCACCCACTCTGACTCCCAAAACAAGGCTCCTTTCTGATAAAAATAAAACATCTTTTTAGCATGTGGTTTGTGCTTGCAGATCAGGAAATTACTGCAGGATGCCTGAGTGTGTCCCCATGGGTGTCGGAATGCCCCCCCCCCAAAAAAAAAAAAAAAAATTTGGCAGTCAGTCAGAAGAGATGACTCTCCTGCCTTCCCCACCCACCTCCTCCCCGATCGCTTTAATTTTAAATCTTCGGGCAGCGGCAACAAGTGAGCCTGTTGCCATCAGCGTACCCCCCCCAAAAATCTTCATTCTGCAGCTTCTAGTTGCTGCAGAATGAAGACTTCCAGGGCAGGCCAACGGCAGCAGGCTCACTCGTTGCCACTGCCTGAAGATTTAAAATGAGAGCGGCCAAGGAGGAGGTAGGTGGGGGAAGCAGGAGCCGAAGAGAGAGGTCTAGGGTGGAACTTTTGGGCCCACTCCAAATAAAAAGTGTTCCACTGCCTATGTGTGTCCCATAGTAAGACATTTAAAACTATGGTGAATGCAGGCTAGCGCTTACCACAGCTTAGTGAAAGGACCCCTTTTTCTTATTTAATTCCAGATCTTCATCTGCCCTCAGCACGCCGTTGTTGCAGCTTGAATTCAACGGAGCTGGTCCTATGCTGGTTCAGGAGGGGGCGAAGCAGTGCTCCCACACTCCTCTCCGCTAGTGGCTGGACATGAACACAAGGAGCCGAAAGCCAGAACTCTCCCATCCACCACGAAAAGAAACAGGACCCAATTCTTCAACTTTTAACCGCCACCATAGAACCATTCAGGCATCAGGCAATGGCTCCCTCAGCTGCCAGATCGGAGCAACTGTCAAACTGGAAATTGGTAGGTGAGCTCAAAAGAAGCAAACACCAACGAGACTGGAAATCCCAAATGAAAACAGCAGAGACAGAACAAAAATTCAACAAAAAAAAAATTTAAAAGAAAAATCAACAAAGGCAAAATAAAACAAAAACAAAAGCAGGGGACAAGGGAGACAGCACAGAAGATGACCTAACTGGCCACCATCTTGTTGGAATATTCATTTCTATCTCTATCTCTACCTCTGTCTTTATATTTTTATCTTTACTTTTCATAAATTGTTTCTTCAGGTACTTTAGTTAGATTGTGAGCCTTTGGGATAGTTTGGGAATTTCCAAGTACCTATCTTATTTATTTTTATTTATTGTATCTTTTAATGCATAATTTTTGTAAAATGCTTAGAAACCTCACGGTTATTAGCGTTATATAAGAATTAAATTAAAATTAAATTAAATCTTGGGTTTTCTTCTTGCTTTACTCCCCTTTTGTGGTCAGAACGGTGCATGTCATTATAATTTAACAATGCTTGGGTAATTATTTTCTTGTAATTTTTCTTTTTCTATAGTACATTTCTTTATCAAGTTGCATATCGATTTTGAATGTGATAAAAAAATTTTTAAAAACCCATAAAATCATGTTTGGCAGGTTATGGCCAGTGGTATGATGACAAACCTCTTTGCAGGTACACATCATATAGATGCTGTGTGTCTGAGGCCCTCAGAGTTCAGACCTTGCTCTAAACTTACGGCGTTTTTCTAGGCACGGTTCCAGCAAGCCTTGGCCTTTAACACCCTTCCTGACATGCTGTTTTCACCTAGCACAAACAGAACTTCAAATGTTATGTTATGTTATGTTAATCAGGTTTTCTATTTGGCCTTTACCTATGCAGTTACATTACATTAGATTAGAGATTTCTATTCCGCCATTACCTTGCGGTTCAAGGCTGATTACAAAAGAGTAATAGATGGTTATTTTTAGAGAGGGTAAAAAGAAGGTCAGGTTGATTTGGGGGGCTAGGAAGAAGATGGGGGGGGGAAGGAAGGTACTTGTGGTGTTAAGACTTTGTCAGGGATTTCTTGAAGAGTAGTCTTTATTTCTTTTCTAAACGTCTTGTAGTCTGTTGTTATCAGTAGATTGGAGATTTGGTTGTCTAGTTTTGCTGCTTGGGTGGGTATGAGATCGTCATAGAGTTTTTTCTGCTTAACTTCTTTGATTGGAGGACGTGTGAATGGGGTGTGAGCTTTCCTTTGCCTGGTTGAGGTAGTTTGGATGAGGTTCAAGGCTGGATTACATTACAAGAGGTTGGGTTAGTTACCCAGGAAGTTACAACGGACAGTTTGAGGGTTGTTAATACAGGTAAATCAGTACAGTTACTAATACAGTTAGGTCATAGTTACAAATACATTCAGGAGACTCTCAGTTAATTGGCACCCATGGGGATTGGTAGATGCTGGATAAATGTAGTTTCTGGTTGCTTTAGAGTTACTATTTAAAATAGGCCTAATACTGTATCCCATATTTATGCCGTACCAAGCGGTGGCGTCTCGAGAGCGGTACCGGGTAGGTCACTTCCTCCTAGCTCAGAGAGACTCTTCCTGAAGCTGGATGACTGGATATTTCAGTTGTGGAGTGCTGTGCAGAATAAGAAATGTGATAACTACCTGTTTGCTCGTGAACTTTAAAAAGGGATCTGTATCTGTACTTCATGTTGCACTATTACTGTTTAGATATGCATATGGAATCACGTTCGGCTGAATGTATGTGGAATGTGAATATGATTAAACAACAAGAGAAAAAGACTCCGGAGGCAGGCCGTTCTGGCCGAAACATGTACATGTCGAGTCGTTGAAGTGTTTTATTGAAGAAATAAAGGACGTTTGTGAAATACATTTGAGTTCACCAGTCTCCTTTGGACCATTCCACTCCTTTGCAGTTTGCATTTTGTGATTGTGGATTTGACTCTCCTGTGTTAGACCTTCCATACTTTTGGGGATACCATAAACTGTTCCAGACAAATTACTGGACATATGAGAGGCAAAGCGTGGGCATACTCAGGTGTGGCGTGCCAAGTTTACACTTAAATTTCCGCCAGAAATTGATTTTATTTTCATTTTTATATAAAGTATTAGAATTTTTTTTTTGCTGGTTACTTGAGAGTAGAGAATGACACGGTGACGGTTTACCCGCGGCCACCGCATTTAAGCCGCGGGTCACCGCCGAAAACGGGGAAGAAAACTAGCAGTCGCTGCGGTGACGGGGACAAGGCCATTCACCGACCGCGGAAACAGTGAACAGGTTTGTCCCCGCGGGCCAATGTACCCCCTTCTAGGAACCGCTATTTACCGCCCGACGCCCGATTCACCCCCCCAGCAGGACCGCTCGCACCCCCACCCCGAACGACCGCTCGCACGCGCTCCCACCCGCACCCGCGATCGGAGCAAGAGGGAGCCCAAGCCCTCTTGCCCGGCCGACTCCCCGACGTCCGATACATCCCCCCCCCGGCAGGACCACTCGCACCCCCACCCCGAAGGACCGCCGACTTCCCGACAATATCGGGCCAGAAGGGAGCCCAAACCCTCCTGGCCACGGCGACCCCCTAACCCCACCCCGCACTACATTACGGGCAGGAGGGATCCCAGGCCCTCCTGCCCTCGACGCAAACCCCCCTCCCTCCCAACGACCGCCCCCCCCAAGAACCTCCGACCGCCCCCCCCAGCCGACCCGCGATCCCCCTGACGACCCCCACGACCCCCCCACCCCCCTTCCCCGTACCTTTGGTAGTTGGCCGGACAGACGGGAGCCAAACCCGCCTGTCCGGCAGGCAGCCAACGAAGGAATGAGGCCGGATTGGCCCATCCATCCTAAAGCTCCGCCTACTGGTGGGGCCTAAGGCGCGTGGGCCAATCAGAATAGGCCCTGGAGCCTTAGGTCCCACCTGGGGGCGCGGCCTGAGGCACATGGGCCCAACCCGACCATGTGCCTCAGGCCGCGCCCCCAGGTGGGACCTAAGGCTCCAGGGCCTATTCTGATTGGCCCACGCGCCTTAGGCCCCACCAGTAGGCGGAGCTTTAGGATGGATGGGCCAATCCGGCCTCATTCCTTCGTTGGCTGCCTGCCGGACAGGCGGTTTTCGCTCCCGTCTGTCCGGCCAACTACCAAAGGTACGGGGAAGGGGGGTGGGGGGTCGTGGGGGTCGCCAGGGGGGTCGCGGGTCGGCTGGGGGGGGCGGTCGTTGGGGGGAGGGGGGTTTGCGTCGAGGGCAGGAGGGCCTGGGATCCCTCCTGCCCGTAATGTAGTGCGGGGTGGGGTTAGGGGGTCGCCGTGGCCAGGAGGATTTGGGCTCCCTCCTGGCCCGATATTGTTGGGGAGTCGGCGGTCCTTCGGGGGGAGGGATGTATCGGACATCGGGGGGGGGGCATCAGGCTTTCAGGATGGGGACAGACCTTCAAGGGGGGACAGTGCAGGGAAGTCAGGGAATTTATATTAATTAATTTTTTCTCTGCGTGTTTTGTTTTTGTATAGTTATTAACTAATATTTAACTAAGTTTTAAAGTTTTAAAGAATGTTTCCTTTATACGTAAATAAAGAAAAGTGAATGGGATTGCAGTGGCGGTGACGGGTGAATGGGGTGGCAGTGGCGGTGACGGGGCGGTGAAGAGGATGGTGAGACGGGGACGGGGCGGTGACGGGGATGGTGAGACAGGGACGGGGCGGTGACGGGGATGGTGAGACGGGGACGGGGCGGTGACGGGGACCAATTTTTTCACCGTGTCATTCTCTACTTGAGAGTTCTGTTGCTTGAGTTCCGGATAACAGTGAGTCTACTCTAGTTACAAGTTAAAGTAGGTTGTTTTTGTCTCACCATGCAGGGGAGATGGGTTCAACTAGCAGGAACTACTGCTTTTTTTTCTCCAGAAGCTGCATATCTTGCTGGATCTGAGATCTGGAGAGCAATTTTCACTAATCCACACAGCTAAAAGGTATGTAGGTATTTCCCACTCATATACATTGGATCTAATTTTAGCTGCTATTTTTAAGAGTCCACTACACACTGGAGAATATGTGTGCATATTTGAAAATCAAATGGGCATATGCTTTGCCGCTCCACCCCTTCCTACTCATGTTTCCCATTCCTAAATGTGACAACATAGGGCTAAGCCCACTGATCAAGTTCAGACCACTTAGCGACCCAATTTCCCTCCGACCCAATTCACTAATCTCTGTCCCAATCATCCTCCGATCAGCGCCCGCGCATGCAAATGAGGGGGAACGGCATTCAAATATAGGCAGGCAGCAATTCACAAAAAAAATACGAGGGGCACCAATTGGGATGACTGATTCAAAAATAAGCAACTGGTGAGGACCAATCGCTCAGGTCCTTTCCGACTGCCCTGCCTTCTGCCGCCCTGCTCTCTGCCCCGATCTGCTCTCTGCCTCCCTGACTAGAAGTCTATGAGAACAGTTTTCAAAGGAATCCAGCTAGCTAGTTAATTAAGGAAATACTTGGCTAGATCGAAGACTGTGAAAACTGACCATCACTAAGCAGCTAAACATACTTTGATAAATTTCCAATCCTTTGATGCCTTCCTGGTTTCACTATGGGCTAGATTCACTAACCTTCCGATCCGTGTCCAAATCCATGGGCGATTGGAGGTAGGCCGACCGATTTACCAACCATCTTCATGCAAATGGGAGTGAGCGCGGGCACGCCCCCCATCCGACAACATGGATCACTGGGTAGCAATCCCGATGCATGTGCAGACCATCTGTAAATGGTCTGTGCATGCTTAAAGAGCAGCGACCTTTTTTCTTTTTCTTTTTTTTACTTTTTATAGTGAGCCCAAGGTTAACCCGCTTTAAACCCGTGGGTTAAAACCACGGGCTTGCATTGCGGGGGAAGGCTGCCGCACAGCGCTGTCCTGCTTCTGCCCCAGCCTTCCCCCGCAATGCAAGCCCGTGGTTTTAACCCACGGGTTTAAAGCGGGTTAACCTTGGGCTCACTATAAAAAGTAAAAAAAAGAAAAAGAAAAAAGGTCGCTGCTCTTTAAGCATGCACAGACCATTTACAGATGGTCTGCACATGCATCGGGATTGCTACCCAGTGATCCATGTTGTCGGATGGGGGGCGTGCCCGCGCTCACTCCCATTTGCATGAAGATGGTTAGTGAATCGGTCGGCCTACCTCCAATCGCCCATGGATTTGGACACGGATCGGAAGGTTAGTGAATCTAGCCCATAGTGAAACCAGGAAGGCATCAAAGGATTGGAAATTTATCAAAGTATGTTTAGCTGCTTAGTGATAGTCAGTTTTCACAGTCTTCGATCTAGCCAAGTATTTCCTTAATTAACTAGCTAGCTGGATTCCTTTGAAAACTGTTCTCATAGACTTCTAGTTAAATGTAATGCTACACAACTCCAGAGCAGAATTAATGTAACAGAACAGGATGCGCAGAGCTCTTTGCAACCTTTTCCCAGGGAAATCTTAGCCTCCACTCCAAGAGTGCTAGTGCCAGTGGGGAAGTCAGTCGACTGAACCTAGATACTGTGAAGAAGTTCACATATCCCGGGAAAGGGTAAACAGGGCCCTTAACCCAGTTGCAATGTTCCCTTCTGTTGCTGTTTCACACAGTGAAAGCATTCATCCTGCACATTTTAGACAGCTGATGCAGAGTTATTTTGCTCTAAATCTGGTATGAGGAGAATTTTAATAACCAAGCACTCTTGTCATTGTCCGTTTGCATGAGGTTACAAATTCAGTTCTAATTTTCTGTGTCCCATCTGCAGATCATTTATTGGTGGGTTACTGTGTATATAAATCTCTTACCCTAAAGGGATGGGATTCAGTAAACCACATTTCTGTGGTTACAGTCAAAGCACTTTGCATATTATATACAGGCACTTATTTTGTACCTGGGTTAATGGAGGGTTACGTGACTTGCCTGAGTCACAAGGAGCTGCAGTGGGAATCAAAACATGCAGTTACTCACCCAGCTTAGTGCCTCGCATCTGCAGATGAACCTGCTGAGTGTTAAATAATGAAAACCACAAAGACCCTCACTAAAGGCACATCAAAATGAAATGCGACGCCAGTGCAGTTCTAATTTTAACCAAGAACCACGCTAGGAATAGCATAAAGTGTCACATGGTCTGATCAAAGCTTTTCCACTGTATGGAGCTGGTGTTCACCTTGGATCTAGCTCCCGAGATCAGCAAGGAAATAGCAACAGTGTAACACAGAAAATAACACATTTGCCGTGATTTAATAATGAATCACTAAGCCACTTAGGGGGAAATTCTAAAATCGGCGCCTAAGTTAATTGAAGAAATGGCTGTTAGAAATGGCAAGGCTGAAGTGCTTACCAGCGCCTAAGTAAAAGGCACTGGAATCATGCCTACATAGGTGCTTTAGGCTGCTGAATGCCAAAGTAAGTATGGCCAAAGCTGGAAGTGGTGTTAGGTGGCCTAAAATGCCTATGTAGGTACAATTCACACAAGCATAGGCACAGAAATTCCTGGCCTACATTTCCAGCATCTATCTTTCCCTATAGGCGCAATTCTGAAACAAGCGCTGATGCATGATTGACATGCAGTCGGTAGCCACTTTTTTTTTTTTTTTAACTTTAACCCTTTCAGGACCAAGGGACATATTTGTCCCATAACTTTAAAATCCTATAAATTTTGATTGGGATAGTCTACAGTTCTAAATTTGATATGTACGGATTCCATATGATACTGCCTTTATGTAAACAAACTGGTTCCGACATTCATTCATTAGCGTCGTTGCCAGATTGACGAGAAGATTCACTTGCCACACTGTCCATAAGCCAGAAGTGTGATTTTTTAAAATAAAAATAATGATATTTCACAAAAAAAATCAATTTTTTGGCATCTGCAAGCCCTTTTTACCATAAAAATGTCGTCAAAACCACAAAAATTGGCCTACGATCCTTATGGTCCTGAAAGGGTTAATATTTATTGAATTTTTTCAATATAATCAAACATAAAACTTGTACAGAAAGGAAATTCAGCATGAAATTAATACAATTGAAAACATATATAAAAGAATATCAAATATAAGCATAAATTTCTACTCAAGTCCTCAATTAGATCCAAGAGGGGTAATAGGCGAATCAAGGTAATTATATTTAAACCAAGCAATAACTAGTTGAATGAGATTAAAGCACCCTTTCTTAAACTAAGCACTTTCTTTCTCCAGAGATGCAGTTGAGAGAAAGGTTGTCAGCTGAGATGGCTCAAAGAAAACGTATTTATGAGAATGATAATTAATTACACATTTACATGGATGTCGCAAGTAAAAGGTCGCCCCCAGAGATATAACACCAGGTTTCCTTAATAAAAATTCTCGTCTCCTTCTCTGCGTATCCTTAGCCAAATCCGGAAACATCTGAATTTTACAACCTAAAAATTATTTTTGTTTATTTTTAAAGAAAAGTCTCAGCAACCAGTTTTTATCTGGTGCGAGAGCTACTGTCAAAAGTAAGGTAGCTGGGGTCACTAATTCTCTATCAGACATTTCCAAAATATTAGATATATTCATTAAATCAGGTCCCTTTTTCTGTTGTTGTTGTTGTTGAGTCTTATTTAGAAGATAATAGACCTGCGTAAATGGTGGTAATGACTCTTCAGGAAGTTCCAATACTTCCGTCTTATAGCGTTTCAACATTTCCCTTGGGGCTATCATAGAAACCCTAGGGAAATTTATCAGTCTGAGGTTATTATTACGAGATAAATTTTCCATTGCCTCCATCTTCCTTCTTAGGTTAGTATTGTCTTTAATTAATGTCTCAGTAATTTGTTGGGAGACTTTTAATTCTTGGTGGACATTCTGTATTGAAGTATTTGAGTCCTCAAGTCCAGTCTTTAAATTTTTAATCTCAATTTCATGATTATTAAGTTTCTTTTCTAATTGTTGTAGTTGTGGATTTATAGATCTTGCCAAATTGGCCACAAGATCCCACAGAGAATCTAATGTAACCTCTCGGGGCTTCTCAATTTGAAAAAGTTGTAATTGTGATTTTGATTTTAATTTGGTTAGCTCACCTACTGGCAGCGTGTCTCCTATGGCAGTCTGTCGGATTCTCTCATCCCCCAGCGCTTCCTCCTCAGTCTCCTCACTCAGACTCCTCTGCACCGGCAGGGAGTCCTGCAACACAGTTCCCCCGTTGTTCTCCTTAGCCTCCGGGAGGAGGTGAACTCCGACCTCAGGAAGTACCTCCTCTCGCGGGGAATTGGTTGACTGAGGGCGTGGGGGAGGTGCTCTCACTTCGGGGCTCAGCGATGTCTCCGGCCCCATGGAGAGCGACATAGATGCGCCTCCACCATGTGTCTCCTGCGGGGAACTCCCCAAAGCTGTCGGCGTGCCCTGCATTCTCATCAGCTCCTCGATATTTCCGAAGACGGCCGTTCTGGAGCGCTGCGAGGCTCCAGCAGCGCTGCGTCCCCTCCTCTTCGGCATTACAAACCAGGTACAAAATTTTAAAGCAAACAGAGATATTTTAAGGAGCTTCAGGGAGAGTGAAGCTCAAACAACTCCTCGTGCGGCCATCTTGGATCGCTCCCTGGTAGCCACTTTTAAGGCAGCCGCTGATATGGATGGGGTTCTCTATTGTATCTTGTGGGAGGCTTGCTTGCCTTATGACTCTGAAGTCTTCCCTGCAATCTTCCCTGCTTCCTGATGGCTAAACTCTAAGCTTAAATTACTTTTTTCTTTACCCAAAGATAAAGGAAATATTGAAAGGAAGACATTTGGATGACATTCATAATAATAATAATAATAACTTTATTTTTCTATACCGCCATAGTCAAGCGACTTCTAGGCGGTTCACATTGAAAGAAGACTGGACAGTCAGCGAATAACAAGAAGCCTAAAATAGAAAAGTTACATACTAATTTAAGTTCCATGGGTAAAGAATACATGAAAATTGGAGCTTCCTGTGAGATTATAATAGCGTTTACAGAGGGGAATATCATAGAGAGAGGGTGGTCTGTTTTAGTCAATGAATTTGTCAAATAGGGCGATTTTAATTGATTTTCGGAATGCATTGTAAGTTTGGGTTCATTTATGCAGTTTCTCAGCCAGACTTGCTCTCTATTCAGGATATCAAGGGTAATACGACAGCTCTGATGGGCATTCCAGAAAAAGAGCTCCAAAATTGCTTTGAGGGGTGGCCTAGGCACTGACGTTGGTGCAGAGTTTCCCTAGGGGAGTACTTCAAAGGTGACCATAGTGATATTCAGCAATGAGGTATGTGGCACTTTTTCTAAGATGAGTTCACAAAATTAATAGGCAAACCTTGTATGTAGCTTCATTTCCTATGAAATTTTAATGGTACTTTACCCATCCAAGGTGAGAAGGTGTTTAATACAGAACTTGAATTATTTTCTGACATCGCGGGTAGATTGGGTTTTGGGATTTACTGCCAGAGTAACTGGTATGCTGCTCCATAGCTAGAAATGAAAAGAATGGAATTGTCCAAAGATGAATGATGTGCATAAAAATAGTGTCCACAAACTTATCTGTGAATATGCAAATCTTTATTCTTCAAATATCGGCATAGTCCAATCAATGATTCAATGACTCGACATGTACATGTTTCGACCAATAGGCCTGCCTCAGGAGTCTTAAGAATCACAGAAAAATTAAATGCTGCGTGAAACGTGGATGCTATTAATATTCCAATAAGATCTGGAAAAATCTGATATAAAGCCTCCTCAGATCTAAAAAAACAACAAATACAAAGAATACAAAGAATACAAATACAAAAAAATACAAAAACAAATACAAATACAAAACAAATACAAAAATACAAATAGCGCACACACGCCAAGAGTTGTTTTTTAGATCTGAGGAGGCTTTATATCAGATTTTTCCAGATCTTATTGGAATATTAATACCATCCACGTTTCACACAGCATTTAATTTTTCTGTGATTCTTAAGACTCCTGAGGCAGGCCTGTTGGCCGAAACATGTACATGTCGAGTCATTGAATCATTAATTGGACTATGCTGATATTTGAAGAATAAAGATTTGCATATTCACAGATAAGTTTGTGGACACTATTTTAATGCACATCATTCATCTTTGGACAATTCCATTCTTTTCATTTTTGGCATTTTTGCTTGTGGTTTTGTTGTTCCCCTAATTTTTGTGCTCCATAGCTAGAACACTTGATTAATTAAGGGATTACAAAGAATATTACCTGTCTTAAAAAAAGACACACACACAAAAAAAGACATGCTGTAAAGCAGGGGAGGAGGGGAGGCAGTGAGGATGACAATTTTGCCATTGCAGACTATCATTGAAGGCCATTAAGAACCCAGGCTGAGGTGACAATAAAACATGAGCTTGTTGGGAGGGGAGGAGAGGTTTGGTTGAGAACTAGGGGGAGTGGGAGATAGGAAAATAGACAAGCAGGGTAATGCAACCTCTGCTGTCTATGGAAAACACCTGTTATAAGTAAGCAACTTTGCTTTCCCCCTTCTCTTTAGTATTATAAGTTGTGATTGCTTGTACAGTAGTACCTTGGATTACGAGTATAATCCGTTCCAGGAGCATGCTCGTAATCCAAAATGCTCGTTTATCAAAGCGAGTTTCCCCATAGGAAATAATGGAAACTCGCTTTGATGCGTTTCCCCCCCCTGAGAACCGGCATTGCTCCCCTCGAAAGCCCCCCCCTGCGATCAGGCACCCCCCCCTGCCTCGAACCGGCACCCCCCCGCCACGATGCGACCCCCCCCGCCACGATTGGGCACCCCCCCGCCACGATCCGACCCCCCTGACACGATTGGGCACCCCCCCCGACACGATCGGACATCCCCCCCGACACAATTGGGCACCCCCCCGCCGCTTCTTACCCTCATCTGGGAACTCTAAAAGATCGGACTCCTCGTCTGCTGGGCCTTGAGCATCTGAGCATGCTCAAGGCCTGCGAGTTCACGTTCAGAACGTGCAGGGGGGTGCTCGTAAATTGGTGAATGCCACCGGGAGGTTAGAAAAGCAAAAGGGAAATACGAAGAGGGGCTGGCCAAGGAGGCGAAAAACTTCAAGGCATTCTTCAGTTACATTAAGGGGAAGCGACCAGCGAGAGAGGAGGTAGGGCCGTTGGACGATGGGGACAGGAAGGGAGTGATTAAGGAGGATAAAGAGGTAGCTGAGAGGTTGAACACGTTCTTCTCGTCGGTTTTCACGAGCGAAGACACATCTAATATACCAGACTCAGAGGAGCTCATGAGTGGGGAACAGGCTGAAAAATTAGAGCACATAGAGGTAAGTAGGGAGGAAGTCCTCCAACAGATAGACAGGTTAAAATGCGGCAAATCACCGGGCCTGGACGGGATCCACCCAAGGGTTCTGAAGGAACTAAGACAGGAAATAGCGGGCACAATCCAACATGTTTGCAACCTATCCTTGAAAACTGGTGAGGTGCCAGAGGACTGGAAATTGGCAAATGTCACACCCATCTTCAAGAAGGGATCGAGGGGTGACCCCGGGAACTACAGGCCGGTGAGCCTGACTTCAATTATAGGGAAGATGGTGGAAGCTATGATCAAGGACGGCATTTGCGAGCACATCGAGAGGAATGGCCTACTGAGAACAAGCCAGCACGGATTCTGCAAGGGAAGGTCGTGCCTAACGAACCTTCTGTACTTCTTTGAGGGAATAAACAGTCGGGTGGACAATGGGGAGCCCATAGACATCATTTACCTCGACTTTCAAAAGGCTTTCGACAAGGTGCCACATGAAAGGCTACATAAGAAGCTGTGGAACCACGGGGTGGGAGGGGATGTGCACAGATGGATCAAGCACTGGCTGTTGGGTAGACTGCAGAGGGTTGGAGTAAAGGGTCAATATTCTGACTGGCGGGGAGTCACGAGCGGTGTGCCACAGGGATCGGTGCTGGGGCCTTTACTCTTTAACATATTCATCAATGACCTGGAAAAGGAGGCAAAGTGTGAGGTTATAAAATTCGCAGACGATACCAAACTGTGCGGCAGAGTTAGGACCAGGGAGGAGTGTGAGGACCTACAAAGGGACCTGGACAAGCTAGACGACTGGGCAAACAAATGGCAAATGCGCTTCAACATGGACAAATGCAAGGTCATGCATATAGGGAAAAAGAACCCGTTGTTCAGTTACAAATTAGGGGGGTATTGTTGGGAGACAGCAGACTCGAGAGAGACTTGGGTGTGCTGGTGGATGCATCACTGAAGCCATCTGCACAGTGCGCAGCAGCCTCGAAAAAAGCCAACAGGATGCTGGGCATCATAAAGAAGGGCATAGCAACCAGAACACGGGAAGTCATCATGCCATTGTATCGAGCGATGGTGCGTCCACATCTGGAATACTGCGTTCAGTATTGGTCGCCGCACCTCAAGAAGGACATGGCGGTACTTGAGAGAGTCCAAAGGAGAGCAACGAAAATGGTAAGAGGGCTGGAACACTGCTCATACACCGAGAGGCTGGATAGGCTGGGGCTCTTCTCTCTGGAGAAAAGGAGGCTCAGGGGAGATATGATAGAGACCTTCAAGATCATGAGGGGCATAGAGAGGGTGGATAGGGACAGATTCTTCAGACTGAAGGGGACAGCAAATACGAGGGGGCATTCTGAGAAACTGAAGGGAGACAGGTTCAAAACAAATGCAAGGAAGTTTTTTTTCACCCAAAGGGTCGTGGACACTTGGAATGCGCTACCGGAGGAAGTGATCAGGCAGAGTACGGTACATGGATTCAAACAGAGATTGGATGGATTCCTGAGGGATAAAGGGATCGTGGGATACTGAGGGAGGAGCTGGGATGTAACACAAGTATAGGAAGTTAACCAGGTAATGAGTATAAACCAACCTGGTCATGCATGTGCAAGACCGGAGGGCTAGGACTTCGATAGGAAGGCAGGACTTAAATGAGAAACCAAGGTGGCAAGGGAGCCCCTTCTGATGATTCAGACAAGTCTTGACCTGTTTTTGGGCCACCGCGGGAGCGGACTGCTGGGCAGGATGGACCTGTGGTCTGACCCAGCAGAGGCACTGCTTATGTTCTTATGTTCTTATGAGCCATGCTCGGTTTCCGAGGCACCGATTTTGCAAATGTTTTGCTCGTCTTGCAAAACACTCGCAAACCGGTGCACTCGTAAACCGAGGTACCATTGTACTAGTTAACAAGAAAACAAAACAAAACTGCAGGCTAATGTACAGGGTACAGGAATTTATTAAAATAACAAAAAATTTAAAATAATAAGACAAATACATAAACAACAAAAATACTTTCAAAAAACTGGTCCTAATGTTCATGCGGACCGGACCCAACAAAGTCTGTGTTTCGAAGAAACACTTCTTCCTGAGGAGTCCCAATCGTAGGTAGTTAGAATATCAGAAAACCAGATTGGATGAAAAAACCATAATCAAAAGTAAGCTTGGCGATAACCATACGTGCTCCATTGTGCTGGGCCTACACATGTTATCTCCAAGCTTATTTTTGATTTTGTTTTTTCATACAATCTAGTTTTCTGATAATCTAACTACCTACGATTGGGACCCCTGAGGAAGAAGTGTTTCTTCGAAACACGGACTGTGTTGGGTCCGGTCCGCATGAACATTAGGACCAGTTTTTTGAATGTATTTTTGTTGTTTATGTATTTGTCTTATTATTTTAAATTTTTTGTTATTTTAATAAATTCCTGTACCCTGTACATTAGCCTGCAGTTTTGTTTTGTTTTCTTGTTAACTAGTACAATGGTACCTCGGTTTACGAGTGCACCGGTTTGCGAGTGTTTTGCAAGACGAGCAAAACATTTGCAAAATCGGTACCTCGGAAACCGAGCATGGCTTTAGGACATGGCTTTGGGACCCCTGAGGAAGAAGTGTTTCTTTGAAACACGGACTGTGTTGGGTCCGGTCCGCATGAACATTAGGACCAGTTTTTTGGATGTATTTTTGTTGTTTATGTATTTGTCTTATTTTTAACATTTTTTTATTATTTTAATAAATTCCTGTACCCTGTACATTAGCCTGCAGTTTTGTTTTGTTTTCTTGTTGTACACCTTTTCTGCAGGTTTTTGTTGGTTCTTTTTTGTTTTGCTTTTGTATTAGTTAACTATATTTAAAATGTTAAAACATAAATAAAGAGTTAAAAAAGGAAATGCTGTAAATAGGTCTCTCAATCTAGGTGACTAATTTTTATAAAAAGTTGTAGAGACTGCAATAATCTTCTTAATAATAAATGCATTGATAATTTTCAATAGAAAAGTTAGTCTGCTCCATTTGCATAGAAATCCTTATTTCAAGATAATACATATTATTCTGTGCATTTGAATACACTGGCCTCTAGGTTCTAATTATTAGACAGCTTTAACATGCTGTCTGATGTGAAGGTCGTTCTCAAGGACACTGGCCTGAATGCATTAAAAAAAACAGAATTTCTCTTATTACTACTTGATAGGAGGCATTCTGAGAACACAACAAAAGCTCACTAGACATTGCTAGATCCACAAAGAGGATTTTATTTACACATGGTTTGTGTCACTGGGCTGGTGAAAACATTTATGTATATTAATATAAATGTCCCTTTGCAACCAACTATAATCAGGATTTAAGATGTCCTAATTAGAGAAGTCAGTTCAAAGCAGATATCAAAAAATAACTGTTTGCATAGGACCCATCTCACTCTGTATGGTATCAATTTTAGGAATACCAAATCGAATCCCAGCACCATACTCCTACAGAACTTGACAGCCCCCTGTAGAATAAACGCATTTCACTGTATTTGAGACACAAAAGTGGATCTTGTCTGAATCGTAAAGCTACAGGGTGGCATAATTGTAATATTAAGAGAACTGAAGACCAGTTGCTAGCAAAGCCAGCTCCTTGTACGTTCTCTGTAACATCAAGACACTCTAGGGTGTGCTCTGCAACTTCACTTCAGATCCAGCAGCATTGATGCAGGGTTCTCCAAGTATGACTTCCAGAGATTGGAGAAACGGGCCATAGTGGCTCCATCGATGATTCTATGATCAGCTGACCAGCTTACGTTCATTATTTGCACTTTAATTACTTCACCTTTACTATTAAATCGAGGAAGAACCTGAAAATAAGATGAAAAAGGAGAAATGACTAAGGGAAATATGAAACAGTCAGCATTCTCCAATTTATACATCCTCCAGCCTGCAATATCAATTCTATGACTTGCTGAGGCATCTAAATTTTACTGCAGTGTGTTCATCTTCCTTTTTTCACCAACAGAGATGCCTCTCTCTCCAAACCTCACCTCCTGCACGTTTCCTTTTTTTTTTTTTTTAGTTCAATGTTTTTTATTAATGTTTGTGAAAAGTTACAGTCCAAGTACAGGTCCAAATACACGTTTCAAATACATGTTCAAAATCAGGACATCAAGTCTAAAGCACTTAATATAGTACAACTTCAATTGCAATTAACTATAGTCGTGTCAAAACTTTTTAAGAAGTTCATAATACTTGAACCGCCAATAAGAGAACAAGAAGGAAAGAGAGAAAAGGAGGGAAGAAAAAGGAAAGAAAAGAATGGAGGAAGGAAGACAAGAAGAGGAAGAAGGAGACAGGAGTGTCTATGAAACAGAACGAACATAAAAATCTAAGAATTTCCAAGGAGAATTACATCGTACCATGTTCATGGAAAAGCGAGCAATGTTTTTCTTCTCATATGATTCATATTTATGGTACATACTCAAAGAATTCCACCAAAAAGTATAGTCCAATAAGGAAGAGGATTTCCAGTTTTTTAAGATATGCATAATGGCAGTCACAAACATAGTATCTATGAGTTTGGGAGGACAGTTTGACAAAGTAAAACATGGGTGTTGAGAACGAAGAATAATAATGTCTAAGGAAATTTCATCCGAGCAGTTGGTGATACGTTTTATAGTGACCCAAATGCGAGCCCAGAAGGATCGAACTGGAGTACAGTGGAAAAGCATGTGATCCAAGGTTCCGGTCTCTTTCATACAGTTCCAGCATACAGAGTCTTGTTTGAGGTTAGCCTTCCACATCCTAAAAGGAGTCCATACTGCATTCCACATGACGAAGAACATTGACTGTGAAACTCTGGAGGACAGGAGAGGACGGTTTGTCGAAGACCAAAAGAGATCCCAGTCAACGTCCGTAAGAGGGGTCGTTAGCATGGATTCCCAGTGTTTCATAGAATTGGAAGAAAAAATAAAGGAATTGTCTCTTAGTATGCTGTAAAATAAGGAGATTGCTTTACCGTTTAGTATAGCCAGTGAAGACCAGTGGCGTATAGTGTGGATGGATGATTCAAAGTCAAATCGTAGAGACAAAGAAGACAACGCTCCAGTGAGAATAAGCCATTGAGAAGCTGTAGAGTGGGGTAGCGAGTAAGTGGAGCAGAGTATGTTAAAGGGAACAATGGAGGATTGATTAATTATTTGATGAGGGAACCACAACCCAGACCTCTGCCAACGTTTCCATGAGATTGATTTTCCATTATGTTGGAGTTTGGGATTATTCCAGATACACAGGAATGGACTGTCTTTAATTGAAATTTCTGCTATTGCATCTAATAGATGGAGGGCATGCTGCGTTGCACTCAACAGAGAGTATCCTCTCAAATTTCGAGGAACAGGTATAGTTGCCAAACAGGAAACATGTAATGGTGTACAGAGAAATCGCTCCATTTCAAACCAGGTTGGAGGATCTTGGGGACAAGGGTCAGTGATCCAATATGCTCCGTATTTGGCCAATGATGCTACATAATAAAAATAAAAATCAGGTAGGTTTAAACCGCCATGTATTCTGGAGGCTTTTAATTTAGTGAGTGCAATACGGGGCTTTTTCTTATTCCAAACAAATTCAGAAATTTTTTTATCTAGCCATTGAAAAAATG
This sequence comes from Geotrypetes seraphini, assembly GCF_902459505.1. Classification (NCBI taxonomy): domain Eukaryota; kingdom Metazoa; phylum Chordata; class Amphibia; order Gymnophiona; family Dermophiidae; genus Geotrypetes; species Geotrypetes seraphini. The sequence goes on along the minus strand of NC_047095.1, from coordinate 14,817,167 downwards.
TCTTCCTACATAAAGATGGGAGCATCGAAAGGGTGTAATTTATCTGTGGGGCGAGAGTCATTTTGATGGAAGCAATCCTGCCCCACCAGGACAAATAGAGTGGGGACCATCGGGATGTCGTGTTCAAAACTAAATTTTTAATTTTAGTCAGGTTGAGATCTTGAGCATAAATTGGATCTTTATGTATTAAGACACCCAGGTACTTCACAGCCCCACGTGACCAAGGGAAGGGGAATTGAGCGAGATCCGATGGAGAGATATGATCATTAAGAGGGAAGATCTCTGATTTTTCCCAATTAACTGAGTATCCAGAGAGCAGGGAGTATTGAGAGACAATGTCAACAAGAGCAGGAAGGGAATTAGTAGGGTCTCGGATGAAGAGGAGAACATCATCGGCATAGGCCACTAACTTGACATGACGAGAGGAAGTGGAGATGCCTTTAATTAAGGGACATTGACGAATGGCCGAAAGGAGTGGTTCTAGAGCTAAATTGAATAATAGGGGAGAAAGTGGGCATCCTTGACGAGTACCTCTATGAAGTGGAAACTTATTAGAAAGAGAATTGTTGATTAAAATGCGAGCTGTGGGTTGTCGGTACAAGGTTTCAACCCATGACGTGAAGGAGGTACCAAAATTGTACCACTTCATGATTCGAAAGAGAAAAGGCCATTCGACACGGTCGAAGGCCTTTTCAGCATCAATAGCAAGGCCAATTACAGGATCCGGGAGGGTTTTAGCGTGGGCATTAATGTGGTGAAAAAGACGTAAATTATCACCGATAAATCTCTGTTTAATAAATCCTACTTGATCCTTATGGATTAGAGAAGGGATTGCTTTATTAAGTCTCAGGGAAAGGAGTTTTGCCATAATTTTATAATCTAAGTTAAGAAGAGAGATGGGGCGAAAATTTTTAACCAAAGTGGGATCCCTGTCAGGTTTGGGAATAACCACAATAGTGGCCTCGGTAAAATTAAATTGTTTTTCTGGGGTAGAATGAAGAAATTCGTAGTAAGTATGCAGATAAGGGGCCAGGAGAGTCCGAAATTGTTTAAAGAATTCATTAGTGAAGCCATCTGGGCCTGGTGCTTTGCCGTTAGGCAGAGATAAAATTGCTGCTTCTATTTCAGGTATAGTAATAGGAGAGTCTAATTCCAATTTTACAGATTCTGATAAAGATGGGTGGTCCAAAGGAGCTAGGAAAGAATCTATCTCAGAGTCAGAGACTAAGTGTTCGGATTTATACAAAGTGGTATAGAATTGTTCAAATTGAGAGGAAATCAGAGATTTAGTCTTAACCATCAGCCCCGATGAGTCTTGAACAGCTGTAATATGCAAGCGTTTAGATTTAGTTTTAAGATATCTGGCCAGTGGACGACCCATCAAATTATCACCTAAGTAGTGGCCCGAGGTTGAAATAAAAATGTCTCTCCTAGCGTTATGGGACATCAAGGTGTTATATTCATATTTAAGGTTTTGGATACGCTGATGCATGGCCGGATCATATAAGTGATCAGACATATGTTGTAATTCTAACATTTTAATAGAGGATTCCAATTCCTTCTCTTTCTGCATGGATTTTTTCTTTTTCCAGGATGAAATTTTGATTAATTCACCTCTAAGGGTAGCTTTGTACGCCTCCCAAACAATGGCAGGACAAACCTCAGGATCTTTAGAGTTAAGTTCAAAGAATTCGGTGGTAATTGATTTTATTTTTTCAGCTATTTCCGTATCTAAAAGTAAAGTGTTATTCAGTCTCCAAGAAGGAGAATCTTTGCGGGGTGCCGAGAGAAGTAGATGTAGAGAAATGGGTGCATGATCTGTGAGAGAGATCGGGTGAATAATGGTGTTTGTGAGGTCATGAGTTAGAGAAGAGGATAGAAGAAAGAAGTCTATTCTTGTGTATGTATTATGCGGCGGTGAAAAATGAGAATACTCCCTACCCTTCGGATTGAGCAATCGCCAGGGGTCCACTAGCGAATAGGTGTCTTTAAGGGCCTGTAGGGCTGCGAAGGACCTGGATTTTGAAGGTTTACAGGACGAAGATCTATCGGTATAAACATCCTGAACTTGATTAAAGTCGCCCCCTAGTATTAAGGAGCAGGATGCATGTCCCATCAACTCCATCTGAAGATCTTGAAAAAATTCCGGATGATCTAAAACTGGAGCATAAATATTAAGAAATACAAAATCCACCGAGTGCAACGCAGCATGAATCAAACACCATCTGCCCTCTGTATCAGTTTTAGAGGAGTGAATAGTAGGAGAAAGTTTATCATTAAGAAATATTGACACTCCATTTTTTTTACGCTGAGTGGCAGGTGAGTATATATGAGTGGAGTATCCTTTAATTTGGAATTTCATAGCGGCAGCAGGTGTGAGGTGGGTCTCCTGTAGAAATATAACATCAGGGTGTTTACTGGAAACGTAATTGGTTATCTTTTTTCTTTTAATAGGGTGGTTCAAACCATTCACATTAAAAGAAAAAACATGTAGGTCAGTCATAGGTCACAAAATGTAATATCATAATACAGAAGAGACTATCCATGCTCAGAAGAAGCACAAATTCAGCATAATAATAATGAAAAAAATAAAGGACACTCCTGTCAGAAAATAGAAAAGGGAAAAACAGAGAAAGAAAAGAGAAAAAAGAGAGACAGCTAGAAATATCAGCATGTAATGCAGTCAAAATGGACTCCATTGCCATGCGTACAATATAACAATTCAAGGGTGCACCTATGGGCACAGGGAACTAGCACAGATGAGACAACTAGCAAACCTCCCACCCAAATATTATCAGAAACATGAAAAAGATGTGCCTGTCAAAGAAACAGGTAAATACACTTGTAACTGTGAAGGGGAAAAAACAAATTAACCAGCAGCAGCCTTCCTCTTCAGCGCATTTTCAAAGAATCAAGGAAAGCAACTAAATCATCCGGCTCAGTATATGAAGTGGTGTGATTGTTGTAGGTGACTTTCATTCTGGCCGGGTACATCAGTCCGTATTTGGCACCTATGTCTTTAAGCTCCTGGCGGTGAGATAAAAAAGCCTTTCTTTTTAATGCTGTAGTTTTAGCCAGATCAGGCACAATGAAGAACTTCTTGCCCTGGTAAAGCAGTTGGGGTTTGGCTTTTGCAGCTGTGAGAATCTGTAGAGTGTGTTGAAATCTAAGCAGTTTTGCCACTATGGGACGAGGAGCAGTAGCATGTGCAGAGAGGTGGGAGGGCACGCGGTGAGCACGTTCAATTTCCAGTGCTGGAGAGAAGGTTAGACCTAGCATTTTAGGCAGGAAATCAGACAGGAAGATAATCATATCAGAGCCCTCTGTCGATTCCGGTAGTCCAATAATCCTCAGATTGGATCTCCTGCTGCGATTAGAAAGGTCCTCAATATCTCTTTGCAGGTTGGTAATCAGTTTTGCATGCGTATTTACCATGGCTTGTGTAGACTGCAAATTCGCCGTTTTTTCTTCCAGGGCATCAAGACGGTGGCGCGCATCTACAAACTGGGAATTTAGCGCTTCTATCTCCCCTCTAATCAGTTTAGATTCTTCAACCTGCTCCTGCACAATCGATCGGATTGATCGTGTTTCTCGGAGGAGCAGGTCAAGTGTAGCCTCCTCTCCCTTGGGCGCCATTTTCTCCGGCGTGCTTGGCGTGCTCGGATCGGGCTTAGGCCTTTTCCCCCCGAGGGGCGCGGGTGCGGCAGACTCCGATTTTGTTGGTTTCGGAGGCGACATTCTGTTCCCGGGTAAAGGCAGTGCTGGTTTTCGCTGCGGCTTTAATTTTTTTTTCCCCAAAAAGGCACTTTTTTAATATAATCGGGCGCGGTGTGGAGGAGCCGTTAACTCATGCGTGCTTTCCCCGTGGAAGTCAGGCTCCGCCCCTCCTGCACGTTTCCTTTAAAAGTGCTTCTGTATACAACGATAGCATTCATTCTTTTTAAGAAGGATTTCTGGCTGAACTGGCTACTGGGATTTCATGCATGTACTACAATGTTCGCTGCAGAGAAAAATCATTGATTTCTTTTCTGTTTTGTTCTTTTGTATTGATCAGCATTTCATAAACTACTGTTTCTTCACAGCTTCTTTTTAAGCCTATTTATTACATCAGATACCAGTGAACATCTCTGAATAAGAAAAAAAATGGTATTGCACATCCAAGGGTTATGCTTTAGTTCCATCATTATTTCAGCCAAACATAGTTTTCACCTTGGGGAAAAAGGCTGTTATTTTCACTTGTGGCCATGAATGTATGAGGGATGGTTGTTATTTTTTTTTAAACTGGAAACCGTATTTATTGTTACACTTACTGTAAGTTTTGAAAATAATAAAGAATTGGGAAAAAAATAAATAAACTGGAAACCGCTTTGATCAACTATAATCAGGGAGGTGGCATGTGTTTTAAATAAACAAACTTGCCCATGGATTGGACACGGATCGTAAGGTTAGTGAATCTAGCCCATAGTGAAACCAGGAAAGCATCAAACTTGCATTGTAAGGTAGTCAATATATCCAATTATATTAGCTGATCAAAAGAAAATCTCAGACAGCGAAATGTAAATATAATTAAGCTACTGCTGATAACAAGGCTTCAGGGCTAGATTCACTAACCTGCCTCTCCGTGCCCGATCCGTGGGCGATTGAATGCAGGCCGACGAATTTACTAAAGGCCTGCGTGCAAATGGGGATGATCATTGACACGTCCCCCACCAATCGCTGAACAGCGATCCATGACCATGCGCAGACCATCTTCCTTGAGACTATAGATGGTCTGCACATGCGCTGGCCCTTCGTGCTCGGCAGAGATTTTTTACTTATTTAGCTGACTTTTTAAAACTTTTTTTAACTTATTTAGCTGACTGTTTTTTTTCTACTTCGCAAGCCTATGGTTTTAACCCGCTTTAAACTCATGGGTTAAAACCACGGGTTCACACTGCGGAGAAGGGCAGGCGAGTCGGGGCTGAACAGAGCAGGAGATCGGGGCTGAGCAGGGTGGCAAGACAGAGCTGGAAAGTCGGGGGCTGAGAGCAGGAGATCGGGGCAGAACAGGGCAGCAAGACAGAGCTGGAAAGTCGGGGGCTGAGAGCAGGAGATCAGGGCAGAGTGCAGAGAAGCAGGGCAGAGAGCAGGGCAGTTAGAAAGGACCTGAGTGACTGGTCCTCAGCAGTCGCTTATTTTTGGATTGGTCAATCCAGTTGGTGTCCCTCATTTTGTTTAGTGAATCGCTGCCTGCCTACATTTGAATGCCATTCCCCCTCATTTGCATATGCAGCTCAGGATCAGATCGGTACACAGTTAGTGAATTGGGTCGGAGGGAAATCGGGTCGCAAACCAATTGGTACACGATCGGTTTGCTTAGTGAATCTAGCCCATAGTCCATTAAAGGTAATACCAAGACAGAAGGGGAACAGTTCCATTTAAAATTTAACTAACCTGTATCTTCCCCAGAGCTCCAATAGCTACTTCAGGAGGGAGTATCACTGGCTTGGCATAAGTACCACCAATCTAAAAGAGATCATAACATCATTTAGTTACAATCCATGTAATAATTTTATATCACACATATTCACATAAAAGTTTTGTTACCAAAAAACACATGATTCTAATTGTCTCTCAAAAGTACACATGCAAAGCCTTAGGTTCACACACATTCACATAAACTGTTGCCCCACACTCAAAGAACCACTCACAACTTTTGATTTGTCTCAAAGAAAAAAAACCAACACCACCCCAAAAATGAGACAAATCTACAGTGAAACTATACTAACTGCAACAAGAAAAAGCAAGCCTGTTTGTTGTAATGTAGTGCAGAAAAGACCTCAGATTTTAATTATAGGCAGATCCCGGGTTAAGAACAAGTTACGTTTTTAAAGCTGTTCTTAAGAGAAATAAAAGCCAAATATCTGCAGTAAATAATAAGCTTTTGATAATCCTTACAGGAGTAGGGATACAACAAATAACATTGAATTGGAAAAATTGTTCTAGACTAAATTACAGCTTCTGGTGGAACTCAGTGTGTCATCTGTACAAAATGGAACGTTTACTTGCAATACAAAATGGTCATTTTAATAGATTTAAAGATGTGTGGAGGCCAATAATAAATTATCATAATGATCAATGTTAATTTATTATTCTTTTTCCTTATATGATAATTGACAGAATGGGGGGATGGGGGATGGGTGGGTTATGATAATTTAATATATATGTGCATAATTTAATTGATTAATATACATAGGAATTATATTATTCATGTATAGATATGAGATGGGATATAAATCTTTTAGGTATATATTGTTATGGAATTATCAAGTGATAATGTAATATGTTGTGTTCATATTTTAATGTACACTTGATGTATATGTTAAAATGAATAAAGATTTGGGGAAAAAAAAGAAGCTGTTCTTAAGTTGGATTTGTATGTAACTCAGAACTTATAGATTTTGCTGCTTATCTCTGCTCTCAGCTGACAAAAGGACCAACTGCTCCTATCAGTGCTCCTTTTAAGGTACAGCATGTACAACCACACACTGCTCTTAATGTGGCCATGCATCATTCCTTAATCTGCTACAGAAGAAGTGTAGGAGTCTTATGTCACTGGAAATACTGCTCGGTGAAATCAAATAAAGCCGCAACCACGTTCTTAAGTATGGGTCGTACTTAAGTTGGGTGTCTGTAACTTGGGGACTGCCTTTAGTCATAAAAACCTCTTTATAAAGTATTTAAATTATAAATAACATTGTGTGGTACATGCAATCAATGCAATAGTGTACAAATCCAATATAACTCAATTTTAAAACAATGACTCGGTAAAGCACTTATCGTCAATATATTCCAATACTTCAAATTTTGTCTTGATGAGGCCCCCATTCACAGCTTCAAGAGGAACTGCTTATCACAATGCAGTGGTGCCATATTCTATAATGGCATCTGGGCACCCAGATTCTATTACAGCAAGCTTATGTAACCTGGTATCGGCTTGCCTTAAATTTACATGCCCACAGTTACAGTAGCAAAAGACCTGGTATAACTTCAGATAGAAAATGTTTCTAGGGCACAAATAACTTATTGTATTTTGTAACTGTATATGATTAATACACATATACATACATACATCTTAAATAATAAAATGCTAGCCCGCGCATGCGCACTCGCGACGCGTGTTCCCTGATCCCTTTTCTGTCGGGATGTGGCCACACGAGTGCGCATGCGCGCTTTTTACGTCACACATGGCAACTGCCTCACTCAGGAAAAGCGAAGAACAGCAGCAGCCCCCGAAGCTCCTCACCAGTCCAATCCCTCTCCAACATCACCGACAACGAAGAAGCTGCAGCTGGGGCAGTCGGGGCCTCCACCGCCGCGCACAACCTGCTCCCTCTCCTGCACCTCAGGCACCACATAAGCTGTGAAATCTACTGAGCGCACAACCCGGTCCCCGCGTCTGCCTACCCTTCCCCCCAACACAGCGCATTTGCCCCCTCCCCTCTCCAGAACGAATCGAGAAATGGAGCCGGGCCGCCCTCCGCAACAGACCAGAGGAGTCCTTTGCCGCTCACCCCCCTTCCCTTGCCGCTGACCCGACTACCTACCCGGCAATTCAAGCAGCCTGTGCAGCAGTCTTCACACGCTGCTTCAGGCCCTTCTACTGCCCTGATTTGCTCTGCCGCGTCTCTGATGATGTCATCAGGGACGTGCCAGAGTAAATCAGGGAAGTACAAGGACCCGAAGCAGCATGTGAAGACTGCTGCACAGGCTGCTTGAATCGCCGAGTTCGTAATCGGGTATGCTGGAAGGGAAGGGGGGGGGGCGGCAAGGACTCTATCCGAGTAAATAAAAAACTCTGGGGAGAACGGCAGAGACCGGCCCTGTACTAACTCCCGTGGACAGGGGGAGCAGGAAGAGGTGATGATGGACAGGGGAGGAAAAAGGAAGGGAGGCCTATTGTTGGACAGGGGGAGCAAGAAGAGGAGCTGATGGACAGGGGGGGGAAATGAAGGGAGGCCTACTGCTGGACAGGGGGAGCAGGAAGAGGTGCTGATGGACAGGGGGGGGAATGAAGGGAGGCCTACTGCTGGACAGAGGGAGCAGGAAGAGGTGCTGATGGACAGGGGGGGAAAATGAAGGGAGGCCTACTGCTGGACAGAGGGAGCAGGAAGAGATGCTGATGGACGGGGGGGGGGGGAAATTAAGGGAGGCCTACTGCTGGACAGGGGGAGCAGGAAGAGGTACTGATGGACAGGGGGGGAAATGAAAGGAGGCCTACTGCTGGACAGGGGGAGCAGGAAGAGGTGCTGATGGACAGGGGGGGAAATGAAGGGAGGCCTACTGATGGACAGGGGGAGCAGGAAGAGGTGCTGATGAACAGGGGGGGAAAAATGAAGGGAGGCCTACTGCTGGACAGGGGGAGCAGGAAGAGATGCTGATGAATGGGGGGGGGAAATTAAGGGAGGCCTACTGCTGGACAGAGGGAGCAGGAAGAGGTGATGATGGACAGGGGGGAAAAAGGGAAGGGATGCCTATTGTTGGACAGGGGGAGCATGAAGAGGTGCTGATGGACAGGGGGGAGGTAAAACAAAGGGAGAAGGGCTGCTGCTGGATAAGGGGAGCAGTGAAGGGGTGGTGGTGGACATAGGGGAGGTAAAAAGAAGGGAGAATGGACAGGAAAAAGTGGCTAAGGAGACAGAGAGAGAAAGAAATAAAGACAGACACACACATATATTCTAGCACCCATTAATGTAACGGGCTATAAAGCTAGTACATATATATATATATATATATATATATATATATACATACACATACATACATACATATACATACATACATACATATATACATATATATACACATACACACACCAAAGTTTGCCATCCACAAACACATTTTGAAAATTTGCAGTCAATGTAAAGAGCAACTTTGGAAATTGTGTGTACTCTATCAAGTATGAGGGCTGTTCAAAAAGTATCGGACCTTTATTCATAAAAAATACTCGTATTCAGATACAACAATCTTATACTAATCTCCTTCAAAGTAGTCCCCTTGGGCTGCCACACACTTCTTCCAACGGTTCTGTCATTGTCAGAAGCAGCGCTGAAACGCCTATTTTGAGATTGCTCGCAACTGGTCTGTCGCATTCTACATGATCTCTTGACTGAAATCTGGTCCCTTTCAGGGGCATTTTCAGCTTTGGGAAAAGCCAGAAGTCACACGGAGCCATGTCGGCAGAGTAGGGAGCCTGAGGAATCACAGGTTTGTTGTGTTTGGCCAGGAAACTCCATATCAAATATGAAGAATGGGCAGGTGCGTTATTGTGATGGAGCGGCCAATTGCCCGCTACCCACAGGTCCGGCCATTTGCGTCTCACAGCGTTACGAAGGTGACGCAGAACCTCTTGGTAATACCCCTTGGTGATGGTTGTTGCGTGTGGTACACACTCGTGATGAACCATGCCACTGGAGTCAAAGAAGACGGTCAGCATTGCTGCAAACCTGCCTTGCTTTTTTTGGCCTTGGGGATGACATCAACTTGGTTTCTGGGTCATACCCATAAACCCAGGACTCATTGCCAGTGATCACTGTGCTGAGGAAGTTGGATCACTGTTCACAGTCTCCAGCATGTCCTGTGTGATCTCCAAACGGAGTTGCTTCTGCTCGATCATTAGCAGCTTTGGTACGAACTTCACTGAAATTCTCCTGAAGCCCAAATCCTCAGTCAAAATGGAATGAATGGATCCAACGCTGATGCTCGCCTCATCTGCAAGTTCTCTGATCGTGATTTGATGATCCTGCATCACCATAGTCCTCACTTGGTCAATGATGATCTCATTTCTGGATGTTGAGGGCCTACCAGAACATGTTTCACTCTCCACTGATGTGTGGCCATCTCTAAAGCGGTTGTACACTCCTTTATCTGTGTGGTGCACATTGCTTCATCCCCGAAGGCCTGTTGAATCTTGCGGATTGTTTCCAAGTTAAAATTTAATAAAATGTTTTGCTTGTCTTGCAAACCACTTGCATACCAAGTTACTTGCAATCCGAGGTTTTAAGAACATAAGCAGTGCCTCTACTGGGTCAGACCAGGGGTCCATCATGCCCAGCAGTCCGCTCACGCGGCAGCCCATCAGGTCCAGGACCTGTTAGTAACCCTCTATCTATACCCTTCTATCCCCTTTTCCTTCAGGAAATTGTCCAATCCCTTCTTGAACTCCAATACCGTATCCTGTCCTATCACGCCATCTGGAAGCACATTCCGGGTGTCCACCAGCCGTTGGGTGAAGAAGAACTTCCTAGGATTGGTTCTAAATCTGTACCCTTTTAATTTTTCTGAATGCCCTCTCGTTCTTGTAGTTTTCAAAAGCTTGAAGAATCTGTCCCTCTCCACTTTCTCTATGCCCTTCATGATTTTGTAAGTCTCTATCATATCCCCTCTAAGTCTCTGCTTCTCCAGGGAAAAGAGCCCCAGTTTCTTCAATCTTCCAGCGTATGAAAGGTTTTCCATACCTGTTATCAAACGTGTTGCTCTCTTCTGAACCCTCTCGAGTATCACCATATCCTTCTTTAGGTATGGCAACCAATATTGGACGCAGTACTCCAGATGCGGGCGCACCATCGCCCGATACGAGAGGATAACTTCTTTTGTTCTGGTTGTAATACCCTTCTGATTATACCTAGCATTCTATTCACTTTCTTAGCGGCCTCTGCGCACTTGTCCACTATTACCCACAAGTCCCTTTCTTGGGTACCCTCACTCAGTAACAGCCCTCCCATCGTGTAGCTGTACCTCAGGTTTCTGTTCCCTACGTGCAAGACTTTACATTTCTCTACATTAAACTTCATCTGCCATCTTATTACCCACTCCCCTAGCTTGTTCAGGTCCCTTTGCAAATCTTCGCAGTCCTCTTTAGTCCTAGCCCCATTAAATAGTTTGGTGTCGTCTGCAAATTTTATTACTTCGCACTTCATTCCTATTTCCAGATCATTTATAAATACATTGAACAGCAGCGGTCCCAAGCACCGACCCCTGTGGAACACCACTCGTAACCCTCCTCCAGTCCAAGTAGTGATCCTTTCACTCCTACCCGCCAACCAATTTCTGATCCATCTGTGTACGTCTCCTTCCACCCCATGGTACTTCAGTTTCCGAAGTAGGCATTCATGGAGTACTTTGTATATATCAGGTGCTCACAAAATATAACAAACTCTCCACTGAAAAACAATATATCAGGTGCTTACACACACACACACATACTCTAATGAAGACTTTCACAGCAGTTTATAACCCCTTCTTCTTTGCTATAGAGGCATCAATAACTAACTCACCGTTCCGATGTTAGAAAGGGTGAATGTTCCACCAGTAAGGTCATTGGTTCCTAGCTGCCCCAGAGATCCCAAGGTCTGCAAGCGGTTGACCTCAGCAGCGATCTCAAAAATACTACAGACCTGAACATTCTTCACGTTGGGAACTATCAAGCCTTGCTGTGTGTCCATAGCAATCCCGATGTTATGAGACGCCTAGAACAAATCACAAAAGACTCATATCAAACTAACAGAAGCAACTTATTATATTTTTGTATGAGACTGGATCAATTAGTTTCTTTATACCTGAACTTGTTTTCTGACCAGAAACAGATCGTTTTATAATATGTTCAAAGACAAGACTTTCAGTTTAAGGCATTGCATCTACAATAAATGATTAAACAAACCTTATATGTGACACTCTGATTCTTTTCATCCACTGAGGCATTCAAGATGGGGTAATGCAATAATCCCAAAGAAGCTGCCTATAAAATAAAACATTATTAGTGTCATATGTATTTCTGGCCAAAGAGGCTGCATCCTCTCTCTCAAAATGCAGCCATATCAGACCCTCTTCATATCTTGTTGCCGTGTGTTCCATAATCTGTACAAAGCACAAATATTGATCTCATCAGTGAAGGGTTACAATGCAGCAATCCTGAGCAGTATGAAATACATTCAGTAAAGTATCCATCCAGCATGGCCTAGTGAGGAGATGTTTGGCTACACACTAGAAACCTGTGTGTTATATCAAGCGCTGACCAGTCCCTTCACCATCATTCATTTTCAGACTTTGCATTTCAAGCTCATTGAGTTCTTCACCATTCATGAAAAACATTTTTCATGCTAAACAGGATGTGCTGACCAGGAAAGAGATGTTACCACTACTTTTGTTATTTCAGTATGCTTTTCTACAAGAAATTCAGTGTGAGAAAAAGACTCTTTACTGCACAGAGTCCCCCTCTCTGATCCACTGGCAAGTATTTTTCTTAGTCTGGATACTGTCAAAAGATTTGTCAACTACACTCTTGAAAGCTAGCATTAGATTTGCTCGATAGAGAGCTCCAAAATGATAGCCCCTACCCATCACCCTTTCTGAGGTGAAAAATATTCACTTATTATATATAAACTTTGACTTTTTCTTATAAGTTTTGACCAACCCATTCATGATAAGAGGGGACAATTTTGAGTAGACCTATGTAATTATAAAATATGTAGGTACTGTAACCACAAGTATTTTGGAGCTAATATTCAAAAAGGAACTATATGGGTATCTTTCACTTATTACTTAGCTAGAAATAATGTATACTAAAAGCAGCCATGTACTTTGCACCTGCTATTTGTAGAAGTGACAGAGGGAAGGTAAAACAACCACAGGATTTACAAAACAGCTGTAGAGACCAATGACTAGCCACCGCAACTAAAGAAAGAAGAGAGGATGTGTAATAATTAGCTTATGCCAACCAAATCCTCACCTTTAAAAAGAATGGTAAAAAGGAGAGTTTAATTCCACGAGACTTGACAACATCCTTCAGTTCATTGCGCAGCTTGACAACATGGCTCATGTCTATCTCATCACAGTAACCAAAGTGTGGGATGTTCAGGGCAGCACTCATAGTCTTCACCATTGCCTTCTGGATCCCTGTAACACAAATCAAAGAGAGCAGTTAGCTTCAACATCTCTATCCCCCTTCACTGTGTTACGATACCCATGGCTGGCCAGAAAAAGAATGGGGAAAGGGTCTGGCAGGGAGAACATAAGAATTGCCACTGCTGGGTCAGACCAGTGATCCATCGTGCCCAGTAGTCCACTCACGCAGCGGCCCCCTAGGTCAAAGACCAGAGCTCTAAATGAGTCCAGCCTCACCTGCGTACGTTCAAGTTTAGCAGGAACTTATCCAACTTTGTCTTGAGGCAAGGATCACCATTTTTCCCACTCCTTCATGGTGCGTTTCCTCCCTTCATTCCTTGTAGTGGTGAAAACAGTGGCATAACATTTTGAATTACTGGATTGGAATTACTGGATTGGAGTACACAAGCCAAGGGCTCGATGTTGGATGATGTCAGTGTTCAACTGATAGGCTACTAGCCTGGAGAGAGGAAAGTCTCTCCTTTCTATGTGAGTAACATGAAGCAAGACTTGCAGTAGCTGAAGTTAACTCAGGACAAGCAGGCAGCATATTCTCACATGTGGATGATGTCATCCATGAAGCCCTGGTACTGAAGGTCCCAAGTGCATCGCCACTTTAAGAACTTTAGAAAGTTTGTGACCGACTACACTGTGCATGCGCGAGTGCCCTCCTGACATAGGCTCCTCAGTTCAATGTTTTCCTCTGGGCTGTTCAGTTGCGCCATTGAACGATCATTAACATTTTTGTGCTTGCCTTCCCGCTTACGTGTAAATTTCTCTTTTTCTCCCTCCTCAGCCTCTCGCGTTCGATTTGGCTGAGGCGGTGTTTCCTAATTTCATGTCCCGACCTTTAACCGAATATAAGTGTGGCAGGTGCCAAAGAACTATTTTGGTGACAGACCCACACAGTTGGTGTATACAATGCTTTGGACCTGAACACCGCATCGATTCATGCACACATTGTTCCACCTTAAAAAGCTGCACCTTAAAAAACCACCTTCTTCAGCAAAAACAATTGTTCGGTGCCATGATGGAAGAAGTTCAATCTTCACCTTCAACTTCTCGGACATCGATTTCAAAGGTACCAGAAGCAAAGGCACCACATTCCGCGTCACCACATTCTACAACACTGCCAGTAAAGACACTGTCTTCCAAGGCGTTGCGACCTTCCTTGGCACTGCCTTCTACTCCGGAGTCACAACTCGCTCCTTCAGGTAAGCCAACCAGGAAGTCACCAGTCTTCCAGATGGGGTCGGCCACTGAGGCATCGAGTCCAGTCATGCCGGCCAAACGATGACCCTTTTTGCGACTTGCTTCAAAAATCTAGGGGTTTCTCCTTTTCAGAGTCATCCTCTTCGGAGCGAGTCACAGCACCAATGGTACCAGCATCAAAGCCAAAGGTACCAGTGCCTTCTAGGGATCAAGTAGAAGCACCGATGGTACCAGCGACAATGCCAAAGGTATCGCTAGCTACTTTGAAAGAACAATTTGAACAGTTCTTTTGGGCAAAGTATGACCATTTATTCAAGTTTCAAGTTTCAAGTTTATTTTAGATTTGTTGGATCGCTTATTTAAATTTACTAAGCGATTTACAAAAAAATAATACAAATAACAGGTTAGTTAAAATTTAATACAATGTTAAAAATAAAATTATACAGACTAACGGACACATAAGGAAAGAAGGGTAAAATTACAATTGTATAAAAAAAAACAAAAGGATTTGAAGGTAAAAAAACATGAGGTAAGGGAAAGAAAAGAGGAAAAAGATAAGTTGAGGAAGAATTAGGAAAATTAGTTTCATACGTTATATGCGTCTTTAAAAAGGAAACTTTTTAAGCTACTTTTAAACTGCTTCAAATCTTTTTCTACTCTAAGATACTGGGGCAAGTTATTCCATAATTGTGGGGCTATAACAGAAAAAATATCAGTACGACGAGTTCCAATAATTTTTAGTGATGGAACTGTTAGAAGATTTTGGTTGGTTGATCTTAAAGTGCGAGGAGCACAATATGGGATAAGTAGTCTATTGATAAATTGAGGTTCATTTGAGATCAATGTTTTAAAAACTAAAAGTAGTATTTTAAAGGTACAGTGGTGCCTCACACAACGAACTTAATTGGTTCCAGGAGCAAGTTTGTTATGTGAAACGTTCGTTATGTGAAACGCGTTTTCCCATAGGAATACATGTAAAAAAAAATAATTCGTTCTGCAGCATAAAATATGCTAAGATGACATAAAAAAGATAAATTTTTTGTTATTATTTTTATTTAGATACATCTAAAAACATACATCTCCCTGTCCTTTTACTTCCACTATCTTCCTATCCCATCTCTATTCCCTTTTGTCCCTCTCCCCATGATCAATCATCTCACCACCTCTCTCTGCCCTCACCCTCAGGGTTCAAGATTGCTTCCACTCTTTTTCCTGTTGTTCTCTCTGCCTGTCACCCTATGATTTAGCATCCCTTCTGCCCTTGTCCAATATTTCCCCTTCTCTCCCTCCCTCTCATCCCCTGCTCCAACATGTGCTTTCAGCGGCCTTCTCCCCCCTTAAGCGTCTTTTCTTCTCCACTCCACCTTTCCTCCCTCCCTGCCTCCACCTTTGTGGCGCTTTTGCACCCGACCGACAACAGAACAGGCCCGGTCGGACAAATCTCCCTGTCCTGTAGCCGCGAATCTAAATTACCTTCTTACAGCAGCTGGATTATTGAAGCTGCTGTAAGAGGTAATTTAGATTCGCGGCTACAGGGCAGGGAGGTTTGTCGGCCGGGCCTGTTGTCGGTCGATCGGGGGACCTGACCAGCTGTGCACATTCTTCGGGGCGGACCGCCCCCTCCCCCCTCTTTCGTTCGCCATTGCCTTCTTCCTACCTGCCCTGCCGCAGCCGCACACAGCCGACCGGAAGTCTTCCTGATGTCAGCGCTGACGTCGGAGGAAGGGAGGGCTTTGCTTAAGCCCTCCCTCCGACGTCAGCGCTGACATCGGGAAGATTTCCGTTCGGCTGTGTGCTGCGACAGGGCAGGTAAGGAGAAGGAGACTACCCTCAACCAACCCCGCTGCGATCCAACCCCGCAGGAACCCCGGAAGGATGCAGCTCGGGCGACTTCGTTGTGTGAAACGAAGTACGTTATACGGATCACGACATAAAGTTCGTTGTGCGCAGCGTCCGCTGTGCGAGGCGACCGTTATGCGAGGCACCACTGTAATACGATGAGAGATAGGGAGCCAATGAGATTCAATAAAAAGTGGTGTGACATGGTCAAATTTTTTACAATTATGTATTAATTTGATTGCTGTGTTTTGGACTATCTGGAGACGTTTTTTCTCTTTCTGAGAGATATTTAATAGTAAAGCATTACAATAATCCAGTTTTGAAATAATGAGTGAGTGAATAAGTATGTTTAATGATTTAGGCTCTAAAAATTTAGCAATTGATCTGATCATACGCAATCTAAAAAAAGATATTCTAATTGTATTTGTAATATGTTCATGAAAAGTTAATCCATCATCAATTGTAACTCCTAATATTTTTAGGGAGCTTACTAGGTTTATTTGTGCATTATCTAAAATAAACGAAGAATTTAGGTGTATATCTTTTTTCCAAGGGAAAAAGAGTGCTTTGGATTTTTGAACATTTAAGGCTAACATGTTTGAGTTTAGCCATTGTTTAATTTCTCCTAATTTTTTATTTATATCAATTATTTCATTTTTGTTGTCTGGATTCAATGGATGCAGCAATTGAATATCATCGGCATAGGTAAAAGTGGTGAATCCTATTGATTGACACATACAAAGCAGGGGAGAAAGAAAGATATTGAACAAGAGTGGTGACAATATTGATCCTTGAGGGATACCATAACTAGTGGAGTATGGATTAGAGACTCCATCTTCTAACACCAGCACCGACTCTGCCGGTACTGGCCCAGCCTGAGTGTACCAATACCAGGGATACCGGTATCAGTACTCAGTCTTCAGTGCCATCTCCTGGACTTCGACACTGTCCATCATCCAGGCATGCATCCAAAACTACTACTTTTAGATGCAGCTCTTCCATGCCTTCTCCTCAAGGCTCTCATTCGAGTAAGTCCTCTCACAAGTCCAAGCACGTCTCTGCTAAACATTCGGAAAAGCATAAACATCAGATCCCTTCTCCTTCCCAGGATCGGTACCGGGGACGTAAGAGGCATAGATCTCATTCAACAGTTGTGGACTCTGACCTCCATGTTCAATCTTCTCTTGAGGCTTCTCCTTCAACAACAGAAGTTGATGACTCTCCTGAGTGTTCACCACCTCTATCTCCTAAAGAGTCATCTCCTCAAGAGTCTCTTTCTTTTTCTCTTTTCATCAGACAACTTGGTAAAGACATGTCTCTCAAGTTAGAAGCTGACTCCAAATATACATTTGAATATATGGAGACTATGGACATCAAGCAACCTCCGAAGGAGGTGCTTGAGCTTCTTATACATGCAATTTTGAAAGACACTCTCTTTAGGAACTGGGAATCTCCCTTATCATTGCCAGTGGCCCCTAGAAAGCTGGATCCCACTTACAAAATTGCTTCTACTCCAGGATATGATAAAGCCCAGCTTTCTCACCAATCCTTAGTGGTAGAATCTACACTTTAAAAATCTACCTCATCTAAGGTTCCACCAGGCAGAGAGAATCGCTCTATGGATTGATTTGGTAGGAGTCTCTATAAAAATGCTATGCTGAACAGTAGAGTAAACAACTATACTTTTCACTTCACATTCTTTTTGAAGCAATTGTTTAAACAATTGCCCATGTACCAAAAATATCTTCCTTGTCATCATGTTAAAGGATTTTAACAATTGGTTTCTACTCTTCTACAACTCTGGCAGCATTTGGTACAATCTACCTACGATTCTTTTGAGCTAGCCTCTCGAGCTTCTTCTATGTTCTTGGCCATGAGAAGGCTGACCTGGCTCAGAGTGGTGGACATGGATGTTAATCTTCAAGATCGCTTGGCTAACATACCATGTCTTGGGGATGAGCTTTTCGGAGAT
This sequence comes from Geotrypetes seraphini, assembly GCF_902459505.1. Lineage (NCBI taxonomy): Eukaryota > Metazoa > Chordata > Amphibia > Gymnophiona > Dermophiidae > Geotrypetes > Geotrypetes seraphini. Next base: position 14,799,223 of record NC_047095.1, on the reverse strand, counting down.
ACAACTGAAAATGCCACTCAAAAGCTCATCGCTCATGAGAAATCTTGGGACTCTTTAGTTAAGCCTAAGCCCAAGTCTTCCACATCACGTCCTTTTAAGCTATCTATGTCTTACCAGCGATGCTATCCTGCTAAACAATTTAATACTCCAAGACCTCAGCAGAAGAAGCAAAAACAGCAGCAGTCTCATAAACCTCAGTAATCTTCTCCTGCAAAATCTATGCAGTCTTTTTGACCGTCTACTCGAGAGCATAGTTACAGTCCAGTTAGTCCAATGGTACAAATGGCACTTCAGCAAACTACTGAGATAGAAACATAATGACAGATAAAGGCCAAATGGGCCATATAGGGAGAATATGGCACAGTGGTTAAAGCTACAGCCTCAGCACACTGGGGTTGTGGGTTCAAACCCATGCTGCTCCTTGTGACCCTGGGAAAGTCATTTAATCCCCCCATTGCCCCAGGTACATTAGATATATTGTGAGCCTGCTGGGACAGACAGGGAAAATGCTTGAGTACCTGAATAAACATGATGGCAGATAAAGGCCAAATGGCCCATATGGAGAGAGTGTGGCGCAGTGGTTAAAGCTACAGCCTCAGCACACTGGGGTTGTGGGTTCAAACCCACGCTGCTCCTTGTGACCCTGGGCAAGTCACTTAATCCCCCCATTGCCCCAGGCACATTAGATGGATTGTGAGCCTGGGAAAATGCTTGAGTACCTGAATAAACTCATGTAAACCGTTCTGAGCTCTCCTGGGAGAACTGTATAGAAAATTAAATTTAAAAAAAAAAAAAATCCTGTCTGTCCATCTGCAGCATTTACTATCTACTTCTGTCCCTGATAATTCCCACATGTCTATTCCATGCTTTCTTGAATTCAGATACAGTCTTGATCTTCTCCACTTCCACTGGGAGACTATTCTACATATCTACCACCCTCTTCTGCAAAAAAGTATTTTCTTAGAATTACTAAGCTCTCTCATTACACAGTTTTCCTTCATTTGAAAAAGGCTTACTTCCTGTAAGAACAAAACAGCCTCACTGGGTCAGACCAAAGGTCCATCAAGCCCAGTAGCCTGGTTGATCATTGGAACAAGCTTCCGATACAGGTAATCGAGGCCAACAGCGTGCCAGATTTTAAGGGTAAATGGGATGCCATGTGGGATCCCTAAGAGGGTGGAGTTAAGGATGGGTCATTAGGAGCGTAATCTCCAGGAGTGGGCAGACTTGATGGGCTGTGGCCCCTATCTGCCGTCATTTTTCTATGTTTCTATGTCCTCACGGTGGCCAACCCAGGTCACTCATATCTGGCCAAAACCCCAAAAGTAGCAACATTCCATGCTAATTCATTTTTCAGCCTTGCCCCATTCATTTTTCAGTGGCTTACCCCATTTTTCAGCCTTGCCCCATTCATTTCTCAATGACTTGCCCCATGTCTTTCTCAATAACAGACTATGGACTTTTCCTCCAGAAAACTGTCCAAACTCTTCTTCGTCTGTACATTAATGAAGATGAAGGAAGGATTGTTTAAATTTTGGTTTGCATATGCAGAATTTATTACATTATTAAATTGTTTAATAAATCTACGGCCTGTTTGCCCAAAAAATTAAGTTTGTTACTTGGTGTTTGGGGTGGGAAGTAGTACTGAGAGAGGGAATTAACTGGAATATCATGGCTGCATATATTATTCCATCCTTAGTGAAAGTTCCATACAATGCAAGGCTTAATTGAGGCATTTAGAGAAGATTTACCCATGAGTGGCCCTGCATTTGTCCATTGCAAGAGTACCTTTCAAAGGTTCACTTCTATCTTTGCCTGTGAACTCAGCAGGCTTTGACAGAGGGGTGGGCATGAGAAATGCCTTGTCCTTTGGTGTGGCTGGAGTGGTCTTGGACTTGGGTGGAGGTGGGATGATTTCTAGTTTTGGAGATGGAGGCAAAATAGCTCCTGTCTGTTTGGATAAAAAGTTAAGGATATCCTCTTTCAGGATACGTTGATCTTTTCCTGTTCCAACAATTTCACTCAGTTTAATCTAAAAGATAGAAAAAAAAATATTACTATTACATATCTTATCTTTATACACACATAATTCATAAACACTGTATGACTGGAAAGTTAAAAGTATAAATTTCTAATAACTGATACGGGACACTTTAGGTGTTATGCTATTATTTATTTATTTAATTTAATTCATTTTTGATCCCATCCTCTCCAAAGAGCTTAGGACAGATTGCAGGTTAAAATACATAATATACAGTTGGTTAAATATACCAAGAGTATAAGCTCGTTATAACGGATTTCAAGGGACCTGGAAAAACAGTCCGTTATATCCAGAGTTGCATTTTTTAAAAAACTTTATTTAGGTCGACTTAAAACAATGTACAAACTGTCGGCCAAGTCTCTTCCCTGAAGAAGCCCTTTCTGGAAACGTCAATCGCTCCTACTAAACTTACTTGCTCCACTTCATCACTTCATCATGCTTCTATTCCTTTCTCTCCTCTCTTCTACCTTCCAAAGTATTTAGATCAATGCTGTCTTGTTAAAATGTTTATTTTATTTTTATTTTTCCTCTAACTCTACTTTTCACTTCTCTATTACCCTCCAGGTACTTTAGTTAGATTGTGAGCCTTCGGGACAGTAAGGGAATTTTTCAAGTACCTATCTTATTTCTAATCTTAATGTATATTTTCTGTAAACCGCTTAGAACCTAACGGATGTAGCGGTATATAAGAAATAAATTACATTACATTACATTACAATCAATGAACAACAGTCATCAGCAACATCAATAACAAAACTCAGCAAAACATTGGTATGGCATGAAATGATTGCAAAATCAGGAACACTAAAAGATGTTTTAAAGCAGGGGTGTCCAACCTGTGGCCCCGTGAAGTATTTTGTGCAGCCCCGGTTGAAGGCGATGCAGTGTTTCCCTCTGCTGCCCCCCGGGTGTTTACCGTCTTGATGGCTCCCAAGACGGCTCCCTTCTCTGTCTTGCTGCAGTGTTTGCGCGGCCCCAGAAACAGTTTTTTCAGCCAACGTGACCCAGGGAAGCCAAAAGGTTGGACACTCCTGTTCTAAAGCGTTATGTCATACTGTACTGGAAAGAAAAATGATCTGTCATTTTCTTCTGGGCTGCATTTTGATACTATATCACTGGCACGCCATGCGCCTTGTAGGCAGAGCCTGCATGTCTGTTATAGCCAAACAAAACCACAGCTAAAAGCGGCTCTGGGGACCAAATTATTTGTCTGTTATATGCGAAAGTCCGCTATATGCGAGTCCGCTACATGCAGTGATTTTCCGCATGTTCATAAAGGCGCACAGCCGGGACAAATGGACCTCATCCGCTATAAACGATATTCCGTTATAAGCGAGTCCATTATAATGAGATTATACTGTAGATATATAGTAACTAGGCATAAATGGTATATGCTTCTTTTCACAAATTTATTATCAGTTTGCTAAAAGTTATATCCCCCATTTCTTTTTTGCCCTTATTTACTAAGCATTTTTCTATAGAGACATAGTGGGAATAAAGCTTTAATAAATAGCCCCTTTAATATGCAATGGTGATATAAAAAAAATTTAGCTTTCAAACAGGAAATTCTAGAATGCTGCACTAGAAACAGTGCTATCCCATGGGAAAGAATGAGAAAATCCTATAATGTACAGTCAGAGCAAACCCCGATCTCTCAGCAGGTGATGTGAAAACCCACATACCAAACATAGATACACACACAGGGCAGCCACCTATTTTCACATATCACAGCTCTAAACTAGTTTCCACAAAAAATAGTGCCATTTCAGAAAGTTAAATGTTTCACTGCAATGAAGTGAGGGAAAAGGTTTGTCCCCTAACCCCCAACTGAAAGCAAGCAAGCCGCATCAAATCTCTTAATCAACTCCTAGTTTGTTCTACTGCTTTGTCTGCGTTTACCCCAGAGTAAACATGATGTGGGAAATCGGAGCCAGATTCAGAGCAAAAAGCTGAAGCGTGCTATCTGAATAACATTCGCCACATTGCTGCTTGTTGAGCTGTTGCTCAGTAGCTACTCAAATACCAGCTGAGTTCCTGGAAAGACCTTCAGAGGCCTCATCAACCACAGAGATTAAAGCTGAAAAATTAATTACTAAAGGCAATATTTCTTTCACAATTAACAAAACCCCCACGAGGATTCACAGCTTTCATAATCAAATAATCCACTCACACCCAACCCTTTCCGTGTTATTTCTGCCACTTTATAGCCTCTTTACTGCCACCGACTTCTCATGGCCTCATTTACAAGCTGCTGAGTCGAGAACGACACGGGGATAAATTTTTCCCCGTCCTCGCGGGGACTCATTTTCCCATTCCGAGTTCTTTTCCTAGCCCTGCCCTATTCCTGCAAGCTCCATCCTCATCTATATAAACCTCAAACACTTTAATATCGTAAGTGTTTGAGGTTTGTGCAGTTAAAGCAGAGCTTACAAGAATGGGGCAGGACAGGGACAAAACTTGCGGAGGCAGGACAGGGAAATTGAGTTCCTGCGGGGATGGGGACAAATTTGTCCCCATGTCATTCTCTACTGCTGAGGCACTCTGATAAGTGCTCATACAGGAAGAAGCTAGCCACAATGTTAACGACTACAGCCTCACATTGTTCTCCATGGCCAGGCGACGGACAGCTGGTGTTGCCTGTGTTTTATGGCCTTTGATCTCCTGATGTGTGTGCTCATCATGTGACATGGCTGGCGTCTCAATGATGTCTTCCTCTGGGGCCACATCTAGAAAGTCAAGAGAAAAGATAGGAGTCCATGAGCTGCATGGTCCTATTTAAGACTGCTGTAATTTTTTTGCAAATTACTGTAAATAAACCCCAAAGAACAGTGTCAAACGCAAGAAGCAGATCTGCTCAATGCCAGCCATCAGACTTTCACTTCTCAAATTAAGATAACCTAAGAGATAGCAGTTTGTGTAACAGCTCATTCAGGGGCCCTTTTACTAAGCTGCACTAAGCCCATTTGTAGACTATTCTGGATACAAGGGAAGAAAAGATAAAAAGAAAAACCTATGTGAAAAAAATCCAAAAGAAGCAAAGTAGGGGTGGACCAAAGAATTTCCAGCACACTAAATTATAAAGTCATTTTAATAAAAAAAGCCACCAACTTTAAAAAGACCAGACAAGGGTGGTAAATATGTAACTGTGCTGTAATGAGTATGTAAGTTACATTTGTAGCAACATCCAATATAAAGTAGCCACCAAGGGCCGGATTTTATAAACAACTTCCCGATTGTATGCGTTGTAAGCGTCCTACCACTGTCTAACCAGCCAAGCAGGACGCACGTTTTTGGTTGGTTTTTTTTTAAAAAAAAAAGCTTCCAAGGCAGGCCGCCTACATTGGAGGCGCCTCCGGGAGGCTCGCAAGCCCGCCTAAAGCTAGGTGCGGGTGTGGCAGCTGTATGCGCCTCCCTAAGTCAGCGACATGGCTGAGCTTATTGCGGCGAGAGATCTCCCTGCCACGATAGGTTTAGTGGCTGCCCCCCAAACGAAAATGGCAGGAGGGATGCCCAGTCCCTCCTGCCTGGAATACCCCCCCTCCGATCAAAAGTGGAAGGAGGGATGCCCAGTCCCTCCTGCCTGGAACACAAACTAAACTAAACCTTAGGTTTGTATACCGCGCCATCTCCACAACCTAACCCCATCCCGGACCCCCCCCCTCTAACCTTTTTTGTTGTTGGCCAGCCAGTCGGGTCCTTTCTGAGATTAGCTAGCATTTGAGGTTGCAGGACACCCCAAGCAATATGGGCTGCTGCTGGCTTATGTGGACTCTGTTTTGGATGCTTATCAGCACTTCAGTGGTTTGGCTTGACTGAATTCAACAAGGCATTCAGGGACAAAATGGAAGAAAATATCCACATGTCTTGGGGGATGCAGGATATCAATTTGTGGCTTACTCTCAGGGTGTCTGCAGCTGGCATCATGCTTGTTGCAGGATTCCCGGTCTCGCTGCATCTTGTCAGAACATAAGAACATAAGAACTGCCATCTCCGGATCAGACCCATGGTCCATCAAGTCCGGCGATCCGCACACGCGGAGGCCCAGTCAGGTATACACCTGATGTAGTTTTAGTCACCCATATCCCTCTATGCCTCTCATAAGGAGATGTGCATCTAATTTGCCTTTGAATCCCAGCACAGTGGATTCCTTGATAACCTCCTTTGGGAGAGCATTCCAGGCGTCTACCACTCGCTGCGTAAAACAGAACTTCCTGACATTTGTCCTGGACTTGTCCCCCCTTAGCTTCAAACCATGTCCTCTTGTCCGTGTCGTGTTGGACAATGTAAATAATTTATTTTCCTGCTCTATTTTATCGATGCCTTTCAGCATTTTGAACGTCTCGATCATGTCCCCTCGCAGCCTTCTCTTCTCAAGGGAGAACAGTCCTAGTTTCTTGAGTCGTTCCTCATATTCCAAGTTCTCCATACCTCTTATTAACTTCGTTGCTCGTCTCTGCACCCTCTCTAACAGTTTTATATCCTTCTTTAGGTTGGGAGACCAATGTTGGACACAGTATTCCAAGTGTGGTCTGACCATTGCTCTATAAAGCGGTATTATGACTTTCTCCGATCTACTCGTGATTCCTTTCTTTATCATGCCTAACATTCTGTTTGCTTTCTTTGCCGCTGCCGCGCATTGTGCCGACGGCTTCAGGGTCCTATCTATCAGTACACCCAGGTCCTTTTCTTGTTCGCTCTTACCCAGAGTTGCGCCTGAACAAGAAAAGGACCTGGAATCAATGTTTCAGTCATCATGCTGTGGTTTTCTTCAGGGTATGCTGTGAGGATTGCAGTTTGTCTTTATATAGTAGGTCCTCAAACCTTGATAAACCCTCAATGACGACCTTCCCAGACTCAGAATACCCACATCTGACAACCCAGCCACTCTGGCGCTAGCAGCCACCTCGATGTAGAGCGAATGAGTCCCAAATCAGGACGGTACCTCTCCCAGCAGGGCTATAGCCTTGTGCATGACTGCCAGGAACTAATATCTTGTTAGGTGGGATCTGTACTCATGGACCAGTAACACCCGTCCCACGGGAGGCTGGGCCTCTAGGTAGTCACCCAGCAATGTGATGGGGCACATAACAGAGTTTTGCAGAGTTTTTAGTCAGTTCCATATAGGGTATTGATTTGAGTAAAAAAGCAGAATTTACAGACCCTGATCCCTAGTTGAGTGTGTAGTGGCACATAACATTGCCCAGCACCTTTTGCAAAACCACCATTTGACCTCACCCTTGCTCATCAGTCTTGGAGCACGCCACCCTTACTCTCAATATGTCGCCCTCCAAGTGAACGTGACTCAACAACAGGACTCTGGATAATTGTACATCCGAGGAATATACGTGCAGCTCACTTTTCTTAATGCAATTTTTTAAAAAAATGCCAGAGCAAATTCAGCTTTGAACAGTTTTTCTTCAAAGGGAGAATATTCTAGTATTGGCAAAACCCTTATCAGGTGCAAGAGCAATTCATGAGTGATGGGCCATCTGTTGTCAGGGAATGACAGAGTGATCTTTCCCAATGCCGCAATCACCTTGTAGACCAGAAAACTAGAGGTATGGTTACCCGAACCAAATGCTTTGGAGAAAAAAATTGAAGTCTGCTACTGCTGCTATTTTAAATCTCAAGTAAAAATACTCAAATAAGAACATAAAAATTGCCACTGCTGGGTCAGACCAGTAGTCCATCGTGCCCAGCAGTCCGCTCACTTGGCGGTCCTCCAGTCAAAGACCAGCGCCCTAACTGAGACTAGCCCTACCTGAATACGTTCTGGTTCAGCAGGAATTTGTCTAACTTTGTCTTGAATCCCTGGAGAGTGTTTTCCCCTATAACAGCCTCTGGAAGAGCATTCTAGTTTTCTACCACTCTCTGCGTGAAGAAGAACTTCCTTGCATTTGTACGGAATCTATCCTCTTTTAACTTTAGAGAGTGCCCTCTCGTTCTCCCTACCTTGGAGAGGGTGAACAACCTGTCCTTATCTACTAAGTCTATTCCCTTCAGTACCTTGAATGTTTCAATCATGTCCCCTCTCAATCTCCTCTGTTCGAGGGAGAAGAGGCCCAGTTTCTCTAATCTTTCGCTGTACGACAACTCCTCCAGCCCCTTAACCATCTTAGTTGGCATGGTATCCGAAGGCCTTAAAATCTGAAGAATCACCAGGAGAGAAAGCACTGGACCTGGAGAAACTTTCAGTCTTTCTAGGTTCTGATATTGGTTTTTAGAACTAGCCAAATTCTCAATGGCCACGAATCTGGACTTGGAGGATGAGATGTACAATGTCAGCATCTATGAGACAAATTTGTTTTTTTCTGTTACATAGAGCATTATGGACCCTTGTTCGTTTACAAAAGTTGGACAGCTCTAAGTCTAATAAATGTTGGCATTGTCATCTCGAAGCAGGGACTTTAGATCATTTATTGTTCTACTGTCCATTTATTTTGGCTTTTTGGAAATCAATATGGGGCCAAATAAATTGCTTATTAGAAAATCCAGTGGCATTATCTTATGATACTATGCTTTTTGGCATGTCAATGAGAACTAAAAGTCAAATATCATCTAAAAGGCTTTTATTAATAATGACAGGAGTTGCCATACAACAAATTATGAGCAATTGGAAGAATTGGATGAGACTTAATTATAGTTTTTGGTGGAATTCATTGTGTCATGTGTATAAAATGGAAAGAATATTAGCCATTCAGAAAGGGAATTTTAAGAAATTTCAGGAGATTTGGGAGCCATTAGCAAAATACTGTAATGATTAATTAATGTTTTTCCCTATGTCATGCACATCCGGGAGGGGGGAGGATGGGGGTCTGTTAGATTAATAAATTTAGATATATTGGGGTTCATTATAGAAATTTTATGTGATTGCATTGTGATTGTTCAGGAGGGAAGGGGGACTAATTCTGTAATGGATATTAATGGAATATTAAGTGTGTGTTATTGATGTATGAAATGTGGTATTTATGGTTACACTTACTGTAAGTTTTGAAAATAATAAAGATTTGGGAAAGAAAAAAAAAGAACTAGCCAAAAAGATGATGTGCTATCTGAGTTTTATAATGCAGCAAAAAGTACAAAGATGCCATCTCCTTTGACACTAACTTGGGTGCTTAGATCACTGTCTTCAGCTTGTCACTTATAACCATGATGTCATTCTGTTGTATCAAAAGACTTCATTCAAATGGGGCTCTAAGAATTCTCATTTGCAGCTGGAATTTGGAGGCAGACAATTTACTGCCCATCACCTACCCACCACCAAGGGCTGCCCTCCCATTTCTTATTAAGCTTCTTGGATAATTCAAGGTCCAAGCTCAGTATAGAAGCACTGGCCAGTACCCATTATTCCAACAAATAACAGTTTTGATTTGTAAACAGAGGTTTGTACTGGGCCCATAGAAAGAATATTGGCACTTTTTAAGAAATGAAATTCTCCTCTTGATTTTAGGACTTTCACAATGAGAGAGATCATTGAAACATTACATAAAACTGAAACAATGAAAGTACCTTTCAAAACATCTGTCTCTATGTCCACTAGGGGTTTCCCCACAAAAGCCGTCTCATCAACATTATAGTACAATTTTCTAATGACTCCATCATAGCGGCTTGTGATAGTGACTGAAGCTTTATCACTCTGCACCTCACAAATGCTATCAAACTGTGACACACTGTCGCCTTCCTTTACATACCTAGAAGAAAATAGAAAGAATGAGACCATAATTAAACTCCATGTAATTCCAGTGGCGAGTATAAATAGATTAAGGCATCAGCCAGTTGAGAATACTATCACAGTCATTCCCACATTATTATTTAAGCACTTATTTGATGTTAGTTTTGCTTTGATTGATGTAAATAAGGTTGTTTTGACACAGAATGACCCATTTGCAACCAAGCGCGTTTCTCAATCTTGTTCTTCAGGGCCTGAACTGGGTAGACACGCGTTTATGACCAAAGTAGTGATTTGGGCAGATGTTAGAGCCTCAGAGGCGAGACATTTCTAAACCGAAGAAAGGAATATCCCAGTAATTGCAGTGCAATGATCCGATACCGAGGTCGCTGCAAAACAAACCTCTGCACAACACTCCAATGCCACAGTAAACATTACCGTGGCAAGAGCGATTTTTCCCTTAACAGCTGATGCTCAGCACGAATAGCATGCACATTATATGCATGTTATTCGCTCAGAACAGTGCCTGTAAAAGAGGGAAGAACTGTGCCAGGCGCCTGATCAGTAGAGCAATCGTTAGGCACAGCTCTTCCCTATTCTCCCTGTCAATTTTTTTTGCCGCTCGTTTTGCCTACCAATCAGCACTGGCAGGACTCCCCAAAGCTGCAGCAACTAAGGGGCTTCCCCTGCCACTCAGCTGTTTGGGGCTTCCCCTACCTGCTCAGCAAACAAGGGAAGCCCCAAACAGCTGAGCGGCAGTGGAAGCTTTGAAGCTGCTGAACGGTGGATTTGGGGAGTCCTGCTGGCTCAGCTGATCGACCAGCAGAGAAAGCAGCACAAATAAAAGTGCTCCCTTCCCCCTGAGCCCCCTCCGAAAAAAGGCACCTGGTGGTCTAGTGGCCACCACCGCCTCCCTCCTCCTCCATACCTTTTAGTTGCAAAGTTTGGCAGGAGAGATGCCCACTCCCTCCTGCTGGCAGACCCGCTTCTTCAAAATGGCAGCTTTCCCCTTCCTGGTTTCCTATACACTGCCCACAGCTGACCCAGAAGCCTTCCCTTTGAGTAAAGAGTAGTGGAAAACTTTCTTTTTCCCTTCCAAAGTCTGACCCACCTTCTCCACCTCCTTGAGGCCCCTCTTGCATCCCTTTCCATCCATCCCATTGTTCCCTCTCCATCACCACATCCAACATTTCTCCCTCTGATCTCTCTCTTCCCCATTCATTTGTACCTCATGCCTCTCCCACCACCATGTCCAATATTTCTCTCTCCCTCCCTATGCCAAACAATTCTCCTCTTTCTTCATTTCCCCATATGCACCATCTCCCTTTCCCTCTTACTCAGACACATTTGTCCAACAATTCTCCCTTTCTATTCTCTCCCTCACCTCATTATCTTTCTCTCACCCCTCCATTCTTCAATCCTATGTCCCAAGTTCATGCTCCCCTCCCTCCCTTCTATGTTCCAAGTTCATGTCCCTCCCTCCTTCCTTTGTCCAAAGTTTGTGCTCCCTCCCTTCCTTCTGTGTCCCAATGTACCTCCTCTCTTTCATGTCCCAAAGTGCCCCCTGCCTCCCTCCCACAGGTGTTTACCTTCTTCTCTTTGGTTCCCTTCTCCTCCTCCTTCCAGTCTCAGTCATTTCTATTCACAAAGCCACAGGCAGTGGTTCCTACACATGACCCGTGGCTGACCCGGAAGCCTTCCTTCAGACATTGGAAGCTCCCTCCAACGTCAGAGGCTTCCAGGTCATCCGCAGGCCGTGTGTAGGAGCTGCTACCTGTGGCTTTGTGAAGAGAAATGAGTGCGGCTGGAAGGAGGAGGAAGAGGGGGGGAGTGAACTGAAAAAACCACACCAAAATGTTTTTTTGTTTTATCTTCCACAGAACTCAGCCAATTCTTTTTAGTGTGTCATGTCCTGAATTTAGCCTGTTGTTAGCGGTTGAGTCCTTACACGACATGGCGCTGGCCACGCTTCCTCTGTACATGCTGAACAGGTCCCTCTGCTCCCAGGATGAAATACGCATCAAAATGCAACACACTACCTTGTGAAAATGAATTGTTGCTATATACAGAAGCAGATGATAATTTGTAAACAGTCTCTGTATCAAAATGGTTTTCACTACAAAAGATTGAATTCCGATAAAGAACTTGATACTGCTAAAAGGTTACAGCAGTCGACAATTGTTGAAAGAGTTCCCACAGAAGGGTTGGAACAAAACGGCCTTGATCCAAGCAATGGGCACTGTGGATCGTAAGCCAAGCAGCAGTCGACCATGCTTGATTCAAACACAAAAGCACACTGACGTTGTACGCAATCTTGTATTGAGCCAGGAGGACACGCTGCAAACACACCGAACTTGCCAAATAGCAAGAAAAGCAGGAATAAGCCAGACAACTATGATTAGGATAATTCATGATGATCTGAAATCAAAATGTTGTAAAAATCATGCTCAGCGCACAGCATTAGCTTCATCTGGTTTACAGATAAAAAGATAGTAGCTCCACCAATTAACACACAGAATGATCAACTGTACATGCCTTCAACAACACTGAAGTGTGAGATTAATGCCAAACACCTACTATGGACCTGCCTGACTTTCAGTCATGGTCTCGGTCGCAATCTTGAAACTCAGATTCACAATCTATTCTTCATTGATTCTGGGGTTAAGATCAAAGCACATACTATTGGGATGTCTTCTTGACGTAGAAGCTCTTGCCAGTGATCTGTTGCATGTTGGGAGACTACTTTATCTTCCAACAGGACAATGGCCCCGTACATTGGGCACAGGACACCACAGAACTGCTACATCGGGAGACCCTAGACTTCACCTCTGGCCTGCAAATTCACCAGACCTAAACCAAGCTGCCTATTGAATCTGGGGACTGATACAGGAGCATGTCTACTAGACAGAGATATCTGACATTGAAGACCTTAAACAGCACCTTATCTTTGTTTGGGCTGAGCTGAAGCAGAGCGTTGTTGACAAGACCATAGCTCAAAGGAGGCCAAGGCTGAGGGCATGCCTTCGTGCAAAGGAAATGCACTTTAAACATCTGCTTACTTTTTGACTTTACATTTTTCTCCAAGATATACCATAAAACTTTTTGATGTGTTTTTATTCAGTTCAGAATTCATTTTCACAATTCCCAAAAATAAGAACTACTTTTCTGAGTCTAACTTCACCCAGCTACTCTATGCCTTAGTCCTCTCCCACCATGGACTACTGTAATGCCCTATTCAACGGTCTCACAGCGAAGAACATATGACGTCTTCAGCTTAAACAAAACACGGCAATCAGATTTCTAAAGAATCTCCATCCCCGCAATCCGGTCTCTTAGGCCTTATCATTGGCTCACTGGTTGCCTGTAGCCAAACGTTGTCTTCAAGGGCCTGATGCTGGCGTTAAAGTCCTCACACGACATGGCGCTGGGCTACGTGACTGACAAGCTTCCTCTGTATGTGCCGAACAGGTCCCTCCACTTCCAGGATGAAATATGCCTCAAAACGCCCCCTGGACATACCCTTCAACTGCACACCAAATGACATTCCTACTCTGACTTCACACCGACCCTCTGGAATCAACTGCCCCTGCAGATAAGAACCCTTGAAGGACTCCTCAACTTTAGGAAAGCAAGAAAAACATATCTGTTCACCTAACTCCCATGAAACAAGCTCCTCCATATGTGTTGCGTTAGGATAAAAACTTGTATTGCTAAATCTTGTACTGTAACCGTGACAATTTTAACCTGTAAACTATATTGCAGATACGGGATTTGGATCCCTAGTATGTGTCGTGTTAGGACAAAATCTTGTACAAAACAAACAAACAAAAAAAAAGTACTACAACTATGGCAAATGTAACCTGTTAACTATATATTATGTATGTTAACCTAGGGGTCTCCAACCCCCTATCCGTGGCCCTCTGACAGCCAGGCTGCGAGAGTATCCATCCCTACTTCCCAGCCGCTGCCATCTGACAGTCGGGCCATGAAAGTATTCATCCCTCCTTCCCATCCCACCTCCGTTCTGAAAAGCGCGGCAGCAGCACTGAACAGCGGGCCGTGAGAGAATCCAACTCTCCTTCCCATCCCACCTCCATTCTGAAAAGCGTAGCGGCGGCAGCGCTGAACAGGCTGCCTCACTGTCTTCCTCGGGGCCTTCCCTCTGCCGCCACATCACTGATGACATCATTAGTGACACAACGGTAGAGGGAAGGTCCTGGCAGGGAAGGCAGCGAAGCAGTCTGTTCAGTGCTGCTGCCGCTGTGCTTTTTAGAACAGAGGTGAGATGGGAAGGAGGGTTGGATACTCTCACAGCCCGCTATTCAGTGCTGCCGCCACTGCATTTCTCAGAATGAAGGTATGTGGGAGCCTCGCTTTCGAAGGGTCGTTGGGGTTCTGCTGCACATGGGGGATGGGAGGGAGAGATGGAAAGTGCTGCGCAGGGAGATGGGTTGGCAGGGTCATTGGGGTTCTTCTGCATGGGGGGATGAGAGAAAGGGAATGGAGATTTAGCCTGACCAGTGGAGAGAGGGAGGGGGTTCTGAAAGTGGTGAGCCATGTGGATGAGGTCAAAAGGGGATGACTAGTGAGAGAACAGTGAGTACAGTGGTAGGACTGTGGTAATGGCGAGTAGATAGAAGGAAATAGGAGGTTGGGAAAGGAGTGAGACGGAAATGGGAGAGCTAGGGACTGAGAGAAGATGGAGAATTGAGAGGTAGCTGAAAATTTAAAAAGAAGAAGGGTGAGAGAGGGCAAGATTTGAGTGGACAGAGGTAAAAAAGAAAAGAAAAAGTTAAGAAAGCTGAAAGGGAAAAATCAATATGTTGGAGACAGGCATAAGGAAAGAATGGAACAGTAGAGAAGAGAAGAAAAATGGACAGCAGACACTGGAAAGAGAATTGGTAGAAGATAGACAAAAAGCAGAAAGAGAAACCGGGACCAAGATGATGGAAAAACAAAATGACCAGACAAGAAAAGGTAGAAAAAATAATTTTATTTTCTATTTTGTGATTACATGTCACATTTGAAATGTGTATCCTGCCATAGCTGGTGTTAGACAGCAAGCGTGAACTAGGACCTAAAAGAGAGAGGAAAAGCCTTTTTTATTTATTTTGTTAATGTATATTGTGTATAAAACTGCCCTACAAACCCACCCCAAATCCTCCCCCCCCTTACTGATCCATGGAAAAATTTACTTCTATAAAAGTGGTCCTTGGTGTCAAAAAGGTTGGGGACCACTGTGTTAACCTTTAACCACCCTGAGCAAACTGGGGACAAAGGGATAGACAATGAATTAAATAAATAGAGTTGTGGTGTGGTGAGAACAGGATACTGGGCTTGATGGACCATTGGTCTAACCCAGTAACATTTTACATCAACTTCATTCAGGACATGACACACTAACCCTCTCTTTTACTAAGGTGCACTATGCTTTTTAGCATGTGCTAAATGCTAAGGCGTGCATGTTATCCTATGGATGCGTTAGCATGTGCATTGATTTAGCATGTGATAAACACGTGCTAAAACGCTTAGCGCACCTTAATAAAAGAAGGCCTAAATTTCATATCAATCTGCCGAGTTCCGTGGAAGACATGTCAAAAAACATTTTGGTGTAGATTATTTTTGGTTCACAGTGTAATGTGTGTATTACATACATTTATATTGTGACTTGGAAGGGGCTTGCCATGTAAGGTAGTGACCACAGGAGGGAGCTCGATGACCAGAGAAGGCTGATATAGGGGTGGTATATGCTCAGAGGCCACTGGGGGGGAGTTCTTTGGGGCTTTCTCCATGAGGAAACTCAAGGAAGGCCAGGTTTATGTTCAATGAGAACTACACTTCCCAGGAGATGTAGGGGCCAAGGACTAATTTGTCTCTGTAGAAAAATGCTTAGTAGATAAGGACAAAAAGAAATGGGGATACAACTTTTAGCAAACTGATAATAAATTTGTGAAAAGAAGCATATACCATTTATGTCTAGTTACTGTATATCTATTGGTATATTTAAATAACTGTATATTATGTATGTTAACCTGTAACCCATCCTGAGCTCTTTTTGGAAGGACAGTATAGAAAATGAATTACCACCACTCCCCTCCCCTTTTACAAAACCATGATAGTGGTTTTTAATGCAGGCTGATGTGATAAATGCTTTGTGCTGCTCTCGACGCTCATAGGAACTCTATGAGTGTCTGGAGAAGCGCAGAGCATTCAGCGCACCGGTGGGGGTGGGGAGGGGGTAAATATAATAGTTCTTTAAACATGTGAGCAAAGAACACCGCAGACAAGCTGAAGTAGCAAAAAAAACGCTAGCGGTGTTCTTTGCTCACATGTTTAAAGACAATTGACTGTTTTCAGTCCAATTCTTTATATGTGAGGTTGCAAACCATTGGACCCCTGAGGAAGGCGTGTTCGTCGAAACACGGATCGTGTAGGGTCCGGTTGGATTTTTATCACAGCATTTTTTATCATTGTACTTTTTTAATTGAATTAAATAAATTATCTCCAGAACATCTGTATCCACAGTTTTTGTTTTTAATCGGTTGATTGTTTTCATTGTGGATCATTGGGTCTCCCCATTTTTCTTTGTTGTGCTGCAATTCTATACAACTACACATTGTAGTGTAGAATTCTTTAATTGCACTGGTTAGCTTGCATGGTCAGAAGAGGAGGAAAGGAAAGGTTGACCTCCTCATGTTGGCAAAATAAGTCTCAGCTAAAAAAGGAGGGAAGCACAAAGTTGGCCACATAGGAAGAGGGAGGAAGTAGTGGGGAGCAAGCCTTGGCATGCAAAGAAGAGACACTGTTGGAAGTAAGCCTAGGACTAAGGAAGAAAGAGCTGGGAAGAGAGCTGGTTAAGTTGGAAGAGGAAGCCCAAGGATGTAGCCAGAAATTCAATTTTGAGGCAGCCCAGGAATGGCCTGGGGGCAAGCATTTCTTCTCAGCTTTTCTCTCCTCTTGCCCAAGCCCTGCCAGCTGAAGAGAATCACTGGCTGAGACCCTGCCTCTGCTGCTTCAGTAGAAAAGGAGCAAGCAGGGTGCTTCCGTCATGGATGTTAACACTGTCATGGTACTTTCACATCAAAGGCAATATAAGAGATGTACTTTAGATAGGTACTGATCAGTAAAAAGGCAATGAACAGAAGTAATTAGTTTCACAGCTTAATGGTTTAAATCATGCTGCTTGCACTGGAACTGCAGAGCTGGAAAATAAGTTCAATGAACAGCGAGATGTGATTGGTACATGCTGAGCCAGGTCCAATGGACTGGAAAAGTAACTTACCATTCTTTCACAGTGACTTCTGTAATGCCTTCTCCAATATCAGAAAGCTTAAACTGAACTATCTGCACACTTGAAACTGGAAACAAATAAGAAAAAAAAAATCAATGTGATATGTAAGAATATTACAAAGCAAAGCACATTCCAAAGATCTGTCACATTATATACATTATATATATTATACAGTGGTACCTTGGTTTACGAGTGCACCAGTTTGCGAGTGTTTTGCAAGACGAGCAAAACATTCGCAAACTTGGTGTCTCGTAAACTGAGCTTGCCTCGCTGTACGAGCACCCCCCCTGCGATCCGGCATCCCCCCCAGCGATCTGGCATCCCCCTCGCTCGCGTTACCCCCCTCCACCGCGATCCTACTTCCTCCACCCCCGAGCAGTCAATGACACACTTTACCCGACTTGGCACCAGTGCCGGTGCCCGAAGATCCTCCCTCTTCTGGCGCGGCCTGGGCTGGGCGGTGCGTCGGAGATCCTCCTTTTTCTGGTCTGGGCTGAGCTGGACTGGCTTTGAGCATTTGTGCATGCTCAAAGCCTTCTGGTCTCGCTCTCTCCAGAAGACCAGACCAGAAGGCTTTGAGCATGCACAAATGCTCAAAGCCAGTCCAGCCCAGCCTAGACCAGAAGGAGGATCTCCGACGCACCGCCCAGCCACGCCAGAAGAGGTAGGATCTTCGGGCACCGGCACTGGTGTCAAGTCGGGTAAAGGGTGTCATTGACTGCTCGGGAGGGGGGAAAGTAGGATTGCGGTGGAGGGGGGGGCAATGCGAGCGGGGGGGATACCGGTTCGCAGGGGGGAGAAGCCGGATCGCAGGGAGGGGTTTGGAACAGCGTTGGATTCCTCAAAGGGGGGGGGAAAATGGAGCAGCGCCGGTAGCCTCGGGGGGGGGGGGGAGGTGGAACCAATCAAAGCAGTTTCCCTTACTTCCTATGGGGAAACTTGCTTTGATATACGAGCAATTTGATTTATGAGTATGCTTCTGGAACGAATTATGCTCATAAACCAAGGTTCCACTTATATATATACATACACACAGTACACAGTCCTTTATCTGAAATCCTTGGGACCAGACATTTTGGATTTTTTTTTTTTTTTAAATTTCAGAATGGTTGGTAGTCAGGAAGATTATGAATTAAGAGCTTAATGAAAATATTGCATGGCTTATCAGTTCTAATTGTTAAATGTTCATCTTCTACATTACTTTTCACTGTTACCCATAGGGGAATCTGCAGCTTTTTGGGGTTTAGAATATGTCGCACTGGGGCATGTTTGGCACCAAATGTGCTCTAGTGTATACACAACCTTCATGAAAAACATTTTCAGCTTTCAAAGCATTTTGGTTTTCAGAATTTCCAATAAGAGACTGTATACCCGTACCACTAAATTTATGAAATGCTGTAAGAAAAAGTGTTTATTTGGGAAATGATATACCGTACATACAATATGGAATACAGAGCACAGGACAAATGTTCCATCCTAGCAGGAAGCACTTTGAAGTGAACTTTTTTGTTTCTTCATTTTAAATTGTAAAAGCTGATTATTTTATTGTATACTGCAATAAGGAGCCTTGATTTCTGCACTCTACAAAATAAAATTGAAATATATGATCTGAACAGTACATTGCAAAGGCTACGTATATCAGGCTTGCAAAAGAAAACAGGGCACGTGCACTTACCAGCTGTTGCTCTAAATAATCGATGCTGCTGGCTTAATTTAAATGTGGATTTGTTGGATTTAAGGTGTTCTAGATTTGCAAGCTTCAGCCTACTGCAAGATCTGATATGGTGAACACAGACCTAGAGAAGAGAGCCATTAAAATGGCGGTAGATATGAATTAGCTCTTTCTTAGGTGTGCAGTAAATCTGAAACTATTTCATATATGCACTTGTATTTAATCCTTCAACCTAATTCACATAAGATGTTCA
Source organism: Geotrypetes seraphini (assembly GCF_902459505.1). Taxonomy (NCBI): domain Eukaryota; kingdom Metazoa; phylum Chordata; class Amphibia; order Gymnophiona; family Dermophiidae; genus Geotrypetes; species Geotrypetes seraphini. Next base: position 14,780,297 of record NC_047095.1, on the reverse strand, counting down.
GTGCTCCCAAAATAAATTCATTCTTTTTTTTTTTTTTAGATTGCATGCAATAGCCAGCAGGAAGACTGGTGCAAATTAATGTTAACTAGTTACTGAATTTAAGTAAAAGTTTTGTCATTCTTACTTGTAAAATTGCTTCCTGTACTGCTTTACTTTTACTGAAGTAACAATTTCACCAATTTTTACTACTTTTACTTAGTTACATCTGAAGTTTGCAGTTAAAAATGAGTAGAAGCCTGAGATAAAAGATGATTCCTCAGTAAACTAAGCGCTCCTTTTACTAAGCTGTGTTAGCGTTTTTAGCCCACGCATTTTAGCGCACGCTAAACCCGTGCTACATGGCTAGAAATAACGCCAGCTCAATGCTGGTATTAAGGTCTAGCACGCGCTACTCCACGCATTAAAGCCCTAACGCGGCTTAATCAGGAAATGGCTGTAGGGAGTTCCCGACATAGTCTTGAGAGACTACGGGAACTCCCAGCAGCCATTTCCTCATGGCGATCTGCACGGGGCAGGAGCGTAGGAAGATCGCTCCTGTCCCGAAAACCCTCTAGACCACCAGGTAAGGCCGGGAAGGCGGCAGGGAGGAAAAAAGACTGTTTTTTAAATTTTCCCCCTCCCCCCAAAAAAATTGCGATTATATGAAACTGCGAGTGCAGGAACCGCGAATGGGGAGGGGGGAAGTGTATTCCCTTTCAACTTTAGAGAGTGCCCTCTCGTACTCCCTACCTTGGAGAGAGTGAACAACCTGTCCTTATATAAAATTTATACTTAGAGGAAAAGGCAAGAGGTAAAGAAGGCCTAAGCCTCTCTTCCCATTTTTGCTTCTTTTATCCTGCCCCACCCTATCACCATCTCTGGGTTTATTTCATATTCACTCTCCCTTTCCTTTCCCTCAGTTCTTTCAAACGCTTTTCGCCCCATCAATAGCACTCGCATGCCTTCTCTGGTCCCTCATAATATATCACACAACCGCTCCCCCACACATGGCTGTCATGCAGTCTTCCATGTCAGCCCTCTCTCATCCCTGTAGTCTCACCTACCCTGGTTCTGGTCCACTTACTCTTGCTGCAGAACAGACTGCATTGATAGCCCTGGGAAAGCTACTCAGTCCAATCCACAGTTCTTGCTCAGGGATACAGGGAAGGAGATAGCATTGAAGTCCTTCCCTCCTTCTTTTCCCAGCATTCACCACTTTTAAGGGTCAACAGTTTTTATTGATAACTGCACAGTAATGCAACCAGATAAAGGAACAAGACAAAATAAGAGAACGTACTATAGTACAACATGTGGCCTTATTTGTGCTGTAAAATATAAACTCTTATTCTTGTCATAAAAGATAGCATAGATAGTCCAAGTTCCCAGCATTCACCACTTTTAATATCACACCTCCCAGAAGCATTCACTCCCTCTTGCATCATTTCTCCTCTAGGAATTTACATCTGCTTACTAGGTCTTACTCTAATATTCACTCACTGCATTCACCTCAACCTCCCTTCTCATAAAGTATTTCATCTTTAATGGAGCTCAGGGTGACTCGCTCTTCCCTTATATCAGATGAATCTGAAATACAGGAAGCAGAGTGATCTGCTGGTTTGGAAATAGTCCAGCCCATCATCCCTCAGAGAATGACACAGGGACAAATTTGTCCCTGCCCCATCCCTGCACACTCTGTCCTCATCAGCACAAGCCTCAAACTCTTTAAGTAACAGAGCTTGCAGGAATGGAGCAAGGAGAAGGACAGAACTCATGAGGATGAACAGGGAATGAGATAGATCTCAAGGGGACAGAAGATATAGCAGTAAGTGGAATTCTGGGTGGAAAGACTAAAGCAGGAAACAGAGAATGACACAGTGACAGAATGTGTTACCGTCTCCGTGGATAACTGCGGGAAAACATCCCATGTCACTCTTTAGTGTCTATCTTGAACTCAGTCCTTCACCAGCATTCTTCAATAGATGGCTTGAGGGTCAGTGGCTGTGCCCATTCATACTCTGATTCTTCTCTCGCTTCTTAATGAATGACATGGGGATGGTTTCCCACGCTTATCTGCAGGAATGGGGACGGGAACAAATTCTGTCACCATTTCATTCTCTGCTTGTACATCCCCTCTTGCCCTCCAGTGCTGCTGGTTGCACACAGGAGAGAGGAGAATAGCAGAGAAAATGAATCTTCTCTACTCTGTTCTGCTGCATGTGCTCCTTGCTTTAATCCCTTTACTCCTATCCTCCTCATGAAATTTAACCAGCAACAGTTTCAAGCCAGATTAAGAGTGTAATGCTGCAGTCTCATTTGCACTAGGGGAACACCAACCAGCCAGCTTTTCAGGATATCCACAATAAATACACATTAGATAAGTTTGCATGCAATGAAGGCAGAATGTATATATTTCTCTAATGCATATTCATTGACTAAATCCTGAGAATTGACTGGTTGGTGTTTCCCCAGGACAGGTTTAAGAACCACTTGAGATGAATCGGTAAAGTTACCTCTATCAATGATATGTCAGAAACAAATGCAGGAGGACTGGGTCATGAGATTTAAGCTGCCACGATAACAAGGACATCATCATAGTTTTTACAGTGAGCTTCGTTCTAAAGGCTTTAATAAACTTTGCCAGATAGTTTTGTCTTGTTATGCAAGCGGAAAGAAGCCACATTCTCAGATATCCATGCATGGCTCTTCCATGAAGCTTTCTGCATTGCCCCTCCAGTCTCTTTCCAGAGCTGGATATAATGAGTACAAATTTTAATGGTATAACAACTGTTAATCCTCTTTATTGTCCTTTGATTCTCAACTTCTGGAAGTCAATATGGGGAAAAATTAACATCATATTAGATTCATCAATTCCACTGAAGTATGAGGCGGTCATATGCGGAACATTATTACATGTTAAGCCCCCCTTAGACCGATATAAATGCCGTCTTTTCCTTATAGTGACTGGGATAGCCATACAGATGATAACCTGAAACTGGAAAAACTATGATCGTTTGAATTTCCCTTTCTGGTGGGCCAATCTGTGCTCCAGCTATGGATATGAGAAAATGAATGCAGAAAGTTTGGGGCACAGTAATCTTTTTAAATTGGTTTGGGGCCCGTTGGCATCATATGTTACTTCTTTATAGCAGGTCTCTGATTATAAGCAAGTTTTTGTTTATTTTCATACACATCCAAGATAGGGAGGGAGGGGGGATATTTCTGTCCTAATTTGACCTTAGAGTATTTAATAATAATAATAATAATAACAGCTTATATACCACAATACCGTGAAGTTCTATGCGGTTTACAAAGATTAAGCAAAGGTACAAATTGATTGACTTTAAGAGGGGAGGAAGAAAGAGGGTTAATAGGACAGGAAATCCATTTTTGAGGAGAGAGTGATCAATAGAACAAGTTAATTGCTATAGAGGGGAGAGAGAAGAGAGGATCAGTTGTCTAGATACTTTAGGAACAGGTGTGTTTTCAGATGTTTCCTAAATTTCCTATTTACACTTGGGGTGGGAGAATATTATTAATCTGAAGAGGGTAAGGTTACTGGGAAAATCTATGTCGCTGTGTTTTATTGAATAATCATTGAGAGGGGTAGAAAAGGATTGGTTATATATAATTGTAAGTTGAATGTGCTTTTATTGATGTATTATGCGTTATATATTCATGTATTGCACTATTGAAATATGGAAAATCAATAAAGAATTATAAAAAAAAAACAACGGATGGGAGCTTGAGCTGAGAGCTCCGTTCGGGCCGGCGTTCTAACTATCTTTAAGTTGTGTTAAAGGAGCGATTTTCTTCTCCCGGGTGGTGGTGCAGCGAGGGAGGGGACAGCGGACCTCATGGCAACGCGAAAAAAGTTGCCCGGCGATAAACCCGGCCAGCGCACGATGGAGCAGGCACTGGGTCGGGCTGCACGTGGCGGCGTGGGCCCGGAGACTAGTAGTTGGGAGGCGGCGAGACTGAGCGGCGCAATTGCGGCAGTTGCCGACATGATGGCAAAGCCTGTGCAAGAATGTGCCTCACCGGAACCGCTTACGAAAGCGGACATGCAGCGCTGGATTACTGAGGTGAAGTCTGAAATCTCTGCTGTAGCTGTACAAGTCCGGGAGGCAGTGCAGGAGCTGCGCACTGACCTGGTGGAGGTGGGCACGAGGGTAGAGGTGGTGGAGATGCGGCTGGATAGCTGTGAGGAAAATGTGACTGGAGTGCAAAGATCTTTAGAGACTGCTTCTGCTGACTACCAACTCCTCCTGGATAAGGTCGAGGATCTGGAGAACCGCACCCGGCGTAATAACTTGAGGGTGCGGGGCCTGCCTGATCTGCCGGAGTATAAAGATGTTCGTGCTACCACTATCAAGCTGATTCGCTGGCTTCTGCAGGACGACAATCTGGAGCCGGGTCTTGAGCGGGCACATCGAGCTTTGGGTCCCCGGACCACAGATCAACCCAAAGATATTGTGCTCTGCCTCCAGAGTTTTGTGCTTAAGGAACAGATATTCCGCAGAGCCCGGGAGTTGGGCACGGTCACTTGGGAGGGCCATCGGTTGGAGTTCTATCAGGACCTGGCTGCTGGCACGCTCCAGAAACGCCGGGCATTTCGGGAGGTGACTAAAGCTTTGCAGCGCAGCAATTTGCACTACCGCTGGACTTATCCTTTTGGGGTAGTCATTTCCATCAATGGTGTACACACTAAAGTAACCACAGTTCAGGAGTCCCATGGCTTGCTGCAACAAGCAGGTATTGAGATCCCTGAGGAGGCGGCTTCTGCGGTGGGAGCGGTATCCAACCGTGTGGGGGCCCCTGCCACCTCCCGATGGCAGAGAGTGGAGAGTGGATCCCGGAGCGGAAGGGGAGGCCGAGGGGGAGGACTACCTCCTCGTGCTACTGCCTCTTCCTCGAGTGGCCCCTCTTGAGGGCTGATAGACAATGTTTGTTCTGATGCTGTATTAACTCTGTTTCCTCCGCACCTGTGTGGGGGATTTTCTGGACTCACCCCCTGAGGCTGTGTTCCTGGGTTTTGGGTGGGAGTCTTGTGGGGGATGTTCATGGTCTGGTTCTGGGGTGTGGGAGGAGGGAGGATTGGGGGGATGTTACTGTGATATGTGCTGGAACTGTGATATACTTGTAATGTAACTGGGATCTGTGGGGGTGGAGCGTACTGAGGTGGGGGAGGAAGGGGGACTGCTATTTGAGGGGTTTGTTTGATTGCTGTGTTTATTTGGGGGGATTAATGGGGGTGTAGCATTGATAGTTAGTGTTTGGTTGTGGTGTTTGAGTAAGGGGCCATGGGGATGGTTCATTTCCTTGTATGTTGGTGGGAGATCTGTGGACTCTCACTTTGGGGGAGGGGGGTGGGGGGAGGGTTGGTGGGGGGGAGAGGGGGATATGGGGACGAATATGGTGGGGTTGGGGCTGTATTTTTCCTGTTTTATTTGGATTATGGAGGGGTGTAGGTTGGTCTCTTATAATATCCGAGGCCTTAATTCCCCAAATAAGAGACGGGCTTTCTATAGGGAGCTACTCCGCCTACGGGCTGATATTTGTTTTGTCCAGGAAACTCATTTACTTCAGTCCCATGAATCCTTGGCTAAAGATTCCAGATTCCCCCAGGCTTTTTGGGCCTCCCGGGTGGGTATCTCCAAGAGGGGAGGAGTGGGGATTCTTATTCGTAAGGGGATTCGTTGTGAAGTGCATAGAGTGTGAGAGATCCCCAGGGGAGATATATAATGTTGGAGGCTTTGATAGAAGGGGGCTTGTTCTCCCTGGTTAATGTTTATGCCCCTAATGAAGGTCAGGGGGCCTTCTTTCGGGAGCTGGTGCCTCGAATTCTCCGGTTTAAGGGGGTGCCCTGGTCTTGGGGGGGGATTTTAATCTCACGGTGACCCCCCATTTGGATAATTCGGGGAGGGCGGATCATTATGGGAGACAGGATCATAAATTGTTGCGGGAGGCGATGATTACCCTTAATGTGGTGGACTGCTGGCGGTGGCTGCATCCGTCGGTTAAAGACTATACTTACTTTTCTGGGATGCATGCCTCCTATTCCAGAATTGATTATGTATTTGTGGAGAGGAGTTTGCTTCGTTGTGTGGAATCAGCGGGGATTGAATCACTTACATGGTCGGATCATGCTCCTATTTGGCTGCGGTTTCTGGGGGAGGGGCGTGGTTCGGGACGGAAATTTTGGCGTTTCAATGATAGTCTTCTAAATGACCCGGAGGTGGGGGCTCAAATAGAGGGGTGGCTTCAGGAATATTTGGATCTGAATGCGGAGTGTGGGACATCGATGGAAGCGGTTTGGGAGGGGTTAAAGGCTACGCTTAGGGGCAAGTTGATTGCTCTCGCTTCTGCCCGCCAGCGTAAACGTAGGGAAGAAGCGGCGACTTTACTGAATTTGATTGGCAGGTTGGAGAGCTTACATAAGCGGAGGCCTTAGGATATAGAGCTGCGCGGACGGTTGTTCCAAGCTCGTCGTGATCTCCAGGCGTTGGACTTAGAGCGTTTGCAACTTAATTTGCAGCTCCTACAACAGAGATATTTTGAGTTTTCTAATAAAGCAAGTCGCTTAGTGGCCCATCGTTTGAAGGTGAGGCAGACGCGTAATCAGATCCTTGCGATTCGGGTGGCTTCTGGAGAGTTGTTGCGGACCGAGAATGCTATTTGTACACGTTTTGTGGAGTTTTACTCCCATCTCTATACTCCGGAAGCAACTGGGTCCTCGCAGGACCTAGATGCCTATTTGATCTCGGTGGAGTTGCCCATGATTGTGTAGGAAGATGTGGCGCGGTTGGACCGCCCTCTCACGATGGTTGAGGCTCATGGAGCGCTGCGTTCTATGAAGCTTGGTAAATCGCCCGGGCTGGATGGCTTTACTGTTAGGTACTATAAGCGCTTTCAGGACATTTTGCTGCCTCCTTTGTTGCGTTTTCTTAATTCTTTGCAAGAGAATAGTGCCCTTCCATTCTTCATGCGATTGGCGGGCGTTACGGTGTTGGCTAAGGAGGGGAAGGATCCCCTTCAGTGTGCTTCCTATAGACCGATCTCTCTGTTGGGGGTGGATACTAAGATCTTCACGCGGATTTTGGCGGACAGATTGATGAGCTGGATTCCCCGGTTGATCCATCCGGATCAGTCAGGCTTTGTTGTGGGTAGGCAGATGGGGGATAATACTCGTTGGGTTTATAATTTGTTTGAAAGGGCTAGGGGTGGTCAGCGGGAGACTGTGTTTCTATCTATCGACGCTGAGAAAGCTTTCGATAGGGTCTCCTGGCCTTTTTTGTTTAGGGTATTGGATTTTGTGGGTTTGGGTCCGCGCATGCGGGACTGGATCCGTGTTCTTTATACTTGTCCTGTCGGTTGTATTAAGGTGAATGGGGGCTACTCCGAGACTTTTTCTCTAGCATGGGGAACACGTCAGGGGTGTCCTCTCTCCCCGCTCCTCTTTGCCCTGACGGTGGAACCCCTGGCTCAGCGGGTGCGGTTGAATCAGGATATCAGGGGGGTTACTGTGCCGGGAGGGGACTGGAAGTTGTCTTTGTTTGCGGATGATCTTTTGTTCACAGTGGAGGATCCTGAGAATTCTTTACCTGCTATTATGCGTGAGTTGGAGGTTTTTGGTCAAGTGTCGGGGTTTTGTGTTAATGTTGGGAAATCGGAGCTCCTTAATGTTAACTTGCCCCCTGATAGAGTGATTTACCTTCGGGACCGGTTCGCGTTTTGGTGGGTGCAGCATTCGTTGCGGTACCTTGGGGTTTATTTTGGACCGCCGGGAGTGGATCTTTATGATCTCAATTTTCCTCCGCTCTTCCGTCGTATTCGTCAGGACTTGAGTAGTTGGAAGGATATGTATTTTTCTTGGTTGGGTAGGGTGGAAATAGTGAAGATGATGATATTGCCTCGTGTCTTGTTTTTATTTCAGGTGTTACCGCTCTGGGTGAGCAGGAGAACGTTAGAGGGGGTTCAACGGCATGTCTTTGACTTTATTTGGGCTGGTCGGAGACCACGAGTGAGCAGGAAAGTTTTATGTATGGGGAGGAGTGATGGGGGGCTTGGGGTTCCCAATGTGGTAAAATATTATCAGGCGGCTCAGTTGCGTGCCCTTTTGGAGTGGCAGACGCAGGACCCGAAATCATGGGTGGAGATAGAGCAATGTTTAACTGAAGGGGTGCCATTGTTACATCGGCCGTGGCTGCCTGGTAGGGTGTGGCTGGCGGGAGAGTTGTCTTCGGTTGGCACTTCTCTGAGGGTTTGGAATCAGACTCGGGGAGGTTTATTGATGGGAAGGCGCCATTCCTGGTACACCCCGTTGCGACATAATCCTGCTTTTACACCGGGGCGGGGGGAGGGTGTGTTTGCTACTTGGGAGTCTCGGGGCTTGGTGTGTGTGGGACAATTGTGGGATCCGGTTTTGGGTCGTATTTGACCCTATTCAGAGCTTCGGGGCCGCTTTGGTTTCGGAATCCGGGATCTGTTTCCTTACCTGCAAGTGGTTCATTATATCCGGTCCTCGGGCATCCTGGGGACTTAAGGGGTGGTAAGACTCCCTTTGAGCTGCTGTTGGGCCCGGTGCTCCGGAAGGGAGCTCTGTCTGCTATCTACAGGTGCCTTAATTGTCAGGGGACCCCGCATTCCTATATGTTGGCTTGGGAGGGTGATTGGGGATCTGCTATTTCTTGGGATACCTGGGGGGACATCTGGAAAGAAGTTTCCTCGGCGGGTATAGCAGCTTTGCTGATTGAGAATGGATATAAGGTTATTTTTCGTTGGTACTATACTCCGCAGGTTATGGCTCGATGGCGGGGTGGAGTGAGTGTTCTGTGCTGGAGGGGCTGTGGGGTGGTGGGTACCTACCTTCATATGTGGTGGCAATGTGGGAGGGTGCGTGGGTTCTGGACTGAAGTTTTTTCTCGGGTGTCCCGGATTCTTGATTTTCAGATTCCGGATGATTGGCGGCATGCCCTCTTGTATTGGCATCAATTGGACCTGGCCTGGGGAGATTCTTTGTTTTGTAAGTTGGCGTTTACTGCTGCCCGGTTGGCTTTGGCCTCCTTATGGAACCAAGCGCACCCTCCCACGTGGGACATGGTGGAACAACGCTTGCTTACTTGGCAACTTCTTTATCAATTAACGGCCATACGAAATGGTAAGCAGCATGGCTATGCTCGTATCTGGTGTCGATTTCGGGCTACGGTGGGAGTGTCTGGTAGGGGTGGAGTGGGATTTTGAGTTGAGCTTGTGGCTGGGCTGGGGGACTTTGGACTGGGGGGATTTTGGACTGGGGAGACATTAATCCTATTCCTTTCTCTGTCTTAGGTTGGAAGCTCTATAACCTTATTGGGTGCTGTGGGTACAGTGTTTCGTCCCTGGGGGGTGGGAGGGGGGGATTTGGTTGTGGGCTGGTGGGTGTTGTTGATTGTTCCTACTGGAGTATGGGGATTGCACATGTTTCTTTTTCTTGTTGCTAGCATATCTGGTGTTTCCTTGCTTGCAGTCTGCTGTTTTTTGTTGTGTTTTTCCTGCATATACACTGTATTTCATGTATTTTGTGTATATTTCAATAAAAGCTTTATTTGAAAAAAAAAAAAAAAAGAATTATAAAAAAACAAAACAAAACAAAAAACCTATTAATACTCTGGTCTTTTTGCGGATGATACCAAGCTCTGTAATAGGATAGATACCCTGAAGGGTGTGGCTGACATGAGGCGGGGTCTGGTGAAGCTTGAAGAATGGTCTGGTATAATTGGCAACTAAGACTTAATGCTAAAAAAATGCAGGATCATGCACTTGGGCTGCAAAAATCCAGGCGAACGGTATAATATAAAAGGGGAAGGACTTCTGTGCACAGAAGAGCGGGACTTGGGGATGAATGTATCCAATGATCTCAGGGTGGCAAAACAGGTAGAAAAGGCCAGGAAGATGTTTGGGTACATAAGGAAAGGAATGGCCAGTAGGAAAAGGGAGGTGATAATGGCACTGTATAAGTCTCTGAAGCCCTATTTGAAATACCATGTGCAATTTTAGAGACCACACCTTCAAAAAGATATAAATAGGATGGAGTTGGTCCAGAGAGCTGCTACAAAATTGGTTTATCTATTTTATTTAAAACATTTGTATTCCGCTTTTAGCCAAAGCAGCTCACAATTAACATACACATCTTAGAGTACACGAAAAATCTTAAAATTCACATCACAGACAAGAGCAAAAGGAGACAGAGATCTAAATGTAAATATTATATCACCCTCATTCTAATAAATGATTAGTGTTTTTTTTAAATCATAAGTCATAAGAGGAGAGACTTAGAGATCTTAATATGTACAGTATACTCTGGAGGAAGGGCGGGAGAGAACATTTAAATATCTCAGTGGCATTAATGTACAGGAGGCAAGTCTTTTTCAAATGAAGGAAAACTCCGGAAGGAGAGGGAATAGGTTGAAGTTAAGAGGCAATAGGCTCAAGAGTAATGTAAGAAAATACTTATTTCTAGAAAGGGTGGTAGATGCATGGAATAATCTCCTGATAGAGGTGGTGGAGAAGAAGACTGTATCTGAATTCAAGATTGCATAGGATAGGTATGTAGGATCTCTTAGGGAGAGGAGGAGGAGATAGTGGATAGGCAGATTGGAAAGGCTATTCAGCATTTATCTATCATCATGTTTCTATGTTTCTTAATGTGATAGACAAGAAATCCTCTCTGCAAAACCATTTACACTACCCCTACCCTCATGGAAAAATTATCTTATTAAAAGTGGGCAGCATACTCTCTGCATACCATGGAATACCATAATTACCTCATCAGTGTACCTTGTAATACAGCTTAGGGCTGTGTTTTCCCCGCATGTTAACACCTGCACGTCCTCTATGCATTCTTCAGCACATAAAACCAACATTCAACTTTCGGTAATCGGTTGCTTTCTGCATCAGCTATCTTATAGTTCAGGGGTAATGACCTGCAATCCCGGAGGCTCACAAACCAGTCAGGATTTAAGAATATTCTTAGAGGAAGACTTGCACTGCATGAAAACATACAGTATCTAATACGTATTCATTAGGAATACCCTGACAATCTGACTCATTTGTGGCCCTTCAGGATTGCAGTTTGACACCCCGCTCCATTTACAGAGATGCTACAGGTGGATGCCTTACCATAGACTACCTCTTAGTCTAACCTCAATCTGACTGAAATGAATACATCCTGCAGCAGCTTTTTCAAACAGATCAGCTCCAATTACTTTTCATTTTTCTAGTCAAAAATTATTCATTAGTTCAGTGTATTGCATTAAGGAAAAGGAAAGTATATTTAGTTTGTTCTTATCTGACTGAAAGTTTAAACACCTGACTCCAGGGACTGCAGGTACATCACCTCCTTATCACTTCTAATGTTTGCTGTTCATTTAGAAGTACTGAATGTTTTGGAATCAAATTTGCATTCACATGTCTAAAGCAAAGCATTAAAACTGGAGGAGAAAAGCAATATCAGGTCTGTAGAGTTGGTGTTAGTCATAGGGTCAGAAGCAATTATACGGCTACTTGAGTCAGTTGGAAAAAATGTACCGATTCCGACTAAATGTAAATGGTAATGTGTTAATAATTCCAGTTTCATATATACTAATTTAATCTATTTTTAGGTTAGGGTGCTACAAAGTAGTTGATTTATGTTGACAGTGATGATGAAATGCCTTGTACGCTTTCAGTCAGTACAGGAAATCTTTAATTAGTCTAATTACACATAGAGCCATCAGAGGTACCATAAATTAGGAAGTCAATTAGGGAGTCAGCCCTGGGCAATATAAAATTACATTTGGCTACTATTATCTTCGTGGATAAGTGTAAAGTGATGCATGTCGGTAACAAAAATCTCACGCACGAATACAGGATGTCTGGGGCGGTACTTGGAGAGACCTCTCAGGAAAGGGTCTTGGGAGTTCTGATCGACAAGTCGATGAAGCCTGCCACACAATGTGCAGCAACGGTGAAAAGGGCAAACAGAATGCTAGGAATGATTAAGAAGGGGATCACGAACAGATCTGAGAAGGTTATCATGCTGCTGTTCCGGGCCATGGTGCGCCCTCACTTGGAGTACTGCATCCAGCACTGGTCGCCGTACATGAAGAAGGACATGGTACTACTCGAAAAGGTCCAGAGAAGAGCGACTAAGATGGTTAAGGGGTTGGAGGAGCTGCCGTACAGCGTAAGATTGGAGAAACTGGGCCTCTTCTCCCTCGAACAGATGAGATTGAGAGGGGGCATGATCGAAACATTCAAAGTACTGAAAAGAATAGACTTAGTAGATAAGGACAGGTTGTTCACTCTCTCCAAGGTAGGGAGAACGAGAGGGCACTCTCTAAAATTGAAAGGGGATAGATTCTGCACAAACATCAGGAAATTCTTCGTCACCCAGAGCGTGGTAGAAAACTGGAACGCTCTTCTGGAGTCTGTTATAGGGGAAAACACCCTCCAGGGATTCAAGACAAAGTTAGACAAGTTCATAATGAACAAGGACATACGCTGGTAGGAATAGTCTCAGTTAGGGTGCTGGTCTTTGACCAGAGGGCCGCCGCGTGAGCAGACTGCTGGGCATGATGGACCACTGGTCTGACCCAGTAGTGGCAATTCTTGTGTTCTTATATACCACCTTGAGTGAATTTCTTGAAAGAGGTGGTAATTAAATCCAAATAAATTTTGTCCAACTGTACATTAGACATATCCATTCTTATCTGAAAAAGGTGGACTTTAGAAGAACAAGTCATGATTTGTAACTCCTATACTAACTTACTGTGATGTTTTGTTGCTGGAGTAGCCTAGTACAGGGGTAGGCAATTCCGGTCCTCGAGAGCTGGAGCCAGGTCAGGTTTTCAGGATCTCCACAATGAATATGCATGAGATGGATTTGCATGCACTGCCTCCTTGAGATGCAAATCTATCTCATGCATATTTTTTGTGGATATCCTGAAAACCTGACCTGGCTCCAGCTCTCGAGGACCGGAATTGCCTACCCTTGGCCTAGTACAATTAACTAGGTTCAATTCCCACTGCAGCTTATTGCGACTCTGGGCAAGTCACTTAACCCTCCATTTGAATGTAACCACAGAAAGGCAGAATGTAACCACAGAAAGGCAAATCCCATCCTCTTTTCCTTTCCTTGTTTACATAACACTTATACCGCTTGCAAATGGAGTAGACTGCAGCTGTATGTGTCATAAATGCCATCAAGATATTGAAGATCTGTGACTCTTTTACAAAGTTATTTCATTGGCTGGCTGTTGAGGGCTGCATCCAATTTAAAATCCTGACACTGATTTTTTTTTTTTTTAAGCTGTACATAAGTAGAGTGGTATGTATCTAAATAAGTACATAATTTATGTACCCTCTAGAACAGGGGTGTACAACTTCAGTCTTTAAGGGCTACCAATAGGTCAAGTTTTCATGATATCTCTAATGAATATGCACGAGAGCTCTGCAGACAATGGAAGTAGTAAGCATGCAGACCTATCTCATGCATATTCATTAAATCTCCTGGGAACCTGATTTATTTGCAGCCCTCAAAGGCTGAACTTGTGCACTCTAGCTCTAGAGTTTTGAATTCCTCTCAAGAGGCCTTGCTTTAATAACTCAAAGCATATAACAACCCTGGATTTGAATTACTGGTGGAACAAATTGTGTTTATATAGAGGATATGAAGGGGCAGCCCTACAAAAAAAAAAAAAAAGAACATATTACAGTGATTTATACATTATCTCTCTTATGCATTCAAAATATTGGAACTATGAAGAGCGTGCAATTGAATTCCAGAGCATACAAATATTAACCATGGAGTCTGGCAGGCAACAGAGAACCACACATCTTAAAGTTTAGTTGTAATTTTATGCTAAAACTGGTGTTCAAGATAGAATTGAAAACCAGTGTGCACATTTATAAAAACTGGACTGTTTTGCATGTTTTTGCCCTGAAACAGATCATTATTTATGAACTAGTCAGAAAGCCCATCAGTAACTAAGGATAAAGGGAGATGGGGGATATAACCAGACCTCAATGCTAGCCTTGCCATTCCTCTGACTCAAGATCTCTTCCACTAATGGGGCCTGGTCTCCTCACCAGTACTATTGCCCCAGTTGTCCATTACTTTTGACATTCTTTAGAGCAGTGGTTCCCAACCCTGTCCTGGAGGAACACCAGGCCAATTGGGTTTTCAGGCTAGCCCTAATGAATATGCATGAAGCAAATTTGCATGCCTTTCACTTCCATCATATGCAAATCTCTCTCATGCATATTCATTAGGGCTAGCCTGAAAACCCGATTGGCCTGGTGTTCCTCCAGGACAGGGTTGGGAATCACTGCTTTAGAGCACCATGGTTTCCTTTACAGCAGGACTGCTCCAAGTAGCTCTGCACATGCATAAATAAAAGGCAGTTTGTGTGGTCCAATTTGCCAACTCTCTCACATGGGTTGCTCCATTCTACCATGTATCATCCACCTGCACATGCAAATATTACCTGAATATACAAACTGGAATCTATACAACATTTCACATGTACATATAACAGTTTACTAAAATAGGCCCAGTTTTGGGAAATGCTTTACAAACTGGGGCAAAACCCCTAAACATCCATATTTCTAAATTTTTTCTGTGAGTTTTCATGAACATAGGTCTCTTCCTTGAAAAAGATTTGCAGTTTAGTATATTGGCCTGCCATACTGTAAAGAGGTGTACTGCAACTGAGTAGTCAGCTTTTCAGATTGATAGGTGTTGCTCCAGTGCTTGATGAGGATTGTTTTTGAGTAGGCTGTCAGACCAGCTGCCTATAATAGGAGCCCTTGCCCCGATCCAACCAGGCATGTGAGCTCCTCCCCCTATATCCCGTTTAAGAGATCAATCTACCTGCTTTAAATATCAGCAGCAGTAGAAAAACAACTGCTTTTACATACAAGCAGCAGCGAGACCTACCGCAACCACCAAGAGCCCACAGACCCGATCCTGCCAGGAGTGTGAACTCCTCCCCCTGCAGTCCATTGGAGAGATCAATCTGCCTGCTTTTAAATATCAGCAGCAGTGGAGATCAACAGCTTTTACACCTAAGCAGCAACGAGACCAGCCACAACCACCGAGAGCACACAGACCCGATCCTACCAAGAGTGTGAACTCTTCCCCCCATGCAATCCGCTAAGAAGATCGACTGTCGGCTCCGGACGGCTTTCTCGCAGAGGAGAGAATCCTGCATTCACCGTGGGCCTCATCTGGGGCAGCCTCCTTGGAGCGGCTGGGGCACGGGCAGTGTGTCTGGGAGGGAATGCATGGATGGGAGAACATCGCAGGGGAGGAGACTTAGGCATCCTGGGACTGTCTGCCAAGTCTCTTCCCTGAAGAAGCCCTTTCTGGAAACGTCAATCGCTCCTCCTAAACTTACTTGCTCCACTTCATCACTGACGCTGAAACCGTGGATTGAAGACAAAGTTTTATTTTATTTTTCTGTCCAGCTTATGATTTATCTTTAATCTTATCTATTGTTTTGCCTTTTGTCTTTGTTTTGTTCTATTTCTATCATTTAAATTTCTCCAGAATTCTACTGTTCAACGGCTCCCCCTTCTGCTTCTATTCCTTTCTCTCCTCTCTTCTACCTTCCAAAGTATTTAGATCAATGCTGTCTTGTTAAAATGTTTATTTTATTTTTATTTTTCCTCTAACTCTACTTTTCACTTCTCTATTACCCTCCAGGTACTTTAGTTAGATTGTGAGCCTTCGGGACAGTAAGGGAATTTTTCAAGTACCTTTCTTATTTCTAATCTTAATGTATATTTTCTGTAAACCGCTTAGAACCTAACGGATGTAGCGGTATATAAGAAATAAATTACATTACATTACATCCTTATTTTGTTTTTGGTACCTTTTTTATTTTATCTCTATCTGTTTTTGTTAACTTTTGGTGAATTTAGTGCTTGTTACCATACCATTTTTTAAAAATAGTTGAAATATATCAATTTTGCATTTTGAGTTTGTACATCTTTCTATGCTTGGGTTTTGGACAAGAAATGTATGTAATAAATAAACCTAGCATGTACAACCTCCTGTCTAATTTTGCTCTAATGTATGTTCTTATTAATACAATAAAGGTTTAATAGTTTTCAGCCACTTATAGTAAAATTGTTTTCCAATTCTAGACTGACTAGAGAGAACGAATTGCACATAAACTAATTGGTTTCAAACAAACAAGCACAAATCACATTTAAAATGATGCTAACATTTTCTATTTCAATATTGGTTTCATTACAATAAGGATTTTTATGTGTGTTTCACAATTATTTTGTTGAAAGTAGAAGTGATCATTAATAAATGTGAATCTGAGAAACAAAGTTTTCATCTATAATGTATTTATTCCTAATTTAAAGAATTGCCATACTGGGACAGATCACAGGTCCATCAAATCTAGTATACCATTTACAAAAGTAGCCAAACCAGGTCACATGCTCCGAACTGTAAAACATATTTCATATTGCTTATCCTAGAAATAAGCAGTGGATTTCCCAAAGTCCATCTTAATAATTGTTTATAGATTTTTGTTTATGGAAATTATCAAAATATTTTTTTTAAACCCTGCTAAGCTAACTGCTTTCACCACATTCTCTACTTCTACTGCGTAGAAAATTAGAGGTCGGAATCGAAGACCACTCCAAGGTTGCGAGCAGAGGGGACAGGAATAATGACAGCATTATTTACCGAGATGCAAAAAGAAGGAGGAGGAGCATAGGGTTTAGGAGGAAAGAGGAGCAGCTCCGTCTTGGACATATTTAGTTTCAAATGATGGCAGGACATTCTCCAGCAATGAATTCCAGAGTTTAATTATACATTGAGTGAAGAAATATTTTCTCCTATTTGTTTTAAATCTAATACTTAGTAGCTCACATGCCCTCTAGTCCTAATATTTTTGGAAAGAGTAAACAAGCGATTCACATCTTCCCTTTCCATTCAGTATTTTATACACCTCTATCATATCTCTCCCTGAGCCATCTCTTCTTCAGGCTGAAGAGCTCTAGCTGCTTTAGCCTTCCCTCATACAGACGTCATCCCATCCCTTTGACCATTTTTGTGACCCTTCTCTGTATCTTTTCTAATTCCGCTATATCTTTCTCGAGATGCAATGATCAGAACTGCACACAGTATTCGAAGTACACTACTGAAGCCTAGAGCAATATAAAGGCATTATAAAATTTTCATCTTTGTTTTCCATTCCTTTCCTTATAATTTCTTACATTCTATTTGCTTTCTTAGCTGCCCTTGCACAATGAACTGAAGGTTTCATTGTATCCTCAATGACATCTAGATCCTTTTCCTGGGTGGTGGCTCCTAACATGGAACCCTGCACCATGTAGCTATAGTTTGGATTCCTCTTTCCCACATGCATCATTTTACACTTGCTCACATTAAACATCACCTGCCATTGTGATGCCCAGTCTTGCAAGGACTTCCTGCAATTTTTCACAATCCTCTTGCAATTTAAAAACTTTGTGTTATCAGCAAATTTAATTATCTCAATATGTATACTTTGGAAGAAATGCAGGAGAGAGGAGATATGATAGAGATGTTTAAATACCTATGTAGCATAAATGCTTATGAGGCAAATCTCTTTAATTTGAAAGGAAGTTCCAGAACCAGAGGGCATAGGATGAAGTTGAGGTGCTAGGCTCAGGAGTAATCTAAGAAAATTTTTATTTTTACAAAAAAGGTGGTAGATTTGTAGAATAGTCTCCTACTAGAGGTGATGGAAACAAAGACTGTGGCTGAATTCAAAAAAGTGTGGGACTGGCATGCAGGATCTCTTAGGGAGATGAGGAGATAATGGATGCTGTGGATGGGCAGACTAGATGGGCCATTTGGTCTTTATCTGCCATCATGTTTCTATGTTACCCGGATAAAGTTAGACCAGCAAAACGGGTATCCTAACTTTATCTGGTTAGTTATCTGAACACCAGTCTGAATACTGCCAGTACTCTGATAACAGCTGATTGGGTGGCTCTGGGTAGAACTTTTGTCCCGATACTGACTCCATCTTAAAAAAAACACAAAATCAATATTTGACATAAAAATAAAAGAAGATAACAAAATTAAAGTGGAAAAGAGCATATTTGCAGTATTTCAGACTACACAATCAGATGAAACTCCACAAAGTGAAGCCAAGGACATGGGTAACAGTGTAAAATAAATGTACTCACTTAAATGCTATTAGATATGTTAATCTAATTACCACAGAAGACACGTTCTTGCCAGTCACTAAGACATAATTTTCCTTATGAGATGGCGGGGATGTCACTAGTGAAAACTAGAAGAAGTCAGAAATTGCTTTGATAAATAATATATGAACTGACTTCGCATTCAACACAAACCTGTCTATGAAGTGTAATCAATATGTTTTAAGTTGCTCAGAAATGTGAAACTCAACAAGGGGGGAACGCACCACCCTAGAGTGGGAACAGAGTTTACCTCCCAGTCATTGCAACTGTTTCTGTAGAGATCACACTTCAAGCCAGGATGTTGGTTAATAAAAATTATTACAGTCCTTGAAATGATATAAAGTATAGGATTTTCTCCTTTCTTCTTATACTTGTTTTATACTTGTCAGAACATCACTTATGCATGATTAATAGAATCATAACTTAGCTCAATGAGGGGTTTGGGGTCCCGACGCGGCCCCGTTTCGTGTCCTTCGTCAGGAGACCCACTCACGATTGCTGGAAAACTGGCTGTAGTCTTTTAAACTTCAGTTATGTTAAAGTTAGTGATACGACAACATTTCAAAACTGAAAAGCTCTCACACCACAAAGTGTATTCAAACTGGCAGTTTGAATACACTTTGTGGTGTGAGAGCTTTTCAGTTTTGAAATGTTGTCGTATCACTAACTTTAACATAACTGAAGTTTAAAAGACTACAGCCAGTTTTCCAGCAATCGTGAGTGGGTCTCCTGACGAAGGACACGAAACGGGGCCGCGTCGGGACCCCAAACCCCTCATTGAGCTAAGTTATGATTCTATTAATCATGCATAAGTGATGTTCTGACAAGTATAAAACAAGTATAAGAAGAAAGGAGAAAATCCTATACTTTATATCATTTCAAGGACTGTAATAATTTTTATTAACCAACATCCTGGCTTGAAGTGTGATCTCTACAGAAACAGTTGCAATGACTGGGAGGTAAACTCTGTTCCCACTCTAGGGTGGTGCGTTCCCCCCTTGTTGAGTTTCACATTTCTGAGCAACTTAAAACATATTGACTACACTTCATAGACAGGTTTGTGTTGAATGCGAAGTCAGTTCATATATTATTTATTAGTCACTAAGACATGCCAGATAACTACAGGCAATAGCTAGGCACAATCACTACTCCTTCCCGGCTACTGTGTTCCCACAACCTCTTGCACTTCCCAAGCAGCCTCTCTATTCAGACAAGCTCTCTTCCCCCTGCAACCACCCAACCCCATTCAGCTGAGAACAATTCTGCAGCACTCCGCTTCTTCTTCGCTACAGCGTATTCCCAACCTTACCAGGTAACCTAGAGACCTGTACGAGAGCCTCAGCGATCTCACCGCTGCCATCTTATCCCGGAAATGACGACTTTGCGCGCGGTGCGCACACCCCCTCCAAGATAACCAATGAAAAACAGATGCACGGGCCCATCCTCCCCCCCCCCCCCCAGCGCAGCCGGGAGCTGGGTTGGGGAATCTCATTCTCAGCTGGTAAAACTGAAAAGCTGCTGGGACGGTGCTGCGCATGTGTCGAGGGGCCCTGGCGTGTTACTGCGGCGCGCGCGCCGGGGGTGGACTCTGAGCTGGTCGGCGGCGGGCTGTGCGTCGTGCGGTGTCTGCGCTTCTGCGAGTGGAGAGCGGCGCTCCTGAGCCCGGGAAAGAGCTCACGCGCCGCAGCCCGCTCGCTGTCGCGAGAGCCTAGTGCTCGTCCGCCGCTCAGGGCCTTTGCAGCTGAGCTCGAGGAGTGTCCGCGAGGGGCCGCCGCCATGGCAGAGGGGAGACTGGATATCGACGGCGGCATTATGGAAGGGGTGAGTGGAGTCCGAAGCCTCGGGAAAAGACCAGCGGGGTCTGCAGTGGCCTCTCCCGTACCCCATCTCGTGCTGTAACGGCGATTGTTGGGTGTTTTGTTTTTGTTTTTTTTCTTCCAGGGCGGCCAGATCCTGCGTGTGTGCACTTCCCTGAGTTGTCTCCTGGGGCTCCCCCTACGAGTACACAGCATCCGCGCCGGCAGGAGCACGCCCGGGCTCCGGTAAGTCTCCATACATAGCCTGCTTATTTGTGTGCGTGTCTGCTTCTTTCCCTCTCTTTCTTCATAAATAAGGTAGCGATTTTCTTCTCTATTCGTCCGTACAGTAACTTATTTTCAGCCTACTCTCCTTTTCCATTCATTCTTTCCACCCACGTGCAGTGTGTGTCCAAATATCTGGTATGCAGTGAGGGCCAGTGCTAAGGTATTTGGTATAAATGACCTTCCCGCAGTTAACACTCGGGTCTCTATTTTCCTCAAAATTTTATGATCATCCCACAACAAATTTGGTAAAAATGCAAAACTGGGCACTGTAGTTTTAAAAGTATTAAACTTTATTTCCTATATACTTTCATTTGGATATGATAAAAGAACATCCTACATAAGGGTGTACTGTGTGGATGTTTTGCTTTGACTGCAACTGCCTTGTTCTGAATGCCTCCCCCACTCCATCCCACCTCATCATAAGTTGTGCTTGTGTGCAGTTATGCTGCTTCTAGTTCCATTTGTCTCTCCTGTGTGCAGTCTGTTCACCTCTTGTTGTGTTCCCTTTCATATGCAGTCTCTTCACCTTTCCCTCACCCCACATTAGTCATAAACACCATAGAGCACATTCCACAGGTATAGTAATATTTAATTATAAAATTCAGATTTTCAGATTCCAGATAATTTTGTAAGATAGAGAATGGCTTCTGCACATGATGCCTATTTTCTGGAAGTTTAGTAGCATATATGTATTGTATTTATTTCTCTACAAAAAAAAAAAATCAAGTGCTGAAGGTGATTTACACCAATAATATGCAACAATTTAAAATAAATAAATAAACTATAAACACTAATTTTATCATGATACTGTTGCTATTTATTTTGTTAAAGAGCCTTAAAATTCTAAATATATCAACAGTACAGTAGCCCTGTTTAGAAGTCCATCATATGCTGCCTGTCTGAGTAAAAAGCTTCCTGAAATCAAATTTTCAACTGATTTCAAACTCAATAAACAGGCATGCAGTTACCAGACATTGGATTCTGTAACTATAATTTCATTTGTTTGTGAATAGTGTAACTTTCCATTATTTTATTTTTGCTTTTGATTAATTGTAATCTAAAAGAAGCCCAAAGCAAAACATGAAGAATAACAAAAATCACACAAAAATACTCGTGATACCTTCTTAATGTTTGTGTCACTTGTGCATTTCCATGTGAAAGCCTAATGTTTTTCATTTCACTTTTATAATCCTGTTTATTCTCCTTTTAACTTTTAAGTGCAATCATTTTACACTTTTGAATCATATGATATTTTTGATGTCATTTAAGCTTATCTTGACATTTATATTTATGACAATTTTTATAATTATATACATCTGTAAATGTCTTCTTTTTTGAGAGCTCATGTTACTCCATAGTTGTGATTCTTTCTAGCCTGCAATTTCATATTATCAGGACATGGCAGAGGGAAGACTCAGAGTTGGCCTAGAGCAGCTTGCTATTGCTATCGGTAATGTTTAGAGGGCTGCAGGGGAAGGAGAGTGGGGCTTGAGAGAGAAGGGAGAGAAAGCTTTGGACCAGGTGAAGCACTGAAAGTGAGCTCAGGAGCCAGGGATTTTGGTGCCCTTTATTTCTGGCACCCTGGTCCAATGGTTGAGCTGGTCTTGCTGCCCACTTCAAGCATAAGTACGGACCCTATGTAGCAGTCAGCTGTCTTATGTTTAAGACAGGATATGCTGACAGCACTGGTTGCTCATTGCAGGCATAAGTCAAGGCCCTATCTGTTCTACCGTGGGCATTGGCTTTGAGAGGAAGGAAAATAAAATAAGCCATACATTGATGTGTAAATAAATGTAACTTTTATACTATAACATGAAGCAGGATTATTTGCAGAGATTATACTCTGGAATGTCTCTTGTGAGAGATTTCCTTTCCTTCTCATTAGTGATAGAGTTATAAATCAAAATTTTGATCCTGCTTATTGTGGGAAAGGAACAGAGTTGTGCTCCACCACATGCCATGATGTTATGCAGGTGGTGGGTGGGTTGCTATTTATGTTTTTATCTGTACTCTTGATCCTGAAGGCCTCAGCATCTCTCTGGATTGGAGATGATTCGAGACTTATGCAATGGTCACCTTGAAGGTGCAGAAATTGGATCAACAGAAATCCTCTTCACGCCTGGGAAGATTATGGGTGGGACCCATGTAGCAGATACAAAGACAGCAGGGTAAGTCAGCTCATCTAAAGCAAGTCTTGTAGCGAAAGGAATGCTTCAACTGAATGCTTCAACTCCGCCCACTCCCCATTACCGGTAGCGTTGACTATAAAATCATCTGCTTTGCGGCGCACGCCACTTTACTTTGCACCTTGCTGCCTACCGGCTTATCTTATATTTTTTAAATACTACCTTATATATTGTTTTATGTCTTAATTTTTACTCTTACTCTGTTTAATTTAAATTTTAGCCTGATTTTACTTGTTACCTATTGCATTCAGTAAGTATTACTTCTGCTGTATTAATTTTCCCTTATTTTATTTGATTCCTTCACACGTCTGTTATATATATATATATCTACTCTTCCTATCCTCTTTATCATTTTACCTGGTCTATATTTTGCTTTTCTTCTAATGTATGTCCTTTTTGATTTCGACAGGCCTTCTTCTCCCTCAAAGAGATTGCCGCCGCGCAGCTACTTCAAACTATTATCCATTCCTCCGTACCTACCTTCGCATCATACAATACTCCTTCCATCAAAATCTCTTTAAACTCCATATCCCAAATTGGAATTTCTCTTATTTTACTCTACATTTCTATTCTTTTCTTATTACCCCAAACATTGACCTACTCTAATTCATCTCTATTTCTACACTCTAGCCCCAAATTTATGGATCCCATCCCTACCATTTGGGGCCACAGACCCTTAAAATCTCTTCCCCCCTCTAACTCTTCTACTATTCGGCCCAGGAACTACATTACTGTTCCAATCTCCTCTAATCCCAACTCTCACCCGGCTTTACATCACTTCTCCCCTAAATTAAACACAGCTTTGATTAATGTACGATCCATTAAAAATAAACATCATCTGATACATGACATTATTATCCAATACAACCTTCATATTCTTTGTCTTACAGAAATCTGGCTTACCGATGGCGAGGAGGCATATTTGACCCAAGCATGTCCTCCTAATTTCAAGGCAATTCTCCAACCCCGCCCAAATAAAAAGGGAGGAGGAATAGCTGTTATCTTCCATACCTCGATCCCTCTACAGACCAATACCACCATCTCTTACTCAGACTTTCCAGTAGAATCCCTTCACTTCACTTTAAAATACTCCCCCTCCTTTAATTTTCTTCTTATTTATCTCCCCCCTCCTATAACTAAAACCTCTTTTTCTTCTCTTATCTCTGCTATCTCAGACTTTAATACCGCCTATCCTGACTCTATCATTTTAGGCGACTTTAACATACACTTTAATATTCCCAACCACTCTAACACCGCAGAGCTCTTAACCTTAATCTCTGATCTTTCATTATCTCCTCTCATCTCTATCCCCACCCACTCCGCTGGCAACACCATTGACATGGTCTTCTGCCCTGACTCCCTATGTCACCTCTTTAAAAACTTTCAATTTCATCCTCTTCCTTGGACTGATCACATTCTAATTAACTGGCAAATGGATTACCCAGACTTTTCACCCTGTCTTAAACAAAAAACAAATAAAAACCACTACTCTCCCAGTAATATTAATAAAATACCTCTTCCCTCTATTCAAAATTCCTTCAATTTAAACCTTAATGACTTTTCTTCACTCTCTGTTGATAAACAGTTCTCCCTTTGGGAAGTCTCTACAAAATCTTTAATTGACTTACTAGCACCTCAGCAAGAAATATGCACCCATCCCAAACCAGATTCAAAAAACAAAAAACAACAACCTTGGTTTGACAATAAACTTACCCTACTTCGCCAACAACTTCACTCTGTCGAACAAAAATGGCGCAAAACACGCCTCAACAATTTTCTAATTCTCTATAAGGAAAAAGCTTCTCAGTACAAAATTTCCATACAGCAAACAAAAAAAGAATACTATTCTAAACTCATTTCTACCACCCGTAACTCATCATTGCTCTTCAATCTAGTTCAATCTCTCTCCAATTACTCTAAAAAGAAATTCACTCCTACAGCTGCACAACCTTCAGCAAAAGAGTTATCACTCTTCTTCGATACCAAAATTAAAAACATCAGGTCAAACTTAGGACCTTCCCCTACTCCTCCCCTTTCATACTCTATAGACGATTCCTCCTACCTCTCCTTCAGCATCTGCTCAAATTTCAAAATGCCCTCTTTAGCTAATCTTCTTCTTATTCTTCAATCGCTTAACACTTCTAATACTCTAACAGAGAGCATACCCCCTCTCCTCCTCAAAAAATACTTTTCCTTCTTTGGTCCATTTATCTGGGAAATGATCTCTAAATCCTTTTCTGACCGCATAGTTCCTACTCCTTGGAAAACAGCACTTATAATTCCAAAATTAAAACAGCACAACTTAGACCCTTCTCAGCCAAAAAATTATCGTCCCATTGCCAATTTACCCCTCATCTCTAAACTCACAGAAAAAATCATCCATACCCAATTGACTGAATTCATTGAAAAAACTAATGCCCTTCATCCTTGTCAAACAGGCTTTCGCTCTTCACACTCGACCGAACTGTCTTTGCTAGGCCTCATCTCCACTATTCACTACTATCATGAGCACCAAAAATCGGTTCTTCTTATTTCCCTTGACCTTTCCGCAGCCTTCGATACTATTGATCACTCACTTCTTCTAAATCGACTCAAAGACTGCGGTATTTCAGGTCCAGCTTATCAATGGTTCATCTCTTACTTTACTGAACGTAGTTTTTCAGTACAGGTAAAAAATGAAATTTCTCAACCTATCTCACTGACCTACGGAGTTCCACAAGGATCTATTTTATCCCCACTACTATTTAATATTTTCCTTTCTCCTCTCCTCACACTAGCTCAATCTATTGGTTTCACTATTTTCGCCTATGCAGATGACATTCAACTTCTCCACCCAATCAGCACCTCTAATACTTCAGACGTAACAGACATAAATCATAAACTTGACACTATACATGACTGGCTATATACTAACAAATTGTCTCTCAATATCGAAAAATCTTCAGCTCTACTTCTACCAATTAAAAACAGTGAATCTTTGCCAGATAAAATTGCTATTAAATCCACTCCTATACAAATGGAAACAAAAATAAAACTATTGGGATTCATAATCGATAAGGATCTCACTTTTCACGACCAAATCAGTTCAGTTGTAAGAATTTGTTTTTTCAAACTCCGTCTTATCCGTTCATTAACCTCGATCTTAGGAACAGAAGCAATTACAATTCTAGTACATTCCCTTGTCATCTCTCATTTAGACTATTGTAACTCACTCTATACTGGTCTCCCACAAAAAGAAACCCGCCGTTTACAATTAATACAAAATACTGCAATAAAACTCATTTATAAAATAGGCAAATATGATCATGTTACTCCACTTTTGAAAGATGCACACTGGTTACCAATCGCGCACCGCATAACCTATAAAGTCATCCTGCTTATTTTCAAAATAAATCTTACAAACCAGCCTCTATTTCTTCATAAACTTCTCATCCCCCATAGCTCTCCACGAATTCTGAGGTCTACTGACCAAAAACTATTACGAATCCCTTCTATCAAAGAATTCTATAATACTCGAAAAATAAATTTTACAGTTGTTGCCCCTACATTATGGAATGCTTTACCTCAACAACTTGGAGAAGAACAACATCTAGACAAATTCAAGATCAATTTGAAGACATTTCTATTTCAAGATGCATTTTCCTTTTCTTAGTTTTATTTTTTTTTTTCTTTTTCTTCCCTCTTCTCCTCATTTACTTTATTCATAAACTCTTCCGATTCCAATTCATGCATCCAACCGCTTTAAAAAAGCGATCCTACCCAATATGTTTTTTCCCATCCCTACTTCTCCCTTTCTTCTCTAAAATATGTAACTTTCCCCCTCCCTTTCCCTCCTATCCACACGTTCATGTTAGTCAAATTATGTTTTAATGTTCACTCACTACATTTTATATTTAAAATTTTTATAAATCTTATTGTAAACCGGCCAGATACTATGTGATGGTTGGTATATTAAAAAGTCAATAAACTTGAAACTTGAATGATGAAGGAACATTGGCTATGGATTATTAGCAATTTACTAGTAGGGAGAAAATCACTAAGATTCTGTGATGAAAATAATAGTGTTCTTTATTAAATCACAGCTCTTTATTATGTCTTTTAGCTATCAAGCCAATATATTAAAATCAAACATCTATCATTCCCAACAAAATAATGATTCAGTTTCCAATAATGCTGCAACTAATCATATGATTAGATAGTATATCGCAATGTCTAAAAAATCCGACCATTTTTTATCGTACCCATGATGGAACAAGAATAAAAGTCAATAGCAGCGTCAATGGATTGTGCAAAAGTACAAACTGTGCAAAAAAAAGATTTTTTTATATAATGTGCTGAAGTGCTCTTAAAGTGCTAGATAAAGTGCCAAGTGCTTTTTACTTCAATGCCAGGCCAGGCAAGTGCCAAGATA
This sequence comes from Geotrypetes seraphini, assembly GCF_902459505.1. Taxonomy (NCBI): domain Eukaryota; kingdom Metazoa; phylum Chordata; class Amphibia; order Gymnophiona; family Dermophiidae; genus Geotrypetes; species Geotrypetes seraphini. Next base: position 14,753,403 of record NC_047095.1, on the reverse strand, counting down.
GATTCAGCAAACGGGGGAGTCTTGTCTTACCAACCTTTGTTTACACAATTTAAAAAAAAACCCTTGTGGATAAAGGTGAGTTGATACGTCTTTGGATTTCAGAAGGTAAACTGTAAAGTTGTGTTATAGAAGGACATAAGAACATAAGAAATGCCTCCACTGGGTCAGACCTGAGGTCCATCGTGCCCAGCAGTCCGTTCGTGCGGCGGCCCAAACAGGTCCAGGATCTGTGCAGTAATCCTCTTATCTATACCTCTCTGTGGGTAAGAAGAGGAAAGAAGCTCGAAAATCACTCCCCTCCAAAATATGTATCTCTTGGGGAAAAGCACAAGTAAATGAGAGATTCTGTATTGTTTTGCAATATATTCTTATCTACTTATGGTGCACTGGAGCTTACAGAACAGCATGGGTTTAGTTGATTTCACTTGATATACTGCTGTTTGGGTAGCCTGTCATAGTGATTCCAAAGGAAGTAGTGAATACCAGGATGCATTTTTCCGGTCACAGAAAGCAACCCACCACTGCAGTTTTCTGTCTCCAGGTAGACTCCAGTGAGTTCCACTAGACTTTATGCTGAAAATCAGCTAGAGAGCTCCAAGTCCTCCCCTAGCCTGTTCTCTCGGCACACTTTACAGATTAGGCCAATATGGCCTGGGAGACCCCCCTCTGCCTCTTTGTTCAAGGCCTAGTTGGCCATGAGGAGAGGATGCTCCTTACTGCTGCTGAGCATCCCTGAGCTCTTCAGGGCTCCGATAGGTCACAAAGCAAAGCATTGTCTAATATTCCTCACCGTCACCTTTTTCTTGTGTATGTAGAGCCTTTATTGGTTCCCTTCAGAACACATATAAGGAGCATCTATTATTGGTGATGGACATGTAGACCTATTTGCCATTAAAACACTTCATCACATCCAAAAATTAGGAGAAGGGATTCCAGAAATGTCCTCAAGATTGAGGAGTATATGGGTATCTTGATTCAAATATGAAGTTTAGTGTTCTTTTCTGTAAAAGGCCTTTTAATTAAAAAAAGAAAACCACAACAGGACTGTGATGAACTGTAGAAGGACTATACCAGAATGGGGAACAGGGACATTAAATGGCAGATGAACCAAATATGGGTGGGGTAAAGTAATCCTAATTATACAGTATATATATATATATATATATATATATATATATATAAAATTATAAATTCCATATTAATAATCACCCTGAAGAGGGACTTGGAATCATTGAGGATATTAAATTGAATTCTTAACTCTTATGTGCAGTGGTAGTAAAATAAAATCAATTAAAGTCTAACACTCCATTTGGAAAAGAATAGAAAATTCCATGTTTTTATTGATCCATGGTGCATTGGTGCAACCCCACCTCAAATAATGGGTGCCGTTCTGGTCACAAAAAATATACAGAGAAAGGTAGTTTAAAATGTTAGAGAAATAGCTTTTCTTTGAAGAAAGGCTATAGAAGCTAGAGCTCTTCAGTTTGGAGAAGACATGACCAAGATGGCATATGATAGCAGTTTATAAAATCATGTGTAGGATGGAACGAGTAAATAGGGTATGGTTATTTACTATTTCAGATAGTACTCAGACTAGGAACTTGGAGGCGAGGAGGATGGCAGTTTGAGTGCAGAGCTCCTCTCCCTGGACAATCTGCCTGCTTTTAAATATCAGCAGCAGTGGGAGATCAATTGCTTTTACACCTAAGCATCAACGGGACCAACCCACCAAAAACCCACAATCCCGGTCCTGCAAAAATATGAGCTCCACCCTCCCTGCAGTTCGCTAGGAAAATCAACTGCTTTTACACCTAAGCAGCAGCAGGACCAGCCACCACTACCAAGAGCCCTTTGCCCCGATCCAGCCAGGCATGTGAGCTCCTCCCTCTGCAGTCCATTGGAGAGATCAATCTACCTGCTTTTAAATATCAGCAACAGTGGGAAATCAACTGCTTTTACACCTCAGCAGCAGCGGAACTATCCGCAACTACCAAGAGCACACAGACCCGATCCAGCCAAGAGTGTGAGCTCCACCTCCCCCTGCAGTCCACTAGGAAGATCAACTGTTTTTTACACCTAAGCAGCAACAGGACCAGCCACCACTACCGAGAGCTCTTTGCCCTGATCCAGCCAAACAAGTAAGCTCTTCCCCCAGCATTCCGTTGGAAAAATCAATATGCTTGCTTTTAAATATTATCAGAAGTAGGAGATCAACTGCTTTTACACCTAAGCAGCCTATAATAGGAGCCCTTGCCCCGATCCAACCAGGCATGTGAGCTCCTCCCCCTATATCCCGTTTAAGAGATCAATCTACCTGCTTTAAATATCAGCAGCAGTAGAAAAACAACTGCTTTTACATACAAGCAGCAGCGAGACCTACCGCAACCACCAAGAGCCCACAGACCCGATCCTGCCAGGAGTGTGAACTCCTCCCCCTGCAGTCCATTGGAGAGATCAATCTGCCTGCTTTTAAATATCAGCAGCAGTGGAGATCAACTGCTTTTACACCTAAGCAGCAACGAGACCAGCCACAACCACCGAGAGCACACAGACCCGATCCTACCAAGAGTGTGAACTCTTCCCCCCATGCAATCCGCTAAGAAGATCGACTGTCGGCTCCGGGCGGCTTTCCCGCAGAGGAGAGAATCCTGCATTCACCGTGGGCCTCATCTGGGGTAGCCTCCTTGGAGCGGCTGGGGCACGGGCAGTGTGTCTGGGAGGGAATGCATGGATGGGAGAACATCGCAGGGGAGGAGAAATAGGCATCCTGGGACTGTCTGCCAAGTCTCTTCCCTGAAGAAGCCCTTTCTGGAAACGTCAATCGCTCCTCCTAAACTTACTTGCTCCACTTCATCACTGACGCTGAAACCGTGGATTGAAGACAAAGTTTTATTTTATTTTTCTTTCCAGCTTATGATTTATCTTTAATCTTATCTATTGTTTTGCCTTTTGTCTTTGTTTTGTTCTATTTCTATCATTTAAATTTCTCCAGAATTCTACTGTTCAACGGCTCCCCCTTCTGCTTCTATTCCTTTCTCTCCTCTCTTCTACCTTCCAAAGTATTTAAATCAGGGGTGCCCACACTTTTTGGGCTTGCGAGCTACTTTTAAAATGACCAAGTCAAAATGATCTACCAACAATAAAATTTAAAAAAAACACAACGCACACTGTACGCATAGAAAATGTTAATTATCATTCCTATTCCAGGGTTTTTCAAAGAGGTCAAAGCAGATGACTCTATGCACTATCACCTCAGTAACAACCATACAAAAATAGACAAAAATATACCCCCCTCCCTTTTTACTAAACCACGATAGCAGTTTTTAGAGCGCAGGGAGCTGCGCTGAATGCCCAGCGCTGCTCTCGAAGCTCATAGGCTCCCTGCGCTAAAAAACTCTATTGCGGTTTAGTAAAAGGGGACCTTAGTGTAAAATATAGACAGCAGATATAAATTGAGACACATTTCGATCACTAAATTTAAAATAAAATAATTTTTCCTACCTTGTCTGGTGATTTCATGAGTCTCTGGTTGCACTTTCTTCTTCTGACTGTGCATCCAGTCTTTCTTCCCTTCTTTCAGCCTGTATGCTTCCTCTCCTCCACACCTCATTCCCTCCCCCAACTTTTCCTTCCTCTCTCCCTGCCCTTTCTTTCTCTCTGCCTCCCTTTCCTTTTTTTCTGTTTCTCTTCTTTCCTTCTGTCTCCCTGCCTGCCCTTTTTCTTTCTTTCTCCCTGCCCTCCCCCAAGACACTGCCACTGCCATCGGGGACCCAAACTGCCATCGGGGACCAGGACCCAAACCGCCACCAATAACAGGCCCGAAAGCCGATGCCAATAACACGCCCAAAAGCCGACGCCGCCCCAACCTCTCCCTGCTTCGGCCGACCAGCATCGCGAGGAACTGTTGGGGGAAATGCTGCCGGGTCCTGCCTTCGCGGAAACAGAAAGTAGGCAGGACCCGGCAGCAAGAAGAGGAAATGCTTCACTAACATGTCTCCCGCCTTAGCCCGTAGCGAACGCTTGCTTCAGGGCTCTCAACATGTGCGTGCAGGCTTCCCTTCTCCCCCCCTCCCCCCCCGGACATAACTTCCGGTTTCGGAGAGAAGAGAAGCCTGCACGCACACGTTAGAGCCCGGAGCATAAGTTCGCTAGGGGCTGAAATTTCCAAGCCGGTTTTTTGGGGTTTTTTTTTAATGTTCAGCAGCGGCAGATGACAGCTGGGCGGACCGCCCAGCTAAAAGGCCCTAGGGAGAACACTGGAGAGGAAGGCTGATCGGCCCGTAGATCAGGACGGCAACACGAGTGCGATCGACTCGAGTTGCCTTCCTGAGCTACTGGTCGATCGCGATCGACGCGTTGGGCACCCCTGATTTAAATCAATGCTGTCTTGTTAAAATGTTTATTTTATTTTTATTTTTCCTCTAACTCTACTTTTCACTTCTCTATTACCCTCCAGGTACTTTAGTTAGATTGTGAGCCTTCGGGACAGTAAGGGAATTTTTCAAGTACCTTTCTTATTTCTAATCTTAATGTATATTTTCTGTAAACCGCTTAGAACCTAACGGATGTAGCGGTATATAAGAAATAAATTACATTACATTACATTACTAGGAGACACTTCTTGAAACCAATAGTTAGCAGATGTAAAACAAATCTGAGTACATTTTCATGGCTTGCAGGGAAACTGTGTTTAAAAGGTTTGGACAGTTATTTAGAGCAGTGTATCACAAACTGTGTGCCACAGCAGATTCCAGGCGTGTCCCAACAAGACACCGATAAGGAGGAGGGGCGCAGGCTGACTGCTTATATACATGTCTCTCACGGCGGGAAGAACATCCTATAGGTAGTCGGCCTGCGCTGGCCTCTCTCCTCGCACTTCACCCCTCCTTTAGGATCCCCCACCGAAGTGACAGGTTCAGGGTCGCGGCCAGATGGGCCTCTGTGCCCTTCGGGTGCCTTCTGGCCAGGGCACTGGATTTAGTGTGTGTTCTGGCCGAAAAGTTTGCAGGACACAGCTAGAAAAAAGTTAACGATAGCCAAGTAGACTTTGGAAAACCAGCTCCCCACCTCCCCCCACTACCTCGGGAGTGAGCTACAAGGAAGGGATTTCCTCATTAGGTGTGCTGGCTATTTCCATTGACTCATATTGGCCTCCATTGGAGAGAGAGAATGCTGGGCTGAATGAATCTTTGGTCTAGCCTGACATAAAACATTGGATGTAGGAAAGCCGCTGTGGGAAGTAAGAAAAATCCCAAACCTTACAAAGAATAGCTGCTGTCACGAATCTCAAACGCTGATGCACTTTGCCCACCATACCATGAACTGTCGCACTTTATATTGCCCATCCTATGATTCTCTACCCTACCAAGTCACCATTGTATCTTTCTTACTATATATGCCATACCATGTCTACCATGCTACAAATTCATGTGCTATGTCCACTACACAATAAGACTGTTTGCCATTCTAAGGTGCCATCCTATATTTAATCATACGGTGCTCATCATGCTATGTCACACCATGTTTGTCATGTTATGTTTTAACATGCTTTGCTATGTATGTAAACTTGTAACCTGTTCTGAGGTCTCCCGGAAGGATGGGATATAAAACGACAGACGGGCACTAACTAAATGCTCCTCCAGTGCCTCTGCTCCTGTTTCTCCATTTGCTAATATTGCAGAAATAGCCCAGTAATGAAGTTTGTAGCAACTGCTGCATATGGAGTTTCTCATTTTGTGTAGTGACAACATTTCTCTGTCTTCCAGGGCATCCCCTTCCCTTTGCGTTATTAAGACATATAGGAGAAAGCAGAGACCACAAACTTTTCATTTATTTAATTAATTTTCCATCCTGTTCTCCACAAAGAGCTCAGAACAGGTTACATATATAATATACAGGTTACAATTTGCCATAGTTACAGTACAAGATTTCTGCTAGTGTTTTGGGAAAAGTTTTTCTGCTTGAATTTGGCCTACTAGCTGTGGTACTCCTGGATTAATGAACTGTTTCCAGATTACCGTTTACAAGCAAAAGTAGCGTCTTAATATTTAAGTTGCATTTAATCTTTTTGACACTTGCATGAAAAGGGTTCGATTTATCCAGACTATATTTAAAAAAAACAACAACACCCCAACTCATCCTGATGTGTTTGCATTTCCATCTCTTTTCAGGAGTGTATGTCTACTCATGCAGGTGTCGATGCCCTGTGTGCTGTTTGCAGCTTCCCCCTCTGAGCTGCATTTGAAAGGTGGAACAAATGCTGAGATGGCTCCACAGATAGACTACACAACTATGGTACAGCTTAGTTACTTACCTATTTCAGTAGGTGAATGTTAGATAAATGCTTGAAGTAGTCAGGCCAAGTAGATTATTCAAAATATCATCTTTCTATTTTAATTTTGACTCTTGCTTTTTCTGATAACTTTTTCTATCATTTTTTTTTTTTTTTACATTAGTAACTTCAAGATTTTGCAGTTTTGTTGTATTAAAGATACCTGCTGTTTTGTGGATACATATAGTTTGCTACAAAATATGTCCCCTTTGCTGCTGTTTGTGCTACATTGGTGTATTCCTTGTCACAGCAGAAAATGAATCCAAATACTTGTGGTTTATGACCATCTACCAGCAGATGGAGATAGAGAGCATTAACCTGAGCTCTTTCACACAAGATGTCAGTCTGTATTCTCTGTCTCTCACAAGCTCCTGGTTGACTTTGCTACTTTGCTCCTGTTCTGAGATCAGTGAAGCTGAGGGTGTGTAGGCAAAGTGGTGCCTACTTTAAGAGGTACACTTGGTGGCACCAGGATTCTCCCCACCCCATCCTCCCTCAATGCTGCTGCTTCATTCTCCTTCCTCACAAAAAAGGACATTTTTTTGGTATCACCTAAATGCTTGCAGCTACAGTTTGAAGGGAGCTGAATTAGTTCTGAGCTACTGCAAACTGCTTCAGATCTGTCAGCCCTTTATACTGTTGAGTCCACCTGTAAGTTTCTTTTCCTTTTAATCTCAGCTGGGGCTATTAAGTGCTGCTTTCTTGCTGGGAAGTGAAGAGCAGTGGCAGGTTCAGAATGTCCCTCAGTGTTAGAGCTTTCAGATTTGGCATTAGTGGTAGTAGGGCCATTGAGTTCTCGTGCAGTCTTGTGGCTCAGTTGCTGGCACCCATGGCCATTTTGAAAACCCGCTTTCAGGCTCTGTAAGTGAGAGCTCTCCCTGCTGTTTTATTAGCCAGCTAATTTCAGTGTATGCACAGCTTGTTGTGCCTCTTTCTCCTATGGCTGATGTTATTACTTCTTCCTGAGTCCATTTTCTTGCTGCACTCCTCCCTCAGGCTCTCAGGGCCAGATTATGTAACTGCACCCAAACTGATCACCTGTCAATCATTCCAGGGTGCCAGTTACAGAATCGCGCCAAGATAAGTGGCTGAAATGTAGGCCTGGAAAACCCTACATTTCAGCCGCTTATCTTTGCTGCTAGACTGCAGCAGCCGATCGCGGCAGAGGGATTCCCCCCTGCACATCAGCTGAGTTTCAGGGACTCCCCCAAGTCACGATTCTGTAACAGGCGCCCAACCTGCTGCTAACATCCCTGGCAGGAGGGATTGGGCATACCTCCTGCCCAATTATGTACAGAGAAAACCAAAACAATTGGTACTGTAATAGGAAGAGTTATTAAAGAGAAGCTTATGAAAATAAAAAAAATCACTCAATAAAAGTAGTAATGGAATTTACATTCATAAGCCATAAACTCTTAGAACTCAAAAATATGCTCAGACACGAAGGCAAAACAAGGAGCCGAAGCCCCAAGAAAATTGCCTCACCACTCAATCATCGCATATTGTAAAGTTAAGTGAAAAACAAAACTCATTGCTGCAGTCTAGCATGAAAAGTTTGTGGTTTATACTGATGGGGGAGGGGTAATTCCCCTGCCATGATCATTTGAGAGCAGCCGCAGCAAGGAACCCCCAAACCCACCTGCAAGTCAGCCAGGAAGAGAGATTACCACTCCCTCCTGTCAGCACTCCCCCCGCTTACATCCTTGGCAGGAGGGATGCCCAATCCCTCCTGCTGCCAACCCCCACTAACATCCCTGGTAGGAGAGATGCCCAATCCCTCCTGCCGGCACCCTCTTCCCCCCCCCCGAAACCCACCTGAACCCTACCCCGTACCTTTTTGTAGAAGGTCAGCCAGAGGGATGCCCACTCCCTCTGGCCGGCAGGCCTACCTCTTCCGCATGGCGGGCCTTTCCCTTCCCAGTGCATCCTGGGATGTACCGGGGAGGGGCCTAAGGCCTTGATTGGCCCAGGTGCCTAAGGCCCAACGGCCAACCGGAGCCTTAGGCCTCCTTCCCATTGCATTCTGGGATGCACTAGAAGTGGCCTAAGATTCCAATTGGCCAGATCCCTAAGGCCCCTCCCATCTGAGTGGACATCCCTCCGGTTGGCCTTCTACAAAAAGTTACGGGGAGGGTCCAGGTGGGTGCTGGCAGGAGGGATTGGGCATCTCTCCTACCAGGGATGTTAGTGGGGATTGGCGGCAGGAGGGCTTGGGCAACCCTCCTGCCAGGGATGTAAGCGGGGGGAATGCTGACAGGAGGGAGTGAGAATCTCTCCTCCTGGCTAACTTGCAGTGGGGTTTGGGGGTTCCCTGCTGCGGCTGCTCTCAGCTGATCACAGCAGGGAATTACTCCTCCCCCATCAGCTGAACGGCAGGGACTACCCAAAGCTGCTATTCTGTAACCATTACAGAATTGTGGCTTTAGGGAATCCCTGATGCTCAGTTGATGGGGGAGGGGGAATTCCCTGCCAGGAACGGCTGCTCCGATCTAGGCAAAGATAGACAACGGAAATGTAGACCAGGGTTTTCCAGGCCTACATTTCAGCCACCTCTCTTGGCGTGATTCGCAGCTAGATAGCTGCTTTAGATCGCCTAACGCCACTTTGGGTGTTGGCCACGCCTACTTTGGTGTTTTGTGGCCCAAAGTGGCTACCTAGCCATGATTCCAGCTGGCATTCTGTCCGCCTTTTATTTAGGCATCGTTAGGCGTTTCAACCCTGCTGTTTTTGACTACATTTTTCAGTTACTTAGGTATCAGTAGGGTGCCTACTAATACCTAAATTTAGGCGCTGTTTATAGAATTTCCCCCTCAGGGTTTATCTCTGGCATGTTTTAAGGTCCCTTCTTTCAAGGAGGATCCTGGATTCTGTGCTTGAGCCCAAGCTATCCCTTTTCCAGTGCGTTCTGATGAGACATTCTGTGATCCTCTTGGCATTTTGGTCAGCTGGTGATTCTGCATCTAATTACGCTGCCTGACTGTAACTCTGGACAGGTGATTTAATTCAGAAATCGAGCAGAGTGGTGATTTTGGTCACAGGAAGTTTTAAGAGGTAGATTTAAATTTCAGCTTATCTGTTTAATTAGGTTATTTGCACAGTCTCCCTAAACTGGTACATTTATATGCATGGTGTCTGAATATTGCTGCTGTCTGCTTAAATGTTTGAGTCCAATTCTAGAATGCTCCTGGCCTCTCCTAAATCTTTGAAACTAAATGGTTTATTAAATGGTAAAATATAAAACAACAAAACCATTGAGGGAACAACCTAAATTGTAGAGAACATTTTTCTTGACTTTCTTAAACCAGATAATACTGACAGGAACAAGCCTCAGAAAACAGAGTAATTTATCTCATATGACATAAAGCAATTAATTAAGTAACTGATAATCTAAATAATGGTAAAAAGGATGGGTTCAAGCCTGTGATGTCATCAAGAGTAGAGAAAAAACTTTTTCTTCTCTTGGAAGAAATTCCAGTATGAGATAAATTATTCCATTTTCTGAGGCTTGTTCCTGATAGTATTATCTGGTTTAAGAAAGTCAAGAAAAATTTAGGTTGTTCTCTCAATGGCTCTCTCCTAAATCTAATCATATACTTTATGGCCAGACATTGACTTGCCCTTTTCAAGTGTGCATTAGCTGGCACTGAATTAATTAAAAAAACAAAACAATAAAACAATGTGGTAAGAACAGAAAATGATAACTGCATAAGTTTTCTATACTCCCTTGAGAATTCTATGCAGAAAAAATAAAAATTGTGCATTCTGGTTTTTGGTTTTATTTTGTTTTTGTAGATTACAGAGAACCATAAAAATGGTCAACTGACCTTAGGTCACATCCACCTTAAAAGGACCTGTAAATGTTTGTTGTGGTGAGACTTGATAGCTTGGTTGTTGGAACAAGTTTTGACTGATGTATCTATATACCATGGTTTGCTTATTTCACAGGTCTTTAAATCAATTGTGGAAAAGTTTTCTTTGCGGTTTGACTGTGACATAAAAACAAGGTAAGGGCATTTAACATTTGCCAAACTATTAGATTAGCGTAGTGAGTAGAACAGTGGGCTGAGACCTGTAGAAACCAGTGCGAGCCACTCCACCATCCATGAAACAGGGAAATACCTAGTATATCTGCAGTATAACTCACCTTGAATCCTACTTTGGAAAAGTGAGTAAATCTAAATTATTTTGAAAGTGCCCAAAAAGCTTGCCTTTGAAAAGCATAACTCAACCCTTTTTTCTTCATGTTCTTATGCTATAAGCACCATCTTGTTTTTTTAGTTTTTCTGCTTGATGATGCCCGTAAGGTGGTGGGTACTGCTCCTGTGTGTAGTAAATTCACTGGACAGCAGTTGATACTAATTGTTGTGTAATGTTGCTGTCCCTCTATGTAGTAATAATCACTACACAAGTTGTTCTGTCTAATTATGACAAAGCTAGTTAATGAGCTAGGCTTGTGAGAGGTAAGGCCAAAGTTCTCAATATCATATTGCCTCAAGGAATAGCAATGTTAGAAAAATTATCTCATCATTTGGAAAGATTAAGCTCAAATTATCACATCACTGTTCTGCCCATTTTTGTCTGCAAAAAAACCAGCATGGATTAGTGAAATGAAAAAAAAATATATAAAGATTTTCTCCAGCATAGGACCTTAGGAGAGCTGCTCTTACCGGAAACACTGTTGGAATGGGCTATGAGTGGTAGCTGTGGTGGAGGTTGTATAACTAGATTTTATAAGGCCCTAACTAATCAAACTGCCCCTCCCATTAAATATATTCAGGTTTGGGAGACTTTATTGGGCCAGACATATGCTTCTCGATGGTGGACCACTTTGTTCAAACATTTGCTGCACACCTCTATTGCTAGTTCCCTGGTGGAAAATGGATATAAGATGCTCTACCAGTGGTATCTTACCCCTGTCCATCTGCTCCGTATGTTCCCACAGACGACTGATTTGTGTTGGAGGCAGTGTGGGCAGCGGGGTACGTTTCTGCACATCTTGTGGGATTGTCCGAAAGTGGTTCCCTACTGGGCTATGGTATTTGATGCTCTTTCAGAGATCTTCCATAAGTCATTTTGTAAATCCATGGGTTGTGCTTTGTTGCATATGCCCCGTAGGGCGCTGACTCGTTCGTGCCAGACCCTGGCTTTTCATGTGTTTACAGCTGGCTGCGAAGTGGAAGCAGGTGCACCCGCCACTAGGCAACACTTTTTGGGGAAATTACATTTTATATTTCGTATGTCTAAATTGACATTATTAATGCATCACCACCTTCCCCCTTTTTAAAGGTTTGGGATCCTTATGTGAAGTGGCTATCAAGCTTGTAGTTTTCCTCTTTAGTTGAGTATTTTGTTTGCTGCACTCGCATGTTATCTGATATTTGAGACTCGTTTGTTGGGTTGTGAGGGGGGTGTGAGGAGGGTGGTGGGGTTGGGAGAGGGAGGGGGAAATTTTGGGTTGGATAGTATTGCCTTATACTGAAGAGTACCAGTATGACTGTTTGTTTTGGGTGGGGATTTGGCTATCTGGTGTATTGGTTGTATTGTCTTGTGCTGTATTTGCCATTGTGAAAATTCAATAAAACTTGTTTAAAAAACCCCAAAAACTATTAAAAGAAGAAATAATTTCATATTAAGAGCATGGTAAGATAAGGTTACCATGATATTTTATGCTCTCTCTGGCATACTGAAACAGAGATAGCAATATAAGAACATAAGAATTGTCACTGCTGGGTCAGACCCGTGGTCCATTTTGCCCAGCAGTCCGCTCCCGGGGCGGCCCTTAGGAAAAGAACCAGAGCCCTAACCGAGTCTAGCCTTACCTGCGTACGTTCTGGTCTAGCCGGAACTTGTCTAACTTTGTCTTGAATCCCTGGAGGGTGTTTTCCCCTATAACAGCCTCCGGAAGAGCGTTCCAGTTTTCCACCATACTCTGGGTGAAAAAAAACTTCCTTATGTTTGTACGGAATCTATCCCCTTTTAACTTTAGAGAGTGCCCTCTCGTTCTCCCTACCTTGGAGAGGGTGAACAACCTGTCTTTATCTATTAAGTCTATTCCCTTCATTATCTTGAAAGTTTCAATCATGTCCCCTCTGTCTCCTCTTTTCAAGGGAGAAGAGGCCCAGTTTCTCTAATCTCTCACTGTACGACAACTCCTCCAGCCCCTTAACCATTTTAGTCGCTCTTATCTGGACCCTTTCGAATAGTACCATGTCCTTCTTCAAGTTCGGCGACCAGTGCTGGATGCAGTATTCCAGGTGGGGGTCGCACCATGGCCCGGTACAGCGGCCTGATAACCTTCTGTGATTTGTTTGTGATCCCTTTAATCATTCCAAGCATTCTGTTCCCCCTTTTCACCACCGCCGCGCATTGCGCTGACAGCTTCATTCGACCAGAGCTACCAAGTCTCTTTCCTGGGGGGATGGGGGGGTCTCTTCAAGTACTGCACCAGACATCCTGTATTCGTGTACAAGGTTTTTGTTACCGACAAGCATCATCTTACACTTATCCACATTAAACTTCATTTGCCATGTCACGGCCCATTACTCGAGCGTGTTTGTCTTGTTGCAGGTCATCACAATCCTCCTGCGTCTTCTATTAGTTTATACTCGTAGAGTTGGAGCATGACCTGGGAGCTCAGTCTTTGTGACATTTAAGTGAATAAAATAGGCTTTTATGTAACTCTCTATTCAAACTTCTTGTGGGGACTCGCTGCTAAAATGACTTGTTCAACTCATTTGTCGTTAATGTTGCATATTGATGGCAATTGAGTCAATGAGTTGTTCTAAGAACGGGCTGTGAATTTAGGGCAGGATTCTCCTGCTGGTCCTTAAACCTTCTTGACCTTCAGGGTTTCCCAGTTGTTATTTTATGATAGATTGATGCATCTTGAGACCCGATCAGGTGTGCTGCACAAAAAAAACAAAAACCCTAACCTTGCTAGATGCTCAGGAACAGACCATTAACCTGATAGTAACAAGAGACACTACCAGTAGCTCCTTTTGAGCACATGTAGTTGCACGTATCTCTCCTTCCTAGATACAGCAAGGGCTGGGAATATGGAAATTAGTAGGCAGCATATATGACATGGCAAGCTGGGGCCTGCTTTGTGCAGCACATAGCACCTGCTCCACTACATCCTCTTGAACCACCTCATTGGAGTCCTTCCAGCTTCTGGTGGGGCTTTTGTTGCTTTTTGGGGGGTGGGGGGGGTCATCTGGCTTCAAAAGACTTCTCCTATGTCCACACTGCCTGCTCTGCAGAAGCTGGTGCACCTTGGGCTTTGCAAATTGGGGGAACACTGCTATAGACATCGTACCAATACAGAAATAATCTGATTGGTTACAGAACAAGACAAAGCAAGCTACTAAGGAAAAAGGTTAGAAAAGGGTTTAGTATGTGGTTTTTCTTTTATTTCTTTAAAAGATGGTAACAGCAACTAATATAGGTATTCATCTGATCATCTTTGTGTATGTTTGCAGAGGCTACTATCCTCGGGGAGGTGGTGAGATCATAGTCCGAATGTCACCTGTTAAACAGCTGAGCCCAATTAACTTAACCGAGCGAGGTGCCATTACCAAGATCCACGGAAGAGCCTTTGTTGCTGGGGTTCTGCCATACAAAGTAAGTATCACAACGAATAGGGACCCTCCTAAGCCAGGTAAAAATCTCACAATTTGAAAAATCCAAAGGAAATAAGTTAGTAACTCTGGAGGCACATAAGAACAAAATAACTCAATCACATTGAATTTATGCATGGTGAATGTATTTCCTCGGTGTGTAGTCATAAGCAACGAGAGTGTCCACCCTGTAAAGGTTGTGTTCAATTTCTTTCATTGCTTAGACTTCCCAAGGGCTTAATAAATCACTTGACACACAGCATCATGGGAAATAACATGCGTGTGCAATATGTGAAAATGCAATGAAAATAAAGTGTGATTTTTAAATGTGCTACAGTACTTCAACATTCTTGTGCTTCCAGAGAATAGCTATGCAATCTGGGTTTTGCAGCATGAAATATTATTCAATTCGAGACGCCGTTGTCTTTGAAAAGCACAGCAGCTGCTACGAGTTGATTACCAAAGATAAGTGTTACCGATTTGCATAGCTATTCTACTCAAAGGTCAGCAAGGATATTCTGAAACAGGGGTGTCCAACTTTATGGCTTCCTTGGGCTGCATTGGCCAAAAAAAATGGGGCTCTGCAAACACTGCAGCAAGACAGAGGAGGGAGCCGGCAAGACGGTAAACACCCGGGGGCAGCAGAGGAAAACACTGCATCGCCCTCGACCAGGGCCGCACAAAATACTTCACAGGGCCACATGCGGCCCTTGGGCCGCAGGTTGGACACCCCTGTAAATCTAAAAGGAAGAGGAGGGCTGTGATTACGCTACAGATCTCTATCCGCTAACGTCTGTGGTTTTAAATAATTTCCTGGATAGACTAAGTAAATATAAGCCAGACTTAATACTAATGTTCAAAATAGGTATTCTTATCATTCCATTAGGACTGAAAATGTGTCTTTATGGAAGGAGAAGTCTAACCGTTACAATTTTTTTCCTCTATTTCTTGTATTTTTGTGAGCACTTTTAAAATGGATCTTTTGGTTTTCTCTAGCATTTCTTATATTTAACAGGTAGATTTGTTCCTGTACAGTGTGTCAAATGTAATTTCATATCCTGCAAAATTCACTAGGACTGCTGGGAGGTGTAATTTGATGGTACACCATTATTTTATTATTTCAATTTTCTATACCGTTCTCCCAAGGGTGCTCGGAGAACGGTTTACATGAATTTGTTCAGGTACTCAAAGCATTTTTTCCTCTCTGTCCCGGTGGGCTCACAACATATATAATGGGGCAATGGGGGGGGATTAAGTGACTTGCATGCACCAGTTGTACTGCACAGCAGAGCTCGGCACTCGTTTCGATCTTCACTCTGACTACAATCAATTCCGTTTAATGAACTACCTGCTTTGACTGGACCCTTGAAAAAGGCTTGCTAGCCGAAACACGGCCCGTGTCTGGTCATGGTAGTCTTTTACATGTATGATGTGGTCTGTTCCTCCACGGTTTGTTTTCTTTTGGACTTGCCCAGGGTCACAAGGAGCACTATGAGTTTGAACCCACAACCTCAGGGTGCTAAGGCTCTAGTTTTAGCCACTGCACCACACTCTTTCCCCTTAAGTTTACTTATGCCGTAATGTTTTATCTATTTACCCCCCCCCACCCCGCCCCAAAGCACCAGTTTGGCAGCGGTCCTGAGCCATAAAACCTCCTCCCTCCCTCAAGCCCCGAAATGGCAGAAGCAGGTGGCGGTCCTGAGCCTCGAACTCCCTCGCTCTCTCTCTTCCTTACCCGAAGCACAGCAGTCAGCAGGAGACATAGTCTGCTCGTGGCCATGTCACTTCCGACGCATCAGAGGAAAGGCCCTGCCAGGGCTGGCTGCGAGCAGTCTGTTTTGAGACTGCTTCCTGCTGACCACAGCGCTTTGAGTAAGGAAGAGAAAGTTAGGCAGGGAGCGAGGGGGTTTGCTGCTCAGGACCTCCACCTACTTATTCCACGTCAGGGCTGGACGGAGGGAGGAGGTTTTATGGCTCAGGACCGCTGCCAAACTTGTGCTTTGGGATGGGGGGGGGGGGGATTGAGAGTGTGTTAGACACCGTTTCTAACACACACTCAATTAACCAGAAAAACAGTTATCCGGTATCCACCAATCCCCATGGGTGCTGGATAACTGAGATTCTACTGTATATTAAAGCAGAGATGACCTTGACGTATCTCCAGAATGCACTTGACCGCATGAACGACTACTTTGAAAAATTGCAAGCCATGGAATCGAGGGTGAAATACTCACGTGGATTAAAAACTAGCTGGCGGATAGGAAAAAGAGAGTGGGAGGTAAATAGACAATATTCGGACTGGAAAAGCATCACCAGTGGAGTCCCACAGGGTTCGGTGCTTGGACCCGTGCTCTTCAACATATTTATAAACTATCTGGAAATTGGTTCGATGAGTGAGGTGATTAAATTTGCAGACGATACTAAGTTATTAAGAGGATTGCAAAGATTTGTAACGTGACATAAACGCGCTTGAGAAATGGGCCGTGACAAGGCAAATGAGGTTCAATGTGAATAAGTGTTAGGTGATGCATGTCAGCAACAAAAATCTTATACAGGATGTCCGGGGCATTACTTGGAGAGACCCCCCCCCCCCCCCAAGAAAGAGACTTGGGAGTACTGGTTGACAGGTCGATGAAGCCATCCGTGCAATGCGTGGTGGCGGCGAAAAGGGCAAATAGGACGTTAGGAATGATTAAGAAGGGGATCAGAAAGAGATCGGAGAAGGTTATCATGCCGCTGTACCGGGTCATGGTATGCCCCCACCTGGAATGCTGCGTCACCGTATATGAAGAAGGACACGGTACTACTCGAAAGGGTCCAGAGAAGAGCGACTAAGATGGTTAAGGGGCTGGAGGAGTTGCTGTACAGCAAAAGATTAGAGAAACTGGGCCTCTTCTCCCTTGAAAAGAGGAAATAGAGGGGACATGATCGAAACATTCAAGGTACTGAAGGTTGTTCACCCTCTCCAAGGTAGAGAGAACGAGAGGGTACTCTCTAAAATTAAAAGGATAGATTCCGTACGAAAGAGTGGTGGAAAACTGGAACGCTCTTCAGGAGGCTGTCATAGGGGAAAACACCCTCCAGGGATTCAAGACAAAGTTAGATAAGTTCCTGCTGAACTGGAACGTACGCAGGTGTAAGGCTAGTCTCAAGGCGCTGGTCTTTGACAGAGGGCTGCCGCGTGAGCAGACTGCTGGGCACGAGGGTGGTGGTCAATGGCACCCTCTCTAAGACATCGGAGGTGACTAGCGGAGTGCCACAGGGCTCAGTCCTGGGACCATCCCTTTTTAACATATTTATAAGGGACTTGACCCGAGGGCTTCAGGGAAAGGTAGCGCTGTTTGCCGACGACGCCAAACTGTGTAATATAGTAGGTGAAAGCGATCTCACAGATGGTATGACGCAGGATCTGATCAAGTTGGAAAACTGGTCCTCGACATGGCAGCTGGGCTTCAACGCAAAGAAGTGTAAGGTGATGCATCTCGGCAGCAGAAATCCATGCAGAACATACACCTTGAATGGAGAAACACTAGCTATGACTTCAGAAGAACGGGACTTGGGAGTAATCATCAGTGCAGACATGAAGGCTGCCAAACAGGTAGAGAAGGCCTCATCCAAGGCAAGGCGACTGATGGAATGTATCAATAGAAGCTTCGTCAGCCGTAAACCTGAAGTCATAATGCCACTGTACAGAACCATGGTGAGACCTCATCTGGAGTACTGTGTGCAATTCTGGAGGCCACATTACCGTAAAGATGTACTTCGAGCTGAGTCAGTCCAGCGAATGGCCACTAGGATGGTCTCCGGACGCAAGGGTCTCTCATACGAGGAAAGACTGGGCAAGTTGCAGCTCTACTCTCTAGAGCGCAGGGAGAGGGGTGACATGATTGAGACATTTAAGTACGTCACAGGTCGTGTCGAGGTGGAAAACGACATATTCTTTCCTAAGGGACCTTCAGTCACAAGGGGGCACCCGCTCAAACTCAGAGGAGGGAGATTTGGTGGTGACACCAGGAAGTATTTCTTTACAGAAAGGGTGGTAAATCACTGGAACAAACTACCGGTGCAGGTGATCAAGGCCACTAGCGTGCTCGACTTTAAGAATAAATGGGACATCCACGTGGGATCTCTACGTGGGTCAAGCAGCACTCTGACTTAATGGGGTGGGACAGTAGAGTGGGCAGACTTGATGGGCTTTAGCCCTTTTCTGCCGTCATCTTTCTATGTTTCTATGATGGACCACTGGTCTGACCCTGCAGCGGCAATTCTTTTGTTCTTATGTGATTTATTTTTACCACAGTGAACACGTGTCAGTTTACAAAACTGAGCAAAATATTTAGATACAGACTAAACTGTAAATTCACCTAAATTATGTTTTGACATTTTGTTTTTATATATGTTAAACATAGCAACCACATTATTTAAATGCACTTAATTCAGAAGTTCCCACCTCAGATTGGTCAGTCTATAATATGTCAGCAGTCTCTCTGTTGTAATGTTATACACTAAGGGGTCCTTTTACTAAGCTGCGTTAGGCCCTAATACAGCAAAAAACCCAGTACCACTTGATGTGCTCAGTGGTCCTGCAGTAACATTGAAATCTGCAAGCGCTAGCCACATGCCACAATATTTTTCTACATTTTTATTTTTGGAGGGGACATCGTGATTGGAAAGTGGGCATCCCTGCACTAACAGGTTACCAGTTATCTAAGTTGTTGTGCACTAACTGGTTAGCACAAAGATAATGCAGAAGCACTTGCTTACAAAATGGGTGGCAGTAAGTGCTTACACATTTTTATGGCTGCAGTAAAAATGGCATTTTAGCATGCAGAAAAGACCTGCGTATGGGTATGCTAAAAGCCACTTTTTACTGCATCTTAGTAAAAGGTCCCCTAAGACAGCTAATCCTCTAGACGTTGCAATTAAAATGATTTGTTGTTTTTGTTACCAAACCAGATTGCAAAAGATATGGCGACAGCAGCAGTGAAGTGCATTAGAAAAGATATCAAGGACCTGTATGTGAATATTCAAGCTGTTCAGGAGCCAAAAGAGAAGTCTGTTGGCAATGGAAATGGATTAATGTGAGAAAACACGTATTCTCTATGTATTATTTTATTCTGTACTGGACTTCGAAAGTGTTTCATGTTGCCAAAAACCAAGGGGGCACAAAACGAATTACATTTTATTATATTAGCATTTATGGATTGCTAATATGTCCCAGAAGGAGTTCAGTGTGATTTACAATTTAGAAGAGCCTGGCCGTGTCCAGGATTTACATTATTTCATTAGGGTTCATGACATAGATATTTTGGTTTGTGTTCGTGTAGACATATGATTGCGGTATATGGTTTGGAAAGAAGATTGAGGGAAACAGAGTACAAACCAAACCTCAGAAGAGGGAAAAAAAAAAAAAAGCACAAAAGGCCTTCAGGTTGTAGACAATCAACATGTATCTATTAAGAGACCTGACATGGACAATGTTTTGGCATGTCTGCCTGCTTCAGGGGTCTATAGATATTTGTCAACTCTACATGGGTCCACCACAAACAGCCAGAGAAATGACGTCGCTAATGGATGACCTGCTGGGTCCGAACAAAACTCACTGTTCGAAAGAATATAGCGAATGCCCCAATATAGTGCACTGGATAGAAACCGCCAGCATAGCAAACTGCGCCAAAATAATGGACATGAATTTGCTATATTCTTTCAAGCAGTGAATTTTGTTCGGACCGAGCAGGTTATCCATTCATGATGTCATTTCTCTGGCTGTTTGTGGCAGCCCCACATAGATTTGACAAATATCTATGGACCCGTGATGCAGACAGACTGAAACCATGACCTGTGTCGGGTCTCGGAATAAATACATATCGATTGCCCACAACCTGAAGGCCTTTTGTGCTGTTTGGAAAGAAGATTGGCCATATCTGGTGTTGTGATCTTGACATTACAGGTTCTGGTATGAGTGTCACTCTCCTGGTTTGTGGAGTGATAGATATGTAGAGAGCTTGATCATCTGTTGAGATGGGAGACGTGGTAGACAAAATAATTTTATGTTTTGTGATTACAATATTCAGATTTGAAATGTGCATCCTGCCAGAGCTCGTGTTAGCGAGTATGAGCTAGGACCTAACAGAGAGGGGAAGTGTCTCTTTTATTTTGTTTACACCACAATGCCAGCGTGGGTAAGAGAGGGCAAAGGGGATGGGGTGGGTGAAGAGGTTACAAAATAAGCCCACCAGGACATTTGAAAAAAACAAACACCCAACTGGGCAGGAAAAGCGAATCGAATCTCAAAATTGTTTCAATTAGTCTGAATCAAATTGAAAACGTTTTCCCTGAATCTGGCAGCACCAGTGGGGATCTCCAATCCATTGCACAGGCCTCCCCCTCCCGACCATTACTTGATGTGGTAGAGTATCCTAATGGTTACTGAAGTGGCTTGAGAACCAGGGGATCAAGAGGATTTCCACTGTATCTCCTTGTGAAGCTGGGCAAGTCACTTAACCCTCTGTTGTTTCCGGTACAAAATAAGTCTCTGTATATAATATGTAACCTGCTTTGATTGTAACCACAGAAAGGCAGTATAACAAATCCCATCCCCTTTCACTTTCCTTTACATGAGGCAGAAGTGATGCCCATTCGTTCCTGCCTCTGAACCTTCATTGCCAAAATAGCATGCCCTAACCCATGCAGTGCATTCTGGGATGCATCTGATGGAACCAGTCTACTATATAAAGGGAAAATTGGGAATACCTGGGCAAGGGATTAGAGATCCCCACTAGATACTAGGAACCTTTTTAAAATTCAGGTCAGAGGGGGAAGGGAAAGGCAGCAGCAGCAGGGCAATTATTATTTTTTTTTTAAATTGGGAGGGCCCAAAGTCTGGTTGGTCTGTTGGGGAGGTGGGAAGTCTGCTGATGCTGGTCACATCAAGGGGTGGGAGGGCCGTGTACCTGGAACAGACTGCCTCAATCAATATGTCATGCTCCGTCCCTGGCAGTGTTCAAATCCAAGCTAAAGGCTCATTTTTTTGAAACTGCTTTCAACTCTTAACTGCCACTCGCTATTGTCAGATATCTATACCCACTATAATTTCCCCAACCCTGAAATGTCCTGTCTAAATTAGCTTGTAAGCTCTTCTGAGCAGGGACTTTCTGTTGTGTGTTAGAATGTACAGCGCTTCGTACGCTTTTCAGCGCTATAGAAATAATAAATAGTAGTAGTAGTAAGATTGGGGATTAATGCAGGATTCTAGAATTTACTACCATGATTATAAACTTGAAATAATTTGCATGCACATTACTTATAGCATGCAGCAGCATTTTGGAGCTATAGTTTTGTGATAGAGCCACGTGCTGAGCTGATTTCTTTCTGCATCAGCCTTTTTATTTATAAGAGCTTTTTGCATATTGTTTTAAGGTGTTTTTCTTCCAATACTTGCATATATTGGTGAAGTCTTAATGTTTTGCTGTGATCAGAGAAGGACTGACTAGTTTTGTTTGTTCTTTATGCTAAAAGTATAAATATGCCTAACTTAGAATTGCAGAGTTACACTTTTGATTATTGGTGCCAAATGTCAGAGCTTTTATTTTGTGTGTGCTATCAAAATGCAATTTAAAAAAGAGAATTTCTGCTTTAGTACTCTTAAGCAGTGGGCTATCCTAATACATCATAGTTCTTTCCCCTACCGGTGTACTTTTTTTGTCTTGACCACCTCCTTTTCTTTTCTTTCCTATCCTGTATTTAGATTGTAAGCCACCTAGTTGCCTTTATACAATTGGCAGGATAGTACATTTTCAATAAACTTGAAAGTTAATAGTTCTTTCACTAATTATATAATGACATTCTCAAAAAAAAAAAAAGCAACCCAAAAACACCTCCTACATCTTGTATGTTGATTTTCTTCATTCACTTACTTAATGATTGAAGTCTCATTTTTAACAAGTAAACTGGGAAGAATAGATCTATAATAAGCAGCCATAGATCAGAAGTTTAGATTGTAATATATTTATTTATTTCTAGTGTTTACCGTATTTTTTGCTCCATAAGACACACTCCCCCCCCCCCCCCCCCAAAGTGGGTGGAAATGTCTTTGCGTCTTATGGAGTGAATATAACAATTCCCCCCCCCCCCCCTCCCGGTGCCTTTTTAAATTATGGTGGTCCAGCGGTGAATTGGCAGGAGTGAGCTTTTCCCCTCTCCCTCGCTGGATGGCTGCCTCATATTTTGCGGCCAGCAGCACACAAGGCAAGAGCGAGCTTTTCACGCTCCAGCCGGCCCCACGCCACTCCTTGAATGGCTGCCGTCAGTTCTCACGAATCCCGATACACCGCTCCTGCTTACACACCGCTGGACCACCAGAATTTAAAAAGGTGCCAGGGCGGATGTAAAAAAATTGTTAACCGGCTGGGACAGATCCCTCCTGTTCCGGCCTACCACTAGACCACCAGAGGGGGGCAGGGTGGTGGGACAGGGTACAGAGCCTGGCAGGGAGGGGGGACAGGGTGCAGAGGCTGGCTGCATAGACTGGTAGGGCAATGAGGGAAGGGGGCTGGGTGCAGAGCTTGATAGAGGGCTTGGTTCAGAGCCTGGCAGGGCAAGGAGGGAAAGGGGCTGGGTGCAGAGCCTGGCAGGGAGGGGGAACAGGGTGCAGAGCCTGGCAGGGAGTGAGGGGGGCTGGGTGCAGAGCCTGGTATATTTTATTAAATATATTAGTACACAATTTGGTTCAGAATGTTTTTTTTCTTGGTTTTCCTCATCTAAACCTAGGTGTGTCTAATAGTGCAAAAAAATACGGAATATACCACTTATAGCCTAAGTGGTTTACATTCAGGTACTCAGCATTTTTTCCTTTCTGTCCTGGTGGGCTCACACTCTGCCTAATGTACCTGGGGCAAATGGGGGATTAAGTGACTTGCTCTGGGTCACGAGGAGCAGTTTGAGATTTAAACCCATAGCCTCAGGTACTGAGGCTGTAGCTCTAACCATTGTGCCACACACTCCACTGGAGGGCAGCATTCTAGGATATAGTAGATAGATATTCATTGATATGAGAGATTGTTAAATGGTAAGTGGGTTATTTGGGGATTTTTTCAGTTATTGATAATGAGAATCTGATATGACAGTTTTATGATTCTGTATAGATAAATTTGTAGTTTAATCTGTTATTAGGGATTATATTGATGATAATCTGCCTTGAAATTAATATTATTAAAATAGACTTTAATATTGAAATAGAAGAGAAAAGAAAGATATAATATAATTATTAAAATGCTTGGAAGGCTCCAGAAGAATAATTGGGGAAAAAACATTAACTAAAATACAAAAGGACAAGGGAAATGTCATGTATAACAAAAGGAAAGTGAGAAAATATATTTTCAGTGAGTTACAGATGGATACTTGAATCAGATGTAAAGGTTATAGAAGTAGAATTCAAGCATACATGGGGATCCACTCAAAGCAACCTTCATGGCAAAGGGAAGACCACCATATGATATGATGGCACAGTAGAGTAGAAATCTCAAGTCATTTCTCTGCCAGCATCATATATACAAAAAACAGGGTGCCATGGTTAGGAATCTCGCCCCAAATAAATTAAAACCAAAAAAACCAAACACACTTAAAATAGTTTCAAAGTGAATAATACTATTTTTAACAAAAAGCTAAACTAATGTATTTTTTTAAGTGGGTTTGGTTTTTTTTTTTAAATTAAAATTTATATGTGCCTGTTTTTATTATAATGTAATAACTGAGATCTAAGATGGTTGATACAGCCTGCTTTGTGCTTCCCAATCTACCTGAGAATTTTGTCTATTGCATGCATGCTACATTGTACTTAACTCTTTGGCAAAAAAATTGTACAAAATCTCTGCCAGTGAAATTAAATTGCATGGGATGATAAACCATGCAGAGCACCAGAGGTGTGGCTATGAGTGGGCTGTGGCCCCCTGTGCTTTGGAGTCAGGCCCACTAAGTCAGTGACAGTGAAACAAACCAATTTTCAAGAAACTGGATGTAGTTTGGGGTCCACACTGCCTGGTGCCCAAATATGTTAACAACCTAAAAAAATTAAGTTCAGGCTATGCCACTCAGTGTGCATATGAACAATTAGACAAGAGAGAGGAAAGTCCAATTCTCAAGTGTGACAAGTTAGTTAAAATTTCAGGATATTCCAGGAAGTACTGATGCAAATCCATTGTGAATATCCTGAAAATACAATTGCATTGTGTCACTCATGGACTTGTTCTTCCCACCCTATAGCCTAACATTTGAATATTAGGAAATAGAAATATTCTTCTGAGCTGAAGTTGGGCAAGCATCTTTCAAATCTAGTTTAAAAACCTTCTGTAATGCGCATACAAAGTGACTTGCTGGCTTTGTTTTCCTCCCTAGTATTGTTGCAGAGACTTCAACTGGTTGTGTGTTTGCTGGATCTTCTCTTGGTAAAAGAGGTAAGAACAGAAAATCCAAGTTATGGCAAGACTGCCTGTTCTGCTTTGTAAAATCTGTCTGGGAAAGGCCTTGGTGAGGACAGAAGTTGTTGGTGATAGTTTTGTTCATGGTTCTGGAAACATTGGACAATGTGGTACTAGTGTCTGGATACCTTCAGTTCTCTGGTCTAATTTTGATGCTGCTGCTTTTTTTCTTTTGATGTACTTGCTGTGTTTCAGGGTGCCTTCCTCACTTTATTATTTTTTTAAAAACGTTTTCCCACCAGTACATTGTCAGTCTTAAATTTCCATATTTAGATGATGTGACCAAGAGCTTGTTTTTTTAGTTGAGTTAATTACTGATCCTCTTTATGGAATAATGATTCTGATGGCCATTCATGACCCAATAATGTTTGATAAGTCATGCAAGTTTTCAGTGGAATTGCTCAGAAAATGAATAAAGAAGATCCTAATTGAGAAATCAAAATAGTGATATTTTAAAAAATATATATATTTCCAGTGCAATAGCTGAGACATTCTAGACCAGTTGTTCCCAACCCTGTCCTGGAGGACCACCAGCCAGTTGGGTTTTTGGGATAACCCTAATGAATATGCAATAGAGATATTTGCATATAATGGAGGAGACAGGTATGCAAATCTGCTCCATGCATATTCATTAGGGCTGTCCTGAAAACCTGACTGGCTGGTGGTCCTCCAGGACAGGGTTGGGTACCACTGTTCTAGACAGTAGAGTTATTTCCCCATAGCAGTGTGCTACTGCAGAAGGAATCCACTCTGGATTTTTCACTCTGCCTCTGTTGTACTTCACTGGGCTCTCTAGCTCCACCTTCAGTTCTTTCTGTCTGCACGTGTGCCTGCAAGAGTGCTTGTTCTGCTCTCCCCATTTTATTATTTTAATTTGATGTAATTTATTGCTTGGAGCGATTTGGAAGCTTTGCCTGCTTGAAAATTTATAAACTTCGGTCTGCAGCTGACAGGCTGATCCCACTAGGTACCTGTTAGCCAGCCTGCATAGTTTTCTCGAGCTCAGGATATCCAGCCTGCTTAGTTTTCTTGAGCTCAGGGCCGTCCCTGAGGTAGTCTCACTTACTGTTAGGGGTAAAGCCCAGGCTGTTAGGCACCCTTAGGAGGCTTGGCAGTGTCTCTGCCCATCCTGGTGCACATTCATTGGTCCACAGGGGTGGAGGTGTAGTCAGACATTGGAGTCTGACTGGTAGCCTGAAGATCAGGTTTGTAGAAGCATTCCCAGCATTGTGGCAGTGAATTTTCTCATTTAGCTACTGCGAGAGAGCTGAAAGCTGGTTGCAGCACAGATCCTGTCATGTCACAGTGAATACACAGGCTGGCGGCCTGTGAGAGACATCAGGAGAGGTTGGAAAAGTGGGGTTTTGAGTTTTTTCTGTGTTCCTCCTGAAAAATCCTAAAATCGCCATTTTTACATTTTGGGAAGTGTGAAAAATATTGTGATTTTGGTGCAAATTTTTTGAGGGCTGCCATCTTGAATTTTTAGCTATCTTTTTTTTTTTTTTTTCTTCTTCTAAAATTCCCTGCTTCTTCAAAACTACAAATTTTGCCTAGAAACCTGCTGTGATGGAGTCCATAGGCTCTCCTCATATGGATTCTTGCCAGGATTACGCACATAGCACTGAAGGATTCTCTTAACTCTAATAACTTCACTCACCTCACTCTTTAACTACACCGACTGTTGTGTGGTCTTCTTTCCAAGTTTTTTAATACATGGAATATAGCTAGACTGGGATTCCAGGATGGTATTTTTGAATAATATCCATTCTCCTTGTGTTTTCCTAGTCTCCTTTTTTTAAAGTTAAATGCTATTTGATTGGATTTCCTGTGTGACCTTATTCCAGGGATTATATCAAATCTGATCATGTTATGATGACTGTTATCAAGCGGCCTCAGTACCATTACCTCCCACACCAATTTATGTGCTTCACTAAGAACTAGGGCCCAGAAGTACAAAGCTCCGACACCAAAGTAAAAAATACCGTGGTGGGAGCAATTTTTTTTTTCTTTTACTAACGATGCTTAGCACAATAGCATTCAAATTATATGCATGCTATTTGTGCTGAGAATTGCCTGTAAAAGAGGGGAGGAACTGTGCCAGGTGCTTACTCAGCTCCTCCTCCTGCTTGCCCTGTTAAAAAGAAAAAAAAAAAAAAAGCAGCCCCTGATCTCTCTGTCTGCTGGTTCAGCTGATTGGAGATTCCCCTGCCCCAATCAGCTAAACCAGCTGTCAGGAAGACCAGGGGCTGCTTTTATACATGTACAACATCTATGCCCATAAAAAAAGAAAAATTGGCAGGAAGGTGGGCTATCCCCCTCCCTCTGACCCCTCCCCCATTAACTTAAACATGAAGACCGGCAAGAGCAATGCTCACTCCCTCCTGCCGGTAGGCCCACCTCTTCAAAATGTCGGGCCTTCCCCTTCCTGATGCATCCTAGGATGCACTGGGAGGGGCTTAAGGCCTTGATCGGCTCAGACGCCTAAAACCCCAACCAGGGTAGGGGCCTTATGCGCCTGAGCCAATCAAGGTCTTAGGTCTGTGCCCAGTGCATCCTGGGATGCACTGGAAGGGGCTTAAGGCCCTGATTGGGTCAGGCATCTAAGGGGTCTCAGCATGGGTGTCCTGGTATGATGGAGGGGGCATGGATTACTGGAGAGGATCGGAGGGAGGGAGGCTGGAGTCTTCTTTTTAAAAAAAAAAAATTGTGGGGGTGGGAGTCTGAGCTGTCAAGCCTTACCTGTTGGTTCCTGAGCCAATCAATGATTAGGCACTGACAGGAAAGCAAAGCTATGACAGCTCAGATCCTGCTGAAAAATTTTACCCGTATAAAGTGTTGTGTTACCCAGTTTGTTAGCTTCCCTAATTTCCAATCACATTTCAGCATCTATCTATTCATCCTGGTCAGGCAGATGGTAGTACACTCCTATCACTATCCTTTTAACTTTTATACATGGTACTTCTACCATAGGGATTCCAAGGTGTGTTTCTGCTCCTGTAGAATTTTCAGTCCATTCGATTCAAGGTCCTCCTTAACATAATAAGCTACGCCTCCACCAGTTCGACCCACCCTGTCACTGCGATATTGTTTGTACCCCGGTATGACAGTGTCCCATTGGTTACCTTCCTTCCACTGTGCCTCAGAGATTCCTATTATATCTATCTTTTCATTGAGTACAGTATAGTCTAACTCTCCCTTCTTATTTCTTAGGCTTCTAGCAGCAGTCTCGCTGCAGGGATGAGCACACACTATTTCAGTTGTCACCTTTTTATGCGTGCTGTTTCTCTGTTACTGTTGGTGATCATGTTTTGGAGCTCTGAATCTTGGTACAGCATCTTCATTCTGTTAGGTTAATACTGTTTTGAGCATGCATAAACAAAAATATGAATGAGGAGGGGGTATGAAGAACTGATAGAGTATAGTTAATGTAGGTTTGATTCAGCTACAGTAGGGATAATTCATATTCTGTTTGCTAGCAGCACCACGTCAGAAGAGTTTGTTTGCCAATTAAAGCTTTGAATTGCCTGCAGCCTAACTGTTGTTTTGTTAGAACACTTCAGTCTAGTTTTGAATGGTAGCTTCTTACAGATGATTGCTTTTATTGTTGTTTTCAGGATTGCAGACTAGCTCTTCTTTCTGCTCTTTGTGTCGGTGCAGCATGCTGTTCCAGGAAAGCAAAATGCTCCAAATCTAGAAAGATGTCCATGACTATATAGTTACAATATAAGCATCAATAATGCCAATATTTTATTACATATTTTTAACTGTAAATTCATAGCTCTCTAGCCATTAAGAATTAATCACAATTTATAACAGCTTTTCTCTTAAATCTGGGTATGCTTGTATGGGAGTTGCCCTAGTAAAAATCTGATGTTTTTAAACGAGGCCTTGGAGATCAAACCAGTCAAGTGTCAAAGATGTATGTGGCCTAGAAACCATTCCTATTGATTTATTTACTCTGTGGCTCACCTGGGAAATGTGCAGTAACATATTTTTAGAGACAGTTAGCCCTGGACTGCTTTAGCTTTTATTTTATTTTTAAAATTTCTGTTCTGCTTAAAGTAGGGGTAGGAAACTCCGGTCCTCGAGAGCCATATTCCAGTTGGGTTTTCAGGGTTTCCCCAATGAATATGCATGAGATCTATGTGCATGCACTGCTTGCAATGCATATTCATTGGGGAAATCCTGAAAACCTGACTGGAATACGGCTCTCAAGGACCAGAGTTCCCTACCCCTGACTTAAAGCCTATGTGGATTACAATAAAACAAACATAATCCACCACATACAAACTCGTAACAGGAAGAACATTATCTCCTCGCATCTTTCTTACAAACATCATATTATATCAATTGCACTTAAAAACATTCCATTCTAATAAAAAAAAAACTTGTACAAATAAATTAGTTTTCAATTGTTTCTTGAAAGACCTTACACAATCTCAAATAGCCTGGCAAACCATTCTAAAAATGTGGACTTGCTACTGAAATAACTGTTGCTTGCGTTCTCTTGTAATGTGTTTCCCCCCAAGTGCCTCAATTGACAATCTCATTGACTCTGACCTCGATGATCATGACGGCATATACCGTCTTAATGTCTGCGCCTGATACCAAGGTACCATCCCATAGATTACCTGATGAACAATCGTCAAGACTATATTCAATCCTTGACTGAATTGGTAACCAGTGCAGGTTTGTTAGTTCTGGCAAAGTATGCTCATTCCAAGCTACTCCTGTAATCATTCTGGCTGCAGTATTTTGCACAACCTGCAATTCATGTTCTGAGCATTTTGTTCCTCTGCTTCTAGGCAAAACAAAAAAAACCCAACAGGTCTGCAGTAATAGTCAAAACAACACAAAACCAAAAGAAACTGCAGAAACGATGTACAGGATATTAGGACTTTATTAAGGTCAATAAAAGGTTGTGGCTGAAAATGTGGTTCACTTAGTTTTAAAATTTTGGACCCGACACGATCCGTGTTTCAAAAAACTCTTCTTCCTCAGGGGTTCGGTATCTGGTGTTTCTCTAAGGTAATAAACCAAATGGGGAGCAACTGTTTGAAGAAAATCAGGCTAAAAATGCTCCGTGAGTGTCCAATCGTGATGTCGTATCTGTGTGAAAACTCTGCTTGTACCACATTTGGAAAAGTCCCCTCCCCAGCCATGAAAGCTGCTTCAGCAGGATACTGCAACTATCCTTGCAGTTTTACAGTTAATCGCTTTTCTTGTTATTTCCTGTTTTTGCCATAGGTGTTTCAGCAGATAAAGTTGGAATTGAAGCTGCCGAGATGCTGATGAGAAACCTCCGGCATGGTGGCTGTGTGGATGAGTATCTTCAGGACCAGGTAAAGCCAACTATGCAGGGCCAGGTCTTTCCTTGTTTGACTGTGCTTTTGATTTTGGAAGATTTCTACAGTATAATTTTGGAAAGATTGTTGTAATAGTGTGAAATTACATTTGCTTCTCTATCTTCCTCCTCCCTAGTTAATAATTTTCATGGCGTTGGCCAATGGTGTCTCTAGAGTGAGAACAGGAGCAATTACACTTCACACTCAGACTGCTATACACTTTGCGGAACAGCTAACAAAGGTAAGAACAGTTGAAAAATTTTAAATGTTTCACTGTGGAGAAGAAGGTGGAGTGTCTGCAAGAGGCTGTCTTATTTACTCTTCTAATTCCTTTTCCTTATTCTTTCTCATGTTTGCATTGGTTCTGCATGCGCAGAAACTTATAGAATTGTACCCGATATCTTTGATTGGGTTTATGTGTTTCTGTGTTTTGCCTCTTTAATCCCTCCAGTAACTTAATCATTTAGACTGAGCTAAACCAAACTTTGGAGGTAAGGTTGTGGAGAGACATCAGGCCTTTCAGTTTTTAAGAGTCTGGAGTGAATTGGGAAAGAGGAGGTAAGAGTTGGCATCAGAAATAAATTGGGCTAAAACTGAGACCATGTCCCTTTGTACTGGTTTCATTTCTCATGTCTCTATTTTTTTCCTTATTCTCTCAGTCTTTATTTGTTTACCTCTCGATCATTGCTCCTCCATTGTCTCTCAATCTCACATCTCCTCCCATTAGTTCTGCCTGATTCACTGATTCAAATCGATTCAGTGATTCACTTCGATGAATGAATTGATTAGTTTGCTGGAAAAATGGACTTGCTGATTTGAGTGAGTCCTGACAATACCTCTGGACCTCCTAAAATGACAGCAGCAACAGCAATGTCAAGCAGGCAGAAGCAGAGCACTGAACAGGCTGCACCTGACCTGCCCTGCGGGGGTATTCCCTCTGCCGTGTCGCTGATGATGTGGCAGTGGGAAGTCCTGGTTGGCAGGCCGCGAGCAGCCTGTTCACTGCTGCTGCTGCTTTGGGAGGCCCAAAAGTTGAGGTCTTGGGGTGGGGGTGTCGATCGGGAAGTGCAGCACCGGAGGATAGGAGGGATGGAAGGCAGCTACTCAAAGGTATGGGAGGGAGGAATGAAAAGCTGTTGCAGATGGGGGGGAGGAGAGGAAGAATTGTTGGACATGGGGTGGAGGAGATGAAGGGAGAGATGCAACAAAGAAGTAGCAAGAGGAGAGAGGGATAAATCTTGCATATGGTGAAGGGCATGGAGACATGAATGGAGAAGAGAGAGAGAGTGAAATGTTGGACATAGGGTAAGGGGGCAGGGAGAGATGGTGCATGGGGAGAAAGAAAGAAATGTTGCATATGATAAAGGAGGGGAGGAAGGGAGAGATGCTGCATGGAGGAGAATAGAGAGGTTTGACCCAGGGCACAAGGCAGAGAGAGAGAGAGAGAGATGGTAGATAGTGGGAAAGAAACATAAATGTTGAATATGGCAGTGAAAGGGAAGGTAAAGAGATGAAAGATGAATGGTGAGCATGGAGAAAAAAGAAAACATTAAAAGGGCAAGAGACCCGGGTGAGCGCGTTAACAGAAACCAGATCCTGGGACAAACATGATTTGAATAATAAAATGACCAGACAAAAAAGGTAGAAAAAATAATTTTATTTTCTGTTTTGCGATTACAATATGTCAGATTTGAAGTGTGTATCCTGCCAGAGCTGGTGTTAGAAAGTGAGAGCCAGAGCTGGTGTTAGACAGTGAGAGCATGAGCTAGGACCTAATAGAGAAAGGAAAAGTCTTTTTTGTTTTGTTTACACCACAGCACCGACATGGGGTTGGAGAAGGCAAAGGGGGGTGGGGGTGAGTGAAGAGGCTACAAAAAATAAACCTGCCAGACCTTTTGAAAAAAATGCTCCATTGAGCAGGAAAAGTGAATTGAATTGGAAAAGATCAATTTGGAGGCCAAATCGAATTGAAAATTTTTTTTCCCTGAATCGGGCAGCACTACATCCCATCCCTCCTAGCTTCTTGTGTTGCCTTTTCCACCCTCATATCTTTCGAGGCAACATTGTGTTTTGGGAGCTGCTTGGTCCTTCCTAAGGCACCATGCAGGAAATCCTAATTGTTTTGAAGGCATAGCATTCCAGATTTCAATAGATCTATTTTCCGATTTAACTGGTATTTCCATAGAATATGATCTTCAGTTACTATGAAGGGTATTAACAATAGATAAAGAATAAACCTCCCCTTTTACAAAGCTACACTAGTGGCCGCCACTTCGATAACTACCCCAAAGCCCATAGAGATTTAAAGGACGTTAGGGCTCTTGCTGCATGGATTTGTAAAGGGGGAGGGGGGAGAAAGGTACATTGTAGACCAAGGTCTTGGCAGAACTAAGCAGAAAAGAAAACCGCACAAAATCTCTGACTATTCTAGGGACTATTTACTAATTTGAGGTAACCATATGGTAATTGCCAAACTTTACATACAATAATTGTAAAACTTCTACATTAATTATCGGGGGTGCTTTCAGCAGTTAGCCACATAGTTAACACAGTGAAAAATTTTAAGTGGAGAGGTCTTACCTGTTTCTTGGTGTGAATTGAAGGACTGTTTCCTGCTTCTGGGGCTCAGCGGAGTGAACTTTTCAGTATGTGGGGTATTCCATAGTACCAATTTGACAGCAGACACAGGACAAGACTCCTGATTGACGTCACTTGGGTCTTTTTTTTTCTCCGAGTGAAAAGGATACCATGACTGAGCCAATTCAGATGTCTTAACTGCTTCTTGAATTGAGGGACTGTATCCTGCTTCTGGGGTTCAGTGGAGTGAACTTTTCAGTATGTGGGGTATTTCATGGTGCCAATTTGCTAGCAGACACAGGACAAGACTCCTGATTGATGTCACTTGGGTCTTTTTTTTCCTGAGTGAAAAGAATGCTGTGATTGCAGCGCACAGCTTCAGGGCATGGCCAAAGGAGCATGCCCTAAAGGGCACACAAGGCCCCTTGGAGCCGCGAGAAGCTATCAAGCTTATGGTGAGAGAAAATTTTTCTCCTCACATGGTGGTAAGGGGAAAATGAAAGTTAAATTTAAAAGCTCGACTCCTGCTCCAGTCGGCCCTATGGATCGACATCTCAGGCCACCCAATGTGACTCCAGTAAAAGAGACGCTGACTTGTCCCTTGAAAATAACTCCTCTCCCCCTCCAATATTTCCTAGTGAAGTGAGTCCTGAACACAGTCTCACTACTTCTCCAAGGGAATCCCTAGATCTTCAGACATTTTCTTTAATAACTTTAAAGACATGCCTAAAATTATTTCATCACAAGAAGTTAGTTCTGTAGAATAAGGGGCCCAGGAGATCCCACAGGATATTTCTTTAAAAGATCTATGGTTGATTAACTCAAGAGTAGAGGGGTTGTTGAAGTCATCAGAATGCAAACTTTTCTCAAGAGGTTGTTCAAAAGTTTGAAAATGTGGACTCAAATTTAAAAGTATTGGATAACAGATTGTTGGTGTCTTCCTCTACAGTTAAAGATTCTCATATAATTTATTCCAAACTTGAATATCTCGTTCAAAGAATTTGCGTTTTGTTAATTTCCCAATGACTCGCTTATCTCCAGAGATTTTACTTCAAAAGTATTTTAAGGACATACTGGGATTACCAAACACAGATTCTTCATCTATTTCCAATTTTTACTATATCCCACAAAAAGAAAAGATTTCAATGTAATGAGGGGTGGACCAGTTAGCTCCAATAGATTTTGATTTAACTGAATTTCTTGAGGATTCACAAGATGTGGTGCTAACAAGATCCACCCTTCTGATGACTTGTTCAACTGAATTGGAAAGGTTTTGATTATGAAAACATATTTTAAGAACAAGAATACAAAATTCTGTGGGGACATAGTATTAATATTTCCCGATGTGGCTAAAGCTACTCAACTTAGAAGAAAAGCATTTCTTCTTTTGAAATCTCGAGTATTATCCCAGGACAAGCAGGCAGCATATTCTTGACTGATGGGTGACGGCACCGACGGAGCCCCGGTACGGACAATTTTAGATTGATTGCACTCTAAGAACTTGGAAAGTTCTAGCAGGCCGCACCGCACACGCGCGAGTGCCTTCCCGCCCGACAGAGGCGCGCGGTCCCCAGTTTCTTAGTTTCCGCGGAGCTAAGAAGACGCACTTTCAATGGCTGTTGAAAACTTTTCTCTAACGCCTTCCCGCTCGCGTAAACTTTTTCGGTATTTTTCCCTTCTTTACTTATTTTCTTTAAAAAAAAAACAGAGAAGAATTTTCTTTTCTTTTTTTCTCATTTTTTCGGGTTCGCCCCAGCGGGGCCTGCTGCCACCATCGAGGCCTCGGCCTTCGATTTGGCAGAAGCCGTTTTTACGTTCATGCCCCC
The DNA here is from genome assembly GCF_902459505.1 of Geotrypetes seraphini. NCBI lineage: Eukaryota > Metazoa > Chordata > Amphibia > Gymnophiona > Dermophiidae > Geotrypetes > Geotrypetes seraphini. The sequence goes on along the minus strand of NC_047095.1, from coordinate 14,719,233 downwards.
CCAACCCGGTTTTAAGAAGTGCCAGTGGTGCGCGAGGCCCATTTCTCTCACCGACCCGCACAACTGGTGCTTACAGTGCCTCGGTCCTGACCATCAAGCGTCCACCTGCACCCGCTGTGCCACTCTGAAAAAGAGAACTCTTAAAAACCGCCAAATTCAACAGCGGTTATTGTTTGGTACCGAGATGTCGGATTCGGCGGTACCGACTCCGACTTCGGCCCCGATGCAGTCGGCACCTACCTCATCGACACCGCGCGATACCGCGCCGGCGTCGCATTCCTCAGGTAAGCCGGCTAAGAAGCCTTCCCCGCTGGAGCGCCCTCCGGTCTCAGTGGCAGCGAGCCCAATCCTGCCGACCTCGAGGCGCCCACGGAAGCGCTCCGCTCAGATTGAGGTTAGCCCTTCGACCTCGGGTTCCTCTTCGGAGTGTAGAGCGGCACCAAAGGTACCGCAGAAGAAAAAAGCGGTACCGGTGCCTTCACTGGATGAGCGAATTGCCGCCGTCCTGCAAGTTCAGCTTAAAGAGCAATTGCAGCAGCTCCTGCCTGCTCTTCTGACACCGAGCCTTCCAGTCCCGGTCCGGTCTGAGCTACCGGTACCGGCAGTGGAACAGCCTCTTTTATCGGCATCCACTTTGTCGGTACCGGTACAAACAGCTCCCTCGGTATCCATGCCAGTTTTAGCTCCGGAACCGAGGTCTTTACACCAGGCGGTGCAAACTTCGACACCGGCACGCCCGATGACATCTCCCGGTACCGTTTCACAGAGGTCTGGTAAGTCGACTCATAAAACTCGACACCTAGAACCCTCCACACCGGAGTCTCGGGATCGTAGTTTTCAGGTGAGGGACCCTGATCTGTGGGGTGATTCAGAGGAGCCGCTTCTCTCTGAGGGAGAGTGTTCGTCAGGGGATGAGGACCCTTCTGTATTAGATCCGTCCTCTAAGCCTGATGCATCTTCTTTTACCTCTTTTCTCAAAGAAATGTGCGACTCTCTCTCTATTCCCTTGGAGGCTGAATCCAAAAAATCCAAGGCATTTCTCGATGCACTGGACTTTGACCAGCCTCCAAGGGAATTCTTGAAATTGCCTCTCCATGATATTTTGCGAGAGACTTTCTATAAAAATCTAGAGACACCTTTGACCATTCCAGGAGCTCTTCGCAAACTGGACTCCTTGTATAAGGTCATACCTATTCCTGGCTTTGACAAACCGCAACTCCCCCATGAGTCTTTACTAGTGGAATCTACTTTAAAGAAATCCACGGGGGCTAGTGTGTACGCCTCTGTCCCTCCTGGCAGAGAAGGTAAGGCCATGGATAAGTATGGCAAGCGGTTATATCAGAATGCGATGCTAGCTAATAGATCTGGGAACTATGCTTTTCATTTTTCGTTCTACCTTAAGCATCTCATTCAGAATTTGTCATCTTTTGAAAAATACCTCCCTGACCGTAAAAGATCTGCTTTTCGCCAAACTTCTTCATCGCTCTTACAACTCCGTAAGTTCATGGTCAGATCGATCTATGACACCTTTGAGCTGACCTCTCGGGCCACGGCTATGTCGGTGGCCATGCGTCGCCTGGCCTGGCTCAGAGTTTCAGATCTTGATGTCAATCATCAGGATCGACTGGCTAATGCACCTTGCCTGGGGGATGAGCTGTTTGGAGAATCCATGGACTCCACTACCCAAAAGCTCTCAGCTCATGAGACCAGGTGGGATACTCTTCTCAAAACAAAAAAGAAGACCCCACCTACCAGGCCTTTTCGCCAGCAGTCGGCCTACCAGCGTAGATTTGTGGCTCGTCCTTTACCACAGGCCCTGCAACAACCCAGGCGTCAAAGGCAACAACAGAGACAAGCTGCTAGACCAGCACAGCAGCAACAACAAGTGAAGCCTCCCCCTTCACAAAAATCCACTCAACCCTTTTGACTTAGTTCTCCAGGACATAGCCAGTCTCCCTCCTGCTGCCCACCATCCGCAGCCCATAGGAGGACGCCTTACTCTTTTCATAAGCCGTTGGGAAACCATCACCTCGGATCAGTGGGTCCTCAACATCATCCGCCACGGCTACTCTCTCAACTTTCAGACACTTCCTGCCCAAAGTCTACCAAGAGAGTCTGCTTCGAACACTCCTTCTTCTTCAGGAGGTTCAATCCCTCCTCCTTCTGAACGCCATAGAGGAAGTTCCTCTAGATCAAAAGGGGCAGGGATTCTACTCCCGTTATTTCCTAGTCCCCAAAAAAACAGGAGATCTCAGACCCATCCTAGATCTTCGCGATCTCAACAAATGCTTAGTCAAAGAGAAATTCAGAATGCTCTCTTTAGCCACTCTTTACCCTCTTCTCAATCAAGGCGACTGGCTATGTTCCCTCGATCTCAAAGAAGCATACACTCACATACCGATCAATCTGGCCTCCAGACAGTACCTACGCTTCATGATCAATCGTTGTCATTACCAGTACAAGGTACTACCCTTCGGTCTTGCCTCCTCTCCAAGAGTGTTCACCAAATGTCTGATTGTGGTGGCTGCTTTTCTGCGTTCCCACCACCTTCAGGTGTTTCCTTACCTGGACGATTGGTTGATAAAGGCCAATTCATCTCAAACAGTACTTCAGGCCACCAACCAGACCATCCTATTTCTACGTTTGCTGGGGTTCGAGATCAATCTACCCAAATCTCATCTCATCCCCACGCAGAGACTTCAATTCATTGGAGCAGTCTTGGACACAGTCCTCATGAGAGCGTTCCTGCCGTCCAACCGTCTTCAAACGCTTTAATCTCTATGTCAGCAGGTGCTTCCACAACGTTCCATCTCTGCCAAACAAATGATGATACTCTTGGGTCACATGGCCTCCACAGTTCATGTCACACCACTTGCACATCTTCACCTGCGCACTCCTCAATGGACCCTAGCTACCCAGTGGTCCCAAGCGATGGATCCTTGCTCACGTCACATATCTGTCACATCATCTCTTCATCAGTCTCTACAATGGTGGTTGATATCCTCAAATCTCTCCAGAGGTCTTCTGTTCCATCTACCTCCTCATCAACTTGTCATCACCACCGACGCCTCCCCTTATGCCTGGGGGGCTCATTTGAACGAGTTCCAAACTCAAGGACTTTGGACAGCTCAGGAAATGAAGCATCACATCAATTTCCTGGAACTCAGAGCAATGTTTTATGCCCTCAAGGCCTTCCAACATCTTCTCTTTCCTCAAGTCCTCCTGCTGTGCACAGACAATCAAGTTGCGATGTACTACATCAACAAGCAGGGTGGGACAGGCTCTCGCCTCTTGTGCCAAGAAGCCCAGAAGATTTGGGCTTGGGCCACAGATCACCATCTATTCCTGAAAGCTATCTACATTCAGGGAGAACAGAATTCCTTGGCGGACAAGCTCAGCAGAATTCTCCAGCCTCACGAGTGGACACTCAATCCTTTAACTCTGCAGTCCATCTTCGCTCAGTGGGGCACTCCTCAGATAGACCTCTTTGCAGCTCCTCACAATCACCAGCTGCCCCTATTCTGCTCCAGACTCTACTCTCCTCACCGTCTGGCAGCGGATGCATTTCTCCTCGATTGGTCCAATCTGTTCCTATACGCTTTCCCTCCTCTACCTCTCATGTTAAGAACCTTGTTCAAGCTCAAGAGGGATCGAGCCACCATGATTCTGATTGCTCCACGGTGGCCCAGGCAACATTGGGTCTCCCTTCTACTTCAACTCAGTTCCAGGGAGCCTTTTCTTCTTCCACTGTTTCCTTCGCTGCTTACGCAACATCAGGAGACCCTTCTGCATCCCAACCTTCAGTCTCTGCACCTGACAGCTTGGTTTCTCTCGGGCTGACTTCTCATGATACTCTTTTGTCTCAGCCCGTTCGTTCCATTCTGGGTGCCTCCAGGAAACCGGCCACTCTACAATGTTACCATCAGAAGTGGACACGTTTTTCTTCCTGGTGTCTTCTTCATCATCATGATCCCACTTCCCTTGCAGTGGAGACCTTGTTGGATTATCTTCTTTCTTTGTCTGACTCTGGCCTCAAGTCTACTTCAATCAGAGTCCACCTCAGTGCTATTGCTGCTTTTCATGAGCCAGTTCATGGAAAACTCCTCTCAGCTCATCCCTTGGTGTCCAGGTTCATGCGGGGTCTTTTTAATGTGAAACCACCTCTTAAAGCCCCTCCTGTTATCTGGGATCTCAATGTAGTTCTTTCCGCCTTAATGAAGCCTCCATTTGAACCTTTGGCTACCGCTTCTTTCAAGTTTCTCACTTGGAAGATACTTTTCCTTATTGCTCTTACCTCTGCCATGAGGGTCAGTGAGCTACATGCACTAGTTGCGGATCAACCTTTTACAGTCTTCCATCATGACAAGGTGGTTCTACGTACACATCCAAAGTTTCTCCCTAAGGTTGTCTCTGAATTCCATCTCAACCAATCCATTGTTCTGCCTGTCTTTTTTCCGAAACCTCACTCGCATTCTGGAGAACAGGCTCTGCATACTTTGGACTGTAAGCGGGCTCTAGCTTATTATTTAGACCGTACTAAGCCCCACAGATCATCTCCCCAACTCTTTCTGTCCTTTGATCCGAATAAATTAGGACGTCCTGTTACTAAACGTACATTGTCAAATTGGCTTGCAGCGTGCATTTCATTTTGTTATGCTCAGTCCGGACTGACACTGGAAGGTTCTGTCACGGCCCATAAAGTTAGAGCTATGGCAGCATCTGTGGCTTTCCTACGTTCCACGCCTATTGAGGAAATCTGCAAGGCTGCTACATGGTTCTCAGTTCACACTTTTACATCTCACTATTGTCTGGATGCATTCTCCAGACGGGATGGACACTTCGGCCAATCTGTTTTGCAAAATTTGTTTTCCTAATGGCCAACCTTCCCTCCATCCCTCTTTTTGTTAGCTTGGAGGTCACCCATCAGTCAAGAATATGCTGCCTGCTTGTCCTGGGATAAAGCACAGTTACTTACCGTAACAGGTGTTATCCAGGGACAGCGGGCAGATATTCTTGCGTCCCACCCACCTCCCCGGGTTGGCTTCTTAGCTGGCTTATCCTAACTGGGGACCGCGCGCCTCTGTCGGGCGGGAAGGCACTCGCGCGTGCGCGGAGCGGCCTGCTAGAACTTTCCAAGTTCTTAGAGTGCAATCACTCTAAAATTGTCCGTACCGGGGCTCCGTCGGTGCCGTCACCCATCAGTCAAGAATATCTGCCTGCTGTCCCTGGATAACACCTGTTACGGTAAGTAACTGTGCTTTAGCTTTAGAAGCCACTTTCTACTTGAAATTTCCCTCTAAGTGTGTTATAAAATTTCAAGAAAAGGAATATATTTTTGGGGACCCCATACAAATAGAGCAATTTCTGAATTTGCAAGAGCAACAAAAGAAATAATACTGACTTAGTTTAAGAATTGATCGATGTGTCACCATAATTCCCGATCTGTTTTAGTTGTTACATTACTTAATTTTTCTTTTGGGATAATTATACTAAAGGGATTCTAATTTTGCTTGTTAATAATATGAGTATGTAATTCAGGTAGATTCTCTCCTAATGTGGACTAGATGATGTATTGTTTCATGCTGATGTTTCATACTATTGTTTATTTTGAAGTACTATAAGTTTGATACAGTCCAAGTTTTATTTTTCGCTGTGAATTGCATTGGAAAATTTATAAAGAAAAAAAAGAAAAGAAAAATTTTAAGTGTTATAATTCCATTGAGAGAACCTGATGCAGTTAGCAACACATATTGACGACGTGTTGCTGCACCATGTTATCTACCTTGTTAAGTTAATGCATAATAACTACCTTGATGCACATTGGAAAACAACCTGTACCTTATTTTCAGTGACTTTGCATTGAAAATTCTTCGACTTTGTATTGTAACTACTTCGATCACTTTGTATTATAACTACTTTGCTGATTGTCCAATGCCTCTTGTTGTAAACCGCCTCAAACTATCATGGCTTTGGCAGTATATAAAAATAAAATTATTATTATTATTATTCCATGCTCTCTCTCTTAGTTAGGTGGCCCTAACTGCTCAGGTGCTGCATTAGCTATTTGCATACATTAACTACCACTAACAGATATGGTGGTTTAGGCCACTTTATGTTGGTGAGAAAAATCTCTCTATGAGCTAGACCAGGGGTAGGCAGTTCCGGTCCTCGAGAGCCGGAGCCAGGTCAGGTTTTCAGGATATCCACAATGACCTGGATTGGCCACTGTGAAGATGGGCTACTGGACTAGATAGACCATTGTTCTGACCCAGTAAGGCTATTCTTATGTTCTTATCTTGAACTTGATTTGGAATGGAAATAAAATCCAAAGCCATATCTCTCTTAAAGGCACCAAAACTTTACATGTTAATCAGTATTGTTGTTCTTGACGCTTTTTTGTTTCTTTTCAGGCCAAATTTACAGTACAAAAATCTGAAGATCAAGATTCCAACACAGAAAACTATATTATTGAATGTGAAGGAATTGGGATGGCTAATTTGAATATATAATTTTTTTTTTTTTAGCATGCCCCATTTGAGCCTTGCACTAAATTTGAGTTGTCAAACCTGGAAAATGGTGACTAGGGAGATAGATAAAATCTTATTGAATTTTACTTTTGAAGATGATGGTGAGAGGTTAGCTTGGTTGCTGGAACTGTTCTCAAGATCTTCCTTTTGACTGTTTATATTAAGTAAAAAACAAACCACCAAGCAGGCAGGAACATCAACAGAATAAAATGAAAATATTGTATTTTCTGTACACATATGAGTGCATCTTAAAGTACAAACAGAGATGTGTTTTTCTCCCCTCTCAAACTGAATGTGTTTATCCTTGTTACCACGTTGCCATAAAATATTACAGAAAACTTATAAAATCAGAGAATTACATTGTGGTGAGCTCCAATGTTGGACAGTTACAGATTGTTTGGAGATTAAATACACCTTTTGCCCTTACATACTGTAAACATTTCTGTTAAAACAGTAATAAAACAAATTTAAACATACATGAATTGAATATTTATTAAACTTTGCTTTTATTAAGCTTTCCCGTATAATAACTTTACCACTATTAATTTCTGTAGTGTTGCTAGAGGTACACAGCAGTGTACATTCAACATCTAAGAGACAATACTTGCTCAGTAGAGCTTACAAACAGGACCACTAGGGTTTAGGGAATTTCTCAGAGAGGGAGTGATAAAATAGATGTTGGTATTTTACAAGTAAGTGAGAGTGAACGTTTTCAACATATGGGAAAAATTCAATGCTCGGAGGAAGTTGAGAGTCTGCAGTAACCTAATTGCAAACTATGTAATAATGTAAAAACATCTGCATAAGTGGAGAGAGAATAAAATGAGTGAAACCATGAGAGATGCAGTCTGGTTTAATAATGCACAATAGGGTAGTTGTTCAAGAGTTGTCCGGTGCATGAGGAGCAGATGAGAGCAAGAAAGTTTGGGTACCTGTTGATCTTGGTTGTCACTGGTTGGTGGGCAAAACTCGGTCCATAGTCCAGATGGGCACAATTCATCCAACAAAGGGCCCAGACTAAAGTTCATGACAGGGAAACAAGGAAGGGAAAATCCAAGAGAGACTTGATTTTTTTTTTTTTTTTTTTGCTAGCTAAAAACCTGGGAATTCACCATGTTTAAATCCTTACTTAATCAAGTATGGTGCTTTTGCTGGTTAACAAGGCTCCTGTAAATTGCAAATCTTTTCTTGACAAGAATAAGGTTCTTGGTCTGTTCCCATAATTATCAACAGTTGAGTTACTCCCTGGAAAGCCTCTCACTTTCCTGTTCCCCAGGATTACTTACTCAAATTCCACTGATGCTTGGTGGAAGAAGATCTGCTTAGGGGAAGAAAAATTCCATTGGAATATCCTACCTGCTAGCATTCAGACTTGGGGAAAAGGTAAACTTGGGCTTAAGTAGGTTCAGTAGGTGTCTTTCTTTTAAACTGTTTTAGTTCAGTACTCTGCTTTTTCAGCAGTCAGTTTAGACAGTAATGTAGCCTTTAGAGCAGGGGTGTCCAAACTGCGGCCCCGTGAAGTATTTTGTGCGGCCCCGGTCGAGGGCGATGCAGTGTTTTCCTCTGCTGCCCCCGGGTGTTTACCGTCTTGCCGGCTCCCTCCTCTGTCTTGCTGGAGTGTTCGCGCGTTTGTGCGGCCCCAGTAACATTTTTTTCGGCCAATGCAGCCCAGGGAAGCCAAAAGTTTGGACACCCCTGCTTTAGAGGCTCTGTTAGGGTATTATATAAAAAGTGTTTTAGTGTAGCTTAGTATTTTAGATGCAGTTAAGAAAAGTCTCTTTAGTGTTTAATTCCCTCCCACCCTCCCCAGCTTCCATCCATCCCAAGGATGAATTTTTGATTTATAGGCTCTTCAGCCAATCAGGAAGAGGACACTGATTGTGTAGGATTCTTTTTCTGCATTCTCTTTTTCTTTCATCAGGTGTGAACATTTCTGCAACTACAGTATGGCTGGGAAACATGTTGCCAAACCTGTTGCCTAGGATATATCTTCTATATCTTCCAATCCAGTCCAATCCGACTCGGTTAACAAAAATAATCATCGAACATAATAAAGGTATGAACGAGAGTCTCAACCCTGCAATCATTAATTTAAAATAGAAGAATCAGTTAAAAATTTCTGGAATAGATAAGTTTTTAACATTTTCCAAAAAGTTAGTAACTGAGGAAGAAGTCTAACTTTTGAAGGAAGTTCATTCCAAAGTTTTGGAAACAAAAAGGCAAAAAGAGTGGCAAAACTTACCTGTAGTTTTGATTTTTTTAACAGTAGGAAAGGCAAGTTTATATTTTTGAGTTTTCCTAGAATTGGATGGTTCTTGGGAATTAAAATAAGACAGCGGGGGTGGGGGACACACACACGATGGTTTTGCTTTTAGCTTTGTTTCCAGCTAAATCTAAGAGACAATTTTGGCTGTGGATTTGGCCTTTGTTAAAACCAAATTCGACAATTTTGGTTGGCCTCTAATGCACAGAGGGAAGAGAATCCCACTACAGGTACAAAATGCTAGGTTCTGAATTAGAGATTCCCACAGATCTTAGAGTCAAATGGAACAATACGTTTGAAATTCCTAGCCCAGTGGGCCTTAGCTGCCAAAAATGCAAGTATAATGTAAGGGATTTTTCAAAAAGGAATAGTGAAAAAATTGAGACTACCTTTATGCTTCTCTGCTGTGTCTGTACCTGGAGTACTGTGTGAAATCCTTGTCCCATCCCCAAAAAAAAAAAGATAAAGAAGAACCAGAAAAGATTTACATAAAGATGACAAACATCATAGAGCAGTGTTCTTCAACCACCGGTCTATGGACCGGTACTGGTCCACAGAAATTTCCTGCCGGTCCACAGGGCCAGCACGTGCATCAGGCCCAAAACAGTATTCTTCAACCGCTGGTCTACGGTGCGATTGATGCGGCGTTATCTTCAAGCCAACTCCCTCTTCCTAACTGATTCAGTGCACAAAGCCACGGGCACTGGCTCCTACGGGCATCCTGCGCCTGAACCGGAAGCCTTCTCTCTGACATTGCAACATCAGAGGGCAGGCTTCCAGATGAGGCAAGAGACGTGCAAGGTGCAATTAGTACTATTATGGGGCAGGGTCTGGGGTGGAGATTGGGTAGAGATGGGCTGGGTCTGGCCCACGACTTAGCCCCGTGTTTTCAACCGCTGGTCCACGGACCGATGCCGGTTCACAGAATAATTATTTTATTTCTGCCGGTCCATAGGTTGAAAAACACTGTCATAGAGGGCATTTACTTGTTTTTAGAATGTATATACTGACTATATCTAGATGGTTTCCATAAAAAACATTTATTACATGAAATCAACATTATAAAAAACTGAGTCTTCATTATATTTCTTGCCCACTTTATCTGTTATTTGTACAAATAGAAAATCTTTCCTTATAAGAAAGCAGATACAAACAGTTTCATTTTCAATAGATTTTTTTTATTATTATTTCAATCTGTCAGCAAATAGGTGTAATTGCCCTATCAATGTTTTCCATACTTTAACACCTGCCACACAAAAAGCAGCTGCTCTAGTCTCAACATATCACACGTTAGTCAATGTTTCAAGGAATGTGGCATTTTCTGAACACTGCTCTACCGAGACAGTATAACATTTTTTTTAACTGCTTAAAATATAAAGATAGTATTGGATGGTAAAGTGTTTGATTAACAATCAAGATGACTTTATATTGGCCTCACTGTGCTACTGGTAACCAGTGCAACTTCTGAAGGACTAGGGTTATGTGCTCATTTCTTGCAACGCCCATAACTTTGGTGCATTTTAGACCAACTGTAACACACTGCTTCTTGTTTTAGTTATTCTAAGGTACAGTGCATTATAGTAGTTCAGTCTGGAGATAATTATGCCCTGAACTACAGTTCTAAAAGCAAAAGATGTCAGCATTGGCTTTAAACAATGTAGTTTAAGTAGCCAAATCAGACTTGAATAGTTTTACGCCTAATACTGTCATTTCCTTTTTGACCAATAAGTTTACACCCATACATCTACAACTTCTGGCTTCATCTCTTTACCACCCTGTCCCAGAAGCATTACTTCATTATCCCAGGACAAGCAGGCAGGTATTCTCACTAGTGGGTGATGTCATCAGACAGAGCCCCGGTACGGACGTCTCACAAGCACGTGTTGCTTGTAGAAACTTAAAGTTTCTAGATGCCCGCACCGCGCATGCGCCGGTGCCTTCCTACCCGGAGATCCGGGCGTGTCTCCTCAGTTCTTTCTTTTCCGCGGAGCTGAGAAGTTCAACTTCTTCATGCGCTAGCTGAATTCAGTTAAATTTGCCTTCCTTGTCCGCGTTTTCGTTTTCTTTTAATTACAGTTAACAGTACTTTTCTTTTTCAAAAAAAAAAAAAAGAAGATTATTTCCTCCGGCAGGTCGAACGGGCCGGCCACGTGGCTCAGGCCCACTGGCTTCGACCTAGCGGCGGAGATTTTCCGGCCTATGTCCCGGCCAATCACCGGGTTTAAAAAGTGCAGCAAGTGCCAACGCGCGATTTCACTCACGGACCCTCACCGGCGCTGTTTGCAGTGTTTGGGCCCCGACCACATCCCGAAATCGTGCGGGCCTTGCTCTACCCTTACGGCACGCTCTTTCAAGCGGCGTTGCCTATTGTGGGAATCGATGTTCAAGATGGACGCAGCTAAGGATCCCTCAGCCTCCACTTCATCTGATACCTCCCCGGTTCGGGCGAAACCGGCATCGACCACTCCTGCATCGAGTGTGGTGAAACCGGCATCGCTCACCCCGACACCATCCACGAGCTCGACGTCGGTGCCTGCCCCGGTCTCCTCTGTTCAGGTACCTCTTCCTTCCACAGTGCCACCAATGGTCATCAAAGTGCCGAAAGCTACTAAGCAGAAGCACTCGGCCTCGAAGGAGCGCGATGTCCGTGCAGGAGGACCCCCTTTCGGTGCGGATCCCTCCTTATCGGCTTCGCTACGGTCCGCGCTGGAAGCTCAATTCGTTGAGCTCATGCAGACCATCGGACCCGGGCTCATCGCTGCCATACAGGGTGACCTCCCGGTACCGGTCCAAAGGGGCGGTCCGCCCCCTCCCCCTCCCCCACACCGTTCGACCTCGACAACCGACGAGGACGAACGGGGGAGGGCGGCGATGCCCACGCGGCAAACCTCGATTACCGATATGCCGCCATTAGAACCCATTACGCCTCCGCGCCAACATGGGACCAGACCTCCGATCGATACTCGAAGCCCTGGGCATAGTCAGGAAGAGTTCTTCCGTACTCCTTACCAGACTTGGGTAGCATCGCAAGAACCCGCATCGCAAACCCAGTTGCGATCCACCGCTTCCAGCCCTATCCACTTGGGGGCCTCGGGAGACCATGCGATGCACAGACGATCCCGATCCCCGTCCCGCCACCGAGACGGGCACCGATCGAGACACTCATCCTGGCACTCCTCACGCCATTCGGAGGTGTCACCGCAGAAAAAACTGCAACGTAGGGGATACTCCTCATCAGAGGTGTCCCCCCCGAGGGGCCCGGAGTACGAGGAGACACTGGCGCCCGATTCTCCTTGTCACTCCCCGATGTCCACGGACCTGGAGGCCTCCTCCTCCTCCAGCCCGTCCCACAGACCGACGCTGGCGGAACAATTGTCCTTCTCATCATTCCTCCGACAAATGGCGGAGGACCTGGATGTGACCCTTGACACGGGCTCCCGATACTCCAAAGAGTATCTGGACACCATGCATTTACCTAACCCTCCAACGGAGTCGCTTCGGCTCCCCTTGCATAAATTACTGGACCAGACCTTCATGCAGTGCTTCGAAACGCCGTATTCCATACCGGCGATCCCCAGCAAACTCGATGCTCGATACCGCATCGTGCACCATAAAGGGTTCGAGGGCCCTCAACTCTCCCACCAATCCCTACTGGTCGAGTCCTCCCTTAAACGCTCTCATCCCTCCCAGGTCTACGCCTCTGTACCGCCGGGCCGAGAGGGGAGAACGATGGACAAATTTGGTAGAAAATTCTACCAAAACTCCATGATGGCGTCACGGGTGCTAAACTACAACTTCTTTTTCTCTTCCTATCTGGAGTTCTTCTTGCCGGTGCTCCGCAAGTTCACTCCGTTCATAGACAACCAAGCTCGATTCGAGTTCGAGGAAGTGGTAGCCTCCCTCTCCCAATTACGCCTCCAGCTGATGCAATCCTCCTTCGATGCATTCGAACTCTCGGCACGCGCCGCCGCAAGCGCGGTAGCTATGCGTCGCCTGGCATGGCTCCGTACTATCGATATGGATCCCAACCTACAGGACAGACTCGCCAACGTACCGTGTGCTGGAGCTGACCTGTTCGATGAGTCTATCGAAACTGTTACCAAGAAGCTGTCGGATCATGAAAAATCCTTTCAATCCATCCTGCGGCCCAAACCCAAACCTCAACAGTCTCGACCTTCCAGGCCACCCCTGATTTACCAGCGGCGTTACATGCCCAGACAAACGCCTGCTGCGAGACAGCCTGCGAAGAGACAACCTCCCCAGAAGTCTCAGCAAAAACCTCAGCCACCGGCGGTACCTAAGGCTCCCCAGCCCTTTTGACGCCCCCCCCGGGAGCATAACCTCGGCCTCTCCCATAGGGGGCCGCCTCCATCTTTTTTACCATCGATGGGAGGCCATAACCACGGACCTATGGGTCCTCACCATCATAAGAGAAGGATACTCTCTTCAATTCCACCGGGTCCCCCCGGACCATCCTCCAAGAGAGTATCCTTCAAGCTCGACGCAGACCGCCCTGCTTCTTCAGGAAGTCCAAACCTTACTTCAGCTTCGGGCTGTCGAGCCGGTCCCGTCAGACCAATTGAACCGAGGGTTTTACTCCCGGTACTTCCTCGTCCCGAAGAAAACGGGCGACCTGCGACCCATTTTAGACCTTCGAGCCCTCAACAAGTCCCTGGTCAAAGAGAAGTTTCGCATGTTGACTTTGGCTTCTCTATACCCCCTCCTCGAGCAGAACGACTGGTTATGCTCCCTGGATCTCAAGGAGGCCTACACTCACATCCCCATTCACCCGGCCTCCCGAAAGTTCCTCAGATTTCGGGTGGGAAATCTGCACCTACAGTATCGAGTGCTACCATTCGGCCTATCTTCGTCCCCCAGAGTCTTCACAAAGTGCCTGGTGGTAGTGGCCGCGGCACTCCGGGACAGGGGTCTACAGGTATTCCCATACCTCGACGACTGGCTCATCAAGGCCCCGTCAGCCCCAGAGGTCACTTCGGCGGCCTTGGCTACAACCTACTTCCTCCAGAATTTGGGCTTCGAGATCAACTTCTCCAAGTCTCATCTACAACCCACCCAGTCCCTCCCCTTCATCGGAGCGGTCCTGGACACCACCCGACTCCGAGCATTCCTGCCTCGGCAACGCATGGAGTCTCTTCTTCATCTCAGCCAATCGGTGTCTACTCGCCAAACCCTACCGGCGAGACAACTGATGGTGCTCCTGGGCCATATGGCCTCCACAGTACATGTGACACCCTTTGCCAGACTCCACCTCAGGATCCCCCAGTGGACCCTGGCATCACAGTGGAATCAATCGTCCGATCCACTATCCAAACGCATCTTAGTCACACCTGCTCTTCGGCAGTCTCTACTTTGGTGGATGACCTCTTCGAATCTATCCAGAGGTTTGCTGATGCACTCTCCCCCCCATCAGAAAGTTCTCACAACCTATTCGTCGAACTACGCATGGGGGGCCCACCTGGAGGGTCTCCGCACCCAAGGATTCTGGACCAGTGCGGAAAGACTACACCAAATCAATCTACTGGAACTCAGAGCCATCTTCAATGCGCTCCAAGCTTTCCAACACCTACTCCACGACATGGTAATCCTCATTCGCACAGACAATCAGGCCGCCATGTATTATATCAACAAGCAAGGAGGCACGGGCTCGGCCCTCCTTTGCCAGGAAGCTCTACGAGTCTGGGACTGGGCGGTGCGCCACAACACCCTACTCAGAGCAGTATACATCCAGGGGGAGAACAACGTCTTAGCAGACAAACTAAGCCGTCTGCTACAACCGCACGAATGGACTCTCCATTCCAGCCCCCTTCACCAAATTTTCACGCAATGGGGGACGCCCCAGATAGACCTCTTTGCGGCTCCCCACAACGCCAAACTGCCTCAGTTTTGCTCCAGGATCTACACTCCTCATCGCCTCGAGGCAGATGCTTTTCTACTGAACTGGGGGAAACTATTCCTATATGCGTTCCCACCATTCCCGCTGATCCAGAAGACTCTGGTCAAGCTGAAACTCGAACGGGCCACCATGATTCTAATAGCTCCTCGGTGGCCCAGACAACCTTGGTTCTCCCTCCTACTTCAACTCAGCAGCAGGGAACCAGTACTACTTCCAGTGTTTCCTTCACTGCTTACTCAACATCAAGGATCACTACTTCATCCCAACCTGCAGGCTCTCCACCTGACAGCTTGGTTCCTCTCAACGTAACCCCTCACCAATTCTCACAAGAAGTGAGGGAGGTCTTGGAAGCTTCCAGGAAGCCCGCCACTCGACAATGCTACTCCCAAAAATGGACCAGATTCTCCTCATGGTGTGTTTCTAAGTCAACGGAACCTCAGCGAGCTTCCTTATCCTCCGTGCTGGACTATCTCCTACACCTATCTCAATCTGGGCTCAAGTCCACTTCCATACGAGTCCACCTGAGCGCTATTGCGGCGTTCCACCAGCCCCTACAAGGGAAACCCCTCTCGGCCCATCCGGTGGTCGCCAGATTTATGAAAGGACTCTTCCATGTTAACCCTCCTCTCAAACCACCCCCAGTAGTTTGGGACCTCAATGTAGTCCTTTCCCACCTCATGAAGCCCCCGTTTGAACCACTCAACAGGGCCCCTCTGAAGTATCTCACCTGGAAAGTGCTTTTCCTTGTAGCCCTTACGTCCGCTCGCAGAGTCAGCGAACTCCAGGCGTTGATGGCGGACCCACCTTTCACAGTATTCCACCATGACAAGGTGGTCCTCCGCACTCACCCGAAATTCCTGCCTAAGGTGGTCTCCGAATTTCATCTCAACCAATCCATTGTACTTCCAGTATTCTTCCCTAAGCCTCATTCTCACCACGGAGAATCGGCCCTTCACACTCTAGACTGCAAACGTGCCTTGGCTTTCTACCTGGATCGCACCAAGCCACACAGAACCACTCCTCAACTTTTTGTCTCCTTCGACCCTAACAAGTTGGGAAGACCCGTATCAAAGCGCACCATCTCCAATTGGATGGCGGCTTGTATCTCTTCCTGCTATGCCCAGGCTGGATTATCACTTCCTTGTAAGGTCACAGCCCATAAGGTCAGAGCAATGGCAGCCTCAGTAGCATTCCTCAGATCAACACCAATCGAGGAAATTTGCAAGGCTGCCACCTGGTCCTCGGTTCACACATTCACCTCACATTATTGTCTGGATACCCTCTCCAGACGGGATGGACAGTTTGGCCAAACAGTATTGAAAAATTTATTCTCTTAAGTCGCCAACTCCCCCTCCATCCCACTGAGGTTAGCTTGGAGGTCACCCACTAGTGAGAATACCTGCCTGCTTGTCCTGGGATAAAGCAATGTTACTTACCGTAACAGTTGTTATCCAGGGACAGCAGGCAGCTATTCTCACGTCCCACCCACCTCCCCTGGGTTGGCTTCTCAGGCTAGCTACCTGAACTGAGGAGACACGCCCGGATCTCCGGGTAGGAAGGCACCGGCGCATGCGCGGTGCGGGCATCTAGAAACTTTAAGTTTCTACAAGCAACACGTGCTTGTGAGACGTCCGTACCGGGGCTCTGTCTGATGACATCACCCACTAGTGAGAATAGCTGCCTGCTGTCCCTGGATAACAACTGTTACGGTAAGTAACATTGCTGTCTTTCATTCGTTCAAACTCAAATCATGGGCAGTCATCCAAGTCACAGCTATCAACATGCAGGATTCTAATTTATTTTTCAGATCTTTCCCCGATCTATCAACTGAATGGTATTTATTTTAAATGTTTGATTTTATTGTGTATGATTTTATTGTGCCCTGTGCAGAATTGTAGGATGCTGCAGATAATACATTTTTAAATAAATAAACTGGAAAATGAAAAAAATAAATCATCATATTGTCTATAATGGATGTTCAATTACTCAAAAACCCTTTCCCAATGATGCCACATAAACATTGAACAATAATGCTGACAATGCTGATCCTTGAGGAACTTTTCTTCCTACAGAGGCTTCTGTGAAACACCTTCCTTATGAAGAAAGGTTAAGCAGGTTAGGAGTCCAGCATGGAAAAGGGACAACAGAGCGAGGATATGATAGTTTATAAAATCATGAGTTGGGGGATGGCTGTTTACCGTATTTTCACGCATATAACGCGCGCGTTATACGCGTTTTTACCTACCGCGCATACCCCTCGCGCGTTATATGCGTGAGCGCGGTATACAAAAGTTTTTAAACATAGTTCCCACCCTGCCCGACGCCCGATTCACCCCCCCAGCAGGACCGCTCGCACCCCCACCCCGAACGACCGCTCGCATGCGCTCGCACCCGCATCCACGATCGGAGCAAGAGGGAGCCCAAGCCCTCTTGCCCGGCCGACTCCCCGACGTCCGATACATCCCCCCCCGGCAGGACCACTCGCACCCCCACCCCGAAGGACCGCCGACTTCCCGACAATATCGGGCCAGAAGGGAGCCCAAACCCTCCTGGCCACGGCGACCCCCTAACCCCACCCCGCACTACATTACGGGCAGGAGGGATCCCAGGCCCTCCTGCCCTCGACGCAAACCCCCCTCCCCCCCCCAACGACCGCCCCCCCAAGAACCTCCGACCGCCCCCCCCAGCCGACCCGCGACCCCCCTGGCGACCCCCACCCCCCTTCCCCGTACCTTTGGTAGTTGGCCGGACAGACGGGAGCCAAACCCGCCTGTCCAGCAGGCAGCCAACGAAGGAATGAGGCCGGATTGGCCCATCCGTCCTAAAGCTCCGCCTACTGGTGGGGCCTAAGGCGCGTGGGCCAATCAGAATAGGCCCTGGAGCCTTAGGTCCCACCTGGGGGCGCGGCCTGAGGCACATGGGCCCAACCCGACCATGTGCCTCAGGCCGCGCCCCCAGGTGGGACCTAAGGCTCCAGGGCCTATTCTGATTGGCCCACGCGCCTTAGGCCCCACCAGTAGGCGGAGCTTTAGGACGGATGGGCCAATCCGGCCTCATTCCTTCGTTGGCTGCCTGCCGGACAGGCGGGTTTGGCTCCCATCTGTCCGGCCAACTACCAAAGGTAGGGGGGTTGGGGGGTCGTGGGGGTCGGCCAGGGGGGTCGCGGGTCGGCTGGGGGGGCGGTCGGAGGTTCTTGGGGGGGGGCGGTCGTTGGGGGGGGGAGGGGGGTTTGCGTCGAGGGCAGGAGGGATCCCAGGCCCTCCTGCCCGTAATGTAGTGCGGGGTGGGGTTAGGGGGTCGCCGTGGCCAGGAGGGTTTGGGCTCCCTCCTGGCCCGATATTGTTGGGGAGTCGGCGGTCCTTCGGGGTGGGGGTGCGAGTGGTCCTGCCGGGGGGGGATGTATCGGACGTCGGGGGGGGCATCAGGCTTTCAGGATGGGGACAGACCTTCAAGGGGGGACAGGACAGCGCACGGAAAGTCAGGGCAGTGCACGGAAGTCAGGGGGGGTGAACGGAGAGTCGGGACAGCGCACGGAAAGTCAGGGCGGGCGAAAGGAGCGTCGGGCATCATGCGCGGTATACCTGTGAGCGCGGTATACAAAAGTTTTTGTACATATCGTGATTTCTGCGCGCTATACCCGTGTGCGCGTTTTACACGGGTGCGCGTTATTTGCGTGAAAATACGGTAATCTTTCAAACAACACTAAAGAGGGAACTCCACAAAACTAACTATTAGCAGCTAGAAATTGTAGAAAGTTCCCCCCCCCCACACCCACACACATAGCACATAATTGAGTGGCGGATCTGTTGCTGGAGAACATCGTCAAGGCAACTAACATAGTAGGATTCACAAGAGAATTACTAGATAGATGGACTTGGGGAAAGCCCTCTCATATCCTGTTATGTGAGCCATCAGAAATGGATCTGCTTTGTGAATAAGCAGGTACTTATGGCTGCTGTCAGAGACAGAATATTGGAACTTAGTCTGACTCAGCAGCTTTTCTTATATTCAAAGTATGGGTAATACATATGTTTCTGTGCATTGTAGGAGTGTAATGCAATAATATTTCACCTACCTTGTAGGAAAACTCTTTTTAAAAATAAAGGAAAATTAGTAGGCCAAGGAACTTGTATTGTGTTGAAAGAGATTGTAAATAGTGAGACCACAGAACTTAATAAATAAACACAGGATATCTTCCTTAATTTTTATTATATGGCACTGTTGCTAATCAATTGTGAAAGCTGGGATTGCACTCACTTGCCCCAGATAAACTCATGTAGCTTGTTTTCTTTGGTTGTACTGTTCTTTCTAGAGGGCTGTAAATTTTATATATGGCCTCATTCATGGGATGATGCTATTCTCTTCCTTATGCACCATTCCTATGACTGTGCCGAGGGTCCTATCGACCCACAGTGGGCTAGTGGTTAGAGCTGTTGCCTTAGCACCCTGAGGTTGCGAGTATAATTCTCACTACAGCTCCTTGTGACTCTGGGCAAGTCACTTAGCATGTTATTGCTCTAGGTACAAAAAAAGTATCTGTCTACAATTTGTAAGCCATAAAGCAGTATATCAAGTCCCATTCCCTTTGAATCTTCCAGTTTGTGCACAGCCCTGGGGTATGTACTTGTGTCTTGCTTTATTTTACTGAGATTGGGTAGTGCGGTTCAAGGCAGATTACAAAAGAATTACAACAAAGGCATTACATACTGTATATTATATACTGTACCAAGAAAAGCAACTGTCCAGAAATAGAGCTGCTCTTCTCCTAACTGCTGTAGGACATTAACTATTTATAGGAGTAGGGCAGCAGGACAGAGTTTCAATCAACATACCACGTGGGCAGATTTTTATGTGAATACCTTCTACCAGTCTCCTACTATGTAAAGACAATGAAATATTACTGAAAATAAAATCCTCCAAGAGTAGTTATGGCTCATAAGAGAACTATGGTTTCTTTTAATGATGGGCGATATAATGACCATAAATTTAGAAAATTAAACACAGCATGCCAATAAAACAATTTTAGTTAAGGTTTGAATAGTGCACAGATCTGAGCTTGAACTTTTAGCCTCAAAGATGATTTTGTACCAGTAAATTCTATATTTTTGTCCTTGCCCAAAGCATGTTTAGACAGCAGACCAAGGCCTCCCTGAGAGAATTCTGGAATCTGAGCCAAAGGGAAATATTAGACCGTTTCCTAATTTTACTGGTTTCAAAGTACAGCAGATGCAGGGTGCACAGATTCTTGAGAACTGAGTCGTGCGAATGCATTTACATACACAGCTGTTTAAACATTCATAAAATGTAAAACTGAGCGAAATCCAAGCAGGAGTGATTGTCTTTATGAGTGCATCCTAAGTACTGTGGAGAAAGCTGGTTCAAAGCTGCTGAAAATGTAGATGAAGGGCAAGATAAAGAGTTTGAAAACTTCACAATACTGTATAGTACACACACAGTCAATACTATTCCCTCTCCAGGTTGGAATGCATACATTTTCCAAAAATGTTACTTATCCCTTAACCTTGGTGTTCAGAACTACTATGATGGTATCTGTGATCTCTTGGGCTGCACCTACAGTATGGAATTAACTTCCAATTGAAATGAGATCTATTGAATCTTTATCTAAATTTAGGAAACTATTAAAGATCTACTTTTTTCAGCAGGCATTTGGAACAGTTGAGGCTTCAGGGAATCAGGGCAATGGAATGGGAGTTGTATCTTTATTAATGTTTTTTTTTCTGATATTTTTTGGCACTTGCATGAATGATTAGGTCTTCCCTGTGTTTTTTTGAGTCCTTTTCTATTTAGTTTGTATAATTAGTTTTGTAAACTGCCTAGATCACTTATGCTATGGTAGTGTAGCAAATTTCTATTATATGAAAATGTAAACAACCCTTCAGCTCCTACACAAGCTGGTGTAAGCCTTTTAACAGGGATGTCTCATTTCCAACATATAAGTCCACTTTTAAGGGAATTTTAACGTTTTGCTTCTGATACCTATGGTTCTGAGTCGCAATTACTTGTCCACCATCTTGAAAGTGTATAAACCAGCTAGACCTTTATGTTTGGAGTGAGCTAGGTATTCAACAATTCCATTTGTTATTATGAGGAAACTAGACAATATGGGGCTCATAATCAAAAAAAACGTTTTAAGTCCCCTTTTGGCCTAAGTCCTTAAACGTTCAAAGCAAAAGCAGGGAAAATGTCCATAATCAAAACAAACGTCCAAAAGGAGTTTTGTTTTGATTATGGCCTGCCTCTACTAAACGCCCAGATCACCATTACGTCTACAAGTACACCCCAACGACGTCTACACTTCTTGCCCATAATGAACCAAAAAAACGCCTAAGCCCCAAATGTGATAGAAATCTGGAATGCTCTTCTGCAGGCTGTTATAGGGGAAAACACCCTCCAGGGATTCAAGACAAGGTTAGACAAGTTACTGCTGAACCGGAATGTATGCAGGTAAGGCTAGACTTAATCAGGGTACTGGTCTTTGACCTAAGGGCCGCCGTGTGAACGGACTGCTGGGCACAATGGACCACTGGTCTGACCTAACAGCGGCAATTCTTATGTTCTGTTGGTACCAGTGGACATCATCATTAATATCATCACAGAGTCATAGACACAGGTGTTGCCAGCATTGAATCACTTGATTCATCGATGCAGGCTGTCATTTCTGAAGCATTCCACCTCTTGGGGTTACCAACACTTCAATACCCTGCTGCACCTAAGGTACTGCGTGCACGGCATCGTATGCGGTCGTAACTGTACGGTGTAGGGCTGGCTGTGCGATTGCAATGAAGTTGGCCTCGATGCCCTCTCTCTCTACTCGGTACTGGCCCCACTCAGTAGAGGCCTTATGGTACCAGTGCTCAGTGCTCTTTGAACTTCATCGACGCTCGGTACTGTTTCTATTTCTGTGACTCAACTACATTGAATGGCATTGGTGCCTCCACTGTCTCCCTTGTTACCAGCCTATCCTCAGTATATCACTGCAGTACCAGTCTTCAATCTACCTACTGATACTAACAGACCTCGACTAGCAGACAACATTCATCTTTCCGGTACCAAAAATCCTCAGTGTATATGATTTTAATGATCTTCTGTGAACATCGGGTCCACAAAGAAACTTTAGAAGCCTCAGACTTCAGCTCCTCAAAAAAAAAAAAAAATCGGCTCAATCTTTTTGACATCTTGGGGTGACTTCTAGAGTTTTCAGAAGACTACTCACAGCCTTCTCCAAACCAGAAAGTTTATGCAAGATCAGCTTTTGATACATTTGTGTGACATCCAGCATTGACTATGTCCTTTGCTATGAGACATCTTCTATGGCTGCGAGTCTCTGTCATGGACATTTACAGTCAGGATCGTTTACTAAATATTTCCTGTCTTTGTGAAGAGCTCTTTAGGAACAGAGTTGAGGATGCTACCCAAAGACTTCTTACCAAGTTTCAATTTCTTTCCTACTGGCGTAGTGGACTTTCTGTTCTACCGCCAAGATTTTTTATCTTCTACTTTTGTGAAATTCCTAATACCTTCATGTTTCCTCCAATTTGAATAACCCGAAGTGTCTATTAACCACAATTTTCAAACTCTGGTTGCACAATTGTTTCTTACATTCTTCTGCTACCTAACCAACATCATTCTTCCATTGGTGGCTCTAATTTTGTTTCTCGCTTCTAAACAAAGTCCTAAGCAACAACTCTAACTTGCAGGACCATATACCTGTTTCCATTCTAGTTCTCCTGAGCCTCTGATCTTCGGTTTCATATTGTCTTCAGTTGAGAAAAGTTGGCTCAGAGATAAAGTCCTGGTAATTGGTACAAAGGGCCAAGATTCAAATCCTAGGTCATTCCTAGTAAGTACATATAATATTTTCTTTCACATCCAGAAGGACTTTGCCTTTACTTTCTGACCCCTTTCTACTTTCATACCTATTTTTAGAAGCCATTCGGTCAATGTGGAATTGGCTTCCTTTAGTGTACAGTTCCTTCTTGATATAATCTTCTACTAACTGCACCCAGGTTCACGATTGCTTCTTCTTTGTGCCTTTCCTGCTGTGCAGTGGTGGCGAGTACCACCACCGTGGGCATCGCCTTCCCTCACTGCCTCTGCTGCGATCCACAGTCCTGAAAGAAACAGAACAGTTGTTCTGGAGATAGTGCCAGAAAATGGTGGAGAGTTGGTGGGGAGGGAAGTACAGTATGTATTATTACAAAAAGAGAGTTAGGAAGACACACATAGGATTAGTGAGCCACTGCTGGTCCTTAGGCTTTGCGTGAAAAACCCTGAATGATAAATAAGTTTATATACCGCAGGACCGTGAAGTTCTATGCGGTTTACAATGATTAAGAGGTGTTACAAATTGAGTAGAGTTAACAGAGTTAAAAGCTAGTGATTAACAGCTCTAGAAATCAGTTATTTTGGAATAAGATTGTACAGATCAGTTACCTAAATACTTCAGGAACAGATATGTTTTTAGGTGTCTCCTAAATTCCCCATAAGTATTAGTGAGCATAAGTAATTGTTCCAGATCTTTATCCCATAATGCTGCCTGATATGAGAAAAGATGTTGATGATTTTTAAATTTGCATCCTCTAACCGGTGGAGAAACAAAATTCATGTGTGAGCTTCTCTTATGTCTGTTGGTTGAGAAAGAGAAAAGGTCAGTTAAATATTTAGGGGCTAAACCAAATAGTACCTTAAAGCAAAAACATCCAAACTTAAACTTTGGATACTGTTGACATTTTATCTTCCGGGAAACAGGGGTGGTATAGTTAATCTTATCCCAGTAGTGTGGAGGAGAAGAAATTGAGAGAAGAGCTGTCTCAATGAGCAAAAGCTAGAAGATATTATCTATTGCCACTGGTTCTGAAATTTGACAAAAGTATAGAGGCTGTCTGAGGTAGGGGTAATTATGGAGAGGGAAGGGATAGAATGGTTAAAAGTTAGGAAACCATATCGTACTTTTATAGATCTGTTATAAAACTCCATGTCAGAGGTTAAGGAAGCTGGAGGAACCATTACTCGAATGTTGCTTTAATGCAAGATCTGTATGTAATAAATATTTGATTTATGATTTGAGGAATGATGATTTATTTAGAAGCATTTGATATACTGTCATTCACACAGTGGAATATTATTGTAGCAGTTTACAGAATCAGAGAAACTGTACAGAAAACACAAAGCAAAACAACTATATTCTGTGCTTGGAATGAACATAAGGAGAGAGAGAGAGTAGCCCAGCAATAATTAACCTTGTACGACAGTGAAATTTGGATCAAATACAAATGGGGAAACAAGCAAAGGAGAACACCCAATTCATGGAAAATTAGAAGAAACTAGTGATATAAAAAGGAGAGACAAAAGAGTTAAGTTTCAATGAAAGATTTAAAGGCTCTCTTGCTAAAGAAGATTTTATTTGTGTTCTAAGAGAGATCATTCCAAGCACTTGTTAACTTGTAAGGAATGATCATCTGTATACTTCTGATATGGAGGAACTTTCCTCTTTATTCTTCACTAAACCAAACAATCTTAAGTGCAGTGAACTTGAAGAACAACCAGTTTTCTGTGTCGCAAATAGATTTAAAGCAAAGCCAATAATTTATCTGACTTCCACTGTTAACCAAAGTTATTTTAACTGGCACATTTATACATTTATGTAGTCAAGTAATTGGAGAAGGGGTCTCATTTCAAAGACACCACCGTGGTTGTAAGTCCAAATGAACTATAAGAAGTGAACATTTATGATAAATGGTATAAAGATTAAAAAAAGAAATAAATAGGTGTTGGCACTGTCATCTCGAATCTGGGACATTAGATCATTTATTATTTTATTGTCCCTTGATACTTCAATTTTGGAGATCCATTTGGGATCAGGTAAAGTAATGGAAAATCCAGTGGCACTAACATATGACACTGCTATTTTCCCAGTTTCCCAGCTGCTCCGGGTCCCGCCAGCTTTTAACACCCAGTAACTTATTCCCTTTGTTGTTTTTCTGCATTTTAAGGGTAGTCTTGTGCTATACCCCTCTTACACTTCCCTCCTCTACAACCCTTTCTCCTGTAACTTCCCCTCATGCATTTGTAATTCGCTAAATGTCCAGCCTTCTTTTGATGTTGAACCGCCTAGAAGTCGTCTGACTATGGCGGTATAGAAAAATAAAGTTGTTATTATTATTATTTGGCACTGTGAGTACCACAAGGTTCAGCACTATCACCCACCCTATTCAACATCTACATATCATCCTTAGGTCACTTCCTGGAAAAGCTAAACCTAAACTACTACATATATGCAGATGACATTTCCATTTTAATCCCAGTGAACAGCATAACAAACGAGACCTCAGAATACATTTCTCATATTATGACCGAAATAGAACAGTGGACAATAAATTTCAAACTGAAACTAAACACAGAAAAAACAAAAGTCTTCCTTGCAAGCCCAACAGACAAAATTACCAAAACAACGTTACGTGTAAAAGATCGCGACTACCCGATTACCAAAACAATAAAAATATTGGGAATCACATTAGACACACATTTGACAATGGTTGAACACACGAATATAGTGGTAAAAAAGTGTTTCCTGACATGGAAGTTAAAGACCATAAAAAAATACTTTGCCCCATTATCATTTAGACTACTAGTGCAATCGCTAGTGCTTTCTACATTGGACTATTGCAATATCATTTATATGGGTATACCCAAAAAAACAGTGAGGAAACTTAGAATTGTTTAAAACACAGTGGTCCATTTGATATTTGGATTTCACTGGCTGCCAATGGAGGTGCGAATAATATTCAAGTTCTCTTGCATATGTTTCAGGTTGGTTTGGGGACTAGCTCCTACCTACCTGCTACCTCACTTCGTACTATACAGCCCTACAAGACAAACCAGAAACAGCAATCTATTTGTATACCCAAGCATTACCGGCTGCAAATACAAAACCTTCCTGGATAGAACTTTTATGTACCAAGCAAACAAACAACACTGGTTAGACAACTACATTAATGGCGCAAGACTGACCTACGACGCCTTTAGAGAAGCCATAAGTACTGCCTTATTCAACAGAAATATCATCTACACAAAACACTAAATCAATTTCTAATATTTCAAACATGTCCACTCCTGCATATAAGACAAAAATTTATTCTACATGCTGTATTTCTCTTATCTCTGCATATTGTAAGTCGCTGACTGTCCAGTTCTCTTCAATGTAAACCGCCTAGAAGTCTCACGACTATGGCGGTATAGAAGAATAAAGTTATTATTATGATGATGATGATGATGATGAGAGCTAAAAGCCAAATATCATCCCATACAGCTTATTCTAAGGAATTGGAAAAACTGGGATAGACTGAACTATTCCTTTTGGTGGGAGTCTCTCTGTCGTTTTTAAGATGGAACGTAATATGGCCATACATCAGGGATATTATAAGAAATTTCTGAAGATTTGGGAGCCATTGACAAAATTTTGCATAGAGTGATTGCTGATTACCCTTTGGTCATACACGTCCAGGGTGGGTTGGAATGTATTTTTCAATTTTCAATTAGAGTGTAGTTCTTAGATATAATTATGGGGGGAGGGGTAATCTTTTTGTCATAGATTATAATTGTATTTAAGTGATTTTTATAGAATTATATGATTGTATTTTATTTTGCACTTTAAAGAAATTTAAAAAAAAAGATGTGAACATTTATGATAAATGGTATAAAGATTGATGCCGATTAAAATATTAATACTTTTTTCCCTATATATATATTTTGGAATGCTCAAACTTTTTTTATGTTTTCACTGCTATGATCCTTTGCAGCCACAGCACACTTACTATTGCATTCAGTAAAATCAATTGCTACCATGTAGAATCTAGGTGCACTGTCTTCTATCAGCCAGGCTGGTGGTCCTGGAAACCACAGACAAAATGAGTTATTGCGCCATCCAATGCAATCACCATGGCAATTGTCTGGTGCTTCCAACAGGCTGTGAATAGATTTCATTCATTGTGACTGAGAGGTTGCTACATTCATTGATGTATTCATTGATGTATTATTAGCCTACAAATGAATTCAAGTGCCGAATAAAATGAAAATTAAAAGGGGAGCCTACTGCGAGCCTGTGATAGGTGAGTGAAGAAAGGCAAAAGATAGAATACAGAATTAATTAAGAGCAAAGGTGTGCACATGTTGCTTATACAGACAGAGATAGAAGAGTTTTATTGAATAAAAGGTTTCTTTTTCTGTAGACAGATATGGGTAAAAATTTTATTTTTGATTTAGGCTCTGCCAGGCCCGAGCAAAACAGACATGACCATGCACAAGAGGGTAGAGACTGTGTGCTCTTTAATATATTTGGGTACCACCTAGTGGGCGAAGGCTGCATGTGCCTGTTGGTCTAAATATGTAACACTATGAGCTAGATGTACTAAACACGGTCATTAATACTGCACAAGTCTGCAGCAATCTGATTTTTGGCCGATTCCAAAAGAGCGATTGATGCACAAGCAAGTTTACATGGAAATGATTTGTGTGGAAGTTCGCCATAATCCCTTTCTCTCTCATTCGACAGATCGTAGCGAGAGCGACTCTCACATAGGCAGAGGAAGCCTGAACAGCTGAGAGGCAGGGGATGCCCCAATGCAGCCTTCTGCCATTCAGCTGTTTAGGGCAGGAAACTTTTTTTTTCTAATGAACACAGATGTGCATGTTACCCATGTGCAATATCTGTCCCCATTAAAAAAAGAAAAAGTCTCAGCCCCCCTTCTCCTGACCACAGCCATCACAACCCTCCCAATGACAATTTCAGGTACTCCAACACTCCCCTCCCCCCCAATGATGACAGCCACCCCCGTGAGAAACAGAAGGGATGTCCACTCCCTCCTGCCTCAGCAGCCCATGACAATATGGCAGAAGGGATGTCCACTCCCTACTCCCAACAGAGACCCCCCCATGAACCATCCCTACCTTCCCCCCACCATAAAAAAGGCAGGAGAGATGCCCACTCCCTCCCGCTACCAGATGCTCCCCCGAGCCTCCCCCATCCCCTGACCCCCCCATACCTGGAACGCTTTTCTGGAGGCTGTCGTAGGGGAAAACACTCTCCAGGGATTCAAGACAAAGTTAGACGAGTTCCTACGGAACTGGAACGTACGCAGGTAGGGCTGGTCTCGGTTAAGGCGTTGGTCTTTGACCTAGGGGCCACCGCGGGAGCGGACTGCTGGGCACAATGGGCCACTGGTCTGACCCAGCAGCGGCTATTCTTATGTTCTTAATGCTTAATGAAATAAATGAAACAAACAATATACTTGTATATGAGAAAACACAATGAGATAAAATATAAACTCAAAGTGAAAGATTCAAGTCATGAAGTGCTCTAACATTGCTTATTCTAGGATAAGCATCATAAAATCTGTTTTACTCTTTTGAGATCTTGCCCGGTACTTGTGACCTGGATTGGAAACTGTTGGAAACAGGATAGTGCTTGATGGATCTTCAGTCTGTCTCGGTATGGCATCTCTTATGTTCTTAATTTCTTGCATTGCATTGGGGGCCACGATGGACTCCTTGTTAGCTAATTTATTTATGCAGAAATTTGAAGATTGTTGGGTCAAAGTTAATCCATTTCAGTGTACATCAGCATTTGGTTATGCTTCATTGATGACATTTTTATGGCCTGGATGGGCTCGGAGGACATACTGAGGGCCTTTCATGATTAGTTAAACTCTTGTTATCCCAAAATTCAGTTTAGCATTTCTGCACATCCTCATCATATTGTTTGGGGGGGGGGGGGGGGTTTTAGATGCGACAGTCATAAAAAAAACCAGAAGGGTTTGAGACCACGATTTTCAGAAAATCCACTAACAGGAATAACTTTTTAGACTTTTTGAGCAATCATCCATTAACTTTGAAACGTAGTCTTCTGACATCTCAATTTTTCAAATATCAGAACTACGCTGACATAAATGAATACAAAAACAAAGCCGCCAACTATATGATCGATTGATCAATAGAGGATATCCATTGCATGTTTTGAAAATAGCCTACAGGAGAGCCAAATTTCTGAACAGAGAATTATTGTTTATGCAGAGGGACTGCTCCTTAGAAAAACATAAGTATATAAGAATAGCCTTACTGGGTCAGACCAATGGTCCATCAAGCCCAGTAGCCCATTCTCATGGTGGCCAATCCAGGTCACTAGTACCTGGCAAAAACCCAAATACACTAAAACCTTGGATTGCAAGTAACTTGGTTTGCAAGCATTTTGCAAGACAAGCAAAACATTTTATTAAATTTTAACGGAGATACGCCTATGCATTCCCCCCAGAAGGTCCCTCCTCTCAGAAACCGCCCGCAAACGCTCCTATAGCCACTTCATTCCCCAACTCTGGAACCAACTCCCTCCTCAATTCAGACTACAGAACTCACTAATGACATTCTGGACAATGGTAAAGACCCTCCTCTTCAACTAAAGGTCACCCTCAGTCTACACCCAACCCCCACCTCTACCCTTCTTTCTCCATTCTGATCTTCTGCCAAAAATTTCTGTATAGTCCACTCTCAGCCTATACTCAAATAACTTGTATCTAAACTATATTTATATTTAAACTACTGTTCTTAATTTGCTGTATAGTCTCTATATTTACACTGCTGCACAATCTCGTATGTCCAAGTATTTAAATCTACTGTATAATCTTGTATGTCCAATTCACTCCATTGTGAATGTTTACTTGTAAACCGTTCTGAGCTAATGGGAGGACGGGATAAAAATCTAAATAAATATACAAGCAAAGTCTTGCAATACGAGTACATACAGTACACACGCGTCACATCATCACAACCGAACCAATGGTTCTTCTCTCTCTGACGCTGCGGTAGTGTAGTGACTGTTCTAAATGAGTGAGGTCTTGCAATACAAGTATGCATAGTATTTTGTATTAAAGTTTTTGGATTATGGAATGAATCGTCTGAGTTTCCATTATTTCCTATGGGAAAATTCGCTTTGATATACGAGTGCTTTGGATTACAAGCAAGCTTCTGAAACGAATTGTGCTTGCAAACCAAGGTTTTACTGTAGTAGCAAAACATTCCATGTTACCAATCCAGAGCAAGCAGTGCCTTCCCCCATGTCTGTCTCAATAACAAACTATGGACTTTTCCTCCAGGAACTTGTCCAAACCTTTCTTAAAACCTGCTACGCTAGCTGCTCTTACCACATCTTCTGGCAATGCGTTCCAGAGCTTAACTATTCTCTGAGTGAAAAAATATTTCCTCCTATTAGTTTTAAAAGTATTTCCCTGTAACTTTGAGTGTCCCCTACTCTGCAATAAT
The DNA here is from genome assembly GCF_902459505.1 of Geotrypetes seraphini. Taxonomy (NCBI): domain Eukaryota; kingdom Metazoa; phylum Chordata; class Amphibia; order Gymnophiona; family Dermophiidae; genus Geotrypetes; species Geotrypetes seraphini. The sequence goes on along the minus strand of NC_047095.1, from coordinate 14,689,199 downwards.
TGATGAAGTAAAAAATCAATCCACTTGTATCCATTTTACATCACTCAGAATTTTGTAAACTTCAATCAAAGAAGTCAAGCAAATTGGTGAGGCAAGCTCTCCCTTGGCTGAACCCATGCTGAATCTGTCTCATTAAATCATGTGTGTCTACATGTTCCACAATTTTATTTTTTACAATTGTTTCTACCATTTTGCCCGTATTTTTTGAGAATGGACATTTTACCATTGCCGACTTTGGGCATCTAGCGCCATACATCTGAATCGGACTTAAAAATTTCTTTTGATTATGTCCCTCCACATGTATAGTCCTCGATGGAGACTGCCCCGACTTTGTTGAACGGACTGAGAACTTTTCAGCAGCCCCTCGTAAGTCCGGTGCCCAAAGGTTATATTCAAATAGTTTTTATTATAAAATTAGTAAAGCACACCAGTACAAACAGCGTAGATTTTTTGGTAGGAAACAGAACAACTATCAACCGTCCTCCCCCCTCCCCCCCCCCCATATCCCTTCCCACCCCAGGAATCCAGTACTACAACAAAAATGAAGAGCAAGAGTCAAACTTAGAGGTTCAATAATCTGCTGCGGGCATGCGGAGTGAGATCCTGCCAGAAACATTCCCAGGTCAGACTGAATCTACGACCAAGGCCACGATCCAGGGCTCCCACCATTCTGCGTTCCAGTGTCGCATGAGTTATCGCATGAGTGCCCAAAGGTTAGACAAAGGATCCATGCTAAACGCTATTCTATATCAGGTGCATGCCCTTTATAGAATAGCCCTTAGGGTTCCTTTTACAAAGGTGCACTAGTGTTTTTAATGCACACACCGGATTAGCGTGCGCTATAGCACACGCTAGCTAAAAATCTACCGCCTGTCAAAAGGAGGCGGTAGCGGCTAGTGCGCGCGGCAATTTAATACGCGCTATTCCGTGCATTAAGGCCCTAGCGTGGCTTTGTAAAAGGAGCCCTTAGTCTTGTTTTGGTGCCTTTTATTTAATTCTCTCCTTTTTATATATCTTTTTTCCTTTTGTAGTTTATTGGAGTTGAGGATGTACTGTACATCAGTTCAAGTTTTAATCAGATGCTGCCATTGATACATTTCAGTAAATAAAAGAACCCCCCAAAGGGTTTGAACATATGGAAAACATTTACTTTACATTTCATGGCACGAGACAAATAACTGGATTTAAACAATAATACATCAACTAGTGGGATACAATAGTAATACTCTGAAAAACAGCAGGTCCAACAGCCAGCACAAATTGTACCCTATTATTTTACAGGAGAGAGGTGTGTTATGATATTATAAATTCAGATCAGCTATTTTGCTGTATTCTGTTAAGATTAGAATGTAATATCCTTTAGTATACATAATTCTTGAACAACAACAACAAAAAAAGAACACAGAATAGAGAGAAACAACATCCTTAATGTATTCCAGTGCAATTTATCATTTATGTAACACTCTAGATGGTGAAAATGTTCACGAAATCTAATCATAAACAGCGGTTTTTAAGTATTGCTTGGGGAGCTGAAGAGCTCTTTAACCTAACCGCCATCCTTTCTATGAGTGATGCAATTAATTGTGGTGACTGCACTATCTTTCCAGTACACCCAAAGGGGAATTCTGGAGTCCCCAGTCATTTGATGTTGTACAATAAACTGGTAAACAGAGACATTGCAGCTTCTGATTATGTTCATAAGGACTGTACTCTGTACTGCATTCCAAAAAAATCCAGCTGTTGAATCATCCTCGTCTCACCTCCTGCAACAATTCCTCTCTCTTTAGTCTGTTATTGAGAAAGGCATGGATCAGTAGCATGGAATGTTACTACTCCTTGGGTTTTGGCCAGGTACTAAAGACCTGGATTGGCCACCATGAGAACGGGTTACTGGGCTTGATGGACCATTGGTCTGATCCAGTAACTTTATTCTTAAGTTCTTTTTTTTATCCCCTGAAAATCATCTTATCTGGACATCCAGGCCATCAATGGTCCAGACCGCCAGTGCGTCTATCTGTATACCACATTTTCGATCAAAAATTTGTCTAACCCTCCATTACCTCAGGTACAGACTGACTGTAAGCCCTCTAGAACAGGAAAATACCTAGGGGCCCTTTAGGCTGCTATTGCGCAGTTTGGCATGCGTTAACAGCTAATGCATGAACACATTAGCCTAAATGGTATATTTACAGTTACCATTTGATAAGTCGTGCATGTAGGCTATTTTATGGGAGATGGCAGAACTGGGTAGCGTGTGGGCGGAGAATGAATATGGAGAGTGTTTAGCGCTCAACGTACTGCACTTGCTTTCTGTGGCGCATGCCACCAGTGTGTGCTTACGTTAGGGCTCTCCTTCGTACACCTCCCTCTACTTGAACTCTGGCTATTAGCCTGCTTTCATTTTTCATCATGTCTACCACTTACACCATCCGAATTCAATGGGGACACCAACTACTCAAGTTTCTTTGATCCTGTCTAGACAAGGCAAAGTATTGATTATCTATATAGCTCTCTCCCCCTTCCTTACCAAGCTCTGGAATTCAGCCTCTTAACTGTATATCTCCTTTGAAGATTGATTTGTTAAATGTACACTACCTCTGACCAAGACTCATCTGATTAATGATCAAATTCATCAAGCATCCTTAGACAGTCTCTGCCTGACAAAAATGCTCCCCCCCCCAGGGCATGACTTTCATTTTTCTAACTGCTTATACTGCCAGGATGGTGGACTAGTAGTTATCTAGTCAAACCATTTAAAGCAATGGTTCTCAACCCTGTCCTGGGGACCCCCCAGCAAGTCGGGTTTTCAAGATATCCCTAATGAATATGCATGAGAGAGATTTGCATACCTGTCACTTCCACTATATGCAAATCTCTCTCATGCATGTTCATTAGGGATATCTTGAAAACCCGACTGGCTGGTGGGTCGCCAGGACAGGGTTGAGAACCACTGATTTAGAGGTTTCAGTCTTGAGTTCCTACCAATGTGCCACTTTAGAGCTTATGACTATTTGGGTTCTTGAACTGCTTCTTCTTCATTCTCTTTTAATATATCAGCCTTCTATTTCTTTGTACTCTGTTCAGACAATGTCCCTCAGACTCTATATATATGGCACAAGATGTGTGCACAATTAAATTGGCAAAGGAGCCAATTAGTGGCAAAAGGTACCAATTTGGAACTGGGCGCACATTTTGCTATATATTAACAATGTGCACCCAAATCTCATAGAACGCAACCCAAGAGGGGGCAAGACCACGGGAGGTGTAGGGGCATATAAGAGGCATTCCTAAAATTTGCATGCAGTGTTAGAGAATACCGTGGACATGTGCCCAAATTAGGTGCAGGTGCCTGGTTTTGGCACCTAACTTAATAGGCTTAATCAGTGCTAATATTGGCACTCTACACCTTACAATCGGCTTTAATTGGACCTAATTGAAAGTTAGACGCCTAACTCAAAAAATTTCTTTACAAAGTAGGTGCCTATCCCAAAGCACCTACATTAAAACTGCAAGCAGTTAGGGGCAGATCATGGATGTGTTTTCGAGTTAAGTGCCTCTTTGTGAATTAGGTGCCATTAGGCTCTGATAGTGGCGCCTAACTATAGGCAAAGAAAACCCTGGGCCGCCTAAATGTTAGGCTGCCGAGTGCTGCTTAAGCACTGAGGTGACGATAAATATGCTTCCATAATGGGTGCCTACTTCTAGTTGTATGTTCCCTTTGCGGGATCCGGAAGGTTCGCCCCCCACATTTCGCCCCCAGCAATTCGCCCCTCACATTTCGCCCCCCACATTTCGCCCCCAGACACATTTCGCCCCCACACATTTCGCCCCCGCACATTTCGCCCCCCGGATGTTTCGCCCCCACACATTTCGCCCCCGCACATTTCGCCCCTGAGTGTCAGACTATTCCTCTCGCAGGCGATTTCTTTGCCGACACGACGGCAGGCTACAAATTCAAAGTGCACAGCTGGCTGTTCTCACTGCCTCTAATGTCGGCCCTGCAGCTCCGGACTTCCCCACACCTGCTCTTCCCCCCCCCCCCCCTATTATTTTAAATGTTATGGCAGCCGCGGCGCTGTATCCATCGGAGGAGACTTCTAACCTCGGCCTGCCCCGGAACTCTTCCTGCAACAGCAACTTCATGTTCCTGCCTAGGCGGGTGGTGGCTGCAGGAAGAGTTCCGGGGCAGGCCGAGGTAGCGTGCACTGTCTGTCAATTCTATCAACCAATTACAGTTAAGGGGGTGCAGATGAGCCTGTTCTTGCCACGTCTCCTCCTCCCCTTCCCAGTCTTTTGAGCTTTGAATCTAAAAGGAGCGACACGCTTACTTAAGCACAGCGTCTGCCTAGCCTGTCAGCCAGTCAAGGTAGGGGAGGGGCGGGACCCTGTGGCACCATCCCCCCCCCCCAACGCGGGACCCTGTGGCACCAGGGGGTGCAGATGAGCCTGTTCTTGCCACGTCTCCTCCTCCCCTTCCCAGTCTTTTGAGCTTTGAATCTAAAAGGAGCGACACGCTTACTTAAGCACAGCGTCTGCCTAGCCTGTCAGCCAGTCAAGGTAGAGGGGAGGGGCGGGACCCTGTGGCACCATCCCCCCCCCCCAACGCGGGACCCTGTGGCACCATCAGCTCTTACTCCCTCTAACGCCGGCCCTGCAGCTCCGGACTTCCCCACACCTGCTCTCTCCCCCCCCCCCCCCGATCACTATTATTTTAAATGTTATGGCAGCCACGGCGCTGTATCCATCGGAGGAGACTTCTAACCTCGGCCTGCCCCGGAACTCTTCCTGCAACAGCAACTTCATGGCCGAGGTTAGAAGTCTCCTCCGATGGATACAGCGCCGTGGCTGCCATAACATTTAAAATAATAGTGATCGGGGGGGGGGGGGGGGAGAGAGCAGGTGTGGGGAAGTCCGGAGCTGCAGGGCCGACATTAGAGGCAGTGAGAACAGCCAGCTGTGCACTTTGAATTTGTAGCCTGCCGTCGTGTCGGCAAAGAAATCGCCTGCGAGAGGAATAGTCTGACACTCAGGGGCGAAATGTGCGGGGGCGAAATGTGTGGGGGCGAAACATCCGGGGGGCGAAATGTGCGGGGGCGAAATGTGTGGGGGCGAAACATCCGGGGGGCGAAATGTGCGGGGGCGAAATGTGAGGGGCGAATTGCTGGGGGCGAAATGTGGGGGGCGAAACTTCCGTGAACCTCCCTTTGCAATTGCTAATAAAAATATTAAAAAAAAAAAAGAATTAATGCGATATCAGCACCTAACTTTTGGCGGACTTTATAATCAGGGCCTAAGTGCATAATCTAATGCACTATGGTAAACAGCACCCTAGGGTATCTCAGTGTACCTCACCTTGAGCCAGTGGCATAGCAAAGGTGAGAGACACCCAGGACGGTGGTGCCCCTCCTCTATCCTCCTTTGCTCCCCCACCCCATCCGCTCCTTCCCTACTCCCTCCTGCCGCACGTGCATGCCCCTTCCCTCATACCTCTTTCCCTGTGTGCATGCCCCTTCCCTCGAACCTCTTTCCCAAGCCTGCTGCTTGCGCTAGCATCAACTCTTCCTCTGACGTCACTTCCTAAGCATGGGTCCAGGAAGTGACATCAGAGAAACAGCCAACGCTGGCGCGAGTAGCAGGCTAGGATTGCTGCTCAGGCCGGGAACGTTAAGGAGGTATGGGGGAAGGGAAGGGGCACTTGTGCACAGTAGCGGAGGCGGGAGGCAGAGAAGAGGATCGGTGCTGGTGCCCCCACTATGATGGTGTGAGAAAGGAACAGTGGCGTACCTAGGGGGGGGCGGGCCGCCCCGGGTACCAGCCCTGAGGGGGTGTTCCCGGCCTTGCCGCTCAGTCCCCCCCCACGCCCGAAGGACCGCTCGCCCCACTGACCTTCCAGCACACCTATGAAGCAGCCCGCAGCAGGATCGCGACGTCAGCAATCCCTCAGCTGCTTGGGCGCTGCTTCCTGCGCCGCGGTCCCGTCCCTCCTCTGACGTCAGAGGAGGGGGCGGGACCGCGGCGCAGGAAGCAGCGCCCAAGCAGCTGAGGGATTGCTGACGTCGCGATCCTGCTGCGGGCTGCTTCATAGGTGTGCTGGAAGGTCAGTGGGGCGAGCGGTCCTTCGGGCGTGGGGGGGGCAGTAGCTTAAGGTAGCCCGGCGCAGGAAGCAGCTCCTAAGCAGCGCAAAGATAGCTGACGTCGCGATCCTGCTGCGGCTGCTTCATAGGTAGTGCGGGGAGGCCAGGGGGGCGAATGGTCCTTCGGGGTGGGTCGGGGCATCAGGCCTTCAGGGTGGGGCGGGCGGGCGGGCAGGCAGACTTTCAAGGGGGAGGGGGGTGACAGGCAGGCAGGCAGGCCTTCAAGGGGGGGTGCAGGTCTTCGGGGGGGGTGCAGACCTTCAAGGGGGTGCAGGCCTTCAAGGGGGGGACAGGCAGGCAGGCCTTCAAGGGGGGGACAGGCCTACAAGGGGGGGGGGACAGGCCTACAAGGGGGTGCAGGCCTACAAGGGGGGGGGACAGGCCTTCAAGGGGGGACAGGCCTTCAGGGGGGGTGCATGCCTTCAGGGGGGGTGCCGACCTTCAAGGGGGTGCAGGCCTTCAAGGGGGGGACAGGCAGGCAGGCCTTCAAGTGGGGGGACAGGCCTTCGGGGGGGTGCAGGCCTTCGGGGGGGGGTGCAGACCTTCAAGGGGGTGCAGGCCTTCAAGGGGGGGACAGGCAGGCAGGCCTTCAAGGGGGGGACAGGCCTACAAGGGGGTGGGACAGGCCTTCAAGGGGGTGCAGGCCTTTGGGGGGGTGCCAACCTTCAAGGGGGGGTGCAGGCGCCTTCAAGGGGGGGGACAGGCCTTCAAGGGGGGACAAGCAGGCAGGCCTTCAAGGGGGGGACAGGCCTTCAAGGAGGTGGGACAGGCCTTCAAGGGGGTGCAGGCCTTTGGGGGGGTGCCAACCTTCAAGGGGGGGACAGGCCTTCAAGGGGGGACAAGCAGGCAGGCCTTCAAGGGGGGGTCAGGCCTTCAAGGGGGGGACAGGCCTACAAGGGGGTGGGACAGGCAGACCTTTAAGGGGGGACAGGCCTACAAGGGGGTGGGACAGGCAGACCTTTAAGGGGGGATAGGCCTTCAAGGGGGGACAAGCAGGCAGGCCTTCAAGGGGGGGTCAGGCCTTCAAGGGGGGGGGACAGGCCTTCGGGGGTGCAGGCCTTCGGGGTGGGTGCAGGCCTTCAGGGTGGGTGCAGGCATTCGGGGTGGGTGCAGGCCTTCGGGATGGGTGCAGGCCTTCAGGGGGGGACAGACCTTCGGGGGGGGGGTACAATCCTTCGGGGAGGGTGCAGGCCTTCAGGGGTGGGGTTTAGGCGTTCAGAGGGGGACAGACCTTCGGGTGGGAGGTAAAGTCCTTCGGGGGGTGCAGGTCTTCAGGGGTGGGGTTGTAGCCCTTCTGAGGGGGGACAGACCTTCGGGGGAGGGGGGTCCTGGTGTAAAAGTACACAGAGGGAGAGAGGGAAGGGGGGGTTCAAAGATACGTGCATATGCCAGACTTTGGGGGTTAGAAATAATGGGTCTAAAAACAGAGGAGTGGGAGAGAGATGGTGCATAATGGGATTTAGGGAGGGAAGGAACAGAAAGGGAGAGAACTTGGAAACAGGGGATGGTGTGGAGGGGGGATAGAGATACTGGATAGGAGGATAGTTGGGAACAGAAAGGGAGAGATGGTGGATCCTGGGGTGGTGGGGAATTGAGAAAAGGTGAATCTGTGGATGGAGACAAAAAAAAGGAAAGATGCCAGATCTCCGGGAGAGGGAAGGGAAACGGAAGGGGAGAACAGAGATGGCAGACGGATGGTTAGCACGGAGAAAGGAGACCCTGGCAAGCAAGACAACAAGAGCCTGGGACCAACAAGATTTGAATATTGATCAGAGAACAAAAGGTAGAAAAAATAATTTTATTTTCTGTTTTGTGATTACAATATGTTAGATTTGAAAAGTGTACATGAGACAGCTTGAAATGGGAACTTTTCTATTTTTGTGAATGGCAAGGCTGAGTTCAGTTAAAATATATGCTTTATAAGAAAATATAATAATGTGTTTTATAAAGTTTATAAGCATTGCTGGCATACTCGGTGAGGTGTTCCTAGTGTTGGTGGTGGTGGTAGCATGTCAGTGTGTTGAGAGGAAGAGGTAGTCTGGGAAATTCTGCTGAGCAAACTCTGGGCCCATTTCCACCCCCAGTTAGTCCACTCCACTCAACTGGTTCACACACTGAGTGGGTCTTTGGGTGTTATTTCTGGGTAGTTGTTTTAGAATCTCTTCCAGTGGTTTGTCAGTATCTCCTTCTGGTCCAAGGAAGGAAACTTTGTCAACCTTAGCATTGACCTTCAGAATATGTTTGTAACAGCGCTGCTTGTGTGGCATTAGGCTATGTAGTGATCGAAAGAAAAAAACAGACCTTTGCACATTTTTGCACTATATGGTGGGTGTATGAGGAGATTCATTTCCTGCACAGTTAAGTCCATGTGAAGTTACCTTGTGCTGTATTTGACATCTAGCAAGGTCTCTGTTTGGAAGGAAAGATCTAAGCTTAAAAATGAAGTGGCCAGAAGTTATGTTAAAAGTAGATAGCGTAGCTGGTTTTAAGAAAGGTTTGGACAAATTCCTGGAGGAAAAGTCCATTGTCTGTTATTAAGACATGGGGGAAGCGTCTGCTTGCCCTGGATTGGTGCACTCAGCAGCAACAAATACTAGTTTTGGCTGGCTCTTTCCCCGCATTTCTCCTCTCTTCCCCACGATTTAATATCCAGTTCAGGCAGTAAGTAAATGCATCGGCAGGGGGGGTCTGGTAAGTCTTGGGGGCTGGGGATGGAAGGTGAGAATCAGTTCTGTAGGCTATCAGAAATTTGCTTAATTATCTACTCACACAGAAAAGCAGTAAAGTCAATAGGTTCTCTGAGTGGGAACAACCTGTTTGATCTTGCACTCTTGTGATTGACCAATTGTTTATCACTGTTTAATTTATCACATTGATTAATTTGAGCACACCTGAGGTGTCCTATGATGGTGTGCACTGCAGGCAGAGGAGCCTTATTGTGTAAAGCACTGGAGAATTCTCTCCTCTCGCTTACCTCTCACGCTGAGGACACCCTGCTTCAGTATAATCATTTATATGATTTATCTTATAAACATTATTACGTGGTCTTTTCCTCAAGTGCTGAGACATCAGGTTGTTCCCACTTGGAGAACCTATTGACTTTTACTGCTTTTCTGTGTGGCTTTAACATTTTTGCTATTCAGTATACCTAAACTATTATTCAGTAGAAAAAATATGGTTTGTTCAATCAAATCCTGTGTGGACATTGGACTTCTATGAGTGAATGTTCTGCTTGATTGAACAAACTAAATTTTTTCTACTGAATAATAGTCTAGGTACAATGAAAGTAAATAGCAAAAATGTTTGAGTAGATAATTAAGGAAATCTTTTTCATATTGCTTGCTTATGGACTGGGAAAAAAGACTGTTCAAGCAAATGTCTCCAGAACTGCTTTAATGGAAAAATGTGATTTTTTTTTTTTAAGTACTTTGTGAAATTTATTGTTGTTGTGAAATTTATTGTTATACTTTGTTTAAACTTAAAAAGCGGTGTCATTAACAGTGAATCTAATCGAAAAATCGATTCAACAGGGTGAATCGAATCGAATGAAATATTTTTCTCTGAATCGGGCAGCACTATTGGCTACCATGAGAATGGGCTACTGGGCATGATGGACCATTGGTGTGACCCAGTTAGGCTATTCTTATGTTATGTTCTCATCTGTAGGGGCCTTTGTTTTCACTTCTTATTTTAATGTATTTTTTTCCTGGGAACTTATCAGTGTTTTTTTATAATGGGAACAAAAATGGAAGAGAATTAATGTGTGTGGAATGGGGGGGTAACTAATTTCTTCAGCTAAATAATTCAATCCACTTCAAACAGACATAGGAGAACTCACGCACCATTCACACACCCTCCAACCAAAAACGTCAAAAGAAAAAAAACTGTTCGACAACCTCCTATCCATTCGAGCTGCAACACTTGACCCCCAACTCTACAACCTATTGACCTCGACCACAAACTACAAAACCTTAAAAAAAGAAATAAAAACCCTTCTATTCAAAAAACACATAAAACCAAACTAACATAATCAGAACTGTCCCAAGCATCACCTGCAACTACTCCATATGTACTTCTGATGTCATGACAATTCCGACATAATTTATGTTATGTTATGTTTGGAATAATGGTTACATAAATGAGGTTCAATAAAAGAAAATTTTCACTGCCTGTTTCTATTCTGACCATTTATTCCATTTCATGGTTATTGCAAAAAAAAAAAAAAAAATTTTTCCATGAGGGGGGGGGGGGGGGGTGTCAAAAAATGATGGGCCCCGGGTGCCACATACCCTAGGTACGCCACTGGAAAGGAACATTTTTATAATACATTCTTTTATAAATACTTTTTGTATATTCTGGTATTGTTACATGTTGTAGATGCATGCAGGAACAGTATGTGAAAAGAAGGAGGGGGAAGGGGGGAAGAAAGAACTGACAGGCTGCCTGGGAAGGAAGGGGGGAGGGAAATAAGACTTTTTTTTGCAGCCACTTGAGAACACGTAGTCTCAGGCAATTGCAGAACATGCTGCCTCAGCAACTACAGAATAAAGGCTCTGTTAGAACTGAAAGACACGAGCATGTAGATAAAACATAAATGGGTACACTTCTCCCTCCATATTCACTGTTTCAGCAATCGTGGTTTCGATTATTCACAGTTTTTAGCTTCCTGGCTTCTCCCCCCCAATTTTTCATCTTGCATATAGAAATCGCTGGTTCCAAGCGTTTACAAAGAAAATCGCTGATTCCCAGCACCGTGATTTGCCTCTCCTTCAGAAACAGGCCAGGTCTCCCACCATGTTATTCGCGGTTTCACAAATATTCACAAAGGTTTTTAATAGAAAACTGCGAATAACATATGAAAAAGTTATTCGCGGTTTTTATGTATTCACCGGTCTGTTAATCCCCTATCACAGCAACTACGGAGGAAGAAGTGTAAAAGTAAATAAGGTTAGGGTTGCCTAGAGGAGGAGAAGAGCAACAGTAGTGGGAGAAGTAAACAGAGGCGGGGAAAACAGAAGTATAGTAAGCGAAAGTTGATAGGTTGTGAACTACCTCTACCCTGACCAATGGGTACGTAGACACGAGGGATCAGAATGAAAGAATAAACTATATAATGTAAAGCTGAAGTCAGCTTTGGGTGCCAACTCTGTGTGTATAATACCCTTTCTTGCAAGAGAATAAAATAAAACTAATTGCTGTTTCACATCTGAGACCATCCTGAATTTTTCCAAGTGAGAGCTTGTTATTTCTCACAATGGCGCCCGGGGTGGATTGTCCCCTGCCCCCGCTCCCTAACTATGCCACTGCCTTGAGCTACTACTTGACGTGTGAGCTAAATCCAAATAAATAAACAGTCTGTGAAACCTCTAATGGCCTCTTTTACAAAGCCACGCTAGTAGCTGCGCTGCGCTTATGGCCCCGAAGCCCATAGAGATTTATAGGGCTTCAGGGCTGTTGCTGCGCGGCTTTGTAAAAGAGGCCATAAATCTAAGGTTATTTAATGTAGATCTAATCCATAAGGAATAAATGGCCAGGAAAAACATGTTGCCCTGGCTCAAAGTAAAAAAAAAAGTACATTTCTTAAGACTTTCCATTGTAAGGTAATAGAGCTCACTCTGCAGTATGTGAATGTGTGTGCCTGTGCAGCCAGGCATGTATTTGGACAAAAAGAAAATCTATTTGGACCTCATGAATCTGCAAAAATGTACTTTGCTGTTGATAGGACATTAAACACAAAAGTTATAGTGGTTTGCAAGGGACACTCACAAAATCATGATGATCTCCTAAGCTTCTTCCATTGGAAAATGCTCTAAAAATGAGCTTACAGCAGTCCGTGGCAGCAGAAGAATATTTTATTTTCATGACCTCTAAACTGGATGTTTCACGAGCTCAGTTTATAAAAAATTAATAAGAAATCCCAGGCCTTAAGTGCCTAGTGTTTGTTTCACTACACAGTAGCTCGCATTTCAGAGCTTTTTAAAGTGGAACTTGATGGAGGTAGTGCTTCAGAGGAATCTTTTACCCACAATGCAGTTCATCATTGGTAAACAGACCCCAAGATTGTGTGCATGTGACAGTACAGAATCCATCCTTATTTCCAATCTCACAGAATGCCAGGAATACTTGGGCTATGTGGGGTTCTCAAAGCCACAACAGAAGTCCTCTTGAAGCAAGAGGGACATGGATGACAGAATTAGCAGGCTAGTTTGGAAAGATGGAGAATGTGCCCCTGCCCAAATCTATAGTTCAAATATATACGAGGGTGGTTTGAAAAATCTGGTAAAAAAGCAAGTTAAACAATGTAGTCTCCGTCGAGGGCAATACACTTAGGCCCTCTTCTATCAAACTGCGATAGCAGATTTTAGCGCAGGGAGCCGTGCTGAATGGCCCGTGCTGCTCCCGACACTCATAGGAACTCAATGAGCATCGGGAGCAGCGCGGGCCATTCAGCGCAATTCCCCGCACTAAAATCTGCTATCACAGTTTGATAGAAGAGGGCCTTAGTCCAGTTTTTTCGTAAGCTATTTTAACTATGATAAAAAAAAAAAAAAGGAAACTCGCTGGACTAAGTGTATAGCCCTCGATGGAGACTTTGTTGTTTAACTTACTTTTTTACCAAATTTATCAAACCACCCTCATATGCATTGTCTGATAGCATATATCTATTCATCTATACATTGTTTGTGATTACTGTCTCCTTTTAATTGTCTGTGGTATTTTTTAGGGAAGCAACATAAGAACATTTCAGGTATATTTCTGAATTAACAATTTGCAAACTTGTTTTCTTAAGACCTGAAGAATGTTTTAATTTTTTTATGCCTGACTTTGTGCTAATTTAGAAAAACAAAATTTCCCTCACTTACCTTTAACTTATCATTCCTAATAAATGAATGTATTAGGTTTCATAGCCATCTAATGGAATTTTTATACTAAACATATGGAGGTAAATTTTAAAAAAATCTAGGTGGATTTTATAAGAGTAAAAATAAATAAGGGGTCCTTTTACTAAACTTTGGTAAAAATTGGCCTTAGCATGCCATTACGCAGATCTTTCCCACGTTTGCATGGAAACAGGTCCTTTTCCAGTTGCTGTGGTTAACTCCTTCCGCCATTCCTTAAGACCAATGCACAAAAAACGATTCCTAAAGAACTTAGGACGTTCAGAGCATTTGACTCCTTTAGAACATTGCAATCTTTCTGGAGCATACCTGAACATTCATTCGGTCAGGAATAAAGCACAATTGGCCAAAGACTGGCTAGAAGAAACCCACCTGGACATATTACTTGTAACTGAAACTTGGCTATTCTCTTATCAGGATATTATCATAGGTGATTTATTACGTCCAGATTATAAAATTATCCCTTTATCAAGAAACTCAAAAAGAAGAGGTGGCTTAGCAATAATTCTGCGAGATTATTTTGAGTTTCAAGTGTTAGATTCCAAATTAACCAATGATCTGGGAATTCTCACTTGTAAAATAACTAAAGAGGATTGTAAAGATAATTTGATTGTCACGATATTCTATATTCCCCCTAACAAATGGCAGCTAGCAAAAGAGGAATTCTATGAATTCCTTCTTGCAAACTCTGTAGCTGGTGCCTACAATTTTTTGGCTGGTGATGTTAATTTACACCTCGACCAGGAAGATAATTCCATCATTGGGTTTTTCCAAACCACCTCCGACTAAAACTCATCAGAAAGATCACCACTTAGATTTGATCACATTTCTTTCTAATGCTTCAATTACTCCCAGTGTAAGTTTTAAAGGTGAAACTTGGACCAATACTCCTTGGTCGGACCATCTTTTATGTAATTTTGAATTATGCTGGATTAAATGATAACAAAACAAAAGCAAGGAACAATTTCAAAGAGAAAACTATACTTATCGTGGCAAGGGCTTATCGGGTCCACCCATCCCCGCTAAGCCTCTAGGAGCCTGGGCCAATCAGGCTTATCCGGGATGGGCCGGAAAGGGATGGGCCCACCTCATTTCGATGAGGCGGGCCTGCCGGCCAGACAGTAGGAAGACCCGTCCGTCCAATGATTAAAGTTAGTGGGGGGAGAAGTCCGGAGGGAGGTGTTAGCATGGGGGGGAGGTTTCAGGGGGGCATCCACTGCCAGGAGGGGTTTGGCACCCTCCTACTGGCAATCAGGGGGCACCCAACTGCTGGTGATTGAGGGGGCATCAGGGGGTGTCCTCCGGCAGGAGGGGTTGGGCACCCTCCTGCTGGCAATCGTCAGGAGGGGGGACCGGCGGCCATGGCTGCTATACCTATTGCAGCAGGGAGATCCCTTGCTGCGATAAGTGTAGCGGCCGTGTCTACACTAACCTGGTTCTGTAATCGGCTTCTGTAACAGGGACGTCGGTTACAGTATCGGGTTTATTGTAGGCCCGATTCTGTATAGGACGCCCCTCCCGGGCGTCCTATACAGAATCCGGGCTGTAGTGCCCACTTGTTCACTTTTCCATCTTTGAAGGGACGTATCTACAAGAGATTCCTCAATAGGCAAATGGAATAAATGTTTAACCAACTTTATCTCAAATGCACTTTCTTACCAAATTTTTAGGAAGTCAATCAAAACTTATCTCTTTGATAAATTTCTCTGACTCCACTTCTGCCTTGATGTACTTCTAAAACACTTCCAGGAAAAATTTGATTAATCTTACCATACTAATGTAATTTTGAAAGGTTTTTGTAATATCGCTGTCTGTATACAGTCTCTTCCTCTGTAAACCCTCTGAACTGTTTGTGATATTGGGGTATATAAAAATAAAGTTATTATTATTATTACCTAAGGCAGTGGAGGATTAGGTGACTTGCCCAGGGTCACAGGGAGCTGTGTGGTTTTTGAACCCACAACCTCAGGGTGCTGAGGCTGTAGCTCTAACCACTATGCTACCCTTCCTTCTAATTCTATAAACTTGTGTGCACAATTTTACGATTAGTGCACAAAGTTGCATGCATAGGTTATAGAATAGTGTCAGTTACATGTGAAACTTAATATAAGTAGCTGCTAATTGGCATTAGCAGCCAAGTATTGGCTTTAATTTGTGTTAATTGACATTAATTAGCAGTTAAGCACATAACAGTCCTCTAACGGGATTCTGAAAATTGCATGCGCAAAACCATAGCACACAACTGCAAAGGGGCATAGACCTGGGAGAGGCATGGACAGGTCAGAGGTGTGCATGACAGTTATGTGTGCACGTTATAGAATACTTTCAGTTATGCACTTAACTGACAGCAGTTAGGCACAAGCATTTACGCCAGACTTTGAGCTAGTGTAGATGTTTGTGCACCTAAAGCTAGGTGCATAACACGGTTGGTGGCTTATGTGGTGAGATTATGGGAATGTATTTGGCGTCTGCATCCCAGTTTTCTCTTTACCATGTCTGCTCGCCTGCATTCCATTAAACCAGGATGTAAGGCGTGTCTTCGCAAGGCTCTTATGTTTGGAGGAAAGAGCATTCTGGCCTGTTGGCTGTATCCAAGCCCACCGACCGTGTCACAATGGAGAGCACTCATGATACAACAAGTCCTATTGGAATGCAGAGATATTCCAGACTTAGGTTCACCTGCTGGTCACCGCTTTGTTCAATGTTGGACTCCATTTAGTAGTACATTAATGCAGTGGCGTACCTAGGGTATGTGGCACCCGGGGCCCATCATTTTTTGACCCCCCCCCCCCTCATGTAAAATTTTTTTTTTTTTTTTTTTTTTTGCAATAACCATGAAATGGAATAAATGGTCAGAATAGAAACAGGCAGTGAAAATTTTCTTTTTTTTTTTTTTTTTTTCAAAGTATTTTTATTGAGAATGGCAAAAGGTCCAGACAAGCAACCATGGTCTGTACAGAAACTTATACATTATCAAAAAGAACACAGAATGAGAGTAACAGCAACAACAAGCATGAACAAGCCTCTCCCAAGAGAAAATTGCCAATGAGAGGCATAGCAATACACAACAAAAGGCCAAAACTTGGGGCAAGCAAACAAATCCCACCCCAGAACCCACAAGAATAATAAGCCGGACTAGACCCTCAGCCATATTTTATAATGAAAAAACCCCCCACAAGCAACAACACCCAGACCGCTCACCAGACACACCAATCCGCACAACAAGCAACCAAGAAACACCCAGCCACCACCCAGACAAAACTACCAGACACACCTACCCCACCAAGCCCAGACCCAACCCCCCCTCCCCAGAGAGTGCAAGCGCAAAGTGGACCGTGAAAAGGGCAGCTGCAGAAGTGGAAAGCCCCAGATAAGTAGGTTAGCTAAAGAAAGCCCACAGATAGAAGAAATCAGGATAACAGAAGTTCCAACAAATGCTCCCACAGAAAATTTTCTTTTATTGAACCTCATTTATGTAACCATTATTCCAAACATAACATAACATAAATTATGTCTGAATTGTCATGACATCAGAAGTACATATGGAGTAGTTGCAGGTGATGCTTGGGACAGTTCTGATTATGTTAGTTTGGTTTTATGTGTTTTTTTAATAGAAGGGTTTTTATTTCTTTTTTTAAGGTTTTGTAGTTTGTGGTCGAGGTCAATAGGTTGTAGAGTTGGGGGTCAAGTGTTGCAGCTCGAATGGCTAGGAGGTTGTCGAACAGTTTTTTTCTTTTGACGTTTTTGGTTGGAGGGTGTGTGAATGGTGCGTGAGTTCTCCTATGTCTGTTTGAAGTGGATTGAATTATTTAGCTGAAGAAATTAGTTACCCCCCCCCATTCCACACACATTAATTCTCTTCCATTTTTGTTCCCATTATAAAAAAACACTGATAAGTTCCCAGGAAAAAAATACATTAAAATAAGAAGTGAAAACAAAGGCCCCTACAGATGAGAACATAACATAAGAATAGCCTAACTGGGTCACACCAATGGTCCATCATGCCCAGTAGCCCATTCTCATGGTAGCCAATAGTGCTGCCCGATTCAGAGAAAAATATTTCATTCGATCCGATTCACCCTGTTGAATCGATTTTTTCGATTAGATTCACTGTTAATGACACCGCTTTTTAAGTTTAAACAAAGTATAACAATAAATTTCACAACAACAATAAATTTCACAAAGTACTTTAAAAAAAAAAAATCACATTTTTCCATTAAAGCAGTTCTGGAGACATTTGCTTGAACAGTCTTTTTTCCCAGTCCATAAGCAAGCAATATGAAAAAGATTTCCTTAATTATCTACTCAAACATTTTTGCTATTTACTTTCATTGTACCTAGACTATTATTCAGTAGAAAAAATTTAGTTTGTTCAATCAAGCAGAACATTCACTCATAGAAGTCCAATGTCCACACAGGATTTGATTGAACAAACAAATTTTTTCTACTGAATAATAGTTTAGGTATACTGAATAGCAAAAATGTTAAAGCCACACAGAAAAGCAGTAAAAGTCAATAGGTTCTCCAAGTGGGAACAACTGAGTGCACCAATCCAGGGCAAGCAGACGCTTCCCCCATGTCTTAATAACAGACAATGGACTTTTCCTCCAGGAATTTGTCCAAACCTTTCTTAAAACCAGCTACGCTATCTACTTTTAACATAACTTCTGGCCACTTCATTTTTAAGCTTAGATCTTTCCTTCCAAACAGAGACCTTGCTAGATGTCAAATACAGCACAAGGTAACTTCACATGGACTTAACTGTGCAGGAAATGAATCTCCTCATACACCCACCATATAGTGCAAAAATGTGCAAAGGTCTGTTTTTTTCTTTCGATCACTACATAGCCTAATGCCACACAAGCAGCGCTGTTACAAACATATTCTGAAGGTCAATGCTAAGGTTGACAAAGTTTCCTTCCTTGGACCAGAAGGAGATACTGACAAACCACTGGAAGAGATTCTAAAACAACTACCCAGAAATAACACCCAAAGACCCACTCAGTGTGTGAACCAGTTGAGTGGAGTGGACTAACTGGGGGTGGAAATGGGCCCAGAGTTTGCTCAGCAGAATTTCCCAGACTACCTCTTCCTCTCAACACACTGACATGCTACCACCACCACCAACACTAGGAACACCTCACCGAGTATGCCAGCAATGCTTATAAACTTTATAAAACACATTATTATATTTTCTTATAAAGCATATATTTTAACTGAACTCAGCCTTGCCATTCACAAAAATAGAAAAGTTCCCATTTCAAGCTGTCTCATGTACACTTTTCAAATCTAACATATTGTAATCACAAAACAGAAAATAAAATTATTTTTTCTACCTTTTGTTCTCTGATCAATATTCAAATCTTGTTGGTCCCAGGCTCTTGTTGTCTTGCTTGCCAGGGTCTCCTTTCTCCGTGCTAACCATCCGTCTGCCATCTCTGTTCTCCCCTTCCGTTTCCCTTCCCTCTCCCGGAGATCTGGCATCTTTCCTTTTTTTTGTCTCCATCCACAGATTCACCTTTTCTCAACTCCCCACCACCCCAGGATCCACCATCTCTCCCTTTCTGTTCCCAACTATCCTCCTATCCAGTATCTCTATCCCCCCTCCACACCATCCCCTGTTTCCAAGTTCTCTCCCTTTCTGTTCCTTCCCTCCCTAAATCCCATTATGCACCATCTCTCTCCCACTCCTCTGTTTTTAGACCCATTATTTCTAACCCCCAAAGTCTGGCATATGCACGTATCTTTGAACCCCCCCTTCCCTCTCTCCCTCTGTGTACTTTTACACCAGGACCCCCCTCCCCCGAAGGTCTGTCCCCCCTCCGAAGGGCTACACCCCACCCCTGAAGACCTGCACCCCCCGAAGGACTTTACCTCCCACCCGAAGGTCTGTCCCCCTCTGAAGGCCTAAACCCCACCCCTGAAGGCCTGCACCCTCCCCGAAGGATTGTACCCCCCACCCGAAGGTCTGTCCCTCCCTGAAGGCCTGCACCCATCCCGAAGGCCTGCACCCACCCAGAATGCCTGCACCCACCCCGAAGGCCTGCACCCACCCCGAAGGCCTGCACCCCCGAAGGCCTGTCCCCCCCCTTGAAGGCCTGACCCCCCCTTGAAGGCCTGCCTGCTTGTCCCCCCTTGAAGGCCTATCCCCCCTTAAAGGTCTGCCTGTCCCACCCCCTTGTAGGCCTGTCCCCCCTTAAAGGTCTGCCTGTCCCACCCCCTTGTAGGCCTGTCCCCCCCCTTGAAGGCCTGACCCCCCCTTGAAGGCCTGCCTGCTTGTCCCCCCTTGAAGGCCTGTCCCCCCCCCTTGAAGGTTGGCACCCCCCCAAAGGCCTGCACCCCCTTGTAGGCCTGTCCCCCCCTTGAAGGCCTGCCTGCTTGTCCCCCCTTGAAGGCCTGTCCCCCCCCTTGAAGGCCTGCACCCCCCCTTGAAGGTTGGCACCCCCCCAAAGGCCTGCACCCCCTTGAAGGCCTGCACCCCCTTGAAGGTCGGCACCCCCCCTGAAGGCCTGTCCCCCCTTGAAGGCCTGTCCCCCCCCTTGTAGGCCTGCACCCCCTTGTAGGCCTGTCCCCCCCCCTTGTAGGCCTGTCCCCCCCTTGAAGGCCTGCCTGCCTGTCCCCCCCTTGAAGGCCTGCACCCCCTTGAAGGTCTGCACCCCCCCCCGAAGACCTGCACCCCCCCTTGAAGGCCTGCCTGCCTGCCTGTCACCCCCCTCCCCCTTGAAAGTCTGCCTGCCCGCCCGCCCGCCCCACCCTGAAGGCCTGATGCCCCGACCCACCCCGAAGGACCATTCGCCCCCCTGGCCTCCCCGCACTACCTATGAAGCAGCCGCAGCAGGATCGCGACGTCAGCTATATTTGCGCTACTTAGGAGCTGCTTCCTGCGCAGGAAGCAGCGCCCAAGCAGCTGAGGGATTGCTGACGTCGCGATCCTGCTGCGGGCTGCTTCATAGGTGTGCTGGAAGGTCAGTGGGGCGAGCGGTCCTTCGGGCGTGGGGGGGGACTGAGCGGCAAGGCCGGGAACACCCCCTCAGGGCTGGTACCCGGGGCGGCCCGCCCCCCCCGCACCCCCCTAGGTACGCCACTGCACCGAACCAAACTGATAGAAGGAGAATGAGCTTCTTCAGGGATCTGACCCAGTTCTAATACCTCTCCGTCTCCGTGCCGACCGACCCCCTCAAGGACCGACCCTTGGAAACATGTTTTCAGGCTTGGAATCCAGTTAAAAGGCAATAGACGCTCTGTCTATACCTGGGACCAAACTGAAAGAAATTTGTCCAGCCCTGGCAAGTTCAAACCCAACTCAAACCAAATTCTGCACTCCTGGGGAAGGGGGAGGTTTTGCTTCTGAGAAAGTGCTCCTTAGTACATCAGAATCTCTGTCTGCTTCTTGGCACCAGCACTGGAGAAATAATGAGACGCCCTACTTTCTTTCTGCATGTGAAGCCATCTGGAGGGGGGGGGGGGTGTTTGTGAGTACCAGAAGGCACTGCGAGGAAGGAACGGGGTATATTAGTAGATCTGTGTGTGATGGAGGGCACTAGGGCCAGCAGGAGTGAGGTACATAGTTAGAGCTGTAGAGGGGGGGGGGAGAAGGAGGGTGTCCCTATTGCAAGGGAGGAGTGAGGTTTTCCCTCGCCTTTTCTTCAGTCCTAAAGTTCACATTTTCTGGCTTTGGCTGCCTTCAGCAGTCATGCGACCGGGTAACAAAGCCCCCTGACACTGCACGCTGTCTGATTCGGCTGCTGTTGAACAGTTTGCGTGCCGGAACCCTTCTCAGGCTGAGTGGAATTTGGGTTATGAGCTGCAGGGAGTGGTTGTGAATTTCTCCGTGAGAACCTTGTGCATCCTCCTCCAGCTTGAGTTCCGATCCTCCCCGAGGCTGACGTATTTCCTGTTGCCTCAGCTTTCAACAGCAATCTGACCTGGAGGAGGGGAGAACAAGGCCTGGGAATGCATTTATCTGAGTTTGGGGTTTAGGTTTCTGCCACTTGGTGCTGAATGTAAGACGCGCGCACGAGGACGCGCACGCGTAGACGTCCGCACGTAGACGCCCGCACTAGACGTCCCCACGTAGACGTCCGCACTAGACGTCCCCACGTAGACGTCCGCACTAGACGTCCCCACTAGACGTCCCCACGTAGACGTCCCCACGTAGACGTCCGCACTAGACGTCCGCACTAGACGTCCCCACGTAGACGTCCGCACTAGACGTCTAGTGCGGGCGTCTAGTGCGGACGTCTACGTGGGGACGTCTAGTGCGGACGTCTAGTGGGGACGTCTAGTGCGGGCGTCTACGTGGGGACGTCTAGTGGGGACGTCTAGTGGGGACGTCTACGTGGGGACGTCTAGTGCGGGCGTCTAGTGCGGACGTCTAGTGCGGACGTCTAGTGCGGACGTCTATTGCGGACGTCTAGTGGGGACGTCTAGTGCGGACGTCTAGTGGGGACGTCTAGTGCGGACGTCTAGTGGGGACGTCTAGTGCGGACGTCTAGTGGGGACGTCTAGTGGGGACGTCTAGTGCGGGCGTCTAGTGCGGGCGTCTAGTGGGGACGTCTATTGCGGACGTCTATTGCGGACGTCTAGTGGGGACGTCTAGTGCGGGCGTCTAGTGGGGACGTCTAGTGCGGGCGTCTAGTGCGGACGTCTACGTGGGGACGTCTAGTGCGGGCGTCTAGTGCGGACTCAAGCTGGAGGAGGATGCACAAGGTTCTCACGGAGAAATTCACAACCACTCCCTGCAGCTCATAACCCAAATTCCACTCAGCCTGAGAAGGGTTCCGGCACGCAAACTGTTCAACAGCAGCCGAATCAGACAGCGTGCAGGGTCAGGGGGGCTTTGTTACCCGGTCGCATGACTGCTGAAGGCAGCCAAAGCCAGAAAATGTGAACTTTAGGACTGAAGAAAAGGCGAGGGAAAACCTCACTCCTCCCTTGCAATAGGGACACCCTCCTTCTCCCCCCCCCCCCCTCTACAGCTCTAACTATGTACCTCACTCCTGCTGGCCCTAGTGCCCTCCATCACACACAGATCTACTAATATACCCCGTTCCTTCCTCGCAGTGCCTTCTGGTACTCACAAACACCCCCCCCCTCCAGATGGCTTCACATGCAGAAAGAAAGTAGGGCGTCTCATTATTTCTCCAGTGCTGGTGCCAAGAAGCAGACAGAGATTCTGATGTACTAAGGAGCACTTTCTCAGAAGCAAAACCTCCCCCTTCCCCAGGAGTGCAGAATTTGGTTTGAGTTGGGTTTGAACTTGCCAGGGCTGGACAAATTTCTTTCAGTTTGGTCCCAGGTATAGACAGAGCGTCTATTGCCTTTTAACTGGATTCCAAGCCTGAAAACATGTTTCCAAGGGTCGGTCCTTGAGGGGGTCGGTCGGCACGGAGACGGAGAGGTATTAGAACTGGGTCAGATCCCCGACCCACCCCGAAGGACCATTCGCCCCCCTGGCCTCCCCGCACTACCTATGAAGCAGCCGCAGCAGGATCGCGACGTCAGCTATATTTGCGCTACTTAGGAGCTGCTTCCTGCGTCGCGGTCCCGCCCCCTCCTCTGACGTCAGAGGAAGCAGCGCCCAAGCAGCTGAGGGATTGCTGACGTCGCGATCCTGCTGCGGGCTGCTTCATAGGTGTGCTGGAAGGTCAGTGGGGCGAGCGGTCCTTCGGGCGTGGGGGGGGACTGAGCGGCAAGGCCGGGAACACCCCCTCAGGGCTGGTACCCGGGGCGGCCCGCCCCCCCGCCCCCCCCCCCCCCTAGGTACGCCACTGCATTAATGTCCTATGTTAGAGGACGAATTTGGTATTGACTTGATTAGGCATTTCATGTTTTCCTGTACTGCACTATAGCTTTTCCCTCTAATAAATTCATAGCTGCTGCTGTTCCCAGGGTGGGGAGTGGGGGGAGAGGATTTGGGTTGTGGACTGTGATGTCTTGTTTCGTTTTGGTATAGGATGCACTGTTGTAGTATATTTACAGATTTGCTTTGTTGAAAATTAATAAAAATGATTTAAACATAAAAGCTAGGTGCGTAGCTGTACCCTTACACTCTATTCTAGAACATCAATTAAGTGAATAATTGCTGTTATAGAATTTGCGCTTACAGTGCTTCAAACCAGCGCCTAACTTTAGGCAACCTGTAGAGAATTACCCCCTAGTGTAATCCCAATTAATGGTGTGCCATTCAAACCAGGCAAACACGCCAGTGTTCTTTGTTGCCTACTGACCCATATGCATTCTGTCTTTTCTGAGTTCAATTTGAGCATATTGGTTATAAACCAATCTATTATGCTCAGACAAGTATTCAGCTTTTGCTCTCACCTATGCAACTACCAGTATGTGATATGCAAATACCTTAGTGTGTCAGGTCAAAGGATCAGAGTGGAGCAGCAATGCAGTGATGCTAAGTTCCTCAGGAGCTGGGTTTAATTCCTACTGCAGCTCCTTGTGACCCTGAGCAAGTCACTTAATCATCTATTGCCCTAGGTACAAAAACGTTGATTTTGAGCCCACTAGGGACAGAGAAAATACCTGCATATTATAAATGCAAACTGCTTTGATTGTACCACAGAAAGGCAGTATACTGTATATTAAAAAAACAAACCTGGATGAATGCTGCAAGTGGGCTCAAATAAGCACCGAACAGAAGAGGCAACCATATCAAGGTCAGTGAAAATGCACATTTCAGATCTAACCCATTCCCAGGGCAGGATTAATTCATCGAGGGCCCCTAGGCACACAAGTACACTGGGCCCCCTGCCCCGCCCCACCCCACCACGTGCCCAGGCGGAAACAGGAAGCTGCGGCAGAGGGAAGCTTTGGGCAAGCAGCACCGCTTGCACAATTACAGTTCCCGTTGCCTTTCTTACCCGCGTTGCTTGCTTGTCTTACTTCCCGTTGATGGGGGGCTGCATTGCTGATCAGGAGGGCCTGCCGATTGATGCTGGAGGGGCCCATCGCCTTTTGGAAAAAACAATATTGATGCCCTCCTTCATAGGGCCCCCCTGACCATTTTGGGCCCTAGGCATGCGCCTACTTGGCCTATTGGTTAATCCTGCCCTGCCCATTCCCACAGAGCCCTGTGGTATCTAGTGGTCTGTAGAGTGTAGACCAATTTTAATTAATCTGTGCAGTAGCAGCTCATGTCCTACAGCAGTGTATCGCATACTATGTGCCGCCCGAGATTCCAGGTGTGCCGCAAAACACCGGGGAGGAGGAGAGGCGCCGGCTGACTGCCTACAGGATGTGCCACTCACGGCATGAGGCACATACTCTAGGAAGTCAGCCAGCGCCAGCGTCTCTCCGTGCGTCTTCCCTTCCGGCATCTCCCACTGGTGGCTCAGGGCCCTGAGGGCCTTCGCGCAAGCTAGAAAGTCAACGTGATGATATCACGCATGCGCGTGACATCAACGGATCAATGTCTGCGCACTTCTGGATGCTTCCACCTTTAGTGAGCCGCGGTTTGGCAAAGTTTGCGAGACACAGCATCATTTTGCATCCAGTGCTTCAGTAGTCTGTTGGAAACTAAAGAGCGCTGGGCAGCAGAATTGCTTTGAAGTACCCGAGCGTCAGAACCATTCCACAGGGTCTCAAGGCGCTGTGATGAGCCCATTGGCTGAAAGGGGGCCATGCAGAGAAGGTGGGGGGAGGCAGCAAGCCCTCTTACGACAGCGTGCCCTTTAAAACAAGCCCTGCAAAAGATGTGTATTGACCCCCATGCGCTAAAACAGAAAAGCAATTAAGTTATTATACTGCTTTAATAAAATTTGGGGTGGGGAGGAGTGAAGGTAGCAATCCTTTGTGAAACAAGAGATCAGTTTCCAAAGCACATTATAACAATGTTTATTCAAAACGTAAGTCCCTATGGAAACCTGCTAGTGATGCTGAACCGCGTTTTTAGCAGGGAGCATGAAAAAGAGAATGCAGTGCAATTAAAAAGAAGAAAGGTTTGACAAGCATAGCTGTGCCAGAAACATTTTGCACTATTCAAATGATCTTGCTGCAACCTTTCTATTATCATGCTCAGTTGTATCCCTGTCACTTAAGGTTGTTTTTTTTTCCTCAGAGAAAGGCTTGGGAAAGGTGGGCTGGAATAGCCACAGGTGCTTTCACTCCTGCTGCTTTTGCTTTCTATAAGCCTTGTTGTCTCGTGCCATTAATCCCAGTGGGATGTTTGCCAGTGAGAGATTTTAGTTTTGTCCTTTTCCTGTTACCTCCCATCCCACCCCACTTCAATTTTCCCTTCCTGTCTTCTACCTCCAACACAAACAGACGCAGCAAATCAGAAAAAAAGCAGGTTGGAATGTTTACCTGAATGCTTCTCATCACTGTACAGTGCCGCGTATATCTTCTAGCAGCATAAAAAGGATCTGCCTGATATTCAACCCACTGTGCGAAGAGGCATCTGAGCCACTCACTGCTGCAGGCTGAACTGACCCTTGATATTTATTAATAATAATAATAATAATAATAATTTATTTGTTACTAGTATTTAAGCCCGTTCCATTTGTTACAGTAACGGGTGCTAGAATAGCCCCACTTATACCCTGACACCACCCATGTCCCACCTTACCATGGCTGGATCGTGCCTCCCACTGATCCCAGTCCCACCACCTCACCTTTCACCATTTCTGTAGTCCTCTGTACCCTTTTGACCTTCATACCATTTCCATTGCTCCCTTTCCCTCTTTCACACCCTCTAGCACCTCTCTCTGACCCTATGCCACCCCTTTTGCCATCTTTTCGTTTCAGGTCCCCTCATCTGTCTCTTTCCTGCCCCTTCCATTCTCCCTGAATTCCCCTGTCCAGCATCCATAATCCAGCAGCTCACAATCAACAGGTTTGCCACTACCAATTCCCCCTTTTTTTCCGCCGTAGCCTACTTTCCACGTGGCCAGCGAAAATCCGCATGCCGTCTCCATGGAAACCCCCTCCATCCATCCCTTCATCTGTAGGCCCGTTTCCTATCACCCGGACAACTATTTGTCGGCGTCAAACCCAGTCCACGGCTGACAATAACACCTCCGCTGTAGAGTGCCGTTCTCTTCCCCCCTCTCGTTGCTCACACTACGCGGTGCCGTTGCACATCGGAAGTTCCCAGCCACCAGGAAGCCTCTCCGAACACCCTCTGCAGCACGCAGTCACCGCACACAGCGCTCTCTGGCCACATCCATCCCATGGCACGCTACTGCGGCTTGTGAGAGGAGGCTCCACCGTGGCTTTTAACTTAAAAATAAATTTCGTCCAATAGGCCCATATTTTCTTGATGGAGGACTTCCGCTTCGCAATTTTTCTGTCGGCCACTGGCACATCTAAGCGCGCATGCGCACTCCTGCTGGCCATGGACCTACGGATCACAGATCACGCAGGTAAAAGTGTGCATGCGTGCTTAGCGTTTTATTATAGTAGATATACCGCCCTACCAGTAGTTCTGGGCGGTTCAAAGCAGGAAAAAGCTGAGGCATTTCAACACATGATACAATTTCAGAACACACAAACTGCATACATCAATCTAGTATTACATAATAAAATATTACAAAAAAATTAAAAGATTAAAACATGCTTTAAAAAGAATAAGAACCGAAACACCTCATTATAATATCAAAAAACAGCATTTTTGTCTGTCAAACAAATGGGTTTTTAATGTTTTCCTAAAGGTAAGGTAAGAATAGGATTGAACAATCATCGGACTGAACCAGGAGTTCATCTTCCAAAAAATGATGGGACATGCACGGTTTCTGGCATTGAATATCTGGGTCTCAGTGGTCACCCAGAAGTTAAATGGGCACCAGACTGATGTTAACTTTAGTGCATAAAGGCCCTCTTACTAAGCCGCAGTAGTGCTAAATCCACTGACTCTGCTCTGATGCTCACAGGAATTCTATGAACGTCACAGCATTTAGCGCTCCAGGCCATGGTAGAAACCTCTACCGCAGCTTAGTAAAAGGTGTGTGGGGGGGGGAGGAGAGAGGAACTAGGACAGTCTTTTTGCTGACCTAACTTTATGCAGTTATTTAGCCAGTTAGCAGGCTGAAAATCACCACTAAGGCCCGGATTGTCTAATTATCAGCCATCTTAAAAGTGGCTGCCGATTGCATGTCAATTGCATGATGGCACCGTTTTGAGAATCATGCCTCTAGTTAGCCACACCTACAGTGGCATTAGGTGCTGGTAGGCGCCTCTGGAGGCGCAATTCCAGCGTCTTGAAATATGATGTAAGTACCATTTGAACTGGCGTCTCCCTCTTAACTGAGGTGCCAGTAGGGCGCTGTATATAGAATTTCCCCCTAACTGGCTAAGTAGGCCCATCCTCGACCCACCTGTAACCTAACTGGTTAGGAGATGGTGGTTAGCAGTAATAATCAGTGACACTAACTAGTTAAGCGCCTATCAGGTGCTCGGTCACTCAGCAGGGTTTAACCAGGAGGAGTTTCTCCTTTTTGAATATGGGGCAGGATGGAGCCAATATTGGGCAACATGTAAAAAGGCTGGAATGGCCACAGGTGCTTTCACTGCTGCTGCTCTTTCTTTCTATAATCCTTGTGTGTGTGTGTAAGATTTGACATATTGCCTTTCTATGGGTACAATCAAAATGGTTTACATATACTATATGCGGATACATTCTCTGTCCCTCATGGGCTTGCAATCAAAGTTCTTTACCTGGGGCAATGAAGGGTTAAGTGAATTACCCAGGGCCACAAGGAGCTGCAGTGAGAGTTCAACCTAATTCCCTGGGTTCTCAGTCCACTCCACTATTCAGCTGGTGGCTGCCAGTGTTTCTTTAAACATTGACTATCACTAGTTAAATTAGACCCCAAGATTCAGTGCTGGGTCCAATCTGGGCACTAGCACTAAATATTTGGATGTTTGGTAGCAAGCTGAAATACCTCAGGTACAGCTGATTTTCACGGCCCCTTTTATGCAGCTTAACATATCCAGTTAGTTATTTCCAGCCTGGCACTGAGGGCTAGACGCACAAAACAACGGTCGTTAAGACCGTGTGAGTTGCTGTTAGCCGATTTTTTTTTCTGGACGACTCTGGAACAGCGATTTATGTTCCAACATGTTTCCATGCAAATAATTTGCACAGAGGTTTGCCCTAATCCTGTTCGACCAGTTGCTCTGAGAGCGACTTCGACACATGCGCAGAGCTGGTTTGAGGAAGCCCAAACAGCTGAGCGACAGCGGAAGCCCTAAAAACAGCCTCCTGCCACTCAGTTGTTCAGGATTTTTCTTTTAATTCTTGACACCCCACACTGAAGAGATCACGTAAGCAAGCAATGCAAGTTGTGTGAAGATGTGGGGTGTCAAGAAGCCCTGAAGAAGCAGTAGTGGACTGTGAAATGTTGGCTTTTAAAGAGACACCACGTTGATGTTCTAACACGTTTGCTCATTGCTATAAAGCAATTTAGGTCCCATACTTGATAACAAGCTTAGCGGCATGCGTATAGTCTCTACGGAAGTTTTTTCTGGCGATGATGTGGGTGGAGGAGGCTTGAGCATTTATGCCCTGCCTAAACAAACCTGAGGCTTTCTCTTCCGTTGAAGACAATACTCTCACCTGATTTAGTGGAACATTTTTTTGTTCTGTTATTTACATATTTATCCACTTCACTGTCGTTGATTTATTGAAATAAGCTGTTGCATTCATGTTAGATATTATGCTGTACTTTGTTGTCAGTTTTATTATTTTATTGATCCCATAAAAAAGAATTGAACTAAAATCAAGCAATTAACATAAGAACATAAGAATTGCCATCTTCGGATCAGACCCTGGGTCCATCAAGTCCGGTGATCCGCACACGCGGAGGCCCCGCCAGGTGTACCCTGGCACAGTTTTAGTCCCCAAATCACTGTATGCTTCTCAAGGGAGATGTGCATCTAATTTACCCTTACCCGTATCACTCTATGCCACTCTTAAGGAGATGTGCATCTAGTTTACCCTTAAATCCTAGAACGGTGGATTCTGCACTTACTTCCTCTGGGAGAGCATTCCAGGTGTCCACCATTCGCTGCGTGAAACAGAACTTCCTGATATTCGTCCTGGACCTGTCCCCCATCAGCTTCAGTCTATGTCCTCTTGTCCGTGTCACATTGGACATTGTAAATAACTGCTTTCCCTGCTCCATTTTGTCGAATCCTTTCAGTATTTTGAAAGTCTCGATCAAATCCCCTTGCAGTCTCCTCTTCTCAAGGGAGAACAACCCCAGTCTCCTAAGTCGTTCCTCGTAGTCCAGGTTTTCCATACCTTTCACTAGCTTCGTTGCTTGTCTCTGCACCCTCTCTAGCAGTTTTATATCCTTCTTTAGGTATGGAGATCAATGCTGGACGCAGTATTCCAGGTGTGGTCTGACCATGGCTCTGTAGAACGGTATTATAACTTTCTCTGATCTGCTCGTAATTAGCTTCTGTATCATGCTTAGCATTCTATTTGCTTTCTTCGCCGCAGCCATACATTGCACCGACGGTTTCAGGGTCCTATCTATCAGTACACCCAGGCCTTTTTCCTGTTCGGTCTTTCCCAGAGTTACACCTGACATAATATACTTGTGATCTTTATTTTTTCTGCCTAAATGCATCACTTTGCATTTTTCCACATTAAAATTCATCTGCCATTTATTTGCCCACTTCTCCAATTGATTCAAGTAACTCTGGAGTTCCTCGCTGTCCTTCTGCGATCTGATTGCTCGGCATAGCTTTGTGTCATCTGCAAACTTGATGATTTCACTGGATGTTCCTTCTTCCAGGTCATTTATGAAAATATTAAATAAGATAGGTCCAAGTACCGAGCCCTTGGGTACACCGCTAGTCACTTTTTCCCATTCTGAGAACTTCCCATTTATGCCCACTCTCTGTTTTCTTTTCTCTAGCCATTTGCCTATCCATCTTAGTATATCTCCCTCTATTCCATGCCCTTGTAATTTCCTGAGAAGTCTTACATGTGGAACCTTGTCGAACGCTTTCTGAAAGTCCAAGTATACCATATCCACCGGTTCTCCACTATCAATTTGTCTGTTCATTGTCTCAAAAAATTGAAGTAGGTTCGTCAAACATGATTTCCCTTTCCTGAACCCATTTGAATGGCTTTCATCAGGTCGTGTGTGTCTAGGTGCCAGACTATGCTATCTTTGATCAGCGCCTCAACCATCTTTCCAGGGATAGACGTGAGACTCACAGGTCTGTAGTTGCCTGGCACTCCTCTCGATCCTTTTTTAAATATCGGCGTGACGTTCGCTATCCTCCAGTCGTCGGGCATCTGTCCTGTTTTGATTGACAGGTTGGCAAATTTTATGACTTAAATAAATAATTATCCAATTAATATCATATAAGCTTGAGTCAAAATACAGAATCATGTACATGCAAAACTTGTTCAATAAATATCCAGCCCCACTGGCACAAGAGTAATACAAATATTAAATTCTGACTGCTGGTTGTGCCTTCTGTGTGCTATTTCCTGCTACTATTTAATGTATTCATAAATGATCTAGAAACAGGGACGAATTGTGAGATAATAAAATTTGTGGACGACACCAAACTATTTAGTGGAGCTTGGACTAAAGAGGACTGCGAAGAATTGCAAAGGGACTTGAACAAACTAGGGGAATGGGCGATGAGATGGCAGATGAAGTTCAACGTTGAGAAATGTAAAGTATTACATATTGGAAGCAGAAACCCGAGGTACATCTATATGATGGGAGGGATGTTATTGAATGAGAGTACCCAAGAAAAGGACTTGGGGGTAATGGTGGACATGACAATGAAGCCGACGGCACAGTACGCAGCGGCCGCTAAGAGAGCGAATAGAATGCTAGATATAATTAAGAAGGGTATTACAACCAGAACGAAAGAAGTTATCCTGCCATTGTATCGGGCGATGGTGCATCCGCATCTGGAATACTGCGTCCAATATTGGTCGCCGTACCTTAAGAAGGATATGGTGTTACTCGAAAGGGTTCAGAGGAGAGCGACACGTCTGATAAAAGGGATGGAAAACCTTTCATATGCAGAGAGATTGGAGAAACTGGGTCTCTTTTCCCTGGAGAAGAGGAGACTTAGAGGGGATATGATAGAGACTTACAAGATCATGAAGGGCATAGAGAGAGTAGAGAGGGACAGATTCTTCAAACTTTCAAAAAATAAAAGAAGAAGAGGGCATTCAGAAAAGTTGAAAGGGGACAGATTCAAAACGAATGCTAGGAAGTTCTTCTTTACCCAACGTGTAGTGGACACCTGGAATGCACTTCCAGAGGACGTAATAGGGCAGAGTACGGTACTGGGGTTCAAGAAAGGATTGGACAATTTCCTGTTGGAAAAGGGGATAGAGGGGTATAGATAGAGGGTTACTGCACAGGTCCTGGACCTGTTGGGCCGCCGCATGAGCGGACTGCTGGGCAAAATGGACCTCAGGTCTGACCCAGTGGAGGCATTGCTTATGTTCTTATGTACCCCTCTCCTATGTACTCTACTTTGCAAGGAGTTCCTTGGAAGTAGACAAAGAAGCAAGCAGACTCTATGGGGAGGGAAAAGGTCTATCTGTTTGTTGTGTGGTGTCATTGGATAGCTTTTATTTTGGAGGAAAATTATCTAGATCGACCCCTGAAGCAGGCATAGATGCCGAAACATGGCCTGTGTCAGGTCATGAAATACGGATCTTCTTGTTATCCCAATCCTGGAAGCTTTCTGCTTCTATTTGTATGGTGTGCCATAGATTCCCTCTCTCTTTGTTGTTGTTTAAATTCATATTTATCATCTCATCAGACTGGTTATGAAAAAAGAGATTTTAAAAATTGCAGTACATATCCAATCCATATACAAAGACCCTCAGATTCTATATATGGCACCCACATATGGACACCAAAATGTCAGCGTGGATCAAAGTTGTGCATGCAGATAAGGGCCTCTTGTACAGCTGCTGTGGTAAATATACAGAAGCCCATAGGAATTGAATGGGCTTTGGTGCATTTACCATGGCGGCATTGTAAAAGGGGCCTTAAGTTGTTTAACGAGCCATTAACTAGCAATTAATTGATGTTAATTATTGCAGTTAATTGACAATAATTGGGATTTGTGTGCGATTGTGTGTCATTCTATAAGACAGAGTGCCTAAATCCCACAGGGTATAACTCAAAAGGTGGTGTATAACTATGTCCAGTCTATATATATATATATTTCTTTTAAGTTTCTTTTTTACCCTTTTAAATTTTTTAGTATTGTAAACTGTCTAGGTACAAGTTGATAGACGGTATATGAAATTTGGAATAAACTTGGAAACTTGGGGCTCCTTTTATGAAGGTGCGCTAGGGCCTTAACACACGGAACAGCACACGTTAAATTGCCGTGTGCGCTAGCCGCCACCGCCTCCTTTTGAGCAGGCAGTAGATTTTCAGCTAGCGCGCGCCAGAGTGCGCGCTAATCTGGTACGTGTGCTAAAAACGCTAGCGCACCTTCGTAAAAGGAGCCCTACAGGTGTGGCCAGGGAAGAAACAGGGGCATTCTGAAAATTTGTGAGCAATTTTATAGAATAGCACCATTTCTGTACCCAAATGCCATCAGTTGGGCACCAGCATTTGAACCAGGTTTCAGCTGGCATAAATACCCAACTTTGGATGTGGGAATCAGCTCTAAGCATTATTCTATAAAAGGCTTCTCAAGTTCATATACAAACTAAAGAGACAAGGATGCAAATTAGTTTCATAACATTCATTTGAATAGAATGTATACATGTTGGAATAATTTCTTATTCAAATATGCCTAATCATTAAACCTTTCAATACTCCCTAAACTTGTAACTAAAAAGCACCTGTATAAAATCTAACATCTATTATGAAACAAAAATGGTGCCTTTAATGATTACAGAAAATCTCTCCATGCATTGTGTGCTTCTAGAATCAAATAATGAACGAGGATAGCAAACTGGAGCACTGGCACCTTTGTTTAATTCATACATAAAATCAAAGCACACTATGAAATAATGCAGCTTTTAAAGCACAATTATTTTTATAGCAACATGCTGCTTCACATATGATAATCACCTTTGGGCTAATGGAAACTGCTACTATTATTGTGGCATGTTGCCAACGTAAGTCATGTCCCATATGTCTCAGAACTCTATACGAGGGGGTGCTGAAAAGTTCTCAGCCCACCCAAGAAGAGAATGACGTGGATATGGTTCAATCAATGATCTGAAACAATGTCAAAGCATAGAATTTTATTTCTGCAAATTGGCACTTAACAAAATAAGATAACACTCTTTTCAGCTACAATAACAAAATAGTGCTCAGAATTTAGGAAGCTGGTTGGGCGGATCACCCCCTTATATACCTACAAAACCTAAAAGACTCCACTGTTGCATGTTAGCATTCTTTGAAACCTTGACATTGAGACATAAAAATCTAAAACAGGTTTTTGTTGTTCTTACAAACTAAGGGCTCCTTTTACGAAGGCGCGGTAGCGGTTTAACGCGCATAATACCGTGCACTAAACCGCCGGCCACGCTAGCCGCTACCACCTCCTCTTGAGCAGACGGTAGTTTTTAGGCTAGCAAGGGGGTTAGCGCTTGATGAAAAGTCACACGCGCTGAAGCCGCTAATGCAGCTTCGTAAAAGGAGCCTTAAATATGAAAATTATTATTATTAATAAAAGACTTATATGCTTTTGGAATAATTGGAATGAGCCTAGGTTCCGCAGCGGGGCATGGAGGTTATTCCAAAGCTCTGTGAATTTGAAGAAAAGGGATTTTCCTAATTTCCCTGCATACATGACGCCTTTTAATGAGAATGAGAAAGAGAGAAAAAAAGAAGAGAGAGAGAAAAAAAAGAAGAGAGAGAGAGAAGAGAGAGAGAGAGAGAGAGAGAAAAGAGAGGAAGAGAGAAAAAAAGAGACGAAGAGAGAGAGAGAAAAAAAGAAGACAGAGAGAAAAAAAGAAGAGAGAGAGAGAGAGAAAAGAGAGAGAGAGAAAAAAAAGAGACACAAAGAGAGGGAGAAAAAAGAGAGAAACAAAGAGAGAGGAAGAGAGAGAGAGAGAGAAAAAAAAAAAGAGAGGAAGAGAAACTAAACTAAACCTTCAGTTTGTATACCGCATCATCTCCATAAAGATAGAGCTCGACACGGTTTACAGGTAATTCAGTAAATGAGGGAAGGACATAATAAGAAATTAGTGGTTATGAAGAGGATAGCTAGCTTTACATTTTAAATAGATAGCTTTACGTTTTGGAGAAAAGCCAGGTTTTCAGATGCTTTCGGAATAATTGGAATGAACCTAGGTTCCGCAGTGGGGCAGGGAGGTTATTCCAAATCTCAGTGAATTTGAAGAAAAGGGATTGCCATACTAGGGTAAAATGGCACATCTTCAAATTTTTGTGCATGAGCTCCTATTGCTACCTTTTTTGTAGGTGGTAGGACTCATGTGCCAAACCTATGCTAATTTGTTAGCAAGTGGCAATATCTACATGCTAACCAATTAGTGCATAACATGCCCTTTCTCTGCCTCCAGATCCGTGTGGATAGCGAGCACACATCCAAAATAACTGCAGGACATCACAATGTGCCCCTTCGTAAGTCATTATTTTGCTAGAGTAAGCATACATTAGTGTTAACAGAATTTTAGTATAGGGTTGATAAGAGCAAGAGATTGATTTTGACTTTGGCTGGAGATATTTAGATTTAAATTTACTTTTCTTCCTGCTAGAAAAAACATCTTCTTGTATAGTATTTTATTCAGCATGAACAAAAAAGGTGAATCGAGAAAAATATAATCACATGCTCTTGAAAGGTCTTCTAAAATTGCCCTAGTGTATACATATATAACCCTCTTTCTTCCTCCCCTCTTAAAGTCAATCAATTTGTACCTTTGCTTAATCTTTGTAAACCGCATAGAACTTCACGGTATTGCGGTATATAAGTTGTTATTATTATTATTAATCTAAGAAAAGGTAAGAAGTCATAGTGCAATCTTATTTGAGAAACAAATCAGTGTTCCCGCTAAGCTGCGCTGGCCTGCGCTCGCGCACAAAATATTACATCGCAGCGCACAAGTTTCTCTTCACAGCGCACACACGCGTCGCAAAGGTAAGGGGAGGTAAGGTAAGGGGACGCATTGGGGGGATTGCACTTCCCCACAATTGCCATGCTTCGGTTCCTCTTCTTCCTTCCTTCCTCCTCCCCCCCCCCCCCCCGCGGGACCCTCCGGCACCATCGACTCTTACTCCCTCTAATGTCGGCCCTGCAGCTCCAGACTTCCTCGCACCTTCTCCCCTCCCCCTTTGGATCGCTATTATTTTAAATGTTATAGCCGCGGAGCTGTATCCATCAGTGGAGATGTCTAACCTCGGCCTGCCCCGGAACTCTTACTGCAACAGTGACTTCCTGTTCCTGCCTAGACGGGCGGCTGCTGCAGTAAGAGTTCCGGGGCAGGCCGAGGTTAGACATCTCCACTGATGGATACAGCTCCGCGGCTATAACATTTAAAATAATAGCGATCCAAAGGGGGAGGGGAGAAGGTGCGAGGAAGTCTGGAGCTGCAGGGCCGACATTAGAGGGAGTAAGAGTTGATGGTGCCGCAGGGTCCCGCGGGGGGGGGGGGGGGGGGGAGGAAGGAAGGAAGAAGAGGAACCGAAGCATGGCAATTGTGGGGAAGTGCAGAGCTGCAGGGAAGAGTGTTGCGGTACCCAGCTGGAGGGAGAAG
The DNA here is from genome assembly GCF_902459505.1 of Geotrypetes seraphini. Lineage (NCBI taxonomy): Eukaryota > Metazoa > Chordata > Amphibia > Gymnophiona > Dermophiidae > Geotrypetes > Geotrypetes seraphini. The sequence goes on along the minus strand of NC_047095.1, from coordinate 14,653,482 downwards.
GAAGATGAGGGAGGGAATTAAAGGAGATGCCAGGGCTTGGAGCGTAGGAGGAAGGTATGCCAGTCTAAGGGAAAAGGAAGGGGGAGATGTGAGAGCATGGAGGGGGAGCGAAAGATGGAAGAAAAGGAAAGGAGAGAGATGCCAGAGAATCAGGGAAGGGGAGATACCAGACTATGAGGAGAGGTGTGGGAGAGGGAAGGCGAGGAGAGAGATGCAAGACCAATGGGGTGAAAGGAGAGATGGAAGGGGGAGGCATACAGTTTCTGGAAGGGGCATAGAAGGAGAGAAGATGCCATATAGGGGAAGAGAGACGGCAGACAGTGGATGGAAGGAAGAGAGTTACAAGAAGATGAGGAAAGGAGCAGTGGCGTACCTAGGGGGGGGGGCGGGGGGGGCGGGGCCGCCCCGGGTACCAGCCCTGAGGGGGTGTTCCCGGCCTTGCCGCTCAGTCCCCCCCCACGCCCGAAGGACCGCTCGCCCCACTGACCTTCCAGCACACCTATGAAGCAGCCCGCAGCAGGATCGCGACGTCAGCAATCCCTCAGCTGCTTGGGCGCTGCTTCCTCTGACGTCAGAGGAGGGGGCGGGACCGCGACGCAGGAAGCAGCTCCTAAGTAGCGCAAATATAGCTGACGTCGCGATCCTGCTGCGGCTGCTTCATAGGTAGTGCGGGGAGGCCAGGGGGGCGAATGGTCCTTCGGGGTGGGTCGGGGATCTGACCCAGTTCTAATACCTCTCCGTCTCCGTGCCGACCGACCCCCTCAAGGACCGACCCTTGGAAACATGTTTTCAGGCTTGGAATCCAGTTAAAAGGCAATAGACGCTCTGTCTATACCTGGGACCAAACTGAAAGAAATTTGTCCAGCCCTGGCAAGTTCAAACCCAACTCAAACCAAATTCTGCACTCCTGGGGAAGGGGGAGGTTTTGCTTCTGAGAAAGTGCTCCTTAGTACATCAGAATCTCTGTCTGCTTCTTGGCACCAGCACTGGAGAAATAATGAGACGCCCTACTTTCTTTCTGCATGTGAAGCCATCTGGAGGGGGGGGGGTGTTTGTGAGTACCAGAAGGCACTGCGAGGAAGGAACGGGGTATATTAGTAGATCTGTGTGTGATGGAGGGCACTAGGGCCAGCAGGAGTGAGGTACATAGTTAGAGCTGTAGAGGGGGGGGGGGGGAGAAGGAGGGTGTCCCTATTGCAAGGGAGGAGTGAGGTTTTCCCTCGCCTTTTCTTCAGTCCTAAAGTTCACATTTTCTGGCTTTGGCTGCCTTCAGCAGTCATGCGACCGGGTAACAAAGCCCCCCTGACCCTGCACGCTGTCTGATTCGGCTGCTGTTGAACAGTTTGCGTGCCGGAACCCTTCTCAGGCTGAGTGGAATTTGGGTTATGAGCTGCAGGGAGTGGTTGTGAATTTCTCCGTGAGAACCTTGTGCATCCTCCTCCAGCTTGAGTCCGCACTAGACGCCCGCACTAGACGTCCCCACGTAGACGTCCGCACTAGACGTCCGCACTAGACGCCCGCACTAGACGTCCCCACTAGACGCCCGCACTAGACGTCCCCACTAGACGTCCGCAATAGACGTCCCCACTAGACGTCCGCAATAGACGTCCCCACTAGACGCCCGCACTAGACGCCCGCACTAGACGTCCCCACTAGACGTCCCCACTAGACGTCCGCACTAGACGTCCCCACTAGACGTCCGCACTAGACGTCCCCACTAGACGTCCCCACTAGACGTCCGCACTAGACGTCCCCACTAGACGTCCGCAATAGACGTCCGCAATAGACGTCCCCACTAGACGTCCGCAATAGACGTCCGCACTAGACGTCCCCACTAGACGTCCGCAATAGACGTCCGCAATAGACGTCCCCACTAGACGTCCCCACTAGACGTCCGCACTAGACGTCCGCACTAGACGCCCGCACTAGACGTCCCCACGTAGACGTCCCCACTAGACGTCCCCACTAGACGTCCCCACTAGACGTCCCCACGTAGACGCCCGCACTAGACGTCCCCACTAGACGTCCGCACTAGACGTCCCCACGTAGACGTCCGCACTAGACGCCCGCACTAGACGTCTAGTGCGGACGTCTACGTGGGGACGTCTAGTGCGGACGTCTAGTGCGGACGTCTACGTGGGGACGTCTACGTGGGGACGTCTAGTGCGGACGTCTATTGCGGACGTCTAGTGGGGACGTCTATTGCGGACGTCTATTGCGGACGTCTAGTGGGGACGTCTAGTGCGGACGTCTAGTGGGGACGTCTAGTGGGGACGTCTAGTGCGGACGTCTAGTGGGGACGTCTAGTGCGGACGTCTAGTGGGGACGTCTAGTGGGGACGTCTAGTGCGGGCGTCTAGTGCGGGCGTCTAGTGGGGACGTCTATTGCGGACGTCTAGTGGGGACGTCTATTGCGGACGTCTAGTGGGGACGTCTAGTGCGGGCGTCTAGTGGGGACGTCTAGTGCGGGCGTCTAGTGCGGACGTCTAGTGCGGACGTCTACGTGGGGACGTCTAGTGCGGGCGTCTAGTGCGGACTCAAGCTGGAGGAGGATGCACAAGGTTCTCACGGAGAAATTCACAACCACTCCCTGCAGCTCATAACCCAAATTCCACTCAGCCTGAGAAGGGTTCCGGCACGCAAACTGTTCAACAGCAGCCGAATCAGACAGCGTGCAGGGTCAGGGGGGCTTTGTTACCCGGTCGCATGACTGCTGAAGGCAGCCAAAGCCAGAAAATGTGAACTTTAGGACTGAAGAAAAGGCGAGGGAAAACCTCACTCCTCCCTTGCAATAGGGACACCCTCCTTCTCCCCCCCCCCCCTCTACAGCTCTAACTATGTACCTCACTCCTGCTGGCCCTAGTGCCCTCCATCACACACAGATCTACTAATATACCCCGTTCCTTCCTCGCAGTGCCTTCTGGTACTCACAAACACCCCCCCCCCCCTCCAGATGGCTTCACATGCAGAAAGAAAGTAGGGCGTCTCATTATTTCTCCAGTGCTGGTGCCAAGAAGCAGACAGAGATTCTGATGTACTAAGGAGCACTTTCTCAGAAGCAAAACCTCCCCCTTCCCCAGGAGTGCAGAATTTGGTTTGAGTTGGGTTTGAACTTGCCAGGGCTGGACAAATTTCTTTCAGTTTGGTCCCAGGTATAGACAGAGCGTCTATTGCCTTTTAACTGGATTCCAAGCCTGAAAACATGTTTCCAAGGGTCGGTCCTTGAGGGGGTCGGTCGGCACGGAGACGGAGAGGTATTAGAACTGGGTCAGATCCCTGAAGAAGCTCATTCTCCTTCTATCAGTTTGGTTCGGTGCAGTGGCGTACCTAGGTGGGTGCGGGGGGGGCGGGCCGCCCCGGGTACCAGCCCTGAGGGGGTGTTCCCGGCCTTGCCGCTCAGTTCCCCCCCACGCCCGAAGGACCGCTCGCCCCACTGACCTTCCAGCACACCTATGAAGCAGCCCGCAGCAGGATCGCGACGTCAGCAATCCCTCAGCTGCTTGGGCGCTGCTTCCTGCGCAGGAAGCAGCTCCTAAGTAGCGCAAATATAGCTGACGTCGCGATCCTGCTGCGGCTGCTTCATAGGTAGTGCGGGGAGGCCAGGGGGGCGAATGGTCCTTCGGGGTGGGTCGGGGCATCAGGCCTTCAGGGTGGGGCGGGCGGGCGGGCAGGCAGACTTTCAAGGGGGAGGGGGGTGACAGGCAGGCAGGCCTTCAAGGGGGGGTGCAGGTCTTCGGGGGGGGGTGCAGACCTTCAAGGGGGTGCAGGCCTTCAAGGGGGGGACAGGCAGGCAGGCCTTCAAGGGGGGGACAGGCCTACAAGGGGGGGGGACAGGCCTACAAGGGGGTGCAGGCCTACAAGGGGGGGGACAGGCCTTCAAGGGGGGACAGGCCTTCAGGGGGGGGTGCCGACCGTCAAGGGGGTGCAGGCCTTCAAGGGGGTGCAGGCCTTTGGGGGGGTGCCAACCTTCAAGGGGGGGTGCAGGCCTTCAAGGGGGGGGACAGGCCTTCAAGGGGGGACAAGCAGGCAGGCCTTCAAGGGGGGGACAGGCCTACAAGGGGGTGCAGGCCTTTGGGGGGGTGCCAACCTTCAAGGGGGGGGACAGGCCTTCAAGGGGGGACAAGCAGGCAGGCCTTCAAGGGGGGGTCAGGCCTTCAAGGGGGGGGACAGGCCTACAAGGGGGTGGGACAGGCAGACCTTTAAGGGGGGACAGGCCTACAAGGGGGTGGGACAGGCAGACCTTTAAGGGGGGATAGGCCTTCAAGGGGGGACAAGCAGGCAGGCCTTCAAGGGGGGGTCAGGCCTTCAAGGGGGGGGACAGGCCTTCGGGGGTGCAGGCCTTCGGGGTGGGTGCAGGCCTTCGGGGTGGGTGCAGGCATTCGGGGTGGGTGCAGGCCTTCGGGATGGGTGCAGGCCTTCAGGGAGGGACAGACCTTCGGGTGGGGGGTACAATCCTTGGGGGAGGGTGCAGGCCTTCAGGGGTGGGGTTTAGGCCTTCAGAGGGGGACAGACCTTCGGGTGGGAGGTAAAGTCCTTCGGGGGGTGCAGGTCTTCAGGGGTGGGGTGTAGCCCTTCGGAGGGGGGACAGACCTTCGGGGGAGGGGGGTCCTGGTGTAAAAGTACACAGAGGGAGAGAGGGAAGGGGGGGGTTCAAAGAGACGTGCATATGCCAGACTTTGGGGGTTAGAAATAATGGGTCTAAAAACAGAGGAGTGGGAGAGAGATGGTGCATAATGGGATTTAGGGAGGGAAGGAACAGAAAGGGAGAGAACTTGGAAACAGGGGATGGTGTGGAGGGGGGATAGAGATACTGGATAGGAGGATAGTTGGGAACAGAAAGGGAGAGATGGTGGATCCTGGGGTGGTGGGGAGTTGAGAAAAGGTGAATCTGTGGATGGAGACAAAAAAAAGGAAAGATGCCAGATCTCCGGGAGAGGGAAGGGAAACGGAAGGGGAGAACAGAGATGGCAGACGGATGGTTAGCACGGAGAAAGGAGACCCTGGCAAGCAAGACAACAAGAGCCTGGGACCAACAAGATTTGAATATTGATCAGAGAACAAAAGGTAGAAAAAATAATTTTATTTTCTGTTTTGTGATTACAATATGTTAGATTTGAAAAGTGTACATGAGACAGCTTGAAATGGGAACTTTTCTATTTTTGTGAATGGCAAGGCTGAGTTCAGTTAAAATATATGCTTTATAAGAAAATATAATAATGTGTTTTATAAAGTTTATAAGCATTGCTGGCATACTCGGTGAGGTGTTCCTAGTGTTGGTGGTGGTGGTAGCATGTCAGTGTGTTGAGAGGAAGAGGTAGTCTGGGAAATTCTGCTGAGCAAACTCTGGGCCCATTTCCACCCCCAGTTAGTCCACTCCACTCAACTGGTTCACACACTGAGTGGGTCTTTGGGTGTTATTTCTGGGTAGTTGTTTTAGAATCTCTTCCAGTGGTTTGTCAGTATCTCCTTCTGGTCCAAGGAAGGAAACTTTGTCAACCTTAGCATTGACCTTCAGAATATGTTTGTAACAGCGCTGCTTGTGTGGCATTAGGCTATGTAGTGATCGAAAGAAAAAAACAGACCTTTGCACATTTTTGCACTATATGGTGGGTGTATGAGGAGATTCATTTCCTGCACAGTTAAGTCCATGTGAAGTTACCTTGTGCTGTATTTGACATCTAGCAAGGTCTCTGTTTGGAAGGAAAGATCTAAGCTTAAAAATGAAGTGGCCAGAAGTTATGTTAAAAGTAGATAGCGTAGCTGGTTTTAAGAAAGGTTTGGACAAATTCCTGGAGGAAAAGTCCATTGTCTGTTATTAAGACATGGGGGAAGCGTCTGCTTGCCCTGGATTGGTGCACTCAGTTGTTCCCACTTGGAGAACCTATTGACTTTTACTGCTTTTCTGTGTGGCTTTAACATTTTTGCTATTCAGTATACCTAAACTATTATTCAGTAGAAAAAATTTGTTTGTTCAATCAAATCCTGTGTGGACATTGGACTTCTATGAGTGAATGTTCTGCTTGATTGAACAAACTAAATTTTTTCTACTGAATAATAGTCTAGGTACAATGAAAGTAAATAGCAAAAATGTTTGAGTAGATAATTAAGGAAATCTTTTTCATATTGCTTGCTTATGGACTGGGAAAAAAGACTGTTCAAGCAAATGTCTCCAGAACTGCTTTAATGGAAAAATGTGATTTTTTTTTTTTAAAGTACTTTGTGAAATTTATTGTTGTTGTGAAATTTATTGTTATACTTTGTTTAAACTTAAAAAGCGGTGTCATTAACAGTGAATCTAATCGAAAAATCGATTCAACAGGGTGAATCGGATCGAATGAAATATTTTTCTCTGAATCGGGCAGCACTATTGGCTACCATGAGAATGGGCTACTGGGCATGATGGACCATTGGTGTGACCCAGTTAGGCTATTCTTATGTTATGTTCTCATCTGTAGGGGCCTTTGTTTTCACTTCTTATTTTAATGTATTTTTTTCCTGGGAACTTATCAGTGTTTTTTTATAATGGGAACAAAAATGGAAGAGAATTAATGTGTGTGGAATGGGGGGGGGTAACTAATTTCTTCAGCTAAATAATTCAATCCACTTCAAACAGACATAGGAGAACTCACGCACCATTCACACACCCTCCAACCAAAAACGTCAAAAGAAAAAAACTGTTCGACAACCTCCTAGCCATTCGAGCTGCAACACTTGACCCCCAACTCTACAACCTATTGACCTCGACCACAAACTACAAAACCTTAAAAAAAGAAATAAAAACCCTTCTATTAAAAAAACACATAAAACCAAACTAACATAATCAGAACTGTCCCAAGCATCACCTGCAACTACTCCATATGTACTTCTGATGTCATGACAATTCAGACATAATTTATGTTATGTTATGTTTGGAATAATGGTTACATAAATGAGGTTCAATAAAAGAAAATTTTCTGTGGGAGCATTTGTTGGAACTTCTGTTATCCTGATTTCTTCTATCTGTGGGCTTTCTTTAGCTAACCTACTTATCTGGGGCTTTCCACTTCTGCAGCTGCCCTTTTCACGGTCCACTTTGCGCTTGCACTCTCTGGGGAGGGGGGGTTGGGTCTGGGCTTGGTGGGGTAGGTGTGTCTGGTAGTTTTGTCTGGGTGGTGGCTGGGTGTTTCTTGGTTGCTTGTTGTGCGGATTGGTGTGTCTGGTGAGCGGTCTGGGTGTTGTTGCTTGTGGGGGTTTTTTTCATTATAAAATATGGCTGAGGGTCTAGTCCGGCTTATTATTCTTGTGGGTTCTGGGGTGGGATTTGTTTGCTTGCCCCAAGTTTTGGCCTTTTGTTGTGTATTGCTATGCCTCTCATTGGCAATTTTCTCTTGGGAGAGGCTTGTTCATGCTTGTTGTTGCTGTTACTCTCATTCTGTGTTCTTTTTGATAATGTATAAGTTTCTGTACAGACCATGGTTGCTTGTCTGGACCTTTTGCCATTCTCAATAAAAATACTTTGAAAAAAAAAAAAAAAAAAGAAAATTTTCACTGCCTGTTTCTATTCTGACCATTTATTCCATTTCATGGTTATTGCAAAAAAAAAAAAAAAAAAAAAAATTTTACATGAGGGGGGGGGGGGGGGGGGGGGGTCAAAAAATGATGGGCCCCGGGTGCCACATACCCTAGGTACGCCACTGGAAAGGAGAAACCACAGAAGACAAAGGTAGAAAAAAATTTCTATTTATTTATTGCTTTAGGAGACATGTGTCACTGTTTCTGTGAAGCATTGTATGCAGAGTCCAGCTTCTTGCTGGTTCAATTTAACCTTTGTCTATGTATTTTTATTTTATCCCCCCTTTTACAAAACTGTGAAGCGTTTTTAGCACCAGCCTTGGTGGTAGCAGCTCTGATGCTCAGAATTTTATGAGCATCAGAGCTGTTACCTCCGTAGCTAAAATCCACACTACAGTTTTGTAAAAGAGGGAGGGGTTAGTTTGTGATTACATATTCCTTACTAGGCGAAGGTGTTTTCTGTGTTCTGTGTGTTCGAAAGACATGGTTTTCTGTTAGGATTGACGGTGTAGGATTGATCTGTGCTGGTCTGGCTTGTTTAGTTTTACAATGGGTGTATTGATGTACTGTTCACTGCAATATGTAAGATGCTGCCTTTTCCTAGGTACTCATGTGTGACGTGTGGCTTGTTACTAAAAATCACGTTTTTCGTACAGATAGGGGGGGGGGGGTGCCAAAAAATGATGGGCCCCGGGTGTTACATATGCTAGGTACACCACTGCATTATGTAAAGATACCAGAAAGCTGGCGAAGCAAAAACTTTAAGTAAATTGTTATTCTTCTAAGTTTTGAGTATTTAACCCTCCCACAATCTCATGGGCACTCGTTTCAAGTTTCAAGTTTATTGAGATTTTGATTTAAACGCAATATCAAATATTTTCAATGTGTATAACAAAAATAAATTTTGGGAAATAAATAAAACCATTTGAACAATAAACATACAAACATATCCATAGATGATTAAAATTACATAAGGAGTACAAGGATAAACTACATTTGTTTAAAAATGCGTCCTCTGCGCCTGCTCATAAATTTGTGGAGTATGTAATTTGTCGCTCATGCATATATTTTTTTGCACACACCTCATCAATCCTTAGAGGGAACACTGGTAACAATGTCAGTTGGGTTCTATTTATCAGATACAACAATTTGTTAATTGAAAAGGTGAATATCTCTGGCAAATGAAATGATAGAAAGATGTGGTTTGTTATATTTCAATCAGCATTTCCTTGATTCACTTAGTCTAATTTAATCTAATCTTCGGTTTATATACCGGGTCATCTCTCGTCAGGAGCTTGACTCTGTTTACAAATAATTAGGAGACTAGAATGTAACATAAATGATGTAGAATAAAATATTTGAATTAAAAAAAAATCATAAAATAGAACTTGCATTGTTATCACTTCAACTTTTTCATAAATCTTTAAAAAACATTTTATTTGCTAAACATTTTGAAAATTAATCTTCCGAAACTTAGGGCTCCTTTTATGAAGGTGCGCTAGGGCCTTAACGCGTGGAATATCACGCGCTAAATTGCCACGTGCGCTAGCCGCTAGTGCCTCCTTTTGAGCAGGCGGTAGATTTTCAGCTAGTGTGCACTAATCTGGTGCGTACGGTATAACCCATAGCGCACCTTCGTAAAAAAAGCCCTTAGTCTTATTCTTTATGGTTTTTATTTGTTAAGTTAACTATTGTAAACCGAGTCGAGCTTTCTTGGACTGATGTCTCGGTATATAAACAACTGAAATATAGAATGGAAACGTACTTGAATGTCCAGAAAACGATACAAAGAATAAAGGTGGATCACTCGATTATTACATATAATGTAGATTCTAAAACAGAGGAGAAAAGACCTCAAAAAACCCCTGGAATATGATCAAACAGACCATAGCCAATTGGGGTTGGTTTTCATTACCGGTCAAAAACCCCTGTGTAATATTTTTATATAATTTTAATTCCTTATCTAATATATATTTTTTGAAAATTTTTTAATTTGCCAAAATTTTTAAAAAGTTTTTGTTCTATCAGAATCTCTCTTCGTTTCAATTGAGCATAATAAACCAGCAGCTCTAAATAAATTTCAAAATTAATAAAATATGTAGCTTTTAGATGTCAAGCACTTATCTTAGTGACCCGATGGAGGTCCCATCCGTTTCGCTCTAACGGGCTTTTTTCAGCAATTGTAATTCAACACATATTGTTTACCTTTTGCTATGTCCTTGTAGCAAACTTTACGTTGGCAAAACCACTCGAAGTCTTAAGATTAGATAAATGAACATCGCTCTAATCTTAAATGCAACAAAAAGGAAGCACCATTAGTAGCCCACTGTATAGAAATGCATCACAAGTTTCAACATCTAAAATGTTGGGTCATAGATCAGATATCTAAATCCAGAAGAGGGGGTAATCGTGACAAGTTGTTATTAAGACGGGAACAACAGTGGATTTCAAGATTACACTCGCTTGAACCTGATGGACTCAACAATCAAATAGAATGGCATGCGTTTTTTTAATTGAGGACATATTTTGTTTAAACTTTTTGCATGAATAGTATTTTTGATGCATTCCTATTTAAGTTGTGCTGTTTTTTCAATTTTTTAATTTCAAAATTCCGGTTTCTCAAAGTTTTTATTTCATACAATTTTGCACTACCAGTTTCTTACATATTGTTTAAGCATATTCAATACTGGAGTGCTTCAGTCTGAGATCGTTCTTTGATCTCACTGGTCTAATCTCCTCAACGTTTTACGTTGCATCCATATGACCCATACACGTCACTATTCGTGACATCACCATTGATTTCATTGGTTCTATTCTCTCAGCGTCCTGTTTAAAAACAGGCGCCATTTTGTAATGCGATTGATGAAACAAACTATGAGCATTTAGCGTTCTCACGGGTGAGTCTCTTTTGATTTAACTCTGTTATACATACAGATTTTCCAGTATTCTCAGTCATTGAATAATGTTATTCCAGCTTTTTATTTAAGTTGTGTTATTATAACTGATGCAGCATTCGTTGCTGATACTCTATACGCGTTTGTAAATTACATACGTTTTTTAACCATCATTATATGACTGACATTCTGTACTATAAATTGATATCATTTTTGATAGACCTATACATTCAAACAGTCATTAACTAATGCTTAATGGGTCCGGATTTGCCAATAAATGATTCATATAATGTTCTTTTTTCTCTCTTCCTTAGAACATGTGAGCAATTTGACAAATCATTGTACACCGGCACTATCCAAGCTCTATTGTTACCCCCGAAGAAGCCCGTTAGAGCGAAACGGATGGGACCTCCGTCGGGTCACTAAAATAAGTGCTTGACATCTAAAAGCTACATATTTTATTAATTTTGAAATTTATTTAGAGCTGCTGGTTTATTATGCTCAATTGAAACGAAGAAAGATTCTGATAGAACAAAAACTTTTTAAAAATTTTGGCAAATTAAAAAATTTTCAAAAAATATATATTAGATAAGGAATTAAAATTATATAAAAATATTACATAGGGGTTTTTGACCGGTGATGAAAACCAACCCCAATTGGCTAAGGTCTGTTTGATCATATTCCAGGGGTTTTTTGAGGTCTTTTCTCCTCTGTTTTAGAATCTACATTATATGTAATAATCAAATGATCCATCTTTATTCTCGGTATATAAACAAGCCTTAGATTAGATTAGATCAGTTAGTGGATTCTGCAGGTAAACTTTTTAAATATTGTGAAAAAAGCAAAGTTTTTAAGGTTTTCCGAAATAATTGTAGCTGGCCTATCATCTAATAGTCCATTCCAACTTGAATGTATAGGACTGATAAAATTTCCCAGTTAATTTAATTCCCTTAAGAGAGGGAAATGATAGCTTATACTTCTGTGTGTTCCTCGTTAAGCTGAATAATTCAATTTCTGGTCCCTTTTCTTAGATTGTGACACATATATAGTCATTAAAACAGACCTGATAGGTTCGACTATCTAGAAAGCTTGTGAACCACTTCAAGACAGCCCCAAATACACCAATTTCATCCAAGCATCTAATCAGGATTCTATGATCAACAAGATCAAAAGCACTACTAAGATCAAATTGTAGAATCATAGTACTCATACCTTTGCTGAATAATTGGTGGAAATAATAATAATAATTTATTTTCTTATATACCAGTCAAATAAAGAAACTATTACGGTCTCTATACTATGACTGCAATAAAAACCAGATTGAGAGTTATGCAAAAAATAATACATTTTTCAAGATAATTTGTTAATTCAATATTCACCAAACCTTCCATGAGTTTAACAAGAAAAGGGGTAGCTGCTATAGGTCTGTAATTATTAACATGAGATAAAGATTCCCTGGGGTTCTTAACTATTGGTGTACATGTCTCCCTCCATATTCGCTGTGATATGGGATTAACAGACCCGTGAATACAGAAAAACTGCAAATAACTTTTTCATGTGTTATTCGCTGTTTTCTATTAAACACCATCGTGAATATGGTGAAACCGCGAATAAACATGGTGGGAGACCTGGCCTGTTCCTGAAGGAGAGGCAAAACACGGTGAAGAAAGTGCTGGGAATCAGCCATTTTCTCTGTAAATGCTCGGAATCAGTGATTTCTCTATGCAAGCTGACATAATTTGGGGGGCCAATAAGCTAAAAAAACCGAATAATCGAAACTGCGATTAGAATAATTATAAGTGTCATTTCTTTAGGAAATATACCATTATGTAATAGTAAAGTAATCCATGTGAAAACTTCTATTTTTTTTGGGTGCCGATTTTAGAATAATTGGTATATAAATTACTAAATTCATCTCAGTCTGGATTTTTAAATTCAGTCCAGTTTGGCCTGCTCATTTCTGAGTAGTCTAGTATCATCAGGTCTTTACAATCTGAATCTTTGCTAAGGTGTCAGAAGTTGAGATGCATCATGGGGTGCTTGTTTAAAACTATTTAAATCAAATAATGTGTTGACAAGTTTAAATAACTCTTTCTTGTTAAGTATATTATTTCCTATTTTATCTGAATAATTTTTTCATCTTTTTTCTTTTATTTACTTTTTATATTTTTTTTTTATAGCCAGATGCCACACTTCCTTATCTTTATTCTTGTCTGATTTCCTCCATAATCTTTCTAGGCACCTAACTAATTATTTTATCTCTAATAATTCATGCTTTATTTCTACATTTTTGTTTCTTTGGACTTTAAGGAAGAAGATGTAAGATATCTACCTGAACTGGAAATGGTTTTCAAGGGTGATGATGTGGAGGAACTGAAAGAAATCTAGGTGAATCTGGAAGATGTACTAAGCCAAATCGACAAGTTAAAAAGTGATAAATCGCCAGGACCGGATGGTATACATTCCAGGGTACTAAAAGAACTCAAATATGAAATTGCTGACTTGCTGTTAGTGATCTGTAATATGTCGCTAAAATTATCTGCAGTACCTGAAGATTGGAGGGTGGCCAATGTTATGCCAAATTTAAAAAGAGCTCCAGGGGAGATCCGGGAAATTACAGAAAAGTAAGCCTCACTTCAGTGCCGGGAAAAATGGTGGAAACAATTGTAAAAAATAAAATTGTGGAACACGTAGACAAACATGATTTAATGAGACGAAGTCATCATGGGCTCAGCCGAGGGAGATCTTGCCTCATAAATTTGCTTGACTTCTTTAAAGGTGTGAATAAACATGTGGATAAAAGTGAGCCGGTTGATATAGTGTACCTAGATTTTCAGAAAGCTTTTGATAAAGGTCCTCACGAGAGGCTCTTGAGAAAATTAAAGTGTCATGGGATAGGTGGCAAAGTTCAGTTGTGGATTAGGAATTGGCTATCGGATAGGGTTAAATGGTCATTTTTCTCAATGAAGGAGAGTAAACAGTAGAGTGCCACAGGGGTCTGTACTGGGACCGGTGCTATTTAACTTATTTATAAATGATCTGGAAATTGGAACAATGAGTGAGATGATTAAATTTGTAGATGACACTAAACTGTTCAAAGTTGTTAAAACGCATGCGAATTGTGAAAAATTGTAGGCGGACCTTAGGAAATCGGAAGACTGGGCATCCAAATGGCAGATGAAATTTAATGTGGACAAATGCAAAGTGATGCACATTGGGAAGAATAACCTAAATCACAGTTACCGGATGCTAGGGTCCACCTTGGGGATTAGCGCCTAAGAAAAGGATCTTGATATCATCGTAGACAATACAATGAAACCTTCCGCCCAATGTGTGGCGGCGGCCAAAAAAACAAACAGGATGCTAAAAATTATTAAAAAAGGGATGGTTAACAAGACTAAGAATGTTATAATACTCCTGTATCGCTCCATGGTGTGACCTCATCTGGAGTATTGCATTCAATTCTGGTCTCCTTATCGCAAGAAAGATATACTGGCACTAGAAAAGGTTCAAAGAAGAGCAACCAAGATGGTAAAGGGGATGGAACTCCTCTCGTATGAGGAAAGACTAAAATGGTTAGGGCTCTTCAACTTGAAAAAAAAGATGGCTGGGGGGGGGGTGATATGATTGAAGTCTACAAAATCCTAAATGGAGTAGAACGGGTACAAGAAGATCAATTTTTCACTCCATCAAAAATTACAAAAACTAGGGGACACTCAAAGTTACAGGGAAATAGTTTTAAAACTAATAGGAGGAAATTTTTTTTCTTTCAGAGAATAGTTAAGCTCTGGAACGCGTTGCAGAGGATGTGGTAAGAGTGGATAGCGTACCTGGTTTTAAGAAAGGTTTAGACAAGTTCCTGGAGGAAAAGTCCATAGTCTGTTATTGAGAAAGACATGGGGGAAGCCGCTGCTTGCCCTGGATCAGTAGCATGGAATATTGCTACTCCTTGGGTTTTGGCCAGGTACTAGTGACCTGGATTGGCCACTGTGAGAACAGGTTACTTGGGCTTGATGTACCATTGGGCTAACCCAGTAAGGCTATTCTTATGTTCTTCCTTTTTTAAATACAAATTGATATCAGTAAGAAGTAAATTGTAAGTAAATGTTAATGAGTTAAGCATCAAAAATTCATAGAATTTATCTTTAGCCTTAATCCAGTGGCCTGGAGGAATACAACATAAGATACAATTTAGAGGGTTGTGCATATCATTTCTTGTTAATTTACAGGAAATAATTTCTATGTTGTTGGTTTGCTTTGAATTTAGAATGGCAAATTCAAATTCTTTAGTATAATTGCTAATCCTCCCCTTCGCTTTTGTTATCTACAGTAGGAAACAATTTTATAACCTTAAGAACATAAGAACATAAGAACATAAGTAGTCGCCTCCGCCGGGGCAGACCAGAGGTCCATCCTGCCCAGCGGTCCGCTCACGCGGCGGCCCATCAGGCATATTGCCTGAGCAGCAGTCCCTGACTAATTTTATACCTACCTCTACACTTATCTCTAAACCTTCCACTGCTCTTATCTGTACCCCTCAATCCCTTTGTCCTCCAGGAACCTATCCAGGTCTTCCTTGAAACCCTGTACTGTGCTATTTCCTATCACGGCTTCCGGAAGGGTGTTCCATGTGTCCACCACCCTCTGTGTGAAAAAAAAATTTCCTTGCATTTGTCCTAAACCTGTCACCCTTCAATTTCATCGAGTGTCCCCTTGTTCTTGTGGTTTCTTTCAAATTGAAAAATCTGTCCTTGTCAACCTTTTCGATGCCCCTCAGGATCTTGAAGGTCTCTATCATATCTCCTCTGAGTCTCCGCTTCTCCAGGGAGAACAGCCCCAGCCTTTTCAGTCTGTCAGTGTATGTAAGGTTTTCCATACCCTTAATCAGTTTAGTTGCTCTTCTCTGGACTCCCTCAAGCATTGCCATGTCCTTTTTGAGGTACGGTGACCAGTACTGTACACAGTATTCCAGATGGGGGCGCACCATAGCCCGGTACAGTGGCAGGATGACTTCCTTCGTTCTGGTCGAGATACCCTTCTTAATGATACCTAGCATTTGGTTTGCTTTCCTCGAGGCTGTGGCGCACTGTGCTGACGCCTTCAATGTCGTGTCTACCATCACTCCCAGGTCTCTTTCCAGCTTACTGACCCCTAGCATTGTTCCCCCCATTTTGTAAGTGAACATCGGGTTCCTTCTCCCTATATGCATGATCTTGCATTTCCCCACGTTGAAGCTCATTTGCCACTTTTTCGCCCATTCTTCCAGTGTCGTAAGATCCCTTTGGAGATCCTCGCAATCTACCGTGGTTTCAACCCTGCTGAATAGTTTGGTATCATCTGCGAATTTGATGACCTCACATTTTGTTCCCGCCTCCAGGTCGTCGATGAATATGTTAAACAGGAGCGGTCCCAGCACTGACCCTTGAGGAACCCCACTCGTGACCCCTTGCCAGTCCGAGTAGTGGCCCTTTACACCAACCCTCTGCTTCCTGTCTGACAGCCAGTTTTTGATCCATCGGTGGACCTCCCCTCGCACCCCATGATTCCATAGTTTCCTGAGCAATCGCTCATGTGGTACCTTATCGAAGGCTTTCTGGAAGTCTAGGTAAATTATGTCTATGGGTTCACCTTTGTCCACCTGGCTGTTTACCCTCTCAAAGAAGTATAACAAGTTTGTGAGGCACGACCTACCCTTGCAGAACCCATGCTGGCTCGATCTTAGCTGTCCATTTTTTTCGATATGATCACAGATGCCGTCCTTAATCAGTGCCTCCATCATCTTTCCCGGGACCGATGTGAGGCTCACCGGCCTGTAGTTTCCCGGGTCGCCCCTTGAACCCTTCTTGAAGAGGGACGTGACATTAGCTATTTTCCAGTCCTCCGGGATCTCTCCAGTTTTTAGGGATAGGTTGCATATTTGCTGAAGTGTCTAAGCTATTTCATTCCTTAATTCCTTGAAATAGCAGAGACACTTCAGCAAATATGCAACCTATCCCTAAAAACTGGAGAGATCCCAGAGGACTGGAAAATAGCTAATGGCAACCTTGAGGCAATAAGTCTCCTATGATTGGGTCAGATAACCTTGAGGCAATAAGTCTCCTATGATTGGGTCAGATAACATCCATGTTTCAACCAAAAACAAGAATGTTGGCTATTTCCCCTATCCAGTCTCTGATTATCTGTGCTTTATTTACTGTAAAATCTGTCAATGGACTCACATAGGCATAATCTAAAGATTTAAGGCCCCGTTCCTTTCTTTGCCATACTTGTTTGGGACATCTATAGGTAGTACAGACTTCTATTGGGAAAGGATCTGTTTCTGAACAGTCGATGATTGGCCATGCATATGAATAGACTTTATAATTTTTTATCGTTCATTTTAATGTATCCTTTTTTATATCCAGCTTCACTCTACAAAAAATGTGAAAAATACACGCTTACTGCACATTACAAGGGCTTTCCATGGGATCCTGTGGTAAATCTGCCTACCTGCACACATACACTGCGTGCTACAATAATTGTTCTTCATTTTGTCTAAGGGAGCATGTTTGGTGGAGAGTGGGCGTAACAGCACTAAACAGTTAGCATGGGAGGCATTGCCGTGTGCTAGTTGATTAGTGTGGGGTTATCACGTCAGCCCTTATCACATATAAAATAGGTGTCGTAAGGGCTCACGCAGTAACTCTTTAATGGCCATGTGCTACTGGTGAAATTAGCACTTGGCAATTAATTAGGAAAGTGGGAAAGTTGGCCATTTTCCGGCCGCAGCGCATGGAAAAAACAAGTGTAAGCAGTGCGCTAAGAGCACTTTTTCTGCAGCTGTAGTAAAAGGACCCCTCTGAGAGCTGGCAAGAGTAAGTTGAAAAGCGCTCAAGAGAGGGGTGGAGTTAATTTTCCCAACTTCTATCTCTATCAGGTGTTTCTTTTGCAATATGATTTAAATTGGCTGGACAAAAGATATCAACAATGTTATTCATTTATATACCACCTATCAATGGAGGTTGTTTACATTCAGGTACTCAAGCTTTTTTCCTTGTCTGTCCTGACTCCTATTTGGTTGTATCTTGAAAAAGCAGCTGCTCAATCATGGGGCAGGTTGAGTCTGGTTTTCATCTGAACAAATCATAACCTGTTCTATGGCTGGCTAACCCATCTGTTCCACTCTAGAGGAACCCCTTACTGAAAATTGATAAGAAGATTATGTTCTGAGGTGCCTGGACCCTGAAGGGTATATTGTTAATACGTTAGCTATTTGATCAAAGGGAGTTTTGGAACGTCCAATCTTTGCAAAAGTCTTCCACATTGTCTCCAACTTACGTTTTTCCTGTAGTTTCAGCTTCATCACTGTGTTCAAATTGTCTCCTTTGGTACCACAATTTTGCAAGGCATACCGAACATAGTCAAGATTCTACATGAATAGAAGCAGTTCGGTCATAGTGCCTCCCTCTGCCATAAAAATCTGTAGGATCAATCTTTTATTCATCCCTTGGGGGACCATGTTTATGGATCAAAGACACCCAGACTTCTGTGCATGAGATTAATTGGCCAACTCTATCAGAAAAAAATAAAGGGACTGCATAATAATAACTTTATTTTTGTATAATAATAATAACTTTATTTTTGTATACCGCCATTCCCAGGGAGTTCTAGGCAGTTCACATCAATTAATCAGGTTTACAAGCAACAAAGTCATTAAGTTAAACATGAAAGGAATATAAAAGTCCTTGGAGTTAACAGGTTGGTAATGAACAATAAGAAGGAGAGTTCAGATCATTGGTGGATGGGGTGAGAGAAGTGGAAGAAAGGGATTAGGGGGTTTGTCCGTGGAATAAGTGAGTTTTGAGTAGTTTTCTGAAGTCGAGGTAGGTGGGGGCCTGGAGCACAATTTGGGCTAGCCATGGGTTCTGTTTGGCCGTCTGGAAGCATCGGTGCAGCATTGGAGCATTTAAGTCACGATAGCAACCTCTAGTAAAAGGGGGGGGGGGTCAATGTAGTTTATGATTAGCTTTCGAAGGTAATCCCTTCTTCCTCAGATCAGCCTTCAAAAGCTAATCATAAATTACATTAAGTTGGTCCAATAAAAAAGGTATTATTTTTTTTCCTTAGGTTTTTGTTTTATTTGTACGTATTTCCTAGTATGATTAAAACAATAAAAATAAAACCCAACCCAGACATACAAGTGTTTGATTACCTATAAAGGGAATCGATATATATTTTCTGACCTTTCTCAATTAGGAAATTTTTTGGTTAGTAAAACGGTTGCCTGAAATCAAGTATATGGTTTAATTTTAGGGTCTACAATATGAATAACCACAGTAGATTAGGGTATATAATCCTTTTAGTTCTTAATTAATCATTCTCTGAGTGATTATCATAATATGGGATAGGTAGCCATATTTATCCTGATTTACTTAAGTGTATTACTTTTCTATTATTATTATGGATTTGAAGTGACTTACGATGACTTACCACATACTATCAATTCAGGAAGGCACTGAAAACGCATCTATTCTCTCCACTGCACTGACTTGTTATAACGTATTCATGTGTATGTGGCCTTTACCTCTGTATCATGTCTAACATTATGTAAACCGCAATGATTCCTAGTCGACATTTGCGAGATACAAGAATCAGTATGGTAAGGTATTTCTAATGATATTATGGTTTATAATACATTTGAAAGACTTTCAATTAAAAAACCCCCAAAGGAAAATTCAGTGCCCTATGCAGGCACACAAAGGAGTGCATAAAGGAGCATGTTCCTTTGCTGATGTTTTTTGGTGTGTGCCAGTGGTGCCTTGACATAGGGATAGATTCACTAAGCTCACCGATCATGTTTGCGATCGTGTACCGACCCGATTTTCCTCTGACCCGATTCACTAACCTCGTGGCTGATCAACCTCCGATCTGATCCGATCTGCGCATGTAAATGAGGGGAAACGGCATGCAAAGTAGGAAGGCAGCAATTCACAAACAAAATCAGGAACACCGGCTGGGCTGGCTGATCAAAAAAGAAGCGACTGCTGGGGATCAGTCACTCACGTCCTTTCCTACTGTCCTGCTCTCTGCTCCCCTGCTCTCATGATGTATGCAGCCATCTTACTCACAAGCCTATGGTTTTAACCCGTTGTTTTAAAGCGGGGCTGCACTGATCACGAGTAAAAGTCAAAAGTAAAGCCTCCAAAAAATTACTTGCAAAAACCGATGTGAATAAAGAGAAGACCTATGCGACCAGCATCGGTGCTATCTTATAACTCCCGCTGCATTATTTCACACAACAGCAGTTTCCGGCCGCTATACAGCAACTGCTCATGCCAATTCAGCATAGCCGCACTTCTACTCTCTGCTTGGGCTTACGCTAGAAGGCTCACACTTCAGAGCTTGTTCAGAGAGTGCCAGCGCATGCGCAGACCATCTACAGGCAAAGAAGATGGTCTGCGCATGCGTCGGGATTGCTCTGCAGCAATCCGTGTGGTAGGTGTAGGGCGTGCCTCCGATCACCCCCATTTGCATGAGTATGCATTGTGGATCAGTCGACCTGCTGCGGATCGCCCACGGATTGGCTCGGATCAGTGAGGTAAGTGAATCTAGCCCATAGTAAGCAAGGTTCAAATAATAATAAAGCTTTATTTATATCCCGCCATACCTTTTCAATTCAAGACGGTATACAATAGCGGAAAAGTACAAAGTGGATAATGAACCTTTTTGGTTCTAGACAGTATATAAGATTGGATACAGTAGTGGACAGTTACAAAGTGGGACTTGAGGAATGTGGTAGAGACAGTTCAGTAAAGAAAAACATTTGAGTGTTTGATATGCAATGAGACAAGCAATAACACAATTAAAATACAACAGAATTAAATAACACTCTGTAGGGGGTTTAAATAGCACTTCCAACTGCCTCAGGCTGGTAGGTGAGGTTTGTAGAATGTGGCAACAGTGGAATAGTTTAGTAAGAGAAAAAAAATCAGACAGCCAGAACTCTTGAGTGGTGGGTGGTGCTATAATAACAGTCTATAATAGAAGTGCCATTGTTGCATTCTTATGAGAAGTGACACAGTATTGGGTTCTGTCCAGAAACAACTTGATAGCTGTTTCAAGATGTTTTCTTATTTTTGTGCCTCTGTGAAAAAAAAAAAAATATTTTTAGTGCACCCTAAATATTTTGTTATGGTTTAAGATTAGCAAAACAATCTCCTGAATAGGTTTGACAGAGTAAAAATAAAGAAAATCTGCATGTCAAGGACATTTAAATAGAAAGAATCAAGAAATGACTGGAGAATAGAAAAATGAAACATGTAGGTAAATTTATACAGTGAAGCATTTCTGATGTGCAATACTGGTTGCTCTCTCTCAAAAAAGACATAGCACAATTGGAAAAGAGAAGGGCGACAAAAATGATAAAAAGAGATGGTACAACTTCCCTAAGAGGAAAGGCTTCAGCTTGGAGAAGAGACGGCTCGGGGGAGATATAAAGGAGGTCTATAAAATACCGAGTGGAGTGGAAAGGGTAGATGTGAAAAACCAACAACGAAGGACAAAAACTGTGGAATCGATGATCGTGATACAATCAAAAAAGTCTTCACAATAAAGGGTGCAGGTCAATAAAACAATCCATAATACACAGTAAAGATGTATTGGAATGGACCCAACAGTCTGTGTTTCGGTCAAAAAGACCTTCTTCTGGGGTCCTATTTGATGTAAACCACCAAGTTTAGTTTGCTAAAAAAGCATCCAGAATAATGTGTATGTGACAGCATTGTGCTACTGATGCAGGCAATAGCAGTCTGATAAGTAAAGCATGAATTAAGTAGTGCATCAAGGGTAGGAAGTGCCCAGGGCAGTGGTGCCACCGCCCCCCCAACACTCTCTCCCCGCCCCCCCCCAATGCACCTCCCCTTCCTCCCTGCACCTCTTTAACTCTTCACCAGTGCAAGCAGTATCTCCAACCTGCTGGCCACACTGACCTCAGCTCTCCCTCTGATGTCACTTCCTGGTCCCAAGAACCAGGAAATAACATCAGAGGAAGAGCTGAGGCCAGTGTGAGCAACAGGTTGGAGATGCTTCTCCTACCAGTGAACAGCCAAAGAGGTAAAGGGGGCAGAGAGCTGCTGGCGCCTCCACCAAGACGGCACCTGGGGCGGTCCCGCCTCCCTGCCCCCCTTACGCTACTGTGTGAATCGCTTGTTTACTCTTTCCAAAAATACTAAGACTAGGGGGCATGCAATGAAACTACTAAGTAGTAGATTTAAAACAAACCAGAAAAAATATTTCTTCATTCAATGTGTAATTAAACTCTGGAATTCACAAAAGTGAATCTAAAACAGTTAATCCTATGACAGTTTATCACAGACACTTAAGCCTGTGCCACTTAATCCCACGTCTGTTGTTTGATTGATTTATTTTCTGCACATATATTCTGTGATTTATTAAGTTTTTGTTTGCTTTTTGAAGTAGGCACTTATATACATAACTAGCTGATGCCCCGGCGTTGCAGGGGTATTTAATTATAGCAATAACACTGTAAATGGATTCAAATAAAGATACTTTATAGTGGTGAATGAAAATATTTTTTTACAGCTTTATAAAAAGTACAATATTCAAATTATAATGTGAAATATTTGACAAAATGAATACAATACAACTAACACAAAACTTGATAATAAACAACATTTTTAGTTTCACCTCCAGGAGCAAGAACATATAAATTCTTGGGTGAACCCACCCTTGAGCAAGCAACATAGAGTTGACCATGGGAAAAACAGGGGGATCTTAAATCCACTCCACAGTATGTAATAGTCTGTCCCTGTGATTTGTTGATTGTGATAGAGAATGCAAGTATCACTGGAATTTGCAATCTCTTAAACTGAAAAGGAAGATGTGTTGCAAGTTTCGTTCAAATCGGGCAAGCCGTTATTGCGTTGGCAGCTTTGTACAATTTTTCCATTGACATGAATGGGTGAAATCTGATTTTCTGTTTGTAGCTCCGCCCACGTATGCAGGTGGGCCGCGAGACCCCCAGAACATATCACCCCAGGTAGTGAGGGATCTGCATACAAAGTTTCGTGCAAATCGGGCAAGCCGTTTTTGCGTTGGCAGCTTTTTACATTTTTGCCATTGACATGAATGGGTGAAATATGATTTTCAGTTTGTAGCTCCGCCCACGTGTGCAGGTGGGCCGTGAGACCCCCAGAACATATCACCCCAGGTAGTGAGGGATCTGCATACCAAGTTTCGTTCAAATCGGGCAAGCCGTTTTTGCGTTGGCAGCTTTTTACATTTTTTTCCATTGACATGAATGGGTGAAATATGATTTTGTGTGTAGCTCCGCCCACGTGTGCAGGTGGGCCGCAAGACCCCCAGAACATATCACCCCAGGTAGTGAGGGATCTGCATACCAAGTTTCGTTCAAATCGGTCAAGCCGTTTTTGCGTGATCGCGGCACATACACACACACATACACACATACATACCTCCGATTTTATATATATAGATATATATGCAGTATGTATGTAAATCGGTATATAATATCAGAAATGCAGTATATGTTATATAAAAGGTGCCAGGTAACCTACACCCACTGTACTTGAACACATAACAATTTCTTGATAAGAGTTACATCAACTATCGACACGTTCTATAAAATGTCTGACATTATGAATGTGACAAATGTGCTATTGCATGAAGAAACACAAGAATCTCCACTCTTTCAAAGTTTCCAACCGCCTTAGCAACACGATCTTTCAGCATCTGGTATTTCTTTGTCAACTGATGTATTAATCCACTTGCTCCTTGAAGCAGAAGCGCCTTCTGACAGCTCATATCTTGCTTGATTCCTTGCAGAAAAGTCCAGATGGTAGGGTGATGACAGTGAAAGAGAGACTGCAATCCATGATGCATTAGTTGTTTGCGCAACTCCATCTGCAGCTGCCTTGTTCTGATTCCATAGTTCTGGTCTGAACATTGCAGGTGCATATGCTGCAGAACAGCCATGCAATCGACGCCCTCTGATATACCGTATTTTTCGCTCCATAAGACGCACCTGACCATAAAAAGCACCCTAAATTTAGAGGAGGAAAACAAGAAAAAAATCATTCTGACCCAAATTCTCCCTGCCAGGCTCTGCACCCTGTCCCCCCCCCCCCCTCTGTTGGTCTAGTGGTAGGTCAAGACAGGGCACAGAGCAGGCAGGCATAGTGGCCTTGTGATAGGCAGGCAGGCAGGCAGACCTAGTGGCCTAATGACAGGCAGGCCCCATACCCCTCATGTACCCCCCCAGTACCTTAAATCATCCCTCCATACCACATGCCCCCAGTACCTTAAATCATCCCATGTCCTTAAATCATCCCCCATGTGCACCCCAGTACCTTAAATCATCCCCCATACCCCCACATGCCACAGTACCTTAAATCATCCCATGTGCCCCCCAGTACCTTAAATTATCCCCCATACAACTACGTGCCCCCCAGTACCTTAAATCATCTCCCCACATACCACCCCAGTACCTTTTTTAATCATCCCCCCTCCCGTACCTTTATTCATATCCCTTCGGTACCTTTTTAAATTCCTCCCTGCTTAGGGACAGTTATGGAATTTCCAAGTACCTATCTTATTTATTGTATCTTTTAATGCATCATTTTTGTAAACTGCTTAGAAACCTCACGGTTATTAGCGGTATATAAGAATTAAATTAAATTAAGAATTAATTTAAATTAAAATTAAATTAGACTGCTCTCATTTTCCCAGCTAGTAGGCACACAGGCTAGAAGCGCAGGGATCAGGAGCAAGCCCTCCGCGCTCCTGCCTGGGCCCGCGCCGACCTCCGAAAGGCTGCAGTCAGTTCTCGCGAGTCCCACGAAAGCTGACTGCAGCCATTTGGAGATCGGCGCGGGCCCAGGCAGGAACACGGAGGAGTTGCTCCTGATCCCTGCACTTCTGGCCTGTGTACTGCTGGCTGGGAAATACACTGGACCACCAGGTACTATGGCAGTGAGCGGGTTGGCAGGCGGGTGGGTTTTAAAGATTAAGCAGTGGCGGGGTTTAAAAAAAAATGCAGTGGCAGGGGGGTTTAAAAGACACGGCGGTAGCAGGGGGTTTAAAAGACACGGTGGTGGCAGGGGGGTTTAAAAGATGTGGCGGCGGCAGGGGGTTAAAAGTTGCGGTGGCAGTGGCCTTAATTTGTATCTTTGCTTCATAAGACGCACTTACATTTCCACCCCCTTTTTAAGGGTGCAAAAAGTGTGTCTTATTGAGTGAAAAATACGGTATGCGTGCTTAAAGAAACGTACAAGTTTATCTATATGGTCGTGCTGCGGCATGTTGTAAGCTAGCATCTTGAAGGCCTCAGTAACTTTGGCAACAGGAACAAAACCTAAGGCAGAAAAAAATGGACATTTTCATGAATGTTGTTGTTATTTTGTTACTCTGCTTTCATGCTAGTTTTGTTCACTTTCCTCAGAATGCTCTGCATTAAGTGAAAATAACATCCTGTCAATGTTGCTCCAGGATAAGCTTCCTGGAACGCCACCATAGCTGCCTTTTCAAAGTCCACCAAAATCTTCTTCGGGAAAGCACCTGGGATCAAACCTTTAATCACCTCCAGCATCTTGCTTTTGTTCGTTATGAGAACATATAAAGCATCTGGATTAAGTCCTTCAGCATAATGAAAATCTATCAAATACAACTGAAAGAATATTGTAGGTACTACTGAAAAAGTGCAGTCTGCCAGCCACACATCAGCATGAGCCAAAGCGTCTAACATCACATGGCAACCAAGAATGATGATTCGATTATCGCCATAACCTGAGTTGAATAAGATGTCAGCAAACATCACTGGCATATCGAAATTGTGGTCTTTAGGAATTTCTGGCAAATCAATTCCATCATGTGCAGCAACCACCAACTTCTTTTGATATCTAAGAAGACTTCTATTAATGGCTGATCGTTTCAGAAGTGCCATTAAAACTGTATCACTGAGTGTTGGTACTACTGCAGCTCTTGCTGAACTTGGTGTTGCACCAATTTCCGCCATCTTATCTTTCATTTCTGCCACAGCAGTCTTTGCTTGAGATGTCGCTATGTTTCCATCATGTGTGTGTTGCAGATTCAACCCTTTCAAAATTCTGTCTTCCATCGTAGTCACCCATGCTTTACAATTATATTTTACACATTTAGTGAAGCGCCAAGATACAGTACCATTAACATTTTCTTGGTGCTGCCAATACTCTTAGCCATTGAGCAGTAACACTCTTCGAACTTTCGTGCTTTTTCCAAACACCGCAGACATTATAACGCAACTGATATTTGTAACAGAAGCAACAAATGAATGCTCTATGTAAAACACGACACCCAACGCACATACTGTGGAGGACAACAAGACTAAACTAATCCTTTTATCATCCTTTATACCTGTTCCCTGCCAACATCCAGGCCATGTTGATTGACTGGCACCGACGGTCTAGTCTCAGACACGTCTGACACTCTAACACTCTCCATAGATTAACAAAGAATTTCCTGATAAGTGACAAGGGTTGAACTGTCTGGGATTAACATTTGGGATTAACTGTCTGAATACCGGGATTAACCATCTTAATGATGCAAGATGAACTATTGCAGGATTAAGGGCTATATTCACTAAGCAAACCGATCGTGTACCGATCGGTTTACGACCACCTAACTATCAAATTTCCATCCAGCCTGATTCACTCACCTCCCCTGCGATTCGCTTTGAAACCGTTCATTCAAATTGCA
Organism: Geotrypetes seraphini; assembly: GCF_902459505.1. NCBI lineage: Eukaryota > Metazoa > Chordata > Amphibia > Gymnophiona > Dermophiidae > Geotrypetes > Geotrypetes seraphini. The sequence goes on along the minus strand of NC_047095.1, from coordinate 14,627,288 downwards.
AAGGGACTTGAACAAACTAGGAGAATGGGCGACAAAATGGCAAATTAAGTTCAACGTTGAGAAATGTAAAGTATTGCATGTGGGAAGCAGAAACCAGAGGTACAACTATACGATGGGAGGGATGTCATTGAATGAGAGTACCCAAGAGAGGGACTTGGGGGTAATGGTGGACAGGTCAATGAAGCCAACTGCACAGTGCGCAGCGGCCACTAAGAGAGCGAATAGAATGCTAGGTATAATCAAGAAGGGTATTACAGCCAGGACGAAAGAAGTTATCCTGCCGCTGTATCGGGCGATGGTACGCCCACACCTGGAATACTGTGTCTAGTTTTGGTCGCCATACCTTAAGAAGGATATGGCGTTACTCCAGAGAGTTCAGAGAAGAGCGACACGTCTGATAAAAGGGATGGAAAACCTTTCATACGCTGAGAGATTGGAGAAACTGGGTCTCTTTTCCCTGGAGAAGAGGAGACTTAGAGGGGATATGATAGAGACTTATAAGATCATGAGGGGCATAGAGAGAGTAGAGAGGGACAGATTCTTCAAACTTTCAAAAAATAAAAGAACAAGAGGCCATTCGGAAAAGTTGAAAGGGGACAGATTCAATACAAATGCCAGGAAGTTCTTCTTTACCCAACGTGTGGTGGACACTTGGAATGCGCTTCCAGAGGACGTTATAGGGCAGAATACAGTACTGGGATTTAAGAGAGGATTGGACATTTTCCTGCTGGAAAAGGGAATAGAAGGGTATAAATAGAGGATTACTGCTCAGGTCCTGGACCTGTTGGGCCGCCGCGTGAGCGGACTGCTGGGCAAGATGGACCTCAGGTCTGACCCAGAAGAGGCATTGCTTATGTTCTTATGTTCTTATGAGGTGAAATGCATGCAAATTGGACAGCGACCCAATTCACTACTCAAAATTTCGGATCCGACTGAGCTGGCCGCTCAACCCAAGAAGCGACTGCTGGAGACCAGTCGAAAACGTCTTTTTGACTGACTCCAGCTCCATAGAAGCCCTGCTCTGCCCTGTGTCTCCTGCCTGCTACCCCGATCTTCCAGTCCTGCTTTCTGCCCTGAGCTCCTACTCTCTGCCGCCTTCCCTGCAGTGCGAGCCTGTGGGTTTAAAGCGGTGCTGCATGCCGCAGTGCAGCCCCACTTTAAACCTGTGGGCTCGCACTGCACGGAAAGAAGGAGAGTCTGGGTGGCAAGATTGCCTGGAAGGGGGGAGCAGGAGAGCCAGCCCGTGCAAAGGAAAAGATTTTTTTTTAAAAAGTCGCGTCTGCTCACCCCAACACCCCCTCTCTGGTACTAAAAGTTGGGAGCAGGAGGGATGCTCCATTGTTTTGGCTAATCAGGGACTTCCCTAGACTCTAAGGAAGTCCCTGATTGGCTGAGGTGCCTTAGGCCTCTCCCTGTGCATTAGATGATGCGCTGGGGTGGGGCCTAAGGCCCTCTTGGGGTGGCGGCTGGCCGGAGAACAGGAGGAGGAGGACTTTCCTTCTCCTCCTCCTGAAGATTTTGCCGGTGCGTAGGAGCAGGAGGAGGGTACGGGTACCCCTCCTGCTCCCGAAGATGTTGGGGAGCCTTGCCCAAGGAGCAGGAGGGACTGGGCACCCCTCCTGCTCCCAACAATTTAACAGGTACCAGGGTGGGCCGGGCCAGACAGCCAGGCCCAACCTGGGGTGGGCCGGGCTGGTTGGGAGGCCTAGGAGCAAGAGGGACCGAGCACCCCTCCTGCTCCCAACTAGGGTCGGGTTGGGCTTTCTGTGTTGGGGGGGGGCGTGCCGGTCGGGGTGGGGGGGGAGTGACGCGCTGGTTTTTTTTTTCTGTGTAACATTTTTCATGGTAGGAGGGAGTTGGCATCCCTTCTGCTTTTATTTCCGAGGGGAGGGGGAGGGGGCACAGCAGAGCAGAGCAGGGCAGGCAGGAGAGATCGCGACCTGGGGAGGGTGTCAGGCTGATCTTTCTTGCCTGCTCCCGGACTCTCCTGCTCTCTGCCGCCGTGCCCACAGTGCAGGCCCGCTTTAAAACCACGGGCTTGCACTGCAGGGAACGGTGGCAGAATGCAGAAGCGTCCGGGAGCAGGCATGAGAGATCTGTGCTGGGCTGAGCTTTGACAGCAGTGACAGGAGGCTGCTTCTCCTGTCACTACTATCAGGGTGTTCGCATGAACGGGGATCGCTCTGGCTGTGGGTAGGGGGCGTGCTAACGATCATCTCCATTTGCATGCAGGCCTTTACTGAATTAGTCGGCCAGCATGCAATAGGAAACAGATCGTGCACGATTTGGAGGTTTAGTGAATCCTGCCCTAAGTGTCTATGGGATTAAGGTCTCAATTCACTAAAGTCAGCGATCGTCATTAATCCTGCTGTTGCAGGTTTAGCAACGATCCGCAGCTAATCAACCTGATTCACAAAATGGCCCATTGCATGTTTTTCCCCTCGATTGCCCATTTTCTGATCCGGCTATGCAAATTAGTAAAACCCCATGCAAAATAGTCAAGCTGGTTTTAAGAAAGATATAGACAAGTTCCTGGAGGAAAAGTCCATAATCTATTATTGAGAAAGACATGGGGGAAGCCACTGCTTGCTCTGGATCGGTAGCATAGAATATTGCTACTCCTTGGGTTTTAGCCAGGTATTAGTGACCTGGATTGGCCACCGTGAGAACGGGCTACTAGGCTTGATGGACCATTGGTCTGACTCAGTAAGGCTATTCTTATGTTCTTACTTACATTGCTTGACTATTTTGCTTCGGGTTTTACGATCCTAAAACCCGACTGCTATAGACCTGTTGGTAACTGTGTTATTGACAGGTCTGCCTGTTTGAAAATTGGTCAGAGAATCGGCCAACAGTGATTGAGTCACTATCTTTAGTGAATCTAGACCTAAATGATTAAACTGTTGCAGGACTAAGTGATTAACTGTCGCAAGATTAAGTGTCATGGGATTAACTGTCTGAAGGTTGAAGTGTCTGTGATTAATTGTCGCAGGACTAAGGGCTCCTTTTACAAAGGTGCATTAGGGCCTTAACGCGCGGAATAGCGTGTGCTAAATTGCCGCGTGCGCTAGACCTTACCTCCAGTATTGAGCTGGTGTTATTCTAGAAGTGTACCGCGCGGTTTTGTGTGCGGTAATTTTGTGCATGCACTAAAAATGCTAGCACACCTTAGTAAAAGGAGCCCTAAGTGTCGCGGGATTAACTGCCTGAATACAAAAAAATTGTATCAAGTTAGTGCAATGCAAAATGTATCATTTTATCTTCTTTTTTGTTTTATTTATATTTATTACTTTTAAAAGTGGACAAAAATGACTACCACATCAACCCATCCTATGAATCATCTAAAATCATTGACTTGATCATATGTAAATTGTTTGTCCTATGTTTTATGGAAATTATTGTATATATTGGAATCTGCTGAGAACTTTGGATTGTATTTTGCAGAAAAGTCACTACATATACAAAATATATATACAGTAATAGTAAACATGAATTTCAATTCACTGTTAGTCGATTTGCATATCCAATAGAACTCTGCTCAGAGACATGAAGGCTAAATTCTCCACCTCACCACCCAATCATTGCAGTGTTCAATCAATGCAAAATTGCTCCAGATTACATATCTATTTGTTGTTACATAAGCTATGCCAGAACTTCTTTCAACTATTTTAGTAATGCAAAGATGTTAGAACTTAGCTTTGAATAAATGGCTGGTTCCGACGTGCCACGTTTTGATACTGCGTCAGGGAACCGACAGTTACAATTTAGAACTGGAGGGGAAGTGTCTAGAACAAAGAACGGATTATGTATTAAAACCATTAAATTTAATTCTACAATCATCTTAAAACTAATTCTAACTTCACTTTCTAAAGAATAAACCGTAGATGGCTCAATCTGAAGGAATTCATGATTACTATTACTGTAACCGCATTGAACTTCCATGGTATTGCGGTATACAAGAATAAAGTTATTATTATTATTATTATTATATATATTTTGTATATGTAGTGACTTTTCTGCAAAATACAGATATCTCTTTAGTCACTCAATAACTACAATACAGCAATTGAGTTATTACCCCTTTAGAAAAATTTCTGCCGAGATCTTTGGATTAGCAGACTACAGTGGAGTTTAAATAAATAAACAATACCCAAAGAGATAAGTAGACTTCCTCTTAAGGAAATCATTCTACTTATTCCCACCCCAGGCATATGACAAAATCTAGTTACCAAGAGACAGGTGCAAGAAGCGTTACTACATTTTTTTTTCTTTACAAATGTGCTAACATTTACACACACGGTGCATTTTTATCCTTCTTTTAAATCTTATTATTATTATTCCCCTCTCCTTATGTGCCTTCCCTATACGTATGTTTCTTTAACTTAAATTGTAACTTTTTCCCTATACTTCCCTTTTGTTTCCAGTTTTGTCAAAATTTGTCATTTACCTTGTTTGTTTTATCTACTATGATACTGTTTTTATATTGTAATTTTATCTTTATGTACATCACTTTGAATTTAGATAAAGCGATTAATCAAATCTGTATTAAACTTGAAACTTGAAACATAAGTTTAGGGTGCAGAGCATTTATATATATATATATATATATGTATATATATATGTATATATATATGACCATAAATGGGACTGATTATTCACTGATATTTCTTTATATTGCCTTGTACATGAATCCTCAGAGAAACTTGTTTTCAGCAGTGCAAAGCATTAATATATTACCTTAATATATACAGTACTTTTGTGCATTTTCACACTACCTTTTTAAGAACATAAGAAGTTGCCTCCACTGGGTCAGACCAGAGGTCCATCGCGCCCAGCGGTCTGCTCCCGTGGTGGCCCATCAGGTCTATGACCTGTGAAGTGATTCCTGGCCATTTCTATAACCTACCTCTACTTCTATCTGTACCCCTCAATCCCCTTATCCTTTAGGAACCTATCTAAACCTTCCTTGAAACCCTGTAATGTGCTCTGGCCTATCACAACCTCCGGAAGCGCGTTCCATGTGTATCAGGTATAGTATCAGAAAGATTTTCTTTGCAATATGGTGCATACATTTTTTTGCAAGTCATAAAGAAAGCAGCTTCATATTGTCTTTTTATTTATTTTTTTTATTAAAAAAAAAAAAGCTTTTACTGATGCTAAACTCTATTATAATAGTATTTGAACATAAATGTCCTGTTTTATTATTCCCATAAGATGAAAATAGCAACTACCTACCATCTCATTGCTTGATTTGATTGCTAAGCCCGAGAGCTAGTCTCGACGGGCGACCCTTAACGTGGAGCTGGGAGGCCCGCGGGGTCGCCTGTCGGTTAGGTGGGGGGGGGGGGTGTTTTTAGGTCATGCAGCGAGACTGGAAGTGGGGGAGGTCCTTTTTGTTCGGGGAGCATTCCCTGATTGGGCAGGTCGCAGCTGGAGGGAAGGGTGGGTAATCTTATAAAGTGAGGGCTCTCGGAGGACCATTAACAGCTTTCGGTCCTCCGAGTCGGCTTTCCCACCTTCCCGCCCGTTATTCAGGGGTGGGGCACTAGGGGCTTTGAGGGCGGTATCCCCATCTACTGGCTGCTGGGCTCATCAAGGGATGAGTGGTGGGATAGCTGGGAGACGTGCCTGGTGGGTCAGATGACCCGGGACAATGGGGCATGTGGGGACATGCCACCCCTCTGACACTTGCTTAGATGGCGGGGTCGGGGCCTGTTACATCTGTGATGGTAGCTCGGGATCTGGGGGCACAATAGTGATACCATTGTGTTGGTTTAATTCAATAATGTTATTTAATGCTGTTTGCAAGATGTTTATTTAAGATGTTACTATGTTATTTAAATATGTTTATTTTCAATAAACAGGGCTGCGGCCAAGGTTTTTACCACACAGGTTTCATTGTCTCATTGGGTTGGTGGGGGGGTATGAGGAGTTGGGGGGAAGTCTTGCTTTGGGGAAGCGGGCCGCTCCAGGTTCCGCTGTTAAGGAATTAAGAAGACATTATGTCTGATCGTTTACAATTTCAAATTTAGGACCTTATTCTGAAAAAAAGGTTTGGCACTCTGACCACCCTGGGTGGTGAGCATGATAGTGGCATATCTCCCTTTGGAGTAATTCTGTGTGTCTGTTTGCCTGAAAGGGATGCTGAAAGCAACCCTCTTCAGATATCAGTGACTGGCTTGTGGAATTAAACCCCAAACACCCTGTATGCCCTAAAAATTCATGTTTCATGTTCACATCTAGTTCTGTAGATTGACATCTTCCTTCCTGCTAGTTCTAGTGGTGAACAAAGAAGCACAATAGACCAAGAAGATTGCATTGCACAGTGTGGAGTCCAGAACCCATTTTGGAGGGGGTGGCAGGATAGATAGTGGCTTAAGAGTCAACTTTTCAAAACGATTGGGGATCCTAAACCTAAAGTTTGTCTAATATTGGAGTGCTCAAGTACCCACAGAACTGGCTCCTATGGAGAGTGGGATAAGAAGTGTACTTGCACGGTGCCCTTACAGGGAAAATGAGCAAATTCTCTGGGACACTAATTTCCTTCTATCCCGGGAGCCAGTATGGCCAATGCTAAAGTATGCAATCTCAAAACTTCCTTCTGATGCTTGCCCTGCTAGCATCTGTTCAGTTTCCGGCTGACTTCTTTGCCCAGGAGGGAAACAATCCCGATGCTAATTACCGAGATCCTCTCCTCCTGGCCTAGGCATCTGGTCTGGGTAGGCTTTTAAAGACCCGTTCCTGATCTCTAGCAAACAGATCGTACCTGCTTGACAAGGCTTTTGGTCTGAATAAAATAATTTCACCGAGAGCTGTGAAGGGCCCCGCTAGTGTGCAGCGGTGGCGACGGCGACTAGACGAGAGGAGACGTCCCTGCTGTGCTTCCCATCCTTTTGAAATCGCAGGGATAATACTAGTTAGAAACTAGTGGAAGTCAGAAAATGCTTGGATCCAAAAAAGTAAACTGACCTCACATTCAAAATAGTAGCCATGGACCATGACCAACAAATTCTAAGTCACTCAGAAACTTGAAACTCTTCAAGGAGGGACCCCCTAGAGATGAACCAGAGTTTGCCTTCCAGTCATTGCAACTGTTTCAATGCTGGTCACGCTCCATGGTTGGTTACAAAAAATAAATAAATAAAGATTGTTACAGTTTTTCAAATACTTGTGTAAAAGTTCTTTCTTTCTTTCTTATATTTTGTCAAACGAACATCACTCTGAAATGAATAAGTTGTGATGTAGTGACTTAGCTTTATGAAGGATTAGGGGTCTCTACGGCCCCGTTTCGATTTCTTCTTCAGGAGACCCAATCATAAATGCAGTAAAAGTCCTTTTCAATGTTTGTATAATTTTAGACTTCGTGATGTAGCTCCCCGGTTTAAATGTAAAATGGGGGAGGAGCTTCCTAAACGTCAGAGTTATGACTGACGTCATTATCACACGTAACCAGTTAATTTTGTCCAAGTGCTATACTGAATGAGTCCATGAGATATTTTTTGTCATCCAACCAAAGCAAATGAAATAACACAGTTAAAATGTTATGATGCAATCACTGTTCATGAGAAAACACTAGGTCAATAAAAATCCTGTATCAATGAATAATTATTTTACCAAAAAGGCAAACTCTGGTTCATTTCCAGGGGGGGTGCGGTCCCCCCTTGAAGAGTTTCACGTTTCTGAGTGCTTCCCATCCTTGCATCTTTACCCACCCGCTGCACCCTACACTTCAACCATCTGACAAAGTGGACTCTTGCACCTGAAAGCTCATGCTTCAATAAACCGGTTGTTACCGTATAAGATGCAGCAGTTTCTTTCCATTCATAAGAAGTTTTCTCTCTCAGCCCCACCCGCCGCCGGACAGAGGCGGGACCCAGAGCCGGACTCTTTCCTCCTGCCCCACCTCACCCCCCCCTCCCGGGCCGCAAGCGCACTTCCCCAGCCCCTGTCCCCGCCCCCCTCCAGCCCTGCCCGGGACGCAGGAGAGGTCAGTAGCGGGCCAGACGAAACAAAGCCTTAGCAACGGTTCCTAGCGACCCTGATTGGCGCCTGGTAACCACGTGACGTTTCCCGAAGATGTTGCTCGGAGCGCCGCTCAGTTTGTGTTTGCGACCATGGAGGAGCGTGGTGGAAGTGCGCCCGTCGCCGTCTCCACCTCGCGACCCGGACAGTGAGGCGCGGGCGCGGGCCGGGCGCTCGGGGAATGCAGTCCGGAACGTGAGGCGCGGAGACCGCTGCTGAGGGAGGAGGAGGAGGAGGGGGGGGGAGAAGGAGGAGGAGCGGCGGCTCTCTGGTATGCTTCTCCTCAGGACGCTGTGACTGTCCCGCTGGAACCCGCTCCTCGTGCTCGGCCGAGCGTTCCGGCCATTCTCACCCTGCGGGCCGGGCAGGGCGATGAATCTGGACAAGTGCGCGTCCGGTCTAAGGTCCGCTTTCAGGATGGCAGACGCCGCGGAGCTCATCGGCGCTTCGGAGTTTATCAAAGGTGAATGCGGGGAGGGCAGAGCTCGCGAAACTTTTCTGGGCAGTGCTCAAAGGGCGCGAGATCCCGGGCTGCAGCGCTTTGTAAATACTGTTTCCTTTGGAGTCCCCGTCCCCCCCCCCCCCCCTAACATGTAGCCTTCGCTGTCAGAATGGGATTACAGTAATACGTATTCATTGTGTTTTGAATTTGTAGATAGATATTTTAACTTCGTTAGTTTTGGGTTTTGTTTTTTTTTCTACACATTCTGATGCCATCCTTTTCTAACATGTCTTTCAGATCGACTGTACTTCGCAACTCTAAGGAATAAACCAAAAAGCACCGTCAATACTCACTATTTCTGTATAGATGAGGAACTGATCTATGAAAAGTAAGTTTCTGGCAGTGCACTACTTTGTAAGTGGAAAAAGTAATTGTGTAATACTGTAGCAATGTGATACTTAACCTATGTAAACAAACCAAACTAGGGGAGCCGAGTTTCCGGAGTCACATTGCAGTTACAAGAGGGTGCTGAAAAGTTCTTAGCCCAACCAAGAAGGGAATGACATAGAGTCATGAAATTGACAAGATATTACACATATTCGCCCCCCAAGTTCAACACACTTGGCATATTGTGCCTGAAGTTTCTATAACCTTTCCAAAAAGTACTCTCGGAAATTGTTCCCTTTCAAACTCTTTTTAAGGTTTGGGAAGAGAAAATAGTCAGATGGAGCAAGATCTGGTGAGTAGGGTGGATGGTCTATGCCAGGGGTCTCAAAGTCCCTCCTTGAGGGCCGCAATCCAGTTGGGTTTTCAGGATTTCCCCAATGAATATGCATGAGATCTATGTGCATGCACTGCTTTCAATGCATATTTATTAGAGAAATCCTGAAAACCCGACTGGATTGCGGCCTTCAAGGAGGGACTTTGAGATCCCTGGTCTATGCACTGACACCCCAGCTGCATCAAAACATCCATCGTGTTGCCAGCTTTGTGAGCAGGTGCATTGTATTGCAAAAGAGAACTTTCTGCAGCTTCCCTCGCTTATTTTATTTTAATACCTCCTTTAATTGGCACAGCAAGTTATAATAGTATTTTGCATTAAACTATTTGGCCCCTTGGAAGATAGTCAGTCATTACAACACCTTCCTTTTTTTTTTTTTTTTTAGTTCAATAATTTTATTGAATATTATAAGAATTATAAACAGAAAGCAGCTCAAACACATAGAATCATAATAAAAATCATGTATCAAATATTCGTATCTACAATCGTTTGAATAAAACTAGATTAATGAAAAGGATCCAGAGTATCTGGAACTGCTTAGAAAAGGAACAGAAAAAGACAGAGAAACAGGAGGGATAAGAGAAAGAGAGAGAAAGATAAAGGAAGAGAGAGAGAAAGAGAGATAGAGAGAGAGAGGCAGAAGTGTCTATAGAGCAGAACGAACATATAAATCTAAATACAACACCTTCCTGATCCCAAAACAATGTGGCCATGACATTTCCTGCTGGCCTTTGGATCATAAATTTTTTTGGCCTTGAAGAACCTGAGTGCCGCCATTGAATGAACTGTTTTGCCTCAGGATCATAGTGGTGGAACAACGTCAGTAACTAGTTCCAAAACGTTGGCAACAGCTCGCTGAGAATGCTGCAAAATCAACTTGGAAGTGTCCACTCAATGACGTTTCTTGTCAGAATTCAAAAATTTGGGCACCCACTTGGCTGACAGCTTCTGCTTACCCAGCTGTTCATGGATTATACACCAACACGTTCCCTGGATATCTAATAATAACAGTTTATTTATATACCACAAAACCATGAAGTTCTCTGCGGTTTACACAATTTAAAATACATTTGAAATTAAAAAGTAAGAACCAATGGCTAAAAACCCCAATATCTGTAGTGTCTCAGCAATTGTTTTAGCTGATATTTGTCGATCTGCCAAAATCAGTTCATGGACATGGTCAACAATTTCAGGAGTTGACACTGTTTGAGGCCTCCCAGACCTTGCTGAATCTTCAGTCTCAAAATCTTCATGCTGAAAATTTGCACACCACTTTTTCACAGTGGAGTATGATGGGCATTTGTTACTACTCAGTGTTTGTATCATACATTCATGAATTTCATTTGGAATTTTCTTCTTCAGGAATAGGAATTTCATGAGGGCTCTGAGTTCCATACTTGAAAATTCCACTTTTTTTTTTTTTTTTTTTTTTACTGACATAGTTCAATCAATGATATGAAACAATGTCAAAACTTAGCATTATGATTCTGTAAATTGGCACTTTGCAAAACAAGATAACACTCTCTTCAGCTACAGTGGCAAAATATCACTCAGAATTTAGGAAGTTGGTTGGACTGAGAACTTTTCAGCACTCCCTCATAATGAGAGCACTGTTTGAATACTTTTAATGTTGTAATTCTGTTGCTTATGTTTGACTTATTCTTGCTGTACACTGCCTTGGATAAATTTCTTCAAAAAGGCAGTATTTGGGTTTTTGTCACGTACTCATGACCTGGATTGGCCACTGTGGAACAGGATACTGGGCTAGATGGACCATTGTTTCGGACCCAGTATGGCTTTTCTTATGTCAAATTTAGGGGATAGTTCTATAAGTGGGCTCTAACGCATGCTGATTGTGTGTGAAAATGATTAGAGTATTGGTATGTAATGTAATGTAATGTAATTTATTTCTTATATACCGCTACATCCGTTAGGTTCTAAGCGGTTTGAAGAAAGTGTACATTAAGATTATAAATGAGAAGTAAGAAGGTACTTAAAAAATTCCCTTACTGTCCCGAAGGCTCACAATCTAACTAAAGTACCTGGAAATTAATAAAGAAGAGAAAATAAAGATGGTTGAAAAAAGAAAAATTCTATATGAACTTATAGGATGGAAATTAAACTGACAGTGAAGAACTGTATAAAAAATACATATGGAATGCAGTTAGAGAGGGTAGGTTACAATCTATTTATGGTATTTGTTTAATTGGAAGGTGTTAAGGTGGGTAATTTGGGGGAAGTTTATCTGAAGGTAGGTGAATCTTCTGGAGGTAAAAGAGGAGGGGTTAAGATATTTGGATGAATTTTTTGAAAAGCAGGGTTTTGATTTCTTTTCTGAATGTTTTGAAGTTGTCTGATATTGTCATAAGATTCGAGATGGAATGGTTGATTTTTGCTGCTTGTGTTGCCAGAAGGTTGTCAAACATTTTCTTGCGTTGTGTGCCTTTGAGTGGGGGGAAGGCGAAAGGGTTCGAGGTTCTTCTGTGTCTTGAGGTGGAGATTTGGTTTAAGCGGTTGTTTAGATAGGAGGGGGAAGAGCTGTGTAATGCTTTGAATATGTGTGTGTATGTTTTTATATGTGTGTCAAAGCCCTAATTCCATCTAAGCACTATTCTAGAAATATATTCTTACCTTTTATATAGAATATATTTGACAGATGGGAGCACACATAAGTGGAGTTTAGGCTGGGCTTTCAGTATTCTTTTTTTTATATTTATAATTTACATTTAATCATCAAGATTACTTGATAGTAGGAAACTTATTCCTTACATCAGAAAAATGACCAAACAAATATAAACTACATAATCAAATGTAAGAATTAATATCTTTTAAACATACTCAAGAATAAGGAAACAAACAAAAAAAAGTTGATGCTTTAAAGAGGGGAGAAGCTTTAGAAAAAAATTAGTCATTACAGAAGATTATTGACTAATACTTAAAGAAAACCCAGGAAACTTGATTTAACCCAGCTGGCTATTATACTAAATGAGAAAATTCAAGTTACAATAGAAGCAGATGCTGAGACTGAAATTAGCAGAGGTGGAGACCTAACTTCAATAAAATTCTTAAATTGGTCAGGGTCAGTAAATAGAAAAGTTTGTGCTTCAATCTTAATAACTGACACACTAATCTACAGTATATAACCAGTTTAGTATAGAGTATAGTGTATATATCTCTTCATTTTGATTAAACAGAAACATATGAAAAAAATTTTGTTGGATTTTCAGATAGCTGGCAGGGTATAATAACTCCTATATACTTCAGCCTTTATCCTCATTAGTCCATTATACAAATTTTAAACTTTTCTTTATATTCATGGAAAGCCAAGATCAACCACTTATCTCTTTGCCTTTCTCTCCTCTTCTGATGTGAATTCACATTTCTGTATCTTCTTCAGGATTATTTTAACATAAGTGAAACATCAAATCCTGTTTTCAAGAAACTGCTTTCAACAACCATCAAAATCTTCTCACTAAATATACTTAGCATTCGGTCTTATAAGTTTCCTCTTATAGTGTTACTAGTGTTACTTCAAACCCATTCAGTTTAACATGGTGTCATCATCTCTTCTGCTGCTTTCACATCAGACTTATCAGCTGATCAAAGGCTCTCTCATTGGTTGTTTAAAGCTCATACTATGTCTTACAGTATGTCTTCGCATTTCACACCAATGTGATCCACTTGATTTCTTCTGTCTTCGCATTTCATACCAGTGTCATCCACTTGATTTCTTCATTTAGTCCAGCGGGAGCTAAAGCACTGATCTCAAAACTCCATTGCTGTTTTTTTCTGTTTAAACATTATTCAATACTAGTTTTTTAGCCCGTTACATTAACGGGTGCTAGAATAGATGTGTTGACTTGGGCATTTCTTTCTCTCTTTCTGTATGTGTATCTTTCTTTCTTTCTCCCTGCCCCCCTTTCTTTCTGTCTTTTCTTTCTGTTTCTCCCCCCCTGTCCAGCAGCAGCCCTTCTCCCTTCCTTTTACCTCCCCTCTGTCCTGCAGCACCCCTTTCCTGCTCCCCCTGTCTAGCAGTAGCCCTTTTCTTTTCAACTCCCCCTGTCCAGCAGTACCCCTTCCCTGCTCCCCCTGTCCATCAGTAGCCCTTCTCCCTTCTTTTTAGCTACCAATATTCCCATTTTCCTATTTCCACCTTTTCCACCCCATCCAGCATCATTACAGTACCTGTTGCATTGTTGGTGTTCCAGTGTCTCCTCTGCCTTGGGTCTGGGCCGACTATTGTGGGCCAGGATTGCCAGGGGTGCCCTGTGGGACAGGCAGGGGCAAGGGTCAGCAGAGTTGGGGGAGTTCTGGGTGGCAGCATGAGTTCACTCTGGTGCGGGGCCTCTGCCGGGCCGCGGGGAGCTGGTGTCTGCACTTCTAGCCACTTCCTCCAATCTCTCTAGAGTCCCTACTGATCTTCTGTGTCACTCCTCTACGTTTCCTATCACCTTCGTTTGTGCTATAAGGAGCCACGTCAAGTTTTAACCTCATCGCATTTAAGCATACAATGTAGTAAAGCCGCAGCGGTTTATTCTGTGTGCAGCGCGCAGGCTTCGCGTCATGTGGCGGTGACGTCCAGGCCTCACACTGCCACGTGTCTCCTGGGCCGTGACGGAGAGGGCAGGGGGTGCCAGTGGCCGGCAGCCGCCGCTCCGCACCACCTTTTGCCTCAAGCCGATGCGGCCTCCTCCCAGCAGCTGCCACTCCGCACTGCCTTGGCACCGCCTTTCCCTCCACTGTGGCGGGAGCCTGAGCCTGCATAGGCGGTTGAGGGGGGAAGGTTGTGGTCGGAGCTGCTAGGCTGCAGCGAATGGGGAGTGTGATGGGGCGAGCGCCTCTTCCCCCCCCCAAACTTCAGATTTCAGTTTGTTTGTCTTCCACTGTGCCGAGCCCTTTTCGGCGTCTGCCCTCTGCCGAATCCCGGGCCTGCTCTCCTTCTCATAAGTGCACTCGTGCCACCACAGCACGACAGATCAGGGAACATGCGGCGCGAGTGCGCATGCGCGTTTAGCGTTTTACATTATAAGATTAACACCCTCCCACTCAGCTATTACTTTATCTAGGATTCTCCATCGAATATCTTGCAGTGTATGCTTCATTAATTTCCAATGTCGCCCCAAAGGGGCGGTATCACTATCACTCATGATTTATGTTTTGTTAATCTGACTTTGATAGAACTTATAGTTCACCCTATATAGATTTTATCACATGTGCATTGGATTAAATATATCATTAATCTTCCAATAGCATTTAAATGCAACTTCATTTGTCTTAGACGTATGAGTACAAACAAAGAACGCTATTAAAAGGAACCAAACCCCCAACAGTTCATAATAACCATTCAAAAATAACTTTAATCTTATACAATCTCACCATAAAGATCAGATCAACACACTCTCCGTACTGAGCTAATATGGTAAGATTGTATAAGATTAAAGTTATTTTTGAATGGTTATTATGAACTGTTGGGGGTTTGGTTCCTTTTAATAGAGTTGTTTTGTTTTAGGTGACTAGCCTTGACACAGCTAATAACGAAATGCGAATTCATGGAGTCCGTCCCTGCTGCCTAAGATAAGTTTTTCATAAAAATGAAATAATTGTGACTGATGAGGAGGCTTGCTACAGTAACTCAAACTATACATGAAAAAGACAGTTTGAGTGTAGTTGCTGAGGTCATTATATACTGAGTTATCAAAATGATATACGAGTATGTCTGAGACAAATGAAGTTGCATTGAAATGCTATTGGAAGATTAATTATTTATTTATCCATATTTAATTGAAAGAAGTGACCATTTGAGTGTGGCTTAAATTTTGGACTGATTTGCTGATACTGCTTCACTCTTAAATTGATATTTATTACTGGCCTTTAAGTGTTGGGTTAAATATATTACATAGGTTGTGTCACAATTAGTAATATGTTTAGTATAATAATGCTTACCAGCCTGTGGATGTGCCTCAATAACACAAAGCCAATTGGTTTTTGTCTTTGTGTATCGTTCTTTTTTTAAGTCCAGTTCAGCAGGTCTGAGGTTTGCTCAGTGCTTTGTATCTTTTGGCTTTGTATTAAGACATTCTATGTACCTTTTAGAACTTCTTAACCAAATCATGGTATTAGGTGTTATTAATTAACTAATAATTTATATGACCCTTGATCCTGACTCGCTGGGCTTTTTAAATTAAAGTCCTTCACCTTAGAGAATGACACGGGGACCGTTTACTGCGGTAAACCGCGGGTCACCACAGTAAATCCGCATGTGCAACTGGTTTACCGCAGGATTGGGGACAAGACCTTTCACCGCCCCACAGGAATGGGGACAAGACCTTTTACTGCCCCGTGGGAGTGGTGAAAAGTCTTACTCCTGTGGTAAAAAGAATTGCACTTGTGTCAGACTCAGCATCTTCTCCCCAGCTCCTATTATGCCTATTTTACCTTCAGGAGCCAGCCATGCCACGATGAAGACAGAAGGAACCTAAAACCAAAGCCTGAGACCAATGTGATTTGAAGAATAAAATTACCAGACAACAAAAAGGAAAAAAAAAAAGTATTTTATATTCTGTGATTAGAATATTTCAGATTTGAAATATGTATCCTGCTAGAGCTGGTATTAGACATAACTAGGGACCGCAAAGTCCAAGTTGTGCTTCTTTAGCTTCCAGCTGGCTTAAGGCTCTCTCTCTGACCAGGGAGCAGTTGCCCTACTTGCACTCCCCTAGCATTATTCTTGCCATGTGTGACTAAAGTATTCTGTTAACTTGATTTTTCTATGTAGCATTCTATAGTAATTTGGTTTGTTCAGTTTTCACAATAGTGAAGGGGATATTTTTGAAAGGGAGGGGAGATGGGTTTTGTTGAACCTTGCTCTGTTTTATATGTGTTTATAAAATGAAAATTGTCAGAGGTGAAGCTTCCACCCACACTCACGCGACTGCAGGGCGGCACAGGCAGGCTTCGCTGGCATCAGTTTCTTTTCTAAAGCGCCGCGAAGGTAAGGGGGAGAGACGGAGATAGATTTGGAGGGAGGGAAGGGGCCGCATGTGCGATCAGTGACCGCGTGCCTTCCCTCCCTTAAGTTTCTTTACGCTGTGAAGGGAGGGAGGGAGATTATCGGGCTGCTGAAGGGCGGTGAGGTGGCGAGAGGGAAGGGTGGATGCTGCGGGGATGGGGCGGTGAAGGGCACGGTGGGTTTGGGGACAGGGCGGTGAAAGGGACGGTGGTCCGGTGACAGGGCAGTGATGGGGACAGATTTTTTTCCCCATATCATTCACGGACAACAATTTCACCACAGTTGCAGTTTTCAAAGGAGAGGAGAAAAGGTATATTTTTTTTTAGACTGTTCGAGTCTGCATTTTTAAGTTTTATAATTGCTTTGGGAAAGATTCCACAGACGTCTAATGACTGCTTTTTAAATATTTTACAGCTAGATGCACACCTTTTGGGTATGTTTTAATCATTTTTAAAAAAATGTGATCTTATTCATTAGTACAGTCTGTGATTTTATGTTCCTATGTTTTTGATTAGATCATATATTGTGAATATACTAATACTAGTTTTATAGCCCATTACATTAACGGGTGCTAGAATATATGTGTGTGTGTCTCTCTTTATTTCTTTGTCTCTCTCTCTCTCCTTAGCCGCTTTCTTTCTTTCTTTTTCCTTGGCTGTCCATCACCACCCCTTCACAGCTCTCCTTATGCAGCAACAGCCCTTCTCCCTTTGTTTTACCTCCCCCCTGTCCAGCAGCACCTTCCTTCTCCCCCTGTCCAACATTAGGCCTCCGTTCCTTTTTCTTCACCCCCCCCCCCCCGTCCATCAGCACCTCTTTCCTTCTCCCCCTGTCCAGCAGTAGGCGTCCCTTCCTTTTTCTCCCCCCCTCCTCCTTCTTATCCCTATGATACACTTACCTTGCTCTGCCCCTGATCAGAGGCTCCCGACAGCCGCCCAGTTGCACCCATTGGAAAAGTTCCCTCTGAGGCATCCCGCACCCCTCCTGACGCGATTCCCGCTGTCTTTCTTTCTGTCTGTCTCTGTCCCTGGCCCCCTTTGTCTGTTTGTCTTTCTGTATATCTCCCTGCCCCTGTGTCTTTCTTCTTTTCTTTCTCCCTTCCTCCCTCTGTCTGTCTGTCCGAAGCAGCATTCCCTCCCCCTCCATTTCCCTCCCCCCACATCAGTTCCCTGTGCACCTGCCCCTGTGTCTTTCTTCTTGTCTTTCTGTCTCCCTTCCTCCCTCTGTCTGCCTGTCCAAAGCAGCATTCCCTCCCCCTCCATTTCCCTCCCCCCACACCAGTTCCCTGTGCACCTGCCCCTGTGTCTTTCTTCTTGTCTTTCTGTCTCCCTTCCTCCCTCTGTCTGTCTGTGCAAAGCAGCATTCCCTCCCCCTTCCATTTCCCTCCCCCCACACCAGTTTCCTGTGCAGCAGCATTAGCGTTTCCTCTACCCCCTTTCCCTTCCCACAGTCGTGACTACAAACGCGGGCCCGAGTCCTTTGCCGCCCCCCCCTTCCCTTCCCTTCCCGCGGGCCCGACTACACATGGCGATTCAAGCAGCGTGTGCAGCAGTCTTCACTGCCCTGATTTACTTTGGCACGTCCGGAGCAAATCAGGGCAGTAGAAGGGCCCGAAGCAGCGTGTGCAGACTGCTGCACACGCTGCTTAAATCGCCAGTCGGGCCCGTGGTAAGGGAAGAGGGGGGGCGGCAAATGACTCGGGTCCCGGGCCGCGGAAAGTTGCTGGGCTCCTCGGTGGGGGCGCTGAGTGGCCGCGATCCCTCTCCTCCCAGACCCCCCCCCCCGGAGGAACGGAGATCGGCGGCTACAGCCGCTGGCTTCGGCGTCTTCTATCCACTGTGGCCAACCCTAGCGGAAACAGGAAGTAGTCAGAGAGGGCGGGCTGCAGTGGACAGAAGACAGCAAAGCCAGCGTTAGCGCGATGCAGCGCTTTTCTCTTCATTTAAAAGCGGGTGAGCCGGCGAGAAGGAGGAGGTGGTGGTTTTGGCAGTGAGTGAGGGCGGGAGGGGGGGAGTCGCCGGCTGTGCTGTGCTCTCCTGATCTGTCTGCCGCATACGCACTCTGGCCACAGACCTACGGATCACAGATCAGGGATTACAGATCACGCAGGTCTGAGTGCGCATGCGCGGCTAACGTTTTATTATATAGGATATTGTTTTAATTTTTTGATTGTCTGTCAGTTTTTACAGCCCCTGATGCAGCCCTTAAGAGGGTGAAACATGGCTGTGTCAGGCTTTTATTTATTTATGTATTTGTGGTGAATAAATTTTGCATTGGAGTTTTGGATCTCTATTCTGATCTACTGTTTTTTCTATGTACAAATGAAAAGTTATCAAGCCCGGATGATGCTCTGCACAATAGGAAGCAAAAAAAAATATAGAACTGATTTTGATGGTCATTGGAACATAGATCTAAGCAACAGTAACTTCCTCATGATCAGTTAACATATGCAGTAATAGGTAACGACCCTCCTGATCCTGTTTAACATGTAAAAGTTGTACTTGTAAAGCAGAATGAAACAAAATGGCTACCCCACAGGTCTTAACATGCACAGGATAGCAAGGATGAACTAAAAGAGGCTCATATTGCTTAAGCAAATGCGTCTCCTGCAGCAGTACAATATGAGGTTGAACCTTCTGTAACTCCCGAAAAAGGGAATGCCGCTTATACGGAGAGTTCAAGCCCTTAACATTATAAGATAATATTTTCAAATCAGCGCACATAATAACAGATAGAGAGCAAAAATACAAGATCACCAACAAAAAATACCCCTGACTTGGTGCACCCACCTACACCAACACTCCACAATACCCCTCCTCCCACCCACCCACCCAAATAATCCCTATCCATACACACAAGACACATACATACCAAATACACTCATCGCAACCACCCCCAAATAACACACTGTCCCGCACACACCTCCACAATCACACGGAGAGCACAGAAAGGGACCTCCAGAGGTCCAGTCAACGCATTCACTCAATCACTCCCCCAAACATCTTCATCCAAAACGCAAAAAGTAAACCGCTAATGCAGTCTGATCCTAACAGCAAAGAAACCGGGACCCACCCAGCAGAACCCACCCAAAAAATAACTGCATACAAAGCAGAACACTAGTCCTAAGGATTACAATCAAACAGAACAGCAAATGCAGTATAACCATAAGTCAGGTGACTTCCTCTGAGCCTGCAGATCCCTGAGGCTAAGAACGAGAGCCCGAGTAGGCCTGCTGCATATTACATGTTATTCATATGTTGAACCTGACCAGTGTTAGGACTTATTTTGCCTATTTACTTGGTGATATAATAAAGTTAGGTTACTTGGGTAACTATTACTGCCATGAGTTTTAGAAAATTCTTAATTTGGAGATTTTGTTAAAGGAAGAGAAATGCAATACGTGTGTGTGTACCTTTTGGTGATCAGCGCAAATGAAATAAACAGTTTGGAGTTCAGAAATTTTAGTTAAATTTTCATTGGCTATAATTCCCAGCCTCAACTTTGAAGATGGTGAACAAGGTGTGACTGGTGGGTAGGTATTCTGTGATCTTTTCAAATGTGATCTGTTCTGTTTAGTGTCTTGTGGCACTCGGGAGCAGCCTAGATACCTTCACACACACTTGAGCTGGTGACATATTAAGAACAAGTAAGCTAGTCTTATGTTGCAGTTTTATTACAAATATAAAAGTCATCCATAGACTCTTTTTATTTTGCCAATGAGAAAGAGAGTAATTCTAAGTTCAGTCCCCTCCCTGCACACCCTTTACTAGATGGGTCAGGAATTGGTTGGTGAGTAGGAAGCAGAGGGTAGGAGCTAAGGGCCACTACTCGGACTGGAGGAGGGTCATGAGTGGTGTTCCGCAGGGGTTGGTGCTCGGACCGCTGCTATTCAATGTATTTCTAAATGATCTAGAAACAGGGACGAAGTGCGAAATAATAAAATTCACAGACGACGCCAAACTATTTAGTGGGGCTAGGACTAAAGAGGACTATAAAGATTTACAAAGGGACCTGAACAAACTAGGAGAGTGGGCGACGAGATGGCAGATGAAGTTTAATGTAGAGAAATGTAAAGTCTTGCATGTAGGAAATAGAAACCCGAAGTACAGCTATACGATGGGAGGGCTGTTATTGAGTGAGAGTACCCAAGAAAGGGACTTGGGGGTAATAGTGGACAAGACCATGAAGCCGTCGGCACAGTGCGCAGAGGCCGCTAAGAAAGCGAATAGAATGCTAGGTATAATCAAGAAGGGTATTACAACCAGAACGAAAGAAGCTATCCTCCCGTTGTATCGGGCAATGGTGCGCCCGCATCTGGAGTACTCCATCCAATATTGGTCGCCATATCTAAAGAAGGATATGGCGATACTCGAGAGAGTTCAGAAGAGAGCGACACGTTTGATAAAAAGTATGGAAAACCTTTCATACGCTGAAAGATTGGAGAAACTGGGGCTCTTTTCCCTGGAGAAGAGGAGACTTAGAGGGGATATGACTGAGACCTATAAGATCATGAAGGGCATAAAGAAAGTGGAGAGGGACAGATTCTTCAAACTTTCAAAAACTACAAGAATGAGAGGGCATTTGGAAAAGTTAAAAGGGGACAGTTTCAAAACCAATGCTAGGAAGTTCTTCTTCACCCAGCAGGTGGTGGACACCTGGAATGCGCTTCCAGAGGGCGTGATAGGACAGAGTATGGTTTTGGGGTTCAGGAAGGGATTGGATGATTTCCTGAAGGAAAAGGGGATAGAGGGGTTTAGATAAAGGATTGCTACAAAGGTCCTGGACCTGTTGGGCCGCCGCGTGAGCAGACTGCTGGGCACGATGGACCTCTGGTCTGACCCAGCGGAGGCACTGTCTATGTTCTTATGTACTAATACAATTGGAAAGTATCTATTGTTAACAGTTGGTTCCTGCAGTGATATCTCTTCTAGGGTCTTTTTTTTTCCCCCATGTGTGACAGTTTTAGAAGATTTCTCATCCTTGAGACCGATTTACTAAATACCTCTTGGGTATTTAGATGTGAGCCACTCTCATGCACAGTGTGTCAATTGTACTGTCTGGATTATGTTGAGGGGGGTCAAAACTTCTCACACTTGAGTATAGTCAGTCCGAAGATTGAGTTATTTTTTTTGTGAAAAATAATAACTTTGAGGTTTCAAAGGTAACAGCCTCACTACAGTAAAATGACACATTTATTTCGGTAATCAGATGATATTGCTAAATCTCCTCTGAGCAGTTGGCCTTTTTTTGTCCTTCCACTTATGTGGTCAGTATTGCATGAAGTTAAAAATGGACCAACTTAAGTAATGCTGAAAGACTGAAATGTGGCATTGCTTCTAAGATTAGGTGGACAGTGCTTGCTCAAGACTCCACTGTCCCATGCTGCAGTAATAGAAAAGCCAACTTGCACTGGGCCTGGGATAAACTCTCTAGCTGCTATTTTTAATATGTTAAATGGTGATTTGTTGGTCCCCCCCCTCCCCCAGCTATCCTTCTTTTTAAGTAGTGCTGCTTGTTTGATGTCCTTTGCCAGTCTTCTTTGGGTGGATTAATGGTACGGTTTTTATTCTCTTTAGGGCCCTTTTACAAAGCTACAGTAAACACTAGTGTGTGCGTACCATGGTAAAAAGGGTGTATTGTGGGGTATCCTGTATTAATTTTGGGATGTATCCTCGCTTTTTTCTGGACTAAAAAAATAAAATGTATTCTTTTACTCTGGGGTAGGTCAGAGGGACAGAGAGTGTGTGTATTCTGCACTAAAATCAGCACAGCTGCATTCCCATTTTAGCCATTTAGTGTGTATTTAGTTCATGAGCCCCTACATAATGACAAAATAAGGGAAAAAAATTCTGACATTTAACCCCAGTGGTAAAAATGGCTTTAGCATGTGGGCATTACCCACATAAGGGCACAAGGTTACTTTTTACTGCTGTTTGGTAAAAGGGTCCCTTTTCATGCAACATATTTCTTATTTGAATGTATATAGCACCATATATAGTGGCGTCACTTAATACTTAATTGAATAATCTTAGGGCAAGATTCTCAAAAGTTTAATGCCGTCGCTAAACTGTTTTCCGTTAAGTTTAGCATTTACGCAGTTTATCGGCGGATTATCAAAACAGATTATCTCCGTCTTTAGCGAGGTTTCTGATATGCAAATGGGCTCTTCAACATTGAAACGAGCTCTCTGGTGGATTCTTAAAAAATGCTGAGCCATTTATAAAAAGTGGCTTTTGGCAACTAAAAAAAGCAACTGGTCCATGGGGTGCCGGTTAGTGTCAGGGACTGCTAGAAACCCCATCTGTGTTGTGATGCAGCGGGAGAGATGCTGTATCACAACACCCCTTCCCTAACATCCTGGCTGCAACCCCTGCCGGCAGCAGGAGAGATGCCCACTGTCTCCTGTTGCATTAATTAAATAAATAAATCAAAATTTTAAAATCCTGCCCGACCTGACCTGAATGCGCTCCCCCCTCCCAGCAGCAGGAGAGATGCCCATTCTCTCCTGCTGCATTAAACTACCCACCCTGACTAGTTGACCCCCATCTCTGCCGCACCTCTTCCCCTTACCTGAACAGATAGACATTCTCATTGCAGCTGCTGCTGCATTGTCTAAACCGGTTATTTCCCTCCCCGGGCCTAAGGCTCTGATTAGCCCAGGGTGTTTAAGGCCCCTCAAATGATTGGGGCCTTAAACACCCCGGGCCAATCAGAGCCTCAGGCCCCTCCCCGGATGCATCAGGAAGGGTCCTAGGGCTTTGATTGGCCCAGACACCCCATAGGCGGGGCCTTAGGCATCCGGGCCAGTCAGAGCCTTAGGACCAATTGGCCCAAATTGTTTAAGGCCCCTCCCAAGATACACCAGGGAGGGGAATATCCAGTTTAGATGATGCAGCAGAAGCTGCAGTGGGGATGTCCATCTTTGGCTCATCTGTTCAGGTAAGGGGGAGGGGTGCGGCAGAGACAGGGGTCACTACTAGTCAGGGTGGGTAGTTTAGTGCAGCAGGAGAGAGGGGGAGGGAGGGGCGGGGCACATTCGGGTCAGGTAAGATATTTTTTAGTGCAGCAGGAGAGTGCATCTCTCCTGCTGGGGGGGGGGGGGTCGCGGTCAAGATGTTAGGGAAGGGGGTGTTATGATGCAGTGGAGAGGGCATATCTCCCGCTGCATCACAACACAGGGGCAGCGGGAGAGTGTGTTTTTGGTTTGTTTGGTGTTTTTTTACAGGTTTTATCTGCGCATATGCCCATCAGTGATGGGCAAATGTAGGAAATCTTTGCTGTTGTCTTCCGATCTTATTTGCATGCTCGTTTTTTTTAAAAAACAATTTCTCTGGTTTTTAGATTCAGTATCAAAATGTCTGTGTTAGCAGACCGTCACTTTTTAATGCAGGTTTTTGAAAATCCTGGCCTTAGTGTGTTGAACTGTGAATGCTCATGAGGAATACTGCAGGTGGTGTGAATTGTCACCCTCCTGAAGCAATTGTAACAAGAAATTGTAGCAAGATAGGCAACTCTAAAACTCAGCATTTCTAAAATGCTGCCACAGGCCCAATAACATGAAAATCTGTACGTTGTCAAGAGGAAAGTGGTTTTTGTAAAATTGGAAATTTATTGGGAAGAGAATGCATTATTGGAAGTTTTATACAAAAGGGGCTGAGAAATGCCAGTCTGGGAGCAAAATAGCTGTCTGAAAATTTCTTGGAATGGGCTGAAACTTGGCACGTGGGAAAACCTGATAAAAAGACACAGAATTTGAAAATTTAAGCTAGATCAGATCAGGGGTTCTGAAAAAAATGAACCCAACCCCCAGCCAAACAAATGGCCCAATGCATTTCTGTGGAAGGAGTACCGGTTTCTGCAGCATAAAACTTGCAAAAAATAACTCCAAAAAAATACCGCCCATAAATTGCTTTTCCTTCACACCGAGGATCCCTTCTATATTTATTACATGTAAATTTCATTGCTTTAGACAGAGCGGGTCACTTTGAAAGTCAATTAGACCTTTCACTGCTTTTTGTGTTGCTGCATAAAACTTACAAACATAACTAAAAATAACAAAGTCCCCATAAAATAATAGATGTAACCCTCCCTGCAAAACAAAACATTAGAGATAACCAATTGAAGTAGACCAAAGAAGAGGCCAGATTTGAAACCAGAATATTAGTTCTAAGTGAGAAAAAGGTTAAAAAAAAACACCCCAAAACAACCTCATCTACAAGTAAGAAATTTTGTGTTGGCCAAAGAACAAGAACTTATCTCTGTGTGTATTCTTTCACATGTGTAAACCTTATATAGAGTGTAACATAGCACATCTCTGGGTATGTGCAAGGTCATTCCATGTTAAGTGGTCTAATTTTAGAAACGTGCCTCACCTCACCATCACAGATTTTGATGAAACAGTGTATGTTGAATCTTACATTACTCGAACCCTCCATCACCAGATTGTTAACCACAACATCTGACCTCAAAGCATTCCATAAAGAAATCAAAACACTTCTGTTCAAAAAGTATATACAATCTACCTAATCTCTCTCTCCTCTTCCCGTCTTACTCCAACCATGCTCTGCTCAATCCCTGGCACCATACCCTCAATCGACCAATTAATTAAAAAAAACAAAAAACAACCCCCCCCCAAAAAAAAAAAAAACCCAACAAAAAACGAAATGCCAAGAAAGCTACCTGAAACCTAAATTATCCTACCGAAACCGACTATCTGCCAATGTAAGGAAACAGAATACTTGCTATGTAATGTAACCTGGTTATCTTCCAATGTTATTAAGTCTATACCCTCAATCTGAATTCTCCAATGTAATATACCCTCCTGGAAATGTCCAGTTCTCTTCTTATGTAATCCGCTTTGAACCGCAAGGTACAAGCGGAATAAAAATCACTAATGTAATGTAAAACGAAGGGCTCCTTTTACGAAGGTGCACTAGGGTCTTAACGCTAAATTGCCAAACTTTCGCTAGGTTTTGAGCAGGCGGTAGATTTCCGGCTAGCGCGCGCTAATCCAGTGCGTGCGAAAAAACCGCTAGCGCACCTCTGTAAAAGGAGCCGTAAGAGCTCCTTTTACCAAGCTGTGCTAGCGGTTTTAGCGCGTGCTGAATTGCCGTGCGTGCTCGTCCCTAACGGCAGCATTGAGCAGGCGTTAGTTCTGCCTGCATAGCGCGGGTTTAGCATGCGCTAAAATTCTGCACGCGCTAAAACCGCTATCGCAGCTTAGTAAAAGAGGGGGTAAGTTTAGTAAAGTTTAAGATTTGCCAGTGGAATGTTTGTTTGATACCATACTGCTACTATGTACAGTAAGTATCCCTGCAAAATTTTCACAACTTTTGAGTCAAAATATTTCTTTGGTTATATAAGCAAAACAAATGAAACTTGGCGATCTTATACAACTTTTTACGATATATTCAATGGAAATGCGTATTTTCATTTTTTTGAAACGTACATATGTAAAATGCCTCAGTGGGCTGAAAAAAATGGTCACGCTAAAAAATTTCAAAGTTTATCCTTCTGTGACTCCTGTAATAAATAATGAAGCTATCTCCATAATATTTTGTCTATTGTTTTCTGATATGGCTTTGTTCTCAAATATACGATTTCAACTTACTGTATAAGCTAATCTTGTTACTTTACAATTTCACTTTAACTTTTGTAATTTTTAGTAAAATGTCAAAAATCAGGTGTTTTAACCAGCTTTTACAAAAGTAATCTAGAAGAAATTTTTGAACCAGCTCTATTAGAGTATGTTGGGTTTGTTCAACGTCAGCAAATAATGTAAAAAAAAAAAAAAAAAAAAGGTCAAAGTTTACAAGCCACTGTAGACATGTTGGGGCAAATTTTTATAAATGGTGTCCCGATTGTAGATGAAGGTAGGCATCCTACTGCTGTCTAACCAGCCAATTGGGACACATGTTTAAAAAAAACCAACCAAAACAACCACCCCTGAAGCAGGCTGCCTACATTGTAGGAATCTTTGAAAGCCTAGGGAGGCACATAGGGCTGCCTAAGCTCGCCCAAGGCTAGGCGTGGACGTGGTTTTGCCTGGAAGTGGCCTTAGGTGAGTTTAGATGACCTTAAGTATCTCCCTAGGGCTGTGATAGGTGCCTGAAATGTAGGTTAAAAAAAATGCTGGCCTACATTTCAAATAGATGTGGCCACTGAACTGATCGTGGCAAGGGAATCTACCTGCTGCGATCAGTTTAGTGGCCGCAGCAGGGAGCCCGTCCCACTGCGAAGTGGGCCAGCAGGAGGGATGCTCAATATCTTCTGCCTCAAACCCCAAAATAATCTTCGGCAGGAGGGATGCCAAATCCCTCCTGCCGGACCCCCTCCAAGACATCCCTCGGCAGGAGGAATGCCCAGTCCCTCCTGCTGGAATTCCTCCCCAAGACCACCTGGACCCCACAAGTACCTTTTTTAGTTGGCTGGCCGCAGGAATGCTTACTTTCAGTGGCCAGCAGGCCCATCTCCACTGAATAGCGGGCCTTCCCCTTCTCAGTCCATTGTGAGATGCACCGGGAGGGGCCCAAGGCCCTGATTGGCCCAGGCGCTTAAGGCCTCTCAGCCAACCGGACTCTTAGGCCTCTCTCCCAGTGCATTCTAAGATTACACTGGGAGTGTTTTTTTGTTTGTTTGTTTGTTTTGTTTTTGGTACCTGGGGCAGTGTAGGATTAAGTAACTTGTTGAGGGTGTTAAGAAGCTGCAGTAGGAATTGAACTCAGTTCTCCAGGTTCTCAGTTCACTTAGGCTTCTCCTCCACTCCAGTGGGAGAGGAAAGGGCAGAGCAATAGATGCTGAGGTAAGGAAGTATGCAAAGGGATTCTGGCTAAGAGGAGAAAGAAGGAGATAAGGAAGCAGCAGCCTATGCTGGTGAAAGGGTAAAAAAGGGAGGATGGCAGATACTGGGTACATGAGAATATGGAAGAAGATGGGCTCTTGTGGATACTCCGATTTGGTGAGAGACCAGAAAAAGAAACACTGAGACTGGTTGGATATTAGGAGTGTAAGTGGGGGATAGCAGGGATTAGAACAACAATGGGACAAAGTGATTTGGGTGAGGAGTATGATTAGGGCTATGATGCTCTGTGTAGAAAGATGGGGCGAGGAGTCAATTTGAAGAACCTATAGAGGTTGAAAAGGATTCGAGTAGAGCGGAGCAGAATAGGGGTTTGGTTACTGTTGGTGAAAAGGAGGAATTTGGACTTACTGGGGTTTGTTGAGCTTATTGTCTTGTAGTCGGTTGAGTTAATTTGGTGCTAACATTATGAATTTGGAATGAGTGTGGGGGTCAGTTGTACAAAGAACCTGAATGTCATTTGGCATATAGGAGCACTGTCAAGTTGAAAGACTTTAGAAGTGTAAGGCGAGGTGCCAGAAAAATGTTAGATATAGAGCCTTGCGGAATTCCTGATAGCAGTGAAACAGGTGAGGATAAGTTGATGAAAACCATAATTGGGCTGTTGTTACTATTTTGAGGCTCTCTGTATTATAAAGAACTAGTCTTTAAGCCCGTTACATTAACGGGTGCTAGAATATGTGTGTGTGTGTGTGTCTGTCTTTCTTTTTCTCTCCTTGGCCACTTTCTGTCTCTCTCTTTCCTGGGCTTTCCACCACCCCTTGCCTGCTCCCCCTGTCCAACAATAGCCCTTCTCCCTTCCTTTTACTTCCCCCCTGTCCAGCAGCACCCATTCATTCTCCCCCTGTTCAGCAATAGGTCTTCTCCTTTCCTTTTACCCCCCCCTGTCTAGCAGCACCTCTTCCCTGCTTCCCCTATCCAGCAGTAGGCCTCCCTTCCTGTTACCTCCCCTCCTGTCCAGCACCACCTCTTCCCTGCTCCTCCTGTACTGCAGCACCCCTTACCTGCTCCCCCTATCCAGTCCGGTGATCTCCAGCCATCAGGCCGGCTCCTGCAGGGAGTCTCGAGGGAACCTCTCATTGCCGGACTCAGCGGTGGGAGGGTTGGATGGGAGGGTCAACAGGGGTTTGGGTGCGCTGGGGAGGGGTGCACCGTGGGGGTGGGGGAAGCGACAACAACAAACTGCAGGGAGTGCCGCCTATAGGAGGTCGTCTCCATCATTTTTACAACCGATGGACAATAATTACATCAGGGAAGGATACTCTCTTCATTTCACTCAGGTTCCACAAGAGCTTCCTCCAAAAGAGTATCCTTCCAATCCATCCCAGACCGCTCTTCTTCAGGAAGCTCAAGCTCTGCTTCGTCTCCATGCCATCGAACCAGTTCCCTTGGAATAGCAGAACAGGGGGTTTTACTCCCGTTACTTTCTTGTTCCGAAGAAGATGGGCGATTTGCGACCCATTCTGGATCTCAGGGTTCTCAACAAATTCCTAGTCAAAGAAGAGTTTCGAATGTTGTCCCTGGCATCCCTTTATCCCCTTCTCGAGCAGAATGACTGGTTATGCTCTCTGGATCTCAAGGAGGCCTACACTCATATCCCCATTCTTCTGGCCTCCCGTCAATACCTCAGATTTTGGGTGGGGAATCTGCACTATCAATACAGGGTACTACTTGGGCACTCTGAGCATATAATGCCCATTTAGTCATACCTCTACCCACTTTACTGCTGAGATCTCTGAGAACCAAATTTAATAGAGGTACTTCAGCATTTAGGAAAAAATGAGTGAGCTTTGACCAGTGAGTAGGACTGTCAAGAAGTACTGAAAGTTTCAAGAGAGAAAGTGGATGTGATCTCAGTAAAAGTTGTCAATAGAAGGACAATGTTGAAATAATAGTGTGAGGTTTTAACTTAGGAATAAGCGGGGGGTGGAACACACAAAGGCCATAAATAATGGCCTTGAAGATGGAGAGGCAACATAAGTCTTCAGTTCTGCACATCAGCCCAGGTTTCTGGAAAGTGCCATTTCACATTTTTCCTGGAATTCTTTCTATTTATTCTCCTGTGTTCAACACACAGAACTTTCCATAGGCAACCTGCAGCATGCGGTGAAAAAATAACCTAAGCGGTTTTTGGTTCAGGGTCTGACTGTTTATTGGCTTGCAATGGCACTGTAGTGTCAACATGTTCCCAAGTATTTTGGCACATTAACAAGAGAAATAGTCTGATCTCTTTTATTGCCAGCTTTCAAGATTACAAGTGAAAGAGGCATTTTGTATTCTTACTCAACAGTTAGTTTATAGCAGAAATATGCAATATAGTGACTTGTATGTAAAAAACCTACTGTACTACTGCTCGCAGCCTGCCCGCCAGGGCTTCCCTCTGCCGCATCATTAGTGATGGTATAAGTGATGCGGCAGAAGGAAGCCCCGGCAGGGCAGGCCTGGCCAGGAGTAACCGATTCAGAGCACTTCCCCTGCCCGCTGGACATCGCCATTACTGCTGCCACTTTAGGAGGCCCGGTGAGTCCGATTTTTCCAGCAAACAAATCAATTCGCCGAAGTGAATCGGTTTGAATCGGGCAGTATTAGTACTGAGTTATTAATAATGGCCACTTTGAGTGAACTTAGGTGCGGTTTTGATCGAGGAACCAAGTATTTGATGGTGTTCCTTAATATCTCAGCAGCTTTTGATACTTTTTGAATTGTGCTATTTTGTTAAAAAGGCTTTCTGGCTGGTCTCAAAGGAACAGTTTTTTCACTGGTTTTAACCATTTCTGAAATGTAGAACACAGGAAGTATGTGTGAAGGGCAACTTCTCAAAATGTAGACTAGTGTTTACTGGGGTTCTGCAAGACTCTACACTTACTGCGGTTCTGTTTTACCTGCATATACTTCTCCTTTGTAAATTGATGAAAACACAAGGTGTATCATATTGAATTTATGCAGATGATATACAATTTTTTTTCTCCATTGAATATTCATTGCCACAAGCAGAGCTTGGGTTGAATGAAATTTTGAAGATAATTAGGAGCTAGATGACTGCAAATGGATTGATGTTAAACATTTTGAAGACGAAAATTATGTTGGTGTCAAAAGAACAAGTGGTAGAATCCTCTGCTACCAATACTTTGATGTATTTTGCTGATAAGGTGTTCTACTTAGGGGCTATATTGGACCCTCAGCTTACCTTTCGACCCACATGTACAGAATGTTAAGAGAACTTATTTTAAGTTACAATTGAAGATTTGTATTTGTCTAAGTGTGATTTTAGGAATGTGGTTCAATCTGATATAATTGCAGGGTTGAGCTATTGTAACATTGTGCTTTTAAGGTTGCCAGCAACATGCATGCAAGCTTTGCAAGTAGCACAGAACTCCATAATATGCTTGCTATGTGAGATTAACAGATTTGAGCACGTTACTAAATGCTTTGTAGATATCTGTTGATTATCTATGGAGTTTTGTGGCGAGTATAAATTGTTACTGATGGTTTGAGCCTCAATCGAATGTCACTCAAGTGTTTACAAGACTGTTTGATGCCTTATGTACCTTCAAGAACCTTGCACTCCTCTGCCCAATCTGGTTTGGTTGTTCCTACTCTGAAATGTTTGCACTATGAATATATAAGAAAGTGTGTTTTCATGTGCTGTACCATCAGAGTGGAATAGGCTGCCAATGTATCTTCGGCAACAGAAAGATTTGTATCAATTTAAGAATGTTGAAAAAACATCTTTTCTGTCAGATGATGTATGTTACCCATTAATAGCTTTGATTTGAAGTGTTGATTTTTATCTTTCTATAGCACTTTGAAGAGAAGTCTTTTGATTATTTTTTTGAATGAGATTTATATATCGTGACTTGTTAAGTGTTTTAATGTGTATACAATATTTTGTTATCCGTTTTGGACATGAGCAGAATAGAAATAATAAACTATGTGTTTCCACCTTGGACCACAATAGGCAGGGTATTGCATCGCATAGCATGATATGTGGGCCTAGTCATTCTAGTGGCTCTGAACTGGCCATGTCGCCCTTGGTAATCGGATCTTATGAGTTTGGCAGTAGACGAACTGTTGAGGTTTTCAGTATTGAGGGATCTGATATCCCAGGGACCCAGTCTAATGGAAGATCTCTCTCGTTTTGGTTTTACGGCCCGGTTATTGAAAGGTCGAGATTAAGGGGGAAGGAATATTCAGAGGATGTAATAGCCACTCTTTTTCAAGCAAAAAAATCTGTCTACATCCACGGCATATGCTCAAGTGTGGATTGTATTTGAGTCCTGATGCGGTCTCGCTGTTCCAAGTTTCTCTTCCTCAGATTCTCACGTTCTTAAAGGAGGATTTGTCCAAAGGCTTGGCCTACAAATCCCTTTAAAGTACAGGTAGTAGCAATTGCATGCTGCAGAGGCAGGGTGGAAAACTTGTTTTTGACATCCCTGCCAGATGTAGTACAATTCTTACGAGGAGTCAATCGTCTTAAGCCTCTTCTTAAACTATGTCCAGATTGGAGTCTTAATCTGGTACTAAGGTGTCTACAAAAGGCCCCGTTCGAACCATTAGACAAGGTGGCAATCAAGGATCTTACTCTTCTAAAGACAGTTTTACTGATCGCTGTAGTTTCAGCTCACAGAGTTTTGGAGCTGCAGGCACTTTCGTGTTGAGAATCATTTCTATGCTTCTTGGAGGTGGGAGTGACGGTGTAGACTGTTCCTTCTTTCCTTCTTAAGGTAGTCTTGGTGTTTCATATTAATCAAACCCTGTGTCTCCCTTCCTTCAGAGAAGAGGATTATTTTCAACAATTCTAGTCCCTGCGACTTCTAGATGGTCGTATGGTATTAATGCAGTATCTTCAAGCCACCAATGATGTTCAGCGTTCAGATCATTCTTTTGTTCTCTTCTTGGGACTCAATAAAGGAGTGGCTGCTTCTAAGGCTTCGGTGACATGATGGATTCGGGAGGCGGCTGTTTCAACATATCTTCTTGCAGGAAAGCAGTTGCTTGCAGCATTTAATGCTCATTCTACCAGAGTAGTGGTGACTTCTTGGGTGGCATCTAAATTTTTATCTGGAGGAAATTTGCAGGGCAGCAACTTGGGCATCTTTGCACATGCTTTCCAAGCATTATAGGTTGGATGTGGTGGCGCATTCCGATTCTTCCTTTGGCGCATCAATTATTGCGGGGGCAGTGGCATCTTCCCTCCCTACATCCCACTAGGCTCTGGATTTATCTGCTGCTGGTGCTAAGGATGGAAAAATTATGTTTTACCTGATAGTTTTCTCAGATGAATCCAGAGTCCCTCCCTGTTGGCTCAATAGATATTGATTTGTTTCAGGAAATAGATTAAGAAGCATTTCTCACTGTCAGAGTTGGTTGGTTCTTTCTTTGGTTTGAGGTTCATGTTTACATGTATGGGAAATGAATTTTTTGGTTATAGTTAGCAAGTTCCTTCTGCAATGGCAAGAGCAATACTGGTTGTCCAGGAGGCTCTTTTAGATGCAGCAGATGAATACAGAGACTAGTGCGTTGTGTCCGTCTACTAGCAGGTGGAAATAGAGAGTACCGAGTTGAATGAATTCCGTCTAATTGGATGGAAAGCCTCCTGGACAACCAGTATTGCTCTTGCCATTGCAGAAGGAACTTGCTAACTATAACCAAAAAATTCATTTCCCATACATGTAAACATGAACCTCAAACCAAAGAAAGAACCAACCAACTCTGACAGTGAGAAATGCTTCTTAATCTATTTCCTGAAACAAATCAATATCTATTGAGCCAACAGGGAGGGACTCTGGATTCATCTGAGAAAACTATCAGGTAAAACATAATTTTTCCATCCTTAGCACCAGCAGCAGATAAATCCAGAGCCTAGTGGGATGTAGGGAGGGAAGATGCCACTGCCCCCGCAATAATTGATGCGCCAAAGGAATAATTGGAATGCGCCACCACATCCAACCTATAATGATATTGATTTGTTTCAGGAAATAGATTAAGAAGCATTTCTCACTGTCAGAGTTGGTTGGTTCTTTCTTTGGTTTGAGGTTCATGTTTACATGTATGGGAAATGAATTTTTTGGTTATAGTTAGCAAGTTCCTTCTGCAATGGCAAGAGCAATACTGGTTGTCCAGGAGGCTTTCCATCCAATTAGACGGAATTCATTCAACGCGGTACTCTCTATTTCCACCTGCTAGTAGACGGACACAACGCACTAGTCTCTGGATTCATCTGCTGCATCTAAAAGAGAGAAAATGATCAGGTAAGACATTTTTCTCCTGCCATTGTTTGTTCAGATTTGTGGGACAACAGCCATGATAGCACAGTATTTGCAAACGGGGGTTTTTTTCCCCCCTTCTTTTAATAGATTGAAATTGAAATTAGCAACTGTTAAAACATTTCACTGGACTGAAATACAGCAGTTAGGAAAATTGGACAAAGTTTAGCCCATTCTGTGAATGTTCTGTTGTCCAATTTTATAATTTATCTATCTTGCCTACATATGACCTGACCATTGGTATTCATCAGTTTTTGGTATATGCCTATATTTGTAGTCACTGTTTGTCCTCTGCTCAATTATAAGTGATGCACAAAAAACATGCCGCTGAACTATTCAAAGTGACTGAAACAGCCTGGAGAGGCTCCTGGTTATTTAAATATCTTGTCTGTGGCTAGCTGTGAATATTCAGTCCCATTTCACAAGGTAGTGCCACTGAATATTCGTAGGCTAGTACCTAAGCTGAAATTGGCTGTGGACGTTCCAGGGGGTGGAGTTGGCACTTACACGGTTAAGGGCTAAATATTTCACTTAACTGCATAGGTTTTTAGAGAAATTAAGAAAAAAAGGAAGAAAAGCTTCCAGAAGACAAAAAATACGCGAGTGGGAAGGCAAGCGAAAAGTATTTCAATGGCCGTTGAAAAAACGCATCTTCTTAGCTCCACGGAAACTAAGAAACTGGGGACCGCGCGCCTCCATCGGGCAGGAAGGTACTCGCGCATGTGTGGTGCAGCCTAACTAGAACTTTCTAAGTTCTTAGAATGCAATCGCCTAAAATTGTCCGCACCGGGGCTCCGTCGGTGCAGTCACCCATTAGTTAAGAATATCTGCCTGTTGTCCCTGGATAACACCTGTTACGGTAAGTAACTGTGCTTTTCTGTCTTATGTCTTTTGCCCAGTTGCCTGTATCTTGAAATATTTAGCTGTCTTATCGGGAAAGAGAGCACATGGATCCCTACTCAGCTAGCGTGTGGGGCTTTTTAAATTCCTGAATTCAAAAGATATGAATTGTGTTTAAAATGTAAACTTGTCAGTACTTGCTAATGCAAGATATCAAAACACTTGAATATCCAAAGACAAATTTACTTACTACTGGTTTTGTCTCTATGTATTCAGATAGCACACACTAATTCTGTTATCAGATTTTTTCATGTATTTTACAAGTAGTATGTTATGGCATTAAAAAAAAAAAATTTATTCCAGTTAGAGTAATATGTTTTTGCTTTTTGAGTCCTTTTGCTAAGAAATTTGGCAGGCTGCATCTGTAAGAAGAGCAGAAAATAACTGCTTTTGTTGATAGCTTTGTTCATGAGCCCTACTCTTTTTGTCCACTTCTGAAAAGGCAAAATTAGAAAAAAAGAATGAAACAGAAAGGTCTTTTAGGCTTCGGTAATTAGTTTGTCTCCAATATCCCAGCCTACTCTACACATGGCACATCATTTTAAATAGCGAACACTTTGTTTTTGTCAGAGACTGTTATATTCAGTGGGTAATTTTTCAAATGCCACCAGGAATTGTGTACCATTCTAACAGCAAAATTTTTATTTTATCACTGTGGGGAAAGTATTAGGGGTAAATAAGCTTGGCTGAGTGCTATATTGTTCATATTTGTTTTTGAGTCTGATGATGATGATGATTTTTGTAACATATTTGAGTGATGTTTTGTGGAAGCAAAAGTAAATTCGGCACTGAGGTAGGAACCCCACCTTAGAAAGTCATAAAACAAAATGGTTTAAATTTGCTGTGGCTAATTTGTCTTTATTTTCAGCTTCTATGCAGATTTTGGACCTCTGAACTTGGCAATGTTGTACAGGTTTTGTTGCAAATTAAACAAGAAACTTAAGGTGAGTGACTTTATTTTTGCTGCATCTCTCTCTTTGTTGGTATTCTGTTGAAATGTTATTAGATATTTGAAATCTGAGTGTTGCTAAGGTGTAAAGTTCAGCATTGTCCTTTGGATGGCTAACTGGCTTTGAAAAATGACATTGTTGGCTTGCCATGAGCCACATTCACTGGGGAAACTGATATTGATCCTTTTTGCTAAACAAGTGAACCACAAAAGACATGTTAACTTATTTGGCTCTCTTCTTCTTGGCTGTATTGTAATATAAATAGAGCTAATGTATTGTCGTGTTATTTTTTTAAGGGTGGGGAGAATGAAGGGGTAGAATTCAGATTTGCAAGCAATGGAGTCTGACAAGAGCTTTGAACTGTTGGTAGTGCAAAAGATGGACTAAATACGTATATTCACTTCATAGGCAATCAGAATTCTGTTTGGAAAGACATAGGATTCTGTACTGAAGCTGTTGTCCTCCTTTAGTTGCAAACTTTGCAGAAGGGTGTCATTCACATCTTTCAACTCCTCCCCTTCACCAGTGGAGAATAGCTCCTTTTTCAGTTTATCCTTGTGCAAGCGAATTGCAATGGTTTGTTCTGATCTGCTCTGCTTCATATTATTATTTTCGGGTATTTGTCAGTTCTCTTTTTCTGTGTGGCTTCTTGGGGTTACTCCATCAGGGAAAGGATGCGAACCCGTGAGGGCTGGCCTGCGAGCAGCAGCCCATCTCTTAGGGTAGTGTTTCTCATCTCAGTCCTGGCATACCCTTTTGCCTGTCAGATTTTCAGGATAGCCACAATGAATATGCATGAAAGAAATTTGCATATAATGAAGGCAACATATGCAAATCAAATTTATGCATATTCATTGTGGCTATCCTAAAAACCTGACTGGCAAGAGGGTACTCGAGGACTGAGTTGAGAAACACTGTCTTAATGTACCTGTGGAGCCAGCCTGCTTTGTGATCCATTGAAAGATTGGGATCTGTTTCCCTGGGTGCTTGCTCACCTGTTGATTTATCAGATGCGCGAGTGCAGGCTGTGAGGCCCTTGTGTAACAACCCTTTATCCCAGGACAAACAGGCAGGCTATTCTCACATGGGTGATGTCATCAGCAAAGCCCGGATGCGGAAGCTTGCAAGCATACTTGCTTGAAAAAAACCAGAAGTTTCGAGTCAACCGCACTGTGCATGCGCGAGTGCCTTCCCACCCAGCATAGGGCGCGTCTCCTCAGTTCTCAGTTTTCCGCAGAGCCGAGAAGTCTGTCTTTGATTCTCTGCATTTAACTTTGTTACTTCGTGCCTTCTCTGAACCGCGGTTTGTATTTTTTTTCTTTACGAATCGCTGTTCTTACTTTATTTCTTTTATTTCTAGTTTAAAAAAAAAAAAAATTTTCAATCTTCCGTCCGACTGCCAGGGCAGGCCGCTCGGCCGCAGCCCAAGGGCTTCGATTTTGCGGCGGCCATTTTTCCTTCTATGTCCCGGCCTGTAACGTGCTTCAAGAAGTGTAGTCAGTGCCAGCGTGCGATTTCCCATACGGACCCACACTGTCAGTGCCTCATGTGCCTTGGGCCAGATCATCAACCGAAGTCGTGCGAGCGCTGTGGTACTCTTCAACCTTGAGCCCTTAAACGACGTCGTCTTTTGGTGGAGAAGCTCTTTGGGATGGATTCCTCCTCTGATCCCTCGACTTCGAAGGCGACCTCGGCCTCACCTTCGACCGAGACTCCTACTGCTTCCACCTCGAGCCTCATCAGACCTTCATCGTTTGCAGCGGCTCTCTCCTCGATGACGTCTGCTGTATCTTCCCCTGTATCCTCAGGTCAGATAGCTCAGCAGAAAGTTCCAGCGGTGGTGCTTAAGGTGCCTAAGACTTCCAAGTCGAAGCACATTTACACTGCCTCGGTGGAACCTCCAGCCAAAGCAGGTGGTCCGGTTTCAGACGTGGATCCATCCTTGCCGGCTTCTTTCCAGACCATGTTGGAGAAGCAATTCATTCAGTTCCTTACTAATATGGGACTGAAGCTTCTTCCTCTCATCCAGCCTGGGCATTCTGCAGACTCTCACGAGGTCGAGCTGCTTCCTTTGCCTCAGTCTGAGCTTACACACTCTTTGCAGGGAGCAGAGTCTCTGCGAGTGTCTGGTCTGGCATCTAAGCACGTAAAGCGAGGAGCAGAATCTTTGCAAGTGCCTCGGCAGGAATCCTCACACTCTATACAAGGAGCAGAGTCTTTGGGAGTGCATATCGAGGTTCCTCCACCAAGCCTCTGGAGCTTCAATCTACAGCCTCCAGTCGTATCCATTCTTTGGTGGCATCGGCTGCTTCTGTCTCCGAGGTGAAGTCTCCTCGATCTTCGAGATCTGCTTCCAAGCACTGTTCTCACCGACGATCGAGGCGCTCATCGAGGCATACTTCCAGGCATAGTTCTTCTTCAAAAGAACGTCTACTCCTACTTCGACTAGACCGCCGACTCTTCGATCGAGGTCTCCACTTCCACACCTCGAGGATGCAGCGGTTTCGATTGCTTCGTCCAAATATCCATATTTTTTGATGCCTTTTTTCCTGCTGAAGCTTCATCTTCGAAACAGGCTGCTTGGACGACCTCGAGTCCTTCTCGAGGCAAAGCATTGGTGAATCAGCTATTTGTTTCCTCTTTTCTTCATCAGATGGCTGTTGACTTGGACCTTCAATTACGTGCTGGTTCCTAATACTCTAAGGAGTATCTCGGAGTCATGCATCTACCTCAACATCCAGCAGAGTCACTTAAGCTTCCTCGTCACAAGCTTTTGTCTCAGACTTTTGCCAGATGCCTGGAGACTCCTTATACCACCAGCTGTTCCAGGCAAATTGGACTCTAAGTATAAAACTGTACATCGCAAAGGGTTTTACAACTCACAGTTATCTCATCAATCCCTGCTTGTGGAGTCCTCCTTAAAAAGATCCCATCCTTCCAAGGTTTATGCCACCGTTGCTCCTGGAAGGGAAAACTATGGACAAATTCGGACGTCGTATCTATCAAAATTCTATGATGTCCTCTAGAGTCCTCAACTATAATTTTCATTTTATTACTTATTTTGAATTCCTCATAACTCTCTTACCTAAATTTCTGAGTTATTTGGATACTCAAAAACACTTTGAATTTCAAGAAGTCATTGCTTCTTTACCACAACTCAGATTACATCTCCTTCAGTCGTCTTATGATGCCTTCGAGTTGTCTGCCCGGGCAGCTGCTTGCTCTGTAGTCGTACGTCACCTTGCCTGGCTTCGTACCATTGACATGGACCCTAATCTTCAGAACCGCTTGGCCAATATTCCTTGTGCAGGCAATGACCTCTTTGATGAATCTATCGAGGCAGCCACCAAGAAATTGTCTGAACATGAAAAATCCTTTGCTTCTATTGTCAGACCTAAGCCAAAGCCAACTCCTGCCAAAACTACACGTCCTCCTATCTATCAGAGGCGTTTTGCTCCAAGAGCGGCTCCTTACAATCACCCTCCTCCTAAGAAACAGTAGCCTCAGAAGCAACAAAAATCTCAACCTTCTGCTGCACCTAAGGCTTCACAACCTTTTTGACTGTCTCAAACAGAGCATAACCTCTATCATTCTGTCTCTGACTTCTCTTCCTCCTATAGGAGGTTGTCTCCATCATTTTTACCACTGATGGATGACAATTACATCCGACTTCTGGGTACTGACCATCATCAGAGAAGGATACTCTCTTCATTTCACTCAGGTTCCACCAGAACTTCCTCCAAGAGAGTATCCTTCCACCCCTTCCAGACCGCCCTTCTTCTTCAGGAAGTTCAAGCTCTGCTTCATCTCCATGCCATCGAACCAGTTCCTTTGAAACATAGAAAATGGCGGCAGAAAAGGGCCATGGCCCATCTAGTCTGCCCACACTAATGGCCCACCCCCTAACTACCTCCATGAAGAGATCCCACATGCCAATCCCATCTTTTCTTAAAATCTGGCACGCTGCTGGCCTCAATTACCTGTTTGTGGAAGATTATTCCAGCGGTCAACCACCCTTTCGGTGAAGAAATATTTTCTGGTGTCGCCATGAAATTTCCCACCCCTGATTTTCAACGGATGCCCTCTTGTTGCCGTGGGTCCTTTAAGAAAAAAGAGATCCTCTTCCACCTCAATACGGCCCGTGACATATTTGAACGTCTCGATCATGTCTCCCCTCTCTCTGCGTTCCTCGAATGAGTACAGCTGCAACTTACCCAGAACAGCAGAACAGGGGGTTTTACTCCCGTTGCTTCCTTGTTCCGAAGAAGACAGGCGATCTGCGGCCCATTCTAGATCTCAGGGCTCTCAACAAATTCCTAGTCAAAGAAAAGTTTTGCATGTTGTCCCTGGCATCCCTTTATCCCCTTCTCGAGCAGAACGACTAGTTATGCTCTCTGGATCTCAAGGAGGCCTACACTCGCATTCCCATTCATCCGGCCTCCCGTCAATATCTCAGATTTCGGGAGGGGAATCTGCATTATCAATACAGAGTGCTGCCCTTCGGCTTGGCTTCATTTCCCAGAGTGTTCATCAAGTGCCTGGTAGTGGTAGCGGCAGCTCTAAGGAACCATGGTCTTCAGGTATTTCCCTACCTCGACGACTGGCTCATCAAAGATTCAACATCTCAGGGGGTTATTGTAGCGACCCAACAGACTATCTGGTTCCTACAAAGTTTGGGATTCGAAATCAATTTTCCCAAATCCCATCTTCAGCCCTCACAGAATCTACAATTCATCGGAGCTGTTCTGGATACTATGCAACTCAGAGCATTCCTTCCACAACAATGTCTGGAAGCTCTTCTTCAACTCTGTCATACAGTGTCTTCCTGCTCTTCCATCTCAGCGAGACACATGATGGTACTTCTGGGTCACATAGCCTCCACAGTACACGTGACTCCTTTTGCCAGACTTCACCTCAGAATTCCTCAGTGGACCCTGGCATCTCAATGGACGCAGGTTTGCGACCCACTTTCTCGCCACATAAAAGTCACTCCTTCATTGAAGCAGTCTCTCCGTTGGTGGATGCTCACTTCTAATCTCTCCAGAGGCTTGCTTTTTCAAATGCCCCCCCCCCCCCATCAGAAGGTCCTCACTACAGATTCTTCGACCTATGCTTTGGGTGCTCATCTCGATGGTCTCCAAACTCAAGGCCTCTGGACCAGTACGGATCGTCAATGTCATATCAATCTGTTGGAACTCAGAGCAATCCTCAGGGCTCTCAATGCTTTTCAACATCATCTTCACGACCAGGTAATCCTCATTTGGACGGACAACCAAGTCACCATGTATTATGTCAAGAAACAGGGAGGGACGGGATCTGCCTCCCTTTGTCACGAAGCTCTGAAGGTTTGGGACTGGGCAATCCGCCACAACACCTTCTTCAAAGCTGTCTACATCCAAGGGGCGAAGAATTGCTTGGCGGACAACTTGAGTCATCTTCTACAAACTCACGAATGGACACTCCATTCCTCGCCTCATCATAACATCTTTTCACAGTGGGGAACGCCTCAGATAGATCTTTTTGCAGCTCCCCACAACTACAAACTGCCTCAGTTCTGCTCCAGGATATACTCTTCTCATTGCCTCGAGGCAGACGCTTTTCTTCTGGAATGGACGAATCTCTTCCTATATGCATTCCCTCCATTCCCTCTCATTCTCAAGACTCTGGTCAAGTTGAAGAACAATCATGCCACCATGATTCTAATTGCTCCTCGGTGGCTAAGACAACCTCGGTACTCCCTTCTACTTCAACTCAGCAGCAGGGAGCCATACCTTCTACCAGTTTTTCCTTCTCTGCTTATACAGAGTCAAGGATATCTGCTTCATCCCAAACTGCAGTCTCTACACCTGATAGCTTGGTACCTCTCAACATAACTCCTCTTTAGTTTTCTCAATCTGTGCAAGATGTTTTAGAGGCTTCTAGGAAACCTACCACTAGACTATGCTATCACAAAAAATGGACTAGATATTCTACGTGGTGTTTTTCTCATGATAAGGAGCCTCAACATTCCTCCTTATCTTCTGTTTTGGATTACCTTTTGCACTTATCCACTTCTGGCCTCAAGTCTACAACTATCCGAGTCCATCTCAGTGCAATTGCGGCTTTCCATCAGCCTATTGAAGGGAAACCCCTCTCTGCTCATCTGATGGTTTCCAGATTCATGAAAGGACTTTTAAATGTCAAAACTCCTCTTAAACCACCTCCTGTGGTTTGGGACCTCAATGTTGTCCTTGCTCAACTGATGAAGCCTCCATTTGAACCAATTGACAAGGCTCATCTGAAGTATCTCACTTGGAAAGTGGTGTTTCTCATTGCCCTTGCTTCTGCTCGAAGAGTCAGTGAGCTGCAAGCTTTGGTTGCTGATCCACCTTTCACGGTGTTTCGTCATGACAAAGTGGTCCTTCGCACTCATCCTAAATTCCTTCCTAAAGTGGTATCGGAATTTCATCTCAACCAATTCATTGTTCTTCCAGTGTTCTTTCCAAAGCCTCATTCTCATCCTGGAGAAATAGCTCTTCATACTCTGGACTGTAAACGTGCTTTGGCCTTCTATTTGGAACGCACCAAACCACACAGAACTGCTCCTCAACTTTTTATCTCCTTTGACCCAAATAAGTTGGGACATCCTATCTCTAAGCGTACCATCTCCAACTGGATGGCTGCTTGTATCTCGTTCTGCTATGCCCAGGCTGGATTACCACTACACAGTAGAGTCACAGCCCATAAAGTTAGAGCAATGGCAGCTTCAGTAGCTTTCCTCAGATCTACACCTATTGAGGAAATTTGCAAGGCTGCTACTTGGTCCTCGGCTCATACTTTCACTTCTCACTATTGTTTGGATACTTTCTCTAGACGGGATGGGCAGTTTGGCCAAACAGTATTACAAAATTTATTCTCTTAAATTGCCAACACTCCCACCATCCCATTCTGTTTAGATTGGAGGTCACCCATATATGAGAATAGCCTGCCTACTTGTCCTGCAATAAAGTTTCAAGTTTCAAGTTTATTAGGTTTTTATATACCGCCTATCAAGATTATCTAAGCGGTTTTTACAATCAGGTACTCAAGCATTTGCCCTATCTGTCCCGGTGGGCTCACAATCTATCTAACGTACCTGGGGCTACGGAGGACTAAGTGACTTGCCCAGGGTCACAAGGAGCAGCGCGGGGTTTGAACCCACAACCCCAGGTGCTGAGGCTGTAGCTCCAACATCTGCGCCACACGCTCCTCCACAATTAAATTAAAGCACAATTACTTACCGTAACTGGTGTTATCCAGGGATAGCAGGCAGCTATTCTTACAACCCACCCACCTCCCCTAATTGGCTTCTCTGCTAGCTATCTGAACTGAGGACACGCGCCCTACGCTGGGCGGGAAGGCACTCGCCCATGCGCGGTGCGGTCGACTCAAAACTTCTGGTTTCTTCAAGCAACTATGCTTGCGAGCTTCCGCATCCGGGCTCCGCTGATGACATTACCCTTATGTGAGAATAGCTGCCTGCTGTCCCTGGATAACACCTGTTACGGTAAGTAACTGTGCTTTTTGAGTATCGGGGATACCCTTGTTGCGTTGTGTGAATCTACGGGAGTTGGAGTCTTCAGTCGGAATTCTCTTGACCGGCAGCCAGAAGATTTCCTGTGGTGGAGTTGTATTCCAGTAGTTTTCTGAGGCAGAAATCTGTTCCTTGTAGGCTGGCTGCTGCAAGCTGACAAGGCACAAGAGAAGCCACAGTGAGTACTCCCATTTATTCCCTATGGGGAAAATTGGGGTAGTCAGAAAAAGTTAGAATTAAGGGTTTCTGGGGTTAAGGTTAGGTTCCCCCACCTCTAAAACCACTTTTTCTGAGTTTCAAGGAAGCTCCAATGGGCCATTTTTGGTGCAATTTTACTGGTGATGGCCATTTTGGATTTTAATTGATTTTTTTTTTCTTTTTCAAAAAAATTCCATCTGCCTCAAAACTCCTTGTTTTGACCAGGGATCATTTGTAATGGATTCCTCAGGCCAATCTGCCCCTGTATCTTGCCTTTTGAACAGTTTTGTCGGCAGAAGAGTGGCCATGTTCTGTGGGGCATGGGAGGAAGCTTCGGGGTCCTCCAGGGTGGGAGAACCCTAAAAAGCCTGGTCAACAGGGAATAGATCCTGCTCAGAAGCTGCACATAACAAGAGTGTAAAACACAAGCGTGTAGAGGCAGTGGAAGTCCAACAACCTCAGTCGGAGGTCCTACAGGGGTCCTTGGAGCCACCTGTTCAGGGTTTTTCATACTTTGTCAGTCTTGTGAAGAGCCTATATGACAGGCCTGGGGAGTGCTGTGCTGTCTGCGAGTGTGCCAGCACTGACACAGGGAGAGTTCCTTCCTAAGAAGGCTTCCCCATCTTGGAAGAAGCCAGCTCCAAGCATTGGTGACCAATGGGAGCAGGAGTGAGAGGACTGAAAATACCTTCCATGCCTTTATTGCTGCAAGGCTCAGCTGTGTCCTTGAATGATAAGGGATCCCTGTCTGGGGCTGGAGGTCAGGAGGATGTCTGATAATCCCTCAGTCTGCTGTCTAAGTCCACCACTATTGTTATTTTGGACACACTCTGTGAGTTGAAGTTGGACCCTCGGCAGCCCTCCATCTCCTTACGGGGATTCTTGT
This sequence comes from Geotrypetes seraphini, assembly GCF_902459505.1. NCBI lineage: Eukaryota > Metazoa > Chordata > Amphibia > Gymnophiona > Dermophiidae > Geotrypetes > Geotrypetes seraphini. The sequence continues at coordinate 14,583,424 of NC_047095.1, read as the reverse complement.
TGGTCAATGACTAATGAGATGATGTCTGAATGTGTGAGACAAATGCACAGACTACCTTATTTCCGGCAAATCTGGATATCACCTCATTAGTCACTGACCAATGGGAATCCCCAGAAGGTTTCCTAAAGGTGGTGAAAGCTATATCCAAGCTTTACTCCATGACTCTTGAATTCCAACAGCTGTTTTCTCAGCTGAAGGTGGATTCTGTGGTAGCTCAAGTGAATAAGTGTACCTCCCTTCCTAGTGAGGGAAGGATGATTCTGAAGCACACACTGATTTGCAAAGTGGTCATGGTTCTTAAGAGGCAGTTTGAAGTGCTAGCCTTGGCTATTAAAGCAGCAGCGGCTGCCTCTTTTGTGGCAAGGGAGAGAAAGAGAGAGGCAAGTGGAAAAGAAACAGAAATATTGGATATGGCACTGGAAGAGTAGGATCTCAAACCACACTCTCAAAAAGTTTACAGCACAGTAAACGCATAAATCATGCAAAACACACGGAGCTGTTTGAAAGATACTTATATTTTCACTGGGAATATGGCAAAAGGAAACCTCCAAGCGAACAACTTAAAAGCGAACAAATTACCACGAGGTAGGAAAAAGCCTCAGCTCTCCTCCTCCACCAAACCAACTGCTAAGGTTGTAAACAAGGGGAGGCTAAGCAGAGTAAACTTAAATCACTGGCATAAAAAACCTCCTCCTTTAATGTTTCACTAAGGGAAAGCCTTGTGCAATGCAAAGTGGTCTCCAATTTACCAACAATTCACCGGGAAAATAAATATTTATTGGCAACTAATGCTCAAATAGTCACAATAGAGCAATGCTAGTCTAAGTTGGAAAAAAGCACACCACACATCGACGACGGCCAGTGTTTAGCTTCTAATAAGCTGCCTCAGGATGTAAAGATGGTTAATCCTAAAAAACATAATAAAAATACTTAAATTACTTAGCTTCAATGGAATATCTTTTCCTCCTTCTCTGACAGAAGCAAGCCCTGACATACTTTCACTGGAGCTCCAGGTTAAAACATGGTGGCTCCTCAAACACAGAAAGTGGATGACGTCCTGCCTATTTAATCTCTACACTCCAGTTTCAACTGTGATTGGATACAGCTGAACATGATGTAATCTCAAGATTTAATCACAAAAGACCTGAGGTGCTGTGTAGTGGATCATATTCCTGTGAGTCATTTGAATAGACAACGATTACTCTTGCGGAGAGAATTATTTTGGATTTTTACTTTAGAGAATGAAGAATCTGGGGGGTTAAACTCCAGTACAGAATGGCATCATTTGTTGTAATTTGAAGTTACTGCTTTGAATTTTGTGATTAAATCTTGAGATTACATCATGTTCAGCTGTATCCAATCACAGCTGAAACTGTAGTGTGGAGGTTAAATAGGTTAAATAGTCTTCCACTTTCTGTGTTTAAGGAGTCGCCATGTTTTAACCTGGAGCTAAGTAATTTAAGTATTCTTATTATTTTTTTTAAGGATTAACTACCTTTACATCCTGAGGCAGCTTTTTAGAAGCGAAACGCTGGCCATTGTCGATGTGTGGTATGCTTTTTTCCAACTTATACGAGCATTGCTCCATTGTGACTAGTTTACCCCGCTTAGCCTCCCCTTGTTTACAACCTTAGCAGTTGGTTTGGTGGAGGAGGGGGATTTGAGGCATTTTCCTACCTCATGGTAATTTTCACAGTAAAAGCCTTTTAAGTTGTTCGCTTGGAGGTTTCCGTTTGCCATATTCCCAGTGAAAATATAAGTATCTTTCAAACAGCTCTGTGTTTTGCATGATTTATGTGTTTACTGTGCTGTAAATTTTTTGAGAGTGTGGTTTGATGATATTGTTTTTCCTCAAGTGAGCTTGTGTTAGTTGGACTGGAAGAGTAGGTACAGAAATGGAAGATGGATGGTGAGCACGGAGAAAGAAGAAAACGTCAAATGGGCAGGAGACCCTGGTGAGCGAGTTAACAGAAGACAAACAGAAATCAGAGCCTGGGAACAACATAATTTGAATAATAAAACAACAAAAGGTAGAAAAAATAATTTTATTTTCTATTTTGTGATTACAATATGTCGGATCTGAAATGTGTATCTTGCCAGAGCTGGTGTTAGACAGCGAGCGTGAGCTAGGACCTACCGTGTTTCCCTGAAAACAAGATATACCCCGAAAATAAGCCCTAGCAGGATTTTTGGGATAGGTCTTAATATAAGCCCTAGTCCCGGGTTTTGCCGGCAGTTCTCCTTCTCTCCCTCCCATCCCTTGTGCAACAGAATCCTTGAGTGAGCACCCGCCCCCGCCGCGCAGCCGAACCCTCATCCTTCCCTCCCTCTCATCTGAACCCCGCCGACCGCGAGCGAGCCCTAGTACATACCTCCCTAAGCAGCGGCAGGCCGGCAGCACTCTAAACAGGCTGCTTCGGCCTTGTCCACCCGTGAATTCACAGGCGGACAAGGCTGAAGCAGCCTGTTTAGAGTGGGAAAAATATTTTAATGATTGGCTCTGGGTAGGTTTTTAATGCACTTTTGATAGAGCCGTCTCATTTTGGCATGAAACAGGCACGCACTTGGGTCTCCGGCACTAGCAGGAGCACCGCAGCATTCACGAGGTTTATTTTGCAGCTGACTTAAGTCACTGTATCCCATGGCTTCCCTGTTTTCGGGGTTCTATGCATCAGGAGTGTTTCAACAGCTTTTGCCACTGTTGCGGTAATATACCTTGTGTTGTGTTTCCCCACTCTCTCTACTTGAAATGACTTAACTACTTTAATTGGGACTGTACTGTTATGCCTCACGGTGCTTAAGAAAGAGATTCTGCCCTTTGCTCAGCTGCTCAATCTCGTTTTTTTACCGTTATGGGTTGGCAGAAGGTAAATTGCTGCATAGTGATGTCAGCAGCATGAGAGTACCCTGTGTTTCATACAGGTATCTTCTTGTCTTTCTTATCTGCCCATTGCTGGAAAACACTAGGATCCATTCCCAGTGGAAGCAATGGATTAGTAGTAGTTGGAGATAATTGGGAAAATTGAAAATCAGGGACCCTGCTCGTAGCACCCCAATAGAGAAATGTACGCTCTATGACAGGATAGAAATTCTGAAGGAATTAAAGGAGGAGATAGCGGAACTACTGCAGCAAATTTGCAACCTATCCTTGAAAACAGGCATGATCCTGGAGGATTGGAAGATAGCCAATGTCACGCCCATCTTTAAAAAGGGATCAAGAGGTGACCCGGGAAACTACAGACCAGTGAGTTTGACCTCGGTTCCGGGGAAACTGGCGGAAGCACTGATTAAAGAACACATCGATGAACATCTGGAAAGAAACGAACTTTTGAAAACAACCCAACATGGTTTCTGCAGGGGGAGATCGTGCCTAACGAACTTATTGCACTTCTTCGAAGGAATTAACAAACGGATGGACAGAGGAGACCCCATAGACATCATATACCTTGATTTCCAAAAAGCCTTTGACAAGGTGCCTCACGAACGTCTACTCCGGAAACTGAAGAACCATGGATTGGACGGAGACGTACATAGATGGATCAGAAACTGGTTGGCGGGTAGGAAACAGAGGGTAGGGGTGAAGGGCCACTACTCGGACTGGATGGGGGTCACGAGTGGTGTTCCGCAGGGCTCAGTGCTCGGGCCGCTGCTATTTAATATATTCATAAATGATCTAGAAACAGGCACGAAGTGTGAGATAATAAAATTTGCGGACGATACAAAACTATTTAGTGGAGCTGGGACTAAAGAGGAATGCGAAGAATTGCAAAGGGACTTGAACAAATTGGGGGAATGGGCGGCGAGATGGCAGATGAAATTCAACGTTGGAAACAGAAACCCGAGGTACAACTATACGATGGGAGGGATATTATTGAATGAGAGCAACCAAGAAAGGGACTTGGGGGTAATGGTGGACATGACAATGAAGCCGACGGCACAGTGCGCAACAGCCGCTAAGAAAGCAAATAGAATGCTAGGCATAATCAAGAAGGGTATTACAACAAGGACAAAAGAAGTTATCCTGCCATTGTATCGGGCGATGGTGCGCCCGCATCTGGAATACTGCGTCCAATATTGGTCTCCGTACCTTAGGAAGGATATGGCGTTACTCGAGAGGGTTCAGAGGAGAGCGACACGCTTGATAAAAGGGATGGAAAACCTCTCATATGCTGAGAGATTGGAGAAACTGGGTCTCTTTTCCCTGGAGAAGAGGAGACTTAGAGGGGATATGATAGAGACTTATAAGATCATGAAGGGCATAGAGAGAGTAGAGAAGGACAGATTCTTCAAACTTTCGAAAAATAAAAGAACAAGAGGACACTTGGAAAAGTTGAAAGGGGACAGATTTAAAACGAATGCTAGGAAGTTCTTCTTTACCCAACGAGTGGTGGACACCTGGAATGCACTTCCAGAGGGCGTAATAGGGCAGAGTACAGTACAGGGGTTTAAGAAAGGATTGGACAATTTCCTGCTGGAAAAGGGGATAGAGGGGTATAAATAGAGGATTACTGCACAGGTCCTGGACCTGTTGGGCCGCCGCGTGAGCGGACTGCTGGGCATGATGGACCTCAGGTCTGACCCAGCAGAGGCATTGCTTATGTTCTTATGTTCTTATGTTCTTTAGCAAATATCTCTCCTTAGTCAGCAACCACCACAGCCCCAGTTTTCTAGAGTCTACTTGAAACTGTTCAATCTGAATTTTGAGCTTGAAGGAATGGTGTTAAAACCATTCCATAGCATTTTAACTCATGCTGCCTTATATTAGGCTAGGTTTGACACTCCTGTACCAACCTGCTTCCTAGATATATACAGGATTCTTTTGGAGATCTGTTGGTGTTATATGGTATTAAAGGTCTGTCTTTACTACTATGAAGATATGCTTAAAAAAGGAGCTCAAGGAGTTAACTTCAGTAAAATGTGGTTCAGTATTTTATTCTCTTGATGAAACTTTTGATATCCTTGCAGAGCCTAGAGAAGTATATTTCTCTTAGTTTTCATTTTTTCTCTTTCTCTTCATAATTTGTCAAGCTATAATTTGTTGCTCTTTTACATGACACATCTTGAGCTTCTATTCTGTTAGTGCAGTGAAAATAAGGCAGTTCAAAATTTTGTAAGCATAATTTTCCCATGTATTTTAAATTGAATCATTTTATCCTGTCCTGAAGTCTTAAATGGTTATGAAATGCTGTTTTCCCCACAAAGCACTTCACTGAATATGTATTGCAGTAGAGGAGTGATAACAGCTTTGTGAATTTAAACTTTGCTTTCATTTAAATTTATTTTTTGTTATGTATTTTATGAACAGAAATTATACTCCCTTTATTCCTGATACTATACTACTTTACCTCTGGTGGGCTAGTGAGAGTACAGGGTGAACAGAATGCACTCTAAAAGGATTCCATTAGCATCAATGAGAGAGCCTACACCCAGTGGCGTACCTAGCGTATGTGACACTCGGGGCACCATCATTTTTTTTGACACCTCCCCATCTGTATGAAAAACATGATTTTTCATAACAATCCACACGTCATACAAGAGTGTACCTAGGAAAAGGCAGCATTTTACATATTGCAGTGAGCAGTACAACATCAGTACACCCATTGTAAAACTAAACAAGCCAGACTAGTACAGATCAATCCTGCACAATCAGTCCTAACAGAAAACCATGTCTTTCGAACACACAGAACACAATAAACACCTTCGCATAGTAAGGAATATGTAATCACAAACTAACCTCTCCCCCAACTGTAGTGTGGTTTTTAGCCATGGTGGTAACAGCTCAGACGCTCATAGAATTCCAAGCATCAGAGCTGCTACCACCATGGCTGGCACTAAAAAACGCTCTACAGTTTTGTAAAAAGGGGGGATGAAATAGAAATACATAGACAAAGGTTAAATTGAACCACCACGAAGCTAGATTCTGCATTCAATGCAACACCACAGAAACAGTGATACATGTTTCCTAAAGCAAAAGATAAATACCGTATTTTTTGCTCCATAAGACACACCCTAGATTTTAGAGGAGGAAAATGAGAAAAATGACATTCTGAACCAAATTCTCCTTGCCAGGCTCTGCACCCAACCCCACACTCCTTGCCAAGTTCTGCGCTCTGTACCCTGTCCCCCCTCTGGTTGTCTAGTGGCTGGCCAGGACAGGGGGCAGAGCAGGCAGGCCTAGTGGCTGGTAGGCAGGTAGTGACAGGGCAGGCAGGCCTCCCCCCTCCCAGGCAGCCTCTCCAAGCAGTCAGGACTCCCCCCTCCCAATGTCCGTACTCTCGTCATAGGCAATGGAAAAAGCTTCGAAACTAGATGATTTTGCTTTGATCTGATCACTTAAATTGCTGGCTAAATCAGTCATTCTTTCTGCAACTGTATTTCAAGACAGAGGTTTGAAAAATCTTCACACTTGCAGGACGAACAATTTCTGAGGCTTTAATTAGATTTTCTTTGATAAAATCATCTTTGGTAAAAGGTTTCGAGTGTTTAGCTATCAATTCTGAAAAGGCGAAGCGTGCATGCATCGCCGCTTCACTTTCTTGTGATACTTTAGTAATCATGAACTGTTGGGTTTTTGGTTGTTTTTTTTTCCAGTCCCAGCTTGAGCTCTTTCAACTTTTCTTGTCATAAGAACATAAGAATTGCCGCTGATGGGTCAGACCAGTGGTCCATCATGCCCAGCAGTCCACTCACACGGTGGCCCTCTGGTCAAAGACCAGCACCCTAACTGAGACTAGCCCTACTTGCGAACGTTCTGGTTCAGCAGGAACTTGTCTAACTTTGTCTTGAGGGTGTTTTTTCCTATGACAGATTCCGGAAGAGTGTTCCAGTTTTCTACTACTCTCTGGGTGAAGAAGAACTTCCTTACGTTCGTATGGAATCTGTTCCCTTTCAACTTTAGAGAGTGCCGTTTCGTTCTCCCTACCTTGCAGAGAGTGAACAACCTGCCCTTATCTACTAAGTCTATTCCCTTCAGTACTTTGAATGTTTCGATCATGTCCCCTCTCAATCTCCTCTGTTCGAGGGAGAAGAAGCCCAGTTTCTCTAATCTTTCACTGTATGATAGCTCCTCCAACCCCTTAACCATCTTAGTTGCTCTTCTCTGGACCCTTTCGAGTAGTACCGTGTCCTTCTTCATGTACGGTGACCAGTGCTGGACACAGTACTCCAGGTGAGGGTGCACCATGGCCTGGTATGGCGGCATGATAACCTTCTCCGATCTGTTTGTGATCCCCTTCTTTATCATTGCTAGCATTCTGTTTGCCCTTTTCACCGCTGCTGCACATTGCGTGGACGGCTTCATCGACTTGTTGATCACATCTCCCATGTCCCTTTCCTGGGAGGTCTCTCCAAGTACCGCCCCGGACATCCTGTATTCGTGCATGAGATTTTTGTTATCGACATGCATCATTTTAATCCTTTGTAATTGCCATATTTTGATTTATGCTGTTCATAGTGCCTTTTAATGTTATATAACTTTGGCACATTAATATCAAGCAAATTATTTTCTTTAACTTCACAGCAAAAATACTCCAATTCCCACTTTTCTTGGAAATTTCGATGTTCATCAGCAATTTTTTGTTTAGTTTTACTACCACTTGGTTTCGATAAAGACATACTGAATACAAAGAGCTGAAATAAATGAGTAATTGTTAACACAAAAAAAACACATTTCAATAAAAATCAATATCTTGTCTTAAATATTGACTTACCAGACACACAATAATTGCACAAATTAATAAGTGTAACATATTTTTATTGTACTCCGAAGGCGAAATATTTCCTGTTAGACGCACCAAGCAAGTCAATACTAGACTAATGGTGTGGTAGGTATTATTATCACCTGATTCACTGCTATTATTAGTGAGGTGAAATGGTACGTTATGACTAGAAGTGCAAACTTGTCTCAAGTACCAAAGGAGTCCGCATCATAGTACTTAATAAGAAAATGCAACTGGTTATACTCGTAGGTTGTATCATTGTTTTTGACTGGCTTAGATAGGTGACTGCTAGACAGCTGATGAATTGCAGGAGAAATTGAATATAAAAAAATATAAAAGCGCAGGAGAAATTTCGCAACTCTAGTTATAACTTATTGGATTGCAGGAGAAATTTCGCAACTCTAGTTATAACTTATTGGATTACATTGGCTGGGCCGCAAAGATGTTTGTTGTGGGCTGCGAGTTTGACAAGCTTGCTGTACAACTTTCAAGGAAATGTGCTCTTATGCACACACAAAAGGTTATCTAGAACATGGGGAAAAATTTAGTTTGGATTTGTAGTTCGAAGAAAGTATACTTGTAATGAATTGTACTTAAATCCTTACAGTATTGAATATGCCACAGATTCCTTCAGGTCTCTTGGTGTTTTCATTTTTTTGTGGCTTGTCTTATTCTCCCAGCATGATGAGGTAATATTTTGCTTTGTGGCAGCAATGAATAAAACATTTCAAGAGGGCATGCCTGTGTAGACCATCTTTGCAAACCCAAGCTTGGGTGATTTGTGATATTTGAGCATTCAGGTGCAAGCAAACTTGAACAATTGGGCTTCTGTGAAGCAGATAAGTGTGCTGATAGGTGTGGAGAAAATGTACTGCTGCAATGGTCTGTAGAACTGAATGAGTGGTAACATTTTGATGGCAACTAAGAAAATGAAAGCTTTCTTGTTTTGTACAGACAAAGACGTGTTTTGAAGCTTTCTCTTTGCTAAGCAAGTTGCAGGTAAAAGTACGGGCATGGCTACCTGCTTTACTTTCTTTTTATGCTGTTGTGATCAGCAGTTGTAATGGACATGATATACTTCCTGCTGCAAATACATACTAGTTTACAGCAGGAGAGGGGAAAGAACAACCACCTTGAAGCATACGTAAAAGTTTTGCGCTTTTATATTTTTTTTCTGCTTTGACAAAGCTCTTTTGACTTTGTTTTGAGGTTTACCCCTTGGGGCCTGCACGTTGTGGGAGATGCATGAACTTTTGCATGGAGTGCATACAAAAGCTATATAATTAACATCCTGCTAGGCCTGCTATATGGCAAATAGGGCTGTCTTGGGCTTTGGTTGAGTAAGTGACTTGGAGGCTCTAGATTGCAACTTGGCCCTTAACTTTTGAGATACACCTGCATTTCACTCCTTTACAAATTGTGTGTACTGCTAGCAGTTACATCCAGAATAGTATTCGCTTCAGTGCCTGCTTTTATCAGTATAGTAAATGTTTAGTAGTCCCTGAACTTTCAGACTGCATTTATAAGGCAACATCTCTGGCATGTGACTTTTTTTTTTCTCTTCCTTCCTACCTTTAGCATATTTTATTTATTTTAATCCAATTAAAACTCATATTAGGAGAAATTTTATTTTTTTCTTTTATGTTTCATGCATTTTGCATTTTAACTGTTAAGTAAACTCAAACCTGGGCCTTCAGGTGTTTGTTACAAAATGTTATACCAATTTATGGCATAGCTTTGCTTAAAAAAATAAATTCATCACTCTATCCCTCTTGTTTTCTTTATCTCCACCCCCCTGCATGTGCAGCTGAATGACTTGCTGTTCTATGTGATACCCTGACAGTGCTCTTACCGGTACTCTCAACCAACTGGCAAAAAAATTGTCAGCAAAATTTTTTTTTTTTTTTTAAATTGTCTTTCGCATTTCTCAGACAACTTCCAAAGTAGTGTTCCTGACCCAACAATCCCCTTCCCTCCCTCACCCGAAGCTGTAGCAGCAGCCAACGAGCAGAGGAAGTGCTTCGAAACAGGCTGCTTCTGGCAAGCCCCCCAGAAGCTGCCTTACCGGCTCTTCCTCTGCTTGCTGGCTGCCGCTACAGCTTCGGGTGAGGGAGAGAGGGGGATTGTCAGGATACTCTGCTGCTTCGGGAATGGAGGGAGAGAGGGTATTGTCAGGACTGGCTCTGCTGCTTCGGGAATGGAGGGAGGGAGTGGGGGGTGAGAAGGAGAAAGAGGAAGAATGGAAGAACAGATGCTGGACCTACAAGTGGGGGTGGGGGGATGATAGAGTGAAGTGGGAAGAGAGACCAAACTTATTTTTAGAGCAACTCTCAAGCAACCAGAAACTATAGTTATCCGGCATTCACCAATCCCCATGGGTGCCAGATAACTGAAATTCTATTGTACTACTATACCATATTATACTCTGTACTCTTCATATTATGAACTGTTTATTTTTCCTTAATTTGGAACTGCCGCACGACAGGGTGGTCTTCTCTTATAAAGTGATATACTCACAGAAATCAAACAAAAAATATTTTTCCTTAGCAATAGCAGCAGATGAATCCAGAGACTAGTAAGAGAGTGCACATCTACCAGCAGGTTGCGATAAAGGACTGATTTGCAGATGCTCCTCTTGGATGGAACCTCTCCTGGCCAATTAGTATGCTCTATCTCCAGCAGGCGAATGGATGCCATTCCTCTAGCTCCTGGCTTCACTGGCTGAAAAAGTGGATTTCACTACTGTTACTAAGGCTTCAGTGAGTGCAGGGGAGTCTTGCTGAGCAATGCCAACTTTGGGGGTTACACCTGGGTCGTCCCCCCCTCTCTCTAGTGATTGGGTCTCTTAGTTTTTCTTCTTTCCCATGTGGTAAAACAAAAAAGGGAGACCGCATTGTTGGATTTGGGTTCTCAATATCCTTACCACAAGGTTCAACTACCAGCGGTAACAGAAACTGCTGTGCTGGCTGTTGGTATTGTATTTCAATGAGTAATGTCTTTTTCTGCTCTTTCTGGTGCTTGTGTGTATGTGTCGAGCTGTGGTTTTCGGTTTTCGGTTTGGATCAGGCCATGGTGACAGAGGTGGTTAAACGGTGTTCACGCTGTGGAAAGTGGCGAACACCATTGGGCCTCTGCGTGGTTGGCACCCTCGAGGAGAGCAATATGTTACTTTTCTGCGTGGGAGATGCGCATTCCCACTCCTCATACCATAGTGGCCAGCCAGTTAGTGTCTTCTCTGGTGCAGGACCTTGCAGGGGAAGCTGAGGCTGGCATTTTTAACTAATGTGAGACCGCCTAAGGGGGTAGAACGCGTTGGATTTGATAGTGCTACAGGCTGGATTAATGCCTATGCCATTTTCCCCAGAATTCATTTTATTAATGCACAAGGCATTTCTTTTGCAAGGGTATATGACGGCTCTTCTTTTGCAGCCTCAGCAGCCAGGGACCTCCGGGCTGCGGGCGCAGGAAGTGAAACACCACAGGCTGAGGTCTGCAGCTGGGGAAGACCCTGCATTGGACCCAGATGTCTCTTCCTCTCACAGGGTCCACAGTTGACATGGATTTGCAAGACTTTGATTTAGGGGAATCACTGGCTGGGGAGGCAGACAATCCCACGGCCCTTCATCTCTTTCATAGGGAGGAACTTTCCATGTTCATATCCAAGGCACTACAGGGTCTTAATATTTCACATGCGGGAATAACAGTTGGGCGACTGAAATGTTTACAAACAGTACAAAATGCGGCAATTCGGCTTTTAGGTCGCACACATCTATGATCATGTAACTCCATTATATTTGAACCAATGGAATTTAGAATTAAATTTAAAATCCTGATGCTGGCACATAGGGCATTATTTGAGTTACAACCATTAAATCTCTCTAATCTAGTGTTATTTTACACACCTAGTCACTCACTGAGATCTTTAAATGACAATAGAGTAGCTGTTCCCCATATCTCAAAGGCTTATCTTGCCTCAACCAGAAATGGTGCATTTTTCTACTTGGTTCCAATATTGTGGAACAGTTTACCAGTAGAATTAAGGAAGGCAGAATCATTTCTTTTTTAATTCTTTATTAATTTTCAAATCGCATACAAAAGTACACAGAATATATAATCAATTAATACAATAATCAGCACTTACATCCAAACAAATAATAATATAAAGTACATTTCCACACACCCCCACTCCCTGGATGTGTGTGAAAATCAAATAGGAATCAAAGGCTTATTTGTTCAATCAATATTTACAAATTCCGTTAATGGACCCCAAGTATCTTTAAGTTTTTTATAATGTCCCAGTTGTTCCGAATTCAATCTCTCGTATCTATAAAATTGACAGTTTCCCACCAAAAGTTGAGATTCAGTCTGTCCCAGTTTTTCCAATTTTTTGTTATCAACTGCATAGCTATCCCTGTCATTATAAGAAGTCTGTTCTTGTTTACAGTAACTGAATTCTTAGGTTTTAATAAAGTCCCAAATAACATTATGTCATAGGACAATGGAATCAAAGCTTCCAATATCATGTTTATTTTGCCCCAAATAGACTTCCAAAAATTGAGTATCAATGGACAATAGAATAGCAAGTGATCCAGTGTCCCTATATCAAGATGACAGTGCCAGCATCTATTAGATTTTGAACTGTCTAACTTTTGCAAACAAACAGGGATCCAAAAATTCTATACAACAGAATAAAACCAAGTTTGTCTCATAGATGCTGACGCTGTACATCTCATTCTCCAAGTCCAAATCCGTGGCCATTGAGTATCAAAAATATGCTGCTTTGTCTCAGTGCTCCAAATGTCTTTTAGACTTGTTTTAGTTGTTTTAATTCAAATATTCCGATATTAATTTATACCACTTGGCTGCCTGGTGCTCTTGTAAATCTGTATGAAAACATAGGCCCGGCAAGCTATACTGATTTTTTTTTTTTAAGTTGCGCCAATCAGGGAACCCTTTCTGAATGGCCTTTTTCAACTGGAACTATTTAAATCCTTGAGACTTTGATATGCCAAATGATTGTTGCAATTGTAATAAATTAGAAATTACATCTTCCAAAGTACGTATGCCTGCCTGCAACCAATGTTTCCAGAGGATTTTAGTCTCGTCGATTTGCATTTTGGAGGCAGAATCATTTCAAAATTTTAAGAGACATCTAAAAGCACATTTTTTTTTTTCAAATGGCTCTCCCGAATTGAATAATGAAATGGGGAGCGCAATCTGCCTTAATTTGTATTAATTTGTACTGATTCGTGTTGATTTGGACTTATTTATTTCATATAACAGTTTTAGTGGATATGTTTTAGAAATGTTCATTTCTTTGATGCTCTCAAGCTCTGCCAGTGATGCTCTCAAGCTCTGTGAAGTGTGCTGTGCAGGAGTTATATTAACCTTTTCCTATCGTAATAAATTTTACGTTACGCTGGTTCCAATCGTAATTATTTTAGCAAAATTTTGTATTATTCACCGTTATCATTTACGGCTATTGTAAACACAATGGCCCAATATATGGGACAAATGATAGGTAGAAGGTGTACTGTATGTCCCATGCCATGGGACATACGATGGCAACAACATTTTTTGGAATGTCCCGTCATCCAGGACACCCGGGATAGGAAAAGGTTAAGACCTGCACTAAAATATGACTGTTTGCTATCAGGCCGCTTCAAAGACTTTTTTCTCTCTTAAATTTGTTTTATTTTATTTTAATTTTTTATCTTCTTTCATTATTTCTATTTTTTATTTCTTTGATTTTTGATCTTGGAAATGTATTATATGTTATTACATATTTTTAGTTTATCAGGTACTTTAGCTAGATTGTGAGCCTTCAGGACAGATAGGGTGCTTTTTCTCAAGTACCTAATTTCATTTTAGTTTGATACTTTGTAAGCCACTTAGGTCAATAAAATGCAGGAGTGGTATATAAAATCTTAAATAAATATAAACATAAACAATGCTTGTTAAGGAGTACAGAAAATTATCATTAACTCCACTTAACCAGAAAAAAAGAGCAGCTTAGACAGAAAACCATGAAGGCAAAAAGATTGCTCTAAAAAAAACAACAAAAACTGGTTCAAGTCTAAGCAAAAACATCCCATCCCAGGAAAAAATAATTCTTCCAGTAAAGTGTATAAAAAGTTCTCAAAAAAATGAAGAACAGTACTTAGCAGTACATGCAGTCGAGAGGTTAAATCCAGATCTTTTGAGTTCAAAAGGCTGTCGGACATCATGCAAAACACCTAAATCTTGCATACAGCCTGATCCTCTTCTCATTGTAACTCCTGGAGCATTTACTAAATCCTCAGTAGACATGTTTAAACTGGAGCTTCGCAGCAAATAATAAAACCAGCATAATCCTCTCTCACAGATCACAGAAAGCGTGACTTCTTCAAAATCCTCATTTGTCACATAACTCTCGACAAGGGCCTCTTGTTTCGTAGGAAAACCCACTGCAGCATCAGGAATAGGGCTTATATGCGGTTAACCAGTGAATTCCATATCAGCTTAGATCTCGAGTAAAGTGAGCATGGAGGTTTCAGGCTTGTTTCCAGAACACGTTTGCTGACAGTGTGAAACCAAGGTACATTTTACAGTCTTTGTACTGTAGAATCCCATATCTTGATTGGAAGTGACTTTGCATCCATCAAGAGAGTTACCATTTGTTCACTTGTGTGCTTGATGGGATTTCCATGGTGTGCCCTAGGCCTACCTATTGCTGCCTCTGTACTCCTGCATTTAAGGGCATGACTTTTTCATAAAATAACTTTTGAAACTATGAGAAGTCTCTTGTTTTACATCTAATTAATTTTGTGCCATTTTTAGCAATAAAATTTAAGCTTACTTTGTCACTCTTGCTTGTAGTTTTGAATAGTTATGGTATGCATTGTGAGTTTTTATTTTCATAGAATAAATAGCTACATGCTCCTTTTTAGACTGCATGTGATTTGATTAATAGTACTGAAGTTTGAAGATGGTGGTGGTGATTTCTAGAATTCCCAGTCAGGGTGATGGTTTTATAACCAACTAGCATTTGTGTCTGATACATCCCATGTTAATTCATGTGTGTTTGGATATACATTACAGTATATTGTAGTAAAAGTTTGTAATCTAGTATCTACTGCATTATTCTACAACATTTTGTTCTTAACCTTTTTCTTGTTGTGAAACACCATTTGAAGCTTATGTGTGCAATACTTCACAGGGGACCATCACCGGAATAGAGAGCTGCACGGGAACGGGGATGACGGGAATCCCGCGGGTTCCCCCTTTAGGTCACGGGGATCCCATGGGGACGCCCCCTAGGGTTGCGGGAATCCTGTAGGGACGCCCCCTTTGGTCGCGGGGATCCCGTGGGGACGCCTCCGAGGGTTGCGTGGTTCCTGCGGGGTTGGATCACAGTTACTCGAGCCGCGAGGGTAGTCTCCTTCTCCTTACCTGCCCTGTTGCAGCACACAGCCGAACGGAAGTCTTCCCAATGTCAGCGCTTAAGCAAAGCCCTCCCTTCCTCCGACGTCAGCTCTGACATCAGGAAATTTCCGGTCGGCTGTGTGCGGCAGGGCAGGTAGGGAGAAGGCAATGGCGTACGAAAGAGGGGGGGGGGGCGGTGCGCCCCGGGAAATGTGCACAGCCGGTCAGATCCCCCGATCGACCGACAACAGGCCCAGCCAACAAACCTCCCTGCCCTGTAGCCGCAAATCTAAATTACCTCTTACAGCAGCTTCACTACTCCAGATGCTGTAAGAAGGTAATTTAGATTCACGGCTACAGGACAGGGAGATTGTCCGACCGGGCCTGTTCTGTTGTCGGTCAGGTGGGGAAGCGCCACAAAGGTAAGGGGCAGGGAGGGAGAAAGGGAGGAAAGGTGGAGTGGAGAAGAAAAGACGCTTAAGGGAAATGGGTAAAACTGAAGGGGGAGAAGGCCGCTGAAAGCACATGGGGAAGACAGAGGGGGGAGAAGGCCGCTGAAAGCACATGGGGAAGACGAGGGGGGGAAGAAGGACGCTGAAAGGACATGGGGAAGACAGGGGGGAGGACACTGAAAGGACATGGGGAAGACAGAGGGGGAGAAGGACGCTGAAAAGACATGGGGAAGACAGGGGGGGAGAAGGTCGCTGAAAGGACATGGGGAAAACAGGGGGGAGAAGGCCGCTGAAAGGACATGGGGAAGACAGAGGGGGAGAAGGACGCTGAAAGCACATGGGGAAGACAAAGGGGTGGAGAAGGACGCTGAAAGCACATGGGGAAGACAAAGGGGTGGAGAAGGACGCTGAAAGGACATGGGAAGACGGAGGGGGGAGAAGGACACTGAAAGGACATGGGGAAGACAGAGGGGGGAGAAGGACGCTGAAAGGACATGGGGAAGGCAGAGGGGGGGAGAAGGATGCTGCCTGACAGGACATGGGGAAGATGGGGGGGAGAAGGACGCTGAAAAGAAATGGGGAAGAGAGAGTGGGGAGAAGATGCTGGCAGGGAAGAAGACAGAGATGCCAGACTATGGGGTTAGCGGAGGGAAGAAGGTGGGTGCCAGACCAATTTGGGAGGGGGGGAGACAGGGAGAGGCACAGTAACAGAGCAAATGGAAGACACAGAGAGAAGAGAGACAGTGGATGGAAGGAATTGAATGAGAACATGAAGAAAGCAGAAACCAGGCAACAAAGGTAGGAAAAGAATTCTATTTCTTTTTTTTTTTTTTTTTGCTTCAGGATAAAGTAGTATATTAGTTGTGTTGATAAAAATTTATAAACAAAAGAGGCTCTGGTAGAAACCCGTTTATAAAGTATGTATTCTTCCCAATTAATATTTCCAAATTAATAAAGTCTTTTTGCTTATTTGTAAATGGGTTTCTACCAGAGCCTTTAATTCAGTAGCATAATTAAATGAAATAACTATTTCTGAAGTTTATAGGGACGGGCGGGGACGGAGGGGATTCCTCACGGGGATGGGCGGGGACGGAGGGGATTCCTCACGGGGACGGGTGGGGACGAAGGGATTCCTCGCAGGGACGGGTGGGAGTCTTCACGGGGACGGGTGGGGACGGGTGGGATTTCTGTCCCCGCGCAACTCTCTACACCGGAACAGGGATGTCTCTGATGTAGCTGTCCTTTTCACAAACTCATTTTCTCTTAAACACATCTACTTTCTTGGCAGTATTCACCTCCTCTTTTCCCTTCTCAGATTCCTTCCACTGATCCCCCTTTTAAAACTCACCCTCTCTACCCAGTGATCAGAACTGACAGGAGTGGAAGGACGGCAAACAGGTCACTATATTTCTGACCAGGGCTGGGCGAAACGATGTAATAAAGTGCTCTTGGAGGATTGACATAGCTTTCAAGTATCTGGACATGTACGCTCCTTAGCCAATGGGTATACATGGCTATTAGGGAGAGTGCAGCCTTGTTTGCTAATTTTTGGGTGAGACACGGGTTGAGGCCCACTTTTCTAGCTCCAGGTCTGATTTCATATGGAATTTTTTTTTTTTTTCTTTTTGTATAATACAGTAGACTGAGCTCATGTTTATGCTGTAGTTTTACCAGGTTAAATCTTTTGTTATATTACGACTAGTCTTAATAGTTTTAAAAAAAAAATTTTCATGAAGATATGATACAATTTACTTCCGAGAACTGACATCTGCATTTTTTTTTTCTTTGAACAGTCATTTAGCTTATCAAGAAAGAAAATTGTTTACTACACTAGCTTTGATCAACGGAAGCGAGCAAATGCTGCGTTTTTAATAGGTGCATATGCTGTAAGTATGTTTAATGTTTCTACAGACAGTGCAGCACTGACCCATGTGACAGATTTTAATGCTTTCCTCATTCGCATTAGAACATAAGCAGTGGCATTGTAAGGGTAGGACCACCCCCACTCTTTACTAAGCTGCATTAATTAATGCTGCAGTTAGCACAAGCAACCACTATGGTTAACACTATGGATTGGGGTGGGTACACTGCCTTACAGTTACTGTAGCAAATAGTATGGCACAGTTAACAGCACCAGAGTAGATGAAATAGTACCACCACTTGTTAACTGACTAGAAAAATACAGGGGATATGTCTAACAATAACATAGATGTTTAGCAGTTATCTTGTGTTTATTTTAGAAACATTGAAACATGATGCAGATAAAGGCCAAATGGTCTGCCCATCTGCAGTAACCGTTATCTCTTCCTCACTCTAAGAGATCCCACGTGCCTATCCCAGGCCCTCTTGAATTCAGACACAGTCTCTGTCTCCACCACCTCTTCCGGGAGACTGTTCCGTGCATCTACCACCCTTTCTGTAAAAAAAGTATTTCCTTAGATTACTCTGGAGCCTATCACCTCTTAACTTCATCCCAAGCCCTCTCATTCCAGAGCTTCCTTTCAAATGAAGGAGACTCGACTCATGTGCATTTATGCCACATAGATATTTAAACGTCTCTATCATATCTTCCCTCTCCCGCCTTTCCTCTAAATATACATCTTGAGATTTTTGTCTGTCTCCATAAGCCTTATGACGAAGTCCATGCACCATTTTAGTAGCTTTCCTCTGGCCAACTCCATCCTTTTGATATCTTTTTGAAGGTGCGGTCTCCAGAATTGTATACAATATTCTAAATGAGGTATCACCAGAGTCTTATACAGGGGTATCAATACCTCCTTTTCCCTACTGGCCATACCTCTTCCTTTGCACCTAGCATCCTTCTAGTTTTTACCATTGCATTTTCAACCTGTTTGGCCACCTTGATCATCACATACAATCACACCCAAGCCCTGCTCTTCACCCACTAAACTGTACCATTCCTTTGAGTTTTTGCAGCCCAAATGCATGATCTTGCATTTCTTAACATTAAATATTAGCTTCTAAATTTACCGTTTTTCACTAGAAGTGTGTCTACTTTTGCAGATTTTGGTATCATCCTCAAATCTTACCTGACAGCCCTTCAGCAATATCGTTTACAACAATGTTAAAAAAGAACAGGCCCAAGAACTGAACCTTGAAATACACCACTGTTAACATCCCTTTCCTCAGAGAGATCTCCATTGACCATTACTCTCTGTCACTTTCCATTCAACTAGTTCCTGACCCAGTTGTCACTTTGAGGCCCATCCTGAGGGCACTCAGTTTATTTATTAGACATCTGTGTGGAACACTGTCAAAGGCTTTCCTAAAATCTAAATACACCACATCTAGCATTCTCCCTCTATCCAAGTCTCTGGTCACCCAGTCAAAGACATTGATCAGATTTGTCTGATAAGACCTACCTCTAGTGAATCCATGTTGCCTCGGGTCCTGTAATCCACTTGTATAATTTTTCCTCCTTCCTTTTCTAAGCTTTGTGCCTTTTTAAACATAGACAAGTGACAGAGATGGCACATTCACAAGCAGCAATGAAAAGAAGGCTGTTGGTATGTGTATACGTTTTGCTAAACATGGGGATATGCTTTACTTGAACCACTGTGAGAGAAATGAGAAACTGTTAATATGTCCTATGATTGTATTTTGAGAGCTTTTTTCATAAACATAGGCACTAGATGTTTAAAATATAAAGGTGTTTTTTTTAGCAGTAATGCAGCTCAGGTTAATTCATAGTTTCTGGCTTCCACACACATTACTATGGATAATCTATTTTCAAATGATCTTGTAGGGTTGGGCAAGCGCATGTTTTTGCTTTTAGAGTGAGTAGATAATTTTCTTTAATTCTCCACCCTTTCTCAGTAAACAAGGAAATACCACAAGCAAATACTACAGTTTGACAAATGTTACTGCTTTGAAAAGCTGCCAGTGTTGACATGTCTTTCACTTGGCCTCTCTGTATTGCCTCTGTTTTAGTCTGTGTTAAACTGCAGTTTTGTGTTGCTTTTTTTATTTTGGTGGTGTTGGTGGGGAGATTGTACATAGGACAAACTACTGAAGTGTTTGCTGTAGATTAGTGATTTAGAAACATGATTTTTTAATGAAAGCAAACAGTGATGTGACAGAAAAGGAATTATATTACAGTACTATCTCAGATAACTGGCATTCAACTAACCAGCAAAAAAATTGCTGGCCCCCCCCAAAAAAATCTCATAGAAACATAGAAATAGACGGCAGATAAGGGCCACGGCCCATCTAGTCTGCCCACCCTAATGTCCCTCCCCTACCTTTGCCCTGTGAATAGATCCCATGTGCCGATCCCATTTGGTCTTAAAATCAGGCACGCTGCTGGCCTCAATCACCTGTAGTGGAAGACTATTCCAGCGATCAACCACTCTTTCAGTGAAAAAGAATTTCCTGGTGTCACCTCGTAGTTTCCCGCCCCTGATTTTCCACGGATGCCCTCTTGTTGTCGTGGGACCCTTGAAAAAGAAGATATCTTCCTCTGCCTCGATGCGGTCCGTAAGATACTTGAACGTCTCGATCATGTCTCCCCTCTCTCTGTGATCCTCGAGCGAGTATAGCTGTAATTTGTCAAGCCGTTCTTCGTATGGAAGATCCTTGAGTCCCGAGACCATCCGGGTGGCCATTCTCTGCACTGACTCCAGTCTCAGCACATCCTTGCGATAATGCGGCCTCCAGAATTGCACACAGTATTCCAGGTGGGGCCTCACCATGGATCTATACAATGGCATAATGACTTCCGCCTTACGACTGACAAAACCCCTTCGTATGCAGCCCATGATTTGTCTTGCCTTGGACGAAGCCTGTTCCACTTGATTGGCAGACTTCATGTCCTCACTGACGATTACCCCCAAGTCTCGTTCTGCTACCGTTTTTGCTAGGATCTCGCCATTAAGGGTATAAGACTTGCATGGATTTTGGCTGCCCAGGTGCATAACTTTGCATTTTTTGGCATTGAAGTAGACCATCGCTCCAGTAGGAGTAGGTCGTGCATCATGTTTTCGGGCATTGAATCTTCGTCTGTTGTGCATTTGCCCACTACATTACTTAGTTTGGCGTCATCGGCGAATAATGTTATTTTACCTCGAAGCCCTTCTGCCAAGTCTCTTATAAAGATGTTGAATAGGATTGGGCCCAAGACTGAGCCCTGTGGCACTCCACTGATCACCTCTGTCATTTCAGAGGGGGTGCCGTTCACCACCACCCTTTGAAGCCTACCTCCAAGCCAGTTCCCAACCCATTGCGTCAATGTGTCGCCTAATCCTATAGAACTCATCTTGCTCAGCAACCTGCGGTGTGGTACGCTATCGAATGCTTTGCTAAAGTCCAGGTACACGATGTCCAGGGACTCCCCAATATCCAGCTTCCCCGTCACCCAATCAAAGAAGCTGATCAGGTTGGATTGGCACGATCTCCCTTTAGTAAATCCATGTTGTCGGGGATCCCGTAGATTCTCCTCATCCAGGATCTTATCCAATTGGCGTTTGATTAGAGTTTCCATTAGTTTGCTCACTATCGATGTTAGACTCACTGGTCTGTAGTTTGCTGTCTCCATCTTTGAGCCTTTCTTGTGAAGTGGAATGACGTTAGCCGTCCTCCAGTCCAACGGGACGCTGCTAAGGGAGAGTTTGAAGAGTGCGGACAGTGGCTCCGCCAAGACATCACTCAGCTCCCTTAGCACCCTGGGGTGCAGGTTGTCCGGCCCCATTGCTTTGTTAACCTTGAGCTTTGACAGCTCACCGTAGACACTGCTGGGCGTAAACTCAAAGTTACTAAATGGGTCAACTGAGCCAACCCTTGTCTGTAGCTGAGGGCCGAGCCCCGGCTCTTCTCGGGTGAAGACTGAGCAGAAGTATTCATTTAATAGTTGGGCTTTTTCCGAATCCTTTTCCACATAGTCTCCGTCTGGATTCCTAAGACGTACAATCCTGCTTGAGTTTTTTCTTCTATCACTGATATACCTGAAGAAGGATTTATCTCCCTTCTGGATGTTCTTTGCTAGAGACTCCTCCATGTGGAATTTAGCCTCCCTGACTGCTGTTTTGACTCCTGCACTATTTTCACGATTGGCTCAGGCGCTAACAGGAAAATTGACACAGAAAAAAATAAACTACTACTACTGCCCTAAAAAAAAAAAAAAAAAAAAGGTCCTGGTAGTCAAGTGGACCCCGACCACAAAAAACCCTAGTACTGGGGATCTCCCCTAGGGAGGCCTAAACCCTGATGAGGCAGTCCCCCTCCTTTAAGGAAAGACCCAACACCATCTCCCTGGTGACCTAGGTGAAACCTGGTAAATCTGTATCTATTTTAGATTTTGAAAACTTCTTTATTTTGCTGATGGTGGTTGCATTTGACTTGTATTTTCTTAAGTCTCTTATTAGTTTGGTGTCTCAGTGCTGTTTTCTTTGTGCTCTTTTAGGTAATTTACTTAAAGAAGACTCCTGAAGAAAGCTATAGAGCACTTTTATCTGGATCTAATCCCCCTTACCTTCCATTCAGGTATGTGCTCAGGTTGAATTTTGTGCTTCAGTCTCAGTAAAGAGATCTGGCTGTTCTATTGAGTAGGCCTTGATCAAGCTTGGGTTGTCTTCATATATTGAATGCCAGTTGGATAGTAATCATTATTTGTCTAATTTTTCAAAGTGGCATCATCTTGTGTTAATTTTTGAGGGGTGGTTGGGGTGGAAATATATGTTGTTTATTTGCATCCTAGATGCAACTTTGTGGGAATTTGTTTTAATTTTGAGGATTTTTTTATAGTATTGTGTCATGATCTTGCTACTGCCAGACAAAGCACCATAACTGATGTCTCGGTGTGTTCGACAGATAGGCAGTGTACAACTATCCAACGGACGTGCATGCTAATATGGGATGCTAATATTAAATAAATCCTTGATACATTTTTTTTTTCTTGAGTGTTTTAGTGCTGTCCTATCAAATTTATGGAGTTCTTTTTATCTTGCATTCTTGTTTTAGTTATTGTAAACTGCCTTAAGTTGGCAAAGTACTGGTGGTCAATGCTCCTTCTAAGGATTGACCAGGTGCATGCAAATTTTTTCTCATGTGAATGACAAGTTCTAAAAATATTTTTTTCATGTGAGCAACAAGTTCTAAAACCTCAAAATGTCCAGATTTGCAATTATTTTTCTGAGCAACCATGTAAAATCTGTGAGCGACTGTATAAGCAATTGCTCATGTGCTCAGCTTAGAGGGAACATAGTGGTGGTATATCAGATTTTAATAAATTATAAACTGTGTCTAGGACTGAATTCTACTGATGGTGCCTGGAAATAGGGATGTGCATTTGTTTTCCCAGAAAAAAAATGTAACGAAGAACAATTTAGGTTCTAGTTGTTAGAAAACAGGAAAAAAATATTATGAAAAATTTTTTTTTTCCCATTTCTTGTAAGCAGCAAGATTTATTTATTTTTTTTTTTTTTAAATTCAAACCTCTGGGCCTTCCCTTATGTCTCTTACCCCTAATGTGGGCTCTCAGTAGTTGAAGTGGGAAATAAGCAAACCCCAGCTGCTTCTGCCCTTTCAGGTTCTGCTTTTCAAAATGGTATCAATTTGCTGTATATCCATAAGCTTTTAATATAGCCATCATCAAAATGGCACTGGAAGAGGCTAACTTCTGCCACCTTGAAAATGGGATCTGATGAGGCAGGAGCAGCTGGAGCGAGTTTATTCCTCATTTTGACAAGACACACTCTCTAATGGGGGAGGAAGATGGTATGGAATGTGGGGAGGTGGATGGAGAGAATAGGGGGGGAAGGCTTGTGGGAGAGGGTGCTAGTTATAGGAAAGTCTTTCTATTTGCTTTATTTCAAGTTGTTTGTAATAATCATCAAAGTATTTTATTTGCACACCCATTCCTAGAAACTGAATTGTTGATAGTAGTATACCAGCATAAGAACATAAGAATTGCCGCTGCTGGGTCAGACCAGTGGTCCATCGTGCCCAGCAATCCGCTCACGCGGCAACCTTCTGGTCAAAGACCAGCGCCCTGAGACTAGCCCTACCTGCGTACATTCCAGTTCAGCAGGAACTTGTCGAACTTGGTCTTGAATCCCTGGAGGGTGTTTTCCCCTATGACAGACTCCGGAAGAGCGTTCCAGTTTTCTACCACTCTCTGGGTGAAGAAGAACTTCCTTACGTTTGTACGAAATCTATTCCCTTTCAACTTTAGAGAGTGCCCTCTCATTCTCCCAACCTTGGAGAGGGTGAACAACCTGTCCTTTTCCACCAAGTCTATTCCCTTCAGTCTCCTCTGCATTAGCCCCTCGGAAGGGATGGGCTGATCTGTTTTGTCTACCCTGGGCTCTGTAGGCTGCTACCTGGAAAGGGAGTGGCCAAATGAGCAAAAAGTAAAGAGCCCTTCTCTGCAGGGTGTAGGTCAGACCTACATAACATACGGCCCGATATAGCTCTCACTGTGGCCCGCGCCAGGGTGCACTTGTACTGCCTGCCCTCCCTGATGTTTTAATTTTTTAATTTTAAATCTTCGGGCAGCTGCTGCGTCAATGAGCAAGCTTGCCTCGGAGCACTTCTTTCTACTTCCGGGACAGGCCTGCGCTGCACAATGGCTGCCTGAAGACTCCTGCCTTTCTGTCATCGCTTATGCTGGGACTCCTGCCTTCCTCCTCGTCTCTCCCTACCCCCTGACCAGCAGCGGCAGCTCAGTGTGCTTTTAACTTTGCCACACAGCTGCGGTTCCATCAGGCAGCATTGGGGCCTTTGCTATGCCTGCCTGCTTCGATGATGCGAGGCAGTCCGGCCTAGCAAAGGCCCCGAGGCTGCCTGATGAAACTGTATCAAAACTAATGCTAGCGGTAGCTGTGTGGCGAAGTTAAAAGCACAGAGTGAGCTGCCGCTAGGCTAGAGAGAGGAGAGGTATTGCTGGACAGGGGAGGAGAGTTATTGCTGGACAGGGGGAAGAGGGAAGGGAGAAGGGAGTACTACTGGATAAGGGGGAGGGAAAGGGAAGGGAGAAGAGGTGCTGCTGGCCTGGCAAAAGGGGAGGGAAAGAAAAGGTGCTACACACTGGAGGGGAGGGTGAGATGGTGCATGGGGAAAGAGCATTTTGGGTTGGGGGAAGGAGGGATGTCACTCAAGGGAAGAAGCAAAGACAGAGAGAGAAAGCGTACAGGAGGTAGAAAGTGTTGGACTCATGGAGAGGGTGAGATGGATGGGGAGGACAGAAAGGAGGGAAGGAGAAATGTCACACTCGGAGGAAGGGAGAGAGGGCAGAGAGTGAAAACTTGGACTCATTGGGGGGGGGAGAGGAGAAAGATGTTGGTTAGGGGAGAGAAGGAGGACCGGAGGAGAAACATGCAGGAGGAAGAGAGAAAGAAATGTTGGTCTGGTAGAAAGGAGGGAGAAATGTTGGACTAGGAGGGGGCCAGAAAGAAGGAAGGGAAGGAAGTTGGATTGCAGGGGGTGGAAAGGAGGAAGGAAGAGAGAAATGTTTCACTGGGGGTGGGGGGAGGAGAGATGACTAAAGGAAGGGAGAGATACCAGACCAGGAATGGAAGGGAAGGAGGGGAGTCTGGTAGCGCTTTAGAAATAATAATAATAGTAGTGGTAGTAGAGAGAGATGCCAGATTATGGGAAGGAGAGAAGAGAGATGCCAGACTAGGAAGAGGGGGGGGAAAGGAAGGAGAGATATGTCGGACCACTGGGAGGAGGGAGGGAAGGAGAGAGATGTCGGACCACTGGGAGGAGGGAAAGAAGGAGAGATATGTCGGACCACTGGGAGGAGGGAGGGAAGGAGAGAGATGTCGGACCACTGGGAGGAGGAAGGGAAGGAGAGAAATGTCGGACTACTGGGGAGGAGGGAGGGAAGGAAAGATATGTCAGACTACTGGTGAGGAAGGAGGGAAGGAGAGAGATTTTGGACTACTGGAGGGTGGGGGAAGGAGGGAAGGAAAGAGACATAGGAAGGGAAGGTAAGACAAGGAAAAGTAGATTTTGAGAAGAAAGCAGAAAAATGGAAAAATTGAATGTTAAGTTAATGCCAAAGATGGATGCAAGGCAGAAAGTGAAGACGGAGAGAAAAAATCAATGGATAAAAAGGCCCTGGAAACATAGTTAAAAGCTCAGAAAAGTAAAGTCACCAGACAAGAAATGATTTTATTTTCAATATAGTGATTGAAATGTGCCAGTTTTGAGATTTTATATCTGCTGTGTGTATTGTGTGTGTATATGAAAAATGGAAAAAAAAAAATTGAATTACAATTAGTAAAAGGGGCAGGATCTGGGGCAGAACTTGGGTGGGTTTAGGGCAGAGCTTGGGTACTTAACTTGAAGTAGTTGAGAAACATTGCTATAGGCAATCAGCCGGCACTAGTGCCTCTCATTCTTTCCCGCCCTCTTCCCTGCTGGCACCCCCTACTGGCATCTCAGGGCCTATCTGGAAAGCCTCTGCGCATGCACGGATGTCGATAGATGTCACGCATGCACGTGTTGTCATCATGGCAATGTCCGCGCTTTTCTGGGTACCATGTGCCATGGCCCCTACCTGCGGCCCTCGCTTCATTTTCCGACTTCGTTGCTGTCCCCGGACCATTTTTGAGTTGTGCAGGCTTAGTATAGGACATAATAGCCCTGTATACTGGGACAGTTTAGAGGCCCAATGGATCCTGGCCATGCAACACCCTGTAATTTGATTTACTTTTAAATACCTTGAGGATAATTCTGTAGGCTGCCTAGCTCAGGGGATGATTCTCAAAACTAATGCTGTCGCTAAACTGTTTACCGATGGTTTAGCCTGCACACATTTTAGTGATGGATTATCAAAATGGATTATCTGTCAATAGTGAGTTTTCTAGCAGTCTCTGACAATGACATGCAAATGGGCTCTTCCACATTGAAATGAACCCTCCGGTGGATTCTTAAAAAATGCCGAGCCATTTTCTGAAAGCGGCATTGGCTTTTTGCAACAAAAATAAGCGACTGGTCCAGGGGTGCCGGTCAGTGTTGGAGACTACTAGAAAGCCTGTGTTGTGATGCAGCGGGAGCAATGCCCATTCTCTCTCCCACTGCATCACAACACCTTCCCCTCCCCTGCTGCGTGCCCCTTCCATTCCCCCATATCTCTTTAACTTTCCCAACATCACCAACTTGCTGCCCACATTGGATCTCCCATCCCTAAAGCCAACTTTTTCTTGGATGTAGCATGTGCTTGGCTTACTTCATTCAAAATTTACTATGTAATGTACGTTATATCTGGTCAGTGATGATGTTTTCATTAAATAAGTGGTTTAGAAGCTATAGTAGCCCTGGAGAAAACTGCAGTCTTTTAGGCCATAGGAGGTTTTAGTCATGATGTGCCAAAATATCCAGGAAAAGGTAGAAAAATTTAATTTTGGGTTTAGTGATTTTATAATATGTCACAGAATTGATGTGCTTGTGTTTGGTGTCAGAACCTATCATCATTTATGAAACAGTTAAAAAGAGACAAAAGATTGCCCCAAATACCACTGTTAGATTGTGAGCCATAGGATAGGGAAAATACTGAAGAGTACCTGATTACTATTCATTGTATTGTAAACTACTTTGGGTGAATATCTTCATGAAAAAGGTGATTAATCTCAATAAATAAATAAGCTGATTCATAGCTGTTTTTTTCCCCCTTTTTTTATATAGCACCCAGAAGTTAGAAAAAGGTTTTACTTAGTTAATGGTCAACCTTTAAGACCTATCAGTTTTATAGGCTGGGTAGCGTTAGTTGTTTGATGTGAAAAATGTTTATTTTCAAGCGTTGTGGTTATTCAAATTAATCTAATGTGTGGAAACACACAAGTACTGACCATGCTGTCATAGATAATAAGTAGAGCAAGGTTGTCCAGCGTTGGTCCTCAAGGGCTGCAATCCAGTCAGGTTTTCAGGATTTCTCCAATGAATTTGCATGAGATCTATTTGCAAGCACTGCTTCCATTGTATGCAAATAGATTTCATGCAAATTCATTGGGGAAATCCTTAGAAACAGACCTGGTGAGGGCCACGATTTGACACCCATGAACCAGAGGATGCCCATAGAGGTGTTTAATGAACCAGGAAAGCCATTTATTAATTCCCAGATCAGGCTTCTGCTCTTGTTTAGCTGTTGATTAGTAGTGATACCTAGTGGCTTGATTTAAGGACCACTATAGCTCTATTTTCTTTCTATTTCTCTCTCTTGTCTAGTATATAATAATCATCCTCCTCCTCCTCCTATCTCCAAGTAAATTTGCAAATTAAAATAACTTTTTGATTCATTGGCTTGGATTTTTTTGAGCCTAGCTATTAGTCTGTCTCTGAGTAAAAAAGTTGATAAAGCTGATATTATTTATCTTGTAGGCAACACAGTCACCAGGGCCATGGCCTGACCAGTTTTTTTTTTTTTAATTACCCTGCATGGCATCAATAACTAGGGAGTTTGGTTTATCTGTACATAAATTAGGGAAGTGGAACACTTACTTCAAATTAACCTTTGCTCCTGCTCTTCCTTCATTTTAAGATAGCAGCAAATACAAACATTACTATGGTACATTACAAGTCTTAGTGGAAGCTGCTGGGTACTTGCCAGCTTCTTGTTACTGTTTGGATTTTTTGGTTGCTGGGGTACCTAGACAGCGTTGCTAAAACTTGTGTTAATATTAAACTTCTTGAATGCTGATAGCTAATCAGCTGGGCATTCCAGAGCTTGCAAGCTTAAGTTGTTGCAGTATCAGGATGCTGTATTTTGGTTACCTTCTTCTGTATCATAGGGTGAAAATGTGATATTTCTTTTCTCTTGTAGGTGTACAAAAGAAAGATGATTTTTTTGTCATCAGTAGCAGATGAATCCAGAGATGAGTGGTTAAGTCCATCCACCAGCAGGCAGAAATAGAGAACACCAAAGCTGAGCTCTATCATATCTAGGATGGTAAGCTCACTGGTCTTCCAATATTCTCTATCTCCAGCAGGCAGATGGATGGTTTCTCCGAGCTCCTGGTTTCATCTGTGATGTGCTCCTGTTTTAGTCTCTAATTCAGTAAAACAGGGGGGTTTAGGTTCCTGGTTACCTAACTCTGGGGTACACCTGGTGGCAGCAGGTCACTCCCCCCCAGGGCCCCTCATTTGATCTTGCTCCTTTTCTCCTTCCTCACAATTTAAAAAAAAAAAAAAAAAGCTAAACTAAGGAGACTTAGCTTTCCAGCTTCTGGTGAGCAAGGAGGCTCCCTGCTGTAGACTGAGGAGGCCCTAGCCATTGCTGTATGGAGGAGTGTGGGTGTGTGTGTGCGCGTGCTCATGCTTTCATCTCTTCTCCTCTACTGAGATGTGTTGCAGCTGCTCCTTATTGTGGGCCTTTGCTGCATGGAGGAATTGGCATGCAGACGGCTGACGTGGTACCTGCCCCTGTTGTGGGTTGAAGGGACACTGTGGCACATTGGGGTGAGTTTTAAGATCCTTTACTTCCTCTCAGTGTTTCCTATAAGCGTTTGCTTCCTGCCACTATTCCTTTGGTCATGCGGTGGCCTTCCGGTGACCATGGAGGGGTGTATCTCACTACTCTCTTTTTTCAGCTTTCTGGCCCTTTTCTGTTGAAAGCAAGTTCCGTTTGCTCTCTGGGAAAAAGAGTTGGAAGGTGAGGACATGCATATCAGACAGCGGAATTTTCTTTGCATGTGCAATTTAGTGATGGCACAGAATGTACTTGGGCCTAAACCTAAGCTGTTTAAGAGCGCACTTAGTTATTGCTGGAAAGCATTACATCGCTATTTCTTGGTGGCTCAAGACTGACTTGTTGCACGTGTCAGAATATACTGTGAGCATTTTATGTGAGCCCATAAGCACAGCTCTCCTGGGTCGGACCAAGAATCCTTCTGGGTTGGTCTCCATTTTCCAGTGGTGGCTGTTTCAGGTCAATAGTTCCTGGCAGGTAAATGTTTAGTAGACACTTTCCATGCTCCATTCCAGGCTGGGCTGTGGCCTGTCCCAGGTACTGTATGTCTCTTTAGCAGAGTTTGATCTACCTACCTTCCTTTGCACCTACCACACTTACTGCTGTTGCCATGTCCTACAGCACTGAATTCCAGAGATTAGCTTGTTTTACAGGTCAACCTTTCTTCTTTGGGGATCAGCTGTGGTGCTGTCTATGGGGCATGTCTCCATATGCTTGTCTTGGGTCAAGGGTGTGGAGAGCTGTCCCCTTCTTAGCTGTGGCCTTGATCTTGCCTTCCCTACCTGGAGGGATGCGATTTTTCTCTTCATTTTTTTCTGGGTGCTCCATCTTTGGGCGAGGGTTCTGGAATTGGGGGAGCTTGTTCAGAGCGTCATCTTTGGAGGTTAGGTTCTACGACTTCAAGATCAATTTTTTTTTTCTTTTCTGATTCACAAGGGGTGTTTTTTCTTGGGGGCATAGAGCACCATCCTTGACTACTGAGTTTCTCTCCCTCCTTGGAGATTTCATGTTTCCCCTTCTCTGGCTGGGGAGCAGGCTGGGGAGCAAGCGTGCTACTGCTTTTGCCCTTTGGTTCCATTTTTGAATCTAGGAAAAGAATGCTGTCTGATGGTGCTGGTCTTAGTATGTGGCTCCATCTCTGGATGTAGAGCATGATCTTTTCTGTCTCTAGCTTTTATGCTTACAAACTCCTTGGTGTGTGGAGAGTGCTCGCTGCTATTTAGCCTTCCCGCATATCTAGTTTTGGCGCATAGCTCCATCTCTAGCTGTTGAGCAGGCATGCTGGTGTATTTGGTCTTGACACTGACCTTCCTCTCTATATGTTGAGCGAGCACACTGGCATATCTAGCTGTAGCACATAGCTCCATCTCTGGATTTTGATTGGGCATGCTAGCATATTTGCCCTTGGTGCATACCTTCATCTCTCGATGTAGAGTGAGAAACCTCCATAGTTCACTTTAACACATGGGTCTTTTTCTAGATGTGGACTAAGTCATCTGCTATATGTGCTCTTTGCTCAAGGCCCCCTCTCTGAATACAGAATGAGGGCTGGGAGGGCACTGCCATCCATGGTTGGCCTCAGTGCATGGATCTTTCTGGCTTTGGTTGTAGTGCTCTGCTATGAGCTGTCCATGGTAGTGTGCAAAAAAAAAAAAAAAAAATCATCTTTGTCAAATCTTGTCTCCACAAGGCTTATTTTTGTCCACTTGGGTATGTCTTACTCATGTGTCAAATTTCTGCATGATTAGACAATATTTAGAAGTCACCCTAGCATGCACTGGTTTCTTGTGTGTTGTATATGTAGGTGATTGCGCATAATTATCCTTGGGAAGTCAGTTTGTCAGCTATGAACTGCTAGACTGCCATGTGACTGGATGTTTATCGACTGGTCAATTTTCATCATTATGATAAAGGAAAATCTTTACCGGAAAGCTATAAGTTGGAGTGTGAGTCAGCAATGGTGGTATGGGATTGAGCCAGGATAGCGACACAATGCAATAGGAGATTGTAGAAACTCTTTGGGATCAAGCTAGGTACTTTGAATCTGGGTTGGTCACTGTTGGAATTAGGATATTGGGCTTGATGATGAACCTTCAGTCTATCCCAGTAAAGCAATGCTTATGTTCTTAATATTTGTCCCTAAAGAACAACAAACTTGTCAATGAGAAGGTGATAGACAGAATGAAGAAATGTAACTGACTTGGCTTTGTTTGTCAGTCTTGGGCATGAATTCATCTTATCAGGTTGTGGAGTGCGAGTCTAGCTCTTGTGTTGGCATGGCTCCATCTCTTTGGCTGTAGAGTGCGGCTCCAGCTTCCTGTTGGCAGAGCTCCATCTTACTGAATGTAGAGTGCCGTTCCAGTTGCCTGTTAGCAGGATTCCATCTCTATGGATGTAGAGTGCTGCTTTCAGTGCTTGCTTTGCCTGGACGTCTGCTTGGCTTGGATCCATCTCTGGATGTAGTCCGCTGCTCTGGATGCTTGCTTAGCCCAGTTCTATCTCTAGCTGTAGAGCACCATACCAGATCCTTCTGTGGCATGGCTCCATGCATTGATTCTTCCCTGGGTTCCTTGCTGATCTCCATTGTAGAGCACAGCTTGGTTGCTGGCTGTTGATTGCAGCTTGTGCACTCTGCTGGGTGTGCTCCCTCTCTTAGCAGGTAGGCACAGCCCCATCTCTGGAGTGTACATTGGCAGCCAAGCGAGGCACCTTCTCTGACTGTCTCTCCACTATGTATCTATGGTGCAGCTCCATCTCTAGGTGGACATGCACACATTCTTCATCGGGGCTCACCTCGATTTCCAGCTCTGTTCATCTGTCGTGTTTTGGAGAGCACATTCTTGTCCCCTGAGTGCTGTCAGCTTAGATTTGGTTTGTTGTCACTGACCCTTTCTAGCCTGGTCCTACTGTGTTCCCCTCCCCCCCCCCCCCCCCCCCATTGAGTAGAGCAGCTCTCGCTCTTTCAAAGCTGGGTATACAGTTTCAGGCCAGTCCTTCATTGGGATAGTGGTACAGCTCCTTTGCTTGGGCGGTCTTTGTGTCGGCACACTAGTTCTGCTTTGGCCCATCTGTCATTTCCTGGGGGTTAGCAGGCTGCTCAGTTGGGTATCTCCTTTATTCTATGTATTTCTCTTTCCCCCCCCCCCCCCAATACTGAGGACTGCTTTGCTACATCCCACTTTTGTTTGGATTCATCTGCTTCTGATGACAAGGAAAAGTTATGTTCTTACCTGATAATTTTCTTTCCTTTATTCACAGCAGATAAATCCAGAGTCTCACCCTTGATATTGCATTTAGTTCCTTTCTGGTTTCTCCTTTGCTCCATAGGGTTCAGTCCTGCGGTATACTAAGAGATAAATTCAACCATTGTGAAGAGGGAGTTATTTGCTGTCTGTCTTTTCATGAGGATCCTTCTGCTTTGTTATGAGAGTTATCCTAGGACAAGCAGGCAGCATATTCTCACATGTGGGTGATATCATCCTTGGAGCACGGTAGTGTCACTTTGAAAATTTTAAAAGTCTCAAAACTGCCTGTACTGCTTATGTGCCGATGCCTTCCCACCTGATGTTGGCTCGTGGGACCACCAGCTCAGTTTTCTGCAGAGCTGAGAAGCTGTGTTCTTGGAGTACTTCCAAGTGTGTCAAACGTTTTGTTTTTTGCATTCCCTTTTATTATTTTGTCATACTCTTTGTCATAAAATTGTGGGGTTTTTTCTTTTTCTCCCTGTATGGAAAATTTTTTTTTCCCCAATGTTTTTCGTTTTTGGGCTTTCAGGCACCTCAATCTGTTTTCATGCCAGGAGTATTGACATTTTTTTCAGGTTAGCATCTACTCGACTTCCCCCGACCATTGAGACCATTGAGTTTTCTACGTTAATCTGCGGGGGTTGGCATTGGTTGCGCTTTGTCTGACCTATAGCCCAAAGATCCCAGCAAATGGACTTGGTTTGCTGATTGAGGAAGTGTCTTTTCCAATTCCAGTTTTGGTGACAGCTGAAGCAGGCTAGTCCAACATAGACATTGAAGTCTATGGGAAAATTGGAGGGGATGGGGGGGAAGGGTCCGATTTTGATGGTTTTAAGTATTTCTAGGGCCGTATCTAGGGTCCCCACCTCCAAAAACCCCTTCCCAAAATTTTTTGACCCTTTAGGAGGTTTTCCTGGGCCATTTTTAGTGCAACCACACTGCAGAGGCAGCCATCTTGGAGTTCTCAATTTTGATTAAAAGCCTCCATTTTGCCTCAACAAACCCCCCTCAATTTCACTCAAAATAACTTGGAATGGGCTCCTCTAGTGGAGATAGCCCTGTATCACTATGCTGTTGATAAATCGAAGTGCGGTTAAAACTTTTAATAAACATATTATGACAGATTTCCAATAGATGGCCAATTTAAACAGCAACTGTATTCCAAATGCCACGTGGCACATGAGAGAGGAGCATGAGCCTTGTACTTAGTTCCTTCTGGTACCCTTAAGGCTAGGGGATCTCAGAGGACTCCTTGTTCCGGCAAAATGCCTCAGGAAATTGTGGAAACTTTGGAGGGTGATCAGGTAATACGCAGGTGCGTGGAACTAGTGGAGCTCAGGAGAAGGCAGAGAGCAGCCCTGAAGGGTGCTGCAGAGGACCCTGGTCAGGGATCTATCCTGGAATTTGAGTTTGCTCTGGAAAGCTTGCTTAAATTGTCAGAGTTCTCCTATAACTGGTGAGGGAGCAATAGTGGCCCTGCTAGGAGACCTGTCCTCGCTAAGTGCATTTTTTCTAGCAGAGATTCCTGAGCAGGAACCAATGGACCAGTCAGATAAAGACTGGGGGGACTGGAAGTCAGATTGCATGCCTATACTTTCTCAGAGGGAACCATCCCTTCTGGGCAATTTAGGGTCTCGCACAGAGCCTGGACATTATAGTCCCTCCTTGATGAACTGTTGAATCTCTGTATTCTGTTATCCTTTGCTACACCTGGTTTTCCTAATTAGTGTATACTTTTCTCTGGATGAGATGTACTTGGGAGGAGGACCCGGGGGGGGGGGGGGGTTATTTACTTTGGGAAGGGTTGTGTTGGGATGGGGGGGTTTTCTATGTGGGGACGGGTTTTGTTCTCTAAAATGCTGAGCTTGCTTGTACTTGGTTTGTTTCTTGTTTGATGGTTTTGTTGAGCTCAATAAAATATATTTGACTATAGTCCCTCCTTGAGCAGGGAGAGGACCTGACAGTATGCTGCCTGTTTAAAGCAACGGCATTGATGGAGCTTATCCCAGAGTCGCTGTGGGAGTTAAACTTAGAGACTTCGCAGACTATAGCTACACATTGATTGATTATGAGTGCTTCCCAGGCTCAGACTTCATTTTTTCTCTCACATCCAGATCTGACTGCTTTAATTAGTGGAGCATTGGGATGTCTCAGAGGGCTCCTTAAGTTGGGTCTATGACGATGACAAGGTGGCACCCCATGGCTCCTGAATTTCAGCAGCTATTCATTCAGTCTAAGGTGGACTCGCTGGTAGCTCAGGTTACCAAGCATCCTTCCCTCCCTAGTGAGGGAGTAGTCTTGAAGGATGCACAGGACCAGAGGGTGGATGTAGTCCATAAACATCAGTTTGAAGCCTAAGCCTTGGGGTTTAAGGTGGCCTCTTTCGTGGCACATGCCTGTTATACCAGAGTCCATCATATTCACAGCATGGATGACGAATGTTCCCAGCTAGTCCTGGAGGGGATTGACTATGTGGCTGATGCCCTATATAACATTATCAGGGTCTTGAGCAAGGTCTTGGCTTATTCCATCTCCACCTGCAGAATACTCTGGATTAGGCAATGGGCGGGAGATTTGGCTTCCAAAACCACTTTAGGCAGACACCCCTTTAAGGGGCAGATGCTTTTTAGAAAGGGTTTGGACAATCTTATGGCCAGTGTGGCTAATCACCAACCAAAGACACTTCTGGAGAGCAGATCTCGGAATTCTTGAGGGTCTACTCAAGAGTACCTTTCTTGGCTCCAGGTGTTTTCGACAGTACTCTGGAGGCTCCTCCACTCGGAGAACATTTCAGGTTACAGACAAAGGTTTGGTAACTCTAGTCGTACCCAGTCTTCTGCTCCGCTCTCTACCGTGAACTCCAAGAAGTACCAATGATGCCAGGGATGTAGCCAGACTTCCACAGATAGGAAAATGGTTAATGAACATCTGGAAGGCTTGGATGTGGATCAGCTCGGACAATTGAGTGCTGGCTATAATCCAAAAAAGATACTAACTAGAATTCAGCTACCCTTTGGCCTGCTTTGTGGATTCATTGGCTGGACAGCCAAAAAAGCAAAGTCCAAGCTACAGTAGATAGATTGTTAGCCATTTGAGCCATAGAGTCTATTCTATTCTGTCCATAGAATCGGGCTTGGGCAGATACTCTATATACTTCATAGTTCTCCCCCCAAGGCCCCCCCCCAAAAAAAAAAAAACTCAGAAGACTGGAGACTGATTCTGGATTCAGATCCAGAATTGAAGTCCGTCAATGCAGTCTTGAAGGTGCCCTCGTTCTGCATGGAGATTGTGCTGTCAGTCATTGTAGCAGCTGCACCAAGGGAATTTCTGGCCTTCCTGGATTTGACAGAAGCCTACCTCTATATTCAGATTTATCTAGAACACAGAGGATTCTTAAGATTCCATGTTCTGTGGAGACACTTCTTGTTCTCTGTACTCCCCGTCAGGCTGGTAATGGTGCCACATACCTTCATCAAGGTAATGCTGGTAGTAGTGGCCCATCTCAAAAAGATGAGAATTCAAATACATCCCTACTTGGACGATTGGCTGATCAGGGCCCTATCCAAAACAGAAGAGGGGGGGGAGAGTGGTGACTCAAGTGGTCCAGGTGTTGCAGGAAACGGGATAGATTGTGAACTTCTGCAAGAGTCACTTAGAGCCGGTTCAGAACTTAGAATACTTGGGAATGTGCTTCAACATGCAGGAGGCCATGGTTTTCTTCCTGAGCCATGCAAGAAGAAACTAATGAAATAGATTGCAGACTTCTTGGTGATGTCAGCTACGGCGTGGCACTATCTCCAGGTGTTAGATTACATAAAAGCGATAATAGAGGTAGTTCTTTGGGCATGGGCCCATATGCGTCCCCTCCGGCATGCTATGTTGCCTGCTGGTCTCTTCAGATGGATTCATTCCGGAAGCCTCTGGCATGGATGGTGGAAGCTCGAAGGAGCTTACATTGATGGCTGTGATGAGTCCCTGGCAAGAAGCGTACTTCTCTGCATGCCCTCTTGGGTGATTTTGACAACCGATGCCAGCCACTTTGGCTGGGGAGGACATTGTCTTGAGCTTCCAGTCCAAGGCTGCTGGACTTTGTCGCAGAGGAAGTGGTCCATAAATCTACTGGAGCTAAGGGCCATATGGCTCACCTTGCAGATGCTGGAGAAACACCTGGAAGACAAAGCAGTCGGGGGTTTTCTCAGACAATGCCATAGCGGTGACTCATGTCAATCGCCAGGGAGGTGCACCAAAAGTGCTCCACTGAGTCTGGAGGCCAAGCTGTTCAGGCTGAGATCCTTTTACTAAGCTGTAGTAAAAAAATGACCTTTGTATGCCCTCAGGTAGGTTTTCCCATGTGCTAAGGCCATTTTTACTGCAGCAGTAAAATAGTCAATTTTCCATTTGACGACTTAATGGTTGGCCATGCACTAATATTGCCATTAGCGCATAACTATTTAAAAAAACAAACAAACCAACAACCCACAAGAACTTATTTTTTAGGCGGTAAGAGCTCACACAGTACTCCTGCACTAACCAGTTAGTATGCGATAATGTGAATGTGCTAACCGATTAGCGCAGGAACGTCCACTCTCTGTCTTCTGACATGCCCCCTCCAACAAAAATGAAAAACATTTTTTAGCACGTGGGTAGCGCATACTGATTAGAAGATTACCTGCAGTAAGCCACTTTAAGCTGTTGTAAGCGAGCATTAGGGCTTATTACAGCTTAGTAAAAGGACCTCCTTAAATAAATGAAGTTATACTTTACAAACTGTGCTGTGTTTACTCAGGTTCCCTTTGTCTAATATTACATTTTGTTTAAAGATGAGAAACCAGTATGACGCGTAATAGGGAAATTCAGGAGGAGGAAGTGAGGGCATAAACATTTTTTTACATTACTATGTGTATAAACATATTTGCTCTTAAATATTAAAATTATCTATATGTATGTCTCCAGTTTTTTTAAATCAGAACAGCTTCAGAAGAATACAATCCGTTTTGTTATTCTTGTGTTTCCGATTTGCGATTTCACTTATTCATGGCTGCATGCATTGTGACCATGGTTCGCCATTTTGCGCCATGTGTTTGCGTATTCGCAGACTTCTGACTTTAAAAAAAAAAAAAAAAAGCTTTGTTTTCTTTCTCTTTCACTTCCAGTTTTGGCTTTGCTTCCAGAAATGGCCACCAAGTTAGAAGCATAAGGGAGTCAGTTACAGGTATAATAAATTTTTAAATAAACTTGAAACTTGAAAGAGAATGGCCACCAAGCACCAAAAGAGTGAGTTACAAGAATTTGCAGGTACAGCTCCAAAGAAAAAGAAGAGGGTTATCATGCTTCTGTACCGGGCCATGGTACGCCCTCACCTGGAATACTGCATCTAGCACTGGTGAGCGGACTACTAGGCAGGATGGGCCACTGGTCTTACCCAGCAGTGGCAATTCTTATGTTCTTATGTCTGAGAGACAAAATACATGTTTTAGATAGGCTTCGTTCTGGCAAGTCTGTTTCTGGTGTCAGCCGTGAGTTCAATGTGGACGAATCCAGAATCCAATCCATCTGGAAAAAAGAGGAAGATATTTATCTGTTTGTTTGTGAAGCTGCACCGGGTAGTTCCAAAACAACATCTGTGGTTTGTGATCAGTCCTTGGAAAAGATGGAGAAAGGGCTAAATTTGTGGATAATACAAATAGTGAATGAGAAAAAAGCACAGTGGACATCATTGTTGTCAGTATGAAAGCCAGAGGCATTGACAAACCCATCACCCAGGGGCAGGAAAATGTGAAACCCTGTTCTACAAGTTCAGGCTAGCTAGCACGTTTTAAAAAGCGATATGCGCTAAAAATGTAAGCCTCTCCGGGGAGGCAGGTTCAACTGACAACGAAGCTGCTGAGGAATTTAAGTGTAATTGAAGAAAAGGGGTATTTGGTAGAGGAGGCATTCAGTGTGGATGATACTGGCTTATTTTTTTATGAGCAGACTGGGAAATGAACATACTGTATTTTCTCGCATATAACGCGCGCGTTATACGTGGTTTTTACGTACCGCGCATACCCTTGCACGTTATACACGTGAGCGCATTGTACAATTTTTTTTTACATAGTCCCCCCCCGACGTCCGATTCACCATGTGCCCAACCCGACCATGTGCCCAAGGCCCCGCCCCCAGGAGGGACCTAAGGCTCCCGGGCCTATTCTGATTGGCCCAGGCGCCTTAGGCCCCACCAGTAGGCGGAGCTTTGGGACGGATGGGCCAATCCGGCCTCATTCCGTCGTTGGCTGCCTGCCGGACAGGTGGGTTTGGCTCCCGTCTGTCCGGCCAACTACACAAAGGTACGGGGAAGGGGGGTGGGGGTGTCGTGGGGGTCGGCCAGGGGGGTCGCGGGTCGGCTGGGGGGGGGGGGGGTCATTGGGGGGGGGGGGGTTTGCGTCAAGGGCAGGAGGGCCTGGGATCCCTCCTGCCCGTAATGTAGTGCGGGGTGGGGGTAGGAGGTCGCCATGGCCAGGAGGGTTTGGGCTCCCTCCTGGCCCAAACAACTAGCGGGGGGGGGGGGGCCAGGGCCAGGAGGACTTGGGCTCCCTCCTGGCCCTATATTGTCGGGGAGTTGGGGAGTCAGCGGGGCAAGAGGGCTTGGGCTCCCTTTTGCCCCGATCGTGTCGGGGAGTCGGGGGGGGGGGGCAAGAGGGCTTGTGCTCCCTCTTGCCCCGATCATGTCGGGGGTGCTGTGGTTGGCTGGGTCAGGAGGGCTTGAGCTCCCTCTTGCCCCGATCGTGTTGGGGAGTCGGGACCGCCAAGAGGAAGCAGCAGGACACCGGTAGGAGCTTCTACATGATGGGGGGGTCGGGAGGCTGTGGGGGTGCGAGCGGTCCTTCAGGGTGGGGGTGCGGGTGGGAGTGCGTGCGAGCAGTCCTTCGGGGTGGGGGTGCGGATGCGTGCGAGCGGTCCTTCGGGGTGGGGGTGTGAGCGGTCCTTCGGGGTGGGGGTGCGAGTGGTCCTGCGGGGGGGGGGGGTTGAATCGGACGTTGGGGGGGGCATCAGGCTTTCAGGGTGGGGACAGGACTTCAAGGGGGAGAGGAGAGTCGGGGCGGGCGAAAGGAGAGTCGGGGTGGCCAGAGGAGAGTCGGGGTGGGCGAAAGGAGAGTCGGGTAGCATGCGCGGTATACGGGTGTGCGCGGTATATAAAAATTTCTGTACGTAAATTTGTGTTTTTCGCATGCTATACCCATGTGTGCGTTTTACACGGGTGCGCGTTATCTACGTGAAAATACGGTATATAGTGAAAAAACAGTAGCAAAAGCTCCAGGATTCAAGACATGCAAAGATTGCATCACCCTGCTACTTTGTGTCAATGCCAAGGGTGGTTTCAAATGCAAGCCTCTTAAAATCCCCGTGCACTTAAAGGAAAGAACCTGAAACTGCATGCCAGAATAGGCATCAAGTTTGGAAAAAGAAAAAAACTTAATATAATGGGGTTTCCAAACATTAACACAGACAACCAAAATGTACTGAACCAAAAATGATTGAAGGCTTGTTCTGAAGTCTCTGAACTCAGCAAATGCATTTACAGTCCTTGAAGATATGTTTGAAAGTGGTCAGCATGATTCTCAAATAAAACACATCACTGTGAACACATCGTTTAAACTCTTAAGGACAGCCTCAGGGGAAATCATCCTCACAATGCCAGGAAAGTTCAGAAATGAGAATCCTACTCTTCAGCAGCTTTCTTACCCATTGTACTGATGATAAATCAACACATGCTAAATGTATTAATATGCATAAAAAAATTTTTTTAGCATTTATTAAAAAAATTAAAACTGTATGAAACACATCTCAACAATGGGAAAGGGATTGAGACAGACAAACTTGAAAATGTTTGGCCTGTACACATCCATAATTCCTAGTAGCTATCTAGATTATTGCAAAACTTTGTGGTTAGACATAGGAGTGTTCAGTGCTTATATTTGCTCCCAAAGGAGTGCACTAACAGCAATGCTTCTAATCTTAGACAGGAGACCAGTTTCCTGAATGGAGGCATCACAGGAGCCGCATCACCTGCACATCGGTGAAAACCCAGTGACATTTCATATTACCATTGTTGCTAGCTTATTGGTTTTATCTTTTCTTGCAGTATGTGACTTGTACAAGTTGAAATCATACAGATCTGTTTCAGACACATTTTTGTTTTGTATCAGTAGGCAAAAAAGAGATGCTAATACTATATATGAGAATATTTGAGAATTGGGAGTAGACAATTCTTAAATTTAAGCTAGCATAAGAACATAAGAATTGCCGCTGCTGGATCAGACCAGTGGTCCATCGTGCCCAGCGGTCCGCTCATGCGGCAGCCCCCAGGTCAAAGAACAGTGCTCTAAATGAGTCCAGCCTCACCTGTTGTACGTTCCAGTTTAGCAGGAACTTGTCCAACTTTGTTTTGAAACCCTGAAATGTGTTTTCCCCTATAACAGATTCCGGAAGAGCGTTCCAGTTTTCTACCACTCTCTGGGTGAAGAACTTCCTTACGTTTGTACGGAATCTATCCCCTTTCAACTTTAGAGAGTGCCCTCTCGTTCTCCCTACCTTGGAACGGGTGAACAGTCTGTCTTTATCTACTAAGTCTATTCCCTTCAGTATTTTGAACGTTTCGATCAAGTCCCCTTTCAGTCTCCTCTTTTCAAGGGAGAAGAGGCCCAGTTTCTTCAATCTCTCACTGTACGGCAACTCCTCCAGCCCCTTAACCATTTTAGTCTTTCTCTGGAGTAGTACCATGTCCTTCTTCATGTACGGTGTGACCAATGCTGGATGCAGTACTCCAGGTGAGGGCACACCATGGCTTGGTACAGCGGCATGTGTTTGTGTGCCACATGCTTAGGCGTGATATCTGGCCATATTCCTTAAAGGATGAAGATTTGGACAACCTGATAGATATGGTGTAGTATGACATACAGCCCTCAAATAACTTCTAGATAGTCTGCTCTCTCTTTTTCTAAAGAAGTTGCTTTTTGAAGGTTTAGAAGACCTTTTAATCATTGTGTTTTGTATCTGTTTTCAGAATGAATTTATCACAGTTACAATTGCTGTATGTCTGTGATTTTGCAGCATCCAGAATACTGTGTATACTTTTCTCTGAAGACAACTGTGTAACTTTAGAATGAGAGTAATTATAACACCTGCACATTTCTGACTGTCCTAGAAGGACAAGCGTGAGAGACTAAATTTTCCATGGCCATGAAACTGGTTTTGCATATTATTCAGCTTACAAGACAATGCTTCTCATTGTTTAAAGACTGCTGCTTTCCACAACCAATGGAAATCAGAAATCTTCTTGGTTTGACACATGGTTTATGTTTTTTGGGGATTTGATAAAGTTTCCTATCCTAAATGAGATAACAATGCGATGTAGAATAATAATTAAAATAGTTCAAATAGAAAGAAATACCATTTCCTTTTAGGAAAGGAAAGAAAGAGACAGTTCCTTGTGGAAAAAAAACAACCCCTTCCCCTCCCCCCCCCCGTGATTTATAAGGTCAATGGATCCCCTGGTAGTTGATTCCTAAGTGAATTGTGTAGGTCTTCTCAAATAGATACATTTTGAGAAAGATTTTAAATTTTGGGAATGTATGTTTTAAGTCACATCGCAGAGAGAAAGAAATTCCAGAATGACAGGGCAAGCAGCATAAAAGGCAAGAGAGATGTCCTAATAACTAAAGTTTAAAAATGTAACGTCCCAACAAGGATTCTAGTTTTGGCTTAAGGCTATGTCTTCTTCTGTGGACACTAAGGGCTCCTTTTACAAAGGTGCGTTAGGGCCTTAACGCGTGGAATAGTGCTCGCTAAAATGCCACGCGCGCTAGCCGCTACCGCCTCCTCTCGAGCAGGCAGTAGTTTTTCGGGTAAAGCATGCTATAGCGTGCGCTAATCTGGTGCATGCGCTAAAAACGCTAGTGCACCTAAGTAAAAGGAGCCCTGAGTCTTGCTAAAACAACGAGAAGAGAAGTTCGCTTCAGCACTTGAGTGCTAAGAAGCGTAGAGGTTTGTCCCACTGGGACAGATAGGGAAATATGTTAAAGTATCTGAATGTAAACCACTTAGGATATAAGTGGTATAGAAATAATAAAATGAATAAAAAAAATATTATACAAGGCAAGCCATAAAAAGACACTATTTTAGTGGACTCATAGTGAGCCTGTTTTAATGATGGGATTCGAAGGCAGTTGTCATTGACGGAGTGGAGAACCCTAGTTGTGGGTGTAAAGAATATTTAGGGAAGACAAATAAGGAGGAATACCTAAGTAAAGCACTTTGTGTGTGAGAGTTGGAACCTTACATTGGATGTGATAAGTGGTAGGAAGCTAATGATGTTGAGAAAGTAAAGAAATTATGTGCTCAGATCTAGTAAGATGGCCACAAATTTGGAAGACTGTGTTTTGGGTAGTGTGGAGATATGTGGAATGCTGTGAGAGACCTGAGTAGATAGTATTAATGACAGTTTGCTAAGCAGGATAAAAGAAGCGTGTAAAGGAGTATCATTTGTGATGATGCATCCAGGTAGGATCTAACAGTTTTAAACTGACTTAAAGAGAAAAAACAGATCTTAAGCCTGGGTGAATGAAAGCTCTTGGTTGAGGATAACTCCAAGATACAATACCTGAAGTGGGATACAAGAAGGATTGTGGCATTTGGGAACTGGAAGGATAGTGATGGCGAAGCATCACTAACAGATCATGAGATGATCTTTCCTAGGTTGAGAGCAAGATGGTTTTCAGTGAGTCTAGATATCTCACACAAAAGTTCCAAAGCCCCGTATCATACATTACATTACATTACATTACATTAGGGATTTCTATTCCGCCTGTGCCTTGCGGTTCTAGGCGGATTACAATATAGAAATATCTGGGATATTCCAGTAGAGTTACATTTCAGGATAAGAGTAAGTTACAGGAACAGTAATGAGTTATGATACTACAATTTCACAGAAGATAATACTTGTTACAGAAGATAATACATATAACGGAAGATAATGCATTTAACAGAGGTAATACATGTTAACTCGATCGGTTGAATCGGGTGTAGTGTAGCAGAATTACAGTACATTCTAGATCGCAGATAAAAAGATAATATAGGTGGGTATTTCCGAAGTCGTTGATTGGGAGGTCATTGGGTGGTGGTTAGAGTGATGGGAGATATTTTTTGAACAGTAATGTTTTTATTTCTTTGCGGAACTCTTTTATGTCTGTTGTTTTGGTCAGTAATTTTGAGATGTCAGAGTCTATTTTAGCTGCCTGTGTCCCCAGGAGGTTGTCGTAAAGTTTCTTACGACGAGTACCGTTGAATGGTGGGTAGGTGAAAAGGTTCTGTGTTCTCCTTCTTCTTGGTGGGAGGTAGTGGTGAAAACGGTTATTTAGGTAACTGGGTGCCGTGCCGTGGGTTACTTTGAAGATGAGACAGTAGAGTTTGAATTGTGTTCTTGCTTTTATTGGTAACCAGTGTGATTCAAGGTATGCATTAGTAATGTGGTCGTATTTGCTGAGTGAGTATATGAGTCTGAGGGCTGTGTTCTGGATGATCTGTAGTTTTTTTATTGTGTTGATCGTGCATGGTAAGTAGAGGCTGTTGCAATAGTCTACCATACTTAGCACAAGGGATTGGACAATGATCCTGAATTGCTCTTTGTTAAAGAATTTTCTGATTTTTCTTAGATTTCGCATTGTGAAGAATGCTTTTTGGGTGATTTTTTGGATTTGTGTTTGCATTGTGCAGCGTCTGTCTAAATGTATACCTAGGATTTTGAGGGCGCTTTGTATAGGGTACTTGATTGAGTTTACTTCCAGTTCTGTTAGGGATGGTTTTTTGTCCTTCTCTAGTAATAAGAATTTAGTTTTGTCAGAGTTCAGCTTCAACTTG
Source organism: Geotrypetes seraphini (assembly GCF_902459505.1). Lineage (NCBI taxonomy): Eukaryota > Metazoa > Chordata > Amphibia > Gymnophiona > Dermophiidae > Geotrypetes > Geotrypetes seraphini. Next base: position 14,539,284 of record NC_047095.1, on the reverse strand, counting down.
TGATCTGTCATCCATTTTTCCACTGTTTCCAATATAGTTTTCAGGCGTTCTGAGGAGATTGGGTTGTTTATGTCGAATGGGAGGAGGATGGTTATGTCGTCCGCATAGCTGAAAGAAGTAATATTTAGGGCATCCAGGGTGGTGCCTAGGGAAGCTATGAATAGGTTGAAAAGTGTGGGAGAGAGGGGAGAACCTTGTGGTACTCCGCATGGATTGGACCATGGTTCAGATAGAATGTCTTTTGATTTGACTCTGTATGTTCTAGTTTTAAGGAAGCCTTGAAACCAGTTATGAACTTTACCTGAGATTCCTATTGCGTCTAGTATTTGGAGAAGTATGGAGTGGTCCACTAGATCGAATGCAGCTGAGAGATCAAATTGGATGATTAGCAGTCTATTTCCTTGGCTGAGGTGACTTCGAGCTATGTCTAGTAGAGATACCAGAAGAGTTTCTGTACTGTGGTTGGTTCTGAATCCGGATTGGGATGGATGTAGGATGTTGTGGGCTTCTAGGTACATGGACAGTTGTTGTGCGACTAGTCCTTCTATTATTTTGATGTATGTTGGGATAGAAGCGATTGGTCTGTAATTTGATGGGTTATTTGTTGGACCTTTGGGGTCTTTCAGTATAGGCGTAATTATAATTTCTCCGAGGTCTGGTGGGAACTGGCCTTTCCTGAGTGTGGTTTGTAGCCATAATGTGTAGCTGGCTTTGAAGTTGGTGGAAGCAGTTGCTAGTAGGTATGGTGGGCAGTTATTCAGATCACATGATGATTTGCAATATTTTTTGTATAACCTGTCCAGTTCAGTCCACTGGGTTGTAGGGAAGTCGGTCCAGATCCTGTCTGCTGGTATTGCTTCACCTGTTGTGGGCTTTATTAGAATCTTGTCTGTGTTGTTTTGTGGGTTAATGAATGTTGTTCTAATTGAGATGATTTTGTTTTTGAAGTGGTCTGCTAATTGAGAGGCTGTAGGTATTAGGTTTTCCTGGGTGGCTAGACATGGTTTGGTGTCGGTAAGGTTTCTTACTAGGTTGAACAGTTTTTTTGTGTCTGGTTTGTCGGTGCCTATGAGGTTGGAATAATAGTCTTTGCGTTTTTCCTTCAGTTTGATTTTGTATTGCTTGATTTGGATTTTCCATTCTGTTTTAGTAGTATCTTGCTTCTGTTTTATCCATGCCCTTTCTAGTTGTCTACATTTCCTTTTTAGTTGTAGGAGTTCGGTGTCAAACCATTTATCTGATTGTCTATGTATTTTGTTTTTTGTTTTTAGTGGTGCTAGTTTGTTCTATGTCGATTCGCTGAGGGACCACCAGGTGTTTATGAATTCACTAGGGTTGCTGTAATCTATTGCTGGATCCACTGCGCTCCAGAATGTGTTGGGTTCGATTTTCTGCCTGGTCATAAAGCTTGTTTTGGGAGGAGTGGGTTTATTTTTGTTTTGCTCCCAGTTGATGGTGAAGTTGTATTTATAGTGGTCCGACCATAGGGTGGGTTGCCAGGCGCCGTTGGTGATCTGTATGTTTTGTGAGTTGAGGTTTGGGGATGAGTATGCTGCTATATCGAGTTGATGACCTTTTTCGTGTGTTGGTTCCGGGTTGAGGATCTGGTACGATAGGGTACTGAGGTATGATATAATATCTACTACTTGTTTGGAGGTGTGATCTTCTAGGTGGAGGTTTAAATCACCAAGGATCAAATTATTTGTAGAGGAAAGAGAGTTCTGGAGGATGAACTCTTCTAGATCATGTTTAGTGGTGTTCCATTTTCCTGGGGTGATGTAGCATAGAAGGCAATTTAGATTACCTGTGAGGGTGGTGTCAGAGAGTTGGCAGGCTAGAAGGTCTAAATGGGGGGTGGAGTGCTTGGCTAGGACTTTGATGTTGAAGTTGTTTTTTACTATGATTGCTAGTCCTCCTCCTTTTCTGTTGGCTCGGCATACTAGTTCAATTTTGTATCCTTTGGGACAGATTTCAATAATGTGAGGGTCTATGTCGGATGTGAGCCAGGTTTCAGTGAGGAAGAGGCATCCTAGATCTTCTTTGATTAGCCAGTCTTTGATTAGTTCTGTTTTTGGGCCTACCGATCGTATATTTAAGTATGAACATGCTATTGGTGTGATTTTTGTGGGTGGGAAGGGGGTAGGGGCTATATTTGATAGTATTTTTTGTGATATCTGAGGTCTTTGTGAGCTTGTCTTGGCTTTTGTTGTATGTCTTTTTCCCCAGATTGTGGGTATGCTTGATTGGTTGGATGGTGAACAGAGGATCAAGGTTCTGGGGGTTTGGAGTTTCCTGTTTTGTAGAACGGATTTGTGTGGTACTGTAATGATTGGGATCGGCTGTGTGTGGTATCCAGCTATTTTCCAATTGTCTATGAAGAGGGATAGCAGTAGTATGGCAAGGATGAGTTTGGATGTGCTTGTATCCATTGTGTGGGTGGTTGAGAGAAGTTGTTGTGGGGTTTGCTGGTACTTTGGAGGGACTCAGTATGTAGGCTGGTCGGGTTCCTGTTTGTAGTTGAGTCACCTAGTAGTTGTTTGGTTGATTTTGGTAGTGGTGTTCTAGTGTGATTTCTAGGTGGTGTTAGGTGGCTATTCTCTCTCACCTCTGGTTAGCTGGTATTGGCAGTTTCTGTAATTCGGCAGTCGTCCCTGCAGTCGCTTCCCAAAGGCGCGCACTAAGGCGCATGCGCCTTTGTCGTGCGCCTTCGTCGGCGCACTTAAATCCCCAACATAGATCTGTGTTTCATTGTTCCCTCAGCTTCATCAGGGGGAAAAATTATTCTGCAAAAGCTTTATCTTTCACTATTTTCTAAAGAAGATAATTCTAACCTGACAGCTGCTGTGAGAGTTTAATTTCCTTGTGTGATCATCTCCAGTGTTTTCAACTATCAGAAGATGCCAAAATTGAGCTCTTGATTGTAGGGACACCATTCTACCATTCTGAAACAGGGCGAGATCGGCACACTGATTTCACCGCCCCTGTGAAGAATTATGAATTATTCCCATTCCCTCTCCCTTCTTGCCAAGCAGCCATTCTAAGTAAAGGAAAATGCTAGTCTCTTGTCACAAGACCTTTGTCACATATTAACCTGACACAGGTTTACCATCATCCCTTATATGGGCAACAATCAGACTCTGCCTACGTGCAGGGCTTGAGCTCAAGGCTAATCAAGAAAGCTTAAGGAGTATGCATTATAACCTTTGGACTGTCACATGCTTATCTTACTTGGAAAGGACATCAGCTGACAGGCATTGCACAGGCTTTTCATATGTGTAAAGACTCAGGCTCTGTCCACATGTTAATCAGGCCCTTGTCTAAGTGCTGAGTTGGAGGATGATCACGAGGTAAAAGCACGAGGTAAAGGGAGGGTGATCACGATGTATAAGCATGTATCTTTTTTTGTATCCACCAATGTAAAATCATGTAACTTTGTACCCACCAATCATGAGATGTGTAAACAAAGGAGTTACTATGATGTCATTAGCTTAGAAGCATAATAAAAAGGGACTCGGAGCTAGCCCCTGGCAGCGCCTCCTCCCGACTCTAAGACTGCGTGTGTGTGTTTCCTTTGTGGAATTCCTACACTTGATATATTGACAACATTCTTTCATTCAATCACTTTGAACAATTACTCTCACCAATCAAAAACTGTGTCCAGTCATTTTCATCATTCCATTGGCTAGCAACATCAGTTTTATCCAGTGAAATATCTTCTTTATTTCATATCTGATTGATCACCAATCATAAACCATCCCATTCCTTTTCCTTATTTTACTGTGTTCCATTAAAATTATTACATTATATCATTGAGAAACATAAACATTATTGTTTTTGTTAAAACCTGAGCTATATGTTTGTTTTAAGATTGTGTGTTTTTATGTAAACCGCTTAAACTTAAACAGTCTATACATTTTTAAAATAAATAAATAAAAACCATTGTTCCTTCTTTAGCAGTATACAGTACATGATCCTTCCCATCATTAACGTGACAGTTTTCAAAAACTTTTATTAGATGATTACCTTCATTCCAGTGTAAAAGCAGTGGTGCCTTTTCTTTCTGCAATCTTAAAATTATTAAGAGGTTCCCTGATACATAATTTGATCTCATTTTTTGTTGGTCCATTGTAATATACAGTAGGTTACAGGGCCGAGTATACAAAAATTACTTGACCACCCATCCTCCCCACTCCTGCCCACTCCTAGCTCTTTTCTTTACTTATAGTCTTAATTTATAGTACATTATTCTACAGCTCTTACTGTGATATGTGTCAAGTAACTTATGGTATGCTCTGCCCTGTAATCTATGGGGCTAATTTTTAAAGTACTTAGGGCTCCTTTTTACTAAACTGTGCTAGTGGTTTTAGCACGCGCGCTACACACTAACGCCTCCATAGAGCTGGTGTTAGTATTTTCCGCGTAGCGTGGGGGTTAGTGTGCGCTAATCTTCAGCGCATGCTAAAAACACTAGCATACCTTAGTAAAAGAAGCTCTTAGACACACAAAGTACCACTGAAACTTTGTGTGTCTAAGTACTTTGAAAATGAGCTTCTAAATTACATTAGAGAAATAAAACATATTCTTTTATGTAATGGTAATAGGTTTATTTATATTAAATGTTTGGCACCCATTACAAGTAAAGCTTTAACCTGAATCTGATATGTATTTTGTTATTTTAACTAACCCTGTAGGACTTGTGAGGATGAGTACTTCACATATGAAAATAATTAATATACATGGGCAGATAGTAATGGTTGTGACTTTTTTTTTCCTTTCACCTTAAAGGGATGCTTCATTTGGGAACTGCACATACAATCTGACAGTACTAGACTGTTTACAAGGAATAAGAAAGGTAAGGGTATAATTTTTTTTTTTTTTGCCTTTATGTAGTTAAAGTTCATTCCCTAGCAACAGCAGCAGATGAATCCAGAGACCAATGGGATAGCCCTCATCTACCAGCAGGCGGAGATAGAGAAACTGATTAACAGGTGGTCCTATTGGCTGGCACTCCTCCTGTCTCATCAGTATGCTCTATCTCCCAGCAGGGGAAAGTTGCTGTTCCACTAGCTCCTGGATTCTGGCTGTGGCTGGATAAATATTTTCTCCTGTTGAGGTTTGCTCTTCAGTGAGGCAGTAGTTATATTTCTCCTGTTGAGGTTTGCTCTTCAGTGAGGCAGCAGTTATATTTCTCCTGTTGAGGTTTGCTCTTCAGTGAGGCAGCAGTTATATTTTCTCCTGTTGAGGTTTGCTCTTCAGTGAGGCAGTAGTTATATTTCTCCTGTTGAGGTTTGCTCTTCAGTGAGGCAGCAGTTATATTTCTCCTGTTGAGGTTTGCTCTTCAGTGAGGCAGCAGTTATATTTTCTCCTGTTGAGGTTTGCTCTTCAGTGAGGCAGTAGTTATATTTCTCCTGTTGAGGTTTCCCTCTTCAGTGAGACAGGGGTGTCCGGCTGGACGGTGCCGGCTTTAGAGGTTACACTTGGGCCCCCCCCCCCCCCCTTTGTCCCTGCCTCACCCTCCCTCCAGTGATAGAGGGGTTAGCTGGGTCTCTAATTTTTCTTCTTTCACTTGAAAAAAAAATAAAGAAAGAGACCATTTGCTATTTGCAGTTATGCATTCTCAGGGGTGCTCTACCGGTGTCTGTCAGTCCTGTAAGCCTGGTTGTGAGTATCCCTTTGTTGCATTGCCCATCAGGCTATTTTATTGAGTTAATGCAACATACTCCAAGAAGAGGATTATTTAAGGTCCTGGAGATCGAGGTGGATTTGATTTCAGTCAAATAGATCTAAATCACAATTTAAATCATGATTTACATCACTAGTTAGACTTGATTAAATCATGGTTTTCTACAGAAAGATATACCAGAAAAAGAGGGTAGAATCCACAACTAATATATTAATATACTCACAAATAGTGGAAACATTGTGACCCCGGTTGTCTTGTCGTATATTATTAAATAAACATTGTTCAATAAATATTTCTTATGGAGCAAAATGACCTCAGTGAAAGGGACAGACCACAATATTGATAATTCAGCAGTGTTATTGACCCACATCCGATTTCAATCATAGGTTAAAAAATCTCCTTTATCCTTAAATGTACCGTTAATTGCATAGTAATAAAAACAGCACTTAAATTATATCCCAGAAAGACTCATTCTTGCTGGTGTAATCTTAATATTTACAACCAGATGAAGGTTTCATTTTTTGAAAAATAATTTTTCAGATCAGTTTAACAGTTATATAAAAAAATAACTGATTTGTTTATACTGTATACTAGTGCTGCCCGATTAAGGAAAAAAAAATTTGATATTGGTTTTTCGATTCGATATTCCTGCCCAATTGGGTGTTTTTTTTTTTTTTCAAACATCCTGGTGGGTTTATCTTACAGCCTCTTCACCCCCCTTTGCCTTCTCCTAACCACACTGGCGCTGTGGTGTAAACAAAATAAACAAACAAAAGACTTTTCCTCTCTCTGTTAAATCCTAGCTCACGTTTGCGGTCTAACACCAGCTCTGGCAGGATATACATTTCAAATCTGGTGAGCCTTCGGGACAGTAAGGGAATTTTCCAAGTACCTTTCTTATTTCTAATCTTAATGTATATTTTCTGTAAACCGCTTAGAACCTAACGGATGTAGCGGTATATAAGAAATAAATAAATTACATTACATATTGTAATCATAAAACAGAAAATAGAATTAGATTTTCTACCTTTTTGTTGTCTGGTCATTATTCAAATTTTGTTGGGGGACTGCGAAGATTTGCAACGTGACATAATCAGGCTCAAGGAATGGGTATCAATATGGCAGATGAGGTTCAACGTGGATAAGTGTAAAGTGATGCATGTCAGTAACAAAGATCTCATGCACGAATACAGGATGTCCAGGGCGGTACTTAGAGAGACCTCCCAGGAAAGAGACTTGGGAGTTCTGATCGACAAGTTGCAATGTGTGGCAGCGGCGAAAAGGGCAAATAGAATGCTAGGAATGATAAAGAAGGGGATCACGAACAGATCGGAGAAGGTTTTCATGCCGCTGTACCGGGCCATGGTGTGCCCTCACCTGGAGTACTGTGTCCAGCACTGGTCGCCGTACATGAAGGACACGGTACTACTTGAAAGGGTCCAGAGAAGAGCGACTAAGATGGTTAAGGGGTTGGAGGAGCTGTCGTACAGCGAAAGATTAGAGAAACTGGACCTCTTCTCCCTCGAACAGAGGAGATTGAGAGGGGACATGATCGAAACATTCAAGGTACTGAAGGGAATAGACTTAGTAGATAAGGGCAGGTTGTTCACTCTCTCCAAGGTAGGGAGAACGAGAGGGCACTCTCTAAAGTTGAAAGGGAATAGATTCCGTACGAACGTAAGGCAGTTCTTCTTCATCCAGAGAGTGGTAGAAAATTGGAACGCTCTTCCGGAGTTTGTCATAGAGTAAAACACCCTCCAGGGATTCAAGACAAAGTTAGATAAGTTCCTGCTGAACCGGAACGTATGCAGTTAAGGCTAGTCTCAGAGCGCTGGTCTTTGACCAGAGGGCTGCTGCATAAGCGGACTGCTGGGCATGATGGACCACCGGTCTGACCCAGCAGCGGCAGTTCTTATGTTCGTATGTTCTTATGATCATGGGCATGAAAAAAATAAGCCCTACCTGAAAATAAGACCTAGTGTCTTTTTTGAGCCCCAAATGAATATAAGACACTGTCTTATTTTCAGGGAAACATGATAGTTTGATATTCTCTTCGTGCTCTTCTAAATTTCTACTCATCTTGAATACATTTGCAGCATGTCTGTGATTAAACTGCGTACTAGTCATTTGAATTTTGTTCATATTTCATTATAGCTTTTGCTATGTCCTGTACGTATTCTTCTGAATGTGCATTTCCTGAGGTATTGATTGTTTCTGCAAGAAAGACATTCCCTTCTTTTCTTGTTATATAAGCACATGCAACAGGATCATCAAGACTAAGCCCCTTTTACGAAACTGGGTTAGCAGTTTTTAGCACGGGGAGCCGCACTGAATAGCCCGCACTGCTCCTGATGTTCATAGGAACTCAGTGAGCGTCGGGAGCAGTGTGGGCCATTCAAAGCGGCTCCCCACACTAAAAACTGCTATCTCAGTTTAATAAAATGAGGCCTTAGGTTAACAATTTTGCCCTCTAGACCAGTGTCTCTTAAACTGTGCCAAGGCACAGTGTCTCTTAAACTGTGCCAAGGCACAGTGATGTGCCCTAAAGAGATTCTGGGTGTGCCATGAGAGATTCCAGAATTTTACTTTAATTTTAAAAATTCCCTTCATAAGTATACACTTGAATAGATGACATGTACATCGCATATGCAAGAGTCTGTCAATGTTATGAGCGTCTGTGTATGTGTAAGGATACAACCGCCCAGACAAGCAACATTCTTTGACATGATTGGGCCTTGAAAACTAATGGCAAGTAATTTTTATTTTTATATTTTAAGCAGTAGTTATCCTAACTTGAGCAGCAAAGCAATCAAGGCTTTGTTACTTTTTTTGATCTTATATTTGCGAACTTGGATTTTCAGCTCTGACAGAAATGAAAATGAAAAAACAAAAAACAAAAAAAACTGCAGATGGTAGATGATGAAATGTGTGTTTGCTTGTCGAGCCGCATTTTGAGTTGATTTGCACATCCATCGCATTGATTAACAATTTTATTCTATCTACTTAGTTTCACCATTGTTACAGTTACCCATATATAGCGAACGTAATACCAATCTTCAAAAAAGGATCAAGGGGAGAACCGGGAAACTATAGACCAGTGAGTCTCACATCGGTCCCTGGGAAAATGGTTGAGGCTTTGATTAAAGACAGCATTGTACAGCACCTGGATAACCATGACCTGCTGAGAGGTAGTCAGCATGGCTTCAGGAAAGGGAAGTCATGCTTGACAAACTTACTTCAGTTTTTCGAGGGAGTGAACAAACAAGTCGATAGCGGAGAACCGGTTGACATAATATACTTGGACTTCCAGAAAGTGTTCGACAAAGTACCTCATGCGAGACTTCTCAAGAAACTACAAAGTCATGGAATAGAAGGGGATATACTAAGATGGATAGGAAAATGGCTAGAAAACAGAAGACAGAGAGTGGGCATAAATGGGAAGTACTCAGACTGGAAGAAAGTAACTAGCGGTGTGCCTCAGGGCTCAGTTCTTGGGCCTATCTTATTCAATATCTTCGTAAATGACCTGGAAGAAGAAATGACCAGTGCTATCATCAAGTTTGCAGATGACACAAAACTATGCCGAGTAATCAGGTCACAAAAAGACAGCGAAGAACTCCAGAGAGATTTGAAGCAACTTGAGAGATGGGCAGAAAATTGACAGATGAGTTTTAATGTAGAAAAATGCAAAGTGATGCACCTGGGCAGTAAAAACAAGGAGCATGGGTACAAACTGTTAGGTATAACATTGGGGAAGAGCGAACAAGAAAAAGACCTGGGAGTACTGATAGATAGAACCCTGAAGCCATCGGCTCAATGTGCAGCGGCGGCAAAGAAAGCTAACAGGATGTTAGGCATGATAAAGAAAGGAATCACGAGTAGATCAAGGGAGGTCATAATGCCGCTTTATAGAGCAATGGTCAGACCACACCTGGAATACTGTGTCCAACACTGGTCTCCATACCTGAAGAAGGATATAACATTACTGGAGAGGGTGCAGAGGAGAGCGACAAAGCTAATAAAAGGTATGGAGAACTTGAGCTACAAAGATCGCCTCAGAAAACTGGGACTATTCACCCTTGAGAAGAGAAGACTGAGAGGGGATCTGATAGAGACTTTTAAATTGCTAAAAGGGATTGACATAATGGAGCAAGCTCACTCACCATCAGGGGGAAAGGATGGTGAGCAAGAAACAGCGTTATTCACATTGGCAAATGTAACCCAGTCTCGGACCAGAGGTCATGGCCTGAAGCTGAGAGGGGACACGGCCAAGACAAATGTCAGAAAGTTCTGCTTCACACAGTAAGTAGTGAACGCCTGGAACTCTCTCCCGAAAGAGCTGGTGGAGGAAACCACCATTCTAGGATTTAAGGGAAAATTGGACACACATCTTCTTGCAGAAGAAATTGAGGGATACGAGTGACATTGTATTCGCCAGGGTGTGCCTGGCTGAGCCTCCGCGTGTGCGGATCGCCGGACTAGATGGACCCCAGGTCTGATCCGGTGCAGGCATTTCTTATGTTCTTAAATAAATAACTCTCAAATTTTTTTGTTGGTTTTGCGATTTGATAATTTCAATTATAGTGTGCCGCGAAAAACATTTGCTCCGTTTAGTGTGCCAGAGCTAAAAAAGTTTGAGACACTGCTCTAGACCTATTGCACATTGCTCCATTTCTCTGTCATACACTTTATCCAGAAATATCGTTGTAACATCTTCTTTGCTTGGTGGACTGTATCCTGGTCTCAGTGACTGAATCATATTAATGAAGTGTGGGTTTTCAATCAGGCAGAAGAGTTTGTCACATAAACTGGGCAATTTTTTCATCCATTATTTCTTTTTCTAATCTGCTGGTTTTCATCACAAACTTATCTATGGTGGCTCCTGGATAGTCAGATTTTTTTTCTTTCTTTTAGATGATATATTATAAATATGTGATGTTTATGATGTGACTGAATGTAGCACAGCTGAGAATAAACTGATATAATACAGCCTGATTGGTGACTATTGATTTTCACAAATATAACATAACATAACTTTATTCTTCTATACCGCCACAATCAGACGATTTCTAGATGGTTTACACTGAAGAGAGCTGGACAATCAGCGAAATACAAATAGCAAAAGTATAACATGTTTCTTAAGAATAGTCAGAGTAAAATTATTGTAATTAGTATAACGTCTATTTAGGAAATGAATCTATCAAACAATACAGTCTTAATTTCTTTTCCTCATACACCCGGGACATTAATTGACTTTTTCATGTCCTTACTGGGGTGGTGTATTCATCATCGGTCCTTGACTGAATATTTAAATCTTTATTATTTGATTTTTATGCATACATGTGTATTCAAAGATGACTGCACATAATATATAGTGGTAAAAGGAAGCACTTGACTTGTTTGGCTGATGGTAGCTTAACCATTTCACTTTGCTGTTTCCTCAGGGGCAGTGCTGCTTTACCCGTGCTCATTTTCATAACATAGCTCAATCAACAGTCATCTGTTAACCTTTTTCTGTGAAAATATTACCTATAAAACAATAAAGCCATATTATAAAAACATACTTTAATCTGTAATCACTTGACAAACGTATCTCTCATGTTAAAAACTTAAGTTTTCCAACCCGAGTTGCTTCTTCTACAGACTCGGCACGGTAATCAAAACAAAATGGCGCTACTATTTAAATAAGATGCCAACCTTACTATGCCAAGTCCGAAGTAAGTCAGATGTTCGTAAACCGGGGACTGCCTGTACAAACATATATGTAGAACAAAAAATTTAATGTCTAACTATAGTAGGAATCTAAATGATTCAGACTTGAAGGTTTGGTGTTGTGACTCCAGAGCCCTGTTGATACCCTTTTTCTATTTGAGCATCTTTTAGTTTTTTGGTTTCTGACCTCTCAGGGATTCCTTGACAAATTTTGAGCTCCAGGCAGCATGTAACATTACCAGAGTCTCTTCACTCTCTGAGAGTAAAAGCTTCTCTTAAACTGCATGGAGCACAGTATCTCCAGCTTGTGACCCATCTGATGCTTAGAGCTGTCTCCAAGAATGGAGTCTGTTGGGTTGTGAAGAGCATGAGCCTTACAAAATCACTAGATAATTACATAAAATTAAGGCTTCTATTAGAAGCAATCATATTCTTTTTTTTTCTTTTTTAGGCCTTGCAACATGGATTTTTCAGTTTTGAAACATTTGATGTGGATGAGTACGAGCACTACGAGGTTTGTTTATTTTATTCAGCTTCTAGGTTTGACCTGTAAGCCTTTTTTTCCTCTCCAAATTATCCAATTGCTGTTCTGTATTATAAATTGTATATGTTGTTCAAATTGACTTTATCATACATCTTCATCCCTTGGTTCTAGCTCTTGAACAGCAGTACGGTACTCCTGGATCGTGATGCTTCAGTGGTGATTTGGCCCTTAAAAAAAAATCCAGCAGTCAATTTACAATCCTACAAACCTAAAATATGTTTTATACCGAAGGCACTAAATAATCATCCAATAAGGCTAAAACACAAGAGAAAATATCCAGCTGGATCTACAGGAGTAATACTTAAGGATCTCAAGCGCTCACAGCTAAGGGCCCGTTGTATATAACAAGCCAATAACCAAAAAGTGAGCTATCATTGGTCCTGTATATTCTCCTATTTTCTCATTTTCTCCTATTTCAAAACTCCTTTTTCAAAAAAAAAAAAAATCATGTCTTGAAGCTAAGTACTTCATAATTTATAATGCCTGAATAAGAAAGTACTTTACGTTAGATGAAAAATCAGTACTTCATAATATCTGCAAATTCTGCAAATAAGCAAATGAGTTTTGAAATAGGAGAACATGAGAAAATAGGAGAATATACAGGACCAATGATAGCTCACTTTTTGGTTATTGGCTTGTGATATACAACGGGCCCTTAGCTGTGAGCGCTTGAGATCCTTAAGTATTACTCCTGTAGATCCAGCTGGATATTTTCTCTTGTGTTTTAGCCTTATTGGATGATTATTTAGTGTGTTTCACAGAAAACTTGAAGGTTATTGAGATTATACTGAAGGCAACCATAAGAAAGCAAAATACCTCTTCTATAAATATGGAAAAATTCAATAATGGCAGGACTGCAAATATATATATTATGCATTTGCAGTCCTGCCATTATTGAATGTATGTGAATAGATTCACTTGGGGTTGCTTAAGAGAAGGAAGTGTTTAGTACTAAAGCTGTTTCTCCTTCTACTATTAAGTCTGAAAAGCTTCCATAATAAACATGTAACCTAATTTTCTTTTCCATGAGGAGCTGCCAAGCATAGCCATTTATCCTAGTGTTCTATAGTAATTTAGGGACAAGTGTTAGAAAATACATAATGGCACAGCTTACAGCAGTCCTTGGCATTTTTGTCCTGTTTTGCACTAGTTTGGTGCAGGTAATTGACATGCAGTATTTTTCATTACTCTTAATCATCATCAGGTACTTTGAGGAAGGTTTTTAAAGACCTGAAAAAAAGCAGAGGTTTTCACATTCCTCTGACCATGAGCCCCATGGACAGCCTAGACATTGCAATACCAGGAGCAGCTTGAGCTGCCATCTAATATAATAAAATGATAGGCCGCGCATGCGCACTAAAAAAACGTGTTCCCTGATCTGTCACGAAAACACGATTGCGCATGCGCGGGTTTTATGTCACCACCTGCTCGCGGCGGCTTTCAAATTAAAAAAAAAAAAATTACACAGCTGCCGCGGCCTTCCTCACCCCCACCTCTCACTGTGAATGGTACCGGCTCCTCTCTCGAACTGCACCAGGATCGAGAGAGGAGCTGCAGCGCCGGCTTTCAACTTAAAACAAACAAACAAACAAAAAAACCCAACTGTAGTTCGAGAGAGGAGCTACGGCGGGGGCTTGAGCATAAGCGCCATTGTTGTCCCCCTACCTAGCCGCGAGGCTGCGGTGGCGGCCTTCCTCACCCGGCGGCCGGTGAACCCTAATGCTGACATTGAATCCAAGTAAACAACCGGGGCTGCCTAAAGAAACAAAGTTTCACGGTGCGGCTGAGCTCTGGCGGCTACACATGAAGCAGACATGTGAAACTGGTCCATGGGCCAAATGTGGCACACAGGGTACCAAAATTTGGCCCGCCAAACAATTCCTGCCGTTGCCGAAATTTGCCCCATTGTTCCTTCCCTTCCTCCATCAGGTACAGTTCAGCTCCGCCTATGTTAAAAGGAGCTGCTTTGAAATTGGAGCCCTGCCGCCACCGTAACACGTTCCCTCTGCCGCGGTCCCATATGTCAGAGAAGGGGCGGGACCAAGGCAGAGGGGAACGTGCTACGGCAGTGGTAGGCCTCCGATTTTGACACGGCTCCTTTTAACATTGGTGGAGCTGCACTGCACCTGATGAAGGGAGGGAAGGAAAGGTGGTTGTGCGCTGTTGAGCCCCTCTTTGCCCTCAGACCCTCTCCTAACTGCTCCCTCCTGTCTCAGACCACTGGGGGGAGGTGCCTGTCTTCAGCTGCCGGGATGGAGGGAGGGAAGAAGAAAGAAGGGGCCCTGGCAAGCGAGTTATCAAAAGCCAACCATAGCCTGGGACCCCTACATGGTATGAATAATGACTAGACAACAAACGGTAAGAAAAATAATTTTATTTTCTGTTTTGTGATTACAATATGTCAGATTTGAAATGTGTCTTGAGGGAGGCTGCTGCCGCGGCTTTGGACAGAGGGGTACCATTTTCGTGGGAGCCGGCCTTCGGAGAGGCTTGGGACGCGGGGACGGATGCGGGAGGGGCTGCCGCTGCGAAGGGCTTTGGTGGGGGAGCCAGCCAGACCGCGAGTGTGGGGCCGTTGTAAGCGCGGATTGGTCAAGGAGCCGCCGCTGCCGAGCCTTTGAAATTGCTCTCCCACCGTCACTCCCTCCCGCCCCAGCTCTGCCTCTGCCCCTGCCCAGGTTCAAAAGCAGGAGAGGCGGTCATCTAGCACCCGTTAATCTAACGGGCTTAAACACTAGTTGGAAATAGTTTGGCCACACTCTCTTGTTCATTCTATAATTCTGAGCCACTTAAGAGTGGAAGCTGCTCATCATTCAGTGTGTGTGGCTGTGGTAGTTCTGTAATATGAAACCTATGAAACCAAGATTGGCAAATGGACTTCCATTGTCAGAAAAGGCTGGAAGAAATATGCCAGTACACCAAGCCAGGTGAACCCACAGCTCTGAACAACTTGGTGGCGTTTAGCTGGCATGTTATACGCGTATTTTCACCCGACTAATCAATGATGCTTTACTCTTCATAGCTGTCTTAAAGATGGCTTGAGTGTTCCCCAGAATTGTTAGATCATGCAGATCCACCTAGGAAAGTAATAGTTTGTTATTGCTATCACAGTATCACACTGATAGGTTATCGCCTCACCATATAAAAAGGTGCTATATGTTGAAGTGCCCTTTACAAAAAAATAATTTAATGATCTTATTAAAAACTATTGTTATGGAACTGGGTAACTTGTTTCTTTTAAAATGCAGAGCCACAAAACAGCCTTGAGCTATTTTGTGTCATCCAGGTACTTCCTGTTTTATCTTGTACTGATGGATCAATGTTAGAGGAGCATGGGACATGGATGGGCATTGCTGTAAAACAGGACAACCCACTGCTGTGATGGCCAACTACTCAAGCTTTGCCTACTTTCCTATCATACTAGGTCATGGCAAGGGGCTTCTTTGGATTCAAATGAGTCCAGCTTTAGATATTTAAAAGCAGGTCTTCAATTTATTTGCAAAAGGAGGTAAATTACTAGAACAGTGTTTGGTTGATGGATAGAGAACTGCAGTGTGGCAAAACCGATGGACTCCAGTCCCTTTTCTGAAGCAAGCACAGCTGGAAGAATGTACTGGAAAATTCACTAAACCAAGAAAGGTGACCCTGTCCGTTGGATCTCTGCTAAAACCATTCTGTGAAACAATTGCACTTGTGTGCAACCTGGAACTAATTGATTCATTCATTATTATTTCTCAGTAGACCGTTTCAGTTGTAGTGGTAGTAATGTGATATAGTGGGGGAATTAAAAATCATTGTTACAATTCTGACGTGCCTTTTTTTCTCTTAATGATAATCTCTCTCAAAATTCTTCACAGCGGGTAGAAAATGGAGACTTTAACTGGATTGTTCCAGGAAAGTTTTTAGCCTTCAGTGGACCACATCCCAAAAGTAAAGTTGAAAATGGTAAGTGTTATTTTTAAGATGTTTTTAATTAAATTCAGAAGTTCTCACGGGAAGTGGCGTGGGACCAGGCAGGCAGCAACCCTTGTGCGCTGCTCTCAGCAAGTGAGGCGCCATTAGTTAAAAAAAAAAAAAAAAGAAGGCCGGGGCCTGCCTGCTGTTTGTCACCTGCCTGGTGAATGAGGAGGGAGAGGCCAGGGCCTGCCTGCTGCCTGCCTGGGGGGTAGGGAGTGAGGAGGGAGAGGCTGGGGCCTGCCTGGGGGGGTAGGGTGTGAGGAGGGAGAGGCCGGGGCCAGCCTGCTGCCTTCCTGGGGGGGGGGAGAGAGGCCTACCTCCCTCCCTCCCTCCCTACCCGCCCGCCCTGTCCCTGCCTACCACTAGACCACCAGAGGGGGGACAGGGTACAGAGCATATGATTCACTTATGTTTTCTAATATTACCATTTTTTTCTCACTCTGTCCTGAGGATGGATTTTTTTTTAGTTCCAAAAGCTAATCAAGAAATATATTAAATTAGTGTATATAATATATAATCTCTTTATTTATATGCATCAAAGTGGGCTAAATTGGCAACCACAATATCCTAAACAAGTTGGGAGTAGGAGTTGCAGGATGATGGGTGGGAAGGAACAAAGTGTTAAAATCCCAGCTTCATTTATTCAAGTTGCTGGAGTGTAAAAATAGTTGGCAGAGGGTTGCATGTATGCCCTTTCCCTGTCTTCTAAGTAGCTGAGCTGCCAGGTGGTGCTCCTGCAATAAAGCCTGCCAGTGTTGCACAACCTTTGTGCCTATTGATATGAGATGCTGAAGGGGGTGAGGGTGGGAGGGTAGAAGTACTGTGATCCATTGCCCGGTGGTTCCTGAGGCCTAGTGGTTTTAAGTTTGATAGCTTTTTCCCATTTAAGCCAAGGGTGTTGGTTGTCGGGCCTCGAAGGCTACATCTCAGGTTTTTTAGGATTTCCCCAGTGGATATGCATAAGATATATTTGCATACATTGCCTCCATTCTATGCAGATAGCATACCCAGATATGCAAACCCGACTTCATTGTGGCCCTTGAAAACTGACATTGAGCATCCCTAGTTTAAACTTGAGTCAGAATAATGGGCCCTCTTCTACAATCAGTGGATAAATTTTATAGTTTTCATTTAGGTATTTTTTAATTTCAGTTTTACAATGTATCTTTAATAATATTTTTACTGGAATGCATATTAGGAGCTTTATCTTTGGGATTGTGTTAATAGATTGCTTTTCCAAAATGCCCACTGTAGTTTTTATGTACTTGCAAAAGCTATGCAAAGAACTTTTTTTAGTTTTTTACTAAGTTGTGCTAGTAAATGTGTGTAGGGCATCCTTATGCAGGCGTTTCTCAAGCACTAAACCCATTTTTAGCGCATTTTTGGTCTTACAGTAATGTTAGTTTTAGTATGGGGGAGAAATCAAGTGGGGAGTGGGACAGTTATGATATGTTTTGTTTTTAATCTTCTGTTTTGTGCCATTGTATGCTGATAATGGATTTTATTGTACACCGCTTTGAATTTTGGATTAAGCGGTATAATAAATTTGTAATAAACCTTGAAACAGTACACATCAACCTTGGAAACAGCAAATTTTATTTAAATGAACTCAAATAAATTATATATATATATATATATATATATATATATATATATATATATATATATATATATATATATACAGTGTTCTCCCCAGAAATTTTTTCCAGCCGGGTGGCATGAAAAAGTAGCCGGGTGGGGCGGGATGGGGAAATTTGGTGGTAGGGAAAATTAACCCCCTCTTTTACTAAGGTACGCTAGCATTTTTAGCGCACGCAAACCCCTGCGTTACGTGGGAAAACTAGCGCCAACTCAATGCTGGCGTTAGCATCTAGCGCGCATGGCAATTCCTCCGCGCGCTAAGCACACACTAAAATCACTATCGGAACTTAGTAAAAGGAGCCCTAAATGTATACTATTTTTATTAGTTAATTATTATTATTATTTTCCAATGCTCAATATGACTTCCTTTTTTAAGGTTTGACACTTGTGCCAGAATATTTTTACTAAATTTAAGAAGTATTTGCCCTCTTTCAAATGGTATAGAGGTTTTAAAAAGGGAAAGGCATTAATGAAGTCATTAGGTTCAAGTCTAGCCATTTATTTCTGCATGAATTTAAACAACTAAAAAAAAAAAAAGATAAATATAGCTCATCCAGTCTACAAGAAATGGCTCTACAGCAAGAGTGCCCACACTTTTTGGGCTTGCGAGCTACTTTTAAAATGACCAAGTCAAAATGATCTACCAACAATAAAAAATTTTTAAAAACCACAAAGCACACTGTGCGCAGAGAAAATGTTAATTATCATTTATATTCCGCGGGGTTTCAAAGAGGTCAAGGCAGACAATTCTATGCAATGTCACCTCAGGAACAACTATACACAAATAGACAAATATACCCCCTCCCTTTTTACTAAATCGCAATACTGGTTTTTAGAGCAGGGAGATGCACTGAATGCCCTGCGCTGCTCTCGATGCTCACAGGCTCCCTGCGCTAAAAACCACTATTGCGGTTTAGTAAAAGGGGGCCATAATGCAAAATATAGACAGCAGATATAAATTCTTAAAACAGACACATTTTGATCACTAAACTGAAAATAAAATCATTTTTCCTACCTTTTTGTCTGGTGATTTCATGAGTCTCTGTTTGCACTTCCTTCTTCTGACTATAAATCCAATATTTTTTTCTTTCTGCCCCTCCCCTTTTCTTTCTGTCTCTCTTTCTTTCTCTCTTCCCCTGCCCCCCAAGCCATCGTGCCAATTTCTCTACTTCCCCGATTCTTTCCCTACCCCCTAAGCCACCATGCTGATTTCTCCCTGCTTCCACGAGCCAGACCAGGACTGTACAAGCGCCGGACTCACAAGACTTCACCTCTGATGTCAATTCTTACGTCAGAGAGGAAGTTCCAAGCCAGCCAGGCAGCGATTGGCGGGCCCAGAACTTCCTCTCTGATGTCAGAATTGACGTAGGAGGTGAAGTCTTGTGAGTCCGGCGCTTGTACGTGCCTGGCCTGGCTCAGGGAGGCAGGAAGAAAAAGATTGCCAAGGCAACGCGATCGACTCACATTGCCTTTACGATCTACTGGTCGATTGCGCTTGACCATTTGGACACCCCTGCTGTTATGGTATCCTGTCCTGACCTGAGGAAAGGAGTTTAGTCCCCAAAAAACTGCCTTATTTTCATTTCCTATTTATAAACTTTAATCAATAGATACAATACTAATTGATTCTACGTAAAGCAACAAAAAAATTTTTTTCTACCTTTTGTCGTTTCTGCTTTAATCATCTTGTCTTCACTCTTCTTTCTAGCCAGCATCTGTCCGCTCTGTTTTCCATGCAGCATCAGCCCCTTCCATCCACTGTCCGCCCTCTCCCCGTTCCATATGGCATCTTCCCTCTTTTTATGCTCCTTCAATAAACTGTCTATCCTGTGCTCCTTCTCTTCTCCTTTGTACATGATTGATTTCAGCTCTGCCACCTCTCCATTTTTCTCTCTCTGTCAACACCCCGTCTCCTATGCTCTGGCAACTCTCCTCATTTCTTTCCTTCGCACCCCACAGTCTGGTATCTTCTCTTCCCTGATTCTCTGGCATCTCACTTCTTTCCTTTTCTTCCATCTCTCCCTCCCCCTCCATGCTCTGACATCTTCTCTTTCCTTTCCCCCTTCCTTTTCCCTTGGTCTGGCATACTTTCCTCCTTCCCTCCAATCCCTGGCATCTCGTTTCATTCCCTCCCTCATCTTCTTTCTCCCTCCAGTTGGGTGCAGCAAGTCTCCCCCCCCCCTCTGCTCCCTATCCTCCTTCTGTCACCCAAGGCCTGGCGTCATGAACTTCTTCAGGCAGCAGCATTCACAATTCGCTGCTGTTGCCAGCTTCGGGCCTTCTTCTCTGTTGGGTCCTGCCTTCATAGAAACAGTAGGCAGGATCTGGCAGAGAGGAAGGCCTGAAGCTGGCAACAGCAGTGAATTGTAAATGCTGTTGCTAGCCGAAGAAGTTCATGATGCCAGGCCGAGTACCCGGGGCAGACTGCTACTCTCCCCCCCCCCCACGACCCTCCTATCTTTCCCTCCCTCCCATCACGAGACTCTAAACAGCACTGCTCTACTCTAAGCAGGCTGCTTCAGGGCTTTCTCCTGCCGTGATTCCCTCTGTAAAGTAAGAGCTAGGGCAAAACAGTATAAGTAAAGATGCAGGTAATAATTAGCAATGTATTAAAAATATTTTATTTTTATTTGCTTATAATGTCATTTGAAAGCTGCTTGATGATAATACAACATTAATTTAATTCTTTATAATGTGTGTGTTGGGGGGGGACAACACCTATGTCAACAGTAAAGTTAGAATAGGGTCATTAAATCCAGTGGTGTACCTAGTATATATGACAGCCAGTGCTGATCATTTTTTAACAACCCCCTCCTCTATATAAAAAAAGATATTTTTAGTAATAATCCATGAGTCACACAATAAGGGTGCATCTAGGAAAAGGCAGCATCTTAAACACCGCAGTGAGCAATAGAATACCAACACACGCATTGTAAAACTAAACAAACCAGATCCTACACAGTCAATTGATCCTGTAGTCCAGGGGTGCCCACACTTTTTTGACTCGTGAGCTACTTTTAAAATGACCAAGTCAAAATGATCTACCAACAATAAAATTTTAAAAAAACACAACGCACACTGTACGCATAGAAAATGTTAATTATCATTCCTATTCCGGGGTTTTTTCAAAGAGGTCAAAGCAGATGACACCTCAGTAACACCATACAAAAATAGACAAATACCCACCCCCTTCCCTTTTTACTAAACCACAATAGCAGTTTTTAGCACAGGGAGCTGCGCTGAATGCCAGCGCTGCTCTCGACGCTCATAGGCTCCCTGCGCTAAAAACCACTATTGCGGTTTGGTAAAAGGGGACCATATTGCAAAATATAGACAGCAGATATAAATTCAGACACATTTTGATCACTAAATTTAAAATAAAATTATTTTTCCTACTTTGTCTGGTGATTTCATGAGTCTCTGGTTACACTTTCTTCTTCTGACTGTGCATCCAATCTTTCTTCCCTTCTTTCAGCCTGTATGCTTCCTCTCCTCCAGACCTCATTCCCTCTCCCAACTTTTTCTTCCTCTCTCCCTGACCTTTTTTTCTTTCTTCATGCCCCCTTTCTTTTTTTCTGTTTCTCTTCTTTCCTTCTGTCTCCCTGCCTGCCCCCTTTCTTTCTTTCTCCCTGCCCTTCCCCAAGCCACTGCCACTGCCGCTGCCATTGTGGAACAGGCCCCAAACCGCCACCACCGGATAACAGGCCCCAAAGCCGACGCCGACGACACCCCAAGCTCTCCTTGCTTTGGGCCGACCAGCATTCCTCTCCCCAACGTCAATTCTGCCGTCGGAGAGGAAGTTCCGCCCAGCCAGGCAGCGATTGGCTGGCCCGAACTTCCTCTCCGACGGCAGAATTGACGTCGGGGAGAGGAAGACTGATCGGCCCGATAGATCGCCAAGGCAAAGTGAGTCCTGGATGATAGACTCACTTTGCCTTGGCGAGCTACCGGTCGATCGCGATCGACCTATTGGGCACCCCTGCTGTAGTCAATGCTAACAGAAAGCCATGTCCTTTTCATACACACAGAACACAGATACACCCTCGCCCAATATGGAATAATCACAAACTAAAAATAGAAATATGTAGAAAAAGTTAAACTGAACCAAGAAACCAGACTGCATACAATGCAACACCACAGAAACAGTGACACATGTCCCCTATTACTGTGCAAAATATAAAGACAGTAGATGTAAATTTGAAAAAAACCTCTACATAAGTCACCACTTTACAAATTAACAAATAGAAATAAAATAATGAGAAATACCATTTTATTGGACTAATCCATTTTTCAATTAGCTTTCAGAGGCCAAATCTTTCTTTAAGACAGTACAGTATACAGCTGTTATGGTATCCTGTCCTGACCTGAGGAAAGGGGTTTAGTCCCCCCCAAAATTGCCTTAGTTCCATTTCCTATTGATAAATTTTAATCAATAGAGTTATAATACTACTTGATTCTATGTAAAGCAACAAAAATAATTTTTTTTCTACCTTTTGTCGTTTCTGCTTTAGTCATCTTCTCTTCACTCTCTTATTTCTATTCAGCATTTGTCCTCACTCCCTTCCATGCAACATCTGTCCTCTCTCTACCCCTTCCATCTACTGTCCACCCTCTCTCTGCCCCTTGCATCCACTACCCTTTCTGCCTTTTCCATCCAGTGTCTTCCCTCTCTCTGTTCCATATGGTATTTTCCCTCTTTCTCTGTTCCTTCAATAAACTCTATATCCTGTGTCCTTTCTCTCCTTTATACATGATTTATTTCAGCTTCTCCCCCTCTCCATTTTTTGTCACCACTCCTCCTCTATGCTCTGGCATCTCTCTCTTTTCCTTCCTTTCCTTCCTTCCTACTCCACCCCATGGTCTGACATTTCTATCTCCTTCCCTTCTCTCCCCCCTCTCCCGTATCTGCCTCCTGTCTTTCCCCTTTGGTCCAGGCCTCTCTCTTTCTCTCCATCTTTCTTCTGTGAGGAGATCATGTTGATCTTGAAAACTGAATAATTCTTCCACATTCTCCATATCACTGTACTGTAGTCTGGTCCAGCAGACTGCTTTGGCACTATTACATGGGTAATAGTAAATTCATTATGCATCAGCTTTCCACACAGAATGCCACAAGTCTCTATTTCTTGTGCTGTGTTTACATCTGCCAGCAGCAGAAACTTGTGAGACAGATCCCTTGGCAATACTACACTTTGGAGCCCTTTGACCATCTGGTTCTGTATGGCTGCAGGCTTTAAAGCTCTGTTTACTGGAGGAGACTGTCCAGCATACATAGTTGCATCACTCTTAAGGATCTGATCAGATATTACATTAGACAAGGTGGTATTT
This sequence comes from Geotrypetes seraphini, assembly GCF_902459505.1. Lineage (NCBI taxonomy): Eukaryota > Metazoa > Chordata > Amphibia > Gymnophiona > Dermophiidae > Geotrypetes > Geotrypetes seraphini. Next base: position 14,516,419 of record NC_047095.1, on the reverse strand, counting down.
TTAGGCATGGAAAAATAGGACATGTTCTCAATCTGCTCAGATGCCTTCAAATGCCCTTTAATGTTCATCTGATCTTGGGCTAAATCTTGCCTCCTGAGCTGATCTTCTAAATAGTTAAACTGTTGCTGCCGCATCTGTACAATTTATTTCCAGCTGCTCAAATTTCTGTAGGTATTCGGTCTGCAGTTTGTTCCTGGTATTCCATTCCATACTTCTTTAAAAGAGTTTTCTTTAACTCATCTGTTCAGGGAAAGGCTACATCCTTCAATTTCTTCATAATATCTTGTTTCTCTGGTACAGCACACTGCCAATAGTCTCGATGATTAGGGAGTTTTTCTACAAACAAGATTATAAACTTGTTATAAAGAACAAATGCATTTTCTAGGTTTCCCTCCTCTAAATATACAGCTGCCATCCGTTCCATCTCTACCCCGGATCAGAAGTAGCAGCGTGAAGTAATGGCCTCATTGATTGTGACATTGCAGCCAAGTTTACTTAAAGCACACACCCGCTCTTCAGGACTCAAAGATACATCTGTATGGTCAGGCATTGCTGCAAGTTTCTTTAGGTGAGACAACAGAAAAAGGCTGTTCCATATTGTCTTCTTTCTGCAAATTTTCATATTCACATCATCTTCCCAATACTTCTATCCTTGGAAATATTATCTTCTGGATTCTGGATCCCGCCCGTGACAGCAGAATGGCTTTGCCTCGTGCTGTTTCTAGTCAAACTGGGACACTTCTCCTGCTCCTGGGCCTTCCTACCTCAGTGAAGAGAAAAAGGAAATGCGTGTTTTCACAACTCGAGTTCCCTCAACACCCCTTTCCCCTTCTCGTGTTGAGGTCTATTCTTGAGAAGCACGCGCGAGAGTGATGCTTCTAGCTGGTGGTTCCTGTTCGTGGGAGAAGCTGGCAAGGTCTGAACCCCAACGAGCAGGAGAGTGGAGTGAGAGCCATATCGGGCGCGGGCCGCAGTGAGATCTGTTTTGGGCTGCATGTTGTGCAGGGCTGGACTAAGGCAAGTTGTAAACTTCCTTCCATCGCTGACCTATCTTCCATAGGTCAGCGACAAAGGGAAGCTTACAACTCGCTGCTCTTGCTTGCTTCGGGCCTTCCTCGTTGCCGGGTCCTGTCTTCACAGAAACAGAAAGTAGGCAGGACCCGGCAGAGAGGAAAGCCCAAAGCAAGCGAGAGCAAGTTGTAAGCTGACTTGTCTCCTATAGCGAACCCATGCTCCGGGGCGTGTGCGTGCTGACTTCCCTTCTCTTCCCCCCCGGGACGTGACTTCTTGTTTCGGAGCGAAGAGAAGGGAAGCCAGCACGCACATGTTAGAGCATGGGTTCAAGTCACTTGCTGGCATTAAAAACTAAAAAAAAAAAAGTCAGGCTCCTGTGATTCAGGCTGTGCCGAGTCAGCCCAGTAAATCTCCAAGCTGGTGAGAAGGTTTTTTTAAAAAAATGTTGAGCAGAAGGCGGCAGCAGCAGCAGGATTGCGATCGAGATTACAGCCGGGCAGTCATCTAAATTAGCTGGGCGGGGCGCACATGCTCAAGGCCTGGCACAGGAAGCAGATTTTCGGGCACAGGACATGCTGATGCCGGCGATGCCGATGCGGAGGCTACACTGGAAGTAAGAAGAGGGTTCGGGTGGGTTGGGGGATCTCAGGTGGCAGCGGGGGGGGGGGGGGGTGCTGGTGACGGCGGGGAGTGCCGGATCGCGGGGGGGAGGGTGCCTGTTCGCGGGGGGGGGGGCCTTTGGGGGGACCAATGCCAGTTCTCGTGGGGGGGAGCAGCGCTGCTGGCCTCGGGGGGGGGGGGGGGGAAGGTTTGGGGTGGGAACATATCAAAGCAAGTTTCCCTTACTTCCTATGGGGAAACTTGCTTTGATATACGAGCATTTTGGATTACGAGCATGCTCCTGGAATTATACTCGTAATCCAAGGTACCACTGTATATCATCTCTCTTTCTCTCTCACGCCACACACCTATGTCCAACAATTCTCTGTTCCTTTTCCCTCCCCCACTGGTAGCATTTCTTTCTCTCCCTTCCCACTACTTCAGGAGCATCTCTCTTTTCCTTTTTTCCTAACCCCCCTCAGCCCGTGCATTTGTCCTTCCCAACCCTCTTCTAGTATGTGCAGTATCTGTCTTTCCCAAACCCCCTGAGCATCTTTCCTCCCTGCCTTCCCAACTCCCTACCCCTTGCACCCAGCCTCTCCCTGTTAGGCTCTGCACCCAGCCCCCTCCCCTCCCAGACTCTGCACCCATCCACCCACCTCCCCTATTGGACTCTGCACCCAGCCACACCCCCTGCCCTGTTTGACTCTGCTACCCGCCTCCTTCCCTCAAGCTCTGTATCCTGCTCCGTCATCCTACCTCCTCTGGCCTGGCGATCTAGAGATGCAGCGGGCAGGAGCCCACTGCTAACCCGCCTGGTCATAGCTGGTTTCTTCTGCCGCTGAGCGGCAATGAGTGGGAGCGTGCTTTGAAGCTCTTGCCCGGTGCTCAGCAGCTTCTTTGACTGGCTCCCACAAATTCTCGCAAATCGTGAAAATTCGTAGGAGCCAGTCAAAGAAGCCACTGTGCAGGAGCACCACTCATTGCCACTCAGCGGCTGAAGAAACCAGCCACGACTGACCGGGTTAGCAGTGGGCTCCTGCCCGCTGCACCTCTGGACCACCAGGGATAAAAGTAAGTGAGTAAGTGGTAATTTTTGGGGAGGCCATGGCCCCTGTGGTTCCCCCCATTCCGACGCCTATGATTTTTACTATGTGGGTAGTGCATGCACATTTGAAAATTACTGTGGGATGAAGCAACATGCCCCACGGTAAGCCTTTTTAAGCTGCAGTAAGCTGTGAGTCCTTACCATAGCTTAATAAAAGGATTCCTTAGTGTAATGACACAATGAGTTTTCTTCTTCAATGGTACTTTTTTAAAAAATATATTTTTATTGCCAAACAGAATGTAACACCATACAATTAAATCAAGGTTATCAACACTCAATAGTACTTATATATGATGCATTTTCTTCTTAAATGTAGGTTACCCTCTCCATGCCCCTGAAGCCTACTTCCCCTATTTTCGGAAGCACAATGTTACCACTATTATAAGGCTGAATAAAAAGATTTATGATGCCAAGCGCTTCATGGATGCTGGTTTTGAGCACTGGGACCTGTTCTTTGTGGATGGCAGCACACCAAGTGACGGCATAGTACAGAGATTCTTGACTCTCTCTGAGAACGCTTCAGGTGCAATTGCGGTGCACTGTAAAGGTATGATCAGCCACTATTTCCAGGGGTAGGTGTTGGAGTTCTGACTTCAAATTAAACTACAAATACTTACATGATTATAAAATGTTTTGAAAATAAAACCTTTAGCTATGCTGTATGTTGTAATTGTTAAGCGTTTAGGGAAGAAACAGCTTGCGAGGGACATCTCTTGAGATGGTAGGGTGCTGTTTTTCTGAGTTCTGTAGTTCAGCATATTTCCACTGGGTGGTGCTACGTGTCCTTTTCTAAAATTCCCATTAAATTAAAAATAGTTAAGGGCTCCTTTTACAAAGGCGCTGTAGCGGTTTAACGCGCGTAATAGTGCACGCTAAACTGCCAGCGCGTGATTAAAAGTCGCACGCACTAAAGCCACTATCGCAGCTTTGTAAAAGGAGCCCTAAGGCTTCTCATCCCAAATTATATTAACCTCTGGAGCTCACAGAATGAGAAAATACCTCCCACTCCCCACGTAGCAAGTGTGTTAAAGCAGATATTTATGAGATATTTGGAGTATGCAGGAAGAGCTTCATTAACACTTGCTATTCTGCCCTCAAACACTTATTTATTCAAATATGTATGTGCTTTATTCACCTACCAGAGTGTTCGGTTCCCAATTGTTTGCTGTAGCTAGGCAGCTCTCATTCTTTTCTGTACTTATTTATTCAAATATGCATGTGCTTTATTCACCTCCCAAATCTGTCAGCTCCATTTGTTTGCTGTAGGTAGACAACTCTTGTTCTTTTCTGTGTGAGCTGTTTTGGTCACATTTAACAATTTGTATACACTTGAGGAGAAATAGGAAAACAAGCTGCAACAAGCCACTACTTCTTGAATAATATCTCAACTTTGTTTTCTGTTTATACTGTCTCAAGCTTTCCATATAAAAGCCATTTCTAAATGGTTTGCATTGTTTTTCTGATCCAGAAGTATGATTTTCCAGCAGTAAAAATAAAAATGCTTTGTTATGCCTCCACAGCTAGACATACGAATTGACATACTGGGTTAGACCAAGGTCCATCTAACCCAGGGGTGGGCAGCCATGGGCCTTGAGGGCCACATCCCAATTGCTGTGTTCAATTCATATGCATGTACTACTTGCATTGTAGGCAGATAGATCTCCTACAACCTGACTGGGTTGTGGCCTTTGAGCACTATGATTGCCTAGCCTTAATCTAGCCCAGTATTCTGCTTCCAAGAATGGCCAAACTAGGAAGTATTTTGCAGAATATTAAAACATAGCAAAATTCACATTACCTGCGTCCAAAGACCAGAGGTGGCTTTCTCCAGGTTTACCTTAATAGTTTTGGGGCTTAAAACTGAAGGAGTTTATCCCAATTATGCTGTTTCTTTTTACTATATCAGCTGGTGATAAATTCCAGAGTTTAACTATGAGTTGAGCAAAAAATATTTTCCTCTTTGTTTTGAAAGTATTACTGTATAACTTCATGGTATGTCCTCTAGTCTTTCTACTTTATGAAAGATTAAATGATCAATTTATTTTTACCCATTCCACTTGGCTCAATTTTGTAGACCTTTATCACATTCCTTTTCAGCTGTCTCTTCTCAAACTGAAGAACCTTAACCTCTTTAACCTTTCCTCATATGAAAGTCATTCCATCGCCTTATAATTGTGGTCAGCATTCTCTGTACTTTTTCTAATTCTGCTATATCTTTTTTGAGTTGTGACAACCAAAATTGCACACACAGCCATTCGGCGCATGACAAAGGTGCTTACGCCTTAATGCGCGCCTTTGTGAAGCGTCTGCAGTGAAGCAGCCCAACCAACATCAACGGCAGACACGACCTTTCTCCCCAAAAATCAATTGAAATACACTTCCTATCCTGGACCGACTTCCAACCCACTGGCCTACCAGGAAAGGAAGCTATCTCAACTTACCCCAGCACCGGGAACCTGCCCAAACCACCAAAGTCAGAGGGAACACCAGCGGTCCGGCCTGCAAAGTGAACGAGTCCCACTTGACTTCTTCCCCACAACCAGCTGGAAGAGGAAATACTTCCAGCACAAAACCCACAAGTGAGCACAGCAGATTCCCCAACCTAACAGGCCAGAGAGGAAGGAAGACCCTCTCTCCTCCTTTACCCTCCCCCAATATTCTTTACCCCTCTTAGAATATTGCACCTCACACCAGATCCCAGCAAAGGTAGATCCTCCACTGCACACATTAACACAATGAAATTCGGTTTAACAAAATTCATACTCGTCCACTTACTACTCTCCCTATTCCTAACCAACAGGAAAACAGCAGGGTACCATACTTCCTCAATCCCAATCTTAACAGAATCATACAGGCATCCTCAACCATCTATAAAACTCTACTCTCTCAGAAATCTGATAAGACTGCACTTCACTCAACCATAACAGCATACCTACCAGCTGGGGAAAAAGACCACCCCCAAAACTAAGGTCATCAGTCCACAACACTCACCCTCAAACAAAAAACATCCTCCACACAAAATGCACCCCCTCTCCCCACACAAATTATACCTCATTAGCCTGTGCATATATGAACATCAGATCGATAAGCGCAAAGGCAGATCTAATAAAGGACTGGATAGTTAAAGAACAGTTAAGTTGCTTATTCCTAGCCGAAACCTGGCTAACCTCCGACTCACACCCCTGCATCACAGAACTCTGCCCGAAGAGTTACAAAATAGAATTGGTCTGCCGAGAAAAAAAGTGAGGAGGTCTAGCCATCATACTCAAAAACAACATCACCAAACATTCCACCCCCCATCTGGATCTCCTAGCATGCCAATTATCCGATGATTCACTCATAGGAACTCTGACCTGCACTCTTTGTTACATAACACCGGGAAAATGGAATGTTAACAAACAAGTTCTCGAAGAATTCATTTACCAGATTTCCCTAACATCACCTCATAACCTACTTCTTGGAGACATAAACCTCCACCTAGAAGACCACACCTCCAAACAAGTAGAAAATATACTCTCATACCTCAAAGCACTGAACTACCAGATTCTCAACCCCCAACCCACACACGAAAAAGGCCATCAACTAGATATTGCTGCATACATGTCCCAACACCCTCACAATCCTGATATCCACATCTCAAATGGGGCCTGAAATCCCTCCCTCTGGTCAGGCCACCACAAATACACCTTTAAGATCAACTGGGCTCAATGCAATAACAAGCAACCCCCCCCCCCCAAAAAAAAAAAATCCCTTTCAAAACACGCCGAAAAATTGAACCCTCCACATTCTGGGACAAAGCAGACCTCGCAATCACTAATATAGCCCCCAACGAATTCATATCCCAATGGCAAACCTTAAGCAAAACCATCCTAAATGAGCTTGCTCCTGAAAAATCTAAATTCAGAATCTGCAGACCGTCAGACAAATGGTTCAACACTGAACTTCTCCAATTAAAAAAGCTCTGCAGAGAACTAGAAAGAGAATGGGAAAAAAAAGAACCTAGAACACACCAAAATAGCATGGAGAAGTCAAATCAAACAATATAAGAACAAACTCAGGGAAAAACGGAAAGCCTACTACTCCAAAATGATAGGCACAGTAACTCTAGGCACAAAAAAGCTATTCAATCTAGTAAAGAACCTCACCAATACCAAACCTTACCTAGCTACACAAGGAAGCCACCCACCGACAGCCATCCAACTTGTAGATCATTTCAAAAACAAGATCACCAAGATCAGAACCTCATTCAACAAAACTCACACCCACCTCGATGAGATAACAACAAACCCTCCAATAGGAGAAGCTGGACCAACTTCCCAGTATTACACTGGTCGGATATAAATCGACTCTACAAGAAATACAGCCAAGCCTCATGCGACCTAAATAACTGCCCCACCTACCTGTTATCAAACGCCTCCACCATATTCAGAGCCAGCCTCATGTATGGATACAAACCACATTAATGGAAGGACAATTCCCACAGGCCCTTGGAGAGATCATAATCACCCCAATTATGAAAGATCACAAAGGCCCAATAGATAACCCCTCCAACTACAGACCCATCGCTTCAATACCAATATACGTAAAAATAATAGAAGGTCTAGAAGACCATAACCTACTCCACCTCTCACAATCAGGATTTCGAACCAACCACAGCACAGAAACACTACTAGTAACCCTACTAGATACAGCTCGACAGCACATTAGCAAAGGCAAAAATATGTTGATAATCCAACTTGATCTCTCTGCACCATTTGACCTGGTCGACCACTCCATACTGCTACAGATACTTGACACCATTGGGATCTCAGGCAAGGTCTATAACTGGTTCTAAGGATTCCTCAAATCAAGAACCTACAGAGTAAAGTCCAATGATATCAAATCAGAACCATGGTCCAACCCCTGCGGAGTTCCACAAGGATCACTTCTATCACCTAAGCTTTTCAACCTCTTTATCTCTTCCCTTGGAACCACTTTAGACAACCTAAATGTTACATCCTTCAGCTATGCAGATGACATCACCATACTCCTCCCCTTTGACCCACCAGAGCCCACCTCAACAGTAAAGCTGGAAACAACCCTAGATACAGTGGAAAAATGAATGGCAGACCACAAACTGAAACTAAACTCAGATAAAACAAAATTCCTTCTGCTCGAGAAGGCCAAAACTCCTACCATTACAGAACTGGAAATTAAGAACACCAAATACCCATTACAGCCCAAACTCAAACTCCTAGGAGTAACAATAGACAGATGCTGCACAATGCAATCCCAAATCAATAAGACATCCCAGAAAGCTTTTTTAATTATGAGAAATCTACGTAAAATAAGAAAATTCTTCGATCCAGAGCAATTCATGCTAATTGTCCAATCCCTATTCTTAGGTCTGCTGGACTATTGCAATTCCCTCTATCTACCTTGTCCTGCCAACATGATTAAACAATTCCAGACTATACAAAACACCGCCCTCGGACTGATCTATTCCCTGAGGAAATATGATCACATCACCACTGCCTTCCTAGACTCTCACTGGCTACCAATACAAGCACGAATTCAATTCAAATTCTACTGTCTATTATTCAAAGCATTAAATGGCTCTGCCCCCTCCTACTTATACAACCGCTTAAATCAGATCCTCACCACAAGACAAAGAAGAACCCAGACCCCTTTTGCCTTCTCTCCGCTCAAGGGCACTCAGCGCAAGAAGATATTTGACAACCTTCTTGCGATGCAAGCAGAAAACTTAACCACACCTTCTCTAACCTGCTGACGGCAATGGACGACCTCAAAACATTTCGAAAAGAAATCAAAACCCTGCTTTTCAAAAAATAACCCAATTGGCCTGGTGTTCCTCCAGGACAGGGTTGGGAACCACTGCACTAAAGAAAGAGCTGCTGCCACTATAGGCAAGGGCAGAATGGCAGTGGTGGCAACGACATAAGACACCCCATACTGTGTATCCCCTGCCACCAGTACACGTACCCCTAGGGGTACATGTACAGCATGTTGGGAACCTCTGCGTCAGGCAGTGGGACTCCAAGCCAGCATCTTGTCTCACTCAAAACATTCCTTTGTACTGGTTCCAGTTGTTGCCTAATGAGCATATTGTCCATATCATCACAAAAAAAATTTTCAGGATAGAAGCCCAGATGACATTCTTAGATCAACTCCTGCTGTCAGTAAACACAATGTTAAGGAAGGGTTCACATAGATGAAATTGCTGTACTAATGGTTTTTCTTGGCAGCATCCATACTGGTGTACAACTGTCGCTTTGCTTTAATGAAATCAGCTTAAGGTGTTTTTCTGAGCCTAATTCACTAAGGATTTTCTCTTCTTATATATATATATGTTTGCGTTTGTACTTACATATACCTACTATTCTCCAAACTGCTGACCAAAACAATAGACATTAAAGTGTTCCGAAAAGAAATCAAAACTCTTCTATTCAAAAAACACCTCCCATCATTCTAACCTCCATCCTACTCGCACATGCATATTCCTTCATGAATACCACCGCTATAGTATCTCCTAGCCAATTCTTCAAACCATATCCCCAAAATTATATTCAGAAACCTAAACAAGAAACCTCTATCTGTAACCAGAATATTTCTTCCATCAACGTTATGTAATAAGCTTCTATAACCTGAATGTGTTGCTATTCTTACCTGATATGTAAACTTGATATGTACTTGATATGTAAACTTCCTGGAAATGTCCAGATTTCTTCTAATTTTGTAATCCGCTTAGAACCGCAAGGCACAGGCGGAATAGAAATCACTAATGTAATGTAATGTAATATTCTATAAAGTAGCACATAACTGCCTAGAGGTGGGGAGCATGGGTAGGACATAGTGTGGTTTCCGCTTGTGTGTGTAAATTACAGAATACTGGAAGACATGCCTATGAAATATAGCACTTAGGCATGGTCAGTTACATCTGGCATTGGCTTGGTATAAGTTAATATACTTTATGCACACAAATGAGGGTGTCCACGCAGGCAGCGAAACTTGACCACCAGTTATCCAATCTATTGATGATGACACCAGACTACAAAACTTTCAGAAAAGAAATTAAAACCCTGCTATTAAGAAATCCATCAAGACAAACTAACTCCACAGGAAGTATTTTAAATCCCCCAAAGTAAACCACTCAACTATGTAATCTCTTCTGGAATTGTCCAAATAACCTCTAATGTAATCCGCCTTGAACTGCAAGGTAATGGCAGAATAAAAGTCACTAATGTAATGTAATTGGCTTCCAGCATGTGGAGCCCAGTTATATAGAACTGTCCTCAAAATATCTTACTTTGGTCACATATGCAGAATATGGCTAGAATCTTACCAACTACAGAATAAATGACTAGCGCTTAGAAATGTGCAGGCAAAAACTGACTTGGAAGCTCTCACACCATCTGCAACATTTAAAAAAAAAACCCCAAAAAACCCAACCCCATTTTATTAGTGCCTGTATACCAGGGACTTTCAGCGTAGTCCTTGGGACATACCTAACTAACAGGTTTTCAGGATACCCACAATGAATATGCATGTGATACATTTGCATACACTATTTCCACTGTATGCAAATCTATCTCAGGTATACAGGAATTAGGGGATAGAGCAAGGGTTTCCAAAAAAGATGAAATGCCAGAGGTCAGAAATTGTATGATCAAGTCTTTAATTTAAAAATATAAAATAAAAATGGGGCAGAGAATATAGGGCTCCTTTGATCAAGGTGCGGTAGGCGGTTAACTAACGCCTCCATTGACGAGGCGTTAGTTTTTAGGCTTGTCGCGGGGGTTAGCGCGTGATGAAATGTCAGACGCGCTAACCCCCGTAGCGCGCCTTGATAAAAGGAGCCCATAGTTGAAGCACAAGTAATCAAATGGTTACTCATGCTCTGTCTCTCATGGGCAAAAAGGCCAAGTTTAATGCAGGAAGTGAGCAATAAAATCTAAACTCTACTCCTGCAATATCCTCACTGGCTGAAAAAACTTCTTTCAGAGCATAATTAATTCACAAAATATGTCCCATAAGAACATAAGAATAGCCTTATATGTCATACCAATGGTCCATCTAGCCCGGTATCCTGTTTTCACTGTGGCCAATCCAGGTCACAAGTATCTTTCAAAAACCCAAATACGAAGGGCTGCTGAAAAGTTCTCAGTCCAAACAAGAAGGGAATAACATGAAGCCACAAAACGTACAAGTTATTCCACATAGTCGCCCCTAATTCAACACACTTGGCACATTGTGTGTGAAGTTTGTGTAACCTTTCAAAAAAAATACTCTCATTTCTGGTCATTGAAATACTGCTCCGCTGCTGCAATCACCTTCAAAATCACTTGAAAATTGCCTATTCAAACTCTTTTTAAGATTTAGAAACAGAAAATAGATGGACAGGATCTGGTGAATAGGGTGATGGGTCTATGCACTAAAATCCCAATTGTGTCAAAATATCCATAGTTTTGACAGTCTAGTGAATAGGTGCATTGTCTTGCAGAAAGAGAACTCCTTTCCACAGCTTCCCTCTTCTTTTTTCTTTCTATGTCTCCTTTAATCGGCACAGCAAATAACAGTAATAATAATAATAACTTTATTCTTCTATAGCGCCACAATCTTGCGACTTCTAGGCGGTTTACATTCAAGATTGCTGGACATTCAGCGATTTACAATATGTAGAAGGAGTACAGAGACTTTAAGAAATCGAAATTACAAAATATACTGTTTGCTAAGAATTTTGGAGTGGACCTGTAAAGAAAAGTCGCAAATTTCAAAAAACAGCGAAAATTACAATATACAGTTTGTTTAGAGATTCAGAGGGGACATATTAGAAGAAAGGTCCTGAAATTACAAATGCTGTTCGATTAGGATTTCAGAGGGCATATTGGGAAAGTGAAAAGAAACAGAGTGTTTGGTGAGATTCTGCATTAACTGTTTGGCCCCTTGGAATATAGTCATTACAACACCTTCCTGATCCCAAAATACTGTGGCCATGGCCTTTCCTGCTGACTTCTGGGTCTTGAATTTCCTTGGCCTTGGAGAACCTGAGTGTCACTATTGCATGGACTGTTTTGTCTCGGGATCCTAGTGGTGTAATCATGTTTCATCAACAGTAACTAGTCATTCTAAAATGTTGGCACCAGTTCACTGAAAATGCTACAAAATCAACTTGGAAGTGCCCACTCACATCATTTTTCATCAGTATTCAAACATTTGGGCACCCACTTTACTGACAGCTTTTGCATACTCAGCTGCTCATGGATTATACACCCAATACATTCCCTGGATATCTGTAGTATCTCAGCAATTGTTTTAGCTGATATTTGCCAATCTGCCAAAATCAGGTCATAAACATGGTCAACAATTTCAAGAGTTGACACCATTTGAAGCTTTCCAGACTTTGCTGCATCTTCAATCTCAAAATCTCCATGCTAAAAGTTTGTACACCACTTCTTCACTGTGGAGTATGATGAGCATTTGTTACTCAATGTTTGTATCATACATTCATGGATTTCCTTTGGAATTTTCTTCTGCAGGAATAGGAACTTCATGATGGCTTGGAGTTCCATACTTTTTGCTGATAAGATTCAATCAATGATCTGAAACAATGTCAAAACATAGCATTACAATTCTGCAAATTGGCAATTTGCAAAATAAAATACCACTTTTCAGCTACAGAGGCAAAATAACGTTCAGAATTTAGGAAGTTGGTTGGGCTAAGAACATTTCTGCACCCCCTCATAGTGGCAACATTCTATGCTACTAATCTAGGGCAAGTAAAACTAATAGTAAAGCAAAATTAATACATCAAAAACTTAGGGCTTCTTCTATTAAACTGCGCTAGCAGTTTTCTAGCGCGGGGAACCGCGCTGAATGGCCCGTGCTGCTCCTGACACTCATAGAGTTCCTATGAGCGTCGGGAGCAGTGCAGGCCATTCAGCATGGCTCTCTATGCTAAAAACTGCTAGCACAGTTTAATAGAAGAGTGTGCTAGAGTTATGTGCTTAACAAAAGTCAAAGAATGATCCCCGACAGTGGCCATCATTTCACAGCAAAACTAGCTGCTGCACCAGGGCTCATGGGATCAAGTTCATCTGTAATGTAAAAAGAAATCCAGTCAGAATTTCAGCTAGCACACACTCAATATCAAATAATTAATACATACTGGGCTTAGAACAGTTCCCATTGTAACTCGCTTGGTGCTCCTTACAAATGCCATTCCAGTGTTCATGTAGAAAATAACCATTCATGTGCTCACATTGTGATTGGCTAAAAAATTAACTGACAAACCTATTAGCCAATCAACTTGCAGTACTAAATCCTCATTTAAACAATCTTCGAATGGCTAAGAAATTGACTTATAAAACCATAAGCTAATCTGCTTGCAACGCTGAATTTCATTTACAGAACAATGCGTGGTTGAGAAATTGACTGACACAACGGTAGCCGCTGAATCTCCATTACAAAACAACATTATTTGACAAAACAAAAATGTATATCAAACTGAATTTTAGAAAGTAAAAACTGTCAATGTCCAACTTAAGCCATTACACTTCCCCCTCCCCATTTGCAGTTTCCCTACTCACGATTTCACATAATCGTGATTTTTTTTGGAGGGGAGGAGGAGAACCCCCCCCCCCCCATATTTTTGTCTTTCCCCCGGCATCCCGGCCTTACCTGGTGGTTTAGCTGGTTTTCGGGGCAGGAGCGATCTTCCTACGCTCCTGCCCCATACAGATAGCCATTAGGAAATGGCTGTGGGGAGTTCCCGTAGTCTCTCGAGAGACTACGGGAACTCCCCACAGCCATTTCTTAATGGCTGTCTGCATGGGGCAGGAGTGTAGGAAGATCGCTCCTGCCCCGAAAACCAGCTAGATCACCAGGTAAGGCCGAGATGCTAGGGGAAGGCGGGGATGGTCAGAGCCGGATATTTGCGGTTTTTCGCCATTCGCGGTCCGGCTCTGCCCCTATCCCCCGCGAATAACGAGGGAGAAGTATAGTTGTAACTGAACTTAATTTAAATATCCACATCAGGTAGGTTTACCAGACATCTGGATTTACCCGGACATGCCCGCTTTTTAAAGGATTGTCCAGGCGTCTGGATGGCTTTTCAAAACCCAGCACTTTGTCTGGGTTTTCAAAAGCTTTGAGCTTGGGGCAATGTCTGAAGAGCCTCTTCACGTGCGCGGATGCAACACAGTGACCTCATTGAATCACAATTGCACATGCTCAGAGGCCCTCCAAATGCGGCTCTGAGTTCGAGGAGAAGAGGTTTGGGGATGGGGTGGAACGGGGCATGACCAGGACGGGGCTGGGTGGTAACTAGGCAAATCTGGGGGGCAGGGCCATGTGTCTGGATTTTACAGTCGTAAAATCTAGTAACTCTAACATGGGGGGATCATTCTTTGGCTTCAGTTAAACACTTAACTCTAAGTTTTTGATATATTAGCATTGCTTTACTATTGGGACATATTTTGTGAATTTATTATGCTCTGAAAAAGAATGATTTTTCAGCTTATGAGGATATTGCAGAAGGAGAGTTTAGAATTTATTGCTCACTTCTTGCATTAAATTTGGGCTTTTTGCCCCTGTGATATCTGAGGCCTTTTTCTTCTTTTGAATCAGGTATGGATTGCTCATTTTTATTTATTTTTACTTAGGGCTACCAGAAGTTCAGGAAAACCCGAACATGTCCTCTTTAGAGGACTGGGTGCCTGGATGGCTTTTTTTTTTAAATGGAGAAGTCTGTCCGGGTTTAACTGGCTCATCCGACTCTGCCACTTATCTCCTCCCCAGATCTGGCTGCTGTAATTTAATCTTCGGGCAACCGGCAAGAGCAACAAGGTGAGCCAGCTTGCCTTAGAAGCCTCCTCTGTAGGTCCCATCTATGCAGGAATGATGAGAGATGGCTCACATCATTGCTGCTGCTGACTGCCTGAAGATTAAATTACAGTGGCTGGTCCCAGGAATGAGGTAAGTGGGGGAAGTTGAGAACTAGAGAGGTTGTGAGGGGAAGCAGCATCAGAGAAGGGAGGGGAGGGGGGCTGGAGAAACAGGGAGGGAGGACTAGAAAAGCATTATGGAAAGGAGAGAGTGTTGGAAAAAAGAGCAAGGAGTAGGAGTTTCGTCAGCCGGAAGCCTAAAGTCATAATGCCATTATACAGAACCATGGTGAGACCTCATTTGGAATATTGTGTGCAATTCTGGAGGCCACACTACCGAAAAGATGTGCTGAGAGTAGAGTCGGTGCAACGGATGGCCACCAGGATGGTCTTGGGGCTCAAGGATCTATCGTACGAGGAAAGGCTGTAAAATTTGCAGCTGTACTCACTCGAGGAACGTAGGGAGAGAGGAGACATGATCGAGACGTTTAAGTATATTACCGGCCGTATCGAGATAGAAGAGATTCTCTTTCTCAAAGGACCCTCAGCCACAAGAGGGCATCCGCTCAAACTCAGGGGCGGGAAATTTCATGGCAACGCCAGGAAATATTTCTTCACCGAGAGAGTGGTTGATCCTTGGAACGAGCTCCCGGTGCAGGTGATCGAGGCAAACAGCGTGCAAGAATTTAAGAGCAAATGGGATGCCCATGTGGGATCCCTTAGAGGGTTAAGCCAAGGGAACCTGTCACCAGGAGTAGGATCCCTAAGATAGTAGACTTGGGGGTGGGTCAGTAGAGTGGGCAGATCTGATGGGCTATGGCCCTTATCTGCCGTCATCTTCTATGTTTCTATGGGTAGTGCTGGATGGAAGGGGAGAGACAGAAACAGCAGGAGGGGAGGTTGGAAGGAGAGAGGGGTACCCGTGGGGGGAGAGTTGGGAGTTGGAAGGAGAGAGAGAAATAAAAAAACATACATAGGAGAGGGGGGTTGGAAGAAAGAGAGAGAGAAGCACCTGTGGTGGAGGAGGGTTGGAGGAAGGTTGAGAGAGAGAAAAGTATTAAAAGGGTACAGAGGATAGGAAAGGGGAGACCAAGGAAATCGGTTGATCATAGGCGGGATTGTGTATCCTCTCTCTTTTTTTGTCTTCACAAATATGATAACCCTATTTTTACTGGAGTGTTTAGATTTTGTTTTGATGATTACTAGGTAATTTCCTCCAGTCCTTTCATTTTTTATTTTTTGGTTTACTCATGTTTGTTTATTAAAATTTGATATCCTGCCAATTTTTACAACAGTTCTTAGCGGTTTTACATAACAATAAAATTCAATAAAAACAAAAGAAAATAACGCCATAAAGAAAAAGAATAACATACAAACAATTATATCCTAATGGGGAGGGGATGCCTGATAACCTCTCAATTAATGAATGAGGGAAATGGTGGGGAGGAGGCTCAGAAACATCTTTAGGATGGAGACTGTAGGAAGCGTCTGGACCCTATTCAGGGACACCCTGCAGGAAGCACAGAGAATGTACGTCCCCAGTTTCAGGAAAGGCTGCAAGAACAAGCGGTCAAAGGACCCGGTTTGGATCTCAACAGAAGTAAAGAGGGCAATAAATGACAAAAAAGTATCCTTCCGGAGATGGAAAAAGGACCCAACGGAGGAAAATTACCAGGCGCACAGGAAATGCCAAAAGGAATGCCACCGAGAGGTTAGAAAAGCGAAAGGGAAATACGAAGAGGGGCTGGCCAGGGAGGTGAAAAACTTCAAGGCATTCTTCAGTTACGTAAAGGGGAAACGACCAGCGAGAGAGGAGGTGGGGCCGTTGGACGATGGGGATAGGAAGGGAGTGATTAAGGAGGATAAAGAGGTAGCTGAGAGGTTGAACACGTTCTTCTCGTCGGTCTTCATGAGAGAAGACACATCTAATATACCGGACTCAGAGGAGCTCATGAGTGGGGAACAGGCTGAAAAATTGGAGCACATAGAGGTAAGTAAGGAGGATGTCCTCAAACAGATAGATAGGTTAAAATGCGGCAAATCACCGGGCCCGGACGGGATCCACCCAAGGGTTCTGAAGGAACTAAGACAAGAAATAGCGGGCACAATCCAGCATGTTTGCAACCTATCCTTGAAAACTGGAGAGGTACCAGAGGACTGGAAATTGGCGAATGTCACACCTATCTTCAAGAAGGGATCGAGGGGTGACCCCGGGAACTACAGGCTGGTGAGCCTGACTTCAATTATAGGGAAGATGGTGGAAGCTATGATCAAGGACGGCATTTGCGAGCACATCGAGAGAAATGGCCTACTGAGAACAAGCCAGCACGGATTCTGTAAGGGAAGGTTGTGCTTAACGAACCTTCTGTACTTCTTTGAGGGAATAAGCAGTCGGGTGGACAATGGGGAACCCATAGACATCATTTACCTCGATTTTCAAAAGGCTTTCGACAAGGTGCCACATGAAAGGCTGCTTAGGAAGCTGTGGAACCACGGGGTGGGAGGGGATGTGCACAGATGGATCGAGCACTGGTTGTCGGGTAGACTGCAGAGGGTCGGAGTAAAGGGCCAATATTCTGACTGGCGGGGAGTCACGAGCGGTGTGCCACAAGGATCGGTGCTGGGGCCGTTACTCTTCAACATATTTATCAATGACCTGGAAAAGGAGGCAAAGTGCGAGGTTATAAAATTTGCAGACGATACCAAACTGTGCGGCAGAGATAGCTCCAGGGAGGAGTGTGAGGACCTGCAAAAGGACCTAGACAAGCTGGAAGACTGGGCAAACAAATGGCAAATGCGCTTTAACGTGGAAAAATGCAAGGTCATGCATATAGGGAAAAAGAACCCGTTGTTCAACTACAAATTGGGGGGGGCATTGTTGGGAGACAGCAGTCTTGAGAGAGACTTGAGTGTGCTGGTGGATGCATCACTGAAACCATCTGCACAGTGCGCAGCAGCCTTGAAAAAAGCCAACAGGATGCTGGGCATCATAAAGAGGGGCATAACAACCAGGACGCGGGAAGTCATCATGCCATTGTATCGAGCGATGGTGCGTCCACATCTGGAATACTGCGTTCAATATTGGTCGCCGTACCTCAAGAAGGACATGGCAGTACTTGAGAGAGTCCAAAGGAGAGCAACGAAACTGGTAAGAGGGCTGGAACACTGCCCATACGCCGAGAGGTTGGATAGGCTGGGGCTCTTCTCTCTGGAAAAAAGGAGGCTCAGGGGTGATATGATAGAGACATAGAAACATAGAAGGTGACGGCAGATAAGGGCCAAGGCCCATCAAGTCTGCCCACATCAATGACCCTCCCCTACCTCTCTTTGCGAAGAGATCCCACCTTTCGATCCCATTTAGCTTTAAAATCAGGCACACTGCTGGCCTCAATCACCTGCATCGGAAGACCATTCCATCGATCCACCACCCTCTCGGTGAAGAAGTATTTCCTGGTGTCGCCATGTAATGTCCCTCCCCTGATTTTCCATGGATGCCCTCGTGTTGACGTGGGTTCCTTGAAGAAGAAGATATCCTCCCCCACCTCGATACGGCGCGTGAGGTACTTGTATGTCTCGATCATGTCCCCCCTCTCCCTGCGTTCCTCAAGGGAGTAGAGCTGCAGTTTATTCAGCCGTTCCTCATACGGGAGATCCCTGAGCCCCGTGACCATCCGTGTGGCCATTCGCTGGACCGACTCAAGTCTCAGCACATCTTTGCGGTAATGTGGTCTCCAGAATTGTACACAGTATTCCAGATGGGGTCTCACCATGGACCTATATAATGGCATTATGACTTCGGGCTTACGGCTAACGAAACTCCTTCGTATGCAACCCATGATTTGTCTAGCTTTAGATGAAGCTTTCTCCACCTGAGTTGCAGTCTTCATGTCCTCACTGATGATTACCCCTAAGTCTCGTTCCGCTACAGTTCTCTCTAGGATCTCACCATTAAGAGTGTAAGTCTTACATGGATTTCTGTTGCCAAGGTGCATGATCTTGCATTTTTTGGCATTGAAGTTTAGTTGCCAGGTCCTGGACCAATTCTCCAGTAGGAGGAGGTCGTGTGCCATACTATCGGTCTTGGATTTGTTGTCAGGTCCTGTTGTGTTCTTGTCCACTATATTGCATAATTTGGCATCATCGGCGAATAACGTTAATTTACCCTGAAGCCCTTCAGCCAAGTCCCTTATGAAGATGTTGAACAAGATTGGGCCCAAGACCGAGCCCTGCGGCACTCCACTTAACACCTCTGTCGTTTCGGAGGGGGAGCCATTCACCACCACCCTCTGAAGTCTACCTCCTAGCCAGTCCCCCACCCATGTAGTCAAGGTATCTCCCAAACCTATAGAGCTCATCTTGCTCAACAACCTGCGGTGTGGTATGCTATCGAATGCTTTGCTGAAATCTAAGTACACGACATCCAGGGACTCCCCAATATCCAGCTTCCTCGTCACCCAGTCAAAGAAGCTGATCAGGTTGGATTGACAGGACCTCCCCTTTGTAAATCCATGTTGACGGGGATCTCGCAGATTCCCCTCGTTAAGGACCGCATCCAATTGGTGTTTGATTAGAGTTTCCATTAGTTTGCTTACTATTGATGTGAGACTCACTGGTCTGTAGTTCGTAGCTTCCGTCCTACTTCCTTTTTTGTGGAGTGGAATGACATTAGCCGTTTTCCAGTCTAGCGGGACTTTTCCTTTGCTAAGGGAGAGATTGAAGAGTGTTGATAGTGGTTTCGCCAAGGTGTCTTTTAACTCTCTGAGTACTCTGGGGTGTATGTTGTCTGGCCCCATGGCTTTGTGAACCTTGAGTTTGGATAGTTCACTGTAGACACTATTGGGCGTTATCTCGAAGCTGCAAAACGGGTCTATCGAGCTATCCCCTGTTGGTAGTTGAGGGCCGGATCCCTGCGCCTCGCGGGTGAAAACTGAGCAAAAGTATTCATTTAACAGTTTAGCCTTCTCGGAGTCCGATTCTACATAGTTCCCGTCCGGTTTCCTAAGGCGTACTATCCCTCCTGTGTTCCTGTTTCTATCACTAATATACCTAAAGAATGCTTTATCGCCCTTTTTGATATTCTTTGCTAGATTCTCCTCCACCTGCAATTTGGCCTTTCTGACTGCTGTTTTGACGGTTCTTGACTTGGCCAGATAGTCTTCTCTGGATCCCTGCTTCCCTGAATGTTTGAAGGAGATGAATGCTCTCTTCTTCTCTTTTATGAGGTTGGAGACCTCCGTAGAGAACCACTGCGGTTTGTTTTTTCTTCGTCGTTTACTTACAGATTTAATAAATCTGTTTGTTGCTTCGTGTATGGTAGTTTTCAGTGTTGACCACAATTCCTCTACATTATCAGTCTCTGCTTGGTTTTGCAGCGACTGATGGATGAATTCCCCCATGTCCTCGAAGTTGGTGTCCTTGAAGCTGAGGACCTTAGTTAATGTGTTGGGTTTGGCGAAACCTTTTCTGAGGTTAAACCATACCATGTTGTGGTCACTGGATGACAGCGTGTCTCCCACAGAGACATCTATAACACTTTCTTCGTTGGTAAGTATTAGGTCTAGAATTGCCTGATCCCTAGTTGGCTCCAAAACCATTTGCTTGAGTCTTGCTCCCTTTATGGAGTTTAATAGCCTTTTGCTGCTTCCGATCATGAGGGGCATAGAGAGGGTGGATAGGGACAGATTCTTCAGGCTGAAGGGGACAACAGGTACGAGGGGGCATTCGGAGAAACTGAAGGGAGATAGGTTCAAAACAAATTCAAAGAAGTTTTTTTTCACCCAAAGGGTCGTGAACACTTGGAATGCGCTACCGGAGGAAGTGATCAGGCAGAGTACGGTACAAGGATTCAAACAGAGACTGGACAGATTCCTGAGGGATAAAGGGATTGTGGGATACTGAGAAAGCTAACCAGAAAATAAGTATAGAAACCCAACAGGTCGTGCATGTGCAAGACCGGAGGGTTAGGACTTTGATGGGAAGATAGGACTCAATAGGAAACCAAGGTGGCAAGGGGGCCCCTTCTGGTGATTCAGACAGGTTGTGACCTGTTTGGGCCGCCGCGGGAGCGGACTGCTGGGCAGGATGGACCTATGGTCTGACCCGGCGGAGGCACTGCTTATGTTCTTATGTTCTTATGGTCAGTTGGAAAAGAGTCTGTTCCAAAAGCTAATTGAAAAAAATAGGTTTTTTAACAATATCTTAAAGGCTTTGAGGTTCACTTCAGACTGAATATAATTCAGAAGTTGGTTCCAAAAACTAGGAGCCAGTTTAAAAAAAAAAAAAAATAGCCTTGTGACAATTAAATTCCCATCTAGTTCTATAAACTGTAGGTAAAACTAATCTATTATCTTACAATGATCTTAAATGTATGCCCTGGAGTGTAAGGGATTGTCAATGAATTCAATTAATTGGGCGCCATAGTATGAAGTACTTTATGGGTTACTACTAATATTTTAAATTGAATTCTAAAATTAACTGGTAACCAGTGGTAATGTAAGAAAAGAGGAGTTGCACAGTCAAATTTACTCTTATACCCCAGTAATTTAATAGTAATATTTTGTAGTGTTTGAAGCCGCCTAATGAATTTTGAAAGACCTGCATAAATAATGTTACAGAAGTCAAGTCTAGCTATAAAGAATGCATGAATCCTATGAAAGCTACTCATAAAGATCATTAATGTATAAAGATATTAATGTATCAAAGCCATTTTAATGACATTTGAAACCTGAGCTGAAAAAGTAAGGTATGAATCAACTATCGCACCAAGATATTTAAATTTGGTGACTAATGGAATATCTTGTCCCTCAAAATGTAGTACTAGATCTGGAGTTGGTAAATGTCCCGTAAGCCAGCATGTATAACTTTTAGTAGAGTTTATCACTAATTTGTTCTTAAACTAAACTAAACCTTAAGTTTATATACCGCATCCTCTCCACAATTGTGGAGCTCGGCACGATTTACAAGAGCTTAATGTAAGGAAGGAACAGCATTATCCCAGGATAAGCAGGCAGCATATTCTTAACTGATGGGTGACGGCACTGACGGAGCCCCGGTACGGACAATTTTAGAGTGATTGCACTCTAAGAACTTAGAAAGTTCTAGTTAGGCCACACCGCGCATGCGCGAGTGCCTTCCCGCCCGACGGAGGCGCGCGGTCCCCAGTGTCTTAGTTTTCGCGGAGCTAAGAAGACGCGTTTTTTTCAGCGGACGTTGAAAAATTTTTCATTGCCTTCCCGCTCGCGTGTTTTCTTCTTGGAAGCTTACCTTCCTTTTTTTCTTTGTTCCTTATTGAAAAATTAAAAAAAAAAAAAAATTTCCTTTTTGCGTTTCTTATTTTTGGGTTCGCCCCGGCGGGGCCTGTTGCCACCATCGAAGCTTCTGTTTTCGATTTGGCGGAGGCCGTATTTACCTTTATGCCCCCTCAGCCAGGATTTAAAAAGTGCCAACGGTGTGCGCGCCCCATCTCCTTGACCGACCCACACAATTGGTGCCTTCAGTGCTTGGGTCCGGATCATAGGGCTTCCACCTGCACCCGTTGTGCTACTCTTAAGAAGCGTATCTTAAAAAACAGGCAGCTTCAACAAAAACTTCTGTTCGGTGCCACGATGGCTGATCCTTCGGCATCAACACCGACGTCGGTGGCTTCTCAACTGGCACCCACTTCATCGATGCCGCGTGACACCGCTCCGGTGTCGCACCCTTCAGGTAAGCCGGCTAAGAAGCCTTCCTCCTTGGAGCGTCCTCCGGTCGCTGTAGCAGAGAGTCCAGTCCTGCCGACCTCGAGGCGCCCCCGTAAACGCTCCGCCCCTATTGAGGTGAGTGCATCCTCCTCGGCCTCCTCATCCTCTGGGCGTCGAGCGGCACCGCAGGTACCGCAGAAAAAGAAGTGATACCGGTGCCTTCCTTGGATGGCCGTATTGCGGCTGTCCTTCAAGTCCAACTGAAAGAGCAATTACAGCAGCTTCTTCCTGCTTTGTTGGCACCGAACCTTCCAGTTCCGGTCCGGTCTGAGCCGCGGGACCGGCCGTGGAGCAGCCGCTATTGTCGGCTTCCACTCTTTTGGTACCGGTCCATTCTGCCTCCTCGGCTTCCATGCCAGTATTATCGCCGGAACCGAGAGGCCTCCATCGGGCTGTTCAAATGACCGAACCTCCACTGCTGTCTGATCACTCCCGGCACCGGCAACCTCTAACTTCCCCAGGTACCACCTCTATGCGATCCAGGACGTCGGTGCGCAAAACCCGGCATGCTGAACCTTCGACACCGGACTTCCGGGGTCGAGCCTCTCAGGTACGGGACCCTGATCTGTGGGATGACTCTGAAGAGCTTTTGCTGTCTGAGGACGAGGTTTCTTCAGCTGAAGCAGACCCCTCTCTGCGGGAACCTTCTTCTAAACCGGAACATTCCTCCTTTACCTCATTTTTAAAGGAGATGTGTGAGTCTTTTTTAATTCCTTTGGAGGCTGAATCTAAAAAATCTAAGGCTTTTCTTGAAGCTTTGGACTTTGATTAGCCTCCAAAGGAATTTCTTAAATTGCCCCTCCATGGCATTTTGAGGGAGACTTTTTAAAAAAATCTCGAGACACCTTTAACCATCCCTGGTGCTCCTTGCAAGTTAGACACTTTATACAAGGTCATTCCTATTCCAGGCTTTGACAAACCTCAACTCCCACATGAATCCTTGTTGGTTGAGTCCACTCTCAAAAAGTCTGTGGGCACTAGTGTCTATGCTTCTGTCCCTCCTGGCAGAGAAGGGAAGTCCATGGATAAGTATGGCAAGCATTTGTATCAGAATGCTATGCTTGCCAACCGATCCGGTAATTATGCATTTCACTTCTCCTTTTACCTAAAGCACCTCATTCAACAACTGGCTTCCTTTGAAAAGTACTTACCTGAACGGAAACTACCTTCTTTTCACCAATACACTTCCAGTCTGTTACAGCTCAGGAAATTCATGGTCTGTTCGATTTACGACACCTTCGAACTGACCTTGAGGGCTACTGCGATGGCTGTGGCTATGCGCCCTCTCGCTTGGCTTAGGGTTTTGGAGCTTGATATCATCCACCAGGACCGCCTTGCCAATGCTCCTTGCCTTGGGGATGAATTATTTGGTGACTCTCTCGATTCCACCACACAAAAATTATATGCACATGAGACTCGCTGGGACACTCTGCTGAAGAATAAAAAGAAACCTCCACCTGCTCGGCCCTTTCGCCAACAGTCTTCATATCAACGCCGCTACTCTGCTCATCCCCTACCACCTGCTCCTCAGCAGCCTCGACGGCAGCGTCAACAGCAACGCCAACAGCCTCGGGCTCAACAGCAGCAACTGGTGAAACCTCCTGCCCAACTGAAGTCTACTCAACCCTTTTGACTTCATTCTCCAGGGCCTAGCCAGTCTTCCACCATTGTCCCTTCTGCCTCAACCCATAGGAGGACATCTTTCTACTTTCCTCAGCCGTTGGGAGATCATCACTTCAGACCAGTGAGTTCTAAACATCATTCGTCGTGGCTATTCTCTCAACTTTCTAATCTAATCTAATCTAAACCTTAGGTTTGTATACCGCATCATCTCTACATTCGTAAAGCTCGACACGGTTAACAAGAGTTAGGGTAGAAAGGAACTCCAGTGGAGGGAGGAGGCAAAATGAAGAGAAAATTTAGATGACTAGAATAACCAGAGGGAGGAGGAGTTACATTTTTGAGAATAACCAGGTTTTCAGATGTTTATGGAAGAATTGGAAGGAGCTCAGATTCCTAAGAGGGGAGGTAAGGTTGTTCTAGAGGTGAGTGATTCTGAAAGGGAGGGAAGAACCTAGTTTTCCTACAAGTGAAATGCCTTTTAGAGAGGGAAAGGAAAGTTTCAGTTTTTGGGTGGATCTGGCAGAATTGGGGTTAGAGGAGTTCCAAGAAAGAGGAATGAAGGGAGGGAGGATACCGTGTAGGATCTTGAAAGTGAGGCAGGCACATATGAAGTGGACTCTGGAGATAATCAGAAGCCAGTGGAGCTTGGATAAAAGCGGTGAGACGTGGTCGAATTTGCTTTTTGCGAAGATAAGCTTAGCAGCGGTATTCTGAATCCGCTGGAGTCTTTGAAGGTTTTTCTTTGTTAGGCTAAGGTAGATAGAGTTGCAGTAGTCCAGTCTGGAAAGGATGGTGGATTGGACAAGGACGGCAAAGTGTTTTTGATGGAAACAGGATCTCACTTTTCTCAGCATGTGAAGGCTGAAGAAACATTTTTTTACTAGGGAGTTGAGGTGGTCGTTGAAGGAAAGTGTAGAGTCAATGATGACTCCAAGAACTTTACTAGAATATTCAAGATGCAGAGTGGGGCCAGAGGACAGTGAGATGGAGGTTGGCAGTTGGTCCAATTTTGGGCCGAGCCAGAGAAGTTTTGTTTTAGATTCGTTCAGTTTCATCTGCACAGTGTGGGCTTTCTGACTCTTCCCACCCAAAGTCCTCCAAAAGAGTCTGCTTTGAACACATCTCAGTCCTCCCTCCTCCTTCAGGAGGTCCAATCCCTTCTTCTTCTGAATGCCATAGAGGAAGTTCCTCTAGATCAGAAGGGGCAGGGATTCTACTCCCACTATTTTCTGGTTCCCAAAAAGACCGGGGACCTCAGACCCATTCTAGATCTCCGGGATCTCAACAAATGCTTGGTCAAGGAAAAGTTCAAAATGCTTTCTCTGGCCACACTTTATCCTCTTCTCACTCAGGACGACTGGCTATGCTCCCTCGATCTCAAGGAGGCCTATACTCACATCCCGGTCAATCTGGCCTCCAGACAGTATCTCCGCTTCATGATCAATCGCTGTCATTACCAGTACAAAGTGTTACCCTTTGGTCTTGCCTCCTCTCCCAGGGTATTCACAAAGTGTCTCATTGTGGTGGCCGCTTTTCTACGCTCTCACCATCTTCAAGTCTTCCCTTATCTGGACGACTGGTTAATCAAGGCTCCTTCATCTCAGAAAGTGCTTCATGCCACCAACCAGACCATCCTATTTCTCCAACTTCTCGGCTTCGAGATCAATTTGCCCAAGTCACATCTCATCCCTACTCAGCGGCTTCAATTCATCGGAGCGATCTTGGACACTGTTCTCATGAGGGCGTTTCTTCCATCCAATCGCCTTCAGACTCTTCTTCATCTCTGTCAGCAGGTGCTCCCACAGCTGTCCATCTCTGCAAAACAAATGATGATACTCTTGGGTCACATGGCCTCGACAGTTCATGTCACCCCCTTCGCACGTCTTCACCTGCGCACTCCTTAATGGACCCTAGCTACCCAGTGGTCCCAGGCGACGGATCCTTGTTCGTGACACATATCTGTGACATCGTCTCTTCGACAGTCTCTGCAATGGTGGTTGAAATCTTACAATCTCTCCAGAGGCCTTCTGTTCCATCTGCCTCCTCATCATCTAATCATCACCACAGACGCATCCCCATATGCCTGGGGAGCTCACTTGGACGATTTCCAAACCCAAGGTCTTTGGACTGCCCAGGAAAAGAAACATCACATCAATTTCCTGGAACTCAGAGCGATGTTTTATGCCCTCAAGGCTTTTCAGCATCTCCTCTTTCCTCAAGTTCTACTACTTTGCACAGACAATCAAGTAGCAATGTACTACATCAACAAACAAGGTGGGACGGGCTCTCGCCTGTTGTGTCAGGAGGCCCAAAAGATTTGGTCTTGGGTGACAGTTCGCCATTTATTTCTGAAAGCTGTCTACATCCAGGGAGAGCAGAATTCCTTAGCAGACAATCTCAGCAGAATTCTCCAACCCCACGAATGGACTCTCGATCCCATAACTCTCCAGTCCAGTTTCGCTCAATGGGGCACTCCTCAGGTGGACCTTTTTGCAGCTCCTCATAATCATCAACTGCCCCAATTTTGCTCCAGACTTTACTCCCCTCACCTTCTGGCAGCAGATGCGTTTCTCCTGGATTGGACCAATCTATTGCTTTATGCATTTCCTCCTCCGCCTCTCATGTTGCGGACCTTGTTCAAGCTCAAGAGGGAACAAGCCACCATGATTCTCATTGCTCCACGGTGGCCCAGGCAACATTGGTTCTCCCTTCTGCTTCAACTCAGTTCCAGGGAGCCCATACTTCTTCCACTGTTTCCTTCTCTGCTTACTCAGCATCAGCAGTCCCTCCTACATCCCAACCTACAGTCTCTGCACCTGACAGCTTGGTATCTCTCGGGCTGACCTTGGCTCATTCACTTCTTTCTCAGCCTGTCCGCTCTATTCTTGATGCTTCCAGGAAGCCGGCCACTCTTCAATGCTATCAACAGAAGTGGACCCGGTTTTCTTCCTGGTGCCTTCTGCATCATCATGATCCAACTTCGCTAGTAGTAGAACTAGTGTTGGATTATCTCCTTTCTTTTCTAACTCTGGTCTCAAATCTACTTCTATCAGAGTCCACCTCAGTGCCATTACTGCTTTTCATGAGCCAGTTCACGGAAAACCTCTTACTGCTCATCCTTTGGTTTCCAGATTCATGCGGGGACTTTTCAATGTGAAATCACCTCTCAAGCCCCCTCCTGTGGTCTGGGATCTTAATGTGGTTCTTTTCACCTTAATGAAGCCTCCTTTTGAACCATTGGCCACAGCTCATTTCAAATTTCTCACTTGGAAAGTGGTCTTCCTTATTGCTCTCACCTCTGCCAGGAGGTTCAGTACGTTGCATGCACTAGTTGCAGATCCATCTTCCACAGTCTTTCACCATGACAAGGTGGTTCTGCGTACACATCCAAAGTTCCTCCCTAAGGTTGTATCTGACTTTCATCTTAACCAGTCCATTGTCCTCCCTGTATTCTTCCCGAAACCTCATTCTCATCCTGGAGAACAGGCTTTGCATACTTTGGACTGTAAGCGTGTTTTGGCTTACTATTTAGAGCGCACTAAGCCTCACGGATCATCTCCCCAACTTTTTCTGTCCTTTGATCCCAATAAGTTGGGACATCCTGTTTCTAAACGTACGTTATCCAATTGGCTTGCTGCTTGCATCTCGTTCTGTTATGCTCAGACCGGACTGCCACTGGAAGGTTCTGTCACGGCCCATAAGGTTCGAGCTATCCTGTAGCTTTCCTCAGATCAACTCCTATTGAGGAAATCTGCAAGGCTGCTACTTGGTCCTCTGTTCATACTTTCACATCTCATTATTGTCTGGATGCATTCTCCAGACTGGATGGACACTTCGGCCAATCTGTTTTACAAAATTTATTTTCCTAATGGCCAACCTTCCCTCCATCCCTCTTTTTGTTAGCTTGGAGGTCACCCATCAGTTAAGATTATGCTGCCTGCTTGTCCTGGGATAAAGCACAGTTACTTACCGTAACAGGTGTTATCCAGGGACAGCAGGCAGATATTCTTACGTCCCACCCACCTCCCCGGGTTGGCTTCTTAGCTGGCTTATTCTAACTGGGGACCACACGCTTCCGTCGGGCGGGAAGGCACTCGCGCATGCGCGGTGCGGCCTATCTAGAACTTTCTAAGTTCTTAGAGTGCAATCACTCTAAAATTGTCCGTACCCATCAGTTAAGAATATCTGCCTGCTGTCCCTGGATAATACCTGTTACGGTAAGTAACTATGCTTAATGGGGTAGGAGGATGAGTGTAGGGGGGAAGAGAGCATTATATTTTTGTGAATAGCCTAGTTTTCAGGTGCTTTCAGAATAGTTGGAAGGAGCCCAGATTCCATAGTGGGGCGATAAGGTTATTCCAGAGCTCGGTGATTCTGAAGAATCGAGATTTCCCAAATTTTCACGCATAGTGAATAACTTTTAGCGTGGGGAAGGATAGTTTAAGTTTTTAGGTGGATCTGGTGGAATCAGAACTCAAGGAGTTCCAAGATAGTGGAATTAGGGGGAGGGAGGATGCCATGTAGGATCCTAAATGCTTGGCAGGCACATTTAAAGTGAACCCTGGAAATTACTGGAAGCCAGTGAATTTTGGACAGGAGTGGGGAAACATGATCGTATCCCATATCCCGTGTATAGTCATTCTGGGTATCCTGAAAACTCAACTAGAAGTATGTGTCCCAAGGACTGGGTTCTGAAATTCTGTTCCATTAAAAAAGGCAACAGCACTGAATAAATGTATAATGGAGCCATTTCCTGAAGCTATTTGTATAGTGGCCACATTCAGCCACTTCCTATATGTGACCATCTCTGGGGAAACTTTTACTAAAGCACCAGAAACTTTAGCCATATTTTCTTAGAGATGATTACATACAGTTAAGCAGTTTAATGTAGAATTGCATTTTTTCAAGCTTAAATTAAACCACTTGGCTATGCTAGAAATAGCTGAATATTGCTATTATATGCATACATAGTTGTTCTGCTCTAACTTTAAAAGGGTACTATCTAGATAGTGCTGAGGTAGTTAGAGAAAATTTTGCTAGTTTTCTCCCGATTAGTGTCGTTAAATCTGTGGATAGCAAATTTACATGTCTAGTTGCAACCACTAAACATGTTTCATTGCTATAAGTAAGTCCTAAATAACTGCATCTGTAACCATAGCTTCACTCTGTTGAGGTATTATCTTGCCCTGGCCGCTTTGATTTTTCTTTCTTTAATTTTTTTTTTTTTTTTTTTTTTAATTCTTTGATGTGTTTCCTGCACAGCATTTCTTCTGGGTGCTGCCTCCTCAGAGGTAGAGGCTTGTTCTTCTGAACCCAGGGCTTAGTTGTGAGGTGGGGGGAATCAATGACTTAGTTGTGAGGGGAGGAGGAATCAATGTTCTTCCACCTATTCGCTAGGCTTAGGAAACTATTTGGACCCTGACCAAATAAGAAATATTTGACATCTGTTTAAAAAAAAACCCAAAAATGTTTATATTGAGGTCCACATTTATTGGAGGCCATTATGTGAATTTTTAAAAATTAATTTTTTTTTTTTTTTTTTTAATTCTTTCTCCTTGGTTGCTTTTCTGCTGTAGCTGGTCTGGGAAGAACTGGCTCTTTGATAGCCTGCTATGTAATGAAACACTACAGATTCACACATGCTGAAGCCATTGCTTGGATTCGAATATGTCGCCCAGGATCTATTATAGGACCTCAACAGCACTTCCTGGAAGAGTAAGTATAGTGACGTCCTATTCTAAGTGAAAGACCATTGGGTTGTTTTGACAACTGGCAAGTCATGTCTTACTCTGGGTGTGCAGGATGTTTTGAGGAGTTAAATGCAGCATTAACACACAGTAGCCAAAGCAAGGACAAGAAAAGATAATTTATGTGACTCATAAAACTGGCTAGAGTGAAAACCTCTCATTGATGCTCGTTTTATAATGTTGTGCAATGAGCAGAAATCAACCTTGACAATAGCAGTGGAATAGAGGAGTAGCTTAATGGTTAGTGCAGCAGACTGAGATCCTAAATTACATTGTCAAATCTTTTAGACTTTGTGTGTTGAATACTGTGTACATCAACTCCCTGCAGGGCTTATTCAGAAAGAGTTTGTTCTCCAGGGGGCTTAAAGGCACCCAAGGGAGGAACATGTTTTATAGAAAATACCATATTTTTCAGTCCATAAGATGCACTTTTTCCACCCCCAAAAAGGGGGTGGAAAATTGAGTGTGTCGTATGGAGCGAAGATGCCCCCCCTCCCTCCTGGTAACCTTTAATAACATAGCCTGCCCACTGGCCTGTCCTTTTAAAACACCCTTGCTTGCCCACCTACAGTACCTTTTTAAACGCCCCCTGAAGCCTGGTGGTCCAGCGATGTATGGGCCTGCAGGAGCGTGCTATCTAAGCTGCTACTTGGGCCTGCCCCACTTTCTGAATGGCTGCGTCAGTTCTTGCGGTGAGGTGAGGGGGGTGACAGGTTACAGGTCAGGGAAGGGGAGACAGGGTGCAGAGCCTGATAGGGGAGGGGGAACAGGGCGCAGAGCTGGCAGGGAGTGAGGGAGGCTGGGTGCACAATTTGGTTCAGAATTTTTTTTCTTGTTTTCCTACTCTAAATCTAGGGTGTGTCTTATGGTCCAGTGCGTCTTATGGAGCAAAAAATACGGTATCTTTTTTTGTACTATATCGAATCCTGTAAAATATTTTATCTATCATATATCATCTCTTCTTTCCCTAGTGAGTGCATTTATTAATACAATTTCTATTCTAGGTTGTCTAAACAAACTAAGCAAGTTTTAACATACATAATCATTTGAAAACAAATAATCTAAAATATATACAACATAAAATAAATAAAAAAACAACATAAAAAATAACCCTTAAAAATAACATCAAATCCATATTACAACAAATAAAACATTTTGCCTACTGTACTGCACATTGTTGTTCATTAATGGCAATCATTTGTTAACACTGTTTTAAGAGCTTGATAAATGTTTCTTCGTTCCAAATGCAGTATAATATAAAAACTCATTAAAAAATTGAGAAACTTATTTAACTGAATACATCCTGTTGAGAAGCTTGTCCAAACAAGTGTGCATTCAACATCTTTTGAAATGTCACAGTATGACTTAATTAGGCCCAGATAGAGAGGATATCTGATCCCTTGTCTCAGTTGAGCAAACATATTGCACAGATGGCACATCTAGTTAACAATTTTGTGAAACCACAAGTCACATCAGTGATGAACTCGGGAAGACTTTAGTGCAGACCTTTGAAGATTGTTCTCCGTGATGGCTGAGACTAAAAATAAAATAGGCATGGGCTGAGAGAGGTGTTGAGGGAGTGATTCTGCTGCTTAGGAAGCTGCTGGACTCGCTGGGGGATTCTGCTGCTTGGGGGGAGGGACTGCTGGAATGGGGGAGGGGAATTCTGGTATGGACTGGTCTAGGGACTGAGTGGAAGAGAGATTGGGGCTGGAGCTGGAAGGAACAGAAAGAGGTGCTGGATCCATGTTGGTGGGGCTGGGGCTGTAAGGGACAGAGAAAGGGTGCTAGACACATATTTAGGGGTTTGACTGGAGATGGAGGAAAGGGAGTGAGATGTTGGACCTGCAGCGAGGAGGAGAGAGAAGAGAAGGGATAGAGCAGATGCTGAACCAAGGAAAAGAGAAGATGCTGATCCAAGGGGATGAAGGAAGTAAAATACTGAACACAGCAAAGGAAGGGAGGAAAGAGAATAAAAGACATATTGGTGTAAGGGAGTAAGAGGGGAGAAGCTGGACATGGGGAGATAAATGAAAAAAAGAGGAGATGGGCATGGATGAGAGCATAGGGACAGGGACACAAAGGGGAGCACTGCAAGGGGGTGGTAAATGGACACATAGGGACAATGCCAGTCATGGGAGGGTTTACAGACACAGAGGGAAGATGGCTAGATATGAGGGAGAATAGAAATTCAAAAAGGAGATGCTGGATGTTGGTGGGAGGGGGGTTATAGGGACACAGAGGAGTGATGCTGGACACACGGAGAGGGGATGGGGACATAGAATGATCATGATGATGAAGGCAGGGAGATGGACACAGGGGAAATACTAGAAAGGGAAGTATAGGAGACAGAGAAGTGAGATACTGAAAATTGGGAAAAATACATACACAGAGATGGAAGATGGATGGTGAGCTTGGAGAAAGAAGAAATGTCAAATGGGCAGGAGACCCTGGTGAGTGTGTTAAGAAAAGGCAGAAGGAAACAGAAACTAGAACCTGAGATCAACATGATTTGAAAAATAAAATGACCAGACAACAAAAGGTAGAAAAATACCTTTTATTTTCTATTTTGTGATTAGAATATATTAGGGTATAGTGTTAGGGTAATGCAACTAGGGCAACTGCCCCCTAGAAGCTGAAAAAGGCACAGACTGTTTGTGGTCCCCAGCTATATCTAATATCAGCTCTAGCAGGATACACATTTCAAATCTGATTCTGAGATATTAGTCACTAGGCTGCTTATGCTATGCTAGGTCATACCTATCTTTTGGTAGTTTATTTTGAAGACTTAAGTTTTGGTGTATTTTTTTAAGATGATGAAAGTATATTTCATTTGCATTACTATCTGAGTAATGGGTCAGCCTATTTGCAAGTGTGGCCTGTTCATTGTGGGCTGTTGATTGAGCTATAAAGCCTGTTGTATTACCTTTTGATCTTTTATTGCTTATAGCTGTTTTAATATGAATAAACCTGCATGGCCAGATGGAACAATTCTTTTTATCTTCTTTTGCCCAGCACTAGGTACCTCTTTGCAGTCCTTGACGCTCAGTTTAATGGAGTATTGCCACCTCAGAATAACTCTGCAGTTTCTTAGCACTTTTGCTTCTTTTACTGATCTTATTCCTAGGTATCTGCTATTGGCCCTGATATATTATGTGTGTTTATTTGTCAATGCCTTCCTGTGCTAATGCTATTCTCTGTTAATGCCTTCCTGTCCTGTAAATGATTTTATGCGATTTTGTGTTTCCATCTTGTCAGATGAATTTAAAAGAAGATTTTAATAATGATACCGTTAATGTCTTTTTGTGTTTGTCTTGTTGAAATATGTTTAGCATTTCTTAAATATGTATGCATGTAATTTTGTAAACTGCATAGTTTTTATGCGATATATAAATTTTTAAATAAATAAATTAAAAAAAATGTGAAAACATAAGGGTTTGCTTTTTTTTTTTCTTAAAATCATGCCCTCATGTTATATTTCATTTCTGCATTACCAGAATAATGCCAGTCTAGGCATGAATCATAATGTTTTTGACTACTTTGTCATTTATACTATTAAGCTCCAGTATCCTCAGTAATGAGAGAGAGAAAATTTCACTTCACATACGATTATTCTTATCTTGTTTGTTACAGGCCAACTGGATTACTATAAACCAATTTTTATATATTATCAATTTAAGGTGGAGGCTCACTCTGTTAAGATGTATTTCTTTCCAAGAGGGGAAGCATGGAAGAGCAAGAATTAACCCCATTAGCAGGCTGAGAACCAGAGAAATCAGTATTCAATTCCTACTTGATGATCTTTGTGATATTGGGCAAGTCACTTAAACCTCCAGTGCAGACTTAAATAGTGAGCCTTCCGGGGACGGGAAAATACCTACTTTAGCTGAATATAACCCACCATGAAATACTACTGAACAGGCGTGAGCTGAATTCAACTCCATTGGAGTTTAAGGATAGAAATCCAGGGAAGGGGCACCTTGCTGGTGTCTCTCTTTTATTTTTCTTTTTTGTAAGATCTCAGTAGACTGTTTATATTTCAAAACTTCCCCAGCTCTTTCCTTCCTCCAAAAGAATAGACACTAGCTGTTTCCTTCCGTGAGAGTTGCTCAAGTTTAGTGGATGCTTTTTCGGTAGTGCAGTAAGAGACTTTTCTGACAGTATCCTTGCAATGTATATCAGAAAACACATTTAAATAGCTATTCTTTATTCTGGAGTAATGATTTTCCCCTTGATCCTAAGAAATCCACAGCTTTTTCCTCAGGGGTGTGGGGAAGGCCATATTATGGATATGATAGCCTTGTTTAATGTCACTATTTGTAATATATAATTGCAGTGTATCTTTTCATTTGCTCTGCTAAATTTCTTATTTTCTGATATTATCTGACATTTTTCTTAGAGGCTGTGGGTGCTATAGAGGTTTCCAGTAATCCTTGGGAGGAGCTGCAGACTCAGTGTTCTGAGGTCTCTAGCTGGGCGGGCCACCCTTGCTGCAGAGCACCTGTCTGGCCAGACTGCCTAACACTAGGACCATACTTTGTAAATTTCTTGATCTCTTGGTAGACAAAGCAGGGGACCACGTGGGCTGTATGTATAACAGAGTTATTCATTGCTGCTACCTGTTTAGCTATTTCTATTATCTATGTAGATCAGGGGTGCCCACACTTTTTGGGCTTGCGAGCTACTTTTAAAATGACTAAGTCAAAATGATCTACCAACAATAAAATTTTAAAAAAACACAAAGCACACTGTATGCAGAGAAAATGTTAATTATCATTTATATTCCACGGGTTTTCAAAGAGATCAAGGCAGATGACTTTATGCAATGTCACCTCAGGAACAACTATACAAAAATAGACAAATATACTCCCTCCCTTTTTACTAAACCGCGATAGCGGTTTTTAGTGCAGAGAGTTGCGCTGAATATCCTGCACTGCTCTTGATGCTCATAGGCTCCCTGCGCTAAAAACCGCTATTGCAGTTTAGTAAAAGGGCGCCATAGTGCATAATATAGACAGCAGATATAAATTCTCAAAATAGACACATTTTGATCACTAAATTGAAAATAAAATCATTTTCCCTACCTTTGTTGTCTGGTGATTTCATGAGTCTCTGGTTGCACTTTATTCTTCTGACTGTGTATCCAATATTTCTTCCCTTCTTTCAGCCTGCTGTATGCTTCCAGACATCATTCCCTCCGCCAACATTTTCTTCCTCTCTCCCTGCCCCCTCCCCTTTCATTCTTTCTGTCTCCCTGCCTGCTCCCAAGCCACTGCCGCTGCCATCGGGGAACTGGCTCCAAACCACCATCGCTGCCATCAGGGAACAGGCCTCAAAACCACCACTGCTGCCATTGGGGAACAGGCCTCCCAAGCTCTCCCCGCTTCCCCACACAGAAGCGTCGAGCCAACCTGATTTTCTCTCCCCGACGTCATTTCTGACGTCGGAGAGGAAGTTCCAGGCCAGCCAGGCAGCGATTGGCTGGTCCGGAACTTCCTCTCCGATGTCAGAATTGACGTTGGGTGGGGGAAGTTGGTCGGCTCAGCGCTTCTCAGTCGGGAAGCCAGTAGAACACAAAGGCAATGTGATCGACTCACGTTGCCTTCATGATCTACTGGTCGATCGCTGCATGCTGGTGCCAGATCAGGGTAAGGGCTTGTGTTTGGGTGGGCGGGGGAGGGTTTGATGCCGGTTCTCAGGGGAGGGGCTAACAAATTGAGTCAACGCTCGGTTTACGAAGCACGATTTGCTCGAGTGTTTTGCGCGTCTTGCAAAACACTTGCAAACCGTATTACTCACAAACCGAGGTTTGACTGTACTTCCAAGTCTCTTTCCTGGGGGCTCTCTCCAAGTATAGCACCGGACATCTTGTATTTGTGCAAATGATTTTTGTTACCGACATGCATCACATTGCACTTATCCACGTTAAACCTCATTTGCCATTTCGCGGCCCATTCCTCGAGTGTATTTATGTCTCTTTGTAGGTCTTTGCTATCTTTCTGTGTCCTCACTACTCTGAATAACTTTGTATCGCCGCAAATTTAATCACCTCACTCGTCATGCCAATTTCTAGATTGTTTATAAATATGTTGAAGAGCACAGGCCTGAGCACCGAACCCTGCGGCAGTCCACTCGTGACGCTTTTCCAGTCTGAGTATTGTCCATTCACCCCAACTCTCTGTTTCCTATCCACCAACCAGTTCTTAATCCACGTTAGTATATCACCCTCAATTCCATGGCTCGCAATTTTTCGAAGTAGATGTTCATACGGGACCTTGTCGAACACCTTCTGAAAATCTAGATATACATTGTCGACCAGGTCACCCTTGTCTAACTGCCCATTTACTCCTTCGAAGAAGTGCAATAAGTTTGTCAAGCAAGATCTTCCTTTGCTGAAGCCGTGCTGGCTGGTCCTCATCAGTTTGTGTTTGTCAAGGTGATCGATGATGCGGTCCTTTATCAGCGCCTATATCTGTACCACTTACCCATTGTACAAAGGCTAGAGTTCACCTGGAGGAATCTATCTGGCTAAATCCTTTAGAAAATTGCCCTCTCTTATGCTTGGATGAGACATGTTTCGGGGTTTAGATCAAGTTCAGCATAGTAGCTGCTGGATTTTAGTCTTGACTATCATTTATAAATCCATTCTATCTCCTGGGGAAGGAAAGCAATACAAATCAGAAATATAGAAGCAATCTATTGAGCCTCAAGTTAACTGTAAAATAAATAAATGGATTTGTAACGGGTGATGAAAGAATGGCTTTTCTCAGAGAAAGCTAAACTGACCTTTGTGAAACTCAGAGCATTGTGCGGGCAGCTGACAAAACACAGAAAAATGTATTACAGTAAAAATCACTTTCTAATTCCTGGAACAATATATTTGATGCTCTAGTAAGTTGGTAGTGCTGCATAGTCGGTGGATTTTTCTTCCTCTTCTGGCAAGCATCAGTAGAAAGCCCATATTATATACCAGATTGTGACCGTAATATTAAAAGGATCTTGTTTTTGGTTCACAACACCATTTGAATCTTCTTGTAATTAGGGTAGTGGGGTTTGTTTGTTTTTTGTAAGTTTGAGATTGTTGTGGCCGTCGGAAAACACCAGTATTCTGACTCATATTGTAACTTGTTAGTGGGTAATATATTCGCATGATGCGCATTCTATAGATTAGCGCAGTAGTTCAGAAACCTGTCCCAGGGGAATTGCAGCCAGCCAGGCAGGTTTTCAGAATATCTGCAATGAAAATGCATGAGATTGATTTCCATACAAATTTCTCTCATGCATATTCAGCATGGATGTCCAGAAAAATCCTGACTGGCTGGGACAGGAACCTCCTATCAAAACAAATTTCAGCACAAAGAATAATAGAGTTAGCATGAGATCTCACTAGAAAAACTATATGCTTGTATAAATTTGAATAGCTCATTTGGCACTGTTAATTTAATCAGGGCTGTGGAGAGTCGGCAGCAATTTTTGGGCTGTGGGGTCTGAGTTGGTGAAAATGTGCTGACTCCAACTCTGACTCCTAATAGAGTTAAATTATATGTCATGCAAATATGATGTTTAAATTTCTTATTTCATAGATAATAATTTGATTAACCCATTTGTTTCAGGATATGTTTTACTTTTAGAATATGTTTTGATATCAAATTTTTAATGATTACAAAATGTAATATATTTTATGATATTTATATTAGTGAAAGTGTCACCTAGAGAATGAGCTCTGTCCCTGCCCCCATGAACTCCTATATAGATATATAATTAAAGGAGTTGAAGTGGAGATACCATAAATAAAGGAACCAGAGTTGGAAGGTTTTGTGTACCAACTCCACAGCCCTGAATTTAATAATATAGTAAACATTAGTAGATGAGGACCAGCTGACCTACCCAGTCTAACTGGTTGTTCTCCCTA
This sequence comes from Geotrypetes seraphini, assembly GCF_902459505.1. Taxonomy (NCBI): domain Eukaryota; kingdom Metazoa; phylum Chordata; class Amphibia; order Gymnophiona; family Dermophiidae; genus Geotrypetes; species Geotrypetes seraphini. The sequence goes on along the minus strand of NC_047095.1, from coordinate 14,478,794 downwards.
CTTTACTGTAGCTAAGGATATCTCCCAATTGTCAGACATACAAGCTTGACCACTTGCAGAGCGCTCTATATCTACATGGAGAGTTGTGTGAGGACAGAAATCCCCCCTGTCCCCACCCGTATCCCACCTATTCTCGCTTGTCCCTGTCAGAATCCCCTCCGTCCCCATCCGTCCACGCGAGGAATCCTCTACGTCCCTGCCCGACCCCTTGAGGAATCTCCTCTGTCCCCATAAAAAGCAGCAATTACTTCTGACAGTTTTGGTTTTTTTTTTATTTTTATTTTTTTTTAAGTCTTAGTTTATTTAAACCAACAATAAAATACAATATAAACAAATAACAGTTAACAGAAATGAGATGCAAACATCACCAGAAAGAATTAGAATAGACATTAGGTCATGCAACTGTAATGTTGACCATTTCTTGTTAAAAGAAATAGAGTTGGATTTTTTGGCAATATAAAGCTCGTATCTGTAGAGGACACATTATCTAAAGCAGGGGTGCCCAACGCGTCGATCGCGATCGACCAGTAGTTCAGGAAGGCAACTCGAGTCGATCGCACTCGTGTTGCCGTCCTGATCTACGGGCCGATCAGCCTGCCGCTGCTGAACATTTTAAAAAAACCCCAAAAAAACCGGCTTGGAGATTCAGCCCCTAGCAAACTTATGCTCCGGGCTCTAACGTGTGCGTGCAGGCTTCTCTTCTCTTCCCTCCGAAACCGGAAGTTATGCCCTGGGAGGGGGAGGGGGGGGAGAAGGGAAGCCTGCACGCACATGTTGAGAGCCCTGAAGCAAGCGTTCGCTACGGGCTAAGGCGGGAGACAGGTTAGTGAAGCATTTCCTCTTCTTGCTGCCGGGTCCTGCCTACTTTCTGTTTCCGCGAAGGCAGGACCCGGCAGCATTTCCCCCAACAGTTCCTCGCGATGCTGGTCGGCCGAAGCAGGGAGAGGTTGGGGCGGCGTCGGCTTTTGGGCGTGTTATTGGTGGCGGTTTGGGTCCTGGTCCCCGATGGCAGTTTGGGTCCCCGATGGCAGTGGCAGTGTCTTGGGGGAGGGCAGGGAGAAAGAAAGAAAGAAAAAGGGCAGGCAGGGAGACAGAAGGAAAGAAGAGAAACAGAAAAAAAGGAAAGGGAGGCAGAGAGAAAGAAAGGGCAGGGAAGAGGAAGGAAAAGTTGGGGGAAGGAATGAGGTTTGGAGGAGAGGAAGCATACAGGCTGAAAGAAGGGAAGAAAGACTGGATGCACAGTCAGAAGAAGAAAGTGCAACCAGAGACTCATGAAATCACCAGACAAGGTAGGAAAAATGATTTTATTTTAAATTTAGTGATCGAAATGTGTCTCAATTTATATCTGCTGTCTATATTTTACACTAAGGTCCCTTTTTACTAAACCGCAATAGAGTTTTTTAGCGCAGGGAGCCTATGAGCGTCGAGAGCAGCGCTGGGCATTCAGCGCAGCTCCCTGTGCTCTAAAAACTGCTATCATGGTTTAGTAAAAAGGGAGGGCCGGGAGGGGGTATATTTTTGTATGGTTGTTACTGAGGTGATAGTGCATAGAGTCATCTGCTTTGACCTCTTTGAAAAACCCTGGAATAGGAATGATGATTAACATTTTCTATGCGTACAGTGTGCGTTGTGTTTTTTTAAAATTTTATTGTTGGTAGATCATTTTGACTTGGTCATTTTAAAAGTAGCTCGCAAGCCCAAAAAGTGTGGGCACCCCTGATCTAAAGGATGTGAAGAGAATGGAGTTGATCCAGAGAATGGCCACTAGGATGGTCTCAGGACTTATAAACATCCCATATGAAGAACGTCTGACCAGACTGCACTTATATTCTCTCAAGGAGCGCAGAGAAAGGGGGGACATGATAGAAACATTCAAATATATCACGGGTCGCATTAAAGTGGAGGAAGAAATATTTTTTCTTATGGGTCCCATGGCAACAAGAGGGCATCCGCTAAAACTTAAGGGGGGAAGATTTCATGGTGACACCAGGAAATACTTTTTCACCGAACGGGTGATTGATCGATGGAATAAACTTCCACGCCAGGTGGTCGAGGCTAGTAGCTTGCTCGACTTCAAAAGTCGATGGGACAAATAGGTGGGGGTGCTACAGAGTTATGCATAAAAGATGGGCACTCCAGGGAAGCAGGGTTCTTGAGTGGGCAGACTTGTTGGGCTGCCGGCCCTCTTCTGCCATCATACTCTAGGTAACTTGTGAGAGGTCCTGCCAAGATCCACAAATGGTTTTTAATGCAGCAATGAGTAAAGAATCAAACAATACAATGCCAAAATCATTTAAAGCAGAATTGAGAGAAGCAATTTTCAGGACAATGGTTGCATAAGAAAAATATGCCAAAACTGAACTGGAAACCCCAAAACAAACTCAGCAAGTACATCATTTTGTACTAAACACAATTGGTGGCATAAGCATGAGAGGGGGCTGGGCGTTTTACTTTTAAGCTTAGCCCCCCACCCTCCCTCAAAATGAACATTTCCCTTGCTGTAGCTAGTGGGACATTTTGTTTTTCCATCATCTTGGTCCCAGTTTCTGCTTTTGTCTGTCTTCTACTAATTCTCTTTCCAGGCCTCGGGAGCCCTGGTTCCATCCCTTTGGGAGTCCCGTGAGGGGGGATCCCCGAGGAGATGCCTTGTGGGGATGGGCGGGGACGGAGAAGATTCTGGTGGGGATGGGCGGGGTTTCTGACCCTGCGCAACTCTATTTCCCAGCAAGCATCGTAGCTTCCTACAGCATTGAGTCTCTAGAAGCAGACCACGCATCAACGCCATCAATCTAAGGATCTGCAAGTTGTCTCTCCTCCTAGATGTGCATCTTCATTGAGCTCACCCTCTCCGCGACAACTTGCTGCACCTATAGTACCGGCTGGTGAGCCTTCAGTATTGGTGCATGTTGCTCAGCAGACATCACAGGCCTTGACAGCATCAAGTCTCTTGATGCAAGCCAAAAGAGGTTGTTTCTCCCATACAGGGTGCGTCTTCTGCCAGGTCACCCATACCAAAACAACTTGCTGCACTGACAATACCTGTTGTTGAGAATCACTACTAGTGCACTCTTTTTGAGAGAAGCTCAATGAATTCTTTCACAGGGAGATTGCCACTGTTTTTAGGTCGCATTGCATGTGTCTCCTAAACAACTCCTGGTACCGGCCCAACATGCTCATCCAGCTGCGAGGCAACAAGGTTCCATGACTAGGAAGTGATGTCAAAGGGAGAGCTGGCACAGGCAGCAATTTGGAGATGCTGCTCATGCGGGGGAAGCTAACCAGGGAAGGGGTTTGTGTGTGCGGCAGAAGGGGTAGGGAAGGACCAGGGGTGTGTGGAAAAGAGGGTGAGCTTCCCAACCTCTCTACGCCAGTGGCCCTAACCACTGTAGTCTTTCCTCATACAAGAGGAGTTCCATCCCTTTTATCACCTTTGTCGCTCTTCTTTGAACCTTTTCTAGTTTTGCTATATCTTTTTTGAGATAAAGCAACCAGAATCGAACGCAATACTCAAGGTATTGCGTTACATGAAGCGATACAGAAGCATTATAATATTCTTAATCTTGTTTATCATACTTTTTCTAATAATTCCTAGCATATATGGGCACATTTCTTGAATTTGTCAAAGAGCATCTAGATTGCCCAAGGTCAAGACTTCTGGAATAATGTACAGTAGTTTGGACAGATAAAATTTTAATTTTTATTCATAATAGCAAATATTAGGTTAAAACCAAACACTGCCCTCCAAAGTAAAGATGTTATCCTAGCAGTTAAACATAATTTTTATTTATTTCTTCCATTTGTGCGTTGCACATACCTATACAAGCTCTAGGCGACATTACAGAGGAAGGGGTTAGAAGAGGGTAGGGAGGACTTTGGAGGGCAGGAAGGAGTGGAGAGGAGAGAAGCATGTAGAATATTTCATAGAACTTCCTAACTCTTACATTAAGAGCACCATCTATGTAAATGATATCTAAATGAATTAAAGTAATATGTGAAAAGGAATAGAAGAGAGGAATCATTAAACAATAGAATTCAGTTAATAAAATAAAAACAATAGGGGTAAAAACAATGGAATAAAATTTAAAATAATTAATAAACTGGAAGAAAAAATTGAAAAACAAAATCAAATAAGTCTGGCAGAAGTCCAATTTCCTGAAGCAACTCTGTTGCCTCAGCATATTTTAAATAATCCCAATGGCAAAAGTCCAGGCGAGACAGATATCAGCTCGGGCTTTCCAGCTGCTGCAGCTCCGACTCATCGCTTCCAGGCAGAAGATGCACAGAGATAGAACAATTCAGCGCCGGGCCGCACTGTTCTCGGTGGGTGGCGGATGTTCATGGGCAGCTCCCGAAGAATACAGCACTCTGCCTCCATCAGACAACCGGGAGGAGGAGTCCATGGCATGGTCCCACCCCACAGATCCGGAGACACCATCAACTCCTCCCCAATGAGAAAGCAGACACCGTCTCATCCTAGGCAACCACCAGCAGCGATCAACCATGCCTCCGCTGGCCCCGCCTCCAGCAACGATCTCCCCGCAGCGATCTCCAGTCACCACACGCAGGTAGGAAGGGCCTCTGCTGAAAATGAACCGTTCCAGGCCTTTAGGTTAGTAGACAGTTATGCTGTGATTCTATAACTGTGAAAAAGACAGACTGACTCTGTAAATTAACACTACCCAGGAGGAGGACCCGCTGAGCAAAAATTTAGCTCAGAGAAATAAAACTCTGAAGAGGGAGAGGTAACCCCGGTTGCACGGAGATTTTTCATTTCTTGAACGAACCTCCTTTTGTAAATTCTTATGGTTGTTACTCTTTAACAGAAGTCAATCAATCAGACAGGGTCTCCTGAAGTAGACACCGAAACGGGGCCGCGTCGGGACCCTGATAAGTACTTTTGATTATCAACAAAATGAATATAGAGTTTCCAGTGTTAACCTGAATGCAAAAAGTTTATCTGTTTTGAAAGTTCTGACTGCACACTGCAGCTTTTTAAGAGACTCATACAGTTATAACAATTTACACCTTTGAGTTGGACTCGCTTTGAACATTTATGAAGCAATGATTGGAAGATAAACTCTTTCCCTAAGAGGGGGTTACCTCTCCCTCTTCAGAGTTTTATTTCTCTGAGCTAAATTTTTGCACAGCGGGTCCTCCTCCTGGGTAGTGTTAATTTACAGAGTCAGTCTGTCTTTTTCACAGTCTAGTGCTTTTTCTGACTCCTATTTACCTTGTCCCTGCTAAAGTGGAAACATAGGTGATTCTATAGCTGTCAAACTCCTCCTATCCAAGATGTTTTCTGACTCGCCCAAGTGAAAATTAAAAGAAAAAAGTACAGAACCCTGTAAAACTATGAATAAGGTAGATGAAAGGAACAAAATAAAGTAGAAACCAACAAAATAAAACTAAAAATATAAGAGAGAGACACTGAAGCCCAGGTCTTACTCAGGCAACATTCTAGAACAGAATGGTGGCAATATCATGGTTTATGGCTTTGTTGCATTGGGACCTGGATGATTTGCTAACAGTGATTATACCATGAATTCTGCTTTACACTGGTAAACTTTACCGAATGATAGAGCATTCCTCTATTTAAGTAAATCTATATAGAATAGTAGAAGAAAAGATTTCATGTTTGGATTGTCCATATCAAAGTCCCAACTTAAACCCTATTGAAATGTTTTGGCAAGTCCTAACATAAGGCAACCCTTAAATATCAGAGTTCTGTGTGGAAGAATGGGCCAATATTCCTCAAGAGCAATGCTTGATTGATCAGAGTTTTGCTGCTCATGGAGGTGCCACATGAATGTAGGGTTCACATACTTTTGTACACAAGGATACCTTGTTGAATCTTTGTTGAATAAGTTATTCATTGAGGTTTTCTTTTCTTTTTTTTTCTTTTCTTGGGGTTTAGATCAGGATCTAATCATGTTTTGAGTACAAAATATGCTAAAACACATACCATCCTTTGAGTTAACAAACATTTTCTTAGTACCAGAGCTGCAGAGCAGCCTGGTAAGAGGCCAACTTGTTTCTGGCTGTAGAAAAATTAATTTTCTTGGGACAGCCCATTGTGTATGGTACATTACAAGGATGCAAGCTAAAAGATTTTTTGATTTGATTTTTGCTTGCTCTATCATTTTTCAGGATTATTCATTTTATTTGTGTTTACTGTTTTGTTATGTGTTTGTTTGTTTTTTAATTTCAGAAGGTAGTGTTGTCAGTAACATACCCTATTTTACTATAGTGCATCTGTTGAGCAATAAGCTGCATTAGTGACACAAGAAAGAAACCCTAAGGGGCCGGATTCTATAAAAAGCACCTAGCAGCACCTACATTATAGGTGCTGTGCAGCGTGGTTGTCGATCAACCGCTAGGCACCATTTATAAGATCACACTTAAGCAAACATAGGCATTGCTTGGCATCCTACACATAGACACCGCTCCATTAGGCCAGCTTTTCACTCACCTAATTTAACGGTGCCTATGTTGAATGCCTAACGATGCCTATTCTCTGTCCATAACTACACTTACTGTTTGAGATAGATGACCTTAGGTGTGGGAGGGCGCCTCCACTTAGGCATTGCTAGGCATCCTAAGTGTTCAGTGCTGAACTCTTAGATTGTTTAATTTTTTTTGATTGGCTGAAAACCAGTGTGGTCAATTACCATATCGATTAAGCCAGTTAAAAAATAAAAGTTAGGCGCTGATCCTGAGCTTAGGCATTGATAGGCAGCTGCAGTTAGAGTGCCTAGCCGCGTCTAATGTAGGTGCCATTTATAGAATTCCCCAGTGAATCGATTCAAATCGATTTGTTTTTTTGCTGGCCATCCACTGCCACTGCTGCTCCTACTTTAGGAGGCCCAATGTCAGAGCTCACGGTGGGAGGGGAGGAGTGTTGGTCGGGAAGTGCTGCATAGGCGCCAACACTGTGGTACCCTCGGCTCCGTGGCTTTAGAGGGTTCCGTGAAGGCCAACATGTTTTCCCCTTCTTACCCACCTGGCCTCCCAGTTTTACTTCAAAACTAATTACAACCTGCAGAGGATCCACGGTGATGTAGCGATTCTAGCAGGCTGCTGTCATCCTCTGCTGCACATTCCCTCTGCCATGGTCCAGGCCAAAACAGGACGTGATGTCAGAGGAGGGGCGGGACTGCACGCAGCAGAGGTAATGTGCATCAGAAGCTGATGGCAGCCTACTAGAATCACTACATCACCAGCAATCCTCTGCAGGCTGTAATTAGTTTTGAAAGTGAGACGGGGAGGCCAGGGAGAAGCCGGACAAAGGTGGAGAGAAGAGGGAAACATACCCACCTTCGGGAGGCCCCCTGGTGTAGCTATTAGAAGTACACGGAGGGAGGAGGTCCAAAGAGAGGGACATATGCCAGACTGAGGGGGGGGTAAGGGGAAGAAATAATGGGTCTTAAAACAGAGGAGAGGGAGAAAGATGGTGGACAATGGAATGGAGGGAGGGAGGGATAAGAAAGGGAGAGAAATTGGACCCAAGGAATGGTGTGGAGGGAGGGGAATAGAAATACTGGATGTGGGGAGTAATTAGAGAAATATGCTGCACTGCTGGGACGGAGACAAAAAAAGAGGTGCCAGACCTCCCGGGGAAGGAAGTGAAATGGAAGTGGATGACAAAGATGGATGGTGAGCACGGAGAAAGAAAAAAATGTCAAATAGGCAGGAGACCCTAGCAAGTGAGTTAACAGAAGACAAACAGAATCCAGAACCTGGGACCAACAAGATTTGAATAATGACCAGACAACAAAAGGTAGAAAAAATAATTTTATTTTCTGTTTTCTGATTACAATATGTCAGATTTGAAATGTGTATCCTGCCAGAGCTGATGTTAGACAGCGAATGTGAGCTAGGACCCAACAGAGAGAGAGGAAAAGTCTTTTTTGTTTGTTTATTTTGTTTACACCACAGCGCCAGCGTGGGTAGGAGAGGGCAAAGGGGTGGGGTGGATGAAGAGGCTACAAAATAAACTCACCAGGATGTTTGAAAAAACACCCAATTGGGCAGGAAGATTGAATTGAAAAATCGATTCAATAGGCTGAATCGATCAAATCGAAAAATTTTCCCTGAATCGGGCAGCACTAGCACACACATACCAGTTGAGGGAGCATTCTGCCTGTTACCTGAGAAATTATCACTACAGTGGCTGGGTTAGATTTGGGGGGTGAATTTAGGAAGTGCAATCTCCAGTTAGGAGCAAGAATAACTTACCTTCCTTTAAAGTTTATCTTTGATTCCACTTCACAGGTTGTATAAGCAAAAATGGTTATCTGCTGTTTAGATTTCATTTTAGAGAATAAGAATATGGATTCTTCACAAAAGTATTTATAGAATGAGCTAGTATGATAATCTGAATTTACAGGAATCAGACATCCCTCTGGATCCAAGGAGATATTCAGAGATCAAAACAGAAGTCAAGATTATTCCAGGATGGCAGCATGACCAGAATTCTCTCAGGCTTTGAGGACATCTCTTTGAATGAGAGTTTGAACAGACTGCATGCTGTGGACAGGGATGGACAGGGACAGGTGAGGAATCTGAGACAATGCATTTTTGCATTTCAGCCTTCCATTTCTTATTACTAAAATCGCAATGAATGTTCATTTGATCTGATAAGCCCTGAGGACTGACTCTAGGCCGGATGCTCTAAAATCACCATTAAAATCCTGTGGGTTGCTGTGGTGCCTGTAAATGGTTTGATTTGAAAACGGCGTTCAATGTTGAAACAATTTTGCATTCAAATGATTTTCGTGGAGGTCTACCATAATCCCATTCAATCAGTTGTTGGAGAAAGCGACTGACATGTGCGCAGAACTGGCAGGGGAAGCCCTAAAGCATCCTCCTGCTACTCTTGCCACTGTTTGGGCAAGAAGAGTAGAGTTTTTGTTGTTTGTGTTTTTTTTAATGGCTAGTGATGTTGTGTATGTGTTATACACGCACAACATCTGTCCCCATTAAAAAAAAAAAATTTTTAATGTTGTACCGGTATACCCCCCCGCCCATGCCAACTAACCCCTCCCCCCACTTAAAAAAAATTGGCAGGAGGAAGCTCATTCCCTCATGCCTAGGCCACCTAGACCCCCTCCTTTAAATTGAATATTGGCAGGAGGGATGCCCACTCCCTCCTGCCACAAGGGCCCCACCCCAAACCCCACAACCCTCCTGCAAATCCCTGAACCTACTCATTTACCTCTAAATTGAAGATCAGCAGTATGGATACCCATTCCCTTCTGCCAGCAGGACCACCTCTTCAAAATGGCGGTCCTTCTTGGTGTATCCTGGGATGCACTGGGCCTAAGACTGATTGGTTCATGCACCTAAGGCCCCTTCCATAGGAGGCATTTCTCCTGCCCATCTTCAATTTAGAGGTATGTATGGGGGTTCAGGGGTTTGCAGGGTGGGTTCAAGGGTTTGTGGCAGAGCCTCGGTGGCAGGAGGGAGTGGGCATCCCTTTTCCCAATCTTCAATTTTGGGGGTGTAGGGGGTCTGGGTGGCCGAGGCAGAAGGGAGTGGGCTTTTCTCCTGCTGATTATTATTATTATTTTATTTTTTAAAATTTTTTTATTATTAACACTGCTGGCATCTCCAGACCTGTCGGAGATTTTGGAACATTTCAGAGCTTTAAGAACCAGTGCTTCATTTTGTGCCTCATTTGGGCATAAATCAAAGTGCTCATTTTAATATTGATGAGCTTGTTGTAATCTATTTACATACGATTATCGGAGGCTGCTACAAACCAAGGAAAAAACCACAATTAACCATTTTGGGTATCGATAGCTTAAAACTGGTTTAGCATCAATCGTTAAAGTTACGGTGCGTTTTGAGCATATAGGCCTCTGTCTTTCAAAATATGAGTGTCTTGTATAGTCACCTTCTGAGATGTCCTTGTTACTAAGACCATTTATTGTGCATACTCCATAATAGTAATTAGTGAAAATAATTTCATAGTAGTAACATAGTAAAATAACAGCAGATAAAGACCTGAACGGTCTATCCAGTCTGCCCAATCGTCATACTCATTATACATTCATGATTAAATTGTCTTTTGTTTAATATTTCTGGGCAACAGACCATAGAAGTCCGCCCTGTACTGTTTTTAGGTTTCCATTGCTGGTGTTGCCATTGAAGTCCATGTCAGCCTATCCTAGTCATCTTGTCACTGGAGCTTCTATCAAAGCCCTCCCCAGCTCTTCCTACACCAAATCACCATATATGGAACTCAGACCATGCAGGATTGCTCAGTACCAGCTTTAGTTTGCTTTATACCATTCATTTTCTAATTAAAGATCCTTTGTGTTCATCCCACACAGTGGTCTTCGCTTCACGCGTTTGCCAAGTTCTACAGAGTGGATGTTGCTGCCAGGCAGGACTCTACCTTCAGGTCCTCAGTGTTTAGAACTGGCACAAGATATTTTTGTGTATTAAAACAAAGCAGCATATTTCTGCTACACAATGGCCACGGATTTGGACTTGGATGATGAGATGTACAGTGTCAGCATCTATGAGACAAACTTTTTTTACTTTTTTTTTTTGTTACATAGAATTTTCTGGACCCCAGTTCGTTTGCAAAAGTTGGATAGTTCCAAGTCTAATAGATGCTGGTACTGTCATCTTGAAGTAGGAACACTGGATCACATGTTGTTTCATTGTCCCTTGATACTTAACTTTTGGAAGTTTATTTGGGGTAAAATTAATAGGATATTGGAGGCTTCTATTCCACTTATGACATTGTTTTATTTGGGACTTTATTTCAACATAAGAGTCCAGTTGATGCAAACAAAAGCAGACTTCTTATTTTTGACGGGGGTAGCTATGCAGTTAATAACACGAAATTGGAAGAACTGGGACAGATTGAATTTTAACTTTTGGTGGGAAACTTTGTCAATATTAGATTTGAAAGAAGGAATTCTGAACAACTAGGCCATAATAAAAAAATTTAAAGAAACATGGGGTTCATTAGCAGAATTTGTTAAAACTGATTAACCAAATAGGCCTTTAATTCCTAATTGATTTTTACACACATTCAGGGAGGGAGAGTGGAAGGGAGGGAATGTACTATGTATTATCTGTTGGGATACAAGTGTCTTGGTGTATTGATTGTATATTTTTTGCACTTTGTACTTGATTTGAAAATTAATAAAGAATTTAAAAAAATAAAAAGAGCTATGAAGCAGTAGTGTAGCTATTCAAGGTGCTTGCATTGAGTATACGCTAGAGAATGACACGGGAACAAATTTTTCCCCATCTCCATGGGAACTCATTTTTCTGTCCCCGTGAGTTATTTTCCTATCCCTGCCCCGTTCCTGCAAGCTCTGCCCTCATTTGCACAAGCCTCAAACACTTTAAAATCATAAGTGTTCAAGGCTTGTGTGGTTAAGGCAGTGTTTACAGGAATGGGGCAGGGACAGCAACAAAACTCACGGGATGGGATGGGGAAAATCAGTTCCTGCGGGGACGGGGATAAATTTGTCCCAGTATCATTCTCTAGTACACATCCCCAGTGGCGTACCTAGGGTATGTGGCACCCGGGGCCCATCATTTTTTGACACCCCCCCCCCCCCCCCATGTAAAAATTTTTTTTTTTTTTTTTGCAATAACCATGAAATGGAATAAATGGTCAGAATAGAAACAGGCAGTGAAAATTTTCTTTTATTGAACCTCATTTATGTAACCATTATTCCAAACATAACATAACATAAATTATGTCTAAATTGTCATGACATTAGAAGTACATATGGAGTAGTTGCAGGGATGCTTGGGACAGTTCTGATTGTGTTAGTTCGGTTTTATGTGTTTTTTGAATAGAAGGGTTTTTATTTCTTTTTGAAGGTTTTGCAGTCTGTGGTCGATGTCAATTGGTTGTAGAGTTGGGGGTCGAGTGTTGCAGCTCGAATGGCTAGGAGGTTGTCGAACAGTTTTTTTCTTTTGACGTTTTTGGTTGGAGGGTGTGTGAATGGTGCGTGAGTTCTCCTATGTCTGTTTGAAGTGGATTGAATTATTTAGCTGAAGAAATTAGTTACCCGCCCATTCCACACACATTAATTCTCTTCCATTTTTGTTCCCATTATAAAAAACACTGATAAGTTCCCAGAAAAAAAATACATTAAAATAAGAAGTGAAAACAAAGGCCCCTACAGATGAGAACATAACATAAGAATAGCCTAACTGGGTCAGACCAATGGTCCATCATGCCCAGTAGACCATTCTCATGGTAGCCAATCCAGGACACTAATACCTGGTCAAAACCCAAAGAGTAGCAACATTCCATGCTACCGATCCAGGGCAAGCAGACACTTTCCCCATGTCTTAATAACAGATTATGGACTTTTCCTCCAGGAATTTGTCCAAATCTTTCTTAAAACCAGCTACACTATCTGCTTTTACCATAACTTCTGGCCACTTCATTTTTAAGTTTAGATCTTTCCTTTCAAACAGAGACCTTGCTAGATGTCAAATACAGCACAAGGTAACTTCACATGGACTTAGCTGTGCAGGAAATGTGAATCTCCTCATACACCCACCATATAGTGCAAAAATGTGCAAAGGTCTGTTTTTTTCTTTCAATCACTACATAGCCTAATGCCACACAAGCAGCGCTGTTACAAACATATTCTGTAGGTCAATGCTAAGGATAACAAAGTTTCCTTCCTTGGACCAGAAGGAGATAAACCACTGGAAGAGATCCCAAAACAACACCCAAAGACCCACTCAGTGTGTGAATCAGTTGAGTGGAGTGGACTAACTGGGGGGTGGAAATGGGCCCAGAGTTTGCTCAGCAGAATTTCCCAGACCACCTCTTCCTCTCAACACATTGACACGCTGCCACCATCACCACTAGGAACACCTCACTGGGTAGGCCAGCTATGCTATAAACTTTATAAAACACATTATTATATTTTCTTATAAAGCACATATTTTAACTGACCTCTCTGACATCCTCAGCCTTTCCATTCACAAAAATAGAAGGAAGAAAAGTTCCCATTTCCTGCTGTCTCATGTCCCCGGCCTATACAATATTTTTTTTCTGCAGACCCTTCAAAAGTCTGACCAAATCCTCGTTTCACTTGCATTATAAAGTACTGAGGATGCCATCTCTCCCCAATCCCAGGTCCTAAAGTCTAAGACAGTAGCGCAAACTAATGCTGCCAGATACAGGAAAAAAAAATTTTGATTCGATTCAGCCCTATTGAATTGGTTTTTCAATTCGATTTTCCTGCCCAGTTGGGTGATTTTTTTCAAAACTCCTGGTGGGTTTTATAGCTTTTTCACCCCCTTTGGCTTCTCCTAACCACACTGGCGCTGTGGTGTAAATAAAATAAAGAAACAAAAAGGACTTTTCCTCTTTCTGTTAAATCCTAGCTCACGTTTGCAGTCCAACACCAGCTCTGGCAGGATACACATTTCAAATCTGACATGTTATAATCACAAAACAGAAAATAAAATTAATTTTTCTACCTTTTGTTGTCTGGTTATATTTCAAATCTTGTTGGTCCAAGGCTCTGGTTTTCTTCTGATAACTTGCTTGCCAGGGTCTCCTTCTTTCTGCATGCTAACCATCCATCTGCCAACTCTGTCCTCCCTTTCCATTTCCCTTCCCTTCCCAGGAAGTCTGGTATCTTTCCTTTTTTTCATCTCCCTCCACAGATCCACCTTTTCTTAAATACCCTTTCATCCGGCATCTCTCCCTCCTTCCCCACCATCCCAGAGTCCACCATCTCTCCCTTTCTTTTCCTAATTACCCTCCTATCCAGTATCTCTATCCCTCCTCCACACCATCCCTTGTGTCCAATTTCTCTCCCTTTCTGTTCCTTCCCTCCCTAAATCCCATGGTCCATCATCTCTCTCCCTCTCCTCTATTTTCAGACCCATTATTTCTTCCCCCCCCCAAAGTTTGGCATATGCATGTCTCTTTGAACACCCCCTTCCCTCCGTGTACTTCTAAATCATGGTCCCCCCCCAAAGGCCTGTCCCCCCTTAAAGGTCTGCCTGTTCCACCTTGAAGGCCTGCACCCCCCTTGAAGGCCTGTCCCTTCCCCTTGTAGGCCTGTCCCCCCCTTGAAGGCCTGCCTGCCTGTCCCCCCCTTGAAGGTCTGCACCCCCCGAAGGCCTGCACCCCCCGAAGGCCTGTCCCCCACTTGAAGGCCTGTCCCACCCCCTTGTAGCTTCTCCCCCCCCCTTGTAGGCCTGTCCCCCCTTGAAGGCCTGCCTGCCTGCCTATCCCCCCTTGAAGGCCTGTCCCCCCTTGAAGGCCTGCACCCCCTTGAAGGCCTGCACCACCCCCCTCGAAGGCCTGCACTCCCTTGAAGGTCTGCACCCCCCCCCGAAGGCCTGTCCCCCACTTGAAGGCTTGTACCACCCCCTTGTAGCTTCTCCCCCCCTTGTAGGCCTGTCCCCCCCTTGAAGGCCTGCACCCCCTTGAAGGACTGCACCCCCCCGAAGGCCTGCACTCCCTTGAAGGTCTGCACCCCCCCGAAGGCCTGTCCCCCCCTTGAAGGCCTGTCCCACCCCCTTGTAGGCCTGTCCCCCCCTTGTAGGCCTGTCCCCCCTTTAAGGCCTGCCTGCCTGCCTTTCCCCCCCTTGAAGGCCTGTCTCCCCCTTGAAGGCCTGTCCCCCCCCTTGAAGGCCTGTCCCCCCCCTTGTAGGCCTGTCCCCCCCCCTTGTAGGCCTGTCCCCCCCTTGAAGGCCTGCCTGCCTTTCCCCCCTTGAAGGCCTGTTCCCCCCCTTGAAGGCCTGCACCCCCTTGAAGGTCTGCACCCCCCCAAAGGCCTACACCCCCCCCCGAAGGCCTGCCCCCCTTGAAGGCCTGCACCCCTTGAAGGTCTGCACCCCCCCCCCCGAAGGCCTGTCCCCCCTTGAAGGCCTGCCTGCCTGCCTGCCTGCCTGTCACCCCCCTCCCCCTTGAAAATTTACATGTACAGCATAGATTTTTGTGTGTGAACTTTAGGCCCCTTGGTTTTCTAAGAATATAAATAAGGAAACTCTTTAGTTTCTGGGTTTTTGCTTTTTTAAATCTGTGAAATACAGAGGCACTAAGATGGCTTCTCCAGGGCAGACCTTGCATAGCTGACTTTCTCTGTTCCTCTATGTGCAGCAGACGGGAAGATCAGAAAACCAGATCTCCTCCTCCTGTACGCTCCTCTAGTACTGCACCAACTTCCTCTCCGACGTCAGAGGCATCGCTTGCCTGCCCGCCCGCCCCACCCTGAAGGCCTGATGCCCCGACCCACCCCGAAGGACCGCTCGCCCCCCTGGCCTCCCCGCACCACCTATGAAGCAGCCGCAGCAGGATCGCGAAGTCAGCGTCAGCGATCCCTGCGCTGCTTCCTGCGCCACGGTCCCGCCCCTCCTCTGACGTCAGAGGAGGGGCGGGATCGCGGCGCAGGAAGCAGCGCAGGGATGCTGACGCTGACTTCGCGATCCTGCTGCGGGCTGCTTCACAGGTGATGCAGGAAGGTCAGTGGGGCGAGCGGTCCTTCGGGGGTGGCGGGGGACTGAACGGCAAGGCCGGGAACACCCCCTTAGGGCTGGCACCCGGGGCGGCCCGCCCTCCCCGCCCCCCCCTAGGTACGCCACTGCACATCCCTATCAGAGGTGCCAAGCTGCATTTTCCTCCCTTCTCTCTCCTGCCCTCTGCACATGGTCCAGCATCTCTCCCTTCTCTTCCCAGCCTCTGCAAAGCTCTTGTAATTCTCATGTCTTAAAATCATTTTATTCTTCACCTGGGCAGCACAAGCAGCTGCATCATTCATAGGCTGCTTGCGTCCTGAACCAGTGCACCTTTTATGAACCATCCTGCCCTTGAGAAAACAGAGTTGCTTCACAAGAGGTGGGACTGTACTACTGGTAATGCCTGGGAGGAAGACCGGGGATGATTTTAAGGTAGAAGGAGGAAGAAATTGTGAAAGTTTTGCCCCACAGGCCAGGAAGGAAGAGATACAGGTTTGTAAACAGGGAAGGGGGGAGGGTGGACACCCCCAACTCCTGTTAAAAATTCCTGGCTTCACCACTGGGATGAAGTAGCAAAGGAGATATCTGCTTCATCCAGGGCAAGACTTTATGCTTCTGGAGGATTTTTATAAATAAAATAAATCTTTTCGGAAAGCATTATAAAAATTTGATGAATAATACAACAAAAATATGTACCGTATATACTCAAATATAAGTCGAGACTCCCAGTTCCTCCCAAAGGAGGAAAAAAAAATTAATAATAAAAATGGTTAACTCGAATATAAATTGGGGGCTTAATATTCAAGTGCCATGCCCTGCCAGGACCTTCACCCAGTGTCACCTTCATCCAGTGTCCCCCTCCATCACGCCCTCCTCTGCAAGGTTCTGCACTCAGCCCCCCTTCCCTCCCTGCCCTGCACTCAGTCCCATTCCATACCAGGCTGTAAACCAAGTCCTCTTCCTGCCAGGCTCCGAATACTGTCCCCCTCCCTGCCAGGCTCTGAACACTGTCCCACCTTCTTCCCTGTACCCTCTGCCCCCTAAAAAGAGCCAACCTCATCAGTGATGTCACAATAACTTGATTGTCCCATACTCCCCTCTGCCCTCTAACCCAGCCAGCAGATTAACCCCTCCCCTTAACTTAAACCACCTAGTGGTAGGCCAGCTCAGGAAGGATCCCCCCCATCTCCTTCCCCGGCCGACACTAACAATTACCACACTCCCTCCTTCCCTCCCTTGCGTACCTGTTTGTTCCGTCCAACATGTAAAAGTAAGTAGCCAGCAGCACACCCAGGCCAGCATGCAGCAGCGAGCTTTTCGTGCTGCCGGACGGCCCTGCACTGCTCCTTGATAGGTTGCTGCGAGAACTGTCAATCCCGTGAGAACTTACGGCAGCTTATCAAGGAGCGGTGCAGGGCTGGCCGGCAGCACGAAAAGCTCGCTGCTGTGTGCCGGCCTGGGTGCGCCACTGGCCACATACCTTTACAATCTTCTGGAGGATTTCAACGTGGGATACACACTGGACCACACAAAAAAACCTTTAGCAGGCAAAGATACAAGTCCAAAATGATTCCCAACTGGGACTATAAGAGAGGAAATAAAGGAATCTCAAGTGCTCACAGCTAAAAGCTCAATGTATCTTGAGAGCTGATAACCATAGGGTGAGCTATCATTGATCCTTATGAATTCTCTCAAATTATTTATCAAAAACACTCTGTGTATTTTTTGTATTTTTTAGTATTTTTTTAAATATTTCTCACAAAAAAGTTTTTTTAAATATATATATATATATGCATTTTCTTCTTATAATATACTTATTAGTACTTTTAAGTTTCCTTCTTTGAGTCTTCAAGTACTTATCTCAATAATGTAGTGACATAATAGCAATGGCTACGGAAGATCTCCGTTTCGCTCTAATTGATTTTATAAGAGCTTCATCAGGTGAAACTGACGTTATCACTACAAAAAAGAAGAAAAACAAAATATCCATTTAAAAAATATTTAAATAGTGTGATAAATAATATCAAAATTTGAATTTTACATGCTTGTATTAAAGAATGCTCTAGGACATCACTTTTGGTTGTACTTTAGGACTACTTAACCTAATCTGAACATAACTTTAAAAGTTAAAAAAACTATTATAACTGCTGTTGTTTTAAACGTACTGTATGTATTAGGCTTCTACTAGCTGAAACACGTTGAAAAAAGCTTATTTATTTAACCATTCAGTAACTCTATAATGAGCTTTAGGTTAAACGTATTTAGGCTTTAGTATCATATAGAACTGAACTTAACAGTCTAAACATACCTATTTAAATCGGCATCGCTCCTACCGGAGACAGGGAGAAAGCGAGAGAAAGACTCTCAGGTCTAACTGCACGCCCTGCTTATTCTCCCTCTAAAGCCGTCTTAGAAAACTGCCGGCCTTCGAAGATTTTAAAATGAAGGCGTCTGATGTCACTTCCGGAAGCGGTAACACTATACAAACTCAAGGTAAACTAAACCAGGAAGGTGACATCATATCTAGAAAATGCCATTGGTTAAAAAAAGATATTCAAAAGGAATGAATCATATTAAATGAAAGCTTGCCAATTGATGGCAATATTCAAGCCAGATGGTTGAAGGCTATGTAAACGGTCTATCCATCTTTGTTCCAAACGTAACAATTTATTGCAGGTCTAACTGCACGCCCTGCTTATTCTCCCTCTAAAGCCGTCTTAGAAAACTGCCAGCCTTCGAAGATTTTAAAATGAAGGCGTCTGATGTCACTTCCGGAAGCGGTAACACTATACAAACTCAAGGTAAACTAAACCAGGAAGGTGACATCATATCTAGAAAATGCCATTTTAAAATCTTCGAAGGCTGGCAGTTTTCTAAGACGGCTTTAGAGGGAGAATAAGCAGGGCGTGCAGTTAGACCTGAGAGTCTTTCTCTCGCTTTCTCCCTGTCTCCGGTAGGAGCGATGCCGATTTAAATAGGTATGTTTAGACTGTTAAGTTCAGTTCTATATGATACTAAAGCCTAAATACGTTTAACCTAAAGCTCATTATAGAGTTACTGAATGGTTAAATAAATAAGCTTTTTTCAACGTGTTTCAGCTAGTAGAAGCCTAATACATACAGTACGTTTAAAACAACAGCAGTTATAATAGTTTTTTTAACTTTTAAAGTTATGTTCAGATTAGGTTAAGTAGTCCTAAAGTACAACCAAAAGTGATGTCCTAGAGCGTTCTTTAATACAAGCATGTAAAATTCAAATTTTGATATTATTTATCACACTATTTAAATATTTTTTAAATGGATATTTTGTTTTTCTTCTTTTTTGTAGTGATAACGTCAGTTTCACCTGATGAAGCTCTTATAAAATCAATTAGAGCGAAACGGAGATCTTCCGTAGCCATTGCTATTATGTCACTACATTATTGAGATACGTACTTGAAGACTCATAGAAGGAAACTTAAAAGTACTAATAAGTATATTATAAGAAGAAAATGCATATATATATATATTTAAAAAAACTTTTTTGTGAGAAATATTTTTAAAAATACTAAAAAATACAAAAAATACACAGTGTTTTTGATAAATAATTTGAGAGAATTCATAAGGATCAATGATAGCTCACCCTATGGTTATCAGCTCTCAAGATACATTGAGCTTTTAGCTGTGAGCGCTTGAGATTCCTTTATTTCCTCTCTTATAGTCCCAGTTGGGAATCATTTTGGACTTGTATCTTTGCCTGCTAAAGGTTTTTTTGTGTGTTTCACATATTTTTTCGAGGTTATTGAATACACACTGGACCACCAGGGAACCAACAGGTACTCAAGGGAGGGTGGCAATTGTAAGGCAGGCCTGCAGGAAGTCTGGGAGGGTTTTGGGTAGTCACTGGGGGATGAACCAAATATAAACTGGGACCCCCATTTTTATGCCAATTTTTTGGCCCAAAAATCCTGGTTTATATTTAGTATATACGGTAGGCATCACTGAGAACAAGCTTAATATGGCTGTTCTTGATAGCTGGCTTAGGTTTTATGGGTTCCAGATACCTGCTGATGCTATGAAGCTTCTGTTCTAGAGCTTAAGCTTTAGTACAATAGAACACAAGTTCTGTATAATTCTTATATTGCATGCAAAAGAGTGCCTTATTTTCCAGTTCAATAACTAATGCAGTAGACTGAGATCCAGGGAAGCTAAGGTTCAGATTTCCCATTAATGCTCTTGGTGTGGTAGTCACAGTACTCTGGGCCTTGGAAAGATGACTAATTATATCCAGATTCATAAAGTGATAACTAGTGAGTACAAAAAGGTTTATTGCATACAATCACATAAAAATGGCTTAAAATTTCAAAACACCCAAAACAAATAATAAACTTTAGGCATCTATAAAGTTTTTAATTTGGGGTGTGATTTGTGTAATGAATTTTGTGCACTATACATCATTTATTTTTGAAGCCCTTCATCATGATTAAGAATGTTAAATGATTTAACAGGGTTGAGAATTATGTGCAAGAGAAGTTGTTTTATATCCATTAACATATGAATGATTATGTGTGTGTATATTTGTGTAATATTTATTAGTTATCTCTCGCTCATATATATTTAGACCGATATACCATATATATTCAAATATAAGCAGAGATTTTTAGGCCAAAAATGGGGTCTCGGTTTATGTTTGGGTCAGTAGCCACCCAGCCCCCTCCAGGACCTTTTGTAGGCCTCCACTGGGCCTGCTGTAAGACCTGGTAGTCCTGCAGTGGGCTGGGACAGGAAGGATCTCTTCCATCTCCTGTTCTGGCCGACTCTTAACAACTCTTCGTCTGCCTGATTTGTAAAAAGTGTACCTTTAAAATCTCTGGTGGTTCAGGGGTGGGCCGGGACAGGAGCGATCTTTCTAAGCTCCTGCCCCGCACAGATAGGCTATCTAAATGGTGGCTATGAGTTCCCATGATCTCGCAAGGTTGCTGCAAGAACTCGCAACCACCATTCAGTTTATATAGCGGCTCTGCATGGGGCAGAAGTGTAGGAAGATTGCTTCTGCCCCGGTTCACCGTTGGACCACCAGAGATTTTAAAGGTGCACTTTTTACTTATCGGGGAGTTGGGAGGGAGGTGAGGGGGCAGGGGGCATGAAGGATTCCTCCTGTCATGGCCCACCGCTGGACCATCAGGGCTGCAAGGCGTCAGGAAAGAGGGGGGACAGGGTGCACAGCCTGGCAAGGAATGAGGGAAGGGGTTGGATACAGAGACTGGCAGGGAAAGACACTTGAATATAAGCACCCCCCTCAGTTTATATTTGTCAACCTTTTTCCTCCTCTGGGTTTTTTTGTTCGGGGTTTTTATTTTTTTTTTGGGGGGGGGAGTTTACTTTAGCAGATTTTCTGAGATTTTTTTTCTTTGTTGCTAATTGTAGTGTGTGATGATTGGAAAGGAGACCTTTCTTAAGGATAAATCCCACCGTCCTTGCCCAAGAGTGATAGTGAGGCAGATTGTTTCTTTCTGGTTCATTTATTAAATCCCTTATCTATCCCTATGTAGAATGACTATGAAGAGGAAGCAGACATGGACTCCAGGACTAGCATGACTCAGGGGGACCAACTGCGCGCCTTAAAAAGCCAGCGACAACCACGCTCTGCCACCACTGGAGCTCTGAGGTAACCCCCAGAACCTGATGGTTAAGTCCCCTACACATGAACTTGACATAATAGTTGTGTGTCTTAATTTTAAAAACGAGCTTGGGGAGGAAGTACAGACTAAATATTTGGTAAGAGAGACTGTTATGGCAAAATGTTTCTGGTATACTAGGCAGTTTCGCTTTGGGATTTGAGATTTCCCTCTTTCTAACCAAGACTGATTCATTAGTATTAGAGCAACAAGATTTCTATTATGTGTGCCCCCTCCCCCCACTGGTGTTTGTGTGTGTCCTGTAGAATAGAATTGATTTATACGATTACAATAATAGAGAGCTATACACAAGTTCATTTGCAAGCCCCCTGTATTTTGTTTATATGATATGTTTAAAATCATCCCCATTCTTAAGAATTGACATGGAAGTTATATTATATTCTTACATGACTCCTTAGTGTGTGTTACTTAGTGTAAGATGATTTGTTTGTGCAGCCAGTTGAGATAGCCTGCCTTGTGGAAATAATTAATTGAACTGCCATTTTAAGTCCAGCATTTGTAGCCATAAACACATCCTGCAAGTTTTTTTTCCATTGCCTGGTAACAGAACCTGAAAGGAGGAAGGTTTGAATAACAAATCTATAATCCTTTTATCTTTGTAATTTCTTCTTGTATTAGAAAGTTCTCTTGGATATTGTTTTCATAAATAATTATAATACCACTAGTCTTTAAGCCTGTTACATTAACGGGTGCTAGAATAGATGTGTCTGTCTGTCTGTGTTTCTTTATCTCTCTCTCCTTGGCTGCTGTCTGTGTCCTTCTGTCTTCCCCACCCCCTCCTGAGCAAAGCTGTCTGCCCCAGCACACACCTCCACCCAAAGCAGCCCCCTTTCCCTCTCCCTGTCTCTCCATGGCCCTCTTCTGTCTTCCCCCCCAGAGCAAAGCTGTTTGCCCCAAGCACACCCCTCCCCCAAAGAATCCCCCTTTCCCTCTCCCTGTCTCTCCATGGCCCCTTCTGTCTTCCCCACAGAGCAAAGCTGTTTGCCCCAAGCACACCCCTCCCCCAAAGCAGCCCCTTTCCCTCTCCCTGTCTCTCCATGGCCCCTTCTGTCTTCCCCCAGAGCAAAGCTGTTTGCCCCAAGCACACCCCTCCCCCAAAGCAGCCCCCTTTCCCT
Source organism: Geotrypetes seraphini (assembly GCF_902459505.1). Taxonomy (NCBI): domain Eukaryota; kingdom Metazoa; phylum Chordata; class Amphibia; order Gymnophiona; family Dermophiidae; genus Geotrypetes; species Geotrypetes seraphini. The sequence goes on along the minus strand of NC_047095.1, from coordinate 14,456,531 downwards.
CTCCCTGTCTCTCCATGGCCTCTTCTGTCTTCCCCCTCAGAGCAAAACTATCTGTCCTCAGCACACCTCCCCCCCAAAGCAGCCCCCTTTCCTCTCCCTATCTCTCCATGGCCCCTTCTGTCTCCCCCCAGCACACCTCTCCCCCCAAAGCAGCCCCCTTTCCCTCTCCCCCTGACCCCTATATTGATCCCTTTCTTACCCTCCCTCCATCCCGGCGTCTTCTGGCCTGCTCCTCTTCAAAGCAGCCTGCGATCATGGTGGCCGGCTTTAGCGAACCTTGCAGGCCGCTCTCCAACTCGGTAGCATGTTCCCTCTGATGCGATCCCGTGTGTCAGAGGGAACGTGCTACTGAGGTTAGAGAGTGGCCTGCGAGGTTCTTTAAAGCCGGCCACAATCAAGGGCTGCTCTGAAGAGGAGGATCAGCAGCGGTGAGTGAGGGCCGAGGACACGGGCAGGGAGAGAGCTTGCCTGCGCTTCTGGTTGGTGAGTGAAGGCCGGAGGAGGGGAGTGTCCAGAATGTTCCCTGCCGCCGGGTTCTAAAATGGAACACGGCCACGGATCACACACTACAGCGGCAGGGATCATGCTGTTTTAACAGCGCATGCGCAGGTAAGGTTTTATTATATAGGATTTTCTGAGTAAAGGGCTTATTATGCACAACTCTTTGTTGGGATATAAGTGAAGCAACTCTTGTAGGCAACATAAAACGTGGATTATGTTTTGCTCTTGGAAATTTTTTCCTTCTGAAGTGTGGTCTTCTAGAATGAGGCAGAAGATACACTCCAAACTCCTTGTGTTGTCTTTCAGCAAAGATCATGTGGTAATTAAGGCAACTGGAATGAAAGCCAAGGTATGGATGCATTCAGTTTAGTACCACTATGTATGACAGGATATGGAGTTTGTTAAAGGGGTAGGCAGTGTAGGTCAGTAAAGGGGGAAACTGAAAATGAGCAAAGTAGTATCATTCTTGCTATTCTAATAACCTGAATGCTGTGTGTATCGGCGTTTTGCCTTGAAATACAATGAAGGGACGAATAATAAATCTATAAAATAAAGTAGCAAGCTTCAGTTCTTAAAATATTAGGTGATACCTGATTACATGGATGCGAATCAAAGCAATATGATCATCTTTCTTAGCAGCTCTCGAGTCCCTTGTTGCAATTTACATATCTCTGCTGTTCTGTTATTATGAAAAAATTATTGCCATTGTGTTGTGGGATTTTTTTGTTTGTTTGCTGGTTTTGGAGTTCTTTGCCTATAATGCGGTCATGTTGTTAGTAGAAAAGTTAAAATACAAAACAAAGCATTATAAGAGATGGCAGGGACAACTAACTAGGTGGTAGGGGATAATCATGGGAAAATAAGACTTACTTTTTAGAAATTGTCAGAGTTGACAAAACTGGAATTTAAAGTGCCTCAGCTAGAAGCAAAGATTACAATTTACAGTGAATTTCTTAATATACAGTTCTGGACTTCCAAGGTATATTTTGTTTGAGGAGTTTTTTTTGTACTTGTTATCTAGAAAATGACTTGGTGACTGTTTTCTGCAGCTAGCTGTGGGTAACCTGCAGGAACGGGGGCTGGGGGTTAGAGCCTTGTCACTGTAGTAAATGATCTGCTGCGAGTTGCCTCCCTTCCCACCCCTTCCGGTCAGCAACCCCCCCCACACACACAGAATCGCAGCAGCAGCCTGCTCCATCCCTTGCAGATCCAACAGCCCTCACCTCCATTGGCTGCCTGAACACCAGCGGCAAAAAAAAAACAAAGACAACAAACCTGCGACTCTCCTTTGGCCCCTTTGCGCCTCCCGGGGTGGCCTACCAGCCAGTTGGAAGCTTCCTGCACACAGCGATGCTCCGGGAATCTTCTTGCCGCCGAGTCCCTTCTTCCGATGTAACTTCTGGCAAAACTGGAAGTTACATTGGAAGGAGGGACTTGGCAGCAAGAAGATTCCCGGAGCAGCGCTGCGTGTAAGCCACCTTGGGAGGCGCGAAGGGGCCAAAGAAGGGTAGTTGCAGATTTGTTGTGGGTGTTTTTGCCACCGGCTTTCAGAGAGGAAGAGTGCAAGGGCTGTTGGATCTGGAATAGGGAGGGAGGGGTTTGCTGCGCCACGAAGGAGGGAAGGGTTTGCTTGGGCTTCTGGATGGCTGGAGCTGAAGGGAAGGGAGACAGTTACTGGATCTGGTCTGGGGATTGGGTGGAGAGGTGCCAGACGCACATCTGAGCGCTGAAGAGAGGGGATAGAGGTGTTGGTCCCATGAGAAGAGGGCTAGAGTAAAGGGAGACAGGTGCAGAACCTGAAGGGAGGAAGAGAAAGAAGGAAAGTGAAAGAGAAATGCTGAACCAAGGGGATGAAGGAAGAGTGAGTAGAATACTGAACATAGTGGAGGGAGGAAAGAGAATGTGTGAGAGACACATTGGTATAAGGGAGCAAGAGAGGGGAGAAGCTGGACACAGGGAGATATACAAAAAGAGGGAAGATGGTGGACATGAATGGGAGCATAGGAACAGGGACAAAAGGGAATGCTGCATGGGGGTGGACACACGAAGGGTAATGCTAAACATGGGAGGGTATATGGACACAGAGAAGTTGGCTAGACATGGGGGAGAATAAGAACATAGAAGGAAGATGCTGGACAGGGGGATATAGAAGAGTGATACTGTATACAGGGGAAGGGGGTCATAGAATGGAGAGATGAATGAAGGCAGGGAGATGGAGAAATACTAGAAAGGGATGTATAGGAGACAAAGAGAAGGGAGACACTGAACATGAGGAACAATAAGGACACAGAGATAGAAGATGGATGGTGAGCATGGAGAAAGAAGAAATGTCAAATGGTCAGGAGACAAAAGAAAACAGAGACCAGTGCCTGAGACCAACATGATTTGAAGAATAAAATGACAAGACAATAAAAGGTAGAAAAAAAAATGTTATTTTGTGATTAGAATTAGAGAATGACACGGGGAAAAAATCTGTCCCTGTCACTGCCTGTCACTGGAACACCGTCTCCTTCACTGCCCCATCCCCGCAGCATCCACCCTTCCCTCTCGCCACCTCACTGCCCTTCAGCACCCTTCATGTGGTCCATGCATCTCCCTCCCTCCCCTTACCTTCTCAGCGCATTTTAAGGTTTCAGACTTGTTAAAAGCCGCCAGAGTGTTTGTGCAGTTGCGTGCGTCAGTTGCATCAGAGAAGCTTCTGCCCACACACGCAGGCGACTTCACGTACGCTCCGGCGGCTTTCAACAAGTCTGAATCTTAAAATGCTGCGAAGATAAGGGGGAGGGAGGGAGATAGATTCAGGTGGGTAGGTAGGAAGGAAGGAGGGAGGGGGGGCCGCTCGCGTTCCCTCCCTTAACTGCGGGGACAAGGCCATTCACCGCTCCACAGGGTGGTGGAGGCCTTGTCCCCGTACCTGCTGTGAGCACTTTCCCCATCTACCGTTTTGGCGGGTTACTCACGGCTAGCCGCGGGCAACATCCACTGTGTCATTCTCTAGAATATATCAGATTTGAAATATGTATCCTGCTAGAGCTGGTGTTAGACATAACTGGGGACTGCAAAGCCCAGGTTGTGCTTGTTTAGCTTACAGCTGGCTTAAGGCTCTCTGACCTGGATGGTAGTTGCCCTAATTGTACCTCCCTAACACTATTTCTGCCATGTGTGACTGAAGTATTCTGCTAGCTTGATTTTTCTATGTAGCATTCTGTAGTAATTTGACTTCAGTTTTCTCAGTAGTGGAGGGGATATTTGTGAAGGGGAGGAGAGGGAAGACGGGTTTTGTTGATCCTTGCTCTATATTATTTGTGATTTATAAAATGACAATTGTACAGAATATTGTTTCTTGTTATAATTTTAATAAAATAAGTTCAGTATAAAATCATAACTATTCGAGGCTTGTGCGGATGGGATCAGATGGTTTGTGGGGATGCAGCAGGGACAGGAACTGAGATCGCGCTTATGGGATGGTGACTGAGCTGGTGGGGATAGGGCCAAGCTTGTGGGGGCAGAGTAAAATTTTTTCTCCGTGTCATTCTCTACTGTTATCTCCTTCATTTTGGATTTCCCCACCCCTCAGATGGTATTGTGCCTGGTGACTTGAGGGCTTCATCTTCAGTGCCCTTTCTGTTTTTTAAAGATGCAGAAAAGATTCTGTATTTAAATGCTGTGAGAAACAATTAAAGTTGCTTTGGTTCCTCTAGGTTAGAGGATATGAAAATGCACACAAGATCAACTTCCCAGCCATTCAGGTACGTGTCATTACATACTTGCGTTCCAAAAGTGTTTGTGTCCATTGTTGTAAATAAGTGGAGGCGTGATCTATTGGTTAGAGCAATGTGCTGAAATCTAATCCAATTCAGATACCACTTCTGACCTTGGGTTACTTGCTCTGTACTGTATTGCCTCATGGACTAACTTAGGTTATTAGCTTTTTCTGGGGCTGGGATCTACCTGCTATACCTGAATTCTAGCTTACCTCGATTATGGGTTTGGAAAGGCAATAATACAGTCCAATGCCTTGATAATGATAAATCTGAACTGTGACAACTAGACAAGTGTATTCAACAGCAGAAGCTTTGCACATTTTTGGCAATGGATGGTAGGGGAGACAGTTATCAAGGTTTAGTAAAGGGTGAGCTTTATCCACATTTAATTACCATGGGAGTCTCTAACTTGTGCTATCTCTGTAACACAGGTTGCTGACTTCTGTAGTACAGGTAATTACACAGCTCATGACAGTGACCTGGAATTATGGGGCTATCAAGCCATGGCCCAGTGCTCTCCTGGGCAGCAATGTACAGTCTACATGCAAGTGGCTGTAAACTCTGCTGGTCCTCTGCCCCAAAACAGGAAGTTGACTATAGCTCTGTGATTACTCTGCACCCTCTTACTACCTGCGCCGGGTGTGAACTGTGCCCACCACTCTGCCTTTGGTACACTACTAGTGGTTAGTGGTGTGGGCAGGAGTGAGGCCTAGTCACTCCTGCTCTTGCTAGCACCCTAATGGTAATCTCATTGGACAAAAGCTAGGGGTCGAGTTTCTCAGGCCCTTATAAAGAAACATGATTCCTAGTGGTGGTACTGCAAGATTACTGCTAGGGGTCACTAATGTCTTTTAGGATTAGGTTGCCAGCTGGATTGAGTGGGTATTGCCTCTGCCCACACCACTAATTGCCACCAATTCAATTAAGGTAGGCTTTGGGAGCCTTCAAGAGGGTGAGGGAGGAGGATGGGGGTGTTACCTGGGGTGGGGGGCAGTTTCAATTGCTTGTTGGGTTGAGGAATCACTTTGCTGGTTGGAAGTCTTTTTGGGAGGAGTTCTATAGAAAGGGATTTGAATTGGGGTGGGGACCCTATGCCACCAATATTTTTTAGCCGGTGCTAACCCCTGAGCAGTGTGGCCCAGGACCATGGCTTGGTGGCCCAGTACTCCCAGGTGGTAAAATAAACCCAGCTTTTAGTTGGGACTATTTTACGAGCTATGCAGCAGCTTGCAACGTACTATTTACATAGTAGCAAGCTGCTGTAAAGGGTGACTTATTCAACCTTGCATTAGTGCCCTTTAAGATGTGTTTAGGAACACACAACACACGTTGTGCCCTAATGTAGCTTGATAACCTCCCCCTAAGTTTTAGTAAAATATCTATTCAGGTGCTGGCATTTCCATTTGATCTATCACCACAATATGCTACTGATGTTGACAGTTCCTTATTTGAGGACTGGCAGACACCCTGCTTATCTATCTGTCTCTTAAATCTTGATTTTTGTATTTTTTTAAACTGGTGTCTAAAGATGTAGTGAACTTGTTTATCAGTGTGTTGAGCTCTATTCAAAGGGTAGGTCTAAGCAGCTGCTGGAGTGCAGCAGACGAAAGGGTACTGTAGTGCAGTTGAAAATGGGAAGTGTTATTTTTATTGCAGCATTCTGTTGTGGATATACAGGAGTTCATACTTAAGCTATTGATTTCCACTTCCTGTGAAACTGCGGAAGAGTATCACTTTAAGAACTTGAAACTCCTCCCCTTCTGCAGTGGAGAACAGCAACCTTCTCAGTTATTCCTTTTACAAGTGAACTCAGAAGGTATATTTTTCTCTGCTCTGCTTCTCTTTATTATTTTTGGGTATTTTTCCAAGGGATTTTTTTAATTCTTCATGACTGGTGTTGGGAGGTCCTCTACTTGGAGAAAGAATGTAGTCCCACATGGGAGGACTGCTGCTCCTAGGCCAGTCTTATAGAGTACCTGCGGAGCCAGCCTGCTTTGGGTCCCATCAGGAACTTGGGGTCCGTCCCTTTGGGAGTGGCTCACCTGCTGATTTTATCGGAGGCTTGAGCTTAGGCTGAGTGGCCCCTGAGTAAGAACCCTCTGTGTAATTTCTCCCCCTCCACCCCCATTGTTGTGTGAGGAATCTTGGGGCTCGGAGGCATTGTTCATGATCTGGTCAACTGGCAGCCAGAAGAATTCCTTTGATAGTGGAGATCTGTGCCATTTCTGAGACAAAAATCCTTTCCCTGCAGCCTGGCTGATTCAGGAAAACAGGCACCAGAAGTCATAGTGAGTACTCCCTTTATTCCCTATGGGGAACATCGGGGGTCTATAGTTTTAAGTTTTAGAGGTTTCTGGGGTTGGAACTCTGATTTCCCTCCTTCAAACCTCTAAAACTGCCATTTTTTATATTTTGTTCTGTCTCCAAACATAGAAACATTGAAGATGACGGCAGATAAGGGCCATAGCCCATCAGGTCTGCCCACTCTACTGACCCACCCCCAAGTCTACTATCCTAGGGATCCTACTCCTGATGACAAGTTCCCTTGGCTTAACCCTCTAAGGGATCCCATATGAGCATCCCATTAGCTCTTAAATTCTTGCACGCTGTTTGCCTCGATCACCTGCACCGGGAGCTCGTTCCAAGGATCAACCACTCTCTCGGTGAAGAAATATTTCCTGGTGTCGCCATGAAATTTCCCGCCCCTGAGTTTGAGCGGATGCCCTCTTGTGGCTGAGGGTCCTTTGAGAAAGAGAATATCTTCTTCCATCTCGATACGGCCGGTAATATACTTAAACGTCTCGATCATGTCTCCTCTCTCCCTACGTTCTTCGAGTGAGTAAAGCTGCAAATTTTTCAGCCTTTCCTCATACGATAGATCCTTGAGCCCCAAGACCATCCTGGTGGCCATCCGTTTCACCGACTCTACTATCAGCACATCTTTTCGGTAGTGTGGCCTCCAGAATTGCACACAGTATTCCAAATGAGGTCTCACCATGGTTCTGTATAATGGCATTATGACTTCAGGCTTCCGGCTGACGAAACTCCTGCGGATGCAACCTAACAACTGTCTTGCCTTAGATGAAGCCTTCTTCACATGATCAGCAGTTTTCATGTCTTCGCTGATGATCACTCCCAAGTCTCGTTCTGTTGAAGTTCTAGCTAAGGTCTCACCATTCAAGGTGTAAGTTCTGCACGGATTTCTGCTGCCGAGGTGCATGATCTTGCATTTCTTAGCGTTGAAGCCCAGCTGCCAGGTCGAGGACCAAAGCTCCAACAAATGTAGGTCCTGTGTCATACTATCGGGGGAATTGCCGTCTCTCACTATATTGCATAGTTTGGCATCGTCAGCGAATAACGTTATCTTACCTTGAAGCCCCTGAGTTAGGTCCCCTATGAATATGTTGAAAAGGAGCGGGCCCAAGACTGAGCCCTGTGGTACTCCACTGGTCACCTCCGATGTTTTAGAGAGGGTACTGTTAACTACCACCATCTGAAGTCTGCCACTCAGCCAGTCATTGACCCATGTAGTTAGTGTTTCTCCCAGCTCCATTGATTTCATCTTGCTCAACAGCCTGCGATGCGGGACACTATCGAAAGCTTTGCTGAAGTCTAGGTATACGATGTCCACAGATTCTCCGAAGTCTAGCTGTTTTGTTACCCAGTCAAAGAAGCTGATGAGATTGGATTGGCAGGACCTACCCTTGGTGAATCCATGTTGACTGGGATCCCGTAGATTCTCCTCATCCAAGATTGCGTCTAATTTACGTTTGATTAGTGTTTCCATGAGTTTACACACTATTGATGTGAGACTCACTGGTCTGTAGTTTGCAGCCTCTGCCCTGCAACCCTTTTTGTGCAGTGGAATGACGTTAGCTGTTTTACAGTCTATGGGGACTCTCCCTGAACTTAGGGAGAGATTGAAGAGTCCTGATTGCGGTTCTGCCAGGACATCACGCAGCTCACTGAGCACCCTGGGTGTAGATTGTCCGGTCCCATGGCTTTGTTCATCTTGAGTCTTGCTAGGTCGTAGTAGACGTCGCCAGGTGTGAACTCGAAATTCTGAAATGGGTCTTCAACGCTGGGCCTTGCCTGCAATTGCGGACCGTGCCCCGGTGCCTCGCAGGTGAAGACCGAGCAGAAGTATTCATTCAGTAGTTCTGCTTTATTGGAATCTGATTCTGCGCAGTTCCCATCTGGTTTTCTAAGGCGTACTATCCCGTCTGTGTTCTTTTCCTATCACTAATATACCTGAAGAAGGATTTGTCCCCTTTCTTCATGTTATTTGCAAGAGTCTCTTCCACTCGAAGTTTGGCCTCCCTGACTGCCGTTTTGACCGCTGCAGACCTCGCACTATGTTCTAGTTTAGCTTCCCTAGTCTCCGTTCGTTTGTAGGAAATAAATACATTTTTCTTCTCCTTGACGAGGTGCGAGATTTCTGCGGAGTACCATTGGGGTTTGTTGTTTCTCCATCGTTTGTGTACTGATTTAATGTAGAGGCTTGTCGCTTCATGTATGGTAGATTTCAGGGATGACCACATAGCTTCCACATCATCGATCGTAGCTTGGTTCTGCAGTGTCCGGTGGACGAAATCTCCCATGTGTTCGAAGTCAGTGCCTCGGAAGTTGAGTACTTTTGTTTTCATGTTTGATCTAGGGAAACCTTTCCTGAGGTAGAACCACACCATGTTGTGGTCGCGTATCTCCTACCGAGACCTTCGAGACGCTATCCCCGTTGGTGAGTACCAGGTCCAGGATCGCCTGGGCCCTAGTGGGTTCCAATACCATTTGTTTGAGTCGTGTTCCCTTTATAGATGTTAACAGTCTCCTGCTGCCGCTGGTTGTTGCTGAGTATGAGTTCCAATCTGCGTCAGACATGTTGAAGTCCCCTAGCACACAGTTCTTCAACCGCCGGTCCGCAGAAAATTCCCAGGACCGGCAAGATCGAGGAGCTGTAGTTGCGCAGGGCCGGAGAGATAATGGGGAGCCTCAGACTGTGCTTTCTCCCCTCCCAGCGGCTCTCCTTACAAGCGCAGCGATTCAGGAAGGAAGCCTTGGAGCTTTTGCTGAGTCGGGCCGCCTCTGATGATGCCACTTCCGCTTTCCTCAGAGGCGGTGCGACCCAACAAAGGACCTGAGGCTGCCTTACTGAATCGCAGCGCTGGCAAGTAAGGAGAGTTGCTGGGAGGGGAGAAAGCTGCTGGGCATGGTGAAAAAAAAAAGGGACAGCTGTTACTAGACCTGGAGAGGGAGGAGAGATGCTGCTGGGAGGGGAGGAGGGAAAGGAGTCTGGGAAGCTGCTGGGCATGGTGAAAAAAAAGGGATAGCTGCTATTGGACCTGGAGAGGGAGAAGGAGAGATGCTGCTGGGAGGGGAGGAGGGAAAGGAGTCTGGGAAGCTGCTGGGCAAGTGGAAAAAGGGACAGCTGCTACTGGACCTGAAGAGGAGGAAGGAGAGATGCTGCTGGGAGGGCAGGAGGGAAAGGAGTCTGGGAAGCTGCTGGGCATGGTGAAAAAAAAAAAGGGACAGCTGCTACTGGATCTGGAGAGGGAGAAGGAGAGATGCTGCTGGGAGGGAAAGGAGTCTGGGAAGCTGCTGGGCAAGTGGAAAAAGGGACAGCTGCTACTGGACCTGGAGGAAGGGAGAAGGAGAGATGCTGCTGGGAGGGGAGGAGGGAAAGGGAGAAGAAAAAAGGAAGGAAATGGCTTGCAGGGAGATTAGAGGAGGGGAAGGGGAGAGACAGGAATGAGATGGGAAGGGGGGTCAGCAGAGAAATTGAGAGGGACAAAGATGCTAGATCTGGTGTAGGAGAGATAAAAATGAAGAGAGCAGTGAAGCTGGAATGAATCGTGTAAAAAGGAGAGAGGGGCATAGGTTGGATGGAAAGGGGAGGGGGGCATAGAAAGAAGACAAATACCATATGGAAGGGGGAGAGGTCAGACAGTAGATGGAAGGGGCAGATGCTGGATTGAAGAGACAGAGGGCAGACGCTGGAAGGAAGAGAGTGAAAAGAAGATGAAAGCAGAAACCAGAGACAACAAAAGGTAGAAACAAATAATTTTATTTCTAGTTTGTGATTAGAATATATCAGATTTGAAATATATATCCTGCTAGAGCTGGTGTTAGACATAACTGGGAACTGCAAAGTCCAGGCAGTGGCTTAGGGCTCTCTCTGACCAGGGGGGCAGTTGCCCTAGTTGCACTCCCCTAACCCTATTCCTGCTATGTGTGACTGCGGTATTCTGTTAGCATGATATTTCTGTGTAGCATTCTGTAATAATTTGGCTTATTCAGTTTTCTTGATAGTAGAGGGGATATATGTGAAGGGGAGGGGAGACAGGGGTTTTGTTGATCCTTGCTCTGTATTATTTGTATTTATAAAATGACAATTGTACAGAATATTGTTTCTTTTTATACTTTAATAAAATACATTCAGTATAAAATCATAACTGAGGCTTGTGCGGATGGGATCAGATGGTTTGCGAGGACTGAGCTCACGGAGACGGGGCGGAAACGGGGTTTTTAAATTTCAGTCCTAGTAGTTTGCCGGTCCACAAAATAATTTTCTTTTCCCCGCCGGTCCATAGGTGTAAAAAGGTTGAAGAACACTGCCCTAGCAGAACAGCATCTCCCCGTAGAGTGATATTCTCTATGTCTTCAATTAATTTGGAATCTTTGTCTTCCAGTTGTCTTGGAGGTCTATATACTACACCAAGATACAGGCATTTTTCCCTGCCTCTGGCCAGGTTCACCCAGAGGGATTCCACGGTATACTTGACATCTGTGATTCTGGTAGTTTTGATGTCTTCTTTAATGTATAGTGCCACCCCTCCCCCTGCCTTTCCCTCTCTGTCCTGACAAAATAAGTTGTATCCCGGTATAGCCATATCCCACCCATGAGAGTCTGTGAACCAAGTTTTGGATATTGCCACTACATCAAGGTCGGCATTCATTATTTCAGTCTCTAATTCTAGAATCTTATTGCCTAAACTGTGTGCATTAACATACATAGCCCTCCATACCCCGTGATTGCTAAGTCCCTGTGGGGAGTTTCCCACCTGGGGTAGTGTGACTCCTAGAGAATTGTTTGCAATGGGGGCACTTACTTTGAACTTAGAATCGGAGTTTTGACTCACCTCGTCAGGATCGTTCTTTACTGCACTTGTATCTGAGTGGGTACTCTCCCCCGACTTACCTAGTTTAAAGCCATACGAAGCAGGCAGGCTAGTCGGTGTCCAAAGACGTGCTTACCCCTTCTGGTCAGATGGAGTCCGTCTGGTCCCTGAAGTCCTTGCAACGCCTCTCCATGGTTCAGGAATCCGAAGTTCATTTCCCAGCATCATCCTTGAAGCCACTCGTTAGTCCTCAGTATACGCTCATCCCTGGCACTTCCTTGCCTCTAACTGGGAGGATCGATGAGAAGACCACCTGCGCTCCTGTCTGCTTCAGCCTCTCACTCAGGGCTCCAAAGTGTCTAGTTAGTTCTCCGGGGTGTTCTTAGCAGTGTCATTTGTGCCAATGTGGATGAGGACCATGGGGAAGTGATCTTGGGGCTTGAGAAGCCTATCAAGACAGGCGGTGACATCTCGGACCCTGGCTCCAGGCAGACAGCAAACCTCCCTTGACTGCATATCTGGTCTGCAGATTGGTCCCTCGGTGCCCCTCAGCATGGAGTCCCCAATGACTATTACTCTGCGCTTCTTTGGGGGGAGCTGATCAGTTGTCCCCGGAGTTGGAGCCGTGCGCTGCACTACCTCCTGCTCCTTGTTGGCATCCTCCAGCTTCTTGTCGACATCTTCTATCTGTAGGATCTGGAATCTGTTCCTCAGGGTGAGTTGTGGGGTGAATGTAAAGCTACACTGTTGATGAGAAAAAGAAGAAGAGGGTGAAGAGATTGAAAGAGGGGGGTGGGATCTCCGGTGTTTGCCCGTGGAGGAGGTCACCAGCTGCCAGGAGTCAGCGTCTCCAGCCATCTCCTGTACCCCAATTGTTGGTTTCAAAGCTGGTGATTTGGGTGTGTCGAGGGAGGACATGTCTTGGGCCAGCTCGGTGATTTGGGACAGCTCCTGGACGACTCCGTCAATGTAGGCCTCATCCTCTCGGATGCTTCTCAGGCGTTTCACCTCCTCTCTGAGACTCCTAAGTTCCTGCATGATGTCTCCGTCTAGCTGGTCGACCTCCTCTGTTTGTGTAGAGACTGTGGAGAACAGGGTGGGGAGGGGGATGATCTCGGTCTGCATGGAGACCTCTGTCCACAGTCCTGGGTCCTCCTCCTTCTGCATGCATACTGTGGTCGCCCCCTGGGTCCCCCCAGTTACCGGACAGTTGGTCTTGATTGCAGACATGGCGCTTCTTGTTCTCCCTGCCATAACCAAGTTGTAGCTGATGTCTGCCTGATAGTGAGTAAGTTAGAGAGTTAGAAGAAATATCTGTCTGTGAGTCAGAGTGAGAGATTGAAAGATTAGGGTATTTGAGAGGGTGTCTGCTTGTAAGTCAGGGTGAAATTTTAGGATAAGGTTTAAAGAATAGAGTTTGAAAGATTAGGGTATTTGAGATGGTGTCTGCCTGTGGGTTAGGGTGAAAGTTTAGAATAAAGTTTAAAGAATAGGGTAAAGATTAGGCCTGTTTATGGTATGATTTTTTTTGACAGGGGTCATCTTGGATTTTTAGCAGTGTAATTTAAAACTCTTTTTTTCTGCCTCAGAAATGCTCGTTTTTGCTAGTGATTGCCTCTTACGGATGTCCCAGGCCTTTCTAGTCCTGGATCCTGTGTTGGTTGTGCAGAGATGCCAGTTGAGGAGCAGCCATGTTCAACGTGCCACAGGAGGAAGGGCTGGAAGCTTTGGACTCGTCCCCCCCCAGTCAGTCCTTCAAGTCCTTGGAATCCCTTAAATCCTAGAAAAGCAGAGATCCTACTCAGATGAGTCAAGCAGTGATGAGGCAAAACACAAATGCATGATTCATCTCCTCTCCTCTGGGGTTATGCAAGGCTTCTCCGACTTTGTCAGTCTTTTATGGTGAGCTTACGTAACGGGACCGAGAGGCGCTGCACTTCCTTTAGGCACACCTGCTCCGCCTAAGGGGATCCTTCTCCCAGGCAGGCGTCCTCACTTCATACTACGCCAGTTCCCAGTGCCAGTGACCCTTCGGAGTAAGTCCCTTTCCATGCCTTTATTATTGCAAGGCTCTCCTGCGATGGTGGATGATTTGGGATCCTTGACAGGGTCCAGTAGCCAAGGGGCAGGAGCAGCGATGGATCACAGCAATGATCCCTCCGTGCATCACCTTTTCAGGTCAGCTTCAGTTCCCCGTGTCATTTCTGTCACCCTGTCAATATTGAAGCTAGATACCCAGCAGTTCAGTGCTCTACCATGTGCAGGACTAATACACAGGCAAATTTTTTTTCCTGCTCATCCAGATCTTACCTCCTTGGTTACTGACCAATGGGAGGCAGGATCTGGTGTGTCTGCAGAGAGGCAGATCCTTGAAACTGCCTGTTCATCCAATGAAGAAGCTGGAACACTTTGGTCTTAAGGCATGGCTCTTGAGCGCATGGCCTTGATTTGGAAGGGTTATTCGGAGTTTGTGATTACGACTTCTTAGGGCTAAGAAACCTGTGATGGTTGCAACTTATGCTAAGACCTGGAAGTCCTTCTAGTTATGGTACGCCAAGGAGCAGGTAGAACCAGAGAGAGCTCCCGTCCCGGTGATCCTTGCTTTCCTGCAAGCCAGTCTCAAAAGGGGTCTTATGGTTTTGTCTGCTTTCGGGCTCAGAGTAGTCTTCAGTCTCTATCACCTCGACATCACTTAGTTTATGAGTGGGCTCTTAGCTGAGACCCCTGTTGCACAGACCATTCCTGTCTTGGGACCTCAATGTGGTCTTGAAGGCCTTGGCCTGAGCACCCTACGTCCCTCTTTCAGAGGCTTCCCTGCTAGACCTTACGCTCAAGACAGTGTTTTTGGTTGTCATAGTCTCGGGAAGAAGGATCTCAGAATTGCAGGCCCTCTCCTGCAGGAAGCCAGTTCTCCATTTCATGGAGTCAGGTGTTTTTCTGTGTACAGTTCCTTCCTTTCTTCCGAAGGTGGCTTCCGCCTTCCATGTCAATCAGGAACTCCGTTTGTCTGGCTTTCAGCCTTCGGGTTTGGCCAAGCAGGACAAACTTTTGCACAAGCTGGGTGTGTGCAGGGTCCTGCTTATTTACCTGGAGAGGACTAATAACTCCAGGCTTTCTGATCGGTTCATAGACAACGGCGCGAAAGACAAAAGCGCGTGCCGACAATTGAGCGCAGCGCACGCCACCGTGCCACTCTAAATTACAGTTTTTAGGGGCTCCAATGGGGGTTTTTGTTGGAGTACCCCCCAGTTTACTTAATAGACATCGCACCGGTGTTATGGGGGTTTGGGGGGTTGTAACCCTCCAGATTTTACTGTAAACTGAACTTTTTCCCTAAAAACGTGGCGCGATGTCTATTAAGTAAAGTGGGGGGGGTTCTCCCCCCACGCCCCCCCCCCCCCCCGTCGGAGCACTAAAAACAGTAATTTAGAGCGGCGTGGCGGCACGCGCTGCGCTCAATTGTCTGGGCGCGCCTTTGTCCCGTCGCGCTTTTGACCTGACACCTTTCTGATCATCTTTTTGTGCTGATCAATTGCTCGAGACAGGGAAGGCCAGCTTCCAAAGCATCCATTGCCAGATGGATCCAAATGATGATTTTATCTTCCTACATTTTTTGTGAGAAACAGCCTCCTATTTCTCTTGCACCGCATTCCACAAGAAGTGTAGCAACCTCCTAGGCAGAGTTTCAGGCTGTTTTGCTTAATAAAATCTGTAGAGCAATTATTTAGGCTACTCTTCACACTTTTACAAAATTCTACAGAGTGGATGTGATGGTTCAAGAGGATGTCACTTTTGTGTGCTCGGTTCTGCAGGCAGGCGTATCTGTATCCTCTCCACCACCCCCCAAGACGTATGATACTACTTTGATATGTGAGCTCAGATTCAAACTCCTATGCAATCTGCAACAGAACGACAGAGTAGGTTCTTACCTCAATAATCTGGGTTCTGATAGGATACACAGGAGTCCATTCTACCCTCCCTGTGCGGATTTTTGTGATTCATCTTTCTGCCTTAGACATTACCGGTGTGCGTCTTGGTACCTCTTCTACTGTATCAAGTTTTCAAGTTTCAAGTTTATTCAAATTATTTGATGAAACACTTTTCAAATTACAAAGCGTTTTACAAAAATAAAAATGTGATTTTAAAGAAATCACTGATACATAATATTTATAACTAGACCAACAGGGGTAATTAAACTTGAGAAACAATAGGAATGGAGGGTAGAAATACAATTTTTCAAGAAAAGTACATAAAAGGAAAATACATTGGGAGGGTAAGAGAAAGTAGAAAGTACATAAAAGGAAAATACATTGGGAGGGTAAGAGAAAGTAGAAAGTGGTTATGAGAGATCGAAAGAGAGAGATACTGGTGAACTGGATACACGAATGAGATAAATCATAAGATGTTGTCTCATGATATACTTAGTAAATTCAATTGAAGGCTTCTTTGAAAAGTAGACACTTTAAACTACTCTTGAATTTCTGCAAATCTTGTTCAAGTCTCATGAACAAAGGGAGAGAATTCCAAATCGTTGGTGCTGTTACTGAAAAAATAGAGGCACGGCGTGTTCCGATAATTTTCAAGGAGGGAACGTTAAGGGTAGACTGAGAGGATGATCTAAGAACTCTCGATGAACTATATGGGATCAGGAGCCTATCAATAAAAGCCGGTGTATTGGTCTTAATTGTTTTAAAGACTAAAAGGGCTATTTTATATGTTATCCTATGTATTATTGGTAACCAGTGAGCTTCCTGTAATAAAGGTGAAACATGGTCAAATTTTTTTGAACCTGAAATTATCTTTATTGCTGTGTTTTGAATCAATTGAAGTCGCTGTATGTCTTTTAAAAATGCCCCTTTTAATAAAGAATTACAATAGTCTAATTTTGATATAACTAAAGAGTGAACTAGTGTAATAAGAGAAAACTTGTCAAGGAGGGGGACGAGTGATCGAATCATCCTCAACCTATAGAAACAATTTCTGACCAGCGCACTGATGTGTGTACGAAATGTGAGTTTGTTATCTATTATAACTCCCAAAATTCTTGTGTTATTGGTTTGAATTAGTGGCGTATTGTCAATTAAAATTGGGTTAATGAGTGGAGATCCTTCTTTCCCTGAGAAGAGTACAGTAGTAGTTTTGTTAATACTTAGGGATAATTGATTGACATTTAGCCAGTCATGGATTTTGGCTAGCTTTTGGTTAATGTCGGATATGTCATATGAACTTGTGGGGTCAATAGTATGCAGAAGTTGGAAATCATCTGCATAGGCATATTCTGTAAATCCAATTGATTGACAAAGAGTTAAAAGAGGGGCCAAATAAATGTTAAACAATAATGGAGACAATATTGAACCTTGAGGGACTCCGTGGTTTGTTTGATATGGTTTAGAGAAAGAATTTTTGAAGTACACTGTGGAAAATCTGTCTTTAAAATATGCTCGGGGAGAAGAGACAAGATGGCGATTTGAGCAGACGTTGGTTTGAGAGCTCCTCTTCCCACGGCAATTTATTTCGGGTTATATTGCTCAAACATCTTTCTTCGATGCCTAAAAGAAGGGGAAAACAGAGAGGTTTTCCTCCACCTTTATCTGGCTCTTCAACCCCACGACAGACTGCCATAACATCATATGCAGTCCCAACCTACTTACCGGGCGTATCTGCTGCTGTGATTGGGGTGGATCACAGCTTGGACGGCGAACTTTCGCTGAGCCCACGAGGACCGCACACGCCCCCAATGCCCGGCGAAACTTCGGGAGAGCGGTCGCAGTTGGAGGACATGCCGACCATATCGAGCATGACGCATACTGCACCCGAGGCTGACCCGGATGTGACTACAGCGCTGCCGATTCTGGCACAGGAATCGTTGCAACACGGGAGCGTTAATCCTGAAGGAACCAGCGGTGGGGAGGGTGAGGGAGCCCGGAGTTTGATCTCTGGAGACTTAGCCTGTGGGAACCTGGCAGTTATCTCCCCCCTCAAGCCGCTGGAGAAACCACAGGCAGTGACCCTTGACTCTATATGGTCTGCAATTGAAAACCTGCACTCGGTTTGTACAAACTTTATTTCTGTTACTTTAAATACCTCTTCCAGGATAACCCTTTTGGAGACATCAGTTCAACAGCAGAAGATTGACTTCTCTAAACTAGAAAAACTAACAACTGAGAATAAAAATTTGCAGACTAAACAAATGACTGATAGAATGATGTTTCTGAGGAAGATAGAAAATTTGGAAAATCAGCAAAAAAATCTGAATCTTAGGATTCTTAATTTTCCTATAGCAAAATTTATGTCCTCCCAGGAACTCTTCAAGAACTTTATGACCACAGTTTTAAAAGTATCAGAATTGAATCTTCTACCTATACAGAAAATTTATTATTTAAAGAATGCTCAAAAAGAAAAAGTATTAGAAGGTGGAACTGAGCAATTAGATGTATCAGCAATATTGCAATCTTCTGAAATTGAATTGCTGGGTCGGGCAACATTACTAGTTTCCCTTGTATTCTTACAAGATAAAGAAATGCTGTTGAAATTATACTTTAAGTTGAAACAAGTCACCTTTTTAGGTGAAAGGGTATATATATTTCCTGACGTCTCGAAATGGACACAATCCAGGAGGGAAGAATTTTTGCAATATCGTCCTAAAGTTATTTCATTGGGGGCAATTTTTCAGTTAAGATTTCCTTGTAAATGTTTTATTACCTATCAAGGGAATAAATATATATTTTTTGAGCCTGCCCAATTAGGTTTTTTCTTAGAGAGTAAAGGGACTCCATTGCAGCCAGAATGAATCAAGTGATTTAGAGCGGAATTTAGTCTAATAGTAGGTTAATATCTAAGTACTGCTATTTCCTTTATGTTTTTGGTATATCCCTTTTCCCCAGGGGGTTTTTCTTTGTCTTGCCTTCCTCCCTATTTGAGGACTATAATAATGAGTATATTGCCTGTATATTGTTTTTAGTCTGTATTGACTTAATATGTGTATTTCAGTATTTCTCTGTACCATTTTCATTGGTTGTACAAAAATCATAAATAAATAATAAAAAAAAAAAAAAAAAAATATGCTCGGAACCATTCAAGTACTTGGTCACTTAGACCGATAGAAGAGAGACGTGGAGTAGTAAGTATCCAAGATTAAGCAGAGACATGTTACAGGAACAGGGAGTTTCCCTTTCTTTTTCCTCTTTGGAGGGTGCTATAGCCCCTGGTTGCACTTAGTTACATATGTTCACAATTTATTGTTCACTGTTTGCTCATTAATTGTTTATTAATCATTGTTCTATTTCCTATATTTCAGAGCAGAGCAAAATGTTTGTTGCCAGGGGAGTTCTCCATGCCTCTCCTTCTTTTTTCCTATGTTTCAGTGTAGTTTGATTGCTTTGGTACCAGCTGAGGGTTCTGTTCTCCGCTGCAGAAGGGGAGGAGTTTCAAATTTTTAAAGTGATACCCTTCTGCAAGTTCATGGGTAGTGGGACTTAGCTCAAGTACAGACTCCTGTGTATCCTAACAGAACCCAGATTATCAACATGAGAACCTAATCTGTTGATATTAACTAATGCTGCAAATTTTTTTGAACCATAGAAGTGATTAAATGTGATATTTTTAATATGTTTATTGATTAAACAATAAATATTGTACAAAACATGCTTCATAACAAAACATAACATTCCTTAAAAAGTTAAAAATCAAACAACCACTTTACTGTTTTTACCCAATCAAAGTTAACCCTAGAGGGCTGTGGGGTTCTTTACATTCTTCGTCAAGGCCTTGACAATTTCAAGCATAAATATACAACATGTATACTCCTCCAATCAGTGAAATGTGACTTCTTTTTGTTCTTGAGCATCCTACAGGGTTGTAGAGGATATTCACAGCAGTTGACAAAGGTTTTTTAAAGACATTTTTGGAAACTTTCAATCCACTTTCTAATTATTGTATTATCAAGAATTCAGTAAAGATTAGGTGACACTATTTGGCTTCATTTTTATTAATGTGATTGCATCAGATGAAAATTGTGATCAGTTCTTGGTAGTTAGGACAGTCTTATAAATTGACACAATTTCAAGATTACATTTTCCTGACTTTCTAGTATTTCAGTTGTTTATAGAGGAATGATTAACTTTTAAATGTCATGTACTCTTCTTTTTTAAGAATAAATACTCCAAGTGCCATACAGGGGTCGATGTCTCCTTTGAAGTCATCCAAAGTTTCTGCTTCTGCCAGTGCAAAGAGGATAAGCCGGAGTCCTACATCTACAGGCAGCATAAAATTAAAAGGGTACGCTTCCTTGCCATGTGCTCCACTAATATTTAAACGCCGCCTCCGTAGCAGAAGAAGAATCGCATGACTGCAAATACATGTCAAAGAAGTGTAATAGAAGCTCAGGTCCCCCAATGTGTACAGTCTTGAGTATAGGATGTTAGCATAGCTGAAATCAGACCTGCTCCTCTACAAATTTTCATCTGGGGTTTTTTTCCCAGTAAAGGTAACTAGCTCAGTGATAGAATATTGGCCACCTTGAGTTGCAGATAGATGCTGTTTTTCACAGCTGCTTTAGCTACTACGCAGCTTTACTGGAAAAGGCTCATAGTCTTTGACCTGCTACTGAGAGTTGTTTTGGCTTGTAATTATTGAAGAGCCAACAATGTTGACAACACACATAATAAATCTGCATAGTTGTAACCAAGAAGCCATTCTCCTTTGATATGCGGCATGGATTCTTAAGCGCCTTCTTACTCTGCGTTCTTCCTCCTGCCCCAACATATATATACGGTACGTTTTATTACATTCTCTGCCTTTAAGTTGGTATTTTTTATTTTTTTTTTTTCAAATTGTTAGTTGGAATTTTTTTTTTTTTTTCATTGTCTTGCGAATGAACCTAATGAATCTGGTGGTCCGGTTTTGTTTTGTTTTTTCTTATGTTGCTTTGTTGGATGTCTGCATGAGATGTTCACATGTATATACATTGTGTGTGTCCCCTCCCACCTTCCCCCAACCAAATGTTCCCCATTCAGCTTTTCTATAAACTCCAGGCTAGCAAGTTCTCTGGGAAACCTAAACACTGCTTCAGATGACACAGAGAGTAAAGTGGCATCATCGCCCTGTAGGATGAATTATTCTCAGAATCCATTCTTCGGCCATTTGAATGGCAGCACACCGCTGGCTGCCAGAGGTTACCGAGAGCTGAACAACAACCGGCAGAACAGGAGCAGCGGTCACGTGAACAGTCTTGCCAGCCACGGTCCTTCCCTGAGCAGCGTGGCCGATGATTACAGTGGTTACCGGCAGACCGCTTCCACGGGGCTCTCTGCACCTGCATCTCGCTACCTGAGCCGGTCCATTCCTGTAAGTTTTTTTTTTAAGGCAAAACCTACTCTAGGCTTAGGACAGAAATCTGTCTTCTTTTGCAAAATCAATCACAGAGGAGCTTTCAACCCTTCAGCGATGTCTTTATGATCACATCATACCTTGATAAAATTCTCTTAACACCTAAATGATCTCTTTTCTCTCTTGCTACTAATACGGTAAATGCTACTTAATCATGTGCAATATTAGACATTTGACATATGTATCCAGGCCTTTTAAACAATCCTATTCTAAATCTCACTGCTCTGAAATCCTACTTCATGAATAATTTCTGCTTGTACTTATTCTTTTACTTTCTGGCATTTCATTCATGACCCTATTAGTTTTATCAGGGCAATTTTATAAAAGGGCATCTGAAAGAAGCCAATTTTATATAGGAATGTAGGCATCTGCTGTCTTTTATAGAATATACTGTAATGAAATACATTTCTTATATTCTGTGATTTCTAGAATTCTATTTCACTGCGAAGTACAATAAAGTCAATTACTGGGAAATTTTGACATAAAAACTGAAATATAAAACTTAAACAGATTTCTAGTTTTAGAAAACAAAAAAGTACTAGCTAAAAGGTTAGATACAGCCTAGAATTTAGGCATGAACACTTATGTCAGAGGTATATGTGTAAATTAAAGTATTTTATATGTTATGCATGTAATTAGGAATCCTGCCAAGGCTCCACCTATGTGTACTTGTAAGTTATGTATGTACTTACAGAATCGTGCTTATATGGAATTTGTGCATTTACATGTGTATGTCCACACTTGCTGAAATGCCATTATTCTAGCCATTTATGTGCATAATAGGCTAAAAACTGTTGACACCTATGTTATGGAATCGCCCCCTTTGTGTTCTAAACTAGCCATGTTGAGATTCATCCTTAAATTGCTTCAGAGATTTCACCTGATACTCTGAGATGGCATATTATATGAAGTGCTTTACTTTGAAGCATATACCCTGCAAGTTATAGGTTGGGGTTTTTAGCGTGTCAGTGCATACCTTTTCTCCACCCTCCAAAAATAACCCATAAGGGGTATATTGTACCAATACAATCCATGGGGGGGGGGGGGGGGTTTGTGGCAATCATTAGCCCTCTAATTCTAGATAGTTGCATGCCCAAATTTCTGACAAGCACATAGCTTATAGAATAAGATTAGTTGCGCATATAACTTAATTTGGCCTTAACAACCAATTACTGTCTACAGTTCATGAAAACTGCACACTGAATTTCCAGAACATACAACTCTAAGGGGGATGTGGACCTAGGAAGGGCATAGGCAGGTCAGGAGTATGTCGAGCAGTTACACGTGATATAGAACACTAGCATATAGGCACAAGCATGTACTCTAGCCACTGAGTTAAAGTAAGCACTTGTGATTAAAGTTAGGCATGTAAATGTGGACTTAAACTAGTAATTCTATAACAACAGTTGCATACAAACTGTTATACAATTCATGATTAGCGCATCATCCCTGGGCCAAACTTTAGGTGATAGAGAATTACCCCTGATTGTCTAACATTATTGTAAATGTCGGTAATATGAATAACTGTTCGCTTGGCATAACTTTGCAGCCTGTAGCAGTATCCTCTACACCAGTGTATCGCAAAATGTGTGCCGCCTGAGATTTCAAGTGTGCCGCAGCACACTGGCGAGGAGGAGAGTTATCCATGCCGGCTGACTTGCCTCGCGGCGAGAGGCACGTCCTGTAGAAAGTCAGTCGGCGCAGATGACTCTCCTTCTGGCCAGTGTCTCTCCTCCTCTCCCAGTACCTCCCAGATCCCTCCACACAACCTGTAAAACTAGCTTTATCCCAGGACAAGCAGGCAGGTATTCTCACTAGTGGGTGATGTCATCAGACAGAGCCCCGGTACGGACGTCTCACAAGCACGTGTTGCTTGTAGAAACTTAAAGTTTCTAGATGCCCGCACCGCGCATGCGCCGGTGCCTTCCTACCCGGAGATCCGGGCGTGTCTCCTCAGTTCTTTCTTTTCCGCGGAGCTGAGAAGTTCAACTTCATCATGCGCTAGCTGAATTCAGTTAAATTTGCCTTCCTTGTCCGCGTTTTCGCTTTCTTTTAATTACAGTTAACAGTACTTTTCTTTTTCAGTAAAAAAAAAAAAAGAAGATTATTTCCTCCGGCGGGTCGAACGGGCCGGCCACGTGGCTCAGGCCCACTGGCTTCGACCTCGCGGCGGAGATTTTCCGGCCTATGTCCCGGCCAATCACCGGGTTTAAAAAGTGCAGCAAGTGCCAACGCGCGATTTCACTCACGGACCCTCACTGGCGCTGTTTGCAGTGTTTGGGCCCTGACCACATCCCGAAATCGTGCAGGCCTTGCTCTACCCTTACGACACGCTCATTCAAGCGGCGTTGCCTATTGTGGGAATCGATGTTCAAGATGGACGCAGCTAAGGATCCCTCAGCCTCCACTTCATCTGATACCTCCCCGGTTCGGGCGAAACCGGCATCGACCCCTCCTGCATCGAGTGTGGTGAAACCGGCATCGCTCACCCCGACACCATCCACGAGCTCGACGTCGGTGCCTGCCCCGGTCTCCTCGGTTCAGGTACCTCTTCCTTCCACAGTGCCACCAATGGTCATCAAAGTGCCGAAAGCTACTAAGCAGAAGCACTCGGCCTCGAAGGAGCGCGATGTCCGTGCAGGAGGACCCCCTTTCGGTGCGGATCCCTCCTTATCGGCTTCGCTACGGTCCGTTCTGGAAGCTCAATTCGTTGAGCTCATGCAGACCATCGGACCCGGGCTCATCGCTGCCATACAGGGTGACCTCCCGGTACCGGTCCAAAGGGGCGGTCCGCCCCCTCCCCCTCCCCCACACCGTTCGACCTCGACAACCGACGAGGACGAACGGGGGAGGGCGGCGATGCCCACGCGGCAAGCCTCGCTTACCGATATGCCGCCATTAGAACCCATTACGCCTCCGCGCCAACATGGGACCAGACCTCCGATCGATACTCGAAGCCCTGGGCATAGTCAGGAAGAGTTCTTCCGTACTCCTTACCAGACTTGGGTAGCATCGCAAGAACCCGCATCGCAAACCCAGTTGCGATCCACCGCTTCCAGCCCTATCCACTTGGGGGCCTCGGGAGACCATGCGATGCACAGACGATCCCGATCCCCGTCCCGCCACCGAGACGGGCACCGATCGAGACACTCATCCTGGCACTCCTCACGCCATTCGGAGGTGTCACCGCAGAAAAAACTGCAACGTAGGGGATACTCCTCATCAGAGGTGTCCCCTCCGGGGGGCCCGGAGTACGAGGAGACATCGGTGCCCGATTCTCCTTGCCACTCCCCGATGTCCATGGACCTGGAGGCCTCCTCCTCCTCCAGCCCGTCCCACAGACCGACGCTGGCGGAACAATTGTCCTTCTCATCATTCCTCCGACAAATGGCGGATGATCTGGATGTGACCCTTGACACGGGCTCCCGATACTCCAAAGAGTATCTGGACACCATGCATTTACCTAACCCTCCAACGGAGGCGCTTCGGCTCCCCTTGCATAAATTACTGGACCAGACCTTCATGCAGTGCTTCGAAACACCGTATTCCATACCGGCGATCCCCAGCAAACTCGATGCTCGATACCGCATCGTGCACCATAAAGGGTTCAAGGGCCCTCAACTCTCCCACCAATCCCTACTGGTCGAGTCCTCCCTTAAACGCTCTCATCCCTCCCAGGTCTACGCCTCTGTACCGCCGGGCCGAGAGGGGAGAACGATGGACAAATTTGGTAGAAAATTCTACCAAAACTCCATGATGGCGTCACGGGTGCTAAACTACAATTTCTTTTTCTCTTCCTATCTGGAGTTCTTCTTGCCGGTACTCCGCAAGTTCACTCCGTTCATAGACAACCAAGCTCGATTCGAGTTCGAGGAAGTGGTAGCCTCCCTCTCCCAATTACGCCTCCAGCTGATGCAATCCTCCTTCGATGCATTCGAACTCTCGGCACGCGCCGCCGCAAGCGCGGTAGCTATGCGTCGCCTAGCATGGCTCCGTACAATCGATATGGATCCCAACCTACAGGACAGACTCGCCAACGTACCATGTGCTGGAGCTGACCTGTTCGATGAGTCTATCGAAACTGTTACCAAGAAGCTGTCGGATCATGAAAAATCTTTTCAATCCATCCTGCGGCCCAAACCCAAACCTCAACAGTCTCGACCTTCCAGGCCACCCCTGATTTACCAGCGGCGTTACATGCCCAGACAAACGCCTGCTGCGAGACAGCCTGCGAAGAGACAACCTCCCCAGAAGTCTCAGCAAAAACCTCAGCCACCGGCTGTACCTAAGGCTCCCCAGCCCTTTTGACGCCCCTCCCGGGAGCATAACCTCGGCCTCTCCCATAGGGGGCCGCCTCCATCTTTTTTACCATCGATGGGAGGCCATAACCACGGACCTATGGGTCCTCACCATCATAAGAGAAGGATACTCTCTTCAATTCCACCGGGTCCCCCCGGACCATCCTCCAAGAGAGTATCCTTCAAGCTCGACGCAGACCACCCTTCTTCTTCAGGAAGTCCAAACCTTACTTCAGCTTCGGGCTGTCGAGCCGGTCCCGTCAGACCAATTGAACCGAGGGTTTTACTCCCGGTACTTCCTCGTCCCGAAGAAAACGGGCGACCTGCGACCCATTTTAGACCTTCGGGCCCTCAACAAGTTCCTGGTCAAAGAGAAGTTTCGCATGTTGACTTTGGCTTCTCTATACCCCCTCCTCGAGCAGAACGACTGGTTATGCTCCCTGGATCTCAAGGAGGCCTACACTCACATCCCCATTCACCCGGCCTCCCGAAAGTTCCTCAGATTTCGGGTGGGAAATCTGCACCTACAGTATCGAGTGCTACCATTCGGCCTATCTTCGTCCCCCAGAGTCTTCACAAAGTGCCTGGTGGTAGTGGCCGCAGCACTCCGGGACAGGGGTCTACAGGTGTTCCCATACCTCGACGACTGGCTCATCAAGGCCCCGTCAGCCCCAGGGGTCACTTCGGCGGCCTTGGCTACAACCTACTTCCTCCAGAATTTGGGCTTCGAGATCAACTTCTCCAAGTCTCATCTACAACCCACCCAGTCCCTCCCCTTCATCGGAGCGGTCCTGGACACCACCCGACTCCGAGCATTCCTGCCTCTGCAACGCATGGAGTCTCTTCTTCATCTCTGCCAGTCGGTGTCTACTCGCCAAACCCTACCGGCGAGACAACTGATGGTGCTCCTGGGCCATATGGCCTCCACAGTACATGTGACACCCTTTGCCAGACTCCACCTCAGGATCCCCCAGTGGACCCTGGCATCACAGTGGAATCAGACGTCCGATCCACTATCCAAACACATCTTAGTCACACCTGCTCTTCGGCAGTCTCTACTTTGGTGGATGACCTCTTCGAATCTATCCAGAGGTTTGCTGATGCACTCTCCCCCCCATCAGAAAGTTCTCACAACCGATTCGTCGAATTATGCATGGGGGGCCCACCTGGAGGGTCTCCGCACCCAAGGATTCTGGACCAGTGCGGAAAGACTACACCAAATCAATCTACTGGAACTCAGAGCCATCTTCAATGCGCTCCAAGCTTTCCAACACCTACTTCACGAC
Source organism: Geotrypetes seraphini (assembly GCF_902459505.1). NCBI lineage: Eukaryota > Metazoa > Chordata > Amphibia > Gymnophiona > Dermophiidae > Geotrypetes > Geotrypetes seraphini. The sequence continues at coordinate 14,430,180 of NC_047095.1, read as the reverse complement.
ATGGTAATCCTCATTCGCACAGACAATCAGGCCGCCATGTATTATATCAACAAGCAAGGAGGCACGGGCTCGGCCCTCCTTTGCCAGGAAGCTCTACGAGTCTGGGACTGGGCGGTGCGCCACAACGCCCTACTCAGAGCAGTATACATCCAGGGGGAGAACAACGTCTTAGCAGACAAACTAAGCCGTCTGCTACAACCGCACGAATGGACTCTCCATTCCAGCCCCCTTCACCAAATCTTCACGCAATGGGGGACGCCTCAGATAGACCTCTTTGCGGCTCCCCACAACTCCAAACTGCCTCAGTTTTGCTCCAGGATCTACACTCCTCATCGCCTCGAGGCAGATGCTTTTCTACTGAACTGGGGGAAACGATTTCTATATGCGTTCCCACCATTCCCGCTGATCCAGAAGACTCTGGTCAAGCTGAAACTCGAACGGGCCACCATGATTCTAATAGCTCCTCGGTGGCCCAGACAACCTTGGTTCTCCCTCCTACTTCAACTCAGCAGCAGGGAACCAGTACCACTTCCAGTGTTTCCTTCACTACTTACTCAACATCAAGGATCACTACTTCATCCCAACCTGCAGTCTCTCCACCTGACAGCTTGGTTCCTCTCAACGTAACCCCTCACCAATTCTCACAAGAAGTGAGGGAGGTCTTGGAAGCTTCCAGGAAGCCCGCCACTCGACAATGCTACTCCCAGAAATGGACCAGATTCTCCTCATGGTGTGTTTCTAAGTCAAAGGAACCTCAGCGAGCTTCCTTATCCTCCGTGCTGGACTATCTCCTACACCTATCTCAATCTGGGCTCAAGTCCACATCCATACGAGTCCACCTGAGCGCTATTGCGGCGTTCCACCAGCCCCTACAAGGGAAACCCCTCTCGGCCCATCCGGTGGTCGCCAGATTTATGAAAGGACTCTTCCATGTTAACCCTCCTCTCAAACCACCCCCAGTAGTTTGGGACCTCAATGTAGTCCTTTCCCATCTCATGAAGCCCCCGTTTGAACCACTCAACAGGGCCCCTCTTAAGTATCTCACCTGGAAAGTGCTTTTCCTTGTAGCCCTTACGTCCGCTCGCAGAGTCAGCGAACTCCAGGCATTGATGGCGGATCCACCATTCACAGTATTCCATCATGACAAGGTGGTCCTCCGCACTCACCCGAAATTCCTGCCTAAGGTGGTCTCCGAATTTCATCTCAACCAATCCATTGTACTTCCAGTATTCTTCCCTAAGCCCCATTCTCACCACGGAGAATCGGCCCTTCACACTCTAGACTGTAAACGTGCCTTGGCTTTCTACCTGGATCGCACCAAGCCACACAGAACCACTCCTCAACTCTTTGTCTCCTTCGATCCTAACAAGTTGGGAAGACCCGTATCAAAGCGCACCATCTCTAATTGGATGGCGGCTTGTATCTCTTTCTGCTATGCCCAGGCTGGATTATCACTTCCTTGTAAGGTCACAGCCCATAAGGTCAGAGCAATGGCAGCCTCAGTAGCATTCCTCAGATCAACACCAATCGAGGAAATTTGTAAGGCTGCCACCTGGTCCTCGGTTCACACATTCACCTCACATTATTGTCTGGATACCCTCTCCAGACGGGATGGACAGTTTGGCCAAACAGTATTGAAAAATTTATTCTCTTAAGTCGCCAACTCCCCCTCCATCCCACTGAGGTTAGCTTGGAGGTCACCCACTAGTGAGAATACCTGCCTGCTTGTCCTGGGATAAAGCAATGTTACTTACCGTAACAGTTGTTATCCAGGGACAGCAGGCAGCTATTCTCACGTCCCACCCACCTCCCCTGGGTTGGCTTCTCAGGCTAGCTACCTGAACTGAGGAGACACGCCCGGATCTCCGGGTAGGAAGGCACCGGCGCATGCGCGGTGCGGGCATCTAGAAACTTTAAGTTTCTACAAGCAACACGTGCTTGTGAGACGTCCGTACCGGGGCTCTGTCTGATGACATCACCCACTAGTGAGAATAGCTGCCTGCTGTCCCTGGATAACAACTGTTACGGTAAGTAACATTGCTTTTCGGTCACTGCCCTCACTCTGTGGAATGCCCTTCCATTGGACCTCTGACTAGAAACCTCTCTTGAAAAATTCAAGTCTAAACTCAAAACATTCCTTTTCAAAGACTCCTACGACTTCTGATTTCTTCCATTTCAATTAGAGTCCAAACATTTTTTCCATGCAGTTGGTAATACTAAATTTAAATGCTTTTTTTGAAATGAACCCTACCCTACCCTCTTGTTTCAAACCCGTCCCTTCTCACTCCTCCCTTTTATGGTTTGTTTTGTTTTTTTAAATTTCGATGTACTTATTCACTTACCAGTTCCCGCCTCTCCCTTTTTGATTCCAGTAAGTCAGTTTGTATTGTTGTCCCTTCTAATTTTCTTTTTAGTTTTTATTCTTTTCGGGGTTGTTTTTTTTAACATTAATAATTGTTAACCGTTTAGGTATATATTTGATAAACGGTATATCAAAGATTAAATAAACTTGGATTGTGGCCAGATGGGCCTCTGCGCACTTTCGGCCGGGCACTGGATTTAGTGTGCCACTGGCTGGAAAGTTTGAGAGACACTCCTCTAAATAATGAGCACCTGTCGGGCCTTTACCAGAATTCATATGTTAAGTTCATGCTCCCAAGCCCTGCAGGGGCAGTCCAAAGCAATCTGCAACCTGAAGCAGGGGATAAGATGATGACCCCCACCCCAACTCCTCCCCAGCTTATTCTCACCAGTAATATCGCTCTTCGGGTTCCAGCTTGCCTAGCTTTCTCTCACTGCAACTTAGCTTCAGGTTACTATCCTTTTCACCCTGATTTAGCTTGAATCCTTCTCTTCCTCTAGCTGTCTCTGCCCCCTATTTGTTTCTCTCTCTTTAGTCCCCCCACCCCTATCTCTTATTCTTTCATTCCTTGCCTCCACATTACCTTGTTTTCCTCCTAGATAATGTGGCATAAGGCAGAAACAAGTCGGCTGTGCATCAGACCACTTCCTCCTCTGCTGGCCTAGGCCCATTGATTATTTGAACCACAGGGGAACTCTGTACAGCAGTTGGACCTAGGCCAGCAGGTGGTCTGATGTACAGATACTGTTTTATTTATTCCACATGATCCAGAGGACAAGGTAAGCTGGGTGGGGGAGGGCAGATTTGTATAAGCAATCTGTGAGTGTGTACTGCAAGGGGAGGGGGATTAGAAACCTGACAATTTTTCTGCCTACTATTCCCTGTGCAGAATTCTGCAAGGCAAGTACAAATTCTGCACAATAACTAGAGAATGACACAGGGACAAAATTTGTCCCCGCCTTGCCCCCCGTGAGCTCAGTCTGATTCCATCCGCACAAGCTTTGAATACTTATTATTTTATGTTTAAATAATTTTATTAAAGTATAAAAAGAAACAATATTACATTACATTACATTAGGGATTTCTATTCCGCCATTACCTTGCAGTTCAAGGCGGATCACAAAAGATTTATCAAGGATGTATTACAACAAGAACTTACTAGAAAAAAAAAAAAAAAAGGTTTGGACATTTTCAAAGAGAGTAAGAAGTGTATATGGTTATTTGTTTGGGTAGTTGGCTTTAGTGAGAGGTGGTGATTGAAACTTGCGGTGTTATTTCTTTTTTCAGGGCTTTCTTGAAGAGTGTGGTCTTTATTTCTTTTCTAAAAGTCTAGTAGTCGAGGGATGCCATCAGTAGATTGGTGATTTGGTTGTCTAGTTTGGCTGCTTGAGTGGCCAGGAGGCCATCATATAGTTTTTTCCGTTTGACCTCCTTAATTGGGGGATAAGAGAAAGGGGTGTGAGTTTTCCTATGTCTGGTTGAGGTGATGTCATTTTATAATTCACAAACAATGCAGAACCTGGGTCAACAAAACCCCTCACAAATATCTCCTACACTATCAGGAAAACCGTACAGGCTAAATTACTACAGAATGCTACATCAAAAATTCATTCTAAGAGAATACCTCCGTCACACACAGAGAATACAAATGCCAAATACATTATAGCTGACAAAAAATTATAAACTCAGATCCCAAGAAACCACACCGTGCACATAGTTCAACACCAAAGAAATAGAAAGATCTATTTTCTCCTATACTTTGCAAAATATAAAGATCACACATGCAAGGGATGATATTAGGGTACTACAACTAGGGTAACTGCCCCCTGGCCTGAGAGCCTGTTGAAAGCTGAAGGCATGGCCTAGTAGTGGGCTTGGAAGTCCCTTCCCAAATTTCTGCCTGAGCCCTAGCCGTGTCTAACATCAGCTCTAGCAGGATGCACATTTCAAATCTGCCATATTCTAATCACAAAACAGAAATAAAATTATTATTTCTACTTTTGTTGTCTGGTCATTTTATTTTTCAAATCATGTTTGTCCCAGGCTCTGGTTTCTGGTTCCTTCTGTCTTCTCTTAACACACTCGCCAAGGTCTCTTGCCCATGTGACATTACTTTTTTCTCCATATTACTACTATTAATGTACGCAGTGCTGGACAGAGTCACAAAGAAGAAAACAGTCCCTGCTCGAAAGAGTTTACAGCCAAAACAGACAAACAGGATGTCATGGATATAGTTAAGGGGAACGGTTAATCAGCTGGCTGTGTTGGAGGGCAGAGTAGGGTTAAGGATTGAAGGCTATATCAAAAAGGTGGGCTTTTAGCCTGCTTTTACTCACCATCTATCTTCTATCTCTGTACTATCATTTCCCATGTTCAGCATATCCCTTCTCTGTATCCCCTATACTTCCTTTCCAATATCTCTTCGCATCCATCTTCCTGCATTCGTGATCATTCACCATTCTATATCCCTTTCCCATCCCCCTGTGTCCGGCATCACTACTATGTGTCCTTATGCCCCCCCCCCCCCCCCCCCAGTACAGCTTCGCTCTTCAGTGTTCCTATTCTCTACCATGTTGTCCCTCTGTGCCCATATACCCTTCCCATGTCTTTCATTGCCCCTTTGGGCCCCTGTCCCTATGTGCCTCTCCATGCCCATCATAACATAACAGCATAAGAATTGCCATACTGGGACAGACTGAAGGTCTATCAAGCCCAATATCCTGTTTCCAACAGTGGCCAACCCAGGTCACTGGTACTTGGCAAGATCCCAAGGAGTAAAACAGATTTTATGCTGATTATCTTTTCTTCCTCCCCTATACCAATGTGGCTCCCTCTCTTTCCTCCCTCCCTCTTCCCACTGTTTGTTCTGTATTTCATTACCTTTTCATTCATCTCCTTGGTGTGGCATCTTTTTCCTTTCCCTTCTCTCTCCTCCTCCCTGCAGGCCCAGCCCCTCTCTCCCTTCCTTTTCTTCCAGCCCCTCTTCCATGGGTCTAACACTTCTCTTCCTTCTCTCCTGCACACCCCAAGGTTCCAGCAACACCTCTAGCCCTTTCCTCTAGCACCAGCCACCCCCCCTCCTCCCTCCAACCCCCATGCGGTCCAGTACCTTCTTCCTTTCCCTCCAGCTTCAACTCTAGCCAGCTAGGAGGGAGGGAGGATTAAGGAAGAAAGCCATCCACTTGGGGGAAGGGAGAAAGAATGGAAGGAAGAGGAGCGATAAGAATAATCTTACTAGGTCAGACCAATGGCCATCAAGCCCATTAGCCTGTTCTCACGGTAGCCAATCCAGGTCATTAGTACCTGGCAAAAATCCAAAGAGTAGCAACCTTCCATGCTACCAATCCAGGGCAAGCAGTGGCTTCCCCCATGTCTTAATAACAATGGACTTTTCCTCCAGGAAATTGTCCAAACCTTGTCCAGACCATGAGTAAGGGAGGGAAAGGAAAAAGAGGAATTGACATAGCATGGAGGGAGAGGGGGAGATGGAAGGGAAGGCATAGCATGGAAGGGGGAGATATGTTGGGGCATATGGGGGGGGAGAGAAGGAAAGGAGATGCCAGAGCATGAAGTGAGAGATGAAAGGAGAAGAGGGGAGAGAGATCTCAGAGCATGGGGGGAAAGGAAGCAGATGCAAAACCATGGGGAGAGTTGTGGGGTGGGAAGGAGAGAAGGAAAGAAGAAAGAGCAAGGGGGAGGGAGTGAAGATAGAGAGAAAAATGGAAGGGACAGAGAAAGAGGGGTAGATGCTAGATGGAATGGAGAGTGAAGAGAAGATGAGGAAAGTAGAAATCAGAGATGACAAAAGGTAGAAAAAATATATTTTTTTTCTTGCTTTAGAATAAAGGAGTATTGTAGCTGTACTGAAAAACATTTATAAATAAAAAATGGAAATAAGGTAATCTTTTTATTGGACTAATTTTAATACATTTTTTTACTAACTTTTGAAGACCAAAATCCTCTTCCTGAGGCAGTGGTGTACCAAGGAGGGAGGAGGCAGTACGCCCCGGGTGCAGCTCCTCAGGTGCTCCTCTGATTCCTTAAGTTCCCCAGTGCTTCAGCTGTCAGTGCCAACCTGCAGACTGGGCCACCAGCAGCATCAACCAGTAAAAGACGCTGCAATTGGTGGCCTGGAAGCTTTCCTTCTGCAGTGTCCTGTCTCTGCGGAGACAGGAAACTGAAGCAGAGAAGGAAAGCTTCCAGGACTGCTGAAAGTGGCATCTTCTATTGACTGATGCTGCCAGCGGCCCGAAGTCTGCAGGCAAGCAGGATTCAAAGAAGGAAAGAAAAAGGTAAGGAATGCTCATGACACCCGATATTTTTTCTCAAGATTAAGGCTGGCAATTGAGTAAAGGTTATGGAAGGGAAAGCAAGGCTAGCTGCCTGTTTTCTTTTCTGACCATTCATTTCATTTTATGGTTATTACTTAAAATATTTATTTTATATCGTAAGAGTTGTTAAAAATGATCGACCCTGGAGGTGTCACATACCCTAGGTACGCCACTGGCGGGGAGTTGGTATCAAGGCTAACTCCAGCCCATCCCGATCTGTCCTGCCATATGAATAAAAACGAACAAAAAGAATAAAGTGATACCTTTTTTTATTGGACTAACTTAATCTATATAAGTGTTAACTTTTGTCACCATTTGTGCATATAAAGTAGACCTCTTATTTAGTTTGCTTAAGTTATAATTAGCTTAATTTCATGTTCTACCTATAAACTATGCAGCTACTACTACTTATGTCTAATGCGCTGCTAGAGATTTAAGAGACATTTGAGACATTTAAGAGACAGTCCTCCCTTAGTAGAGCATATAGTCTAATCAAACAGACAATCAGGACAAGTAGGGAGTTAGGGAATTTCTCAGGCATGATAAGGGGTTAGCCATTAAAAGCAACCTCAAAAAAATGGGTTTTTAGCTAATACTGTATATCATTTGTATAGCGCTGCTAGACGTACGCAGTCTGCCTTTAACCCTGCTTCTAAGTCTATACATGAACCAGATTGAATAAAAGAAAAAGAGATGGTGGTGATATAAGCATCGGTGCCGTTCTTATAACTCCCGGTATATTATTTAACACTTGAATCCGACATCTACCCTACCTTCTATTTCCCCATCCCAAACTGAGATCTCTCCCTCCCTTTTTGTAGCACCCTTCTCCCAAGCAATTTCTCCCCCCCTCTCCCCCCAACAGCCTTGGTCTGGCTTCTCCCACTTCCTTGATCAACCCCCTTCCCCAAGTTTACCTTCCGTCTTCGTTTTTCAAATGTCAGCAGCAGCAGCGATTCCCATACCGACCTCTTCTCTCCTTCTGATGTAACTTCCTGTTTCCTCTGAGGTGGGTCGCAGTATAGAGAAGAGGCTGGTGCTGGCGGCAGGGCAACATATGTGAATCGCTGCTGAATTTTGAAAAATGAAGACAGAAGGTAGACTTGGAGAAAGGGAGTTGATGAAGGAAGGGGGAGATAGCAGATCGTGGCCCTGGGGGGAGGGGAAAGGAGAGATGCTGGCCCAGGAGGAAGGGGATGGAAAGAGGATGCCGCCACTGATCAGCTGGCCTACTTACTTGCAAAATATTGCACCATGAAGAGTGCCACCTAAGGTACTCACCTTAGGTGGCCTCTTGATAGGGCTGCCCCTGGGTCCCGGTTTCCTGAGAAGCTACAGAAGTCCATATTGTATTTAAAAACAAACTGAAATTATTGATTTTTTTTTTTTAAATGGAAAATACATCCCTGCATGGATCGCTGAGAAATTGAAACTACTCCACCTCTTAAAAAAATATTACTAATATTTAGACTTCATTCTTGTGCAGAATTCAGAGAATAGCATGAGAATCTGCAAGATATGGGTATTCACTAGCTACTATATCTTTTTTCTAGACTTGCTTATTGTGTGTGTTACAATGCAAGATTTGATGTGTACCAAAATTAATCCAAAACAGCAAAATTTAAATTTAACCATGCAATATTCAGCCAGTGGCTATCAGTAGCTTTAAAGCCACTGATAGCTGTGGGTTGATTTAGACACAGATATTTAGTGCTGGGCCTTGTCTGAGCTTCAGCATAAATTATCTGGGTTATTCTTGGACTGCAAATTTTTGTGGGCGTTAGCCAATATTCTGTGCCAGTTCAGGACGGTTTTTTTAATGATCTTATCTGCCTGGTTAGGTATAGAGGCAGACACTGGACATATCCAGTGCCTACATATCTGCCAGCTCCACTCCAGTTCTTCCTCCAGTTCACCTAGGCCAGGGGTAGGAAATTCCGGTCCTCGAGAGCCACAGGCACGTCAGGTTTTCAGGATATCCAAAATGAATATGTAAGAGATGGATTTGAATGTACTGCCTCCTTGAGATGCAAATCTATCTCATGCATATTCATTGTGGCTATTGCCTAACCCTGCCCTAGGCCTATCTAGTGCTGCAACAATCAAAGGAGATATTCAGCAGTACCTCCTGGTTGAGTGCCACTGAATATCTCTTCTCAGCAGGCTGATCAGGTGTTTTTTTAAGTGAACAGGTGCCTATCTTGCCTACTTAAAATCTTATGAATATCTGTTCCTAAATTTCTTTAAAAAAAAAGGAAAATTACCTTTAAAACTGAAGAGGGAAAACTTAAGATTAAAGAACAGGGTTTGGTTTTAGAGCAATGTGTTAGAATAAATAAGCTGATCTGGAAGCAAGCTTGGTTGTAATGACTTGATTCATTGTCCTCTGCTGACTGCCACAGAAGAAAAAACATGTGTGTTACAAGATCCTGGCTGGCACTGTCTTGTTATCCTCCTGGCATAATCTTTACTGGAAAATAAAATGTGAAGGCCAATTTACATAGAACATGGAGATCAGAATTCAGATGTTTGGGTCAGGATATGCTTAGTTCTGGTAGTACTTTATAAAAGGTTCCACTGAGTACAGAGCCTTTGGTTAAAAACATATAAGGACATCTAGGGGTGCAGATTTATTTGCCAGCAGGCACAGTGGGAACAACCTTTTTACAAATATACCCGTGGGAAAAAAAATTAAGTATATTGAAAATGTGAAATGGATGTCACCTCCACACCCCTTTCTAAAGACTCAAACTTGTCAAAAGTTTCTTCAATATTCACCAACCCTCAGAAGTGCCACCACGATACTCAAAACATTTCACTGTATCTGGCTTCACGCACTATATCCTCACTGGGTCCAACTTTTCTAACTGTCTTAGTTGAATTGTTTTTAAAGTTATTTTTAAACATTTTGTAAACAACCATTTTTAAGAAAGGTACTTAGCTTTTAACATTTTGCCTTCAGGTGGTCAGTTTGGAGGGACATCTATGCCGACGGGTTTTTTCAAGGCTCATATCCCTATATATCAAACAGACAATAGAAGCCTTGTAACAGATATAAAAATGGCAATAAAGTATTTTAAATATCAAAGTTCCTTACCTCTACAAGCTTTCGCCGTCTCATACAACCACCAAGTCCTTTAAACAAAGATGGCCGCGGCTTTTTCACTCCTCTTACACAAGGGGCAGAACTATTGGGCAAGTACTCGATTCCCAAGTTTCTTGGGGGATAGACAGGGTACACATGTGAGATGTCAACATTGCCAATGGTGTGAAAAAACAATTGAGGGTCACTATTGGCGAGACCCTCAGACTAAAAGAATAATTTATGCTCGGGAGAATACAAATTGCAAAACTGATTGGGTGGTATATGTAATAATATGCCCGTGTCCCTGAGTATATGTTGGGCGTACCAAGCGCCCAATCCAGACCAGGCTTACTGAACATAAGTCTAGGATTTCTACGGGAAACATTATGGCCCCCCTGGTCCAACATTGGATTCAGTTTGGACATACGATAGATCAAATCCAATGGAGGATTATAGCTAACATCACAGGAATGTGGGAGGGTGGGAACAAAGAAGAAAGATTAAATTTTCTGGAACAGAAATGGATTTACCAATTAAATTCTGTAGAACCGTTTGGTTTAAATTTAGAATTAGAGTGGCTTACTCTTATATGATATTCAGCCTGGGAGTCTATGGTTAATTATCCTTTAGAAACAAGGGGAAAAGAACATATAAAGAATATTACCCTTTGGGATATATAGTAAAACAACTGCTGCTGTGTCTGTCTTTCTGTCTGTCTCTCTCCCTGCCCCCTGTCTATCTTTCTTTCTGTCTGTCTCTCTCCACGGCCCCCTTTGTCTGTCTGTCTTTCTTTCTGTCTCACTCTCTCCATGGCCCCCTTTGTCTGTCTGTCTCCCACCCCTCCCCCTCCACTTCCCTGTGCATCAGCAGCATTTTCCTGCTCCTTCACTTCCCTGTATTTCCATCCTGTAATTCTTACCAGCATGGGGAGGACTCATTCATTCGGCTAAACACCTCTTCTGACAGCCAGATGCGTCGCAGCACTCACACCCTATCCGCCTCGTCCAGGCCGAAGGACACCCTCCTGCCGATCCTCTCGCCACCTCCTATCACTGCCGCTACACCACAGGAGACAAACCGCCACATTAAGCTCTGCATGCGCTGCAAACCACTGCATGTGCTGCAAATCGAACATGGCTATGGAGGCACAAATCACAGAGGCAGGGATCACGCCATTGTAAGTGCGCATGCGTGCTTAGGATTTTATTATAGAGGATGTATATGCTAGATGTGTAGGCACCCAATAGCTGCATCTATATGTCTAAGCTAAGAACATAGGGGCAGATTCTATAAACGGGAGTCCCGATTGTAGGCAGCAGTAGGCGTCCTATTGCTGTCTAGCAGACAATCGGGACAAAAACCCCAAGGCAAGCTGCCTACTCTGTAGGCACTTGTAATGGTTTAGAGAGACGTGTTGGGATACTTAAGCTCACCCAAGGCTAGGCACTTGTCATGGTTGAGCAAGCTTAAGTGGCCCTAGGCATCCCCCCAGGCATTTCAGTGACAGGTTTGAAATAATAATAATAATTTTATTCTTATATACCGCCAAAGCCATGGAAGTTCAAGGTAGTTTATAGTAAGAAGCGCTGGACAATCAGCAAAGAGGTTACAACCAAATTCAACAATACAATCTTACATAAAGAATTGGAAAGCTATATAGTTCTTAGGGTTACTGGTTGAATAAGCAGAGCTGTATAGATTCTTAGTTTACAAATCGATTGAAATGTAGGCTGAGCAGCTGCAGCAGGGGAAACTGCCCCTCCCCCCTGTAGTTGGCCTGTAGGAGGGATGCCCACTCGCTCCTGCCGAAATCCTACCCGGAATTTCCCAACCCCCCTGAAATACCCGGCAGGAGGGATGCCCACTCCTTCCTGCTGCTGAACCCCTGAGGCAGGAAGGATGCCCACTCCCTCCTGCCCCTTAACCCCTCCAAAAGCAGCTGGGCAGGAGGGATGCCCTCGGCTCCTGTCACCACTCCCCCAGAACTTCCCAACCCCCCAACTGGCGACACCCCCTCCCCCCCAGAAGAAAGTCTGGCTGGAGGAATGCTTACTCCCTCCAACCGACAGGCCTGCTAATCCAAAATGGTGGGCCTTCCCCTTCCATGAGCATTCTGGGATGAACCGGGGAGGGGCCTTACGCACCTGGTCTAATTGGAGTCTTGGGCCCCTTCCAGAATGCACCAGGAAGGGGAAGGCTCACCATTTTGGAGTGGTGGGCCTGCTGGCCGGAGGGAGTAAGCATCCCTCTGGCTGGACTTTCTTCTGGAAAGCTACGAGGGAATCTACAGGTGTGTGTGTGGGGGGGGGAAGAGGGGGGGTCCTGGAGGAGGGGTGTTGCTGGTTGATGGGTGGGGGTTGGGAAGTTCGGGGGGAGGTGGCAGAAGGGAGTGGTCATTCTGGCTGATTTGGGAGGGGTTCGGGGGCAGGAGAGAGTAGGCATCCCTCCTTTCAATTTTGGTGGGACTTATGGGGGGGGTCCTCTTCCACAGCTGAAGGAAATCTCTCAGGCTGTGCTGAGGCTCTCCTACAGCACATGTGAGGATATATCAGCTGGTGGAATGCCCCTAAACTTAGCATTCATCTAACAATCACACAACTGGGATACTCCACTAAACCACAGCCTCCCAGATCTTATTGTCTTATGGAAGTAGGTAGGAAAGCACACATGTTTAAAAAACTTGTGTTTGGCCAGCACTGTGTATAAGACTGTTCTTATGGTCTTTGTTTATATTGCTCTATATTGTGACCACATCTTGGGTACTGTGTGCAGTTCTGGTCGCCATATCTCAAAAAAATAAATAGCAAAATTAGGCCCCCTTTTACAAACCTGTAAATAGCGATTCACCTGCAACAAATCCACTGAAACCCACAGAGCCCCTTTTAAACTTCCTATGGGCTTCGGTGCATTTGCTGCAGGAGAATCACTACCACAGATTTGTAAAAGGGGCCCTTAGAAAAGGTATAGAGAAGAGCAACCAAAATGATAAAGGGATAAAATGACTCTTCTATGAGGAAAGGCTAAACAACTTGGGACTCTTCAGGGTGATGGCACAGTTGCGCGCCAGACACCAGCGCGCTGACAATCGAGCGCAGGAAAACTTAGTTTTAAAGAGCTCCAACGGAGGGGGGGGTGCACCCCCCACATTATAGAGAAAACAACTTTTCCTGAAAAAAATTGGAAAAAGTTCTGTTTTCTCTATAATGAAGGGTTCCAACCCCGCAACCCCCCCCAACAGCAGCACGAACACTGCAGTAAAGGGGGGGGTCCCCACTCACACCCTGCTTCGGAGCTATTTAAAACTAAGTTTTCCCATGGCGCGCTGGTGTTTTGTGCTGAATTGTCTGCCCTCCATTGTCGGCGCGCTGGTGTCTCTCGCGTGACTGACTATGAACCCTCTTCAGCATGGACAAGACACAGCTGAGGAGATATGACAGAGGTCTATAAAATCCGGAGTGGAATGGGTAAATGCAAATTTATTGTTCTTAATGTCCTTGCAAGACAGACCAGGCACTTGGGTATATGCTTTCCTGCCAGCAGGTGGAGACTGAGAACTACTGAATTATGACACCACTCTATATAGTATTCTGTGGAGCATAGCAACAATCAGTATGTTCTTAGTCTCCAGCAAGGGAGTAGGTGAGATATTCTGTGCTGTCTGATCAGTCAGACTCAGCTAAAATAGTTGTGTGTGTGTGTGGGGGGGGGGGGGGTTGTGACATCCTTAGTGGTTTATCTGTGCCTTGGGTATTGCACCTTGGAGTTCATGGTCTTCCTCCCTATCCTCTCTCCTACTTCCTGTCTTCCTTCTGGAGGTGAGCATCATTATGCCTCAATTCCTCTCACCAATTCTGGGAAAGAGTAATTGAGTGCCCATTTGATCAAAGTTCCACCAGCAGCCATAAAAGGAAAAAATATTAAAAGTGACAGAAGACAGTATGGCTGCTGTTTTATTTCTACACTTGAGGGTTCCTTGGGATGCAAAAGAGAGAGGAGTGAGCAGGAAGAAGAGGAATATTTTACCTAGGTCTGAGCCACATGTACCTGCCTAGGAATACAAGAGCTTTGGTGAACAGGTGTAAATTGAGCCAGGTGTTGGAGCCTGTGTTGACAGCACAGGCAGTGTTAAAGCTGTGGCTCTTGCCATACTGCCAGAGTACCATGCAGTTTCTGTCCCGTATTTGGGGAGTTCTTTTACCTCAATAGCAGACATTTCTGTGTCAAAAAAGTGATTTTCCTTAATCTGCCTTGGCTGAGACATTTTCCACACTAGTTGCAGGAGACCTAATATTGGCAAAAAGTCCTCCATTTTGCCTACAGCTGTCTCAGAGGTGTCAATGTAAGCAGAAAGTCCGCCGATTCTTCTGCCACTGAATTCTGAAATATGGTTTGGAGATGCAATCGTCTTTGAGGGGTTATTTTTTTCTTCCAAGTTTGTTTTTCTGTTATACTGTGCTTTTTGTTATAAAGAGGGTGTCCTGTTGCAATCAGTTTACCCTGGTTTTATGATTACCAATATGAATTCTGATGATCACATTCTGTCTAAGAATCAGAGAGCTGTAGTTGAGGAATCTGAAGATATAGGCTCTGAAAGGTCAGTTGGTTCTCATTGCTTTTTAGAGGATCAGCTGGACATGCAGAGAGACCTGGCTGAAGGTTTCTTAGATGATGAGTCAGTACTTTCCAGCGAGGTCTTCTCTGTGATTAGAACCTTTCACTGGGAGGAGTTGGAAGCCAGCCCTAAAAATATCAGATACGCCTGTGGATTCTGCTAAAGGGAAGATCCTCTCTTGTGAAAGTGCCTTCCCTTTGCACAGTGTCATTAAGGAAATGATTTGGGCAGACTTTTCCCTAAGAGAGATGGTTTGGTGTTAGCTTTTACTAAGTAGATGGCAATTCCAGTGGCAGATGAAGCTGCATTGCAAGACCCTCATCGCCATTGCATGGAGGCTTTTTTAAAGCAAGCATTTGAAATTTATGCCTTGGCTCTAGAGCAGGGGTGTCAAAGTCCCTCCTTGAGGGCTGCAATCCAGTCGGGTTTTCAGGATTTCCCCAATGAATATGCATGAGATCTATTTGCATGCACTGCTTTCATTGTGTGCTAATAGATCTCATGCATTCATTGGGGAAATCCTGAAAACCCGACTGGATTGCGGCCCTCGAGGAGGGACTTTGACACCCCTGCTCTAGAGGCAGATGTTTGTGGTGGCCATATGACAAGATTTGTTTTAGATGGCTAGAGCAATTGCCCTAGAAGTTAATGCATGATTCTGCTGATAGAGCTTTGGTGGTAAATTGGCTAGATGTGGGTTCTGCCTTTTTGACAGATACACTGTATGACTTTTTGTTCTGCTGCTAAAGGTATGGCATTGTTAGTAGCCGTGAGGAGGTGACTCTGGCTCAGGAACTGATCAGCGGACATAACATCCAAGGCTAGACTTAAATTTCTTTTGAGTGGGAAGCATTGTTTTTGTAGAGGATTTGGGAAAAGTTGATATGAGTCTAGGTATCAAGGCTCCCAGAAGACCCTGTGTGAATGTCTTCATGAGAGGGCGTCACAGTAAACAAATAGAATGTGTGTGGGCTGTGTGCAAAAACTGAGCTAACAAGAGTGACCATCTAAATGGGTTTATATTAGCCAGTAGTGTTAATAGGACTGAATGAGCCCCAAGTGGAAAAATTTAGATAAGCCCCTAGAGCACCATGTGTCCCAAGGTAGTGAGGACCAGAGTTAGAGGAGAGCAGGAGGAATCCCTTTAGAGCTCTAGCAAACAAACCCTGCAAAAAAGCAAATAGACCTATAAATAAACTGGTGGTGTCGGCAGGAGAGAGAAGGCATCCCTCCTGCTGGGAGTGGCGGGGGCCCGGTGGCGGGAGGGAGTGGGCATTCCTCCTGCCGTCCTTCAATTCTGGGGTCTTTAAAAAAAAAAAAAATTATATTGGGGGGGAGGGGGTCTATGCTATAAAGCTTTACTTTCCTGTCAATGCCTGAGCCAATCAATGCTCAGGCACTGTCCGGAAAGTAAGGCTACGACAGCTAACACCCTGTCGGAAAATTTTGGTCGCAAATGTGGCACAATGAGGTTAGGAAATCACCCAGCAATGATACAGAATTGCCCAGAGTGCTCCTTTTACTAACATTTTAATATTAATAACTTCATTGTACTACTTTTGCTTGGCAGAGTCGGAGACTGCTAGGAAGTTTGGAAAAGGCCATTCCGATAGTTGGCTGGTAAAATTACTTATACTTTAAACTAGCTGGAACCAATTTAGTGATCATCTTAACAGCACGGTAACTCTTGAGAATCCTCTCCTGAGGGGCTGTGGCATGAACATACTTGTATGTTAGTAATAGGAATTTGAACTGTATGCAGAGGTGGATAGGGAGCCAGTGAAACGATTTGAAGGGAGGGGTAAAGGTGAGTGTAGATTCCTTTCCTCGGGCAGAGGACACCGCAAAGGGTCTCATGGCACTGAAGCCACTGAAAAAAAACAAACTTTAAGCAAAAAAATAAAAAGATGCAGAGCAGATCAGAAGACTTCTGCATGGATTGCTTGCAGAAATTGAAAACTGGATCGGTAGCATAGAATGTTGCTACTCTTTGGGTTTTGGCCAGGTACTGGTAATCTGAATTGGCCACTGTGAGAACGGGCTACTGGGCTTGATGGACCATTGGTCTGACCCAGTAAGGCTATTCTTATGTTCTTATGTTAGCAGTAGATAAGTAATGCAGCTGAGTTTTGTACCTATTAGAAGGGGGAGCACACTTAGACTACTGCAATTTACTTCTATCACTTGAAAGATCATACTGTTGTGTATGTTGGAGGAAGAGAGATACAAAATTGGGGACAATGAGTGGTGAGAACAAAGGTTCATGACAGAAAGATCCCAGCCATGGTTCAGATTGATCTGAAAGTATAAAGCAGGAGGAAACTGTAGGTTCAAGTTCAAGTTTTCAAGTTTATTATAACATTTGATTAATCGCTTATTCCGAATTCTAAGCGATGTACAAAGTGATAAAATTACAAAATATTGGAAGACAAACATAAGAGAGATGTACTATAACTACTAATACATTGTAGTAAACAAAATTACAAACATAAACGACAAGTTTCATAACTACTAATACATAATAATAAATTAAATTACACGTACATTAATAAAAACATAGGGAAAACTCGGGATGAAATACAATCTAGTTATAAAAGTAGAACAATTAAGGTTAAAAACAATAGGAAGGGGAATAAAAAACAATCAAAGTAGTTAAAATGGATTAAGAGCCAAAAGCAGTTCAGTTAAATATTGAATGCATCTTGAAAAAGAAGACTCTTTAGTTTGCTCTTAAATTTTTCAAGATTCTTTTCATCTCTCAGATGAATTGGAAGAGAATTCCAGGATTGGGGAGCTGTAACAGAAAAAATAGTCTGCCGCCGCGTATTAATAACTTTAAGAGAAGGGATGACCAACAAATTTTGGTCACTTGACCTCAAGAGTCTAGGTGATGTATATGGAATTAAAACCCTATAAATAAAGGCTGGGGTTTTAAATACCATAGATTTAAAAGTAAGGAGGATTAGTTTATACATAATGCGGTGAACAACAGGAAGCCAATGAGCTTTCTCAAGTAAGGGAGTGACGTGATCAAATTTTTTGGCTTTCATAATGAGTTTGATTGAGGCATTCTGGATGATTTGCAGACGCCTAATTTCCTTTTGAGACAGTCCTTTGAACAGGGCGTTACAGTAGTCAATTTTAGAAATAACTAGAGAGTGAACTACAATATTTAGAGATTTTGAACATAAGAATTTAGATATAGAATGAATTTGACGGAATCTATAAAAAGTTGTTTTGACAACATGACTAATATGGTCATGATAAGATAATTTCTCATCAAAAATAATTCCCAAAATCCTGATTTTATGAACTAAATTCAAAGAGATGCCCTTAATAGTAATCAGGGAAGAAAGTTTAAGACAATCTTTCCAAGGAAAGAGCATAATGTTTGTTTTTTCAATGTTAAGGGCTAATCTGTTTGTGTCAAGCCATTGGTGAATTTGCTCAAGTTTTCCAGTTATGGCTGAAATTTCACAAGAATTATTGGGATCAAGAGGGTGTAATAATTGAATGTCATCTGCGTAAGCAAATACGGAGAAGCCAATAGATTGACAGAGTGTAATGAGGGGCGCAAGGAAGATATTGAAAAGAAGAGGAGAAAGAATAGATCCCTGCGGAATGCCATAGGGTGCAGAAAAACTATCAGAAGATGAATTGTTAAAGAAAACAGTAGAACGATTGTCAAAGTAAGATTTGAACCAAAGGAGAACCTGATCTGTGATACCAATAGAATGAAGTCTATTTAGTAAAAGGTTGTGATCGATAGTATCAAAAGCAGATGAAAGATCGATGGAAATCAAAAGAATGGATGTATGATGATCTAGATAATAAAATATAGAAGTTGTCATGCCAATTAGCGCATGTTCGGTTGAATGATATTGTCTAAAACCCTTTTGATTTGGGTGTAAGACGTTTGTTTTCTCTACAAATTCTGATATTTGATTAAATACAATCTTTTCTGTCAGTTTTGCTAAGTAAGGAATATTGGCCTATAGTTTGATTTTTCTTCATGGCTGATTTTATGATGGGATGAATGATTGCTTTTTTCCAAGCCAAAGGCATGATGCTTTGTTGCAGACTTTTATTAATTAAGGTCAGTATTTGTGAACCAAATATGGCAAAATATATCTTAAGAAGAAAGGGAGGGATAGATTCAAATTGTGTTCCCTTGGTGTTGATAGTTTTAATCTGAGATTCTAGCTCATGAAGACTGGGAAGATTGAATTGTGAACATTTTGAAGATAGTGATAGTCTTAAGTCCAAAGGTTCCAAGGAAGGGGCAGGGTCTGGATTGATAGTTAAGTTACTCCTAATTTTCTTAATTTTGTCAGTAAAATAGGTTGCAAGTTCTTGAGCAGCAGGTAAAGAATTAGAAGTTTGTGTTTGATTTTTAGAAGGCAAAGCAACCGTTTTTAGGATAGCATAGAGCAGTGATTTCCAACCCTGTCCTGGAGGACCACCAGGCCAATCGGGTTTTCAGGCTAGCCCTAATGAATATGCATGAGAGAGATTTGCATATGATGGAAGTGATAGGCATGCAAATTTGCTTCATGCATATTCATTAGGGCTAGCCTGAAAACCCAATTGGCCTGGTGTTCCTCCAGGACAGGGTTGGGAACCACTGGCATAGAGCATAGAAACATTTTTAGCTTTTAGAATTTTATTTGAATAGTATTTCATTTTTGCCTGGTTTATTTTTTCCTTATACAAAGTGGAATGGTTTTTAAATTTTTTGTAATTATGTTGACTTTTATCTTTTCTCCAGCTTCGCTCCAGTGAACGAAGTTGATTTTTCATAAACTTTAATTCTGTTGTGAACCAAGGATTTGACCTTTTCCGGGCAGAAATAAATTTTGTTTTAATCGGGGCTAGTTTGTATAACAGAAGCTTAGTGGAGACGTTCCAGTGGGATAAAAGATCTTCTAAGGAGTGAGATTTTAGATCTGTGAGATTTAAGTTAAAGTTTTCAGCAATTAAATCAGCTGTAAGATTTTTAAAATCTCTGTATTTACGAGTCTGGTGAGTAGTGACTATTTTAGAAAAGATAGCTGAGTAAGAGATCTGACCAAAGCACTGGTTGACAGGAGTCTATTTGATAATTATCATGGGTATGGAGAGAAGCAATGACCATGTCAATTGTGTGGCCAGCTTGATGAGTTGGAGCTGTTAGAAGCGGATAGAAATCTAAATGATCCAGATGTGATTTAATATCTTTAGTATAATTATTGGTGAAATCTTCAGAAAAAGTAAAGAAAACTTACTGTTGCTAATTATTGCTACCTAATTGCTGAACTAAAGATCTTTAGAAACCTTTCAGAAAGATTCCCTTTATCTTCCTGGCTTGAACTTGACTTTTTTTTCCCCCTTTACCTAAATAGATCACTTTAACAAAGCAGTGTAGTACATAGGAGAAAAGTGGACTCTGTTGCACAACATTTGCATGTCTCCTTTTCATTTGCAATATTGTATATCCTGTATATCACAATTATACTGTGGAATATGGCTGCATGTATGTATGTCATGTTATCCATTTTCTTAAAAGCTCTGCTCTTTACTAATTACCCTTTTTGTTCCAAACATAAAGGAACAGTAATTTGGCATAGGGTATTGGATGATGTGTGTTCTGCGATGTTCACACATGTTCCTTTTTTCCTTACAGTCCCTTCAATCTGAATATGTTCAGTACTAAAGCCATGCTGCTTCGGTAGATTTTCTGGCAGAGATCTCTGTTACCAGCATCAATTGAATAAAGAAGTTGAAGGAAAAGAGAATGCCTACTTGGAGGTGAAGTCTGCTTCCAGAGACAAAGAAGGTGAAAAGTCCGAAGAAGAGATATTGAAAAAACCAGAAGTTTATGCCCAAGAATTAATCCAGATGCACTGACAAATTCTGTGCAGAGAAAGTACACCCATTTGTTTTGTAAACCAATGCAGGATTTTTATGTAATTCAATGATTTTTCAGAGTTATTTTTAAATGATTTTAATAGTAAATTTATTGTGTATGAATCTATCTATATCTATATAGATTATAGATAGATAGATAAATAGATATATACATCTGTATATTCTGGAGCATTACAATATGTATATTATCTAGCAAAAGACTATTTTCATATGATACGTATCTATCTATCTATATAGATATACATAGATATATATATATATATATATATAATATACACACATGTGCATGTATACATTGTGTAAAGCATAGATTTTATTTTATTTTGGAATACTTCATCACTCTTTGCTACCAAAAGTGTGTAAATAGAATACATCCATTTTGCAGTAAAATACTTTGCTGTGCTTCCTACAGCCATTATTAATGGCTGGACCAATGAAGGTATTTGACAGTTTACCTGCGTAAGCACCTATATTGTGTCACAAGTCCACAACCTTCAACTAAGGAGGGGCTGGAAAACCAGCACTAGTGACAGTCTAGGTAAGACTTGATGAGAAGGCTGTAGATTTGGAACTGCTCGCTATACTCATTATGTATTAAGTATTACACTCTTAACATTCCTGGTGATCTTCTCATTAACAGAACCAAATTCATGTACCTTTTTAAATTTATTTATTATTATTTTTCTGCTTCTTAATGCTCATGTTTATCCTTGTATCTTACTTAGGGCTCCTTTTACTAAGGTGCACTAGTGTGTTTAGCTTATACAGGAAATTACCACACACTACACCGCACGCTATGCTTCTAGAACTAACGCCGGCTCAATGCTGGTGTTAAGGTCCAGCGCAGGAGTGTCCAACCTTTTGGCTTCCCTGGGCCGCTTTGGCCAAAAAAAAATGTTTCTGGGGCCGCACAAATGCGCAAAAGCTGAAGCAAGACAGAGGAGGGAGCCGGCAAGACAGTAAACAGCCGGGGGCAGTAGAGGAAAACACTGCATCGCCCTCGACTGGGGCCACACAAAATACTTCACGGGGCCGCATGCGGCCCTCGGGCTGCAGGTTGGACACCCCTGGTCTAATGCATGCGGCAATGTAGCAAACGCTATTCCGCGTGTTAAAGCCCTAATGCGGCTTAGTAAAAGGAGCCCATAGTCTCTGATTTTAAGGAAATTTTTTGATTTAGAATTTGTAAAAAAAAAAAAAAAATCTGTGCAGCTGTTTGGTTCAAGGTACAAACCCCCTAATTGTGATGTGGCACATTTTGTTCCATAATCACTTGTTTAGTGAGGTAGAGCATATTTCAGAATCCAACAAAATTAAAATTGCAATAACCTTACTATGCAAATTGCTATCAATACCAGAACGTGTCTAACTTAAGGACCTGATTTACTCAGCTTATTTCTGCAGACACAAAACAGGAGAAATTTTTTTGTAAATCATGTCTGTAGGTAACAGAAAAATGCATTCTAATATTAGCAGTATGTGTGTTTGTCAATCAGTTTGCTAATGAGTATCTGATCTAGTTCATAATAAAAAAAATTCATATACCATTTCCCAGTTGGGTAACCTGGCAGCAGGGGCACTTATCTGTTCAGAAGTAGGTTTTATACTGGTTTGCTGTAACACATTTCTAGTCTTTGTCTACTTATAAAAGTTTTGGTGATAATGTAAATGTGTATACATTAGCAAAAACAAAATCAAAGTATTTTTCCTGTAAATATCTATAGAGCAGACTAAAAAAATTACAGTTTAATAAAACCAAATAACTGCAGTAAACAGTATGAAAAGGATGCCTAAAATATAAGCAGACTCGATGGCAGACAAAGCAAAATAATCAATTCTTAAGCTCTTTTTTAGGGTGTTTCAGGTTGAAATAAGAAGTGATGTGCATTATTAATTACGTATAATCTATAAGAATTGTTAATCTAAAGATGTGGTTCTCAGCTGAGTCCTCAAGACATACTGTACCAACCCAGTCTGGTCTGCAGGATAATCACTATGAATATGCATGAGATAGATTTGGATATAGTGGAAATGATTCTTGTGCATATTCTTGGCTGGTATCTGAAAATCAGATTGACTGGTGTATCCTGAGAGCTAGGTTGAATTCCACCAACCTAAGTGAAGAAGTGTGGAGCTAATTAAAGGCACCTTCAGACGACAAAACTGAGGCTGTTTTTAAGAAAGTCACAATAGATTTTCAGTACAAATTCATATGTGGTGTTCTGTACTAAAAGAAATCAGCTTTGAAGGAAATAGATATTTCTTATATTTTTGTAAAGTTTATTAATTTGGGTGCAGCTATTAAAAATCATTGTATGAAAATAAGACTGTAATATGTATATGTACTGATATGTGCATATATATATGTGTGTGTGTGCATATATATATTCAGTGGAAAGCTGAAATAGTAATTCTACCTCTGTAATGAAGATTTTCTATTGACATGTATTTTGTTTTGCATAAATAGATTAACTTTTGAGATGCATTTTACTGTATTTAAAGTCTAATTACGTGAATAGGCAAAATAAAAAGTACAATTGTGTAAAGGCAATCTCATCTTTTTTCATACTCTCAGATCTCTGTGGTTTTTCTATGTATACATTCTAGTTACCATACAGCAGTGCCATCTTCTGGCCTATCATGTTGCAAAGGGTGTTGGGATTTGGGGCCCCTGGATAAAGGAGAATCTGACACTAGTGAAACAATAGAAACATGATGGCAGATAAAGGCCAAATGGCCCATCTAGTCTGCCCATCAGCAGTAACCATTATCTCTTTCTCTCTCCGGTACAGTTTCATGCAGAAAATCAACAACTAGCTTTAAATTTTGTGTAATGTTATTTACCTACTTGGAATTTCTAGGAAATGCTCAAATTACTGAAATATGTTTAAGTGCTCTGATAATACTGTAGTTTTTGTGTTTGCATTGCATATTAATGCCTTTTGTGCCTCAATTATCAATTTATCTTATTTAACGTTGCTAACACATTAGTTTCATTTTTTTATTCACAGGTTTTCAACATAACAATATTGAAAATTTCCAAAAGAAAAACCAAGACTGCAAATTTGGGCTCATTTATATCATTTGGTGGGATCAGGCAGAGCACTACCTGTAGCTGAACTGCCATCTTTCAGGGATCTCATTAGATGGCTTGTATTTGAGATACAACAGTGATCAAGACAGACAAATTACATCACTGATGAACTGGTCAATGACCTCTAATAACTAAATTACCTGCTCAGTGGTACAAAGCAAATCCAAAACTCTGTGGTCCTGTTATAAACAGACATGTTAGGATTAAATAAAGTTGAAATCCATGTGGGAACAAGCCAGCAAAGTTTCTGTGGGCAGAGCAAAACTGGAGGAGAAAGATGAAAAATTTATGGAGAAGCTTGCCACTGATGGACATACTTTCCTGCAAGTGTGAAACACAGTTGTACTGATGTGGGATGCAGTTATGCCTATGTCAGTGGAATACACATGCTTTGTGGCTTCAGCAGAGAGAAGACTCAAAGAGAAAGTTGGGATTATTAGATTGCATCACATTGGACCAATTGACCTCCCTGAGATGAGAAGTCAAGAACTACAGAAGGAAAGGCAGGCAAAAAGGGAGGATAAAGAAAAAAGGAGAATGAAGAATGAACATCAGAAGAGCAAGAGATGATGAATAGATTTGTGCTTGAAGTGGAACAGGGAGATTGAGATGATGTGGCAGAAGAGGCCAAAATATAAGGCATGGAAAACCTTTCATACACTGAAAGGTTGGAGAAACTGGGGCTCTTCTCCCTGGAAAAGCGGAGACATGATAGAGACTTACAAGATCATGAAGGGCATAGAGAGAGTAGAAAGGGACAGATTCTTCAAACTTTCAAAACATAAAAGAACAAGAGGGCATTCGGAAAAGTTGAAAGGGGACAGATTCAAAATGAATGCTAGGAAGATTTTCTTTACCCAACATGTGGTGGAATGCGCTTCCAGAGAACGTAATAGGGCAGAGTACAGTACAGGGGTTCAAGAAAGGATTGGACAATTTCCTGCTGGAAAAAGGGATAGAGGGGTATAGATAGAGGATTACTGCACAGGTCCTGGACCTGTTGGGCCGCTGCGTGAGCGGACTGCTGGGCACGATGGACCTCGGCTCTGACCCAGTGGAGGCATTGCTTATGTGCTTATAATATTAAGGATTTAACCAGCATAGCTCTTACCAGTTTAAAACACCATACTGAACTGAGAAATACAGTAGAGTTTGCTACTGCTGCCTGGACTGTTGCAGGACTTATCACTCACTTGGACACTTGTTTAGTGATTGATCATAACAATGTGAAAAGGGCTCAGGTGAGAATCGTGAAAAAATTGGATGTACAGTTTGATGAAGAACTGCAGAAGAATGGTATCGGTTGTATTTTTTTTGGTCATTGTATCCAGGTATAGTGAAAGAGGAATACTGTATTACATAGTTTGTATAGAGCCAGGAGGTAGATATCTATGGCATTTTGTTCCTGCAAAAGCAACTAATGAGATGACTCGTGAAGAAATAATTGCGTGGCAGAGAGAAAGAGGAACAGACAAAACTCTTCAAGGTATTGGATGTGATTTCTATAATGTAAACACTGGTTGTGACGGACAAGTGACGCATTATATTTAGATGAAGCTACAAAGGAAGCTGTTGTGGATTGTCTGTAATCTGCACCCAGACGGAACTACCTCTCAGGTACTGGTGACTGCTTTCAATGACAAGACATTAAGCAACAACAAATGCTGGATTCTGCTACTGAACTGGAAATAAATTCTGATAGCTATTGGCCCTGATCTTCTTCAACTCAGCAATAAAGTGATTAAAGACTTAAGCAAAGATCAAAGCTATGGCTAAACAATTGTAGCTATTATTGGGCCCATCCCAAGGGCTCTTTATTAGATGCCTGTGTGGAACACTAAGGCTTTGCTAAAATCTAAATACACTACATCTAGCGCACTCCCTCTATCCAGTTCTCTGGTCACCCAGTCAAAGAATTTGATAGGTGGTATCATTGATGATGTTAAGACTCACCAGCCAAGAAGGCAAAGAGAATGTTAAGAACTATTATGAAATGAATAATGGTTAAAATAGATTGCTTCATGGTACAATCATCTCAAATATTGTGTGCAATTCTGCTCACAGTATATCAAAAAAGATGTGAAGGGGTATTTTTGAAAAGACCATCTTAGTCTGACTTTGGACATTTCCCGCAAGATGTCCAAAGTCACAGGCAGAGAAATGACCATTTTTGAAATAGGCAACACCGCAAGACATCCACATTTTTAAAAAAATTATCTTGGATATTTTGGCCACCAGGACATCCAACCTTATTTGCCATTTTTGACCACAAAACCGTCCCAAGTTCAAAACGGCTTAATCCAGACCATTTGGGCGTGGGAAGGGCAAGCCTTCTAATAGAATGGCCACACAGATTACCAGTAGAGCAGTGGAGCACTGCTGTGAACTTCACATACATGGTGCCAGTACATCTCACCGTAATGTATGGCGAGGCCTCCAAAACTCCTCCCAAACCTACTATACCTATCTACCACCCCAGTAGCCCTTATGGCTGCAGGTGATACCTATATGGCAGCTTAGTAGAATTTTGGTAAGCTTGCACTGTCTGCCATAAATGTAATGGTTAAAATAGTTTATGGGCCTAGGTCCACCTCTCTATGACTCACTAGTCTACTCAAGACCTGTGTGCTGCTCTACTAGGCTTTCCCATACCAGATGCTGCTATTCTAGACACAGGTGTATACTGTTTCATTCAGATTTTGGGGGGATGGGAGGGTGTTAGTGACCACTGGGAGAGTGTATGTGTGTGTGTGGGGGGGGGGGGAAGGTGTCATAACAGTCCCTCCAATGGTCATCTGGTCAGTTTGGATACATTATTGGCAGTTACATGCGTTTAAAGACTAAACCTGCCCAAAGCCTGCTCAGAACACACCTCCAACGCCCCCCCCCCCCCCTGGTCTTGAATTCTCAATCAGTAGAACGCCTCACAAGATGTCCAGAAAGACAGTTTTGAGAATTTGCACTTGAACGTCCTAATGATTAGGATACCCTAGTGCCGATTTATTCCTTTTTTTTATGGCTTAGACTTTTGAAAATGCCCTTAATAGTGGAATTAGAAAAGGTACAGGAAAGGGTGATGAAAATGGTAAAGGTACTTGTTGTGACTTGCATTAGCCACTGATGGAAACAGGTAGGTGGTCTTGATGGACTTTATCCCATTAAGGCATTACTTAAAGATATGTACTTATTATGGGGACTGAGATTACTGATACTTTTCAACAGCAAATTTATAAATCTCATCTGAAGTGAGAACTTTCCAGTAATAAGAATAAACTGCCAGATAGTATAAAGCAAGTGTTCCTTCCCTGCTAACAATACAAGGTGAGAGAGAGGAGCAGACTTCTACCGTAATAAAGAGTTGACTGGCATGAAAGAAAAAGAGAACAAATAAAAATCAGTATAATTGAATTATTTTTTCAAAGATTGCTCTTGCCCTTTTTTCCTTAATTTTAAACATGCTGAATAATTCATGAACAGTTAAATGACAGGTTTTTAGTGTAATGAAGTACAACCAAAAACTGAACCTCTCACCCTAAAAGATGATGCTAAAGGTTTATAACACACTACTCATGTTCCTACTTGGAGCTGAAGGATGCCCTTGACTTTGTCAACCTTCTTCTCAGAACTGGAGACTCTAACCCTACTCCACCTCTGTTACATTCTTCCTTCGTATCCCATTACACTTTGGCATAGCCTTTTTTGATCTCTTTCCTTCCATCTCTCCCCATACAAATAGATCACAAGATTGTGTAAAATGTCTCAGCCGTTCATACCACAGAACCAGTTCCCGAAGAATCAAATTCAGGCAGATACTCTTTATACTTCAAAGTGCCAAAGAAAGGTACAGAAGATTGGAGGCTCATTCTGGATTTGAAGTCTGTAAATGAGTCCCTACAGGTCCTCCACTTTCACATGGAAACTGTCTGATCCATCATAGTAGTGGTGGCTCTGGGAGAATTCCTTGCTTCTCTGGCTTTGATGGAGGCAGATCTTCACATTCCCATTTTTACGCCTCACAGGAAATATTTGAAATTTCATGTTCTCCAGCGACACTGGCTAGATAAACCCTTGGTCTGACCCAGTAGGGCAGTTCTTATGACCTTAAGGCAAATAATTTAGTTGTTTATGGCAGTTTTCATGTCATATCTTGGAGGATGAGTGGGTGAGATGGGGGTCAGGGACCACTGGGGGAGTGTGTGTGAGGGTCAGTCTTTCATCCCTCCAGTGGCCATCTGATCAATTTGGATACTTTTATGGCACTTATTCATTGTTAAAAGAGGTCTAGCTCCAAATGTCCAAATTGCCCTGAATATTTTCTAAAATGTTTGCTTATTACAGAAGAAAATCCAAATCATAAACCTGCCCAAACCATGCCTTGGGATTTAGATTCACTGCAGTCAAGTTCTATAAAAATTCATCTAGAAAACAGGTTTTAAAAATAGCATATTAGAAGGGTTTGGTGAGAAAAACCTCCATCTGCCCCTCCATGCCACATTTTAGACAGTTTTTTTGACAATGAGCCTCTTGGTTTCACATTTTAACTCCAAAAGATTTTTTTTGTGTGCATTTCAGCAGGGTTTTCTCTCCTCCTTGGTGACCTTAAAGGGAGTTCTGCACTGCTCAATTTCCCCATTATGTTTAACATCTATTTTCCACCAGTGCTGATTAGATCCTTTAGCTTTCTATTTTTTATTTATTCTGCTGAAATCCAAATAAATAAATACATGCTAGGTTTAGGATCTCCATAGGACACTTCCTCTTCATTTGTGCTAATAGATTCTGACTTCACCACCCCACTGCTTCCTGCCAGTCCCATTCTTTAGAGAGTGTTAGAAAACTGGAACACTCTTCTGGAGTCTGTCAAATGGGAAAACACCCTCCAGGGATTCAAGACAAAGTTAGATAAGTTCCTGCCGAACCGGAATGTACGCAGTTAGGGCTAGTCTCAGGGCGCTGGCCTTTGTCCAAAGGGCCGCCACGTGAGCAGACTGCTGGGCATGATGGACCACTGGTCTGACCCAGCAGCAGCAATTCTTATGTTATGTGTACAGTCAGACTGATGGACTAAGCCTCTTCAATAGTTGCTATGGCTACAGCCAAACATATAGGCCTAGATTTAGGCATAGGTGATGTAACAACTGCCTAAGGAAGGAGAGAAAACATATCTCATACATATTCATTGTGGAAATCTTGAAAACCTGACTGGGCTGTGGCTTTCAAGGTGCCAAATTTTGAAGATACTACTCAGATATCTATGATAAATAGGAACCTGATTCTACTATTTAGGACCATGCAGCAGCTCTGGGAGGTTTAAACAAAGAACTATAATAACTATAAAATTATAAAATCAATAGCAAATAAAATACAATAAAAACTTCAACATACGATCAATTAAACAACTTACAGGAAAAGCCCTTCATGGAAATGGGCAAAACTATGTGAAAAGCAGGATCTCCTTCTAACCACCACCTAGGTTGCTAATGTCCTATCAAGGAATATAGTATAAAACAAAACAAAAGGATAGAAAACTCAATGTTGTTAAAAATCAGAGCTATATGGTGCCTCTTTATATATTGCAGCCCCATATACACTGTAAAGAGATTATTGGTCTAATACTAACATATACTTCATAATATATATATGTATATTAATTCTTTATTTTTTCATTTGTATGGACCTTCGGATTCAACTAGACCATGAATAATGCCCAGCAATTTCTTGTCTTCATCAGTCCACTTTATTGTTTATTTACTCAAAACTCTAAAATTCATTTAGTTTCATACTTATTCTTAATTTCATAATTCCATAACTATTTCTTCATTGTATTTCATTTTAGTTTCCTTCATTTCCTTAATGTCTTTTTCTTCCAATTTAATCTTGTTAGCTACTTAGCTTCGATGTTAGCTCTCAAAGGTTCATCAATGCCACCTCATTGGGTTGAAGGGAAAGGGGGCAGATGCTGATGGAATTGGGGTGCAAAGAAAGGGGTGAGAGACATAACGCAGAAGGATCCTGGATGGAATTGGGTTGGAGGGAGAGAAAGGAGGCAGATGCTGATGGAAGTGGGAGGGAGAGGAGAGTGAAATGCCTGACCATGGGAGTGTGGGAGAAGGAAGGAGAGGAGAGAGATGCCAGTCCATTGGAGGAGGAAAGGGAAGATGATGGATGGTACACCAAGGATGGGGGGAGGAGGGGAGAAGAGATTGAAGGGAGAGGCAGACAATTTCTGGAAAAGGCACAGGACAGAAGATGAAAGGGAATGACAAGATGAGAGCTGAAACTAGAGAAGACAAAGGTAGAAAAAAATTTCTATTTATTTTTTTTGCTTTAGGGGACATGTATTGCTGTTTCTGTGGTATTGCATTGTATGCAGAGTCCAGCTTCTTGGTGGTTTTATTTAACCTTTGTCTATGTATTTCTATTTTATCCCCCTTTTTACAAAACTGTCTTTATATTTTATCTTTATTTTTCATAAATTGTCTCTTCAGGTACTTTAGTTAGATTGTGAGCCTTTGGGACAATTAGGGAATTTCCAAGTACCTATCTTATTTATTTTTATTTATTGTATCTTTTAATGCATTCATTTTTGTAAACTGCTTAGAAACCTCACGGTTATTAGCGGTATATAAGAATTAAATTAAATTTTTTAGCGCTGGCTGTAGCTAAAAACCATACTTCAGTTTTGTAAAAGGGGGAGAAGTTAGTTTGTGATTATATATTCCATACTAGGCGAAGATGTTTTCTGTGTTCTGTTTGTATGAAAGACATGTTTTTTTGTTAGCATTGACTAGCCTTGTTTGGCGAAATGCATCAGGCATGGTTCTTGGGAGCACCTTGAATTAACCTGATTTGAATCTCCTTATTTTCTGCCAATCTTCTTTTGTTTCACATTGGATTCTTTGGTGGACTGCTTGCCTTGTTGTTTCGTTGCAAGTTAACATACATAGAGTGGAACGTACTAGAAGAGTTACAGATTTGGTTGTTTATACATATGGGTTACAGTTGATTGATGTAGAGTGAGGCAGTTGAGAGCCATTGTAAACATGGTTATCAATATAGACTTATTTCGGATAGTATTACTGCTTACAAATATTGAACACTTTTATATATGTATGGAAAGGGTTCAGCGTTAAAGTCCTGGGTAAGTAGGTGGGAAAGGAAGGAAGGGGGATTTGTTCAGAGATGTTGGGGGGTTGCATAGAAGGAAAACTGTACACTAGTATGCTAATCTTTGTTTGTTTTGAATTTAAAAAAAAATACAAATGGAAATGGAAATAAAGAAGTAAAGGAGAAAACAGATAAACGGGGGCAGGACATGAGCAGGGCAGGGCCGGGGGGGGGGGGGGGGGGCCGAGTACTTGGGTGCCTAGGGGCCCTCGAAGAATTAATCCTGCCCTGAACAGATCTCATGCATATTCATTGGGGAAATCCTGACTGGATTGCGGCCCTCGAGGAGGGACTTTGACACCCCTGCCCTATGCTGTTAAGACGTCTAACTGTGCATAGTGTCATCTTTGTAGGTAACATACTATGTGACCCTCCACCGACAGTGGGTGTCGGACAAACCTGAAAAGGAAACGGTCTTTACATCAGGTTTGATGTTAAACCATTTTATCTGTTTTGCACTGAAACTGAATGGGAACAGCTGCAACTGCTGCCCATTGGGGAAACATGGGAACTGAATCAGCCCAGTAGTGTAGCGAGGATGAGAGGCACCTACTCCTTCCCTTCAAAGTTCCCAGCATTAGCAACAACCCTAAACTGCTGCTCACACCAGCATTAGCGCCTCCTTCTGACATCACTTCCTAGGTGCAGGTCCAGGAAGTGACAACGGAGGAAGAGCTGATGCAGGTGTGAGCAGCAGGTTGGGGTTTCTGCTTGTGCCGGGAATGTTAAAGAGGTAGGGGGGAGCAATGAGGGGGTGGAGAGGAGGATGGGTGCCGGCACCTCCACCAAGCCAGCGCCCATGTTCACAGCCCCTTTTTTGATGTTTCTGGCGGGAGAAGAGTGAAACCCACCCTCACTTCTTTTCCCCAAGTTGAGGCACCGAGCACCAAATGAGAGCAGGACCGATGGATACTGCTTTTGAGGGGTCTTCGGCCAGGTTGCCCCCCCCAACCCAGAGCCGCTGCCCCAATATGCCATAATATGTACTATCTGAATATTTTTTCTGCTGAAACTTGCCTGTGTCTAGATCAGGGGTGTCCAACCTGCAGCCCAAGGGCCTCATGCGGCCCCGTGAAGTATTTTGTGCAGCCCCGGTCGAGGACAATGCAGTGTTTTCCTTTGCTGCTCCCGGGTGTTTACTGTCTTGCCGCAGCATTTGCGCGCCCCCAGAAAATTTTTTTCGGCCAATGCGGCCCAGGGAAGCCAAAAGTTTGGACATCCTTGGTCTAGATTGTTCTTGCTGTACACCAACTTGGGTGAATTTCTGTAAACAGGTGGTAAATAAATCCTAATAAATAAACATACAGTCATGGTTTTAATGATTTTCTGAATTTCAAAACAATTTTACTGTAAGTATAACTCGGGCAGTATGGAAGTCCACAGCGCTGAAGTGTTTCCTTCCAGTAATTGTTTCCTTATGAAGATCTTTCTAAGGCAAGAAGGGGAAAGAACTGTCATTTACTACAATAAGACAGTGATTTCCAAGCCTGGTCCTGGAGCAGCGCTGTACTTCCCAGCACAGGAAAACTATACTCCCTCTCCTAATTGGTAACTTTTTCACTTCCCAGCACAGGAAAACTATACTCCCTCTCCTAATTGGTAACTTTTTCAACAGGAATGTCCTAAGAGGAAGAGTTGCTGGCAACCACTTAACTAGACATAGCACATAACTAGTTCCAAGTAGGCTGGAAGACAACGGGACTGGTGGACCAGTTAGGATTAAAATGGAAGCACACATTTCTCGTCAGATGGGCCACAAAACATCACAGAAACTAGTGTTTTATAGCTGCATTGGAATGTAAACGAGCTTAGGGACCCAATTCCTTCCTTTTTGGTTTCAATAATACATCAGTGCTGCTCAAATGATTATTTAAGGTCTAAGAGTTAACAGTATTAAAAAATATAATAAAGAACAAGCTACCTAGGAATAGTTCATTTTCATTGTTGTAAACTTAAAATATGTTTTCCAGACTTTTACTAGCGCAAACACCATTGTGGAAAGTTTGGGCAGGATGGGTTACCTGGCACTCTTAAGGGCAGGGGGGGGGGAGCGTTTGCAGATAACTAAGATCTTAGCGCATCGAGTTTTACCCAAAGAGAGCCGACCTCCATGAAAAATGAGTAAACTACTCCGTCTCTGCTTCTTGAAGGCAAGTCTGTAAATCCGATCTGGGGTGAAAACGTTCTAGTGATGAGAAGAAAAGCGTTGGATATTAAGGGCCTGTTTTACAAAGCCATGCGGCAATGGCCCCGAAGCCCTTTAAGGGCTCCTTTTACGAAGCCATGTTAGCGGCTTTATCGCATATGACTTTTATCATGCGCTAACCCCCGCGCTAACTGAAAAACTACCGCCTGCCCAAGAGGAGGCGGTAGCGGCTAGCAGTTTAGCGTGCGCTATCACGCTTGTTAAACCGCTAACGCAGCTTCGTAAAAGGAGCCCTAAATCTATGGGTTTCGGGGCCGTTACTGTGCTGCTGCCGCTTTGTAAAACAGGCCCTTAGGGTTTACAAAGAACTTTTTGAGAATTTTTTTTTTGCTGAAAATACTAAGGCATGGAAAGGAGAGGGGGCTTCTGCAGCTAATAGAAAATCTGACTGGCAAGTGAGAACAACAACAAAAGAAGTGTAATTGCAGTCATTTTTCAAAGATAGCTTTCTTTCTTCCTTCCTTCCAACACACTGAAGAATTCATGACGATTTTAAATGGCTGTGGTTTTCAGAGTGTAATATAGCACAAAGAGAAAACTGAGTCCCTTCCACCCTGTCGCTCATATATCTGCCTAGGGGCTCGACTAGGATCCCGTCTCCCTCCCCTCCCCATTTTTTAGGGCTGATGCCCCCCCCCCCGTCTCCCTCCTTTTCCAACCGAACTCACTTACCCTCCCATTTCCAAGCTCAGGACCGGATGACCCCTTTCACGTCCCTATTCAAAGCGTAGGATCCCTTTCCATTTACCTGCTCTGAGTTGACTCACTCTTACCCCCTCCCTCTTCTCACTCAGAGTTGGAGACCCCCCCCTTTCCCTTCCATCTCCTTGCTCAGAGCCGGAGGATCCTCTCTCTCCCCCTCCCCCTTTTTGTCTTCTCTTTACTCATCAGCATTCTTTTTCTGGCAAATCATGGCGATACTTTTGCCTGGAGGAACTGCCGGACGCTGCGGCTTTCTGACTGATCCGAGTACCAGTTGGCCCTGAAACTTTTTTTTTTCTCCGGTTAAAATAATGACTAATTCTTCCCAGCGGCTGCACTGCGAAGACTCCTCGGGCGCGAGGGTCCTGGTGCCCGTGCTGTACTCTTTCTTCTCCCTCTCCGGCACTCTGGCTAACCTCGCGGTGATCGGCCTCGTCTGCTCCTCCAAGAGGCTGAAGACCACCAGCAACGCCTTCATCGTCAACGGCTGCGTGGCCGACCTCTCGCTCTGCGCCTTCTGGATGCCCCGCGAAGCCGTCGCGCTCGCCAGGGCCGCGCCCAAGTCCTCCGCGCACCAGGCGCTCGCCGAAGGGCTCGCGCTCCTCTGGACGACCGTCTCTCTGCTCTCGCACGCCCTGGTAGCCCTGAACCGCTACGTCCTCATCACGAAGGCGCCGCCCGTCTACCAGACCATTTACCAGCGAAGGAACGCCGAGTGCATGATCGCCGTGTCCTGGGCCGTCCCCCTGCTCTTCCTGCTGCCCCGGCTCCTGGGCCAGAGGCGCGAGGACGGGGCGCCCACGTGCGCAGGCGCGCCGGGGAAAGGCGTCCAAGCGCCCGGCGCCTACACGGCCATCCTGTGGGCGGCGACCGTCCTCGTGCTGCTCTACTGCTACTTCAAGATCTTCCGGAAGGTGCAGAGCAGCGTGAAGAGAGTCAGCGTGCTCGGTTTCCAGGCGGTCGCCCAGCCGCCCTGCTCGTTGCCTAGGAAGGAGAAGCGGCTGGGGCTCCACGTGCTGTGCGTGTGCTGCGCCTTCGTCGTGGCCACGGCGCCCCTCGTGGGGGTGATCGTCTTCGCCCTAGTCACGCCCGTGGCGGAGGGGCTGCGGACCGCCGCCTGGCTCCTCTTCTGCTCGCTCTTCGTGCTCGACCCTTTCCTCTACACCTGCACAAGCGAAGAGTTCCGCAGGGCCTTTAGGTCGGCGGTGCGGGGCGAGTGTGGGAGGAGCTCCTCGGTCTCCCACCAGGAGCCGTGGCCTAAACCTTCGGGGAGGGGCGATGCTGCCTGATTTCCTGGGGGGGTCACTGAAGGAAATGTTGGGGGGGGGGGGGACAACGTTACTTGCAGCAAGAAAGGGAAGGGGGAGGGATGAAGCGCGGATCTTAACTGCACGTCCTTAAAAATCTAAGGTCCGTGCCACTTTTAGTCTCGGCCTAGGTTATGGCTCTCAGAAACGTCTAATGACACTTTAGCTCTGACAGATCCTAATGCTTTTCCCGCCCTATGCTAAGGCTAAAAGTGGCAAAAACAAACCACACTTTTGTTTAGTACAGGGGTGTCAAAGTCCCTTCTCCAGGGCCGCAATCCAGTCAGGTTTTTAGGATTTCCCCAATGAGATCTATTTGCATGCACTGCTTTCATTGTATGCTAATAGATCTCATGCATATTCATTGGGGAAATCCTGAAAACCCAACTGGATTGCGGCCCTCGAGGAGAGACTTTGACACCCCTGGTTTAGTATAATGATCAGGCTGGTGCGGACGATAAAATTAAACTATCTTTATTTCAGATGTGCAGGGAAAAGAAAAGATCCTTGAAAATCCATAGATGAGCTGGATTCCTGGTTGGCTAGATTATATAGACTTTGTGATTTTGGTTACCATGGAGAACTTCCTTGAACTTTAACAAGGACAGAAATTAGCAAGAGAAAAGTAAACTGAGACTAAAAAAACCCAAAACCTTTATATATAGAGGAACATTTTAATTAACCTATTTTATCATTTGAAACACGAAATTAAATATAACCTTATTTTCCTTTAACGCCTCAATTTGGTTGAAACACTTGACAGGATTGAGATCTCTTTTAAAGTTTTTACAGGGTGTGTGTTTTGTTTTGTTTTTTTATTACCATGTAGTGTTTACTTTTGTTTTGACATGAATCTTATTCACTTCTCTGGAACCACTTTGTATCAAAGATCAGGTGTGAAAAAAGCATTTCCCCCTCTCTGTGAAGTGGATGGTGGAAATGCATTATAAAAAGTGATAGGCCTTGAGGAAAAGATCGGTAGAAAGGTGAATCAGTAAAAGAACTCCGGGGACAGCGGCATTACCGCCAATTAAGTATAGCACAACAAAGGCACTCTTTTGATGCCTGGAATAGAATTCTTAGCTTTCCACCATGTATTAATCGTCACCAAGATAAGAACAAAGTCTGGCTTTGCTTAGGAATAATTGTTGAGTATAAGGGAAGGGGGATATTTGATGCGAGTTAGAATTTGATGATATATTAAGTGATGTTAAAGTATGAAATGATTGTATTTTATGTTACACTTATTGTGAGTTTTAAAAATGAATAAAGATTAATTTTAAAAAAATATATTTTTCTAAGTACGGAAGAAAGGCCTGCCTTGAAAATGGCAGGACAGCTTTGGAGAATGATACATGTGCATTAAATCAGCATAAGACAGTGATCTTTCTCCAGTAAAGCACTGAGACACAAAGAGCCCCTTTCTACAGACTTGTGTCCGAAAAGTGAGAAAACTAGCAGCTGAGAGGTAGAGCATTCTCCTCCCTCTCTCCCTCCATGCATTTTAACTTCTGTATGTATTTTCCATATGTTTGTGAATTAGAAAGAAGAAAGGAGGTATGACATCTTAGTAGTTGATTGTGGCATTTGCCCCACCCGAATGGATTAGGTTACAGAACATTCACAGTGAAATGTTTCCCTCATAGAATCTTTTCAGTTACTGCCCCTACCCTTTGGACCTCGCATCCTCTACACTTAGAGGAAAGGAAACATCTTGACAAATTTAAAACCATTCTTATTTAGGGATGCATATGACCATTGACATCACTACCCTTCTGAAACTCCATCCCCTGAGACTCCTGTACGTTTTGGAATGTTTTTGTCTTCGTCATATTCCCCTGTTTTTAAATATTTTTATTCTCTAGTTCAGTGGTTCCCAACCCTGTCCTGGAGGACCACCATATGCATGAGAGCGATCTGCATATAATGGAGGTGCCAGGCTTGCAAATCTGCTCCATGCATATTCATTAGGGATACCCTGAAAGCCCGACTGGCCTGGTGGTCCTCCAGGACAGGGTTGGGAACCCCTGCTCTAGTTTTGTACAGTTATTTTAAGCGATATATCAAATTTTAATAAACTTGGATATCTGATCTTTCAAACTATCACTGCTGTAAAGATGCACAGTACAATACTTAATAGATATTAATATCAATTTGATAAATGGATTTTTATTATTTTTATGGAATAAGGTTTACAGAAGCTTATCTATTTTAGTATAAATAATCTGTATTGTGCATACTTTGAATGAGTTAGGGTTGTGTTATTTCCTTTTATGACACTGTTATCTCGCTCTGTATTTTAAATACTTTGTAATTTATTGTGTAAACCGCCAAGAACTGATGGTGTGGTGGTATACAAAAAGAAACTATTATTAATGAATGACAGTGACTTAACAAAATTTCACTGGCAGTACTTTTTAGCATTTCCAACTCCTGGATGTGGTCATCACCTAATAGACAGTTTGCCAATTTTTACCTAATAGTTCTTTAAGTTGCAGATTAATTTCTCGTGTTCTCCCACTTGAAAGAATCCCTTTAAATGCATCAAATATCGGTTCTCACTGTACTCCGCCATTCATCTCTTAGGGCTCCTTTTACTAAGGTGCGCTGGCGTTTTTAGCGCACGCAGGAAATTACCGCACACTACGCTTCTAGAACTAACGCCAGCTCAATGCTCAATGTAGCGCGCACTATTCCGTGCGTTAAAGCCCTAGCGCACCTTAGTGAAAGGAGCCCTTAATGCTCCAGCTCTCATTTCGGCACGTCCTGTGGGCTGTGTGCTGGTGCCAGACGGGGGGTAAGTTTCAAGTTTGGGCGGGGGATGCCAGTTCACGGGGGGGGGGCCTTTGCAAGCTGGGGAGGGGGAGCAGCGCTGCTGGCCTCGGGGGAGAACGAATGTATCAAGTGAGTTTCCATTATTTCCTATGGGGAAACTCGCTTTGATATACGAGTATTTTGGTTTACGAGCATGCTTCTGGAACAAATTATGCTCGTAAACCAAGGTTCCACTGAATTTTCATTGAAAACACAGCTATAATAGTAACTTCAACTCTGACATTTTTGGTTACAAGTGCAGTTACAATTAACTCTGAACTCAATCCTAATATTCATGGACTGATCAGATAATTCATATTATTTAAGCAGGTCTACCTGGCCACTAGACTTAGCCGGTCAATCAATAAATATTGGTGCTGACTGTCTATATCATGTGACATAACCAGTGACTGGGCTAGCTGCTGACCAGGATATTCAGTGGGAGATATTCACTGGGAGATAGCTGGTTATCAGCAGATGGTTTAGTGCTATTTAGCTGGCCAGGAGCTATTCCCGGCCAGCCAAATAGTGCTGAATATCGGGTGGACATTAGATAATGACACGGGGAAAAAAATCTGTCCCCGTCACCGGACCACCGTCCCCTTCACCACCTGTCTCCGCCGTTCCCCTTCACCGCCCCGTCCCGCAGGATCCACCCTTCTCTCTTGCCACCTCACTGCCCTTCGCGCGGTCCGTGCATCTCCCTCACTCTTATCTTCACGGCGCATCTTAAGGTTTGAGTAGTTTGTTGAAAGCCGCCGGAGTGTTCATGCAGTTGCGTGCGTGTGTGGACGGAAGCGTCTCTGACGCAACTGGAAGTTGCATCAGAGGAGAAGCTTCTGCCCACACGCACACGACTGCACGTACGCTCCGGCGGCTTTCAACAAGTCTCAAACCTTAAAACGCACCGCAAAGGTAAGTGGGAGGGAGGGAGATAGATTTAGGTAGGTAGGTAGGAGGGAGGGGCTGCGCACGATCGGTGACCGCACGCGCTCCCTCCCTGCACTGCAGGGACAAGGCCATTCACTGCTCCACGGGGCGGTGGATGGCCTTGTCCCCATACCTGCAGTGAGCACCTATCCCACCTCCACCATTTTGGCAGGTTACCCACGGGTAACATCCACCGTGTCATTCTCTAATGGACATTTTCTGGATTAGCTACTTAGCGGTCATGGTGACAGGCATAAACTGTTTGGGCTCAAGTTCTGTTATTTGCAAATTGTTTTCTACCTCAGCTTAGGTACTTGTACATGTCGTCATTCTGACAATTTGTTCTGTTTATAATAAAACTGTGACTGGTTAATGTTCACATTGTTGTTGTTTTTTTGTGTCAATATTGTTTCACATTATAATATCAACATTATGTCAGATGGGTGGGGGACCAGGAGGGAGTAAGAATTTCAAAGGTTAGAAAGGGGACAAAACATTGGCACCTGGAAGAAGGGCAGCCACAGCTCCCCTTGTTCATCTTTTAACTGCTATGCACTCCTCCTTACAGATAATATACGAGGGTCATTTCATAAATAATGCACACTATTTTTTTTTTTTTTTTTTTTTTTAATTTACATGTTTTATTTTATTTTTTATCAACTATTTCTTTACAATCCTTCAATATAGTTTCCCTGCTTTGCAATGACCGAGTCCCAATGTCCGGGAACCTTCATTATTCCATCCAAGACACCGTTTTTGTTCAATTGCCGAATGGCTCGGGTACCGGCGGAAAAAAGCTCTTCCAGAGATGCAAAACGATGTCCACACATATGTTGTTTCAACTTTGGAAAAAGGTCGAAGTCTGGTGAACTCATGTCTGGATTGTAGGGAGCATGAGGTAACACCTCCCAGCTGTATTCGCTTAGTTTTTCAATGATGAGTGGAGAGCTCCATCTTCCCCAAGATGAAAAAAATTTTGATGAGCTCAATCAAAAGTCAAACAAATGATGATTTTTGCTTATGATCATGAAGGCATCATCATCACAGACAAAGTTCCATATGGAAGACGTGTCGCAGCAGTGTATTATCATGATTTTTTGTAAAAAATGTACAAAACCTGACCTCAGTTGCTCTTGGCTGGGCCACTCATTCTTCACGACAACACTCACCCGCACATAGGGAATGGCATTGAAATGCTACACGAATGCAGCTGGGAGGTGTCACCTCATGCCCCCTACAGTCCAGACATGAGACCACCAGACTTCAACCTTTTTCCAAAGTTGAAAGAAGCTATGCGTGGACATCGTTTTGCATCAATGGAAGAGCTTTCTTCCGCCGGTACCCAAGCCATTCACCAACTGAACTAAAACGGAATAATGAAGCTTCCCGGACGTTGGGACGCGGTCATTGCAAAGAAGGGAGACTATATTGAAGGATTGTAAAGAAATAGTTGAAAAAAAATAAATAAAACATGTAAATTTTAAACAATAGTGCGCATTATTTATGAAATCAGAACTACACCCCAGTTATACTCTTGTTCTGGCCAGCTCAGGTGGGCAGCACCTGACCAGAATGACCAATCAAATATGTACACGTAAATAGAGCCTGGCCAGGGTAACATGCACATCCACAAAAAATAAATGTTTCTATCCCTCAGTTACTAACTGATAAGGGAGGCTGGAGGTTTCTGGCTGTGGAGGGTGAATTCAGAGACAAAGCAATGCAAACACGGGCATGTCGGATAAGAAAACCACATGTAAAGTTCAAGCTAAGGTTTGAATACCTAGGAAGAGGGAAAGACCCAATTCACATCTATGTGGACCCAATTTCCAGGGACAAAATAGAGGTTTGTACCATTCTGCATCACTGACTGCCCTGACCTCTATCCAAAAAAGCTTGAGTTCCTTCAATATAGCTGTTAAAACTGTATCCATACTAAAATTTGGCCTAAAGCTTCATTGTAAGTCAATTGTAAGCATCCAGGAAAAGTTGCAGTTGCTTGGCTACCAACGATTCTATCATT
Source organism: Geotrypetes seraphini (assembly GCF_902459505.1). Lineage (NCBI taxonomy): Eukaryota > Metazoa > Chordata > Amphibia > Gymnophiona > Dermophiidae > Geotrypetes > Geotrypetes seraphini. The sequence continues at coordinate 14,389,640 of NC_047095.1, read as the reverse complement.
TTTCTGAGAAAGGTAGCCTTTGTAATAGGTGGTACAAAGTATTAAGGATGGCATAGGATCAAATTCTTGCAGGAAATAAAATGTAATGTTGAATCTTTATCTGTTCAAATTCCAAGTGTGATAGGACAATAATGTAGAAGTGGTAATATACAACTATTCATGTGGCCAGGATGAATGGATTATGAAATGCTAGCAGAAATTAGAAAAGCAGGAGAAGCAAAGCTGCAGAACCCTGAGGTTTACCATTCTGTACCATTGAAGGACAGGGTTATGCTTATGACATCACTGAAGCTCTTCAAAATGCCTCCAAGTGTGGCATGTGGCTGTAGGAGTACAGCTGTAGATGCATGCCTGAAGAGGCATGACCAGAGGGGAAAGTTCCCCTTTGGAACATCAGTAGGACACCTGCAGAGCTGGTGGAGACTCTTTGGAATTTACTGTTGTATAAAGAGCATGATGAGTTACGAATTTTCATCTTTTTGTGGAACAGGTAAGCAGGAGATCAAGAGAAACGTTCCTGCATTTTTACCTCCCATAACCTCTGGGTGCATGGAGAAACAGTGGGGTGGCATGTCAACTAATTTCTCGGAGGAAGCTACTGAAGTTATATCCCTCAGCTCCTCCTTTTCCCCTGACAACCTCCACTGTTTTAGAGACATTTTCCAGAAAAGCTTCTGCTTCTTTTGAGGAGGTGAATGTCATTATTTCTATGCCTGTGAGTTTATTATTTCATTATTTCTGTATTGAGATTTGTGGAGATTATACAATGTGGGGATATTTGCCTCTCATATACCTTAACAATCAACATCTAATAGCCAACATATAACTGACAACCAAATGGGCATTAATAACCAAATATCTCATTGCTCACATTTAACATTTCTAAGATATTAATGGCGAACATCTGTACAGCATTTTGTGGGGGTTTTCCTCCCAGTTGGGTGATTTTGCCTGAACGCGAGGTTAAATGATGGCTTAAGGGCTTTGACCCATCAGGCTGCATAGCTGAATCTTTCCTGATGAAGCTCGTATTCGAGTGAAATGACGCTCCGCTGAGCAAAATATAGGGCTCCTTTTATCAAGCCACGCTAGTGGTTTAACGCGTGTAATACCATGCGCTACACCACTGGCCATGCTAGCCGCTACCGCCTCCTTTTGACAGGCAGAAATTTTTAGCCAGCGTGGGGGTTAACATGTGATGAAAAGTCACGTGCATTAACCCTGCTAGCTTGGCTTGTTAAAAAGAGCCCATAGTACAGCAAGTAAACCAGCTGAGAGCTGTTTATATCTGCCGAGTTCTTTTTCAAGCCATTCTATATAGCTAAGCGCTGCTAGTACCGGTACCACAATAAAAAGCTAAGTATTCAGCTCTTTAAGAAGCTAAAAAACAAATACAAATAGGTTGAACTATTAATTAAAAAGACTATTGTGACAAGTATCAAAACATAAAATACAAGAAAGGTATATGGGACCAATGATAGTTCACTAAGTGGCCGTTTTGACAGGACTTGTTCCAAAGGCATATGGTTGTGAACACTTGAGGTCTTTCCACCTTTCAAAAAAAATACACAGTTCAAAACAAAATCCCAAAGCGTTTGAGTTCCAAGACAATTTTTCCCATTAAAAATAATAGAAACTGGATTAATCTGTTCCTGGGTCCCACAAACTCAAATTTTAACAGTAAATACACTGGATTTTAAGGTAAAATATTAACAAATATTCCAAAGCAGCATTCATATTCCGGAGCAGAAACACACACATATAATGTGCAGGTGTTCGGATTCCAAAGCAGAGTTCGGATTCTGGGGCAAAATTTACTACAAAAAAAAGTTTGGATTCCAAAGCATTTGAGTTCTGGGGTGTTCGGATTCCGAGGTACCACTGTATATGAATCAAAGTCTATGGTAAAGATTCCTTCCTATTTGCAAACCATTGGACCCCTGACGAAGGCGTGTTCGCCGAAACACAGACCGTGTAGGGTCCAGTTGGATTTTTATCACTGTATTTTTTTATCATTGCACTTTTTTAATTGAATTTTCATGTTTTTATATGTCAGTGTTTAATAAATTATCTCCAGAACATCTGTATCCACAGTTTTTTGTTTTGTTTTCATCAGTGGATTGTTTTCACTGTGGATCATTGGGTCTCCTCATTTTTCTTTGTCATATTTAAATACAGAAATTTCATAATCATCATACCTGGGACTAAATCTTATATCAAGGTTCAAACAACAATGGGTTCTTTTATACAGCTGCTAATAGCTACTGCATCTACTGAGTGGGAAAAGGTCTCAGAAACCAGCTCAGCAACAGTAAACTTTGTTCTGAGACTTATCGGTTCCTAGTATCTGTCATTGACCAATAAAAACCACTCCGTGTTTTAATTACTTTTCTTTTGCAGTGAAATCAACTAATAATCACCAAAATACAATAAATTAACTTCTCTGCGGTTAGGCAGTGCCTAATCTGGATTTCCTCAGATTGAATGCTATGCTAAGTATTCATAGCTCAATCTTTTGCACTCTGATTTTAGCACAGCAAATTTAAATATAGATAAGTTTAGTTATGATTTTTCAAACACAATTTTGGTGATTATTAGTTGATTTCACTGCAAAAGAAACGTAATTAAAATATGGAGTGGTTTTTATTGGTCAATGATAGATACCAGAAACCGATAAGTCTCACAACAAAGTTTACTTTTATGTCGGTGAGCTGGTTTCTGAGACCTTTTCCCATTCAGTAGATGCAGTAGTGTGGAGGGGCATAATCGAAAGGGACGTCTAAGTCCGTTTACTTCATTCTCGCAAGTCGTCCAAAGTAAAAAACAGCTTAAGACACATTTTCGAAAGATACGTCCAACTTTTTTTTCATTTCAAAAATCGTCTATACGTCCTGCTGATCTGATCGGCCAAGCCACTAAATCGTCTATCTTTATACCACATTTCCGTCCAACTTTCTGTCCAAGTCCAAAACGCCTAGAACAAGCCCTGTTGGAAGTGGGAGGGGTCTGCAAAGTGATGGTCTGCACACCCAGACATGCCACCTTACAAGTGGGGTACCTTACAGGGCACTGTTGTGAACTTCAAAAAAGGGGGCCATGTCTTCTCCTCACTACAGCTTCCTTATAGGTTATGGTGAGCCCCCCAAACCACCTCCAGAATCCCTTAGACCCACTTATCTACCACCCCAATAGCCCGTATGGCTGCAGGAGGCACTTATATGCCAGTACAAAAAGGTTTTGGGGGTGTATAGGGGAGTGCACATGTTTCAATATCAATGCAGTGATTACAGGGGCTTATGGGCATGGGTCCTCCTCTCCATGGGTCCCTAACCCACTACAATGTTGATTATTGCCACTCTTCGGTCAGAATCTCATTCATTGGCATCAGGCATGTGCTTGCTGCATCTAAATTATTTTAAACGTTATTATTTTTATGTTTTTATATATTTTTGTCTTTTTATGTTTTCATTTTTTAAAAAGTAGTTTTAATACTCTCACTATTCACCACCTCATAATACCTACTCAAGAATAGACTTCTTTCTTATATCCTCCTCTCTCATTCAAGACCTTGCAAACAATGTTATTCACCCAATTTCTCTTACAGATCATGCAGCCACCTCCCTACACTTACTTATTTCTGCCCCTCGCAAAGAATCTTCTTCTTGGAGACTAAACAATGCTTTACTCTTAGACTCAGAAATAGCTGACAAAATTCAATCTTTCACTGCTGAATTCTTCGAATTTAACTCCAAAGATCCAGAAATTTGCCCATCCATTGTCTGGGAGGCTTATAAAGTCTCCCTTAGGGGTGAACTTATCAATCTTGCCTCTTGGAAAAAGAAACAATCCATGAAAAAAGAGAAAGAATTAGAATCTTCTATCAAAGAGTTAGAACTACAACATATGTCTACCCACTTACATGATCCATCCATTTTTCAACGTATACAAAATCTTAAATACGAATTTAACACTTTAGTCTCCAGTACTGCTAGACGAGATATTTTTATCTCAACCTCTGGACATTATATGGGAGACAACCTTATGGGACGCCCTTTGGCTAGATATCTTAAAACTAAATCCAAACGTCTTCATATCACAGCCATTCAAAACCCATTGGGACATATGGTTAAAACCCGGTCTCTGATCTCTTCTCAGTTTGAAAACTTCTATACTACTTTATATAAATCTGAATTTTCTGCTTCAGAATCGGAGATAGACTCTTTTCTTGCTTCTTTGATTCATCCGACCTTATCGGACTCTGTGAAATTAAAACTGGACTCTCCCATTACTGTATCTGAAATAGAAGCCGCAATATCATCTATACCTACCGGCAAAGCCCCAGGTCCTGACGGGTTTACCAACGAATTTTTTAAACAGTTTCGTAATCTCCTGGCTCCTCATCTTCTTTCTTACTATGAATTCCTCCATTCTGATCCAGACAAACAATTCAACTTCACTGAGGCCACTATAGTAGTTATTCCCAAACCTGACAGAGACCCTACCTTGGTTAAAAATTTTCGCCCCATTTCTCTTCTTAATTTAGATTACAAGATCATGGCAAAACTTCTTGCACTGAGACTCAACAAAGTGATCCCCTCTCTTATTCACAAAGATCAAACGGGGTTTATTAAACAAAGGTTTATAGGAGACAATATACGCCTTTTTCATCATATTAATGCCCATGCTAAAACACTCTCAGATCCCGTAATCGGCTTGGCCATAGATGCCGAAAAGGCCTTTGACCGAGTTGAATGGCCTTTTTTATTCCAAATTTTAAAGTGGTACAACTTTGGCCCGTTCTATACAAACTGGATTAAAACTTTATATCATCAACCCACAGCTCGCATTTTAATTAATAATTCTCTCTCCAATAAATTCTCCCTACATAGAGGTACTCGCCAGGGCTGCCCTCTGTCGCCGCTGCTATTTAACTTAGCGTTGGAACCTCTCCTCTCTGCTATCCGACAATGCCCAACAATAACAGGAATTGAAACTACTTATTGTCATATCAAATTAGCAGCATACGCTGATGATGTCCTTCTCTTTATCCGAGACCCTGTTGCTTCCCTTCCCTCACTCGTTAATATTGTCTCTCATTACTCCAAGCTTTCTGGATACTTAGTTAACTGGGAAAAATCAGAAATTTTCCCTCTTAATGATCTCATTTACCCCTCAGATCTCGCCCAATTTCCCTTCACGTGGTCACACGGAGCTGTAAAATACTTGGGAGTGTTAATACATAAAGATCCAACTCAAACTCAAGATCTAAACATATCTAAAATTAAAAGCTTAAAAGCTTAACACCTTGTCTCATTGGTCTCCACTCTTTCTTTCATGGTGGGGCAGAATAGCTTCCATCAAAATGACCCTTACTCCTCAGATAAACTACACCCTCTCAATGCTTCCCTCCTTATGCAAGAAGAAATTTTTTCACTGGTTGAATAAGAAAATATCTGACTTTGTGTGGAATAACAAAAAACCTCGTATTGCTCTCGACAAACTGAAAGCCTCTAAAATTAATGGGGGTCTGAATGTACCTGATTTTCATTTTTATTATATCGCATCATTGGCCAAATATGGAGCCTACTGGATTACTAACACTAATACCCAAGATTCACCAACCTGGTTTGACCTGGAACGATTTTTATGTGCACCACTACATGTTTCATGCTTGTTGACGGTGCCAGTACCCAAACTCTTGAGAAAATACTCCTTATTGAGTGCAACGCAGCATGCCCTTCATATACTAGACACAATCGCAGAGATTTCAATTAAAGACAGTCCACTCTTGTCCATTTGGAACAACCCCAAAATCCAAATCAATAGTAAATCTCTTTCATGGAAGAGGTGGCAGCGGGCTGGTTTGTGGTCTCTCCATCAGATAACCACTCTCACTTCGTTTGTTCCCTTTGACACAATTTGCTCTACTTACTCGTTGTCTCCTTCTGCTTACTCACCGTGGCTTTCTCTTACTGAGATGTTATCTTCTATGTCTATACGCTTTGATTATATGACATCCACTCACACTTTGTATCACTGGTCCACATTGGCTATATCAAAAGGTAAAGCGATATCTCTCTTTTATAGTATTCTAAGAGATCACTCTTTTACATTTTCCTCTCATTCCATGAAACATTGGGAACCTATGCTGACAACCTCACTTTCTGATGTTGACTGGGAACTCTTTTGGTCCTCGACAAACCGACCTCTTTTATCATCCAGAGTCTCACAATCAATGTTCTTCATTATGTGGAATGCGGTATGGACACCTTTTCGGATGTGGAAAGCTAACCTAAAACAAGACTCTATATGTTGGAACTGTATGAAAGAAGTTGGGACTCTTGATCACATGCTTTTCCATTGTGCTCAAGTTCGTTCCTTTTGGACGTGCATTTGGGACACCATAAAGTCTATTACCAATTGTTCAGAAGAAATTTCCTTTGACACTATAATTCTCCGATCTCAACACCCTTGTTTTACACAGTCTAACTGTCCTCCTAAACTCATTGATGCAATGTTTGTGACTGCCCTTATGCACATCTTGAAAAATTGGAAGTCCTCTTCATTACTAAACTATACCTTCTGGTGGAATTCTTTGAGCATGTATCATAAATTTGAATCTTATGCTTATGAAAAGAAAAATATAATTCGACTTTCCAAAAATTTGATACAATGTAAATCACCCTGGAAATTCCTGGACTCATATGTTAAATCTATTTCATAGACACTCCTCTCTTCTTCTTCTTCCTCTTCCTCTTCTTTTTCTTCCTTCAATTTCTCTTTCCTCTTATCTTTCCTTTTACTAATTTTTCATGTCCTAGTACTTTAGATCTTTTAAAACGATTCAATTCTACATTGCACAATGTAACTGAATATTAGTTATACTAAATGTTTTGTTTTATATTTTGATACCATGTACTTGAACTGTTCCCTATATTTTTTCAAAAAAAAATCAATAAAAAATATTGAACTAAAAAAAAAAAAAAAGTAGTTTTAAAAGAATATAGTATTGCATTGAATTCAAGGTTACTTCAAGTTATTATATAGTACAATTAATGTAACCTTTGTCTTTTAGGCACTGTCAACCATTTCCCCTGACGAAGCCACATCGGGTGAAATGGTGGTCCCGTTGGGATACAAACAGTGCAGACAACTGACTCAGATAAGTGCTTCTTAAATATATGCACTATCTTATTAAAGCCTTTGGTATTTATTTCCCTTAAAACTACTTTTTAAAAAATGAAAACATAAAAAGACAAAAATATATAAAAATAATAACGTTTAAAATAATTTAGATGCAGCAAGCACATGCCTGATGCCAATGAATGAGATTCTGACCGAAGAGTGGCAATAATCAACATTGTGCTGGATGACTCGGTCTCTGAGGCACGGCTATGCTTGTTACAAAATTTAACAGGAAATAATTTTGTATTTCTAGAATCTATTTGATACTTCCTTAAGTACTTGCTTTTTGGTTCTCCCTAACCCACTCCCAAGACAGTTTAAGACGCTTCTGTGCAGCACAACTAGGCTTTCCTATGCCAGGCGTCCAGGTGATGATGGTCTGGAGGCTAAATTTTAAAGTTGTGATTAAAATTTTTTTTTTGGGGGGGGGGTCGGTGATCACTGGGGTAGTGTGTGGGGGGTCTGTTTTATGTGTTTGCAGTGCTTATCTGCTGACTTTGGGTGGGTTTTTGTGACTTTGACTATGTTTTACATGGTCTAAGTCACAACGTCCAAGTTCCGTCGATCCTGGGCTGTATTTCTTTCGGTTATACATGTTGTACGACTAAGTCTAAGCCAGTCCATGTCCCGCCCAACTCCCACCCTCGACACACCTCCCAAAACGCCACGTTTAGCTTTGGAAGTTGAGCGGCCTAGGTCGTTTAGAAATACGTCCAAAACCCGTTTTTATTTTTGGCGCTTGGATGTTTTTGAGAAATGTTCGTCCAAGTGCTGACTTAGGCTGGTTTTTGGACGTTTTTCTCTTTCGATTATGAGCCGCTTAGTGTATAAGGGAATTCTATTTCCGCCCACCAGGACAGTCAGAAGCAAACGACCTGGAACTGGAGGCCGAACTGAGGCAGGTGTGCAAAAGTGGAAGGGTGGTAGTTATGGGGGATTTCAACTATCCGGGAATAGACTGGGACATTGGGCATTCAAACTGCACGAGAGAAACTAAATTCCTAGAGGCGATAAGGGACTGTTTCATGGAGCAGCTGGTCACAGAACCAACGCGAGGGGATGCCACTCTAGACCTAATCCTCAACGGGCTAGAAAGACCCGCAAAGGAAGTGGTGGTAATAGCACCATTAGGGAACAGTGATCACAACATGATCCAGTACAAATTAAACATGAGAACATCAAAGGTGAAAAGAACCAAAACGACAGCACTCAACTTCAGAAAGGGAAACTACAAGGACATGAGGAAAATGGTAGGAAAAAAGCTCAGCAGCAACTCAGGGAAGGTGAAGACCGTAAAGGAAGCCTGGACACTGCTTAAAGGCACAGTGCTCGAGGCACAAGACCTGTGCGTCCCAAGGTTTAGGAAAGGGTGCAAAAAAAATCGAACTAGAAACCCAGCATGGATAACATCTGCAGTTAAAAAGGCGATAAGCGACAAGAAATCATCCTTCAAGAAATGGAAAAAGGATCCAACAAAGGAAAACCAGGAAGAGCACAAAAGACACCAGAAAGAATGTCATCGAGAGGTCAGAAAGGCAAAGAGAGAATATGAGGAAAGACTGACAGGAGAAGCAAGAAACTTCAAACCCTTCTTCAGGTATGTGAAAGGGAAACAACCAGCCAGAGAGGAAGTGGGACCACTGGACGACGGAGACAGGAATGGAGCGATAAAGGAGGAAAAAGAGATAGCTGAAAGGTTAAACAAATTCTTCTCGTCGGTCTTCACCAGAGAGGACACATCCAATATCCCAGAACCCGAGGTGATTATAAACGGAGAACATGACGAAAGGCTAGAACAACTAGAGGTAAGCAAAGAGGATGTCCTCAGACAGATAGACAGACTAAAGAGCGACAAATCACCAGGCCTGGACAGCATCCACCCAAGGGTACTAAAAGAACTGAGAAACGAAATAGCAGAGACACTTCGCCAAATATGTAACCTCTCCCTAAAAACTGGGGAGATCCCAGAGGACTGGAAAATAGCAAATGTCACACCCATCTTTAAGAAGGGATCAAGGGGTGACCCGGGAAACTACAGGCCTGTGAGCTTGACCTCGGTTCCTGGAAAGATGATGGAAGCAATGGTAAAGGACACAATCTGCGAACACATAGAAAACAATGGACAACTGAAGGCGAGCCAGCATGGCTTCTGCAAGGGAAGGTCATGCCTCACGAACTTGCTGTACTTCTTTGAGGGAATAAACAGTCAGATGGATAAGGGTGAATCCATAGACATCATTTACCTTGACTTCAAAAAGCCTTTGACAAGGTACCTCACGAACGGCTACTTAAAAAACTGTGGAACCACGGGGTGCAAGGGGATATCTACCGATGGATCAAACACTGGCTAGCGGGCAGGAAACAGAGGGTTGGAGTCAAGGGCCAATACTCAGATTGGCAATGGGTCACGAGCGGAGTTCCGCAGGGGTCGGTGCTGGGACCTCTACTATTCAATATATTTATTAACGATCTGGAGACGGGGACAAAATGTGAGGTTATCAAATTTGCTGATGACACCAAACTCTGCAGCAGGGTTAGAAACACGGAAGACTGTGAAGACCTACAAAGGGACCTAACGAGACTGGAAGACTGGGTAAAAAAGTGGCAAATGAGTTTTAACGTAGAGAAATGCAAGGTCATGCATGTAGGGAAAAAGAACCCGATGTTCAACTATAAAATGGGGGGAACACTGCTAGGGGTGAGTAACCTGGAAAGGGACATGGGGGTGATGGTCGACTCATCACTGAAACCATCGGCGCAATGTGCGACAGCCTCAAAGAAAGCAAACAGAATGCTGGGCATCATCAAAAAGGGTATCACAACCCGGACGAAGGAAGTCATCATGCCGCTGTATCGCGCAATGGTGCGCCCGCACCTGGAGTACTGTGTTCAATACTGGTCGCCGTACCTCAAGAAGGACATGGCGGTACTCGAGGGAGTGCAGAGGAGGGCGACTAAGCTGATAAAAGGTATGGAAAATTTTCCATACGCTGACAGGTTAAAAATGCTGGGGCTGTTCTCCCTGGAGAAGAGGAGACTTAGAGGGGACATGATAGAAACCTTCAAAATCCTTAAGGGCATAGAGAGAGTAAATAAGGACAGATTCTTCAAACTGAGAGGAGCCACAAGCACTAGGGGTCACTCGGAGAAATTGAAAGGGGACAGGTTTAGAACAAATGCTAGAAAATTCTTTTTTACGCAGAGGGTGGTAGACACATGGAACGCGCTTCCGGAGGAAGTGATAGGCCAGAACTCTGTACAGGGATTCAAGAAGGGTTTGGATAGGTTCCTGGAGGATAAAGGGATAGAGGGGTACAGATAGAACTTGAAGTAGGTTATAGAAGTGGTCAGAAACCACTTCACAGGTCGCAGACCTGATGGGCCGCCGCGGGAGCGGACCGCTGGGCGAGATGGACCTCGGTCTGACCCAGTGGAGGCAACTTCTTATGTTCTTATGTTCTCTTCTGCCTTTTGTGTACTAAATCTTATATCCCAAAAGCTTTCTGAAATAAAAATCTCTTCGGGTTCTTTTTAAAATCATCCAATCTTTTCGTTCTATGTATATTCAATGGCAGTTCATTCCATAATTCAGGTACAAAAATGTACAAGTTAAATTCATCCAAAAACGCAGTACGAAAAGAAGGCTCAGATCTAAGCGATTGGGCTTGCTGATGTAAGTGCAGTGACGAAGCTATCACAACAGAAATCTGATCAGGTACAGGAGGCATTTCCATGCACCTAGAAGGATTGAAAAGGAATTAAGTTCAACTGATGTTTAAATACTAGAAGTAAAATTTTAAAAGTAATACGGTGATTAACTGGGAGCCAGTGAGATTTAATCAGAAAGGGAGTGACATGATCGTATTTTTTGCCGTTATAATAATACCGTAGCTCAATGTGAGTTACATTCAAGTACAGGAGGATTCCTCTGACCCTAGGAGGCGTTAGAATTTAAGTTTTTACTTGAGGCAATAGAGGATTACGTGACTTGCCCAAAATTATAAAGATCATCAAGCTGGATTTGAACCCTTGCATTCCTGGTTTTCAGCCTGCTGCTCTAATCAACAGGCTATTCCTCCACTTGGATCTTTGGCCTGAGCATGCATGACTTTTTTTTTTTTTTTTTTGCAAAAGAAAAAGGATAACCAACCTCTATGTAAATCAACAGAAAAAAAAGCAAAGGAGTAGGGGCAGGTTCCTGATCTTTTCAACTGTAAAATATAGTCAGAAGGTTGAATTTGGAACTCCGCTTTATTAAACAAAAGTAGTTAGTTATATAAATACCAAAAGTTCAGAAAACTGCCCAAATGTCTTGATAAATGAACTCGACATGGGTCCATGTTTCAGCAGAATACCTGCGTCAGGAATCACAACATCCTAAAGATCCTAATGCAAGTTTTGACCTTCCTTAGTTGGTGTTACTACTATTTATTATTTCTATAGTGCTGAAAGGTGTACTCAGCGCTGTACATTGTAACATACAATAGAAAGTTCCTGCTCAGAAGAGCTTACAATCTAATTTACCCAGGACATTTCAGAGTTGCAGAGATTATAGTAGGTATAGGTATCGGATAGCAGTGAGTGGGAGTTAAGAGTTGAAAGCAGTTTTTAAAAAGTGGGCCTTTAGCTTGGATTGGATGGAGTATGACGAATTGATTCAGGCAGCCTGTTCCAGAAGGAAGGGACAGGGTCTGGAGTTGGCAGTGTTAGAGAAGAGTACAGATAAGAGGGGCTTGCCCGATGAGCAGAGATCATGGGGTGGCATGGGGGAGATAAGTGAGGAGAGATATCAGGGGGCTTCAGAGCGAATGCACTTATAAGTCAGCAAGAGGAGTTTAAACGGGGAGCCAATGAAGCGACTTGAGGAGAGGGGTTATATGAAGTGATGAGAGGTATCACTGTTGAAGTGCAGAAATATATGAGAAATTGTGTCAGTCATCAAAGCTTTTTAAAAAAGTGCAATCCCCTTTCACTGCTGCTCAGGTAGAAGCTAGAATCAAAAATGGTGCTGAAAGTGGTTTCATAGCACTTCCACTAGGGGGTCATCCTTCCTTATAAGAGTGAGGTACAAGACTGGAGAAGGTTCATCCCTATGTTTATTTATTTGTTAGGATTTATTTACTGCCTTTTGAAGAAATTCACTCAAGATGGTATACAGCAAGAACAATCTGAACCTAGAGAATAGAAAATTTCAGCAGAGAAAATATTCAAATAACAGGTTGCACTGTTCAGGCATAAACTACACTGTGCAGAACAAGTATGGAGGAAAACTCATTTCTCTCTGCTACGTTGTGATTAGAGAGCACTTTGCTCAAGGTTAAAAAGAATTATATTTTTTTCTCAAATGCAATCAGTATTGAACAAAACTTTAAAGCATTTTTTGTGTCACAAAAAAACTAATTAGCCCTTCAAGGCTGGATTTTATTTTTGAGGCACTGGCTGATTTTATTTTAGTGAAACAACTTCTAAGGTTCATAATTCTTTCCTTTGTCTGGGTTTCCCATGCCTACTGTACTCTCATCTGGTGAATGGAACTTTACATAGTTTCCTACATAAAGAGAGTTTTCAGATGATTTTTGCCTTCACCTTCTAGTTCTCTAGACCCACATTTGACAGTTTTAGTAAAGGGTTCAAGGAAGGCTTTAATGATAAAAGTTGTTGAGATTATTCATGCTTCATTAATTGATGGCTTTTATTTGGTTGAACTATAGAGGCCAATCATTTTCCCCAGTTAAGAAAAGCAAACCTCTGACCCTGTTAATTTAGAGATATTCTGACTAAGCTTCTTTACAAGAACTACATCCATTTGATCAGATTCCGTAACCTCTGTCTTTTACAGGGCCCTCCAAAGAGCCCTTTCTTCAAATTTCCCCATCCCCTAACATCCTAGCCACCTACTGGATATCTAATTAGTGGGTGGGAAGAGATATTCCCCGCCCTACCTTATGTTATGTCATGTTCTTCTATTCTAAAGGCAAACACAAACAAAAAAATCCAACGGAACTGCAGTGCTATATCGAACAACGAAAAAGGAAGAAACTGCAAGAATGGTGTACAAGATGCCATGTTTTTGATCAATGAACATAAATACGAACAACAGACAGTTTGTATCCAACATATGGTCCAAGAGGTAGATGAACTGGGACCCGACACAGTCCGTGTCCTAGAAAGTATCCATACTAGGGTACCATGTGGATAACAATTGGAAATGGCGGTTTTGTGAACAATGAAGCGAGCAGAGTGTGCTCCTTCACAGTGCAAGATGGACTATAAGGCTGAAGTTAAGCATTCAGAAGATGCAGGTGTTATGTGTTGCGAGGACTCTAGGCGTTAATGTCCCGAAGGCAGTTGAAATACTGGAGGAGAGAGTGTTGATGAGACGGGAGGTGAAGTATCTCAGCGTGCTTGTGGACTCTGGTCTTACCATGAGAGGGCAGGTGTTAGCAGTAGTTCGGAAAGTTTATTTCCATCTTCGGTTGTGAATGGACTCAGGCCTTACTTGGCGGCTCCAATGTTTAGGATAGTGTTGCAGTCGATGGTATCTGGTTTTGATTACTTTAGTATGGTATTCTTGGGAGTTCCTGAGTCAGTTTTGTGTGCGTTACAGGTGGCCCAGAATTCGGTGGTGAGATTGTTGTTCAAACTGGATAGACGTGAACATGTGATGGAGCGGCAGTCATCGAGGGACCTTGCTGCACCTCCAGCGCGGCTACGGGTCCACCCCCTCCGATGTCACTTACTTGTTCTGAAGCAGAGTCAGCAGCCGCGGGGAGGTGCAGCAAGGTCCAACGATGACTGCGTATGCCGACTCTACTCCGGAACAAGTGACGTTGGAGGGGGTGGACCGGCAACCGTGCGGTGGTGCAGCAAGGTCCCACAATAACTGAATTTAAAGTGTATTGCCTCTGCTGCTGTTTCAGGAAAGCACTGGACAGTGGCGCACCAAGGGCAGGGCGGGAGGGGGCAGCCCACCCTGGGTGCACACCCTAAGGGGGAAGGGGGGGTGCACAGCTGGCACACCGGGTCCGGAACCTTCTGCCCTACTCTGCCACTGCTGCTTTCCTGAAACAGTAACAGAGGCAATAAACTTTAAATTCAGTTATTGCGGGACCTTGCTGCACCACTGCATGGCTGCCGGTCCACCCCCTCCGAGAGGAGAGACTGAAATGCCAGACCATGGGGGTATGGGAGAGGGAAGGGCAGGAGAGGAGAGAGATGCCAGACCACTGGAGGAGGGGAGGGAAGGGAAGAAGGTGGATGCCAGACCAATGGGGTGAAGTGAGAGATGGAAGGGGGAGGCATACAGTTTCTGGAAGGGGCATAGAAGGAGAGAAGATGCCATATAGAAGGAGCAGAGAGAGGGCAGGCAGTGGATGGAAGGAAGAGAGTGACAAGAAGTTGAGGAAAGCAGAAACCAGAGAAGACAAAGTTAGAAAAAAATTATATTTCTTTTTTTGCTTTAGAAAGGATAAAGTAGTATTGTAGCTGTGTTGATAAATATTTATAAATATAAAATGGAAATAAGGGGATCCTTTTATTGGACTAATTGTAATACATTTTTGACTAATTCAGAGACCAAACCCCCTTCCTCAGGTCAGGACAGGATACTGTAACAGCAGTATTCTTTACTGACCTGAGAAAAGAGGTTCTGGCCTCTGAAAGCTAATTGAAAAATCTATTACTCCAATAAAATTGTATTATCTTATTTTCCATTTTTGTTTTATTCCCCTCCCCCTTTTGGCCCCCTTTTAATGCCCTACACTACAGCAACATTGCTCTGTCAGAGGTCAAGAGCCTGAGCTCTTTCCACAACCTAGTACCTGCGCACATAAGAACTTCCGCACAGATAGGCTTTTATTTAATTATGCATCCAATATGTACGTAGTGTTATTCACAAACAGTCTGTAGATGTGTTATTTTACCTAGATCAGTGGTAGGCAATTCCAGTCTTTGAGAGCCGGAGCCAGGTCAGGTTTTCAGGATATCCACAATTAATATGCATATTCATTGTGGATATCCTGAAAACCTGACCTGGCTCTGGCTCTCGAGGACCGGAATTGCCTACCCCTGACCTAGACTGACTAGAAACACTCCTGGGCTTGGTGAGAGGTTTGCATATCTGTGAAAGAATGCATCTAAGCACATTAATTAACCATAAAAATGTATACATGCTAAAGGGCACTTATAAATGTAAATCTCCCTGAGGAAATTTTCAAACAAATGTACACAGGTCATTGTTTCACTTGGAAAATTCACCAAAGTCCCCATGTACTTTTTATGCTTGCAGTTAAGGGATTGCCCCATAGGTGTCACCATTGAGTGATGATAGGGCTTTTATTCCCATCAGGAACTATGAACTGTGAGCCCTGCCTCCATAGAAATCGAAACTCAGCCAGCTCATGGAGCAAAGTCATTCATTCCAGAAACAAATTTATGACTTCTGCATGGCAGTGCCACTGAGTCACCAAACTGGACCAGGCAGGGATATTTCAAAAGGAAGGGTTCCTTCCCTTTCCCCTTCCAATAAAGCCAAGAAAACAATAGATCAGGCAGTACAAGTGTTCCAAGACTCCAGAGACGGGAGCAAGGAGCAGGATGGGAAAGATGCCAGGGTGTGGCAGCCCTTGTCCCACAAAAATCTGAGGAAAACAGCATTTATACTAAACTGAATCTATCTATAGACTTCCTTGCCTGTTAGTGGTAATTAGTGAAGAGACTGATATTAAAACTCTCATAATTTGTCTGTTTTTAGTGTTGTGATGTTTATGTATATTATTATTATAGCTTTATTTGTATCCCGTCATACCTTTTCAGTTCAAGACGGTGTACAATGAAAGAGGAGTATATTGAGATTACCGTGCGTATTGGTAGGCATAGTAATTACAGCATTAGGATAGAGAGGGAACATACAAGCAGAGATTACATCAAACAATTAAGCGTTGCGCCTAAGATTACAGCGTTGAATTTAGTGTTGAATTGTACAAGCTGAAGGGTGGCGCGTTGCATAGGTAATGGGTAATGGGATGGGGCGTGCAGGAGGAGAGAAAAGCTGGGGCTTGGGCTGTTAGATAAATTTGTCGAATAAGTGGGTTTTTAGTGCTTTTCTGAATGAGTGGTGTGGCAGAGAATTCAGCAGGAGACCACTTAGGGTATTATTCCAGATTCCTGCTTGAAAGGCTAAAGTCCGGTCAAGGAATCTCTTGTAATGACAGTTTCTTGGCATCGGGAATGTGACTAGTAATGTTCTGCGGGAGAGGCGGGGTTTGTCCTGTAGGGCAAAATGACTCAGGAGATAGGTGGGAGCAATACCGAATAATGTCTTGTAGCATAGGCAGCCGAATTTGGAAAGGATTCTGGCCTCGATCAGGAGCCAGTGAAGTCTCTTGAAGTATGGAGTGATATGGTCGGGTTTTTTCAGGCCAAAGATCAGTAATACCGCCGTGTTTTGGATTAACCTCAGTTTCTTGATGGTTTTCTTGTGGGATCCTAAGTAAATAATATTGCAGTAATCCAGGGATCCTGGGATGAGGGATTGAACTAATAATATGAATGATGTGAAATCAAAGAAAGGCTTTAGTGTGCGAAGTTTCCACAATATGTTAAATCATTTTTTGATTAAGATGTTGGTATGGACAGTGGTGTACCTAGGGTATGTGGCACCCGGGGCCCATCATTTCTTGACACCCCCCCATGTAAAAAAATATTTTTTGTAATAACCATGAAAAATAAATGGTCATAATAGAAACAGGCACTGAAAATTTTCTTTTATTGAACCTCATATATGTAACCATTAATATAAACATAACATAAATTATGTCTGAATTGTCATGGCATCAGAAGTACATATGGAGTAGTTGCAGGTGATGCTTGGGACAGTTCTGATTGTGTTAGTTCGGTTTTATGTGTTTTTTGAATAGAAGGGTTTTTATTTCTTTTTGAAGGTTTTGCAGTCTGTGGTCGATGTCAATTGGTTGTAGAGTTGGGGGTCGAGTGTTACAGCTCGAATGGCTAGGAGGTTGTCGAACTGTTTTTTTCTTTTGACGTTTTTGGTTGGAGGGTGTGTGAATGGTGCGTGAGTTCTCCTATGTCTGGTTGAAGTGGATTTAATTATTTAGCTGAAGAAATTAGTAAACCCCCCCCATTCCACACACATTAATTCTCTTCCATTTTTGTTCCCATTCTAAAAAACACTGATAAGGTCCCAGAAAAAAAATACATTAAAATAAGAAGTGAAAACAAAGGCCCCTACAGATGAGAACATAACATAAGAATAGCCTAACTGTGTCAGACCAATGGTCCATCATGCCCAGTAGCCCATTCTCATGGTAACCAATCCAGGTCACTAGTACCTGGTCAAAACCCAAAGAGTAGCAACATTCCATGCCACCGATCCAGAGCAAGTAGACACTTCCCCCATGTCTTAATAACAGACTATGGACTTTTCCTCCAGGAATTTGTCCAAACCTTTCTTAAAATCAGCAATGCTATCTGCTTTTACCATAATTTCTGGCCACTTCATTTTTAAGCTTAGATCTTTCCTTCCAAACAGAGACCTTGCTAGATGTCAAATACAGAAAGAACAAGGTAACTTCACAAGGACTTAGCTGTGCGGGAAATGTGAATCTCCTCATACACCCACCATATAGTGCAAAAATGTGCAAAGGTCTTGTTTTTTCTTTCGATCACTACATAGCCTAATGCCACACAAGCAGCGCTGTTACAAACATATTCTGAAGGTCAATGCTAAGGTTAACAAAATTTCCTTCCTTGGACCACAAGGAGATCTTACTGACAAACCACTGGAAGAGATCCCAAAACAACTACCCAGGCACAACACCCAAAGACCCACTCAGTGTGTGAACCAGTTGAGTGGAGTGGACTAACTGGGGGGTGGAAATGGGTCCGGAGTTTGCTCAGCAGAATTTCCCAGACCACCTCTTCCTCTCAACACATTGACACGCTGCCGCCACCACCACCACCATTAGGAACACCTCACCGGGTAGGCCAGCAATGCTTATAAACTTTATAAAACACATTATTATATTTTCTTATAAAGCACATATTTTAACTGAACTCTCTGACATCCTCAGCCTTGCCATTCACAAAAATAGAAAGAAGAAAAGTTCCCGTTTCCTGCTGTCTCATGTCCCCGGCCTATACAATATTTTTCTTCTGCAGACCCTTCAAAAGTCTGACCAAATCCTCGTTTCACTTGCATTATAAAGTACTGAGGATGCCATCTCTCTCCAATCCCAGGTCCTAAAGTCTAAGACAGTAGCGCAAACTAGTGCTGCCCGATTCAAGAAAAAAAAAATTTGATTCGATTCAGCCTATTGAATTGGTTTTTCGATTCAACTTTCCTGCCCAATTGGGTGTTTGTTTGTTTTTTCAAACATCCTGGTGGGTTTATTTTATAGCTTTTTCACCCCCCTTTGGCTTCTCCTAACCACACTGGCGCTGTGGTGTAAATAAAATAAAGAAACAAAAAGGATTTTTCCTCTTTGTTAAATCCTAGCTCACGTTTGCGGTCTAACACCAGCTCTGGCAGGATACACATTTCAAATCTGACATATTGTAATCACAAAACAGAAAATAAAATTAGTTTTTCTACCTTTTGTTGTCTGGTTATTTTTCAAATCTTGTTGGTCCAAGGCTCTGGTTGTCTCCTGATAACTTGCTTGCCAGGGTCTCCTTCTTCCTTCTTTCTGCATGCTAACCATCCATCTGCCATCTCTGTCCTCCCCGTTTCCCTTCCCTTCCCAGGAGGTCTGGCATCTATCCTTTTTTCGTCTCCCTCCACAGATCCATCTTTTCTTAACTACCCTTTCATCCAGCATCTCTCCCTCCTTCCCCACCACCCCAGGGTCCACCATCTCTCCCTTTCTTTTCCCAACTACCCTCCTATCCAGTATCTCTATCCCCACCTCCACACCATTCCTTGTGTCCAACTTCTCTCCCTTTCTGTTCCTTCCCTCTCTAAAAATCTTGGTCCATCATCTCTCTCCCTCTTCTCTATTTTCAGACCCATTATTTCTTCCCACCCAAAGTCCGGCATATGCGCATCTCTTTGAACCCCCCATTCCCTCCGTGTATTTCTACACCAGGGCCCCCCTCCCTGAAGGCCTGTCCCCCCCGTCAGAGGAGGGGCGGGACCGCGGCGCAGGAAGCAGCGCCGAAGCAGCTGATCCCTATCGCTGACATCGCGATCCCGCTACAGGCTGCTTCATAGGTGGTGCAGGGAGACCAGGGGGGCCAGCGGTCCTTCGGGGGTGGGGGGGACTGAACGGCAAGGCCGGGAGCACCCCCTCAGGGCTTGCACCTGGGGCGGACCGCCCCCCCCCCCCCACCCCTTATACGCTACTGGGTATGGGCATCCAGTGTCGGTTGTTGGTTGAGAGTGAATCCTAAGATTTTTATAATGGGATTGATAGGGAATTTTGATCCATTTAGGTCGATTGAGGATTCATTGGTTTTGCTTGTTGGGGAGGCCATACAGAATTTGTTTTTTTCTGGATTTAACTTAAGTTTGAAGTTTTTCGTCCAATGTGTTACCTGGTCAATGACTGATGAAATGAAGTGTCTGGTTTCGGTCGATAGGGTCCTAGGTTCCAAATGCTGAAGTTGCTGTCCAAGCTCTCTCCAGCCTATCCAACCATCCTGTTTGCAGGATATCTACCATAAAGTCTGGCCAGAACATTCTCATGTTTCAAGTTCGTGGAGTTCCCATCAATGCCCTCCACAGCCCATTCTACACCAAATCACCACATATGGGACACAGACCGTGCAAGTCTGTCCATTACCGGCCTTAGTTCTTTAATTTACATCAATAAATAACCCCAACCTTATTAGATGTGATCATTTTACAAAAAAAAGAGCAGAAAAAAACCCAGGTCAGAGACAGAAAGCAATTCTCTCTTTCTCTACAGTGACAAAGGAAGTAGATTAAAAGGGTTTCAAGTCAGTGACAAAAGATTCAAAATTGGTTCCCTAGTATGACCTGGCAGAAAATCATAACAGTACGTTTATGTTTTTTGAGAGCTTCTATACCACTAATAATGACTGGGGAGTCAATTCAGAGCGGTTTACATGTGTAAAGGCTTACAACACAGAGGTAGCGTTTTTTGAGATGGTTTTCAATACAGACACATTTATAGCATAATCAATCATCCTACGTATATGTACACATTTATACCATATACCATGTTAAGTCAACAGACTCAAATGATGCATCTGATGAAACGTTATGTTATATTGGACTTATTACCCGCCAGCTCCCTAGATAAGGTTTGAGGTGGGATACAAACGAGTCAAGACTGAGTACTAAGAATCATCAGGAAGTTAACATTAAGATGATATACACACAGAAACAAAAGCAGCAAGAAATTATCCAGGAAAATATAAATGTATCGAACTTATTGGAAATGTCCGATAAGGAAATGATGACACCTGCAACTTTACTATTAACAGTTACTTTGGCGCCAGGTAAAAATTGGCTTTTAAGACTTTTCTTCAAAAATAAACAGAAACAATATTTTGGAATGAAAATACAAATGTACCCAGACTTGGCTAGAGATACCCAGAGGTATCGTAGAGAATTTGTACTTTTAAAACCTGGCGTCTTAGCCTTAGGTGCGACATTTTATCTCCGTTACCCATATAAATGTCTAGTGCATTATTCTTCATAGAAATATGTTTTCTTTGAACCCTTCCAGTTGATAACTTTTCTATCGTTATCACGCCTAGAAAAAGAAAGAGATAAGAGCTAAGCCCTAGATAGAATATTTATTGGGCATCCTTCCTCAGCATAAGTGGTAGAGCTATACTTCTTTATACATTGCCTGTTAATCTCACGTTAGGTTATATTTTGGATCTCAATGAGGCCTTGAGATGAAATTTAAGCATATTTGGGGTTTTTTGTTATATGTTTCTTATATTGATACAATAAGTTCTTGGCTTGGATTTTGCTTTCTGTACAAGTTTATGCTTGATATGATATGTATTGTAAAATGAAAATAATAATAATATAAAAAGATGATATAACCTAGCAAAAATATTTCAAAAAGAAATTGATCTTGAACAATTTTCAGTGAAGTAATTAACTGAGGCATTAATTTCCACAGGAAAACTATTCAATAATTGTACAGTAAGAAACATATAAATGAGGGAAAAATTGCTTTGAACTTAACAGTCCTGATTGAAGGAACTTGAAAACTTCTACCTCTGTAAATAGGGAGGGGCCTGCTTTTGTTTATAGAATAGATACCACATAGGTGAACTGCTATAGAACTGCCCTCCATCTGGGTAATTTTCTGAAGTTTCTTTGCAGGTAAGCCCGATTTTATGTACATGTACCATACCATACATTTTTCTTCTATACTGCTTGGTGCCTCTACCTGGGAAAAAGAAATGTTAGCAGGTGGGTTCACCCTCTTCTCCCCTCCCCCCACCCCAGGAAAAATCCAAAAAATACTCCTGTGAACAAGGTTGGCTAATAAATTATGGATACTTTTATTCACACACTAAGGCCCTGATTCTGTATAGGACGCCCGGGAGAGGTGTCCTACTCAGAATCGGGCCTACACTAAACCCCGATTCTGTAACCGGCGTCCATGTTACAAACGCTGGTTAGAGAATCGGGTTAGATTAGACACGGCCCGCTATACTTATTGCGGCAAAGGATCTCTCTGCCGCTATAAGTATAGCAGGCTGCGGCCGCCTGTCCAATTGCTGGCAGGAGGGTTCCCAAACCCTCATGCTGGAAGATGCCCCCCCCCCCCCGACACTACCGACCGCGCCCCCGACACTACCGATCGCTGGCAGGAGGGTGCCCAAACCCTCCTGCCGGAATAAGCACCCCTTCCGCACCCCCCCCTGCGCTAATAGCCCCCAAACCTCCCCCCCACCAAACTAACCTTGTTGGCCAGACAGGTCTTACCCATCCAGCCGGCAGGCTCACCTTGTCGAAATGAGGCGGGCCCGCCCCTTCCCGGCCCATCCCTCCGAAGCCTGACGCCTGATTGGCCCAGGCTCTAGAAGCCTGGACCAATCAGGCCTTAGGCATAGCGGGTCCGCCCATCCCCACTTAATCTAAGGCCTGATTGGCCCAGGCTCCAGGCGCCTGGGCCAATCAGGCCTTAGACTTAGTGGGGATGGGCGGACCCGCTATGCCTAAGGCCTGATTGGTCCAGGCTTCTAGAGCCTGGGCCAATCAGGCCTTAGGCTTCGGAGGGATGGGCCGGGAAGGGGCGGGCTCGCCTCATTTCAGCGAGGCTGGCCTGCCGGCTGGACGGGCAAAACCTGTCTGGCCAACAAGATAAGGTTAGTTTGGTGGGGGGGGGGGGAGGTTCGGGGGCTATTAGCGCAGGGGGATGTCAGCCTAGAGGCCTCTGGGAGATTATATCAATCTGACCCTGGCATGGGAAGGCAGATAGACCCTTAGTGCAGGGAAACTGTTTTAAGTAGCCCTGATTGATATATTTTAAGTTTCAAGTAGCCCTGCTTGAATCATGGCTAGCTAAAAGGTGTTAATGTCTGATTAAGAGGATGCTTAGGACAATGGTGCACAGATCAAGCCAGAGACTTAATCCCATCACCATGCTTACAGGTATCTCACCCTCCTTAGCAATTAAATTAACCATTGTTTCAAACAGTTTACAAATTCTAAACAGAAAGATACTGGGATATACAGGTTTCTATATTGAGCCAAGGTATAAAAGCCTGCTCTCTGCAACACACGGCTCTCTCTCTTTTTCTATGGCTCTCTCTCTTTTTCTATGGCCCTCTCTGTCTCTGACCTCTGTAAGGCAGTGAGACTGCTTGCTCTCTGCTTAAGTGTAATGCTCTCTGCTTAATTGTAATGCTTATAAATATTACTTTTCTGTAAGACTATTTCTATAATATATTCTTTATATAATCACCCCTGGCTGTGCTTCTTATTTGATTCTATCCCTAATGAAACTTCTGTGAAGGAACTGAACCTGGGACCTGGCGTTTGTCAGTACGCCTTTCACTTAACCCCTACCACCTAATATTGTGGGGGCCACTTTCAAACTGACATTTTGGGGGCTCTGTCTCGGTCCTTCCTGATGATTTCATCTGGGTAAGTAGAATTTAAGTTTTTTTATGCACTGTGCAATAGGATTACAGAGTGAGATAGAAATCAAAAGTCCTTGGAAAACCCTTAGATTGATTGTACGTTAGACTGGATGACACACTGTTGAAAAGTTCCAGTAATATTGTGGGGTTTTATACTTGGTGAGATTTTATTTCAATTTTTGATTGATAGACAGAGTGAGATAGAAATCAAAAGTCCTTTTGGAACCCTTAAATTGTTTTAGACTGGATGACACAATTGTGAAAAGTTTCAGTAATATTTTGGGTTTTATATTTGGTGAGATTTTACTATCAAAAGTCTTTGTAGTTTACCTGTGCCAGTTTGCATTGTATGATTTGATATGCTTGCTAGGGTGTTGCATGTAAGAATATTTGAGCTACTCTGAAGAAAAGCAGGGTTCAAAGTGAAAACAGTCACTCAATTAAGACACGCCACATCTGTACTAACTTTTACTTTTTTTTACCTTGTGCTTTTAATTCTATTTCTTGTCAGTCTCTGCCCTGGTGAAAGGCCCAGTGCACACTGGACTGGAACTGGCAGCTGACACCTCTGCTCTTCTATATTTTATCCTGCTAAACTTCTGCCTGTAAATTTCAGGTAGTAACCAGTGTGGGCAAGTGTGGGCATAAGTGTATTATTTATGCCAATGACTCTTGCCTAACACGCTTTACCTCACTTTTCTACCTATTAACTAAAGTCTCCCTCCTTCATAAGTGGGAGCATTTCAATCTCAAAGGCTACACACAGACAGGGACATTTAGAAGCCCATTCTCTCTCATGAAATATATGAGCAAGGCCCACGAACCAAGGCAGACTTCTGCAGCCTCAAATATGAACCCTTTTGATTTTCAAGAACTCACAGATATTGTACACAAATATTTTGACAAGAAAGGGGGTCCATATGAGGGTAATTTTCCAGAACACACATGGCACGATATTCAGAAACAAATGGTTTCTCATTCTCAGGAGTTTAGAAAGAAAACAGATAAACACAAATGCCTTTTCATTCAGGGCTTATGTAGAGGACTTATTAGCCTAAGACAAGATAATACTAACTTGAACACTCAGTGCCATCAGCTGTCCAAAGACTTAGATGAGGCACAAATTAATATATCCATGCTAAGAACCCAAATTGTTCAGGCCACAAATACCTTTTTAACTGTAAATGAACAATTAGAAGAGGCCAAGGCAGAATTAAAGTATTTAAAGTCAAAATGTGCCTCACAGGGACAGGCTAATGCTGTCTCCGTACAGATTCTGCCGTCTGCACCTGTGCCACCATCACCATATAATCCATGTAGTCAGTTTATAGAGAAACAGAAAACCATTTTTGTAGCAGGTCAGAGAAAGGGTAAACTAGCTACAGATGTAGAACAGGAAGAAGACCCGACAAACGAAAGTGAGGAAAATTCATTACCAGGCCAGAGCAATACCAATAGTACCCCTATAAGTGACACAGCTCCAGTAACTGTAGTGCTGCAGGGACATATGAAAGATAGTGACATTGAAAGAATAGTGGAAAAAGTGGGCCCTATGCCTTTTAACATAAATGAATGGTGCAAATGGGCTATTGACATACTGATTCACTGGGGTCTAGGGAAATACAAAAGGAACAATGCAGATTTTGATAAGCTTATGCACCTAGCCCTGGGTCCACATTATTATAAATTTGGATCTCTTGTTCATCCATACCAATTTGTAAAGATGGGCATCGAACAACTATTTCGCTGCACCTCTTTGCAAGTACTTAGAACTCTTTCACCCCTGCCAAGTGATACACCAGAGCAGTTTGCATATAGAGTGTGGGTAATCAACGCGGTACTTAACGAACATGAACATTGGCCCACTTCCTCAGATTATGGCCAGAGAGAACATAAATAATTCCTATTAGAATTATTATCTCCCGAGATTACTAAACACCTTCTGTTGTTTTCGGAGGACCCTAAAACTACGCCTTTTGACACTTTACTGCTCAGGATTGGGTCTGTGTGGAATACCCAGCCAGCTCAAATTATTTCAGTATCAGAAGCTAGAAGGTGGCGTGCTGAGGGAGCACCCCAATACAAGAAAACACCACACACAGGAAATAGAGGGCATGTCAGAGGTAGTTACAGAACTGCCTCTACTTACATTCCTTTCCATGAACTCAGAGCACAGACAGAAGCATTAGAAAAAGAGAAAAGGAAATGGGAACAGGATCGGCACACAATGCAGATAGAATTAGACAGGGTAAAAAGTGATTTGACAGCCAGGAAAAACAGTGCTAGTCCATAGGGATGTCCTGACTCTCTGTGTCCGAATGCCAAGGTGACTCAGGCCTTCACAGCCCAGCCAGACTCCTTTCACTTACCTGTGGACTCACTTTTGGAGACACAGGATAAGGGAAAGAAGTCAGACTCAGAATTCAGCTTGAGGTATGTTGCACCTTTGATTTTGGACACTTCCGACAGCCCCAATGTTAATACTACCATAGAGGGTCAGGATAAATTAAAATTGATTGATACAGGGTCTAGAATCAGTTTCACAGATAGAGCGCCTCCTACTGGAGATCAGAAAAATATGGAAATTTGTGAGATTCAGGGTCTAAATGACAAAGCTTCAAAGTGTGTGTCTATCCCACAAAAGGAACAAATGAAAGACACTGTAGAAACTACTGCCAGCATGAGTGAGAATACAGGCAAAGAAATAGTTGAAGTGGCTGGTCTTGCATTGGGTACAGGAATTCTAAATGCTTCTAAACCTTTGGTTCATGAGGTTATTCCTGTGCAGTTAGCCACACAGTGTAGTATGCTAATGCAGAAGCATGATCATAGTATAACTCACTCAGAGGTTGCAGCTGTTTCACTTTGGGCACAAGACTGTGGGAAAAGGTACACAGAAATTTTGTTTGAGGGCAAAGATCCTGAACCACAAACACAGCAACCAGTACTTCCTCCAGCAACAGAACTGGTGCCTAAGATGGAGGAGAGGGGTCTGAGTGGACCTATCTCTTTAGCATGTGGCTCTCCAACTGGGTCATTTGCTAAATCAGAGGGCTCTGTTAGGCTCACTATACACTCTCAGGCCCTAACTAAGACTTCAAAGCCCATAGTACCAGTGGCAGCCTCTCACTCTGAAATGACTGTGACATTTAACCCTAAATGTGCATTTTTCTCTGTCCTAGACATGACTAATGATTTTCGGAATTTGCCCCTTGCCTCTGAATGCCAGGACACAACAGTGCAGACAAAAGAAGACAAATCTAGCCTGCACCTGACTTCTGCACCGCAGTGCCCACTCCTCCGAGTGCAGTGGGACCCAGGTGGCAGACATGTGGTCCAGGTCGGCCTGAATGGAACATGGACAAAGTTTGCTCTAAGTGACCTTGAGGTTGCTGCTAATTTAAAATGTTTTTTTCTTTTTCCTAGCAGCAGTTCGGATATAGCCATCCCAGACCAATTTTGGCACAAAGATATTTCTAGTGTTTTCCAAGGTTCCTCTTTATCACTGCAGAGATAAAGATGTTCCAAAGAAGATATTAGCTTTATGCCTTTTCTGAATATGAGATGGTTATGATATGCATTATTTGTACTACTATTTGCAGAGTTAAATTCAGCCCTGAACACTTGACAGATGGAAGAATAAGGCCGACGCCTCAAAATTTGTGTTTTATGTTTTCTGTGCTATGTGGTCTGTCTTTTGTCTATTTGTTTTAGTTTAGGGGGTACCCCAGGATACATAACATTAGCCATTTCTAGAGCTCTTTTCCCCAATTTTTTTTTAACTAGCCCAATTGCGCAATGTTCTTTTTATATCCTAAATTTAGCGTAGTTAGGGGTTATATTTTTAAGCAAAGGTTTCACTTTATACCGTGTTTATTCTATGCTTCTCATTAGATTCAGTACACATTTCTGACATAATTTTTTTATATATACATTCAGTACAGAATTATGGTTTCTCTGAATTGCCATAAGTTATATGCAGCACACAAAAACATATCTTTTTGAAATGTCTGATTAAGAACCTTAAGTACCTGATTATTGTCTGTCTTTTGCCATAATATTGTTACATGTTGCCACATTCAGTACAGGCAACTAGTCTCTCTCTCTCTCTCTCTCTCTCTCTCTCTCTCTCTCTCTCTCTCTCTCTCTCTATGCATTCAGTACAGGCAACCTGGTTTCTCTCTCTCTACATTCAGTACAGGCAACATGTTTTCTCTTCCATTTTCTATCTCTTATTTGGATCACACTGGAGTACAGCTGCTGAATGATATCGGGACTCTTTTCAAATCCCTCCCTGTATGCACAGACATCATTTCATCTCAAGGGCGAACACCACCAGTTTCCAGTGACTTGACTGATCCTGTGCAAACATCAGATCCTGTGCAAACATCCTTTCATTTCAAGTGTGAACCTCATCAGTTTAAAGAGACTGCCGGTTCCTGCTGGACTAATTCATCTTCATGCACCCTGACTGCAAAGACTTTTCCACACATGCTGTACACAATGTTTCCTGTTCATCGGATATAGCCACCTTCCTAAGAACGCTTTGCTGTACAATTCCTCCTATTTAACCTATTCTATGGACATTCCAGACTTTACTTCATATGCTGTGTATCCACTACCTCTTGGTATGGGGAATGAGACATTTCAAAAGCTGCTGATCTTTACTGAACTCCATACTTACACTGAACAACTTCAGAAAACCTCCAAAAAAGTGAATCATACTATCACTTTTTAAAATGGACAGATTGCACATAATTTAATACAAGACGCTCATGTCTCAGTTTGGGAACTTTTCTTTGGGTATTCGCCCACTGCAAACCACGTATTTAATGTTTTAATTCACCCTATCATTATCTTAATTATTGTACAAATTTTGTTATGTATTATTATGCTTTTTCTTTGCTGTAAAGTGAAACACATGTACATTTCTTTACAACGCTTATCATACAAGCTTCCTTCTAACTTTTAAGGCAGTTATACATGTATTTCCAGTATCTTTTCTGACACTTGCTAATTTGGTCCTAATTTGGTTTTAATTTGGCATGGCCTATTGCATTACCATTACAAGGGTCAGATATAATATTATCCCATATCCCATACTTAGATACTCTCTCTTATGACATCTTGGTACCTTTATACCTGAACCTCCTGAGAAAGCTTCATCAATTATGCACAGTTCACTCGCTCAACGACGGGTAAGATATAGGCATACTGGGATCCCCGCCCAGATTATGGCCTATACGACCTAAGACAGAGGTTTGAACTCGTAATGGGAACTGTTTACAACCTATCTTCATAGCTTGGAGATTCTGCAAGACAGGGGACATACTGTTGGAGGTAAGCGAGGGTACCACAAGCTTGCCCTCATTTCAAAGAATAAAAATAAAAATAAAAAAATTATGGGAGATGTCAGCCTAGAGGCCTCTGGGAGATTATATCAATCTAACCCTGGCATGGGAAGGCAGATAGACCCTTAGTGCAGGGAAACTGTTTTAAGTAGCCCTGATTGATATATTTTAAGTTTCAAGTAGCCCTGCTTGAATCATGGCTAGCTAAAAGGTGTTAATGTCTGATTAAGAGGATGCTTAGGACAATGGTGCACAGATCAAGCCAGAGACTTAATCCCATCACCATGCTTACAGGTATCTCACCCTCCTTAGCAATTAAATTAACCATTGTTTCAAACAGTTTACAAATTCTAAACAGAAAGATACTGGGGTATACAGGTTTCTATATTGAGCCAAGGTACAAAAGCCTGCTCTCTGCAACACACGGCTCTCTCTCTTTTTCTATGGCTTTCTCTCTTTTTCTATGGCCCTCTCTGTCTCTGACCTCTGTAAGGCAGTGAGACTGCTTGCTCTCTGTAATGCTCTCTGCTTAATTGTAATGCTTATAAATATTACTTTTCTGTAAGACTATTTCTATAATATATTCTTTATATAATCACCCCTGGCTGTGCTTCTTATTTGATTCTATCCCTAATGAAACTTCTGTGAAGGAACTGAACCTGGGACCTGCCGTTTGTCAGTACGCCTTTCACTTAACCCCTACCACCTAATATTGTGGGGGCCACTTTCAAACTGACAGGGGGGTGCGGAAGGGGTGCTTCTTCCGGCAGGAGGGAATGGGCACCCTCCTGCCGGTGATCGGTAGTGTCGGGGGGGGGCATCTTCCGGCAGGAGGGTTTGGGAACCCTCCTGCCAGCAATCGGACAGGCGGCCGCGGCCTGCTATACTTATAGCGGCAGAGAGATCCCTTGCCGCAATAAGTATAAGTATGTAGACCAGCATTTTGTTGGCCTACATTGTAAGCGTCTCTTCCTCTACTAGGGAGACGCGTAGGGCCGCCTAGGTTCGCCTAAGGCCCGCCTAAGGCCCTTAGGCGAGCTTAGGCGTCTTGCGGGCCTCCCTAGGCTCCCGGAGGCGCCTTCAATATAGGCGGCCTGCCTGGGGAGCATTTTTTAAAAAAACGTGTATCCCGATTGGCTGATTAGACAGCTGTAGGACGCCTACAGCTGCCTAAAATCGGGGCGCACTTTGTAGAATCAGGGCCTAAGTACACAGGCCTAGGCATGAACAACTTTCAGTGATTTTTATATATACACTTCTCCCTCCGTATCCACGGGGGTTAGGTGCAGAGCCGGACTGCGAAGTGTGAAAAACCACAAATAACTTATTGGCTGGCTCTGACCTACCCTGTCTCCCTCCTGCCTTCCCCCCCGGCATCCTGGACCTTAACCTGGTGGTCTAACGGGTTTTCGAGAGACTACGGGAGCTCACGGCAGTCATTTTCTATGAGTGATCTGCACGGGGCAGGAGCGTAGGAAGATCGTTCCTGCCCCAAAAACCCGCTAGACCACCAGGTAAGGCTTAAAAATAGGAAAAAAAATTAAAATCAGCCCCCCCCAAAAAAAAATTACGAATAACCGAATCCGCGGATGCTGAAATCACTGATTCGGAGGGCGAAATATACAGTATATATATATAGAGAGAGAGAGGCAGTCCCCAGGTTAAGAATGAGTTCCATTTTTTAAACCTTTCTTAAATTGAATTTGTATGTAACTTGGATCCTGTATAGAACACAGTCTATAAAAACATCAAACAGTAAAGAAACAGTCCTCCAAAGTACTGTAGTTTAAATAGAAAGAAAAGATAGGAGGTTTACACTTTTGTTCTTCATCTGTCCCACTGTTCCCTCTCCACTACCACATTCAACATTTCTCCCTCTCATCTCTCTCTTCCCCATGCATCTGTACCTCACATCTCTCCCACCACCATGCCCAATATTTCTCTCTCCCTCCCTATGCCCAACAATTCACCTCTTTCTTCATTTCCCCATATGCACCATCTCCCTCTCATTCAGACTCCCATGCCCAAAAATTATTCTCCCTATTCCCACGCCACCTGAGCATCTTTCCCTCACTCCCTTCATTCTTCCATCCTATGTCCCAAGTTTATGCTCCCCTCCTTCCTTTTTTCTCTCCTTTTGCCGAAGTTTGTGCCCCCTCCCTTCCTTCTTTGTCCCAATGTGACCCTGCTTCTCCCTTCCTGTGCCATTGCGACTCTCCTCCTCCCTTCCATGTCCCTATGCGCCCCTTGTCATCTCCCTCCATTCCGTGTCCCAAATTTGTGCCTCCTGTGTTTACCTCCTCTGGCCGGCTCCCTCCTCCCAGCCGCACTTTTCTTGGCAAAGTCGTGAGCAGTGGCTTCTGTGCGCGGTTCGCTGGTTTTCACAAAGCCGCGATTGGCAGCTACAGCACACAGTCCACTTACCTGGAAGCCTTTCCTCTGATGTCTGCCACATGCATGAACCACCAATCGTGGCTTTGCGAAGACGAGGGGACCTCATGAAGGAGCCACTGCTCGAAGCTATGCCAAGCGAGGTGTGGCTGGGAGGATGGAACCAGCCATAGGAGGTAAACACCCATTGGAGACACAAATTTGGGATGCCGAAATACAATGAGGGCCTTGTTGGGATACAGGAGGAATGTCGCATTTGGACAGGAAGGGAGGAAGAAGGGGCGTGTTGACACAGAAAGGGAGAGGCAATACCCTGGTTTGTAAGTATGAGTTTAATGTAAGTTGAGCATTCTTAAACTGGGGACTGCCTGTATATATATATATATATATATATATACACATAGGTACACACACTAATCACCACCCATGCAGTCCACCTGTGGCCCGGGCTTCTGATTTAGGTTGGACACTGGGTGGGTATAGCTATGTGCTTCAGTCTCTCTTATGCCAAGCCCCCTCCCCTTTACCTGGCCCCCAAGTTCTCACCTCATCCATGGAAGCTGTTGGGTGGGTGGCGGCTGGTCTCCCAGGCCCATGGGCCTAGTCTTACAGTAGTCTTCTGGGGCCCTGGTTCCTTCCAAGAGTCCTCCCCTTTCTTTTTACTGGTGGGCCCCTGGGGCGCCCTTTTCCCCCATTTGGCTTCTAGTGTCGACCTGTACCCTGGTTCCTCCACTGTGCTGCTAGTGTCAACCCCTGCATCCTGGCTGCCTGTATTTTTCGCTGGGTTGCTAGTGCCATCAGCCCAACTCTTCAAGGGCACCACCTAGTGTTCCATCTCTGCCCGTGCATAGCATACCAGCTCTGTAAAGAGCGCTGTCTCAGCCAGTGACAGAGTTTCCCACCTAGGGAATCACCTCCCAGCTGAGCAAGATGCACTGCTATGATTCTAGGCAGTGCAAGCTCAAAGACTCTAGCTCAGTGTTCTTCAACTGCCGGTCCGTGGACCAGTGCCGATCCGCAGAAATTTTCTGCCAGTCCACAGGGTCGGTATGTCCATCGTGTCCAAGACAGCATTCTTCAGCGCCGGTCCATGGTGTGATCAATGCGGCGTCTTCGGGCCGGCTCCCTGAATGCTGCAGTGCACGAAGCCTTGGGAAAAGGCTCCTACGCGTGTCCTGCACCTGAACCGGAAGCCTTCGCTCTGACATCAGAGGGAAGGCTACCAGATGAGGTGCGGGACGCTGCCCACAGCTTTGTGCAATGCAGCACTCAGAGAGCCGGCCCGAAGACGCCGCATTGATCGCACAGTGGACTGGCCCAAAGATAACACCAGGGGGCAGGCCAGAAGACAAGGCACAGCATGGAGGGAGAGAGACAACAATGGTAGGTGAAATGCTTTTATTTTTTTTATTTAGTGATTGATTTGTCTGTTCAGGAAGAAATGCATTTGTTTCTTTTCCTCTGGGGTTGTACTGCTTGCATCTTAGGGTTTGTTTGTGAATATTAGTACTTTTAGTTTTTGGTCCTGCATTTGTATGGGGTTATCTGTTTTCTGGTAGGAATAAATGTTAAAAAGCATATAGTGTGCTTTGTGTATTTTAATTTTGTGGTTAACCATTATGTGTTGTTAATAAAATTATATTATGTGTATATATGAAAAATGAATGGAGAAAATGGTGTTACAATTAGTACTATTATGGGGCGGGGTCTGGGGTGGAGATGGGCATGACTTAGCCCAATGTTCTTTAAGTGCCGGTCCGCGGACCGGTGCCGGTCCACAAAATAATTATTTTATTTCGGCCGGTCCATAGGTGTCAAAAGATTGAAGAACACTGCTCTAGCTCATGCAGGCTTCTTTGTTTGAGCCCTTCCACTTGGGTGGTCCATCTTGCCCAACTTGTTCTCCTCTCCTTTAGACTCAGGGGGAGTGGATTTCTAGCTCCCCTATTTTTGATTCTCTTTTTAGATTATGTCCTCTCACTCATCTGAACCTGCCCACTTAAATCACTTTAAATCTTGGCGGGCTAAAAATCTTGGCTGGCTAATGATATTTGTTTCTACCATTTTACTAAAAAAAACCAATTCCCCCTCCTCCCGATAGTGTTTTGATATCTGTGTTCCTAGTCTTGTAAATTTCTAGGATGAGGGTTCTCAATCCAGTCCTCGGTCTGGATTTCAGGATATCCACAAAGAATATGTATATGTGAGATTTTCATATAGCTCATGCAAATTTATCTCATATGCATATTCATTGTGAGTATCCTGAAGATCTGACTGGAAGGTCTTGGGTGTGCAAAAGCTAATCTGACGCTTTCTTATAAGCTAAAAAACACTTGTAGTTATTTTGCATTTGTCAACTTCCTTTTTCTATATGGACAAAAAAAGATGGTTTGTTTACTCTCTTTTACAAATTACTTATTTTAGTGTAATAATGATATATTGAAGCATAATTGTTTTCAAAAGTTAGTATCCTGGGAGAATAGCTAAGGGCGGGGAGCGTTTTCAGGATAGCCAAGTATTTCCCTTACATTTTTGATTTCCCATAAAAAGAATAAGTTACAAAAATACATCTGACGAGAGAAGGTCAAACTGAAAGCATTAAGCTGGGATCTGTGACTAATGCATGTGTCTGGTTCTTCCAAAGTGGACTTTCAGTTTCATTCTGACTTTCTTCTCAGAAGAGATCCTATTTTTCCACTTATTTCTCGATAGCAAAGTCTCTGAGGATACTTTCTTGCTTTTTGTTGCCCGTTGGGTTTGGATTTAATTACTCATCTTTCCAGGTCCATATTCAAGATGAGTTACATTTCAGGTACAGTAGCTAATTCCCCATTGGAAAGCCCTTACAATCTAACATCTGGATTTACTAACCTGCACTAAAATTTGTGTACATTAACACAATTTTGTGCACATTGTTTAACACAAGCTTCACTATTGTCAAAGGAGTAATAACTCGTGATGATGCACTAACACAGGTGAAGCAACTTGGCTGAGGTTACAGGAAGCATTAGTGGGAGAGACAAAATTTGAACCCTAGTTTCCCTTGTTCACTAACTCCGAATCTACCAGCTCTTCCAGAATTTGTTTTGCATGTTTAAGCAGATTGCAAATAATATAAGTGATGTAAATGGGTGAGTTAAAACGGTCCAAAATTTGCAGTCTAAAAACCTCCCATAGTGTTCTGTGATTTGTTTGCTTTGTGGTTTGTAGCTTAAGATTTCATGTCATTAGGGCTCAGCACGAAGCAGGGAGTAGAAATGTCGTACATTATGACTCACACTGAGAGATATTTGCTATTACAATCATTAAGAGGTAAACTGAAAGCTGTGATTTATCATTATCCACAATTTACCATGTTTTATCCCCCCATTCAGTGATGACTCACTTATTCTGGGTTAATATGGAGTGGTTTGACCTATCTGTAAAGAAGTGTTTCCCAACCTGCTCCTGGAAGTCTTTTTGGTTATCAGGATATTCATATATATATATATTTTTTTTTTTTTCAGTATTCATGTACCACTTGTAGCCTAAGTGGTTTTACATTCAGGTACGCAAGCATTTTCCCCTATCTGTCCTATTGGGCTCACATTCTGTCTAGTGTACCTGGGGCAAGGGGGATTAAGTGACTTGCCCAGGGTCACAAGGAAGAGCTTGGGATTTGAATCCACAACATCATAAGAACATAAGAATTGCCACTGCTGGGTCAGACCAATGGTCCATCGTGCCCAGCAGTCCGCTCACAGAGCGGCCCCAAGGTCAAGACCAGTGATCCAAATGAGTCCAGTCTCATCAGTTTAGCATGAACTTGTCCAACTTTGTCTTGAATCCCTGGAGGGTGTTTTCCCCTATAACAGACTCCGGAAGATCGTTCCAGTTTTCTATCACTCTCTGGGTGAAGAAGAACTTCCTTACGTTTGTACGGAATCTATCCCCTTTCAACTTCAGAGAGTGTCCTTTCCTTCTCCCTACCTTGGAGAGGGTGAACAACCTGTCTTTATCTACTAAGTCTATTCTCTTCAGTATCTTGAATGTTTTGATCATGTCCCCTCTCAGTCTCCTCTTTTCAAGGGAGAAGAGGCCCAGCTTCTCAATCTCTCACTGTATGGCAACTCTTTCATCCCCTTAACTATTTTAGTCGCTCTTCTCTGGACGCTTTCGAGTAGTACCGTGTCCTTCTTCATGTACGGTGGCCAGTGCTGGATGCAGTACTCCAGATGAGGGCGCACCATGGCCCGGTACAGCGGCATGATCTGTTCGTAATCCCCTTCTTGATCATTCCTAGCATTCTGTTCGCCACCACAGCGCATTGTGCAGATGGCTTCATGGACTTGTCGATCAGGAACTGCCCAATCCCTTTCCTGGGAGGTCTCTCCAAGTACCGCCCCGGACATCCTGTATTCGTGCATGAGATTTTTGTGCCCGATATGCATCACTTTGCACTTATCCACATTCAACCTCATCTGCCATCTCAATGCCCATTTCTCGAGCTTGATTATGTCAGGGTGCTAAGGCTGTAGCTCTAACAACTGTGCATAGAGTAGACATGGAACATGACCTTGTTCTATGGGTGCTAACATTCTCTCGCCCATTGCACACATAGGTGATTAGAATATCAGTGGCTATACCCTGCCTAAGCACTATTCTGCAAATACTTGCTTAATTTGCATGGTAAGATACATGGTGGTGAACCATGAGTGGTCTTTTGCTTGCATGAGGGAAGGGGTAAAACGCGGACCTGACGGACCTCGCGGATCTAAACCCGCACGTCCTTAAAAATCTGAGGTCCGTGCCGCTTGTAGTTAGTTTCTGGCTCTGACAGACCTCGGTGACAGTTTAGCGCTGACGGATCCGTCTCAGCATAGGGAGGGGAAAGTATTAGGATCCGTCAGCGCTACAATGTCATTGAGGTCTGTCAGATTTACTGGGGCTGAAGGAAACCAGTTTAAAGGATTCGTTTTAGAGCCGCTCCAGCACTAGCACTAGTCTCTGGCTCAGACAGACCTCGGTGACATTTTAGCACTGACAGATCCTAATGCTTTTTCCTCCCTATGCTGAGATGGATCTGTCAGTGCTAAGATCCTAATGCTTTTTCCTCCCTATGCTGAGATGGATCTGTCAGTGCTAAATTGTCACCGAGGTCTGTCAGAGCCAGAAACTAACTACAAGCGGCACGGACCTCTGATTTTTAAGGATGTGCAGGTTTAGATCCGCGTTTTACCTCTTCCCCTTGCATGAGTCCCTGTTGCATTTAGGACCCTGCACTTATGCCAGGTCTATAGCTGGTATTACTAGGGAAGCCTAAATGGTAGGTGTACCCATATGGTATGATATAATGTAAGAGCTAAAGTGGACAGTGGACACAGAACTCAAAGTCTTGGATTTCAAGCATGCTGATTTCAGTAAAATGAGAGTGTTCTTGAAGAAGTAAGTAATGGGATGAGAGGATATAAGAGAAGTGGAAAGAGAACTCCTGGGTTTGGCGGTATATAAAAATAAATTTATTATTATTATTATGGTCCAAACTGAAAGGAGCTATAAAAATGGCAACTGAACTCTATGTAAGGAAAGTTAATAAAAAACAAGAGGAAAAGGAAAACTGTCCTGGTTCTCTAAACAGGTGACTGAAAAAATGAAGCAAAAGAGGCAGTGTTCAAGAAATACAAAGGAACTCAAGAAGAGGAATACGGAAAACAATACCGGGTAAAACTCAAAAAGTGAAGAGAGAAATGCGATTGACGAAAGTGTAGGCAGAAGAAAAAATAGCTAGAGATGTTATATTTGAGGCAGGAGGAAGACTGGAAATAGGATTGTGAGACTAAAAGATGCTGAAAACTGAAAACTGCTATGTGAAAAGCAACAAGGAAAAAGTGGACGTGCTAAACAAATACTTCTGTTCTGTGTTCACGGTAGAAAAGCCTGGAGAAGGATCTCAATTGGCCAATAAAGGTATATACGGGAATGGAAAGATATCGCACTGTTCAAGGAAGAAAGTATTTATAAACAACCGAGAAAACTAAAAGTGGTCAAAGACATGGGACCGGTTGAGATTCATCCTAGGGTATTAAGGGAATTTGAGAAATACTTGCGGGACCTCTTGCAGATTTGTGTAATAAATCCTTGGAGATGGGAAAAGAGTAAATGTAGTCCCTCTTCACAAAAGTGGTAATAGAGAAGAAGTTGTAAAATACAAACTGGTAAGTCTCACTTCAGTAATTGGAAAGACTACCTGGAATCAAATGGGTTACAAGATCAGAGACAACATGGTTTCTCTTAGGGCAGGGTTAGGCAATTCCGGTCCTCGAAAGCCGGAGCCAGGTCAGGTTTTCAGGATATCCACAATAAATATACATGAGATAGATTTGTATCTCAAGGAGGCAGTGCATGCAAATCCATCTCATACATATTCATTGTGGATATCCTGAAAACCGGACCTGGCTCCGGCACTCAAGGACTGGAATTGCTTACCCCTGTCCTAGGGGAAATTGTGCCAAATGAATCTGATTGATTTCTTTGACTGAGTGACCAGAGATTTGGATAGAGGATGTGCGCTAGATATAGGGCTCCTTTTACTAAGGTGCGCTAGTGGTTTTAGCACGCACTTAGAGCATACTACAATGCCGCATGCACTAAATGCTAACGCCTCCATAGAGCTTGTGTTAGTATTTTTCATTTAGCACGTGGTTAGCGTGCGCTAAAAACGCTAGCGCACCTTAGTAAAAGGAGCCCATAGTCTACCTAGATTTCAGCAAAGCCTTTGACATAGTTTCTCCTAGGAGGATCATCAACAAAATTAGCAGGTTGAAGTTAGGACCCAAAGTGGTGACCTGGATTAGACGTTGGTTGACTGACTGATGACAGAGAGTGGTGTTGAATGGAATTTGCTTGGAGGGAAGAAAAGTGAAGAATGGCGTGCCTTAGGGATCAGTTCTGGGGCTCGTTCAACATATTTGTGAGTGATATTTCAGAAGGATTAAAAGGAAAAGTATGACATGAAGATTTGCAACAGAGTGGATACCCTGGAGGGTAAAGAAAACATGAGAAGAGATCTACAAATGCTGGAAGAATGGTCTAAAGTTTGGCAGTTAAAATTTTATGTGAAGAAATGCTGAGAGATGTACTTGGGGTGTAAAAATCCAAAGGAGCTGTATATTTTAGGGGGCGAGAAGCTGATCGGCACCGACTGGGAGAGGGACCTTGGTGTGATAGTGTCTGAGGACCTCAAAGCTGTGAAACATTGTGACAAAGTGGTGGTCGTATCCAGAAGGATGCTGAATTAAAGAGAGAAATTGCCAGCAGAAAAAGGGAGGTGCTACTGCTCCTGTACAAGTCACTGGTGAGGCCCTACTTGGAATATTGTGTTCAGTTCTGGAGGCCGTATTTTGCTAAGGATATGAGAAGATTTGAAGTTGTTCAGAGGAAGGCGACGAAAATGATACCAGGATTGCGCCAAGAGACGTATGACAAGAGGCTCAAGTTCCTGACTATGTATACCCTAGAGTAGTGGTTCCCAACCCTGTCCTGGAGGACCACCAGGCTAATCTGGTTTTCAGGCTAGCCCTAATGAATATGCATGAGAGAGATTTGCATATAATGGAAGTGACAGGCATGCAAATCTGCTCCATGCATATTCATTATGGCTATTCCGAAAACCCAATTGGCCTGGTGGTCCTCCAGGACAGGGTTGGGAAACACTGCCCTAGAGGAAAGAAGGGATAGAGGAAATATGATACAGCTGTTTAAAGGCTTGAATGGTATTAATCTATATACAAATCTTTACCAATCTTTATAATATGAGGAAGACATAATATGATGTTGCGGGGTGGTAGACTTAGAAAAATCAAACAGTGTAGATGTACCAAAAGAACAGGTTTGCTGACTTACTTCATAATTCTGCTTTATTCATTCAATCACTCTTTATTCATTTCGTGACTCGACATGTACATGTTTTGGCTCAAATGGCCTGCATCAGCAGTCTTCTGAATAATACATCCTACTTTGCAGTTTGACTGTTGATACTTAACGATACATCAACCTGATAGATTTTGCATAATACATCAACACATCAAATGCTCTTGCCGAGTATCCAAAGCTTACGGGCTCCACGCTCACTCTTTTTAAAAAAAACTTTTCAGTGAGCGTGAAGCCCGTAAGCTTTGGATACTCGGCAAGAGCATGTGATGTGTCGATATACGATTATGCAAAATCCATCAGGTTGATGTATTGTTAAGTATCAACTGTCACACTACAAAGTAGGACGTATTATTCAGAAGACTGCTGATGCAGGCCATTTGAGCCAAAACATGTACATGTCGAGTCATTGAATGAATAAAGAGCGATTGAATGAATAAAGCAGAGTTTTGAAATAAGTCAGCACACCCGTTCTTTTGGTACATCTCCACTGTTTGCTTGTTCGACTTTGATTCGTGGAAATGATTTTCCTGTTGACTACGTGAGACTTAGAAATAATACCAGAAAATACTTTTTCATGGAAAGTTTGGTGGAGTCGTGGAATTCCCTCATTGTGGGGGGGGGGTGGAGACAAAAAACAATGAGCGAGTTCAAAAATGCGTGGAATAGACACAAAGGATCCCTAAATAGAAAGAGGATAGTATCGACACAAAACTCAAAAGATCATCAGATCAACAGCTATAATTTTGTTTTATGATGCGCAGGAGTAATGCTTGAATTCAGCCCCCAGAAGTAGGGAAGTGAAGCTGATACTGAACGGTCTTCTATGGTCTTTGTCTCGTATACGGCAAAAAGGATGGGCTGGAGCTAGCTTTGACAGCGACTCTGACACAGGGGCAAAGGGGCCGATGCAGGACAGACTTCTACAGTCTGGCCTAAATTCTCTATTACTGCGTTTAACTTAGGCGTGCTTTGGACGTCGGATATAAGTGAATAATCATGGAGTTAAGGGTCTTAATTAATGTTAATTGGGTAATAGACGACACATAGACGTCCCTAGGTAGTACATAAGGAACTAACGTCTATCGAAAGCATAGTCCCGTCTGCAGCTCTGGACGTGGGCGTTCCGTGGGCGGTCTATGGGCGTGCCAAGTGGGGACGCTGGATAGGCGCTACTTGGGCGAACGCGTGCGTCTAACTCTCGTGAATTATGTAGACGTAAAAAACCCTGGTCTAACTTGGATTTCAATGCCGTTTCAACTATCGTAATTGCGGCTCTTTGTTACACGCGAGGCAGACGTCTGCTGTATTTTTTATCAATAATTCCAATAGTAAATTTCAATAGGTATGTTTCATCTTTTCTCTGTCCTAATAAATAGAATGACACCATAACAATGGAACACATTATATTGCATGGATAACAAACCACATTTCAGCCCAAACCATAATATAATATTCCCATGGCTTTTACAACCCCCTTTTTTGTCTCAACAAACAGCACTGCAATCGGCTCTCTTTTGAAAGCAAAGAAAAACCAGCACACATTATCAGCACTTAAAAAGAGAATAAACAGATACACACCTTAACATTCCAGCTTCCCTCATTGCAAAATGGAGGTGTTCAGTTGCACAAAACTGACCTCATTGTGACCTCATCAATCTGCATCTTCCAAAGTAATATGCCACAATTAAAAGACGTGGTGGGTGTTGAACCCACAACCTCTGGATGTTAGCAGCATAGGCTGGGCTCCTAACTGATAGAGCTACAGCTGTTTGACTGAGCTGTCTGTGCTTCATTAGGTATCATATCAGGATGAACTCAAATAAGTTTAAGCAAAGGAATGCCTAAAGATTTGGAACGTTTTCAAGTAGAAAACAAATATGAAATATGTATTAAAGAATTGCAGCACAAATAACGCCTAAACGGAACAGATTATTTACAGTCCTATATGCATTAGTACAGTGCTCAGAATGAAGATTAGCGTGTAAGAAAAACAGAGCTCCACCTCACATGCATTCAAGCACACTTGGGAATATGGGTTTGGGGCTCAGTGAAAGCAGCGCTTTTAGCCATTGAGCTAACACTCTTTTGTCTCAGCCTACTATGACATTATAGCTAAACTCCTTTTCCCTTAGCACTTCACTAAGATATGATATGACAAGGGAACGAGAGGAATTGGAGGTGTGGGTCAGTGAGGAAAGGCACTCTCTACCAATCGTGCGGCCTTTAAGGGTTCAAATCCCAGCCTGTATTTTACTTGTGGCGTATCAGCTTTCCAGGTGCACTTTGATGATGGTTTCCACTTCTTATAGGAGTTGAATATAACATTTCTCCATTTAAACATGGCATACGTTGTTAGTTTTGATCGTGGTAAAGTATACATTTCTGAAATGGTGAAGAAACAATAAGCGGTATAAGCAAATCCAAACTGCTATAAGCGCAAGAAAGCATTTGTAGCTCAACACGC
The DNA here is from genome assembly GCF_902459505.1 of Geotrypetes seraphini. Classification (NCBI taxonomy): domain Eukaryota; kingdom Metazoa; phylum Chordata; class Amphibia; order Gymnophiona; family Dermophiidae; genus Geotrypetes; species Geotrypetes seraphini. The sequence goes on along the minus strand of NC_047095.1, from coordinate 14,348,243 downwards.
TAATGCTCCTTTTCTGAGCTTTGCCATCTAAAACTCCCCGGTTTGACTCCCACCTTTGCTCATTTTAATAAGGTCCTCGTTTTTTCCTATTAGATCTTATAACATTTCCCTTTGCAGGCAAACCTATTTTCAACTTACCATGGCTCGGACATCCTAAGCAGTGATAAGCAGCAAGATGACATTTGTGGATCGCCTGGTTAATGTGCTCTCATCACTGCGTAGGATGTCCGAGCCATGGTAAGTTGAAAATAGGTTTGCCTGCAAAGGGAAATGTTATAAGATCTAATAGGAAAAAACGAGGACCTTATTAAAATGAGCAAAGGTGGGAGTCAAACCGGGGAGTTTTAGATGGCAAAGCTCAGAAAAGGAGCATTAGCGTGTTGAGCTACAAATGCTTTCTTGCGCTTATAGCAGTTTGGATTTGCTTATACCGCTTATTGTTTCTTCACCATTTCAGAAATGTATACTTTACCACGATCAAAACTAACAACGTATGCCATGTTTAAATGGAGAAATGTTATATTCAACTCCTATAAGAAGTGGAAACCATCATCAAAGTGCACCTGGAAAGCTGATACGCCACAAGTAAAATACAGGCTGGGATTTGAACCCTTAAAGGCCGCACGATTGGTAGAGAGTGCCTTTCCTCACTGACCCACACCTCCAATTCCTCTCATTCCCTTGTCATATCATATCTTAGTGAAGTGCTAAGGGAAAAGGAGTTTAGCTATAATGTCATAGTAGGCTGAGACAAAAGAGTGTTAGCTCAATGGCTAAAAGCGCTGCTTTCACTGAGCCCCAAACCCATATTCCCAAGTGTGCTTGAATGCATGTGAGGTGGAGCTCTGTTTTTCTTACACGCTAATCTTCATTCTGAGCACTGTACTAATGCATATAGGACTGTAAATAATCTGTTCCGTTTAGGCGTTATTTGTGCTGCAATTCTTTAATACATATTTCATATTTGTTTTCTATGAGTTAAATCAAACTTCAGAGGGCTTGGACAGGTGTTGAAGAATGATCCAGTTAGGGGGGGATGTTTTTGGTGGGGGGAGGGTGTTCAGCATGAGAGAGAACAGGTTGCATTAACTATTAGACAATGGGCTGCACATAATAAAAGCTGAAGCAAAATATTGATATGTAAAGGCAAGGCTAAAGAGTTACCAGGTGTCCTGGCTGAGAAATGAATATAACCTATTTGCTAACCTTACTCAAGACTTGAACCCCCTGATGTATGGAAGATGAAAAAAAAGCAATGCCTTAAGGCATAGAGCTATAGAGGTAACTTTGTTTAGAACATAGAGCTTAGAGATGTGAAGGAAATGACTACAACGTCACTACAGCTGTATATTGCAAAACCACATCCAATGCACATCCAATTAGATTTGAATCCTAACGGTTTCTATGACGTCCGCCGCTAATTAGGCGTGCTTAGTATATAGAAAGCTTTGGCACAGCCATTTTGCCTATGTAAGACCCCCTCATGTGAGTTGGTGTTTGTGGTGTTCTGTTTCCTCAATGATGAAACTTTGTGCTATGACTTGCCTGTTCTCCTTTATACTCCCTTCTGCCTTTGACACTCCTCCCCTCCCCCATTATCTGTATTTCCTTAGTTTATGGATTTTTCTGGGTGTTGGTGTGAGGGATTGTTGGGGACTTAAATTTTGTGTTAAGTGTGGAGGGGAATAAATTGTTAGGGAAAAGAAGGGGCCAGGTCAGGTTACACACAGATGCCCACACCCACCACTCTCCCTGCTTTCATAATGTCATTGTCTGCCCCACCTCCATTTTCCATAGTAGCAGAGTACACCAAAAAGAAAGAGCAGAGGGGGCCTACAACATTCAATTAACTCCATGTGGAATGGATGGGAACCTTTGTTTAAATATGGGAAATATGTCATCAACCAAGGCAGCTACTGCACCAGATGGGATACATATTAATGAGATTCTTAAGTTGAATGCAGGAGAGGTGTCTAGATATGGCCAGACTTGGAGGAGGGGGGAGCAGAGATATGCTGGATAGTAGTCTTGAATGAGAAAAGATAAAAGCAAGAGGTGGAGGATGTCATGGAGGCAAGGAGAGATTAGGGATGCAAGGGTATTTGCTAACAGAAAGGGTGAAAGGTTGCCACTGGGGATGGAAGGAGATTAGGGAGTAACACTAGGTTTTGAGGTGGAATGGAGAGATGGCATGTAGGTTCCAGCCCTCTCCTCCCCTCCCCTGGTATGCATCAAGGAAAATAACAAAAGAGAGGGACAGATGTTGATGCATAGGGAGCTAGGTTGTGAAAGGTGGGATAAGAGGATTGTAAGGGATAGCGCTAATGAGCATGCATGAGAGACCTGCATCTAATGGAGGTGTCAGCCATCAAATCTACCACGATGCATATCCATTAGGGGTATCCTCAAACCCTTAACTGGCCTAGTGGTCGTTCATGACACTGTTGGGACATACCTCTGTAAACCACATGATACAGCAATGTAGCTCTGGGAAGCACCTAACGAATACAATATAAGCTGAAACACAAACACACTGTCAGCTATATATGTTTCATTTATTTGATGGATTTTATTGTAAAACATAAATCCATTGACTTGCTGTTGTACATAATAGATGGAAATATGCATAATATAGGATGCAACCACAAAAAACAAAAGGGAACAAGCCTGAAGAAGTATTTAATACCTTATTTAACTCAGATGGTGCTCAGAATCCACGGATGGAATACAAAAAACTCAGGATGGGGAACAAACCCCTAAAGAGATTGGTCATTGAAAGTGCTTCATTCTGTTTAGCATGTCCATAACATAGGTGAGTATTCAATGATTCCAAAAAATATACTTTCAAAACGTGCAAGCAAACTTAACTTAAAAGTCCATACAGCGATGGTCCGGCAGGGTTCAGACGCGTTTTGCCAAGGAGGCTTCTTCAGAGAACCCGCTGTGCTGTGTGCAATTAATAATTAAATGCTTCCTGGTTCAAAGAAAAAAGTTTTTCATTTCCTGTGACAAGGATGAAGTCAGGCAAATGTCCAGGCTGCCAACAGATGGCAACGGGTTGCACCTTAAGATGAAGTCAGGCAAATGTCCAGGCTGCCAACAGATGGCAACGGGTTGCACCTTAAGATGAAGTCAGGCAAATGTCCAGGCTGCCAACAGATGGCAACGGGTTGCACCTTAAGATGAAGTCAGGCAAATGTCCAGGCTGCCAACAGATGGCAACGGGTTGCACCTTAAGATGAAGTCAGGCAAATGTCCAGGCTGCCAACAGATGGCAACGGGTTGCACCTTAAGATGAAGTCGGCAACATGGCTCCTGGAGAGCTACAGATCCTTGGAAGGGTGTAATAGTTATTATCCAACTATGATGCCCTCGATGGGAGTTGAAGCTGATGAAGATTGGCACTCAGGCCAGGATGCTATCTGGATGAAAGATCTGCAGTGACTGAACCGTGATATAGAGGCTGTGGCGTGTACATGCAGAGGAGGTCCAGCGGAGCCCCAGGGTCCATGCGGCATGACTGGCCTGGGAGTGTTCAGAGGACATAGTGGGTCCTAATGGCGGTCCTTTCCTTTTCCCTTTCCCCGGCCACGGCCTCGACTCCGGCCACGGGTGGCCGGGGGGGAACCTTGCCTGGTGGGAGCCTGGCTGGAGGAGGTCTGGGAGGTGGATTGAGGTCCAGGATCCCCATGGGAGGCAGTCTGGGTGATGAGCTGGGGGAGAAGTTGTGAAAGAATGCCACACATGTTCTCCAGCGCCCGGCGAGTCCCTGCCTGTTCTTCCAGGATTGCAGTCTGCACAGCACGTGTTGCAGACTGCTCGGCCACCAGGGAGGCCAGGTGCTGGTTCATTACATGTGTGGCTTCTTTTATCTCAGCCACCTCCCTGATGAGCAAAGTTTGTCTTTGGTGGAGGTGGTTACCCACCTCCACCAATTGACGGTGGAGCTCATCAGGGGGGGCCTCCAGCTCATCACCCTGATGGAAATCTTCCTCCCCCAGGGCTCCAACCTCATCCACCTCTTCTTCCCCCTCCAACTCTTCCCCCTCCTCTACTGCCCTGTTGTCATCGTGGGGATGAAGGGGGGGCGCCGGTGCAGCTTGTGTAGCAGTGTTCTGAGGAGGAGGGGTGGCGTATGATGTTCCAGCCACTGCTTCCTCCTCCTCCTCCTCCTCATCCCCTTCATCCCTAGCAGCAGCAGAAGGAGGATGGGACGCCTCTGCAAAAAGACAAGAAAATACACATTGGTATTAGTTGAAAGCGGTAACATCTGAGAACATCATTTGAATTGCATCACAGGTCACAATCTGGTCATTTACAAGGTATTATGCAGGCTAACATATGGAACATTAGCAACGTATTCCACATGTTAGGCTTCCAAGAGTATCAAAACAGGCAATGGCTTTTATTATATTACTATGAATTGCATTGGTTGTATAGTACTGTTGTAGTTTAGAAAGATATAAAATATGAGTAAAAACACCAACAAGTCAATGGCTTCTATGTAAAGTGATGTTACCTTGGTGCCCCAGGGAAGTATCAATGGCTCCCACAACAGGACCTATTCCAGGACCCACTATGTCCATCACCTCACTCTCCAGGACAGTCAGCTGGAGGTTGCCGCAAGGACCCTGCGCATTAATTCGTTCCTGCTTCCGCCGGACCTCTCTCCGCAGGGCACGCCACCGTTTTTTCAGAGCCTCTATATCACGGCCCTGATGGTGTACAGCATCTATGTCACTGCAGATTCTTCTCCAGATAGCATGCTGGCCTTCTATCCCAATCCTATCAGCTTCCCTCCCAAAGAGGGAATCATAGTTGGCCCCAACTTGGGCCACAAGGATCTGCAACTCTCCATGCAAGAAATTCGATTTTCGCTTTGAAGCCATGTTGCAAGGTGTAGCCATCTTTTCAGGCTACTTATAGAACACGTTCAAAAACACCCCCTGTACAACACCCAATGAGGTGTGATGGGCGTGGTTAGGAAGCGGGCTAAGGAACCGCACCCGAACGGCGCCCAATGGGCATAGAGAAAGTTTTCCCACCATGATGACGTCTCACGCTACATAGGCGTGCATGAGTATAAGAAGGTCCAGGTGAGCAGCGTTTCCTTTCTATACTATCCTATCGCTTATGCAGATGTTTCAGACTTTACTCTGTCTTAGTCTTTTACATTTCTTTCCCTATCTCTGCCTCCCATTTCCCTCTATTCCACAGAGCCATTAATACTGGCCATTCTAATATGTGGTTTTATCTTTTCTAGAAGCAGCTCAGATAGTAAGTCCAGGTGAGAATGATATTTTGTAAGCTACTTTGAACTATCATAGAACTAAAGAAACTAACCAACCAAAAGTGACTTCTCTTTATGGCCTTTCATTGTGTGCTATTGTTTATACTAGTTATTTTATTTCTGATATCTCCTACTCTCCATTCCACAGGGCTGATAAAAATGACTGAGAAGACTGATAAAGACCATACTGGTATATATTTTGCTGGTACACAAATGGATATGTAAGTAAAATGGATGTGTTCATACATCTGAGAGGGTTTACTCAGAGTTAAAGTTAATTCTTTGTAGAATCTAATTACAGGCAAATTAAAATCAGGTGAGGAATGGTTCTGTGTACTAACTCATTGATAAGAATAGGTCGGGTATGTTGGGGGGGGGGGGGGGAACACTGCCATTCAATGGATATCCAATCAACATGGTTCAGGTGGAAAACTCCTAATGAGTGCCTAATGGCTGCCATATTTAATAAGGATTCTAAAGGTATGTTAGCAGCTCTGTTACTTCTAGGTGTGTGTTCTGCCACAACTTCAGTGTTTAATTTAGGAGACATAGGTCTTTGTTAACAGTTTCTCTGTATTCTTCATTTCAGACCAGAGCAGCAGCTCAGCACACCAGTTTGCACCTAGCCAAACAGTTGTAGGTGAGAATGATATATGGTAACCTTTATTTGCTTACTCTTGAGTCACTCTTCACACAGGTATCCTTAATGACTTTCAGGAACAATAGTAAATTGATAATGTTGGCCTCATAGAACACCATGGCACGCATTCCTGCTGTTATATGCACACAAACTTTTTGTTTTCAGTTAGTCTATTCCCTCACATGAGTTCTAAACAGTAGCAGTGGAGGATTACAGGTGATACTAACCCACACCATCAGCAAGTTAAGGTTATTGCCTTAACACCTATACCACGGTGACATCTAAACAGCTCAACATATATGAGGTTAACACATTGCTTCAGGGAAGGGAGGACCTTGGGGGTTGAACCCCCCTGTTTGTGAACGTTGTGTAAACCAGCTTCTCCTCTTTTCTGTTTTCAGGTGTCTTAGACAGGCAAGTGCAGTATTGTCAGATGGAGTTTTTATAGTACTGAGAGCAGTGCAGCTGTGAGCATCTTTGTGGTTTCCACACCTGCTTTACCAAAATAGTGCAGCTCAAGAACCAGGAGGATAGATTGAGGTATCTGGCCTTTACTTCCATCACCTTCCGTGAAATGAAGAAAAACCCACATGTCTCATTTGGATTCTCCTGGTGTGGAGCCAACTCTTACTAGAAATAACCCTATTCCTTAACAACAAATCTACCAGAGTGACTTATATTCTCTTCCTTATGTAGCCATTTACTTTGGAACAGGGACTGGCTTACTTTGCACATCATAGCTGAGATGTTGTCATCTACCTACAGTTGCATATACCCTTGCATTCACTTACTTTTTTCCTAGATTCTGCAATGATTTGACATCAAAGTGGCTAGCAGGTAATAGAATGAATGACAGACCCCAATAAAGATTGTCAAACTTTCTATATGTCACCTTGTTGTTATATTGAAAAGGGCCCATTCAGCAGTCCCTCCTGAACCCCTATCTACCTTGGACTCTGTCCACTAAACTTCTGATGCTACAAGGTTAAAACCACACAGGAAAGTTTAAACCATAACCAACTTTTTAATTAAAATATAAACTTTTTAAAACTTGGAAAACTTTTTTTTTAAATAACTATTTACATACACATAACACAGGGAAAGAGGGTGGGTGCCCCCCAAGAGCAGCTTGAGCTACCTCAGGCGAGGGGGGCAGAAGAGGTGCAGTCATTGAGAGGGTGTATGGCTGCTGGCACCATGCCCTCTTTCGGCTATCAGCCGCAAGAGGGCATGTTCCATCCTCTCCACACACCCTCTCAATACCTGCACCTCCTCCAAGATGGCAGAGTAGGCCGCCATCTCCCTGGCCACCCCCTCCTGAGGCTGGTCGGGCTGCTCCTGGGGGGGAACAGCAAGGAAAGGGGGTGGGATGGGAACAGGAAGGGCAGGAGAGTGAGGGGAAGGGCTATGGGTGGGGGAAGGGGAAGGTCCAACAGGGGATGGTGGTGGTGGTCCTGGAGGTAGTGGTGGGGCAGGCGGTGGGGGTCCAGGGGGCAGTGGTGGGGCAGGCAGTCCAGGGGGCAGTGGTGGGGGCAGTGGTGGAGGTCCAGGGGGCAGTGGTGGGGGCAGTGGTGGAGGTCCAGGGGGCAGTGGTGGTGTGGGCGGTCCTGAGGGCTGCCAGGCCTCCTCCTCCTCTATCTCCTCCTCTATCTCCTCCTCTTCCTCCTCCATCTCCTCTTCCTCCTCTTCCTCCTCCATCTCCTCTTCCTCCTCTGCCGAGGACCAGGGTGGGGCTCCCTCCATCACCTGCGGGGCCTCCTGAGGGGGTGCCTGCGCTGCTGCTTGACAAGAGAGAAATAGGATACAGTCAGATATGTCCACAACACTTTTGAACATGACATTATTTACTACGTTATTTTCTTCAAATGCTAATAACAGGATGCAAAGCACCTACTCCACTGTAAACATCAAAATGTAGCGTAAGTAAGTGAGGCAAGTAGAACACCATAAAGCCATTGTGACATGATATCACAATAGCAGCTTTACTGCAGATTTTATGATTAAGAATGGTTTACAGCTACTCAAGCATTTTCATCTATTTATTCTGGTAAGCTGATCACAAAGAAACACACACTGGACTCATTACTCACCGGCTTGTGCACGCAATTCCTCCCTCACCCCCTCAAGGAAGGCCCGCTCCTGGCGCCTCAGCAGTCGCCCCCTTTTCCTGAGATCCTCAACCTGGATAATAGAGAGAAAGAAAGAACAGAGAGGGAGGGATATGATGAGTGCCATCTAGCACTATGGCATAACATGTTTACTTAAGTATTGACCTCTATAAGCACAAAAAATGGAGTACACTGCCCTCCAAGAGCCCCTATCCGCTTTGGTGTCTGCCTCCACCCCCTTCTGCCACATGTTTTACATGAATTTATTCACGTACACCAGCATTTCCCCTTTCTGTGCTGGAGGCATCGCTATCTCTCTACTGTACCTGGGACAGTGGGGGGGGGGGGGAGGGGGTGTGTGAGGTGACATGGACAGCATCACAAGGAGGAGGTGGGATTGAACTCACAACCCCAGGGTGCTGAGGCTGTAGCCTATCAGCACTGCCCCACATTACAGCATGTCCTGGTGAGCTTACAATCATGCAGCAGGGGCAATAAAATAGTTTGGTCAGAAGGAGCAGCGTGGCTTGAAACCCCTGACGTCAGGGTACTGACGCTGTCACTTTAAACGTCATGCCACTATCTCCCTAGACCAGCAGATTGATACAGGAGTGTTTAAGGTATTTGAAATGACATAGCAGCACTTTGGGAAAGTTGATGTCAAGATGTTTCGATTACAAATGTGAAGCTTGTGACCCAAAAATTAGTTGTGTGCATGTTGTGAATGGAATAGATGCCTTCTAGGAGCTGAATTTGTCATTTGAAATCCTACTACTGCTCCTTTGGGATGTGCTTTAATTTCAGTATTCAATGTAAAAGATTTATTATGCACAATTGTAGTTTTTAAAAGGAATCAAAATTTACCCACAAAAACATGAACAATTTGATTGAGACAGGTTTCCATCATTACATTTTACATGATTATTTGTGAGGGCCTGACTTGGAATACTTACTTCCCTGGGACAGGAGGCTCTACGATTGTAGCGCCGGGTCAGGCGGCTCCAGGAGTCCCTGAACTGCAGGTATGACCTGCGATGGCCTGCCACTCTAAAATAGTGGTGCTCATGTACCAAAAAGAGCCTGGCCAGCAGCCTGGAGTCCTCTGTTGAGAAATTTGGCTGTCTCCTGGCAGCCATTTTAGGAGAAATAACTGCGTATGAAGAACGGGCGATTCTATGACGTCACAACGCATAAAAACGCGATGACGTGTTTGTGCCGCTTGGGCGTGCTTGCAGCAGCCGCTCCGCGTTACATCAACACTATAGATTATATCCTAAACCACGCCGATATAGCTGTTATACAAAAAAGTACAGCAGAACGCTTAGAAGCTTACCATGTAAACCTAATGAAACTTCACCTCCCCCAAACACAATGACAATTTGTAAATTAAATAAATGAAGATTGGGAAGTGAGGTTCACATATTTTAGCTTAGCTATGCATGGGTGGGTGGAAAAACAAAATCATATTCTGTTTTTGGTAACCTTAGTCAGGACTTGAACCCCTGACCTTTGGGGAAGATACAAGCAGTGCTTTTAAGCACTGAGCTATGTTGGGGACTTGGGAATGGGAGTCTCCAGAAATGGCTATAGGTACAAGCTTTGAGAAAGGGTAATCATTGCAAGTATTTACAGGTGTATTTGATCTATGCACACCCAATGACTGTGCAAACAGATTTCAAAATTGTAACGGTTATGACGTCAGACGCTACATCGGCGTCGAGAGTATATAAGGATCTTTAAAAAATCATTATTTTGTCTCCTTTAGACTCCCGTGCGTTCGTGCTTCTGGTGGTTGATTTGTGATAGTGTGACTTTGTACTGTGATTGTATTGTTTCTCCTTTCCCCCATCTTCTCCCTTTTGTTGTGTACTTGTCAGTTGTGTCTTTGGTCTGGTATTGGTTTGAGAGATGATTGATGAGTTTGAGTTTGTCTTACATGTGGTGGCCCATGATAGATTGCTGCGCAGAGGAAGGGGTCTGGTGGCGGCCCCGGCCCCAGCCCTGGCCCTGGCCCCGGCCCCGGGGCGTGGGCAGGTTAGAGGTAGAGGAAGAGGTCCGGCTGTGGCCCTGGGGCGTGGCCAGGTTGGAGGCAGAGGCCCAGGCCGACGCCGACGCCAGGCCCCCAGGGTATATAGGCCCAGGGCAAACTTCCTTGATATGACAGATGAGCGGTGTATTGGTCTCTTTAGATTTAATCGGGAGACCATAGTTCATCTCTGTGAGCAACTGCAGGTGGATTTGGAGCGCACCACTCTTAGGGGACATTCCCTTCCAGTTTATGTACAAGTAACTACAGCCCTGGGGTTTTTGGCTACAGGAACCTTCCAAAGGCCCCTGGGAGCTGGGGCTGGCATCAGTCAACCGTCTGTATCCAGGATAATCAATAAGTTTTTGGAAGTCTTTTTAAGGCGTATTGCTATGTATATCCAGTTTCCAATGAGTGAGGCAGAGCGGCAACGCACAATGAGGGGTTTTGCTCAACTGGCACGTTTCCCCTCTGTCCTGGGAGCTATAGACTGCACACACGTAGCACTCAGACCACCTGCTGAAACTGAAAGGCAATTTAGGAACCGGAGGGCATATCATTCCATGAACATGCAGGTGGTCTGTAGTGCTACCATGGAGGTGACAGATGTGTGTGCCAGCTTTCCAGGGTCCTGCCACGACGCTTATATCCTGGCCCACTCCGGCCTAGGTGGCAGGTTCCAGAGGGGTGAAATCCAAGGTGGATGGCTGGTTGGTGAGTTAACGTACTACTGCAGATAAAGCTTTGCTACATTAACCGCCTTTCTCTCATTTTACCACAGGGTCATGGCTAACTTTGGAGGTGATGCAGAACAATGGACAACAGATATGTGCCCCTTTTCTAATATTGTTTCTCCTTGCAGGTGATCGTGCCTATCCCCTGAGGACATGGTTGATGACCCCAATTGTGCGTCCCCAACAGCCAGAGGAGGAGCGATATAACCGGGCCCTGAACACCACAAGGACCATCGTGGAACGTGCGTTTGGGTTGCTCAAGTCCCGCTTTAGATGTCTACACCGCTCAGGAGGGCAACTGCTGTACAGGCCCGACAAGGTGTCCAGGATGTTTGTTGCCTGCTGCATGCTACATAACCTAGCGCTGAGAAGACGGATGCCAGACCCTCCTGAGCCGGTCCAAGACAGTGACGATGATGAGGACATCCAAGCTAGACGCAGGCCTCTACCTGAGCAAGAAGAGCGTAGGAGAGGGCAGGTGGTCAGGGACAACCTAATAAGAGCCCATTTCTTGGGATAATGGTGAGTATATTTATGTGAACCCCAAACAGCTTCTCTCTCTCTGTCTGTCTCTGTCTCATGTGAGTGAATGTGATGATGCCTCTTTCTCTAGGCTGAAGTTAAAGTTCAGATGTCCCTGACCAGCAAAGCAAGAAGTTATTGGTAGCAGCTCAAGTATTAAAGGTAGAATAATAGGTAAGCTATCTTTGTTTTTGGCCTCATTCACTATGTTGCTCCTGTATATCATTCCATTAGCAGGCTTTATGATGAATTGCCCACATGTCAAATAGCTAACAGCTTTCATACTCTTGTTGCAGGTTGGATGTCCAAGACTTTCATCGTCACCATACAAGGGCATCGTAATGTGCTTCTCGATGGCCTGGTATGAGCTAGCAGTTTAGGACCTCTTGGTTTTTTGTTGTTTTACCAACAACAAATTGTATATCGACACATGCTGGTGTTAGGTTAGCATGTGTGTTGATTGAACACCCCCTTAGTTTTAGGTATAAATGACATCTATATTGGGAGCTCAGAGAAAGCAGATTGGATGAGTTATACTGCTAAAATGTTAAAACTATGGCTATCAGAAGCCTATATGCTGCTCAGCTTTCCACACCTTGTAGGAGTTAATGATGGTATGGGTCTACAAGTTTCTGTGTAGAATAAGACTAGCACCCCCCCCCTCCCTTCTCCATGCTGGTACTTCAAGTTCAACTGAAGCTATAGGATAACTGTAGGTATTGTAACAGTTTGAGGTGGGGGACTTTTCCAATGTATTAACATGCTTCCCCTCTTTGCAGGTGTTCGGGCCCAGCTGATCTCCTCCTCCTCCTCATGTGGCTAGCATCTCATCGTGAAGCTGTTCCTGTGATACGGGCGGATCCTGTGACGTATTCCTGATACTTGTGCATAGGTAGGTATGAGACATTTGTGCTCACTTCTACTAACCTTCAACATTCCAACCAGTGTGTGTAGGTTATTAGCTCACATATGGACTCTGTAACAAGGAGGATGGCTTTTATTTCCCTTGCTTCTCTGGCATAAACCTCTGGCCTTTATTCTCTGACCTCCTTACTTTCCTGTCTTTTTCCTACATCCTGCCTTACCCTACCATGAGCAAATCTTAATATTTCACATGCACTGACATTGTACCGTTTCCTCCTGTAGGCTGGGAGTTGATTTGGACCTAGGAGGGGCTTACTCTGTATACCGGTGTAGCTGTGATCCATCTCAGCAAACTGCAGTTGCATGTGTTACAATTTCACACCGCTTTTCTGGACTTTTGAGTGTCAATGAAATGACATAATATTCTACAATAAAAATCTTAAACCACTTAAGGATGTTGTGATTACTTACCAAAGGAATGCCATTATTGTAGCATATAGGACGGCGAATGTTAAGCGCCTAAACGGAATAGATTCATTCAGTAGTACAGTTCGGTTTTAACACCCTCAACTCCTTCAGCTGACACAATACTCATTTGAATAAAATTACAAGATACACACCAATCACATCTCATTTTCATCTGAAACAGCACATTAGCAATACCAGATACAAAACATTTGAAAAGTTGAATTTGTGTGTGATCAAGACAGCACTTTTGAACTATGTATTCAACCATACTTGAGAATATGGATTTCGAGTCAGTGAAAGCAGTGCTTTAAACCATTGACCTACCACTTTTTTGTGTCAGCTAATTGTGATATGATAGCTAAGCTGATTATACCTTGGCACATCACTAAGGTATGCTATGACAGGGGAACCAGAGACACAGGTGTAGGTCAGTGAGTAAAAGCACTATATCGATCATCTGTAGGTTGTGAGTTCAAGTCCCGGCTTGTCTTTTACTTGTGGCATATCTACCTTCCAGGTGCACCTTGATGATGTCACAATGAGATCAGCATTGTGCTGCTTGCTACTTCCTCTTCCTGTGAACTGGAAGCCACATTCAGGTTGAATCAGTGTTTTGATTCTGTTTCTTGTTGTGACGAATGAGCTGATTGTTACAATGTTTTAAGACCAGGAGAGTCTTCTTTTAAGCAACCTCTCTGAAATAATGTCTCTGGCAAATCGAAAGAAAGCTTATTGCATGACTTAGGTGCCTTTTCTACCAGTCTTTGTGGAACCTAAACGAAGTTTATATGAGGTCTATATGGTGTTCAAAGTCCTATCCTTTCCACTTCCCTGGGACATGAGGCTCTTCTGTTATACCACCAGGTCAGGCAAATCCAGGAGTTTCTCAATTGCAGATATGACCTGTGATGGCCAGGCACTACAAAGTAGTGATGCTCGTTTGGTAGGAAGAGCCTGGTTTGGCTGTGTCCTGGCTGCCATTTTATAGGAAATAACTGCATGTGAAGAACAAGTATAGAAAAAAACATCGATGACGTATATATGCCTCATGAGCGTACTTGAAGCAGCTACTATACTCTACATCAATACAGTTCATTACATGCGCAACGACGCCGATATCGCTGTTATACAAAAATGTACAGCAGAACGCTTAGAAGCTTACCATGTAAACCTAATGAAACTTCACCTCCCCCCCAAACACAGTGACGTTATAAATTAAATAAATGAAGAGGTTCACATGCTTAGCTATGCATGTTTGGGTGGGTGGGTGGAAAAAAAAAATATTCTGTCTTTGGTAACCTTAGTCAGGACTTGAACCCCTGACCTTTGGGGAAGATACAAGCAGTGCTTTTAAGCACTGAGCTATGTTGGGGACTTGGGAATGGGAGTCTCCAGAAATGGCTTTAGGTACAAGCTTAGAAGCTTACCATGTAAACCTAATGAAACTTCACCTCCCCCCCAAACACAGTGACGTTATAAATTAAATAAATGAAGAGGTTCACATGCTTAGCTATGCATGTTTGGGTGGGTGGGTGGAAAAAAAAAATATTCTGTCTTTGGTAACCTTAGTCAGGACTTGAACCCCTGACCTTTGGGGAAGATACAAGCAGTGCTTTTAAGCACTGAGCTATGTTGGGGACTTGGGAATGGGAGTCTCCAGAAATGGCTTTAGGTACAAGCTTTGACAAGGGGTAATCATTGCAAGTATCTACAGGTATATTTGATCTAAGAACACCCAAGGAACGTCCAAAACTATTTCAAAATTCTAACGGCTTCTATAATGTCAGATGCTACTTTATGGTTAGGGTTAGGGCTACAGTTAAGTAGCTCGGTAGCTCAGTTAGTAAACAAGCTGTACCAGTTATCCATAGGTTATGAGTTCAACTCGCAGCTTGTCTTTTACTTGATTATAACATGAGGGGTTTATGCTGCAGGAGTGTGTTGTTGGGGTGTTGCAGGGGTGTCTAGGATGACACAGAATAGTCACTTGCATTTTCTACAATGCATTTGAATTTCTTAAGATGAAACCTTAGTGAGCCGGGGAGCAAGGTCACCGCAGCCTCACACCTCAGATGAAAAGGTTAATTTATGAGCGATCTGGGACAGTCTTCAGCGACTCGGAGCCCTCCTCCCGGCTGGCCAGAAGGAGGAAGCTTTGGCGGTGGTGATTTTGGTGGTGAGGGAGGGAGGGAGGGAGGGGGGGAGTCACCTGGCTGCTGCATCTGCACTCCTGCTGGCCACAGACCTACTGATCACAGAGCAGAGATCACAGAAGCACGCAGGTATGTGCGCATGCGTGGCTAGGGTTTATATATATACACGTATCACATCTAATTTTCATCACAAACACATTAGCGAGACTATACACAATACATTAAAAAGTTGAGCTTGGGTTTGATAAAATAAACAGCATAATTTTGACTCTGTATTACATTTATTGAACCATACTTAAGAATATGGGTGTTGCATCCGTGACAACAGTGCTTTACACCATTGAGCCTCAACTGACTGTGATATGATAGCTAAGTAGAGTATACTTTAGCACATTACTAAGGTATGCTATGACAGAGGAATTAGAGACACAGGTGTAGGTCAGTGAGTAAAAGCACTATCTCGATCATCTGTAGGTTGTGAGTTCAAGTCCCGGCTTGTCTTTTACTTGTGGCATATCTACCTTCCAGGTGCACCTTGATGATGTCACAATGAGATCAGCATTGTGCTGCTTGCTATTTCCTCTTCCTGTGAACTGGAAGCCACATTCAGGTTGAATCTGTGTTTTGATTGTGTTTCTTGTTGTGAAGAATGAGCTGATAGTAGGAATGTTTTAAGACCAGGAGAGTGTTCTTTGGAGCAAGATATCACTTCTAAACTATCCTCTCTGAAATAATGTCTCTGGCAAATCGAGAGAAAGCTTATTGGATGAGTTAGGGTGCCTTTCCTGCCAGTCTTTGTGGAAGTTAAACGAAGTTTATAAAAAGTCTATATGGTGTTCAAAGTCCTATCCTTTCCACTTCTAATAGGAGGTGAGTATGACATTCCTGTATAGCTTTCTGTGTAGCACACATCTACTGGTTCCCACCTTCCATTACTGATAATGTAAGTTCAACACCCACTCGGTACGTTTCATTTTCTAGTTTTCCTTTGAAACATAACATATTTCTTTTCCTTGTATTAATGGTAAATTGTACAATTCTGATACAGTGTTTTAGTTATGTTTTTCATCATCCTATACTTATCAATGCTGAATGTGTGATAATAAAGAGTATATATAAAGTATAATTTTTAAAAAAAACAAATAACAAAAAACAAACCCGTACTCACGTCTATCACGGGTCCATGAAGGACGTCTATTTTGTGCGACGAGGGACGTCTATTTTGAGGGACGTCTATTTTGCGCGACGAGGGACGTCTATTTTGCGCACGTCTATTTTGCGGGACGTCTATCTCACGCCTAAATATAGTTAATTGTTATTTACGTTTACCGGACGTCCAAAGCACGCCTAAGTTAAACGTACTAATAGAGAATTTACTCCAATCTGTGTCCTGTGTGTGACAAGATGGATCAGGTGCAAGTATGTGTATTTTATACCACATTCATATCATCCAAGTGAAGGTCTAGCTTATCGTGTGGAGGGGGGACATCTTATAGAAGAACTTAGCAAGTAAAATTAGTAATTAGATGGTGAGTGTGAGACTGCTGGGCAGACTGGATGAACCACACAGGTCTCTAGATCTGCTGTCATATATTATGTTACTCAGTTACTGCTATTTAGCCAGCCAGGAGCTGTTCCTGGCCAGCTAAATACTGCTGAATATTGAGGTGATAGAATTTTGAACTGAATTTCAGGGAAATACCGTAGTGAAAGCTTCGTAAATAAATAAGCGTATGCTGCTTTCCCTGTCTGGAGTTGATTTGAATAGAGCACCATTTACTTCAATAAGATGATGCAATCTCTCCTTGCACCCAAAAAAGGCAATCCAATATTATCACGGCATGTGATAACCGTATAGCAGAGTGATGGAGTATGCAATGTACAGTAGCTTTTTTGATTGGGGCTCTTTGTATTAATCTCTAAAAGGGTTAATTAACATTCCCATTTCTTGATGTCATGCCCTTTAATGAGACAGCGAGTGACAGACTGCAGCAAATCATGGACATTTGAAGAGTACTTAGGCTGAAGTGCCACTCTGGACGGATGCCTGGCATTCTGTATTCTAATACTGTAAGTCAAACACACAGTTGAAACGGTGCCCACAAATACCAGAGATAAAAGAAAAAATTATCTTTGTCAGTCTAAAATGTAGAATCTTAAACCCTCAATTACTTCTGCAGGGTAAGTTATACACGATCGCTTTTCTGATGCTTGTTAGAGGTGGAATTATCTTGATTTAATGTTCTAATGAGATAAAAGTTCTATTTAAAAAAAAAAGTTCTAAAATAGTTATAATGATATAAGGATTCAAGCTACAAATTAGAGGTTCTTCAGACCAATGATTGGAGTTTAATCGCCTGGAAGCAACAGTTTATGTGCTTAATGAGGCTTCTGAGGTATTTTCCTCCATGATTCAAATAAGAGCAATATATGATCTTTAGAATTTCCAGTTCTTTATGGGATTAAATGGTTATATACCACAGAGGTGATTTCCCTTTAATGATTAGGTGATTATAATTAATGGTATACATTTTGTGATTTATAGCTGTGTCCTAGTCCAGGGGTAGGCAATTCTGGTCCTCGAGAGCCGGAGCCAGGTCAGGTTTTCAGGATATCCACAGTGAATATGTATGAGATGGATTTGCATGCACTGCCTCCTTGACATGCAAATCTATTTCATGTGTATTTATTGTGGATATCCTGAAAACATGACCTGGCTCCGGCTTTCGAGGACCGGAAACGCCTACCCCTGTCCTAGTCGAATAAGTCTCAAATGGAATTTCTTTATATATAAACTAAACAATAAAGCACATAATATACAGAATCATCAGCCAAACATCAATGCAGGTAAATCAAAGTAGAAAAATTCTGACAGATAGTTGTAATATGTTGCATACCCACAGGCTGAAAGAAAACAAGGAATGGATGATTTATAAAAGTACGTATGTGGGAGTGTTTCGTGCACCAGCATTTTAGAGATTAGATGTGTAGCTTATTTAGTAAGGGTTACCTAAGGATTACTTGGATAGTGCAATTAGCTACCTCCTAATAACTAATGATATAATCAGTGCTGCGATTGAGGGATGATATGAACGATGTTTGATTGAATGTTGGTGGTTTTCTATCCCTCTGTTCTAAAGTGTGACTGCATGCAAAATGCACTGGGCAATGCTTACCAAGCTTGTATAAGGAATAGAGCTACAAAAACACTTAACATTACAGACCTGATGTTATTTCCTTTTTTGTTCTCTTTTCTTTAATTAATGGAGTTCTCCCCCCTTTTCCCCTTGTTTTATATCCCACCCTATGTTATGTTAGTAGATCTGTACTAAATCATGTTTGTTTTAATATCAATTCCCCCATTTATTTTAATGTACAACGCTTTGAATTCTATGTTTAGCGTTTAATCAAAATTATAATAAACTATGAAACTATGTGGGTGTGGTCTGCCTCGGGTGCAGGCAGTAAGGGGGTACATGGGGAAGCCATGGGGCTGCAGCCCGCACACATGTGGCCGTCAGCTCCTCTAGCCCCCTTTGACATCAACTTCCTGTTCCAGAGCAGGGGACCGGCAGAGCCAACAGCCGTGCGCATGCAGACCATGACCCCGCGACCTCTCTATACATCCCTCACTGCTTGGAAGGGAGGGGGGTGTTGTGCCTGGAGAAGGGGTGCTCCGACCCCGGTGGCATGTAAACTAGGTACATCACTGTCTATGTGAGAAGTCCAAAAAGGCACCTATTTTAAGCTAGTAATCTAGAAAAGAAATGAAGATAGTGAAAAGCTGCAAAGCTTTTCTCATGAGGGAATTGGGCCAATTCAACACAGATTTTCATGCTGCTTCTTTTACATATGTGGTATCTTTCCTGTGAAGTGGCAGAAAAAACTTTTCTCATTTGCAAATGAGACCAGGATATGGGATCTTTAAAATGCTTTTCATCAACTGCACCTTAGTTAGATGCTGGGATATTTTAGGAAGCTCTGGGGCATCTATACTCTCCATGCACCCTGGATTCTTCCTGAGGAGGAATGGGGAAGTAATAGTTTTTGAAGGCCTTAGGCTTGTGGAATATCCTCTTGCAAGTCACAATCAAAATAAACAATGGGATGCTATTCTAAAAATAATCTGTGTGCAATTAAATAATCTGGTGCCCAATATAATACAACTGGGTAATTGAATAAATTGAATATTGTTCCAAAGGAAATGTAGCACAAACAGCAAAAAAGGAACAATAATAGTTATTAATACAGTTTCAAAAATGGCGTTTAGAATCCAAAAGTAGAGTAAAATAACTCAGCATAGGGAAAAACCCTTTTATAAATTTTCATAGAATCAATCATTGCACCATCTTGTTAGAATAAATGATTTTTAAATAACTTCATAGATTCATAAGTAATTCTTAAATTAATACTCAATTTAAGAATTACTTATGAATCTATGAAGTTATTTAAAAATCATTTATTCTAACAAGATGGTGCAATGATTGATTCTATGAAAATTTATAAAAGGGTTTTTCCCTATGCTGAGTTATTTTACTCTACTTTTGGATTCTAAACGCCATTTTTGAAACTGTATTAATAACTATTATTGTTCCTTTTTTGCTGTTTGTGCAATTAAATAATCTGACATAGAGTGCATTAAATCCTAGTATAATCCATTCAGCAAATCAAAAGAGCCCAGGCCAAAATCTGGAAAGCATAATAAGTGGGACTTTCTGCACACACAAGGGATTTCTTCAGACACTCTCTATCAGAGGCACTTTTGTGGAGTTTAGATTATCCCTGGATTTCCCCTTCTCTGAAGGCATGGATATCTGTAGGCTCACGGTTTATTTGGAAAGCCCCTGACAAATACAAATGAGCCTCAGCTGGCAAAAAGTACCTCAATAGCAGCTTTCCAAACTTTCTATTGAATCCAGCATAAAACTCTAGTTTGTAAATATTACTGCACCTCTTAGCAGTGGCGTACCTAGGGGGGGCGGGGGGGGGGGCGGGCCGCCCCGGGTACCAGCCCTGAGGGGGTGTTCCCGGCCTTGCCGCTCAGTCCCCCCCCACGCCCGAAGGACCGCTCGCCCCACTGACCTTCCAGCACACCTATGAAGCAGCCCGCAGCAGGATCGCGACGTCAGCAATCCCTCAGCTGCTTGGGCGCTGCTTCCTGCGCCGCGGTCCAGTCCCTCCTCTGACGTCAGAGGAGGGGGCGGGACCGCGACGCAGGAAGCAGCTCCTAAGTAGCGCAAATATAGCTGACGTCGCGATCCTGCTGCGGCTGCTTCATAGGTAGTGCGGGGAGGCCAGGGGGGCGAATGGTCCTTCGGGGTGGGTCGGGGATCTGACCCAGTTCTAATACCTCTCCGTCTCCGTGCCGACCGACCCCCTCAAGGACCGACCCTTGGAAACATGTTTTCAGGCTTGGAATCCAGTTAAAAGGCAATAGACGCTCTGTCTATACCTGGGACCAAACTGAAAGAAATTTGTCCAGCCCTGGCAAGTTCAAACCCAACTCAAACCAAATTCTGCACTCCTGGGGAAGGGGGAGGTTTTGCTTCTGAGAAAGTGCTCCTTAGTACATCAGAATCTCTGTCTGCTTCTTGGCACCAGCACTGGAGAAATAATGAGACGCCCTACTTTCTTTCTGCATGTGAAGCCATCTGGAGGGGGGGGGTGTGTGTTTGTGAGTACCAGAAGGCACTGCGAGGAAGGAACGGGGTATATTAGTAGATCTGTGTGTGATGGAGGGCACTAGGGCCAGCAGGAGTGAGGTACATAGTTAGAGCTGTAGAGGGGGGGGGGGGAGAAGGAGGGTGTCCCTATTGCAAGGGAGGAGTGAGGTTTTCCCTCGCCTTTTCTTCAGTCCTAAAGTTCACATTTTCTGGCTTTGGCTGCCTTCAGCAGTCATGCGACCGGGTAACAAAGCCCCCCTGACCCTGCACGCTGTCTGATTCGGCTGCTGTTGAACAGTTTGCGTGCCGGAACCCTTCTCAGGCTGAGTGGAATTTGGGTTATGAGCTGCAGGGAGTGGTTGTGAATTTCTCCGTGAGAACCTTGTGCATCCTCCTCCAGCTTGAGTCCGCACTAGACGTCCCCACGTAGACGTCCGCAATAGACGTCCCCACTAGACGTCCGCAATAGACGTCCCCACTAGACGCCCGCACTAGACGTCCGCAATAGACGTCCGCACTAGACGTCCGCACTAGACGTCCCCACTAGACGCCCGCACTAGACGTCCCCACTAGACGTCCGCAATAGACGTCCCCACTAGACGCCCGCAATAGACGTCCCCACTAGACGTCCGCAATAGACGTCCGCAATAGACGTCCCCACTAGACGTCCGCAATAGACGTCCCCACTAGACGTCCGCAATAGACGTCCGCAATAGACGTCCGCACTAGACGTCCCCACTAGACGCCCGCACTAGACGTCCCCACTAGACGTCCGCAATAGACGTCCCCACTAGACGCCCGCAATAGACGTCCCCACTAGACGTCCGCAATAGACGTCCGCAATAGACGTCCCCACTAGACGTCCGCAATAGACGTCCCCACTAGACGTCCGCAATAGACGTCCGCAATAGACGTCCGCACTAGACGTCCCCACGTAGACGTCCGCACTAGACGCCCGCACTAGACGTCTAGTGCGGACGTCTACGTGGGGACGTCTAGTGCAGACGTCTACGTGGGGACGTCTACGTGGGGACGTCTAGTGCGGACGTCTACGTGGGGACGTCTAGTGCGGACGTCTACGTGGGGACGTCTAGTGCGGGCGTCTACGTGCGGACGTCTACGCGTGCGCGTCCTCGTGCGCGCGTCTTACATTCAGCACCAAGTGGCAGAAACCTAAACCCCAAACTCAGATAAATGCATTCCCAGGCCTTGTTCTCCCCTCCTCCAGGTCAGATTGCTGTTGAAAGCTGAGGCAACAGGAAATACGTCAGCCTCGGGGAGGATCGGAACTCAAGCTGGAGGAGGATGCACAAGGTTCTCACGGAGAAATTCACAACCACTCCCTGCAGCTCATAACCCAAATTCCACTCAGCCTGAGAAGGGTTCCGGCACGCAAACTGTTCAACAGCAGCCGAATCAGACAGCGTGCAGGGTCAGGGGGCTTTGTTACCCGGTCGCATGACTGCTGAAGGCAGCCAAAGCCAGAAAATGTGAACTTTAGGACTGAAGAAAAGGCGAGGGAAAACCTCACTCCTCCCTTGCAATAGGGACACCCTCCTTCTCCCCCCCCCCTCTACAGCTCTAACTATGTACCTCACTCCTGCTGGCCCTAGTGCCCTCCATCACACACAGATCTACTAATATACCCCGTTCCTTCCTCGCAGTGCCTTCTGGTACTCACAAACACACACCCCCCCCCCTCCAGATGGCTTCACATGCAGAAAGAAAGTAGGGCGTCTCATTATTTCTCCAGTGCTGGTGCCAAGAAGCAGACAGAGATTCTGATGTACTAAGGAGCACTTTCTCAGAAGCAAAACCTCCCCCTTCCCCAGGAGTGCAGAATTTGGTTTGAGTTGGGTTTGAACTTGCCAGGGCTGGACAAATTTCTTTCAGTTTGGTCCCAGGTATAGACAGAGCGTCTATTGCCTTTTAACTGGATTCCAAGCCTGAAAACATGTTTCCAAGGGTCGGTCCTTGAGGGGGTCGGTCGGCACGGAGACGGAGAGGTATTAGAACTGGGTCAGATCCCTGAAGAAGCTCATTCTCCTTCTATCAGTTTGGTTCGGTGCAGTGGCGTACCTAGGGGGGTGCGGGGGGGGCGGGCCGCCCCGGGTACCAGCCCTGAGGGGGTGTTCCCGGCCTTGCCGCTCAGTCCCCCCCCACGCCCGAAGGACCGCTCGCCCCACTGACCTTCCAGCACACCTATGAAGCAGCCCGCAGCAGGATCGCGATGTCAGCAATCCCTCAGCTGCTTGGGCGCTGCTTCCTGCGCCGCGGTCCCGTCCCTCCTCTGACGTCAGAGGAGGGGGCGGGACCGCGACGCAGGAAGCAGCTCCTAAGTAGCGCAAATATAGCTGACGTCGCGATCCTGCTGCGGCTGCTTCATAGGTAGTGCGGGGAGGCCAGGGGGGCGAATGGTCCTTCGGGGTGGGTCGGGGCATCAGGCCTTCAGGGTGGGGCGGGCGGGCGGGCAGGCAGACTTTCAAGGGGGAGGGGGGTGACAGGCAGGCAGGCAGGCCTTCAAGGGGGGGTGCAGGTCTTCGGGGGGGGGGGTGCAGACCTTCAAGGGGGTGCAGGCCTTCAAGGGGGGGACAGGCAGGCAGGCCTTCAAGGGGGGGACAGGCCTACAAGGGGGGGGGGACAGGCCTACAAGGGGGTGCAGGCCTACAAGGGGGGGGACAGGCCTTCAAGGGGGGACAGGCCTTCAGGGGGGGTGCATGCCTTCAGGGAGGGTGCCGACCTTCAAGGGGGTGCAGGCCTTCAAGGGGGTGCAGGCCTTTGGGGGGGTGCCAACCTTCAAGGGGGGGTGCAGGCCTTCAAGGGGGGGGACAGGCCTTCGAGGGGGGACAAGCAGGCAGGCCTTCAAGGGGGGGACAGGCCTACAAGGGGGTGCAGGCCTTTGGGGGGGTGCCAACCTTCAAGGGGGGGACAGGCCTTCAAGGGGGGACAAGCAGGCAGGCCTTCAAGGGGGGGTCAGGCCTTCAAGGGGGGGACAGGCCTACAAGGGGGTGGGACAGGCAGACCTTTAAGGGGGGACAGGCCTACAAGGGGGTGGGACAGGCAGACCTTTAAGGGGGGATAGGCCTTCAAGGGGGGGGACAGGCCTTCGGGGGTGCAGGCCTTCGGGGTGGGTGCAGGCCTTCGGGGTGGGTGCAGGCATTCGGGGTGGGTGCAGGCCTTCGGGATGGGTGCAGGCCTTCAGGGAGGGACAGACCTTCGGGTGGGGGGTACAATCCTTCGGGGAGGGTGCAGGCCTTCAGGGGTGGGGTTTAGGCCTTCAGAGGGGGACAGACCTTCGGGTGGGAGGTAAAGTCCTTTGGGGGGTGCAGGTCTTCAGGGGTGGGGTGTAGCCCTTCGGAGGGGGGACAGACCTTCGGGGGAGGGGGGTCCTGGTGTAAAAGTACACAGAGGGAGAGAGGGAAGGGGGGGTTCAAAGATACGTGCATATGCCAGACTTTGGGGGTTAGAAATAATGGGTCTAAAAACAGAGGAGTGGGAGAGAGATGGTGCATAATGGGATTTAGGGAGGGAAGGAACAGAAAGGGAGAGAACTTGGAAACAGGGGATGGTGTGGAGGGGGGATAGAGATACTGGATAGGAGGATAGTTGGGAACAGAAAGGGAGAGATGGTGGATCCTGGGGTGGTGGGGAGTTGAGAAAAGGTGAATCTGTGGATGGAGACAAAAAAAAGGAAAGATGCCAGATCTCCGGGAGAGGGAAGGGAAACGGAAGGGGAGAACAGAGATGGCAGACGGATGGTTAGCACGGAGAAAGGAGACCCTGGCAAGCAAGACAACAAGAGCCTGGGACCAACAAGATTTGAATATTGATCAGAGAACAAAAGGTAGAAAAAATAATTTTATTTTCTGTTTTGTGATTACAATATGTTAGATTTGAAAAGTGTACATGAGACAGCTTGAAATGGGAACTTTTCTATTTTTGTGAATGGCAAGGCTGAGTTCAGTTAAAATATATGCTTTATAAGAAAATATAATAATGTGTTTTATAAAGTTTATAAGCATTGCTGGCATACTCGGTGAGGTGTTCCTAGTGTTGGTGGTGGTGGTAGCATGTCAGTGTGTTGAGAGGAAGAGGTAGTCTGGGAAATTCTGCTGAGCAAACTCTGGGCCCATTTCCACCCCCAGTTAGTCCACTCCACTCAACTGGTTCACACACTGAGTGGGTCTTTGGGTGTTATTTCTGGGTAGTTGTTTTAGAATCTCTTCCAGTGGTTTGTCAGTATCTCCTTCTGGTCCAAGGAAGGAAACTTTGTCAACCTTAGCATTGACCTTCAGAATATGTTTGTAACAGCGCTGCTTGTGTGGCATTAGGCTATGTAGTGATCGAAAGAAAAAAAACAGACCTTTGCACATTTTTGCACTATATGGTGGGTGTATGAGGAGATTCATTTCCTGCACAGTTAAGTCCATGTGAAGTTACCTTGTGCTGTATTTGACATCTAGCAAGGTCTCTGTTTGGAAGGAAAGATCTAAGCTTAAAAATGAAGTGGCCAGAAGTTATGTTAAAAGTAGATAGCGTAGCTGGTTTTAAGAAAGGTTTGGACAAATTCCTGGAGGAAAAGTCCATTGTCTGTTATTAAGACATGGGGGAAGCGTCTGCTTGCCCTGGATTGGTGCACTCAGTTGTTCCCACTTGGAGAACCTATTGACTTTTACTGCTTTTCTGTGTGGCTTTAACATTTTTGCTATTCAGTATACCTAAACTATTATTCAGTAGAAAAAATTTGTTTGTTCAATCAAATCCTGTGTGGACATTGGACTTCTATGAGTGAATGTTCTGCTTGATTGAACAAACTAAATTTTTTCTACTGAATAATAGTCTAGGTACAATGAAAGTAAATAGCAAAAATGTTTGAGTAGATAATTAAGGAAATCTTTTTCATATTGCTTGCTTATGGACTGGGAAAAAAGACTGTTCAAGCAAATGTCTCCAGAACTGCTTTAATGGAAAAATGTGATTTTTTTTTTTTAAAGTACTTTGTGAAATTTATTGTTGTTGTGAAATTTATTGTTATACTTTGTTTAAACTTAAAAAGCGGTGTCATTAACAGTGAATCTAATCGAAAAATCGATTCAACAGGGTGAATCGGATCGAATGAAATATTTTTCTCTGAATCGGGCAGCACTATTGGCTACCATGAGAATGGGCTACTGGGCATGATGGACCATTGGTGTGACCCAGTTAGGCTATTCTTATGTTATGTTCTCATCTGTAGGGGCCTTTGTTTTCACTTCTTATTTTAATGTATTTTTTTCCTGGGAACTTATCAGTGTTTTTTTATAATGGGAACAAAAATGGAAGAGAATTAATGTGTGTGGAATGGGGGGGGGGTAACTAATTTCTTCAGCTAAATAATTCAATCCACTTCAAACAGACATAGGAGAACTCACGCACCATTCACACACCCTCCAACCAAAAACGTCAAAAGAAAAAAACTGTTCGACAACCTCCTAGCCATTCGAGCTACAACACTTGACCCCCAACTCTACAACCTATTGACCTCGACCACAAACTACAAAACCTTAAAAAAAGAAATAAAAACCCTTCTATTAAAAAAACACATAAAACCAAACTAACATAATCAGAACTGTCCCAAGCATCACCTGCAACTACTCCATATGTACTTCTGATGTCATGACAATTCAGACATAATTTATGTTATGTTATGTTTGGAATAATGGTTACATAAATGAGGTTCAATAAAAGAAAATTTTCTGTGGGAGCATTTGTTGGAACTTCTGTTATCCTGATTTCTTCTATCTGTGGGCTTTCTTTAGCTAACCTACTTATCTGGGGCTTTCCACTTCTGCAGCTGCCCTTTTCACGGTCCACTTTGCGCTTGCACTCTCTGGGGAGGGGGGGTTGGGTCTGGGCTTGGTGGGGTAGGTGTGTCTGGTAGTTTTGTCTGGGTGGTGGCTGGGTGTTTCTTGGGTGCTTGTTGTGCGGATTGGTGTGTCTGGTGAGCGGTCTGGGTGTTGTTGCTTGTGGGGGTTTTTTTCATTATAAAATATGGCTGAGGGTCTAGTCCGGCTTATTATTCTTGTGGGTTCTGGGGTGGGATTTGTTTGCTTGCCCCAAGTTTTGGCCTTTTGTTGTGTATTGCTATGCCTCTCATTGGCAATTTTCTCTTGGGAGAGGCTTGTTCATGCTTGTTGTTGCTGTTACTCTCATTCTGTGTTCTTTTTGATAATGTATAAGTTTCTGTACAGACCATGGTTGCTTGTCTGGACCTTTTGCCATTCTCAATAAAAATACTTTGAAAAAAAAAAGAGAAAATTTTCACTGCCTGTTTCTATTCTGACCATTTATTCCATTTCATGGTTATTGCAAAAAAAAAAAAAAAAAAAAAATTTTACATGAGGGGGGGGGGGGTGTCAAAAAATGATGGGCCCCGGGTGCCACATACCCTAGGTACGCCACTGCCTCTTAGCAAACTGGAGGAGTATGGATTTAACTGCGTCACCAACATCAGTCTTTAAGTAGTGCCAGTGGCGCAGAAGGGGGGGGGGGATGGCCCGCCCTGGGCACCATCTCAGTGAAAGCATACAAGCACTCATCCTCCTCACTGCCCCTCTGATTTTTCCCTACTCCCCACCACTGCCTCATGTGCGCGCCGTTTCCCTTCCCCTCTGTACCTCTGTAACATTCCTGGCATGAGCTCCAACCCCCAAGCTGCTATCGCGCCAGCATTGGCTCTTCCTCTGACATCATTTCCTGGACTCCACGCCTAGGAAGTGACATCAGAGGAAGATCTGACGCTGGTGTGACAGCAGCTAGGGGGTTGCTGCTCGTGCCAGGAACGTTACAGAGGTACGGGGGAAGGGAAGTGGAGCGTCTGGCAGAAGGGGCGGGAGAGGAGCGTGCGGTGGTGGTGGGGGGATGGAGAAGAGGGTGGGGAAGGGGCGCCTCTCACCCTCACTACTCCACTGAGTAGTGCATCTTTAAATTTTCTATGGATCCTCAGAAACTCCAACTTCTGGATGATCAAGGACTCTTCCTT
Source organism: Geotrypetes seraphini (assembly GCF_902459505.1). Lineage (NCBI taxonomy): Eukaryota > Metazoa > Chordata > Amphibia > Gymnophiona > Dermophiidae > Geotrypetes > Geotrypetes seraphini. The sequence continues at coordinate 14,320,754 of NC_047095.1, read as the reverse complement.
GAGATGCAACATACTTCCAGGACAGGATGGAACAGGAAAACATGAGGCCAAATGGTTCCTTAAGTTTTATACCATTATCCCATTGCATTCCTCTGAAGACACTTTCCACTGGAGAATGTCAGACTCTAGTAGACCTTGGGCAAAGGTAAAGGCACAAATTAATCCAAAAACAATCATAATAAAGGTGACTACAGCAGTCTATTTTTATCCCCAGAACAACTAGATTTTATTTTGTGTTTTTAATTTGCATGTATTTTTGGAACCTGCTTAGGTTTAGGCAGACTATAATATATTTTTTAAAATTATTTTTTTTTATATATATATATGTAAATGTTTCCAATAATTACATACCACAGAACTTCTGTGATAAAACAGAAAAGGGAATATTATAATAAGAATTGATCACTACAATTGAAATAACAAACTCATCATCTAGTCCACAATAAAAGGAAATATGATCCAAGATGAAAAAAATATATATCCCCCCCTTTTACTAAGCCACGATACAGTTTTTCCTGTAGCCTGAAGTGCTAAATGCTTTCATGCTGTTCCGACGCTCATAGAATTCTATGAGTGTCAGAGCAGCATAGGAGCATTTAGTGCTTTGGGCCGCGGTAGAAACCTTTATCGTGGCTTAGTAAAAGGGGGGGATACATTTTTTTCCTTAATATTATTTCTTTTCCATCTTGGATAACCTGACCATTTATTTTTTTCCTCAAAATGGGACAGGACTCCCCTCCCCCCCCCTCCCCGATACCTTTTTTGAATCCCAGCGGCTGCCTCCTGTCCTGATGTCTTCCAGCAGCGGCAGAGCGGCGCATAAGGCAGGCACAAGTTTTTCGCGTGCCTGCCTGGTCCTGTGCTGCTCACTGAATGGCTGCCGTCAGTTCTCTCCAGCCTAAATAGTATAATAGCGCTAGATAATGTATCAATGTTTTATAAATTCTTTCTTAGTCCAGTTTCTTTACAACAGTACATCTTAGGAATTCAGATATCCACCCTTATCAATAGATACAAGTGGTGGGATTCTTCATGATTCCAAGTACTGTTTCCCAACTATTTACTTATTTCAATTATTTTATATAAATATATAAATAATAGACTTAGCTTATTCAAAGTCCATTCCACTTCCCAACGTGTTTCGCCGAACTTTCTCAAGGTCGGGGGAACTGGACATTACAGCATAGCTTCTCCTAGCATAACCAGCCATTCAAAATGTTATTATTTATATATTTATATAAAATAATTGAAATAAGTAAATAGTTGGGATATAGTACTTGGAATCATGAAGTATTGGAAAATTTTGAATGGCTGGTTATACTAGGAGAAGCTTGTGGAATTTGGTGTATGTGAGGAATGAACAGTGAATCTCAGGATACTTCATTGGGGGTGGTGGGGGGTGAAGGCTAGTTGAGGCTGGAATCTTATTTTGGTTTAGAGTGTAGACTGGAATCTTATCTTGGCTTAATGAATGTCCATGCCTGCTGTATACTGCAGAAGCACAGAGTGAAGCATGATAGTTAGGCACATAGACAAATATTATAAAAGGAGCAAGTGAGGGACTTTACTTGGAATCCATCTGCACGCAGAAATGGGAGAGTCCTGTGATTGACCCGGTCCATTGGCTGCCTGAAAAGGGGGATTTCCCGGCTGTGAGGGGCGGTGTTGCTACGATCATGATGAAGTTGTTCTAAATCATTTGTGTTTTGTATATTACTGCTATGCAATTTATGCAACAATTAAATTAGTATAATAGCATTACCTTGTGTATGTCTCTTTGTATGCCGTGAAGTGCTGACTACCTAATGAACTTGGCATTACAGTAAGTGATTGGGGTCCATGAGGCCAGACCCACATGAAGGGCTTGAGGGCAGATCTGGAGGGAGTTGAGGTAGACTAGAAATATGCATGGGGGAGGGTCCAGCAGGGTGAAAAGTATGGGAGGGGAGATGGATGGATGCTGGAACTATAAATAAGGGGGTGGATAAGTAAGTGACTCAGACCAGAAAGGGAGATGAGAATGGAGGAACAGATGCTGGACCTACAAGTGGGGGTTGGAGATGATAAAGAGAGGAAGAGAGTAAGGTGAAAACGGAGACAAATCAATTTTTATTTAATTCATTTTCTTTCTCTCTCATGTAACGAGATACTGTAGTTATCCAGCATCTGCTAGTTCCCATGGATTCTGATTAACTGAGAGTTTACTGTAGTAGTAAGTCTGGCCTCACTTCCTGAGTTGCAGCAATTCCTGTTGAGCCTTGACGGTTTCCATGGATAATGGAAAATGACAAAAAACCTTCCTACTCAAGGAGTTTTATGCTTCTACTATCACAGATGACTGCTCTCCGGATCAATTCAGAGTCATTTACATAAACACTCCTACCTTTCACACCCATGCAAGCAGAGATTAACCACTCTTTGAAACCACTACAACATAGTACAGGGATTCTTTGCTCCTCCTTTCATACAAGAGGCGAAAGTGAGCCTCAGTCATCCAAAATTCACCTTATCAACACAAATTCTCAAAAGAGCTGTCAAACTTCATTGGTCTCCTCATGTTGCACTACTCTGATTCCTAAACCTGTCCCAGGGGAATCCCAGTCAGTCAGGTTTTCAGGATATCCACTGCATGCAAATTTCTTCCATGAATATTCATTTGGGATATCCTGAAAACCTGATTGGCTCTGGGTTTCGCCAGGAGAGGTTTGGGAACCACTGTTGCACTGCCTGCCTCCTCACTCTTCATAATGGAATCAGAGATGTCAAGTTACGTCATTTCAGGCCTGAGACATTTTGGCTAGTCATGGTTTTCACCTTATATCCTAAATCAGTGTGGGAGATGTACTTACTGATTCTGTCCATTGAAATCAAGTCCCATAATGCACCATGATTGGGTGGTCAGAAATCCAGGACCACCCAAAATCTCCAGCCTGGAACTGAGTACAGTAACAGCGTTTCTGTGGAACTCTCCTCTGAAATTCTTGTTCATAAAAGTGGACAGTGTAAAACAATATTTAACCTATTTTGTATTTATGGATAACTTTTTTTTGTATCTCTGCTTTCTTAATATTTACCCCTTGTTAACACAGAGCTGCCAAATTAATCAGTTCTAGGAGGCAGATTTTAGGCCAGGTCTGGATTTCTGACAACCCTATCAAGTGCATTATGGGACTCACTGCACTGTTCGTAATAGATGGAACCATGGACTCTAAATACTGTCATGCTTTTCAATGTAAGCTCCAAACTAAGACTGGCCAAAAACAGGATAGCTTGGCAGCTCTGTTAATATTCTTTATAAGGTAGTAAAACTTCCTTCTTTGTCTAAGTAATGGTCTATTCACTCGTGCTGATAAGATGGAAAATAAAAACAGGAAGTGACTTTATTTTGACCTCATGAGAAAACAGTGATAAAGCAATTTAGCATGTAGCATATGAAAATCCATGTGACTAGGAAGAAGTAATATTCTTCCACATGATAAAAATAGCGAGGCTGATGCGGTAACCTGTGGGATTTCCCACAGGTCAGAGGCCTCGTTGGGCAACAGGTTGCTAGCCATGCTAATTAATATACTGGGGTGTCCAAACATAGAATTTCGCTTCTGCAAATTGGCACTCATCGAAATAATTCACACTTTTCAGCTACAGTGGCAAAATAACCCTCAGAATTTAGGAAGCTGGTTGGTTGGGTTGAGAATTTTTCAGCACCCCTTTGTATGTAATAAAAGTGAGCCAAGTATAGGACAATCAAGCCATTGTGACATCACTGATGAGGGTGGCTATTATTGGTGGCATTATGACATCACAATGTCAGCTCTGATTACCAGAGACTGAACCTCTTCACACAGTGAGGAGGCTGAAAAGTTCTCAGCCCAACCAGGAAGAGAATGACGTGGATATGGTTCAATCAATGATCTGAAACAATGTCAACACATAGAATTTCGCTTCTGCAAATTGGCACTTAAAGAAATAAGATAACACTCTTGTCGACCACCACCTCCTCACATCCAGACTCTATGACCTCGGAATCAAGGACACAGCCCTCCAATGGATCACCTCCTTCCTCCATCAAAGGACACAGACTGTCCTACTAGGGTCACACAAATCTAACCCCAAGCCTATCAAATATGGTGTTCCTCAAGGCGCCCTTCTATCCCCCCTTCTATTCAACCTCTACATCAGGCCTGTCATTGATATAGCACAGAAATATAGCATTAAAATCCACTCTTATGCAGATGACATCCAGCTGCTCCTCCCACTAGGCGAGAACCGGTCGTCCCAAATTGCTAACCTCCAACACTGCCTCTCTGACATGAAAACTTGGATGTCAAAAAACAAACTTCAACTGAACGCCTCTAAAACCGAACTCTTATGGATTAGAAAAAAAAGCACCAAATACACACGTCCTACACTAGCATGGGACTCCACTCTACTAACGGCAACAGATCAGGTTCGCAGCCTAGGAATAACCCTAGACAGACATCTATCCCTATCTGCCCACATATCCCAAGTAATCTCCACCTCCTTCTACTTCCTTCGCCAACTGAAAAGGATCAAACCCTACATCTCCACACCTGACCTCGCCCAACTCCTCTACGCATATGTCCTCTCCAGAATGGATTACTGTAACTCCCTATTTAATGGACTAACCAAAAATAATCTCAAACGCCTCCAACGGGTCCAAAATGCAGCTATCCGCCTCCTACACAACCTCAACTACCATGATCCCATCTCCCCAGCACTCCGTGCTGAACACTGGCTCCCAATTAGCCAACGCTGTGCTTTCAAGGCCCTGGCAATAGCCCACAAGAGAATTTACTCCACCACCCCCTCCTACATAAAATCCAAGCTTCTCATCTACACCCCCACTCGCACCCTCCGCTCAAAATCGGAAATACGCCTATGCACCCCCCCCGGAAGGTCCCTTCTCTCAGAAACTGCCCGTAATCGATCCTACAGCCACTTCATTCCACATCTCTGGAACCAACTCCCCTTTCAACTCAGACAACAGAACTCATTATTAACATTCCGTAAAATGGTAAAGACCCTCCTCTTCAGCTAAAGATCACACTCAGTCTACTCCCCCCCCTTAAGCCCACCTCTCTCCTCTCCCCTGTCTATCTTCTCCATAAATTTCAGTATAGTCCTCTCTTAGTCTATACTCTGACAAATCGTATCTAAACTCAAATAACTTATACTTAAACTAAACTACTTATTCTTAAACTCTGCTCTTAATTTGCTGTATACTCCCTGTATTTAAATTATGTATGTAAATCTCATATGTCCAAACACTTAAACCTATTGTACTTCTTATATGTCTAATTACTCTCCATTGTGTATGTTCACTTGTAGACCGTTCTGAGCTACTGGGAGGACGGGATAAAAATCTAAATAAATAAATAAATAAATAAATAAATTTTCAACTGCAGTGGCAAAATAACGCTCAGAATTTAAGAAGTTGGTTGGTTGGGCTGAGAACTTTTCAGCAACCCCTCGTACGTTAAATAAAATAAACCAGAACCCATTGCTCTACAGTGCTGTTAAATATATTTCTGATACTGTTTCATGTTAGTGCTATTACGAGGATTCAATTTGCAGTTTACAAGTTTACCTCGTTGTTGTATTTATGCTTTTATTTGGTCATCTTACTATTGTTGCAACAAAATTCTAAGGGCCCTTTTACCAAACTGCAGCAGAAGGTGGCCTCAGTGTACTTTGCCATGCACCAAGGCGCAGCGGTAAAAGGATTGAAAATGCTATTTTTTGTATTAATGGCCATGTGATCATTTTCCCTTTAGCGCGTGAATGTCAACCGCCACCTCTTTTGTAGGCAGTAGGGCCCAGATTCTGAAGTTAGGCGCCTAGATCGGTGCACCTAGCTTAATTTTATAATTAGGCTTAATTTAGAAATTTATATTCCGCATATCCTACAATTCGATGTGGATTACAATTTATTCAGGTACTCAAGCATTATTCCCTAAATGTCCCGATGGGTTCCCACTCTATCTAATATACCTGGGACAATGGGGATTAAGTGGAAGAGTGGGCCAAAAAATGGCAAATGAGCTTCAACATAGGGAAATGCAAGGTCATGCATGTAGGGAAAAAGAACCCGATGTTCACTTACAAAATGGGGGGATCACCGCTAGGGGTGAGTAACCTTGAAAGATACCTGGGAATGATGGTAGACACATCATTGAAGGCGTCGGCGCAGTGCGCCACAGCCTCAAGGAAGGCAAACAAAATGTTGGGCATCATTAAGAAGGGTATCACAACCAGGACGAAGGAAGTCATCCTGCCACTGTATCGTGCAATGGTGCGCCCACACCTGGAGTACTGTGTCCAGTACTGGTCGCCGTACCTCAAGAAGGACATGGCGGTACTTGTGAGAGTCCAGAGAAGAGCAACTAAGCTAATAAAGAGCATGGAGGACCTCTCATATACTGACAGGCTGAAAAAGCTAGGGCTTTTCTCCCTGGAAAAGCGGAGACTTAGAGGAGACATGATAGAAACCTTCAAGATCATGAAGGGCATAGAAAGAGTAGACAGGGACAGATTTTTCAAATTATGGGGAACCACAAGTACAAGGGGGCACTCAGAGAAATTGAAAGGGGGAAGGTTTAGAACAAACGCCAGGAAGTTCTTTTTCACCCAGAGGGTGGTGGATACATGGAACGCGCTACCGGAGGATGTGATAAGCAGGAGCACGCTACAGGACTTCAAAGAAGGTTTGGATAGGTACCTGGAAGACAAAGGGATTGAGGGGTACAGATATGAGTAGAGGTAGGTTATAGGGATAGGATTAGAAAATTAGAGGCAGTTACAAAATCAGTCAGGGACACTGTTCAGGCAATTAGGCCTGATGGGCCGCCGCGGGAGCGGACCGCTGGGCAAGATGGACCTCTGGTCTGCCTCAGCGGAGGCAACTTCTTATGTTCTTATGTTCTTAAGTGACTTGCCCAGGGTCTCAAGGAGCAGTGCGGGATTCGAACCCACAACCTCAGGGTGCTGAGGCTGTAGCTATAACCACAGCACCACACACTCCTGCCCCGTTAATTGAAAAGTGCCATTAGGAAGCAATTTAAAAACATTTGATTAGCTGGTAGGTGCCCAACTTGGTAGGCATCCAGTCCAAGGCACCAACCAGAAAGTAGGCATGGTTAGGGGCAGATTCTGGGCAGATTTTGGGTGTCGACTCAGGAATTTATGCAAGGAAAACCTGGCATAAATGGGAGTACGCTTAAGGTCTCAATGCCTACCACTACCTAACCCTGTCCTGTAGGACCACCAGCCAATCAGGTGTTTGGGATAACCTTAATGAATTTGCATGGGGCAGACAGGGGGGGGGGGCAGCAAATTTGCATGCCTGTCACATTCATTATATGCAAATCTCTCTCATGAATATTCATTAGGGCTATCCTGAAAACCTGACTGGCATGTGGTCCTCCAGGACAGGGTTGGGAACCACTGCTATAAAGGGTGCCTAGTAGATGATTGACAATTGTGCTCCTCAGAACTTAGAAGTTAGGTACCGTTTAAAGAATCAGGGCCTAAAGGCTCACATGATAACCCCGTTCTATGTAGTGTGTGTAGCTGCACTAACTGATTAGTGCATAACATTTCTACTTTCCAGCCCTGACCCACCTTGGTGCTATTAAATATTTTTTTAGCTGATGGGAAGCATGTGCACAATGCAAAATTACTGCAGGGCACTTTTTTTTTAACTGAGGTAAGCACTAGAGAATGACACGGGGACAAATTTTCCCCCATCTCCTCAGGAACTCAGTTTCCCGTTCCACCCTGTCGAGTTCTTTTCCTGCCCCTGCCCCATTCCTGCAAGCTCTGTCCTCATCTACACAAGCCTCAGACATTTTAAAATCATCAGTATTTGAGGCTTGTGCAGTTAAGGCCGAGCTTACGGAAATGGGGCAGGGACAGGGATATTGACAAAACTTGCGGGGACAAGATAGTGAAATTGAGTTCCTGCGGGGACGAGGAAAAAGCTTAGTAAAAAGGCCCCTAATAATTATGCTAAGCTGTACCTACTGTACACCACCTAGGATGATTTTTTCATAAAGGTAGTTAATTAATCCCAGTCAATAAATAAATACATAGGGCCTAATATTCAGTGCTATTTAGATGGCCAGGAATAGCTCCCAGCCATCTTAATAAAACATAGCTGGCTATGTCTGCCAGGAGCCAGAATCAGGGATGTGACCATAAGCATAGGGAGACTAATCAAGTCCCAAGACCACTATCCAATGCTTCTCATCCACGTCGGGACGAACGACACCACCAGGAATACCCCGGAAAAGATACCTGAAGACTTTGGAGCCCTGGGTGAGAAGCTGAAGCAAATCGGAGCACAGGTGGTCTTCTCCTCCATCCTTCCAGTGAGAGGCAAGGGTAGAGCCAGGGAAGATCGTATCCAGAAGACAAACGAGTGGCTACATGGATGGTGCAGAGAGATGAACTTCGGCTTCCAGTACCACGGAGAGGCACTACAGGGACTACAGGGATCGGACGGGCTCCACCTGACCAGAAGAGGGAAGAATGTCTTCGGTAGATGACTGGATCGCCTGCTCCAAAGGGCTTTAAACTAGGTGAGTTGGGGGAGGGAACCCATTCTCATCCTGGTGTGGTAAGTAACCATCCCGGTATGGTAAGTAACTACTCCATTACTGAGTCTGAGGTAAGTACTTACACTGCAGTCAGTACTGCAGGGGACAGACCAACTCAAAAGGGACAAACTAACTCTTACAGGGGAATAAAGGGCAAACTAAGTCAAGCGGGAAAATCTCCATGCAGACCTGGCAAACACGAAGTTTAGGCAATAAAATACTGGAATTAGAGATGGAGATGAGGAGTGCCGACCTAGATGTGGTGGCAATATCTGAAACTTGGTTCACAGATTCCCATGGATGGGATATAGCTATACCAGGTTATAGCATACTCCGCCAAGACAGAGAAGGCAAAAGGAGGAGGGGTAGCACTATATATCAAGGAAGAAATCAAAGTTACCAGAATCACAAGTGTCAAGTATACAGGGGAGTCCCTCTGGGTGAACCTTGCCAGGGGAAGTGGCAAATGCCTGTATCTGGGCATTGTATACAGACCTCCTAAACAACAGGACAACATAGACAAAGAATTAATTGAAGACATTGAGACCATCACTCTGCATGGAGACACTGTACTGTTAGGGGACTTCAACATGTCAGATATAAACTGGAACAAACTTTCAGCTACGACCAGCAGCTGCAGAAAGCTACTAACCTCTATACGGGGAGCACAACTCAAACAAATGGTACTGGAGCCCACCAGGGATCAGGCGATTCTGAACCTGATACTAACCAATGGAGATAGCATCACAGAGGTTTTGGTAGGTGAAGCGTTGGCCTCCAGCGACCACAACATGTTGTGGTTTCACCTCAGGAAGGGATCCACGAGGTTGAACACGTCAATGAAGGTCCTTAACTTTAAGGGCACCGACTTTGAGAGCATGGGAGATTTTGTCTATGAGGCGCTGCAAAAACAAGACACAACAGATGATGTGGAGGTAATGTGGTCAGCTCTGAAATCTACCCTACAGGAAGCAACCAACCTCTTTATAAGAACCATGAGTAAACGGCGGAGAAATAACAAACCCCAATGGTTCTCTGCGAAGATCTCGGAACTCGTAAAACAGAAGAAAAGAGCATTTGTATCCTACAAACAATCACAACGACCAGAAGCCAAAGAAGCTTATCTAGAGAAATCTAGAACTGTTGAAACAGCGGTCAGAAACGCCAAACTCCGGATGGAAGAAAATTTAGCTGGGAATATTAAAAAAAGGGGATAAATCCTTCTTCAGGTATATTAATGACAGAAAGAGGAATACAGACGGGATAGTGCGCCTGAGGAAACCCAAAAGCAACTTTGCAGAATCGGACTCCGATAAAGCCGAACTACTGAACAAATACTTCTGCTCAGTCTTCACCTGTGAGGCACTGGGATCCGGTCCACAGCTGCAAATTTAGAATTCAGGAATTTAGAATTTTCTACCAGCAGCATCTACCAAGAATTGTCAAGACTCAAAGTGAATAAAGCCATGGGACCGGATAAATTGTACCCCAGAGTGCTTAGGGAATTGAGAGATGTCCTGGCAGAGCCATTAGCCGCACTCTTCAATCTTTCTCTGAGCACGGGAAAAGTTCCATTAGACTGGAAAACGGCTAACGTCATTCCGCTTCACAAAAAGTGATGCAGGTTAGAGACTGCAAATTACAGACTGGTAAGTCTCACGTCAATAGTGTGTAAACTTATGGAAACATTGATTAAACACCAATTAGATACGGTTCTGGACGATGAGAGATTGAGGGATCCCCACCAGCATGGATTTACAAAGGGGAGATCCTGCCAATCCAACCTGATCAGCTTCTTTGACTGTGTAACAAAAAAGCTAGATAAGGGAGAGTCCCTAGATGTAGTGTATCTGGACTTCAGTAAGGCTTTTGACAGCGTCCCAAACCGTAGACTTTTGAACAAGATGAGTTCGTTGGGGCTAAGATAAATATTAACTGCATGGGTTAAAGACTGGCTCAGTGGCAGACATCAAAGGGTAGTGGTAAATGGTACTCCCTCTGAAAAGTCGGAAGTGCACAGTGGAGTACCGCAGGGCTTGGTCCTGGGTCCAATCCTTTTTAATCTTCATACGAGATCTGCCTCAGGGACTTCGGGGTAAAATTGCATTATTTGCCGATGATGCTAAATTATGCAACATAGTGGGTGGAGGTACCGTGCCCGACACTATGACACAGGACTTACTTTTACTGGAGCACTGGTCTACTATTTGGCAGCTGAATTTTAATGCCAAAAAGTGTAAAGTTATGCACCTTGGAAGCAGAAACCCATGCAGAACCTACACTCTGAATGGCGAGACCTTAACTAGAACTGTTGCAGAATGGGATCTGGGAGTAATCATTAGTGAAGATATGAAGACAGCCAATCAAGTGGAGAAAGCCTCATCCAAGGTTAGACAGATGCTGGGTTGCATCCGGAGAAGTTTTGTCAGCCGAAAGCCCAAAGTGGTAATGCCGCTATACAGGTCCATGGTGAGACCACATTTGGAATACTGTGTACAATTTTGGAGGCCACATTATCAGAAGGATGTGCTGAGAATAGAATCAGTTCAACGGTTGGCCACCAGGATGGTCTCAGGACTCATGGATATCCCATATGAAGAACATCTAGGTAAGTTGCAGCTATACTCTCTTGAGGAACGCAGAGAGAAGGGTGACATGATAGAGACGTTCAAATACGTTACTGGCTGTATTGAGGTGGAAGAAGACATCTTTTTCCTTTCAGGACCTATGGCGACAAGAGGGTATCCATTAAAAATCAGGGGCGGGAGATTTCATAGTGGCACTAGAAAGTACTTCTTCACCGAAAGGGTGGTTGACCGTTGGAATGATCTTCCACTTCAGGTAGTTGAGGCCAATAACATGACTGACTTTAAGAACAAATGGGATCAACATGTGGGTTCACTTCAAAAAAGAACCTAGGGGGAGGGTTCTTTGAGTGGGCAGACTTGTTGGGCCGAAGGCCCTTTTTCTGCTGTCATATTCTATGTTTCTATGTTTCTATCTGCTGATATTCAGCAAGGTATATAGCCTGCTATCTCATACTGAATATCCCAGTCTCTGGATTGGCTGGTGACTTGCTATGTTGCATTACATTGCTATTGGTATTCTGCCAAACCCTTATGAGTTCATGGCAAATTACAATGAACTACTGGAAACAGACCCAGTTATATATAGTATACTACCAAATACCTTAAAATACAATGAATTAAACAAATTCAAACAAAATCATAATTAATAAATTCAAACAAAATCATAATCAATTTCAAGATAAAAATTTCTTAAATAAAAATGTTTTTAAAAGCTTCCTAAAACTGTTTAACAAACTTCGAATCTTATTAAAAGTGGTAAATCATTCCAGATTAGAGGTGCCTGATAATAAAAAGTTACATTCCATTGCGTATGTGATCTAATTTGTTTTGGGGAGGGAAATTAAAGGTAAAAATGCTTCCTTAAAGCTTGTCCTAATCTACCTACAGATAAGAAGACTAATTCCAGTAGATACAATGGGCCTTGATCATATAAAATATTAAAAACCATCACACAAAGCTTAAAATTTATCCTTGCATGTATTGGCAAACAATGTAATTTAATAACATAAGATGTAATTCTGTGATATTTAGAGATCGAAACGATCACCCTGCCTACATTATTCTGTACTGTAGGTAGTGTCTTCAACAACCCCTTTTGCACATACTATATTAATAATCCATCAAAAGAAACTATAAGTGATTGAACTATAATTGCAAACACGGCTATATCAAAATATTTACATACTGCCCGCAAAGAAGGACAAAAGATTTCCTGCTTCATAGCTGGTCACTACCAACATTCAGTGGCTTGCCGGCTTTGTTTGGGAGTACAGAATGACACAGTGACAAAATTCATCACCGTCCCCGCCCCGCGGATAACCGCGGGAAATAATCTCATGTTATTTTTTAGTGTCTATTTCAGCCTCAGTCCTTCTACACCAGCATTCTTCAAAGCAAAGCTTGCGGGTCAGTGGTTGTGGCCATTCATACTCTGATTCTTATGTGAGCCAAGGATAATGAAGCCATTGTGACATCACTGATGTGATTGGCTCTTAGGCACTGGTGGAATGAGGCATTATGATATCACAATATCTGCTCTGGATACCAGAGACTGTCATTCTGTAGTGTCTATCTCAACCTCAGTCCTTCTACACCAGCATTATTCAAAGCAAAGCTTGAGGGTCAGTGGTTGTGGCCATTCATATTCTGATTCTTCCCTCTCTCCTTACAGAATGACATGAAGATGGTTTACTGCGGTTATCCACGGGGACGGGAATGGTGATGAATTTTGTCACCGTGTCATTCTCTATTTGGGAGCCAATGACAACCACCTAAAAGAATGGTATATCTTTGGCTATTGAGACTTATAGCTGACTAGCTGTTGAATATTGGCATAGCCAGTTATGTTCCAGCCGGCCAAAACTAGACTGGAAATTCAATGGTGGCGGCCAGCTACGGCGCTGGCATTGAATTTCTAGTATCACCACGGACCATGGGAGATCACTGGTGATCTCCTGTGGTCTGAATATGAGCCTGAAAAAAATAAAAAATCAAGTTATAAATATAAAACCCAACCAACTATAGTACTTTCTCACCAGCTCCAGTCTAGTATAATGTAAAATGTTTTAGGGTAGGCTAGTTTATTATGTTTTCCAGAGGTCTGAAAGATATAAATAATTTTCCAGTTTCTTTTATAAGAATAGTATTCCAGTTATTATCTTCGTTCAGTGACAAAAGTTTCAATCTGAACGGTCTGAATAGACTAATTTAGCAGCAAAATTGGCCATTCTTGCTGCAATTTCAGTTGGCTTCCTGCAGAGTGGTTCCCATGCATGCTAGATACATTTGTTTTCATTTATAGCTGTGTGGACAGAAAACTATGAAATGAATTGGTAAATATTTTTCACACTGATTGTATACTGTTTTCTTTGAATTTTGCTCTTTGGAAAAAAAAAATCTGTCAAAAGAAAACAGATTGGAAAGTACGTGCTAAAAACATGACAAAAAGACATGGTTCTGTATGTGAGATTCATTACATAATCAGATATTTTGGGATTAGATGTGTGTGGGATGTACGGGTGGAAGTTAGGTTGAAGGTGAAGGCAGTGGGTAGAGAGTGAGAATGATATCTAAAAATGTTTAGTTACAATCTGTTGATACAAATGTATGCACGGATGAATGCAAGGGATTGGTTTATGGGTGACTGCATGAGTAGTGAGTGATTGGCTGTGGTGTGTTTGAGTGAGTGAAGAGTGGGAGCATGAAACCATTTATCACTGCAAAGGAAGCGGTGACTGTGTTTGAGTGAATCTGAGTGGATAGCAGTGGAAGGTATTCATGGCTTTGCACCAGGAGTCTACATATGCCAAGAAACAAAAGGAATCTTCTGAGAAATCAAACAAAAATGGAAAATGCATGGCCACTTCATCTCCTATTTTCATCATCAGAACACATACAAGCTCTCTGTTTTGTTGATTAATGAATGGGAACAGGATTCAAGCTTGGACTATGGCTGCAGAAAGCATGGGGTTTCCTGCCCACTGCACTTTATTATAACAATAATTTAACAAAAAAAACAAAAACAAACTCCAAACAAACTATACACAGTCCATTCACAGTATCACGATGAGCACAGAGAAGCCAAGTTACCCAGTTCCAGGCTTTTTTTGGACAGTCCTGGTGTTCTGACCATTCCATCCTGGTGCATTATGGTACCTGCAGCATCGATTTGCAAAACGCACACTGGTTACCTATCTCACACAGAATAATATTTAAAATCACATTGTTAACATTCAAAATTCAGCAAACTAATACTCCACTATTCTTACATTGATATTTAATACCATATTCCCCAGCTAGATCTCTAAGATCAACAGATCAGCATTTACTGACCATTCCGTCAATGAAAGTAATAGGCACCAGAAGAACTACAATCTTTTCTATCTTGGGACCCCAGCTTTGGAACAAGCTGCCAATCTATTTACACGCTGAAAGCTCTTTAGATAAATTTAAAAGCAAAGTTACCTATTCAAGGATGCATATGAGTCTTAGAGTAGATAATTTTCTTTTTAGACCAAGTCTTATCTTAAAATTTCTAATAACCCGTCAGATGTTGTCCTTCCCTAAATGTTTTTCTAGATCCTTTTTTTTTTTAACAATTGTAGTTTATCCCTCCCTTTCTTATGTATCATTAATTAATTATGGATATGATTGTATGTTCATTGTTTTAAATGGTTTTATTTGTCCCCTCAATTTATTATTGTCATACGCATTGGATATATTTGATACTGCGTTTATATCAAAATTTTAATAAACTTGAAACTTGATTTCAATGAGCAGGATCAGGCACTACAAATCCCACACTGCTTTTGGCTGTAAGTTCAAAACCCACAGGAAGAAGCATAAGCCTCTTGGGGGCCTCTGGGAACTGTAGATTTTCTGTGTCGCAGCACTATCGTACCCCCAGAGGAATAGCTTGGGTCCTTTGGAACCACCAGTAAATATGGTTTCAGGCCAGTGGCATAGTAAGGGGGAGTGGGTGGGGCAAACTGCCCTGGGCGCTGTCTTGGTGGGGGCACCAGAACCTCTCCGCCTCTCCACCTCTCCACCCCTGCTCCTTTCCCTCCTCCCCTGCCATGCGTGTGCCTTCATTCCCCCCCTCCCCGTATCTTTAGCTCTATACCACTGCAAGAAGCATCTCCAACGTGTTGCTGGCATCTGCGCCAATGCTCGGTTCATAGTCATTCGCACGCAGGACTTTGGCGCGCCAACATTGCAGCGCAGACAAATCGGCGCAAGACCCCAGCACGCTGCCTAAAAAGTTACTTTTAAAGAGCTCTTACGCGGGGTGTGAGTGGGGAACCCCCCCCCCCAGTTTACTTCATACTGTTTGCGCTGCCTTTGGTGGGGGTTGGGGGTTGGAACCCTCCATTATAGAGTAAACTTAACTTTTTCTCAATTTTTTAGGAAAAAGTTAAGTTTTCTCTATAATGTGGAGGGTTGTACTCCCCCTCCCCCCCACGGCAGTGTGAAAAATATGAAGTACAGTGTGTGTGTGGGGGGGGGTTTCCCCCTGCACCACCGCTGGAGCTCTTTAAAAGTAACTCTTTAGATGGCGTGCTGTAGTCTTGCGCCAATTTGTCTGTGCTGCAATGTCGGCATGCCGAATTCTCGTGTGCTTTTGTCCCGTCACCCCGATTCTCCCTCTGATGTCACTTCCATGTTCTGCGACTGGGAAGTGATATCGGAGGGAGTGTCGATGCAAGGGCAGGCAGGAAGTTGGAGATGCTGCTCACTCTAGGGAAGCTAAAGAGGTGCAGGGGAAGGGGCACAAACAGCACAAGGGGGGGTCTCCATCTCAGGCACCTCCTACCCTCGCTATGTCACTGTTTCAGGCTGTCCACAACAAATATGTTTAGCTCTCTTTAGATTGGGATGCTGCTCCTTCCCCAGTGCCCCCCAAGGTAGATGGCATACTTGTGCTGGCAGGGATCCTCATGCCCCGCCAGCAAAAGACCTCCTCCCCTCCAAGGAGTTTGCACGTTGGGCTGCTGCTGCCGCCAGCCCCTGTGAGTATATGCTAAGTTTCATGGAAGCATGAAAGCTGAGCATGTGCGAAGGAGGGAGTGGCCTGTGGCTGGGAGCAGGGGCCGCTCCAGGACAATGCCAGCGGCTGCCCAACATGTAAATTCTTTCGGCGGGGAAGAGGTCTTCGACTAGCAGGGCTTTGGAATCCCTTTTAGCTACACCAAAGGAAATTAAATTTTGGGTGGGCCCTGACCACGCCACTGCTGCAGCTTTAGGATAGTCTTAGATTTCTGACCAACCTATCCTGGTGCATTATGGGACTTGCAGCACTAAGCAGGGCAGAATTAACCAATAGGCCAAGTAGGCATGTGCCTAGGGCTTGAAATGGTCAGGGGGGCCCGATGAAGGAGGGCATCAACATTATTTTTTCCAAACGGCGATGGGCCCCTCCAGAATCGATCGGCAACGCGACACCCCCCCTCCCGATGGAAAATAAGACAAGCAAGCAACGCAGGTAAGAAAGGCAACAGGAACTGTAATTGTGCAAGCGGTGCTGCTTGCCCAAAGTATCCCTCTGATGCAACTTCCTATTTCCGCCTGGGTGCATGATGGGGTGAGCCAGGGCAGGAGGCCCAGTGTACTTGTGTGTCTAGGGGCCCTCGATTAATTAATCCTGCCCTGGCGCTAAGTTCAATGGGCAGAATCAGGCACTACAAATTCCTACTCCTAGTTGAATTCTGTGCAACTATATAGCACAGATTTTGCGCGACCCTCTCTCTGACCGACTGAACCCCACCAGAAAGGTGTGGGAAGGAAGAAATGCTTGATCGTGGAGAGAGGGAGAAAGAGATGCCAGACCATGGGGAGTGGCTAGGGGATTCAGAGTGCTAGGGAGAGAGGTGGTGGGTGGGGTGGAGTTGAGGGGGCATGGATACTGGACCCACAATTGTGGAGGAGGGGTAGAGAGAGGAAGAGAGAGTGACCAAGACCAGGAAGGGAGAAAGAGATATTTAGCTAGTGGAGAGAGGGAGCGAGAGATGTCAAACTATTGGGGCCTAAGAGGGGATTTAGGGTGCAAGTGAGAGAGGGGTGAGATTTAGAGGGAGACAGAACTGCAGTTAGAGTGAGAGAGGGAACTGAGAAGGCTGGAACTGGAGAGAGGAAAAGGCAGGAAGGAATTTCAGGCCTCAAGATAGGAAAATTCTACGCAAAACACTACAAATAAACTTTGCAGAATTTTGAAATATTGTGAACAGAATTTTCAAAGCTTTCGTGCAGAATTCCACCAGGAGTAAAATTCCAACATTACTTTGGGATGTAAGTTCAAAATCACGACTGTTCAAAAAAAGTCTCCAACTTGGAATTGGGTAACTTAGCATCTCTGATGCAACTCACCTTGAACTACTGTGTTGGGACAAACCCCACAACACACTATT
This sequence comes from Geotrypetes seraphini, assembly GCF_902459505.1. Taxonomy (NCBI): domain Eukaryota; kingdom Metazoa; phylum Chordata; class Amphibia; order Gymnophiona; family Dermophiidae; genus Geotrypetes; species Geotrypetes seraphini. The sequence goes on along the minus strand of NC_047095.1, from coordinate 14,303,144 downwards.
AAAGGAAGTAAGCATAATTTTAAACTGAACACAGTTTAATCAGCAACCAATGTATCAGAAGAGGAATGGGCTTTTTTTTTTTTTAATCCCAGCTAGTAACAATTTGTACCGCAGTGTTTCGGATTAGTTGAAGACATTTCTAAATGTACTACATTGTAACAGCCTCCCTGGGAATGAAGCACTGCCTCTTTCACTGCTGGAAGATCAGATTACCACAGAGACACCCAAAATTGATTGAAAAAAAAGAAAAAAAGATACAACTGAATTAGAAAATGTACAGAGAAAGGCAACAGAAATGATAAAGAGGATGGTACAACACCAATGAGGCAAGGCTAAAGAGGTTAGGGCTCTTCAGCTTGGAGAAGGGAAGATATGAGAAAGGTCTATGAAATACTGACGCCTAATTTGTGTCTATAGAAAGTCTCCGACTAAGAAAGCTGGAACTCCATTGAAATGAAGCAAAAACTACACTTAGACCAGCTTTTCCTTTGCTTTAAGCAGAGCCCAATGTCTGATGAGGTGCAGGGGCGGAGCAAGCTCACAGGCCATTCATCAGCCAGAAAGCTGAAATTTTGAAAGTTAAGCCTAAAGGACGCCTAAGTCCCTCTAAGTTCCAATTAACGCTTGTTAAGACCCCTAAATCGCTCATTATCCACTTAAATCAGACGCCTAAAGTTAAAAAGTTTTTAAAAAAGTTATGATAAGTAATATATTTGCACAGACACCGTAAAATAATACTAAGACGTATGATAAATAAATTAAGGCCCAGATTCTCTATAGGGTTCCGATATCAGCGGCCACCGATTTCATGCCAATCACGCAACAGTGCCCTCTAGAGAACTGGGCCTCCGCAAAAGATAGGAGTGAGAAATATAGGCCCTAAGTGTGGTGGGATTGTAGCAAAAGTATCCTGAGAACCCTTGAAAAAAGCCACGGTTGCGGCGAAATGGGTCCCCGTTGGGCTTGTCAATACTCTGCACACTTTAAAGATGAGTGTTGGTTTGCTGTGTATAAAAAGAAAAAGTAAAACGAATTTATGATACAGGGCTCCTTTTACAAATGTGCGCTAGCATTTCTAGCACGCGCACTGGATTAGAATGCGCTATAGCGTGCGCTAGCTGAAAAATTACCGCCTGCTTAAAAGGAGGCAGTAGTGGCTAGCGTGCGTGGCATTTTAGCGCACGCTAAAACTGCTACTACACCTTTGTAAAAGGAGCCCACAGTAAAAATTGGTTACACAAAAAAGGTGGTGAAGGTAATTTGGTCAGTGAAAGTAATCTTTAAACCTGAATAACTTGGTATTGGATGGAAATATCCTGGGATTGTATTATCCCTATCCAAATGGGTTACTGAGACCATTTTACTCCATGATCGTTTTCGAATACCCTTTTGTGGGATTTATTTTGCATTGAGCCTACATTTCCAGTGCCTGTCTATGCTGTGAATCATGCCTATGTAGGTGCTTAAGGCCACCTTATGCTATGTCTGGTGTTAGCCATGCCCATTCAGCAGCCTAAAGCACCTACGTAGGCATTATTCTGGCGTGTATTATTTAGGCACGTTAACAGTGCCATTTTTTTCCATTTTAAATGGCGTTTATTACTTAACTTAGACGCCGATAGGGTTCCTACCGCCGCCTAAATATAGGCGCTGTTTCTAGAATTTGACCCGAGTGAATTAGAATAATCTACTATAATAAAATGCTAAGCGCGCATGCGCACTCTTACCGGCGTGTTCTGTGATCCGTATGTCCGTGGCCAGCAGGAGTGCACATGCGCGAGTCCCCAGGACTGTCTTCTGCACCAATACTGTGCCAATTGCGGGGTTTAAAAGCCGTGGCGTCACCTCCTCTCACAAGCCGCACCAGCGTTGGAGAAGGGTTCCACGCTGGTGGAGATCGTGAAAGGAGCCTCCACAGTACCTGTAAACTTAAAAAAAAACTTCAGAACGAGGTGGGGGGGGCGACAAAGGAAAGGACTCCACCCACGAACTACCGCGGCACCTTTATAAACTTAAAAAAAAATATTCGGCACAAGCAGACAAGACCAAGGGAAGGGAAGGGGGGGGGGGCAACAAAGAAGAGGACTCCAGCCACGAGCCGCGAGGGAGAAACTGGGCCCGCCTGCCTGCCTGCCTGCGGGGAACACTAGACTGCGGGAAGGGAAGGGGGAGGAGCCGAATAGAGCAGCTAGATCGCAGCAGGCCAGAATGCGGGGGAGGTGCCGAACGGAGCAGGCCAGATTGCGGTAAGAGAAGGGGTTGGGGGAAAATGGAGAGGAAGGCAAATACTGCTGCTGCTGCACAGGGAAGTGGGGGGGGGGGGGAGGGAAATGCTGTTATTGGTCCACAGGTAAGTGGGGTGGAAATGCTGCTGCACAGGGAAATGGAGGGAAAGAATGACAGACAGACAGCAGGAGGAAGGGTGACAGACAGAAAGGATGAAAGACACAGGGGCAGGGAGAGGGACAGAAAGACAGACAGAGAAAGGGGGCCAAGGAGAGAGAGACAGCGGGAGGGAGAGAGACAGAAAGAAAGACAGACAGACATATATTCTAGCACCCGTTAATTTAACGGGCTTAAAGACTAGTTGCATATAAACATATATATATATATTTATTGCAGTTATGCATGTAAATGTCAAAATTCCAGCTGCACGCTATTATGTGATACTATTACTACTATTATTAATTATTTCTACAGCACTATGCAGTGTTGTAGAGAGTCACAAAGAAGAAGAGAACAGTCCATGCATGAAAGAGCTTACAATCTAAACAGCCAAGACAGACAAACAGAATGTCATAGGTTGGAGGGCAGTGGGGAGTAGGTTTATGGATTGAAGGCTACATCAAAAAGGTGGGTTTTCAGTCTGCTTTTAAACAAGGTAAGGGAAGGGGCTTGGCAGACGAACTCAGGTAATTTATTCTAGGCATAGGGAGCAGCTAGATGAAAGGAACAAACTCTGCAATTGGCAGTGGAAGAGAAAGATACAGCCAAGAGCGGCTTATCTGAGGAATAGAGTACATATCTTACATAGTGCATATATGTCCAACCATACTGCATTTTGTAAGATAGTGCTTTGCCACATTTTGTCATACTGTCACCTTTCTCACACTTTACTATAGTGTACATTGTATTTTTTTATGCTATGAGTAGTTATCTGGGTACCAGCCTGAATATCACCACAGCCACAGGATATACAGTGCCAGTATCCAGTTATAAAGAACCAGTGGCGGTCAGCGTTTAAAAGAAAACACTGACCACCACAGTTGGAATGTTGATTCGATAGCTATTCATATTTCCATTTAATTTCATAGAAAACTCAAGATCCATCATAATGCAAACACCAACATCTCATTGGTCAACATGACATTAACAAAGTGATGGTAATCAGTTCAAAAAATGCCTGAGAGAGCTGGTACTCCCCAGCATCCATCACTGGATTATATCAATTCCCAAAACAACTTAAGCCTAACTTATGCCTAACTTAAGCCTAACATATGCCTAACTTAAGCTCCATTGAAATGAAGCAAAAACTACACTTAGAGCAGCTTTTCCTACGCTTACATTTTCCACACTATTTAGAAGCACTCTGTCACCTAACTAGCGTCTATGTGGTGCCTATCCTTAACCACACCCATGTTACACCCAAGTCAACAAACTTAGATGCAACTATTCTCTAAATCTGCGCCTATCTCGCGTCTGTGCTCTAAGGATGCCTAAGTCTGTGTAAGTTCCAATTAACGCTTGTTAAGACCCTTAAATCACTCATTATCCACTTAAATCGGACGCCTAAAGTTAGGCGCACTTTACAGAATCTATGCCTGAGTGTAGTACAATGGACACGCATTAATCGTTTGTTTACTCTTCCAAAAGTAAAAGGACTGGGTGTGGGGGTGTGGGGGTGTATGTGTGCAATGAAGCAACTAAGCAGTAAATTTAAAAAAAAAAAATTGGAGAAAAGTTTCTTCGCTCGATGTATAAATATCCTCTGGAATTTGTTGCCAGAAAATGTGGTAAAAGTGGTTAGTTTAGCAGGGTTTGAAAAGGTTTGGACAAGTTTCTAAAATAGAAGTCCATAAACCATTATTAAAATGGACTTGGGGAAAATCCATTGTTTATTCCTGTGATAAGCAGCATAAAATCTGTATTACCCTTTGGGATCTTTCCAGGTACTTGTGACCTGGATCGGCCACTGTTAAAAACAGAAAATACTGGGCTTGATGGCATCTGTTCAAGTACAGTAATGTTTATGTACTTATGATTTGCTTGGTAACAGTGGAAACCTGATCATTCAGTTCTATGGTTGGTAAATCCTATTCTTGCCCTTTACCTTGTAATTCCAGGGTTTTATCTTCTCTAAAGGTCTACAGCTGGGATTATTTTTTTTTTTTTTTTTAATCTCTGTGTGGTTTACACAGGGCAATGACATTTTAAGTGACTTTGCCCAGAGTCATAGGGGGTTGTGGAATCTTAATATAATACCATCCATAAATACCACCATGTCCAAGATTGTTTTACTGTGTACATTAACATTAATCTATGGCATTTATAATTCCAGTTTGAGCACAAGGTTAAGTGAATGACTTGTGAATAAGCTGCAAAAATTTCTGAGATCTTTGCCATGGCCACTACATTACATTTGTTGACATTTTGCCATATAAGACTGGCAGCGCTTTACATTTTTTGATTACAGGTATTTCAGATGGCTTTTTCTGCACCACAGTCCTCTTTCTACGTATATGAGGATTTTGCATGAAGATGTTTCTGCAGTTACAGAACATAAAGCAGATATCAAACAAAAAAAAAAACCTCTCAGAAAACATAAAAACTGGATGTTGTACTCTAATCTCCATACTTTGCACAGCCATTTATGTCTTCCCACACAGAGCCCAGAATATCTGTTCACTCCTAGTTCAGTGGGTGAAAATGGATTCACTCATAGAAAATGATGGGAATGGCTTGCATCTCCTCGAGTGGCAAATGAAATGTTAGAGGGATGCCACACAACCAGAGACAGCAGAAACTAACTAAGCTAAACCTTAAGTTTATATACCGCATCCTCTCCATAACTGTAGAGCTCAGCATGGTTTAAAAGAGCTTAATGTAAGGAAGGAACAGCATAATGGGGTTGGAGGTTGAGTATAGGGGGGGAAGAGAGCATTACATTTTTGTGAATAACCTAGAACAGTGGTTCCCAACCCTGTCCTGGAGGACCACCAGGCCAATCGGGTTTTCAGGCTAGCCCTAATGAATATGCATGAGAGAGATTTGCATATAATGGAAGTGACAGGCATGCAAATCTGCTTCATGCATATTCATTAGGGCTATCCCGAAAACCCGATTGGTCTGGTGGTCCTCCAGGACAGGGTTGGGAACCACTGCCCTAGAGGAAAGCGCAGAAAATTACATCCCAACTGCCCCACCACCCATAAACAAGATCCCAACCCCCAAACTACCTTCACATTTTCCCCAACACAAAAAACTAGCCCTGCAACAGTCCCACCTCAAACTATGCCCATAACTACCCCACCTACACCGCTAACCCATTAACTGCCCCAATTCTAAGAACTACCTCTCACAACTGTCCCACTCCTCATAATCTCCCCAGCTCAAAACCTACCCCTGAAACTGCAAACTTCCCCTTCAATTGGCCCCTTCCCCAAACTGCACCTACCTGCCCAACACCCTACTAACTGCCCATACTCCACCTGTGTAACTATCACGCTACCCCACAATCACCCAAACTACCCCCAACATCCCCACAAACAGCCCTTACACCCCTGTATCTACCTCACAAACTGCCCAATCTCTATAAATTAACCTCGAAACCATCCCGAAAATAACCCCTACTTCCTCACTAGTACATTCACAAAATGATCTCCTACCCAACTACACACACTCTCATATATACACCACACACACAAAACACAGAGGCAACACAGGGAGATATGTATCTCTGCAAACAGGTTGGAACGAGTTTTCATGAGATGAGCTGTTTATGCTTTCCCTACTTGTTTAAATCTGATTCGAGAAGCTAGTTATATGGTTCAAGCTTTTGAAAATTCCTCCTCCTCATTAAGTCATTCCACCGTTCAGAAAGCTGAGGCACTGCTTTGATACTTATTGCCCTGATTCATGCAGAGCAGAAACAGATCAGACAAATGACTGAATAGTGGATTCACAAAGCAGATCTGTTAGACATAAGAATGTGTCGCGACGAAAGGTGAATGCCTGTTATTCCAACAGCGTAAGAACCGAGATGTATTAAAATATAAAAGAAAGGACGAAAAGTAATATAGGAGACAAACCTAAAAAGAGAGCTCTTTTTTTATTTTTTAATAATCTTTATTAAATTTTCCAACTACAATTGTGCATACAAATAATTCATGTACATATAATATTACAAGAAAAGCACAATAAACTTACATATAGTAATAAGCAATTATTTCCCCCCCCCCCACACACACTCTTCCACCTATTAATCAAGAAAATAAATACCCACAAGAAACTATCTAAAAATTCCCCAAAACAATTCCAGTACAAACCCCTCCCCCCTCCCTCCCACCCTGGATGTGTATTTTTAAAGGTCAGTAAAATAAAGTCAGTTATCATTCCTTACAAAATTCAGTCAATGGCTCCCAAACATCCCTAAATTTCCTGTACCTTCCCTGCTGTGTAGCCATCAGATGCTCCATTCTAAAACTATAACAAAGTACTTCTGTGCTTTGAAGTGCTGCTAGTTGGGAGCACAGATTAAAACATTCTTTAGTGTGAAAGCTAAAATGCGTCTTGTGAGATGAGCCTCAGATGATTTTGCCTGTTTCTTTTTAGAAAACAAGTCTTTCCCAAGTGCTTACTGAAATCTAACGTGATATTTTGGCCAGGCCGCATTTCTAGCTCATCACAAGGCCCATAAGTTTTGCCAATAGTATCACATCGAGAAGGTACCACATTGTCTGATAGGTCTCTTATCGTTGACATGCACCATAACCTCAGATAATGCATAACACAACCACGCGAGTCATTCTTATTCCAAGTGCTTGTCTGGAAGAACAAAGGCTACTAGCTTTGATGCCTAGCCAGAGTTCTTTAGAAACAGAGAATAAATTTCAACAATTCATGTTTCCATTACATTGGGCCGCCTAGCCAAAGCCAACTTTTGTTTTTCTTATCAGGCTTTTAATTGCTCATAGTTACAGTAATATCTCCCGGCTTTTAAATGCTAACAAAAGCAAATTGTTGGACCTTGAAATCAGCACAAGAAATGCCACAGAATCTTGATAAAGGGTGGCTTTTCTGCTGACTTTGCACTAACAGGCATCTTCTGTTCCAGAGAATGTGCCCAACACAGCATTTCCTCCAGCAAACTTGAAGATTAGAATGAGTAGGAGGTTCAAGGGATACATAGACAGGAAAAGGTTTTTGCCAGGTTCATTTAGAAAAAAATAGTAAGGAAGGAAGGGGAAAGTAGGCATTTTCTTAGGTTTCAACATTAACCTATTGCCTGGAACCTGGTGAGATCTTTATGTCAGACGGGGGAAAAGTATAAAAGGCCATAGATGGAAAAAGAGGCGGAGTCATATTCACAGGGAAGCAAACTTTATTTCAAGACCTGTAAAAAAGGAAGACAAAAAAAATACCAAAATCATACGGAAGCCATCTTTGTTTTAAAAATATGTATAGTCTTGTGGTTGACGGCACCAAAATTTTACAATTAAGGACATTCATTCCACTGATTCCGTATGACCACAAAAAAATTCTACATTACAAAATGCAAATGTTTACTTAACGGTGAACACACAGCGATGTCAACAATTCTGTGGAGCATTTTATATCTAACATACCCCCCTTTTACAAAACTGTACCACGGTTTTTAGAACCGGCCGCAGCAGTAACAGCTCTGATGCTCATAGGAATTCTATGAGTGTCGGAGCTGTTACCACCGTGACCGGCGCTAAAAACCTCGCTACGATTTTTTAAAAAGGGGGATAGTGCTATCAGAAGCATGTACAGTATGTGCACGTGCACAAATTTTATGAAACTTTTGGGAAAGACATAGGGCGATGGTCTGCCACATTGGCCATAAGATCTTCCAGTTCTTTGCCAAAGAGCATTTGGCTTTTGAAAGGTAGGGCTGATCAACAGCTGTGGAAGCAGAATCTTCTGCCCAGAGCCTAATCCAGAGCATTCTACAGAGATGATGAAACAATCAGAGACCTTGCTCATGTTCCTGAACATCTTCACAGAGAGCATCTGCTACATAATCCACCCCCGAAATTAGCAACTGGAGGTAAGTGTCCTCCTTTGAAGGAACCTGACGCAATATATTATGGCAGGCATGTGCAAGAAGAGAAGTCGCCGTTGCCTCCTTCAGCCTCAAAGCCTAGGTTCAAACTGCTGTTTAAGGACTAAGTCCACCCTGTGGTTTTGTGCATCCTTCAAAATCAATCCACTTTCACTAGGCAGAGAAGTTCATTTGGTAACCTGTGAAACCAGCGAATCTACTTTAGGTGGGATATATAGCTGTCATAGTCCTGGCACCCTGCTGTCTTATTGTGGTCATACTGTCTGAAGAGAAAGATCATTGGAGATGTGCATCATGTTTGGGATGACTGAAGGAACTAGGTGAAGAGGGCGATCTGCAACCAGATAATTAGACACATTGAAAATAACCATGGGGATGATGCTGGAGGACCTTACCAGACTAGCACCAAACTGATTTCTTTTTAGTTCTGTAATTCATCAAGTCGCTAGGACTCGAACACGAGTTGATGGCACCTAATCTAATCTAATCTAATCTAATCCTTAGGTTTGTATACCGCATCATCTCCACGTTCGTAGAGCTCGACGCGGTTTACAGTAGGAGAAATAGGAAGGAACTACAACAGAGGGTTAGAGGTAGAAGTGTGAAGAAAATTTAGAGGACTTGGGATGCCAAGATATAAGAGTTTCCTTGATTCCTAAAAGGTTACAATAACAGATAGATCTTAAAAAATCATACATATGGGAAGATGAAGAAAGGCATTGTAGGGAAGGGGAGGGGATGGGCATAGATGGGGGATATAGTACTCCCCGATATTCGCAGGGGTTCTGTTCCAATAACCCCCGCGAATGCTGAAAAACCGCAAATAAGTTTTTTAGCTGGGGAGATAGGAGAGGGCAGCTTGAGCACCAGCGAATGAAGGAAATCACTCACAGTATGCTCTGACCGCCTCTTCCTGCACTAAAGTCAGGCCTCACCAATTTGGAGCTGCTTTGACATGCAGCTCCTGATTGGTGAGGCCCGACTTTAGTGCAGGAAGAGGCGGTTGGAACATACCATGAGTGATTTCCTTCACTCGCCGGCGCTCTGGCTGCTCTCTCCTATCTCTCCTATCCTAGCAGTTGGCAGTATAGATTTGCAAAGAAGTAAAATGACCAATGACATAGAGCTACAAAATACTCACACACCCCATTTAATTAAAAAAAACAAAGCCGTTAACCAGGCACCTCTAATTTTTTCATTTTACGCTTACTTTAAATAAAGGCGACAGAAAAAGGGGATGAGGCTGGAGTGGGTTGTGTGTGGGGGAGAGAAGGGGCACAAGTTGGATTAAGGGGGGAGAGGGTAGACAGTTTATGGAAGGGGCATAGAGGGAGGGAGGATAATGTGTGGAGGTGAGAAAGAGGGCAGATGCAGGCTGGGAAGAAGAGAGGGAAGAGAGGATGAGGAAAGCAGAAACAAGAGATGCCAAAAGGTAGAAAAATGTTTTGTTGCTTTAGAATTAAGTAGTATTGTAGCTATATTACTACTACTATTTGTCATTTCTATAGTGCTGAAAGGCATACACAGCACTATACAAATGTAATAGATGGTCTCTGCTCAGAAGAGCTTGCAATCTAATTTAGACAGTCAGATAGGACATACAGGAGTTGGGGAGTTTCTAATGCATTCCTAATTACCTTCTACTACTATTACTAATCATTTCTATAGTGCTACTAGGCATACGCAGCACTATACACCAAACTTGGTAAATGTATGTAGATAGAAAATGAAAATAAGATCATCTTTTGATTGGACTGATTTTAATACTTTTTATACTAGCTTCCAGAGACCAAAGCCCCTTTCCTGGAGTCGGGACGGGGTGCAATAACCTGAGGAGGGAGGTTTTGGCCTCCGGGAGCTAGTTGATGTATTGGGATGTATTGGGATGTATTGGGCCAAGAAAATGGTATCTTATTTTTCATTTTTATTTGTACTTGTTAATTTTAAAGTGGTAATTGATATTTGCATAGTACTGGAGGACATGCATTACTGTTTCTGTGGTATTGCTTTGTATGCAGAATCTGGCTTCTTGGTATTCTATTTAAAATACGGTTTGGAGAAACTCCTGATTATATGCCACATCTCATTAAATTTCTAATAATCCATCTTTGAACCTAAGAAACAATGATACTTTTCGTTATCCAGTCATTAGGAACATTAGATGCAATAGAACTTTTAATTCCACATGGGCATATCAAGCAGCAAAACTGTGGAAAGCATTAACAACTAATAATAACCAGCAATCTAATTTTAAATGTTTCAAAAAAGACCTAAAGGCCTATATTTTTCAAGAATTTGTTATGAATGCTTCCTTCCTATGAAACCAACTACCCTTGGAAGTGATTGATTCCTTCTCCTCTCAGATTGTGGACTTTAATCATAGTTACTATGTGTTATTATTTTATAATTAATATTTGTTTTCCTTATTGGATTGTTATATTTCCTCCAAGTATTGATTAATATGTTAATTTGTAAAAGTATAAATAAAAAAAAAAAAAAAAAATGAATGCTTCCTAAATATTGTAATACCTGTTTTTAATTTGTATCACCATAATTACTCATGTAAACCGCTGTGAACTTTTTTTTATAATAAAATAATTTATATTCCGCATATCCTACAATTCTTTGTGGATTATAAATTATTCAGGTACTCAAACATTTTTCCCTAACTGTCCTGGTGGGCTCCCACTCTATATAATGCACCTGGGGAAATGGGGATTAAGAGACTTGCCCAGGATCACAAGAAGCAGTGTGGGATTTGAACCCACAACCTGAGGGTGCCAAGGCTGTAGCTCTAACCCAGGGGTAGGGAACTCCAGTCTTCGAGAGCCGTATTCTTGTCAGGTTTTCAGGATTTCCCCAATGAATATGCATTGAAAGCAGTGCATGCAAATAGATCTCATGCATATTCATTGGGGAAATGCTCTTGCCTGGCTTTTAAGATTATTCACGGCATCCTTCCTTCCCTAATCCCACTTTCTTTCAACTCCTCGTGCCCTGACTCCACCAGGACCGCCCATAAATTTAAACTATCCTTCCCCTCCTTACATGGTATTCTCCATGCAGGTAAACTGGGAAAATCACTTCTTTTCAAAATCACAGGTCTCTGGAATGACCTTACTATCCCGCTGCGGAACCTGAGCTCCCTCCATTTATTCCGCAAGCAACTAAAAACCTGGCTCTTCTCTAACATGTAATTTCTTTTCCCTTACTTTTCCACTCGATTTATAAACTTATGTAAACCTTTCCCTACCCTTTCTCATTTTTAAGTTCTTGTAAACCGTGCCGAGCTCTACTTCCGTGGAGATGATGCGGTATATAAACTTAAGGTTTAGTTTAGTTTAGTTTAGAAATCCTGAAAACCCAACTGGAATACGGCTCTCGAGGACCGGAGTTCCCTATCCCTGCTCTAACCACTGCACCACACACTCCCATGGAGGTATTAGCAGTATACAAATAAAGATTGTATTGTATTGTATCATGCCCACAGAATGCCCACTTTGCAGACGTCTTGATTTTGGTGGCTAGCTTTGTTTATTACTTTTGTTGTTGTTTTTTTGATTATATGCTTTGGACGTTTTGATGACAGGTGGTCGTCCATCTTCCCATTATGTTGGTTTTTTTTGGATGGGATTTTTTTTTTTTTTTTTTTTTAATGAGTCCCTAAATATTCTATGAAAGGCTTTAAACTGAGCACCTCAATATTCAAAGCCATCAGTGTTTGGGCTCTTCATTTCCTTTCAATTGAGAGCACTTGCAAATATGGGAACAATCTCTGCAGAATGTTTAATACAGAATTTATTGCAATGCCAACATATTAAGTGTTGTAATGTCATCAGTACCACAGTATTTGTTGAAAATATTGAAAATGGATAACACCAAAACAGACTGCCTTGTGGTGTTCCACCCACAATATTCACACTTTACGACATCTACATTTAACACATTCAATATATGCCTTTCAATAGGGAGTTTGAGGCACAGTTTTAGAAAGTAGCACAGATTGACTGCTTTAGATGCAGGGCCAAGAAAGATTTTAGTGAAATTGCAGAACTTCTAATCCTCTGTTGCAGGGACTTCTAGATGAACATGACGTGAGGAAACAAAGCCCTTCTTCTTAATGTTTTTTGTTCTCTATGACTGAAATATTAAGGAAATACATTTTTAGATATGGGTCATTTTCGTCTATCTTAGACGATCTCTTTGCTATTTGGAATTTCCAGTGCTTTCACTGCATTCTCTGCCAACAGCAACAATCAGACTCAGAAAGTAGGGATTTTTGGTTGGCAAGTTGAATGCTTTTTGTTGGCTTTCTAATTACAAGGTCATCACTTCTATGAAAGGACAAAAATCAGTGTACTATTATTTTCTCACACATGCAGGCATACCTCCTTTTATTTTTCAATGAATACGTTCTGTTTTCTAGTTGTAAAATCATGTTGGCTTGAGTTTGCAGTCCACTGGATTTTAGATAGTTGACTGTCCTTTCTGTCAGTAATGACGTCGTTACTTTTTCCACCAGTCTGTAGCTTTCCACTTCTTCTCTCCTACCACTTTTGTGAAGAGGGACCTCAGTTGCCCTTTTCCAATCTAGCTGAAATGTGGTAATCTGTGGAATGTGGTAATTTGTTTGTTCCGCCTGTTAAATACTTGCATTTGCAGGTGTCAAGGGCAGATATATTTTCATGTAGAGGCCCACAGGCATGGAATAAGATTCCTCTATACATCCAGGAGCAGGGAAATTTATTCAATTTTAATAAATTACTGAAAAAGTATTTGTTTTGTAAGATGAAATATGGGAATTGAAGCTTTAATATATTTGTAGGTGCTGGTCCCTGAAATGTTTTGTTTGTTAGATTTGTTAATTGTATGTGATATGATAATATTATGTATGTATGATTTTAGGATCCTTTTACAAAGCTGCAGTAACTATTCTTGTGCGGCAAATGCGATGCAGCTCATTTAATTCTTATGGACTTCATCACATTTGCCCCGCCAGGATTCGCTACCATGGCTTTCTACAAAGGGGTCTTTTGAGCAAATGTTCAGCAGTCCAAAGGATTTTTTAAAGCTCACTGTTTTCTGAGAGCTTTTCTGGAGAGATGAAATTTAATTCAATGGCTGGGTATACAGTACTCTGCTGATATTCGCGGCGGTTCCTGATTGGTGAGGCCCGACTTTAGTACAGGAAGAGGTGGTCAGAGCATAGAGCGAGTGATTTCCTTCACTCGCCGGCGCTCTGGCTGCCCTCTCCTGCCTCCCCTTTGCGGTCAGAAAATGCTGCAAATGACAGGGACCGCGAACTGCGGACCGCAAATTCGTGGGGGAGCACTGTATATATATATTGTGACAGGGAAGCCCCTGTTCCAGCACCCAGAACTACACTACCCAACATGCACCCTATCCTAGGCCCGGGAAAACCTGGCCCAGAGTCGGGACAGCCTGCACAGTCAGGAAGGGGAAGGGGAAAACAGGAAATTGCAAAGCCCAAAAGTCAAGGGGGGAAGTCAGTTGACCCTAATCAATTTCCCTATTACTCCTTTCCTGAGGCTGTAAAGGGGAGGTCTAGCCCAGAAGGGGGTGGGGCTAGTCCTCAAGCAAGGCAAACTAAAAAGCCCCTGACACAACCTAGCAGAGAGGAACCTGGAGGCACAGGTGCAGCAAATGCTAATCAGCTTCCAGCCAGGAAGGCTTGCGGCTATCCTAGAGACGTGGTGCCTCAGCCTAGAACTCCAGGGTGGAGACATCCTAGCAGAAAAGTGAGTGAAAGCCCGGGGAGGTATCTCAATGTGGCAAACCAACCCTGGAGCAGGGTTCCCAGAGACTGGTCAGAAAGAAACATAAAAAGCGCTACAACATAAATCTGCCTGTGGTCCGAGCCCGGCTACCCACCTACCTAGGAACCGGCCCGGCCACAATATATACATACAGGCAGTCCCTGAGTTACAGACGCCCAACTTAAGTATGACTCGTACTTAAGAGCACGGCTGTGGCTTCATTTGATTTCACTGAGCAGTATTTCCAGTGGCATAGACTCCTACACTTCTTTTGTAGCAAATTCAGGAATGATACATGGCCACATTAAGAACAGTGTGTGGTTACTTATGCTGTACCTTAGAGGGAACACTGGAGGACAGTTGGCCCTTTTGTCAATTGGGAGCAGAGGAAGCAGCAAGAATCTTAAAGTCTACAAGTTCTGGGTTACATACAAATCAGACTTAAGAACAGCTTTAAAAACATAACTCGTTCTTAACCCATGGACTGCCTGTATATACCTGGAATAATGGATGCTGGATGAAGATTGATAGCATTACATTTTAACCTATGTATGTATGTATTTCTCTAACCTGCAGGATATAAATACAGTAAATAAACTGAATTATTCTGCTGAAAATATCCAGTTAGGGCCGGATTCTATAGACAGCACCTAGCGGCACCTACATTGTAGGCGCTGCTCGATGTGGTTGTCAATCAACCGCTAGGCACCGTTTATAGAATCTGGCAAAGTGGCACCTGCGTGTCCTGATGGTAGGCGCCGGTATATTGGGCCAGGTTTTACCAGGCCTAATTTACCAGCACCTAACTCGGACACCTATTGATGCCTAAGTAAACATCGCCTATTCTCCACCCCCTAACCACACCTACTTTTCAGGTAGACTTCATTAGGTGTAGGAAGGCGCTTCCAATTAGGTGTTGCTAGGTATCACGCAGAATTCGGTGCCTAAATTTTTAATTATATATTTTTAAATTAATTATTCAATTAACTTCAATGGCACGGTCAAAAAAAGACCAACTCCCAATTCTCAGCAATGCAATTGGGACTGTGGGTTGCTTTCAGACCGTTGAATAAAAAACCTTAATTGAGATTCTCAAACTTAGGGCTGTTCTATAAGTTTATGGGGACTTCTCTTTAGAGTAGGCTAGATTTTGTGACGGTCAATTATCGTGCCATTTAAGCAAATTGAAGTAATTTAGGTTAGACACAGATTTACCCCTCCCCACTTTTTTTTAGAAAACCATGCAAAAAATTTATAGTACCGTCCAGCACGCTGAATACTTTGCACTGCTCCGACACTCATAGAAACTCTATGACTGTCACACCAGCACAGAACATTCAGTGTGCCTGCTGGCGCTAAAACCTCTTGTGTGGTTTTATAAAGGGGGGGGGGGGTAAATTGCTAGGCAGCTAGGCATTGCTAGGCAGCCTCAATTAGGGCACCTAGCAGCACCTAACTAGGGCACCATTTATAGAATTTGGCCCTTAGGCCCGCATTCTGTAAATGACCCCTAGAAAAATGGCACCAGATGGTTGTCAATCATGCGTAGGCAATGTGCCTAATAGCACCTATGTAAAAAATTTAGGCGCTAGAAATGTAGACGAGGGTTTTAAAGGCCTACATTTCAGGCGTCTAAGGTTTTGGAGAATCATGCTTAGCGGTGCCTAAGTCATGTTGTGCCCATAAAAATGCCCACTTATGCATTAGAGCAGTGTTTTCCAGCCTTTTTACACCTATGGACCGGCAGAAACAAAATAATTATTCTGTGGATCGGCATCGGTCCGTGGACTGGCGATTGAAGAACACTGGGCTAAGTCGTGGGCCAGACCCCGCCCATCTCTACCCAATCTCCACCCCAGACCCCGCCCCCATAACAGTACTAATTGCACCTTGCACGTCCCTTGCCTCATCCGACGTTGCAACGTCAGAGAGAAGGCTTCTGGTTCAGGCACAGGCTGCCCGTAGGAGCCGCTGCCCGTGGCTTTGCGCACTGAATCAGTTAGGAAGAGGGAGCTGGCTTGAAGATAACGCCGCATCGATCGCACCATGGACCAGCGGTTGAAGAACTCTGTTTTGGTCCTGATGCACGTGCTGGCCCTGTGGATCAAACAAACAAAATTCTCCCAAACCCCAAGAAAGAAACTGAGATGAGAGGGAGAGACCACTAGTAAGGAGGATCCACTCAGAAAGAACTTAATCAATTAAATATTTCTGAAATATTTAAGAGAGCCCTCAGTCACACAGCCTTCCTCCAGTCTCCCGGAGAGAACGGCTGTCACTGGTTTGCACCCAGAAAGGTGTCAACTGTGAAACATCCCCGGGCTCTCTATTTGTGAATGTTAGTGAGAAATAACACAAAAGTGCTTAATAGTGCAAAGGAGTGCATACAAAATCAAAAAACACTCTCTCTACTAGTGGTCTCTGCCCCTGATCCAGGGGGGCCAAACGAAAAAGTACAAGTGTCCAAATTCAATAGTAAAGCCAAAGGAAGATACTTAGCTTCTCAAGACAAAGCAGCCAGCGGATAACCGAGTGTTAGAGACCACTAGTAGAGAGAGTGTTTTTTGATTTTGTATGCACTCCTTTGCACTATTAAGCACTTTTGTGTTATTTCTCACTAACATTCACAAATAGAGAGCCCGGGGATGTTTCACAGTTGACACCTTTCTGGGTGCAAACCAGTGACAGTCATTCTCTCCGGGAGACTGGAGGAAGGCTGTGTGACTGAGGGCTCTCTTAAATATTTCAGAAATATTTAATTGATTAAGTTCTTTCTGAGTGGATCTTCCTTACTAGTGGTCTCTCCCTCTCATCTCAGTTTCTTTCTTGGGGTTTGGGAGAATTTTGTTTGTTTGAGCCAATTTTTCATCTCCCATTTTTCGGGTTATTTCAGGATTCCGGCCCTGTGGACCGGCAGGAAATGTCTGTGGACCGGCACTGGTCCATGGACTGGTGGTTGAAGAACACTGCATTAGAGCGCCACAAAGCACCGTGCAATAGGCACCTATCTTTTATAGAATTGGGCGGGTGCCTATCGCCCAATTAAATTTTTTTTTTTATTGAAGCTTTTAAGGGGATTTGCCAATGACCCCCCCCCCCCCGCCCTTTATATAACTGCAAAAGTGGTTTTTAGCACTAGCCAGCACGCTGAATGCTCTCCGCTGTTCTGACACTGTTAGAGATCCTATGAGCATCAGAAGCAGTGCGAAGCATTCAGCGCGCCGGCCGGTGTTAAAAACTGCTTTCGCGGTTCTGTAAAAGGGCGGTAAGTTAGGTGCCTAAAAGACACTTAACTTTAGGCGCCCTTTAGAGAATCTGACCCTTAGTGCTTAAAGTGAAACTGGCTATTTGGGAGGGGGGAGTCAGCACTTGCCTGGCTATTTAGACCTTATTTATTAATTCAATTTTCTAGACTGTTCTCCCAGGGGAGCTCAGAATGGTTTACATCAATTTATTCAGGTACTCAAGCATTTTTCCCAGTCTGTCCCGGTGGACTCACAATCCATCTTATGTACCTGGGCAATGGAGGGATTAAATAATTTGCCCAGGGTCACAAGGAACAATGTGAGTCTGAGCCCACAACCTCAGGGTGCTGAGGCTGTAGTTTTAACCACTGCGACACACTCCCACTGGCCGAGGTAACCATATAAATAGGACTGCATAAAAGTCAGTCTTATTTTCATGCAATTTTCTGTTTAAACGCTGAATATACCCAGATATTCAATGCCAGAGCCCAGACAAGGCCCAGCATTTGAGTTTCCAGGGATGGGGAGTGTGTGGTTAGAGCTACAGCCCCAGCACCCTGGGATTGTGGGTTCAAATCCCACACTACTCTTTGATCTCCCTATTCATAAGACTCAGACATTAGGCCTAACATTACAGATTCCCTCTAACCCTTTCATTTTGCACTTTCCCCTTTCTTTTTAATTTTATGCAATGTATCCTTCCCATTTACCCATATGTATCATGTTATGTCTGTACCGTTCATGTGAATCTGTCATCTACCACTGTATATTTTTAACATTTTTATTTCTGTATAATTGTAAACCGCTTTGCATTTAAAAGTGATAAATCAAGATCAAATAAACTTGAAACCGTGGGCAAGTCACTTAATCCCCCAGTACCCCAGGTGCATTAGATAGAGTGTGAGCCCACCAGGACAGATAGGGAAAAATGCTAGAGTAGTGTTTTTCAACCTTATTACACCTATGGACCGGCAGAAATAAAAAAATTACTCTGTGGACCGGCATTGGTTCGTGGACCGGCGGTTGAAGAGCACAGGGCTAAGTTGTGGGCTAGACCCCGCCCATCTCTACCTAATCTCCACCCCAGACCCCGCCCCCATAATAGTACTAATTGCACCTTGCACGTCCTGTGCCTCATCTGGAAGCCTTCCTTCTGACATTGCAATGTCAGAGAGAAGGCTTCCGGTTCAGGCGCACGATGCCCGTAGGAGCCACTGCCCATGGCTTTGTGCACTGAATATTCTGTTAGGAAGAGGGAGCTGGCTCGCAGATAACGCCGCATCGATCGCACCGTGGACTGGCGGTTGAAGAACACTGTTTTGGGCCTGATGCACGTGCTGGCTCTGTGGACCGGCAGGAAATTTCTGTGGACCGGCACTGGTCCATGGACCGGTGGTTGAAGAACACTGTGCTAGAGTACCTGAATAATTTGTAATCTGTACAGAATTGTAGGATATGCAGAATATAAATGAATAAATATCGCCAGCAGCAGCCAGAAAAACACTGAGCACTGACAGCAGAATATTGGGTCCTTAGGATACAAGTTATTCAAAATATAACCCTGCTTTGAGAAGATATTCTTTTGATTCACTGTGCTTTGTGCTTGAAACTCAATCAGCATATCATTCAATTTTCAAACACCACCAAAAACACGCAAAGGTAATTTATCCCCAAATAGTCTTCTTCCTGTGTACGGTGCATAATGTTTTTGCCTCTAATAAACAAGAGGTGGGTTTATAAAAGCATGCTTAATTTAGAAAATCAATCTGTCAAGCACACAAAAGCAATGAATTAAAAAACAGGGTAGTTAAATGGAACTAGGAAGGATCTTTTTGCATTTGTAGTTCAGCATCACTTCTGAATACAGACTATAAACTTCAACCTATTAAGGAGACGGAGGATAATGTTTTAAAGTACAATTCAATATTAACTAAAATTACTTTTAATGATGGAATAATTATATCTCATGCTGATATTTTAGGCCGGCTTTAACTAACGAATAATTCTGTCGCTGTCTGATGTATTTAAATGAAAATCTGTTATATGTTAATAGCCTATCCCTTTGTAAAGCACGGTATGCATAATGCATAGAAGACTGCTTTTATTGGGTTAAATTAGATGCCCACCTATACTTTATTACTTTGAAATCTGCTTGAAATAAGTAAGTGTAAAATAATCAAAGCTAATTCTTTAGTTCTCATACCTGACGTGCACTTTATAGCAACGCTAAAAGAAATTTTACATAGTTCAGCTGGCAATTAAAACAAAATGGTTAAGATCTCTCTCTTTTATTATCATATTCATTGCGTCCTTTAGCATGGAGCCTTACAATAAAATCACAGTTAGCGAACAATAGCACATTTAAATAGGAGAACAAAGATTTGTATGAAAGCCAGTTTTAAAATGTGGGTTTTGAAATTAGTTTTACGGGTAGTTAAGTGCCTGGTGTACTGGCTGTCTTGAGGAAATATATTGAATAGATAAGGGGTTAAGATGGCCAATGCTTGAAAATGAGATGGAGACATTAAAGCCACAAGGTGAATGGCACAGTTTCGTCGGAGAGTTGGGGGAGTGAGGCTATGGAAGCACTCAAAATGAAATTGTCATTGATGAAAGAGAGAAATGCGATACATACCAGGGTCAGGAATTCTATGTTTTCAGTATCAGGGGTGAAATTTTGGAACTCATTGACTGGTCAGTTACAATTATGTAAACAGGGTAGAGCTTTGGATTCTTGCCCAGAAATAGCTAAGAAGAAAAAAATTTAAAAAAAATTTAAATTGAATCAGGTTGGGCAGACTGGATGGACCATTCGGGTCTTTATCTGCCGTCATCTACTATGTAACTATGTTAAATCCAGCAAATAAGAAGGAGCTAGACCTTGTAAAATATTAAAAACTAATACACAGAGCTTGCAAGTTATCCTAGCAGAAATTGGTAACCAATGCAATTGAACAAAGTAAGAGTAGCAGAGAAGCAGAAGCCGCCAATACTCTGGCAAGATAGTATTTCAGTCAATTACAGCGCTTCAAGATATTCTCAGATTCCACGCCTCCCCCCCCCCCTCCCCAAACCACTTCAGTGACATTTCTATTTTGTTTCCTTTTAAAGCAACTAGTATAAATATGTTCAGATACTTCTCCAAAATCCTAGCTAGCTTGATCACATGGATCTCGTGACTGAGTTGCTGCTACTGAGTGACTCATCCACCTTTATAACATCATGGGATGAAAAGGAGAAGTCTTCATTATACCACTGAGTTGTTTTTTGTGCTTATTTTTTATTTATTTATTTATTTATACCCCACCTTTCCCAAGCCGGGTCACAATAGAGTACATACACAAACAGAACCACATACATTACAACATATAGAACAGGGGTAGGGAACTCCGGACCTCGAGAGCCGTATTCCAGTCGGGTTTTCAGGATTTCCCCCAATGAATATGCATGAGATCTATATGCATGCACTGCTTTCAATGCATATTCATTGGGGAAATCTTGAAAACCCGACTGGAATACGGCTCTCAAGGACCGGAGTTCCCCACTCCTGATATAGAACATCAATAAAGCATAATAATGATAATGTAAAGCAGTGGTTCCCTAACCTGTCCTGAAGGACCCTCAGGCCAGTCGGGTTTTCAAGATAGCCCTAATGAATATGCATGGAGCAGATCTGCATTCCTGGCATCTCCATTATATGCAAATCTCTGTCATGCATATTCATTAGGGCTATCTTGAAAACCCGACTGGCCTGGGGGTCCTCCAGGACAGGTTTAGGAACCAGTGATGTAAAGCCTGCTAAAATTACAAAGAGGCTACCAGCGCCTCGCATCAACAAACTATAGATCAAGTTCCATATTTCATCTTACAGAAGAGATGTTTCTTCAACATTGTCTTAAAATTACTCAAACTTGTTTGTTGTGATAAATAACCCGGAAGCTTATTCCAGTGGTTCCCAACCCTGTCCTGGAGGACCACCAGGCCAATTGGGTTTTCAGGCTAGCCCTAATGAATATGCATGAGAGAGATTTGCATATAATGCAAGTGATAGGCATGCAAATCTGCTCCATGCATATTCATTAGGGCTAGCCTGAAAACCCAATTGGCCTGGTGGTCCTCCAGGACAGGGTTGGGAACCACTGGCTTATTCCACTCCCGAGGACCCACACATGAAAACATGTATATTTGGATGTTACACATTTAAATATCTGGGGCCAGATATTCAAACAAGTTTAACCAGGCAGGAGAGGCTACTGAGCAGACTGGGAGAGGATATTCAGCAGCACTTAACCAGGCATTCAATATCTCTTCTGACTGTCACAACACTGTCCGATTAGTGCTGGATTTACCAATTAAATTCTGTAGAACCATTTGGTTTAAATTTAGAATTAGAATTAGAATTACTCTTATATGAGGTCTAGGTCGGGGAGTCTTCAGTTAAATGTTAGCCCTTCTATATAATATAGATCAGGGGTCTCAAAGTCCCTCCTTGAGGGCCACAATCCAGTCGGGTTTTCAGGATTTCCCCAATGAATATGCATTGAAAGCAGTGCATGCACATAGATCTCATGCATATTCATTGGGGAAATCCTGAAAACCCGACTGGATTGTGGCCCTCAAGGAGGGACTTTGAGACCCCTGATATAGATGAAGAACTTAGTGTCCTTTGTGGCACGAAGAGATACAACTTAAAAAATTTTCTCCCCGATAGTGGAGGGATAGTTTCGTCGAACATGACATCACCTTCAGCTGCACCGGGAGATATATATAGTAGGAGTGAGTACGCCGCGGCCATTTTTTGTTTACAATATTAGGTGGTCTGATAAGGTGGCGAAAGCTGGTTTAGGTAAGAAATAAGGGATGTGAAACATCATATTTGATATGTTTAGTGGGCGTTTTTATTTATGTATACCTGAATTAAAGCTTATATTGTTTATTTAACATCTAGGGATATAAGCCTTGAAAAATCCAGCGCGGTAACGGCCCCGAAGCCCATAGAGATTTAAAGGGCGTCGGGGCCGTTGCCATGCGGCTTTGTAAAAGTGGCCCTTAGCCATTGGAAGGCGTCCATGTTAGGCACCAATAAATTAGGCCAGGAAAACCCTGGCTTAATATACCGGCATTTACAAAATTATTCTAATGGGAGAGCAGTATGATAGATTTTTAATGATCTTCAATAAGTAAATATGAAAAAGAAGATCAATGTAAAATACTTACACACTATGGAAATAATTAATAGTAGTAGTAGTAAAAATATGAAATTTAATTCAATATATTTTAATATTAAAGGCTTGGTGCTCAGCATCAACCTCGATACCCAAAGTGCAGGTAATGAAAACAATCAGGCATCATAGCACCTGCCTTGCCTCCTCTGTACTGAATTTCATAAAATCTAAAATAGGGCAAAAAATGTTAATTATCTTTAAGCTGGAATCCGGTGTTGATGACAGTTTTCATTACCGAAAATATATCATTTTTCTTTGCTGTGAAATATCCAAAATTGTGCAAAAAAAACCAACTCTGAATCTCAAAAAAAATCTATAAATAAGCTCCAGACAAAAACATTGAATGTTTTTTATAACAAATCCTTATGAGTCCTATTTGAGAGTCCACATCAAAAGCAATGTTAAAGCAAATTTATGGGTCCAAGGCTTTTCAGCAGACTGAATCCTACAGGTTTCTATGTGGTTTGCCAAGTTTTTATATTATTTTAATATTAATAAAGTCCATCTCAGGAACATCATTTCTCCACATTGTTTTTTGTTTCTTCTTGGATTTGTCTGTGAAGATCATTGGGTCAATTCCCTTGTTTTCGTCTGTAGCTACACCAGCCACAGAACTGGTGAGACTGTGGACACCTAAATGCAGCAAGGACAGGTGTTACTGGGAGCCTTGCCCATGTCTAGTGTGCCCATATGGCTCCAGAAAAAAGGGGATGGATTGAGACATCCGGGTTTTACTTCCATTGAAAGCAACCAAGATGTCTCAATCTGTTCTCCTTACTTCCATTGCTTTCAATGGAAGTAAAACCCGGATGTCTCAATCCGTCCCTTTTTCTGGAGCCATATGGTCACACTATCCATGTCTTGCCTATATGTACACTCCCCTTCCATTTATGTTGTGCTAGGTGATTAGAAGAGTTATACAGTGGCCCTGTCTGGTAAAATGTCGCTGAATATTGGTGGATAGCCCGTACCAGTGATTTCACCAGCCAGGAACATCTCCTACCCAGTTTGAATATTTTTTTTTTAATTATTTTATTTTATTTAAAGATTTTCACATTATTTAACAAGCATATCATCTTGTACAGAAAGTGCAATTAAGAAAACATAATATTAAAGTTACTTTCAATCCAGAAAATAAACCTAACAGTAATAGGAAATAATTCTCAACTTAATCGCACACTAGTCCTCAAAATTAGGATCCAAGACTTAAGAATCGGAGTGATTAAAGTACAAAATCACATTATCTGATACTGAAAAGGAGCTAATTATTTCTTGGACACAGATGTTTCCCCATTTTCAAGGCGCTTTGTAGAAAGGAAAACCGTCAAATGAGCTGGTTCAAAGAAAACATATTTCAAAGTATGATACCTTACTACACATTTACAGGGATATCTAAGGAAAAATAAACCCCCAATCTGCGTCACACCTGGTTTCAACATTAGAAATTCCCTTCTTCTCTTTTGGCCCAGTTTGAATATTGATCCCTCGATGCTTAATTTTGAGTTTGTGTAAAGTTGTCCACATAGTTTTGGTTAGAAAAAGTATTCATAGAAAAGGCAGGTCCAGATTTCAATGGCTGCATTTTACAAGTGAAAGTATATAAACTTTGACTTGGGCCCCACTTAAGTGCATTTTGGTGACTTGGTTAGACTCTACTGCACCAACTCTTCCACATTGGAGAAGTCAGATGCTCACTATCCTCTCAGGGGAGGTAGAGCCATTGCTGACTTTGACTCTCTACCTGGACTCTGATTTCAATCAATCTGGGAATCCTTTTGGAACACTTTAATTCCGGTGGCCAAGAGCTGGATCCTGAATTGTTGATGGACTTGTATTCTTCCTGCTTCTGCTTTTCTCTTTATTGATGACATTGGGGATCCTGCGGGGGGGGGGGGGGATTACTGGATATGTAAATGAGCTATATTCTGGTTTAACTTGTTTCTCTTCATGATGCTTTGCTGAATTGGTTGTCTGCCACCACTGGCAATATAATAATAATAATAATTTATTTCTTATATATCGCTATACTGTGAAGTTCGAAGCGGTTTACAATAAAGATACATTTGACAGCACATGGGATAGAAACGGTTTACAATAAACATACGTTTAGTCAGTACATGGGATACAAGTGGGTTACAGTAAAGATATATTTTGTCAGTACATGGGATGCAAGTGGGCTACAATACAAGTGGTTTACTATCAAGGTGCATTTTGTCAGTGTATGGGATACAGGTGGGTTACAAGCAAGCAGGCAAAGTGCACTGATAGGGATTAAAAAAAAAATACCCGCACACTTTGCAATAACGTTCATAGGTTGAAAACTACCCCCTCCCCCTCCCCTGCGTTTATCATAGTGCAGCTTTTAAGAAGTGGGCAAATGGTGGCATAAAATCTGTCTGCCATCAACCCAGCTACACTTGTTTAAATAGAGAGGGTCCCAGAATGCTCATTTTAATGTGTTGATTCAGTCATCTGTCCGTGAACCCTAGATTCTGACTAAGCTCTTGAAATGTGCCTTTGATTACACACTGCCCAGGTTATCCCTCTAGCTCTTAACGTCTGGTAGTATCTTTCTTTAGCATAAAGCCTCCTCGCCCTTAAACATTAAGCAGAGCCTAACTGGAGTCGCTCCTTTTCCTTCCCATTCTAACCCCCCTCCCCGCTCCACCCTCCACCCCCCTTTCATTGTAATGGGAGGGTTTGAAGATTGCTGCACATTCCAAGGAAAAGCGAAAGTGAGTTTGCCCGTGCGAGCAGCAGAGGGCGCTCGAAGCTTCGGACCAGATTTCCATCACTTCACACTCTGGGAGGGGGGTGGGGTGGGGGTTGTTTCTTTCACTTATTATCTCATGGGTTTTCCCTGCAGGGATTTTCTCCCTCCCCGCTGCCACGAAGCTCTTTATAAAGCCCCGCACGTTTTTGTTCTAAGCAAAGGGACGGAGAGCTCCAGTCTGAGTCGTTAACACGGGGGTCTTTTCTTCCGAAAACAAGAATTTTAGGGCTTCATTTCGGCTAAACGTGCGGAGAGATGGCAGGAGCACTTTTAACAGTGACACTGTCCCTACACCTGTTAATGACTGGTGAGTTTTCACATCTTTAACTATAATAGATCAAGTTGGATGCAAGTGATCTTGGTCAGTGCTATTGAAGCAAAAGCAGTGGAGCAGTTTCCCTGGAAGGGGTAAAAGGCGGACCTCACGGACCAGACGGACCTTGCGGATCTAAAACTGCAGGTCTTTAACAATCTGAGGTCCATGCCACTTGTAGTTAGTTTCTGGCTCTGACAGACCTCGATGACAATTTAGCGCTGACGAAACCGTCTCAGCATAAGGAGGGAAAAGTATTAGGATCAGCGCTAAAATGTCATCGAGGTCTGTCAGAGCCAGAGACTAGTGCTGGAGTGGCTCTAAAACGAATCATTTAAACCGGTTTTCTGCAGCCCCAGTAAATTTAAAAAGCTGAGATCCGCGGCTCTGACAGACCTCAATGACATTTTAGCGCGGACGGATCCTAATACTTTTCCCTTCCTATACTGAGACGGACCCGTCAGAGCTAAATTGTCATCGAGGTCTGTCAGAGCTGCGGACCTCAGATTTTTAAGGATGTGCGGTTTTAGATCCGCGAGGTCCGTCAGGTCCGTGTTTTACCCCTTCCCCAGTTTCCCCGATCAATCTGTTGTAGAGATGGACCCTGTGCAACAGAGGTATGGGGGCATGAATTGTAGTGGGTGTTCTTTATACTTCTCCCTCCGGATTCGCAGGGGATAGGGACAGAGCTGGACCGAGAATGGTGAAATACCGCAAATATCTTCTGGTCCAGCTCTGACCCACCCCCGCCTCCCTTCCGCCTTCCCCCCGGCATCCCGGCCTTACCTGGTGGTCTAGCGGGCTTTCGGGACAGGAGCGATCTTCCTACGCTCCTGCCCCGTGCAGATCGCCAATAGGAAATGGCTGCCGTGAGTTCTTGTAGTCTCTCGAGACTACGACGGGAACTCCCCACAGCCATTTCCTATTGGCGATCTACACGGGGCAGGAGTGTAGGAAGATCGCTCCTGCCCCAAAAGCCCGCTAGACCACCAGGTAAGGCCGGGATGCCGGGGGAAGGCTAAACTATGGGGGGGTTTTCCCCCTCCCCCCAAAAATCATGAATATGTGAAATCATGATTGCCGAAACTGCGAATGGGGAGGGGGAAGTGTAGTGATCTGAGGTCGCTGAATTTAAAACTGACTTTAATTTTTCGGTATAACCCTCTGATTTTTGGCAAAAGAGCATTATAATGCAAAAATTAACATTTTCACTATATTTTCTAATGTTTGCAGTAAATGTTATAAGAATTTCTGAAATATTAAAAGTAAAAAAATTCATTTTACTCGCTTCTGTATTTCCTTCCCTCCCCCCCATCCCCAATAATTTTGGTTGTGTTAGTGATGAGCACGGGGAAAGATTTCACAGGATATTGTTGCAATGGAGAAACTATGGGCTCCTTTTATGAAGGCGCGTTAGGGCCTTAACGCGCGGAATAGCACACGCTAAAATGCCGTGTGTGCGCTAGCCGCTACCACCTCCTCTTGAGCAGGTGGTAGTTTTTCAGCTAGCGCGCGCTAATCCGCTGCGTGCGCTAAAAACGCTAGCGCACCTTCGTAAAAGGAGCCCTATATCAGGGCAGATGGAATTCATCAATGCTGGCTAACTATTGTTGGACATGAATTAAACAATGTTCCTAATCTCGTTTAGAAATGATATTTATAGGAACTCTTAAATTGGTGCAATGTGTTATATTATGATTTTTCATGCTATAAATATTTAGCAATTTGATCAGAAACTATACGTGACAGGAGAAAACTGAGGCTATTTTCATACACAGGAGGCCAAATTCTATAAAGTAAACCTCATTTTCTTCTTGCCCCAGAAAAAAAGTTAAAATGTGTTGCCCAGTGTTATCTGTCTTATTGCCAGTGTCGTTAACAGTGGAAAGAGCACAGTATAACCGGGTGCTTGGAATAAACGTGGAGGCTGGCTAAATGCTACTCCTAAGCCTGCATTTTATGCCATTTTTCAGTTCTAGCTTTCGAGATTGAGCTCATCCCCCCGGTGCCCAAGATAACAGCTCACTTTGGAGAACCCCTGGTGCTGACGTGCAGGGCCACTGGCTGTGACTCCCCACGTTTCGTTTGGAGAACCGAAATGGACTTTCCGCTGGCCGCTGTGGTACAAACCAAAGGGACTCACTCCAACCTGACCATGAAACACATTGGATTTGAGCACGAGCGTCTGTACATCTGCACTGCCATGTGCACGGATTTTCCTAGCGAGCAAAAGAGGATAACAATTGAAATTTATTGTAAGTGAATTTCAAGCATTTTCAGTCGGAATAATTAGACATGAATCTGTTCAGTGGTTTCCGCTCGCTGATTATTTGGCCATAAAAGGGTGACAGGTACATTTCTATTGAGGGAGCTAAGCTGCATTAGGTACTAAGTGGAGTCTAAGTGGAGTAGTGGCCTAGTGATTAGAACAGCTACCTCAGCACCATGAGGTTGTGAGTTCAACTCCTACCACAGTTCCTTGTGACTCTGGGCAAGCCACTTAACACTTCATTGCCCCAGGTTACAAAATAACTGCTTATCTAAAAAAACACATGTAAACTGTTGATTGTAACCACAGAGAATAAGTAGTATATCCCATCCCATCCCCTCTACCCTCTAATGCAGTTTAAAATTGTGTAATGCAAGCCACACTCAGGCATCCGCAGGTAACTGCCAAATGTTGCTAAAATATTTAAAATTTATTTTTGAGGTGGCATTTTAGAGGGCAGCATGTGGGTATTTGTCTGCTATTCAATTATTGCCACTTGCATGGATAGCCATGAGTTCTTACCAGCTACAAAACGAGTGGCAGTAATTGCTCATGCAATATATTTTTTTCCAATGTCCATGTGCTAATTGCAACATTAGCATATACAACCCCTAAACCAATATTTTACTACTAGTATTCTTAGCCCTTGTTAAGGATTGTTTGAATTTGGGAGGCCAGGCATAAAAGAAAAGAGAGAAGAAAAAAAAAAAAGAAAAGAAAAAACAGTGGTAATATATTGGTTTTGGGTTGACTTTGTTTTCACCACTGGCCCTTTTGTTTCAACATTAGCACATGGCTATTAATACAAGAAATATAAAAAGGCCACTTTTACAGCTGCAGTAGTGCCTTAGTGTGTTGGAAAAAACCCATGTAAGGGGTAAGAGCTAAGAACATAAGAAGCGCCATCTCCGGAACAGACCCTAGGTCCATCAAGTCCGGCGATCCGCACACGCGGAGGCCCCGCCAGGTGAACCCTGGCATAGTTTTGGTCCCCATATCGCTCCAAGCTTCTCGTAAAGAAAAGTGCATCTAGCCTATCCCTACCCATGTTACTTCATGCCACTCATAAGGAGATGTACATCTAATTTACCCTTAAACACTTTTGCCACAGCTTAGTGAAAGGACTCCTAAACTAGTACACACCATCTGATTTTTGCACCCTTGAGTTATTTGGGTTGCTTCATAGGCATTTTAGTATTGCACTTCGTGACTGGGTTTCTACATTCTGCGCATTCTGATCCCCACCGAAACACATATGTTTGATTTAAACTTTATGGTGGCATTTCATAGCATATCATAATGATGG
The DNA here is from genome assembly GCF_902459505.1 of Geotrypetes seraphini. Classification (NCBI taxonomy): domain Eukaryota; kingdom Metazoa; phylum Chordata; class Amphibia; order Gymnophiona; family Dermophiidae; genus Geotrypetes; species Geotrypetes seraphini. The sequence goes on along the minus strand of NC_047095.1, from coordinate 14,273,931 downwards.
CTGAAAGCCACAAAGACTGAAGGGTCAGTCAAGATTCACACGTATAATCAGGAGTAAGTATAGACACTGATGTTACACCCTAAATCAGGCAGCAGAATGCTGTTTGGTTTGGGGAGGGGGGAGGAGGCCAGGAGTCCTACAGTGTGGCCTCTCCCTAGCTCCCGACTCCTCCACCCACCTCCTCCTGGCGCGGTACTTTTAAATCTGTGAGCAGCTGTCACACAGCGTCAGCGAGCAGTCCTGCCCCTGGAAGTAGAACGAAGGGTTCCGGGACAGGCTTGCTCGTTGGCACTGCGCGGCAGCAGCTGCCCAAAGATTAAAAGTACACAATACCGGGAAATGGGTGGCAGGGCGGGAACCAAACAGAGACCGCCAATCTTTGGGGAGGCCATGGCACCTGTGGCCTCCCCCTTTCCGGCGCCTATGATCCAACCTACAGCCCGCGAGCTAGAATCCGGCCCACAAGTGCCTTTTTTTTTTCTGGCCCGCGGAAGCTTGGCCATTCTTGTGGCGCTTACAGCAGGATTCCTGCTTCCCCACCATGACTTTGCTCTCAGTTGGCTTGAGCCATGTGGTGCTGGAAGTTCATATTGGTCTTGCAGTTTCAAGTAGAAGTCTGCACGGGAACAGGGATTGCTGGAATCCCGCGGGTCCCGCAGGGGTCCCGTGGGAATCCCCTTAACCCAAGGGACTCCTACGGGGACCCCCCCTCTGGCCGACGGGACTCCCACGGGGACCCCCCTCTAGCCAACGGGACTCCCACGGGGATGGAAGGCTTTGGAAGCAGGGTTCGTCCATATAATATAATGGACACGTCAGCCTTAGTAAAAGAGGGGGTTTATAAGTTAATTACCTGAACAGAAAACAAAAAAAGGGTTCCACCAAAGAGATTCCACAAGGAAAACAGCAGCGCAAACACAAAAGAAACTGTGGAATTGATGATCCTGTCAGAAGTAATTGCTGCTTTTTATGGGGACGGGCGGGGATGGAGGTAATTCCTTGCAGGGATGGTTGGGGACGGAGAGGATCCTGACGGGGACAGGTGGGGACGGAGAGGATCCTGGCAGGGATGGGCGGAGATGGGTGGGATTTCTGTCCCCGTGCAACTCTCTAGTTTCAAGTCTCAAGAGACCAGACTGAATTGAACATCTGGCACCATGTGGCTCAAGCTTGCAGAGAGCTGTGTCAAAATGAGAAGCAGGAATCCCACTGTCTCTTCTGAAGCTGAAGTTAGGTGAAGACTGGAGGAGGGGTGTATATGAGAGAGAGAGAGAGAGAGAGAGTAAGACAAGACAGGGTGAAAGCTGGTGGGGGGGGGGAGTTACATATGAAAGAGAGAGAGAGACGATGAAGCCTGGGAAGGGGACAACACACCATCATATTTTGCTACTCTCTGATGAAACATGCCCTCTGAATGTTACAAATGATAAAATGTTGCCCTTGAAAGAGAAAGGTTGGACAGGCCTGCTCTAAATATATTTTCAATCAGTGAATCCCTCCATATTCGTGGGGGATAGGGGCGAAGAAAAATTTGCAAATAACTTTAGGGTTGACTCTGACCCACCCCTGCTTCCCTCCCACCTCCCAGACTTCTCTCCACCTTATATTAGTGGTGAAGCAGGGCAGCCTCGATCTTCCTAGGCTCTTGCCCCTCGCAGAGCCATGATCAAAACTGGCTGCCGTGAGTTCTTGCGGTCTCGTGAGGCTGCAGTGGGAACCTACAGCAGCTATTTTTTTATTGCGGCTCTGCATGGAGCAGGCGCATAGGAAGATCGCTACTGCCCCGCTTCACCGCTAGACCACCAGGCTTTAAACAAAAGGTGTGGAGAGGTCCGGGAGGCGGGGTGGTTTAGAGACTCGCAAATAACCAAAGTCACGAATCCTAAACCCATGAATATGGGGCCTATTTTTTAAACTTGGCATTTGGATCTACAACATCATCAATATTATACTTAATTTCACTATTTTTCTAAGTCCCATTCCCTTCTGTGTTTTCCCTTCCCAACCTTTTCCTTTTAATAAAAAATTGTAATCGTACCTGATCCTCTTCCCCAGTGGTTCCCAACCCTGTCCTGGAGGTCCACCAGGCCCATCGGGTTTTCAGGCTAGCCCTAATGAATATGCATGGAGCAGATTTGCATGCTGTCACTTCCACTATATGCAAATTTCTCTCATGCATATTCATTAGGGCTAGCCTGAAAACCCAATTGGCCTGGTGGTCCTCCAGGACAGGGTTGGGAACCACTGCTCTTCCCTTTATTGTTGTTACTGGTATGTGTAATGCCTTGTAATTTGTTGTATTATTTTAGATTATTTTAGAAATTATTTCCTTCCCCTTGATTTTATTGTAAACCACCTACCCTCTCTTTTATTAAGGTGCGCTAACCGAATAGCACGCACTAATCGAATTAGCGCGCGATAATCGAATTAGCGCACGATAATCGAATTAGCGCATGTTAAACGCTAATGTGTCCCTAGACTAACGCACATGTTAGCGTTTAGCATGCGCTAAATTGATTAGCGCACCTTAGTAAACGAGGGCCTTAGACTAAACTTCTGTTTACATTTTGTGGTTTATCAAATAAATTGAACTTGAATCACTTGCATTTATGCTTTACAACCGTTTCAAAATACGGTGTTCGCACACGTGAACATAAGGCTTCTGGTTTAGACACTTACCAACAGAAATTTTAATCCCATCTTTTGTCTTGTCTTTTTTTTTTTTTTTTTTAAACATTGTTATAGCATTCCCCAGTGATCCCATCATTACTACCAGTTCAGTCCTCGTGGCTGGGACAGACTCTCTGATCACCTGTACAGTTCCCGATGTTTTTCCATCTGACCTGCTAGAGGTGCAGCTGGTGAAAGACGGACAGATTTTGGGGGAGTTGCCATACGACAGCGAGAGAAGCCGAAAGACCAAGAATCTGTCGATTGAATTTATTCCTATCCCTGAAGATGATGGAAAAGAGTTCATTTGCCTGGCCAGATTATCTTTTGATGATGCAAAGAAAGAACCTCAGCAAAGACAAAGCACAAAGAAAATCATAGTGAACTGTAAGCTTCTTTATTATACTGTGGTTTTCAGAGAGCTTGAAACTCTTTGAACTGTAGGAAGCTAATTACATCAAATCCGTTCTGTGGTTCGGGCTGTATGTAATCAGTTGTATGGATTATTTATACATGTTTACATGGAAGCTTGGTGAGAATTAGTCATCTGAAACTTGAAGTCAGGAAGGCAAATATCACTTTTATGACAAAGCTCAAAGCGTGAGGAAAAAGGATTTATGCAAGTCATATCATATCAACTAGTAACTTTGTTCTGATTCAGTACTTGGACAACCTCTCAACTGATATAGTAATTTCAAAGGGATGTGAAAAGTAATAACAACTTTCAGTGAGGTACTGAACGGGGGGCTCCTAGGAACCCTTTGTACGAAGGGGTGCTGAAAAGTTCTCAGCCCAACCAAGACGAGATTGACAAGGATATGGTTCAATCAATGATCTGAAACCATGCCAAAACATAGGGCTCCTTTTACTAAGCTGCGTTAGGGCTTTAACGCACGGAATAGCCAACGCTAGACGCTAATGCCAGCATTGGCGTTAGCTCTAGCCGCATAGCGCGAGGTTAGCGCGCGCTAGAAACGCTAGCGCACCTTAGTAAAAGGAGCCCATAGAATTTTGTTATTGCAAATTGGTACTTAACGAAATAAGACAACAAATCTTTTCAGCTACAGTGATAAATACTTGTAACGCTCAGAACTTAGGAAGTTGGTTGGTTGGGCTGAGAACTTTTCAGCACCTCCTCCATAGTCTATTGCAGGTAAGCAGTGTCTCATCCATTTAAACTACCACCAGCTTCTTAAAACGCAGTGGATGGCTTTTCAGTTAACCTGGTTATTCAGACTTCCCAGTTATGCTTGACCATACTGCCACAGATATATCCCAGCCCCTGGCCACACTGTGACCATTGGTAAGATATAATTTTTTATCCGGGACAATTTTTATTATCTTCCCACTTTGGATTCTACCCATAAACTGAGCTTACAAAATCCTGTATCTAATTCCCACCCAGTATCACTCCCTTCCTATGTGTAACCACCATGCTCTGCAGGTATAAAAAAGAAGTTAGAAATAGTCAAAAAAAGGTTCACTAAGGGGGCGCTCAGGACCAGGACTGTGCACTCCACGCAAACCGCGTGAAAACTATCATGGATAATACCAAATTAAAGGGTGCTCTCAGTGTGAGCAAGCAGCGATAGGAGTCAAGCTCCAACACTTCACAGCTTAGGTAGAGGTAATATACCCCCACCCGCACACCATCGTTGAGCACCCTGGGTGTGCTGTAAATAAAAGTGAAAATATCCACAAATCAAAGCTAATAAATCAAAACAGGTGATTAACAGGTGAAACCTGAGCAACCCCTGAATGAACCCTGCCAGACGAAACCCTGACAAAAATCAATCAAAATGAAATTCAAAAAAGTAGTAGACTTAACTGAACGATGAAAAACCACATCACTGAAGCACAGGATTGAAGCGTGTCAAGAAAACAGGTCCAACAGAATAACCCTTCTTCAGGAACCCATGAACCCGACTAAGAAAAATGGAGTCGGCTGGAGGGCCTCTACCTAAGTTGTGAAGTGTTGGAGCTTGACTCCTTTCGCTGCTTGCTCACACTGAGAGCACCCTTTAATTTGGTATTATCCATGATAGTTTTCACGCGGTTTGTGTGGTGTGCACAGTCCTGGTCCTAAGCGCCCCCTTAGTGAACCTTTTTGTGACTCTGCCTTTTTTGTTGTAACTAGTTTAGGTTTTTGGCAGTTTTTTGGAGTGTATTTTGTGTGTGGGTATAAAAAAGAAAACAAATTTGATATGAAGCTAATAATTATGATCTAAATAGTATGGCTATTGCCTGAACAACCAAGCTCCTAGCTCCCCATAGCCTTTCCAGATCGAAACATTCAAGGTACTGAAGGGGATAGACTTAGTAGATAAGGACAGGTTGTTCACCCTCTCCAAGGTAGGAAGAACGAGAGGGCACCCTCTAAAGTTGAAAGGGGATAGATTCCATGCAAACGTAAGGAAGATCTTCTTTACCCAAAAAGTGGTGGAAAACTGGAACGCTCTTCCGGAGTCTGCCATAGGGGAAAACACCCTAACTCAGTCGACATCTAGTCCTTTTAGGAATTCTAGTTATTCCTGTACTTTCAGTATGCCAGGTGGACCCAACTCTGTGGTCCTTTGGATTTTTGCTAGGATATTGCATCTTAATGAGAAATGGATATCTCTTCACTCCTAATGTTTTTTTCTTCTGCTTTCTTTTTTTTTTTCTCCAGATGCACCACAAAATGCTGCCATTACGGTAACTCCATCCAGCACAATAAGAGAAGGGGAGAGTCTGATACTTAGTTGTATGGCTCAGGGCAACCCACCAGTCAGGATTACCTGGAGAAAACAATCGGCTCATAAAAATATTTCGCTGCTTGAAGGAAATGACAGTATTACCATTCCCAGTGCAGAGTTCAGCGATTCGGGCTTATATGTCTGCGAGGTCACGAATTCAGCAGGGAGTGCACTTGTACATAAAGAAGTTTCTGTGCAAGGTACAAAATTTAATTTTACACTTCGAGGAAGGAGGGGTTACTTTTGAAAGCTAATTATAAACTATGTTAAGTTAGACCAGGGGTAGGCAATTCTGGTCCTCGAGAGCCGGAACCAGGTCAGGTTTTCAGGATACCCACAATAAATATGCATGAGATAGATTTGCATCTCAAGGAGGCAGTGCATGCAAATCCATCTCATTGTGGATATATTCATTGTGAATATCCTGAAAACCTGACCTGGCTCCGCCTCTTGAGGATTGGAATTGCCTACCCCTGAGTTAGACCAATTAAAAATGTATTATTTTTTTTTTCTTTATGATTTTGTTTTATTTCTACATATTACCTTGAAGAGTGGACTAATACGGTCGCCATATCATGTCACTTTAGATTACAAAACTATATATAGGGGCCCATTTACCAAACTGCTGTAAAAAATGGCCTTAGCATGTCCTTGCATAACATAACATGTCACTTGTATACCGCAAAACCATATGGATCCTTGTGGTTTACAATAAGCAAAAAAAGCTGAATCAAACAGCAAATTATACAGTAGTTTGACATATCATAAGTTACCAATTATAAACATTTATCATATAAATAAGCTTTGAGTAGTTTTCTAAAATTTGTGTAAGAAGTAGAAGTGGAAAATAATCGACAAAAAACAGAATCCCAAGTGGCTGCCTGATATGAAAGTAATCAGTTATGGAATCTTTTGTAACGGCATCCCCTAACTGATGGAAAATAAAATATTGTTCGTATTTGTAAGAAACATCAGGAACTAGAGAAATTAAAATGCACAACTAGCTACCCTGGGGCCATGAGGCACACTGCCTTATAACATAGACATCCAAATTTATGTGATCTGTCTTTCGTAGTCTAAAAATTAGATGAACTGTAGTGTTTTGTATCAGTCTGAGCTGGTAAAAATTCTTTTGGAGACCTCCCAAATATACAATATTGCAATAGTCCAGTATTCCCAATATAAGTGACTGAACTAACAATCAAAATGCATTATCGTTAAAATAAGGTCTGATTGTACGAAGCTTCCTCAGTGTAAAATAGCATTTCTGAACCTGAACATCAACATTAGAGATCATTGATAAATTTCTATCCAAATGAACGCCTAATATCTTAATAGTTGATGCGATAAGGAAGGTGATTCCATTTAAAATCAGTTTGTCCTCATCACATTTTGTTGGGGTTGCCAGATAAATTTGGTCTTGTTTGTATTTAATTTTAGTTTGAAATCCATCATCCAATCCTCTACCATTGCATTTATAAATGATATTTGATGTAAAACATTCAAAATCTGAGAATAAAATGGAATTACAATAGTTATATCATCTGCGTAGTTATATATTTTTAGCCCATGATTTAGTTTTTTTTCCCCCAGTGATGCTAAGTAGATATTAAAAAGTGAAGGAGATGGTGGAGAGCCCTGAGGAACTCTACAAGAGTTAGTTCACGTTTCTGATAGAGCACCTCCAAAATGGACTTGATGATCTACCAAATCAAAGGCACTACTCAAATCAAGTTGTATTATGATGGCTCTTGAGCCAATAATGAATAAAGGGTGCAAATAATCTAGCAGGGATGCCAGGACTGTCTCCATACTATGTTGGATATGAAAACTGGATTGGGAATTGTACAAAAGAGAAAATTTATCTAAGTAGTTTCGTAGTTGTAAGCAGATTAAACCCTCAAGAACATGCCCACTCTACCTCAGTCCCCAAATTTACCACAGGATGCCTGAGCATGCCCCATGGTAAGTATGCCATTAGTGCATACCAAACCTTAGTAAAAGAACTCCATAATCAGCGAAAGTGACTTCCTCGGCGATTTCCTGCTACTATAGCAGAAAAGTCCTGGGTAGTGAAATCCTTTAAACAGTGGCATAGTAAGGAGGGGGTCCAGCCCAGACACCATTTTGGTGAGGGCACTTGCACCCCTCCTCCTCTCTGCCCCCCCACTCCTCCCCCTGCCAAGTACGTCTGTATTTAAACCCCTCCCCCACCGTGCCTCTATTCGCTGGTGCGAGCAGCAATTCCAACCTGCTGCTCGCTCCAGAATCGTCTCTCTCTCTGGGTCTCATGCCTAGGAAGTGACGTCGGATGTCGAGCCAACGCCGATGTGGGCAGCGAGCTGGTGATGCCCCTCTTGCTGGTACGGGGTAGGGAAAGAGTTCGTATGTGCAGCGGGGGGGGGGGGAAGGAGCAGAGGAGGCGGAGAAGAGGGCGGGGGAAGGGCACCACTGCCCTCGGGCGTCTCTCACGACGCCACTGCCTATAAATATATCAATGAAATGTATTCAAGTTGTCTGTTTCTGTAGCTTAAAACTATGTACGTAGTCTACTGAATAAACATACTTATTCCAAATGAAAATGCCTTTTTTTATTATGTAGGGGAACCGAAGATTCCTCACTTGTCCATACTTCCTTCCACCACTGTTAAAGAAGGAGACAACGTTACAGTTCAGTGTTTTGCTGAAGGCAACCCAGCTGCCAAAATAACGTTGAGGAAAAAATCAAAAGAGGGAGAGACTGTGCTGCAGGGCGCCAGTGGCATCGTTCATATCCCGTTTGCGCAGCGTCAGGATGCAGGAGTTTACGAATGTGAGGCTGAGAATGCTTTCGGAACGAAGACAAGCTCTGCATCTCTTTCTGTGGAATGTGAGTAAAGCCTCCCTTCAGGGGACGATTCTGTTGCACAGACACCAAACTTTATGCACTAAGGCCCTGATTCTATAAATGATGCCTAAAGTTAGGCGCCTAGATTGGCATGGCCAGCCAATCTAGGTGCCTAACTTGATTATTTATAAAGCCCTTAATTGGTACCGTTAATTGAAAATTGCAAATAATTAGATGGTAGGCGCCTAACTTGCTGGGCGCCTACCACTTCGAGGTAGGAGTCTACTCCAAGGCGCCTAACTTGCTGGGCGCCTACCATCTTGTTGGGTGCCTACCACTTCGAGGTAGAAATCTACTCCAAGGCGCCTACCAGAAAGTAGGCATGGTTAGGGGCAGATTGTGGGCAAGTCTTGGGCGTGTTTTGACTTAGGTACACTCATTTAGGCCAAGAAAACTCTGGCATTGAGTGTGTCTAAGGTTCCAACGCTTACTGGTGCCTAAGACCACTTTAGACACCCCAAGGCACAATTCTATGAATAGCACTTAACTTATGATTGACACTTGCACTCTTTATAGAATTAGGGCCTAGATGTTTACAAGAATGGCATTTAGGTGCATATGTGTGTGTGTGCATAAGAACATAAGAACTGCCATACTGGGACAGGTCCATCAAGCCCAGTATCCTGTTTCCAACAGTGGTCAACCCAGGTCCCAAATAGTAAAACAGATTTTATGCTGCTTATCCTAGGACTAAGGAGTGGATTTCTCCAAGCCATCTCAATAATGGCCTATGGACTTCTCTTTTAGGAAATTATCCAAACCTTTCTGAAACCCCACTAAGTTAACTGACTTTACCACATCCTCCGGCAATGAATTCCACTTGGTGTAAAAAATTATTTTCTTCGGTTTGTTTTATATCTACTACTTAGTGCACATACACATGTAACTGCCAAAATTCTTCCCAAGTGCTATTCTGTAAATATGTGCTTAACTTGCATAGTGCATATTGACAAGGGGGTGTATACAGGGTTCAAACTTATGTGTGTACCTTACATGATACTGTAAGTTACATGCATACTTATGGCATTTTGTATCCTATCAGACGCCCCTTGTCACCTAGTTCTAGGCTCCCACTTATAGATTTGGTAGCATGCCCAGAGCATAGCTGCATACTTAGTAAAGCAAGTTCTATCCATGCTCATAACCCATTTTTATGGCTTGTTCAGAAGTAAGCAGTGCCAGTCATAGGGGTCTTTTTACTAGGCTGCATTAGGCACTAATATATGTCTAATGCAGCACAAGAGTACCACAGGATGCTCTCAGGCATCCTGTGGTAATTTGGAAATCTGCGTGTAGTAACTGTACGCTATAAAAATAAAATCTTTATTCATTTTCAAACTTACAATAAGTGTGACAACAAGTTAAAACATTTTAATATTAAATATATCACTTAATATTCAGCAATAATACAAATCATATAACCTTATCTCCCTCCCTTCCCACCCTTTCATAACAAATATTTAATATGTAATGTAATGTAATGTAATTTATTTCTTATATACCGCTACATCCGTTAGGTTCTAAGCGGTTTACAGAAAATATACATTAAGATTAGAAATAAGAAAGGTACTTGAAAAATTCCCTTACTGTCCCGAAGGCTCACAATCTAACTAAAGTACCTGGAGGGTAATAGAGAAGTGAAAAGTAGAGTTAGAGGAAAAATAAAAATAAAATAAACATTTTAACAAGACAGCATTGATCTAAATACTTTGGAAGGTAGAAGAGAGGAGAGAAAGGAATAGAAGCAGAAGGATATATAATATCCTATATAGAAGATGATACACTAAAATTCTCCCCCACCTCCCTGAATATCGAACTTATAAATTTAAGGGAAAAATGACATCTATTCAATACAATATTTTGTTAACGGCTCCCATTTCCTTAAATACCCCTGTTGTGTAGCTATTGCTCTTTCCATTTTATATATATGACACAGTGAGTTCCACCAAAAATTATAATTCAGTCTACTCCAGTTCTTCCAGTTATAAGTAATTTGTTGTATGGCAACCCCTGTCATTATAAGCAAAAGCTTATTATTATTCGAAGATATCTGATTCTTTTCAAATTTTTTTTTTTTCAGAGGGTGTGTCAGGGGCAGAGAGTAGGTGATCCTTCACTAACCGAGTAATGCATCTATATTACCCTGGTTAGGGCACGGTAATGTAGGAGTCCTTACTGCCTACAAAATGGTTGGCTATTAGGGCTCACGCAGTCACTTTAAAAAATGGCCACCTGCTAATCGCAATATTAGTATATGGCCATTAATGCAACCCCCCCTCCGAAAAAAGCCATTTTTACAGATTTGATAAATATACAGGAAAAACCCACATAAGGGTGCTCAAAGGTAACTTTATACTGCAGCTTAGTAAAAGGACCCTTTGCAGTAAACATAAAAGCAGAGCATGCAATAGGTTTAAAAATAGAACTGACTTAGCTGTAGACTAGTTAAGAGTTTTAATGATTGGTCTGAATGTTTTTGTTTAACTTGCTGTCTTAATGCAAAATATTTATGGACAGCTGTAAATTTTCTTTCTAGTTGGGCCAATCATTGACATTTTCACACAGCCATCCCCTGAAGTGAAGGAAGGGGATGCTGTAATTTTCATATGCAACAGCAGTGGCAATCCTGCCCCAGAGGTTTCCTGGAAAAAGTATTCTGCATCAGGAACCTCCCACCTTATTTCTAAAGAGGCAACTTTAATGTTAAAGGATGTAAAAATGGGTGATTCTGGCCTTTATGAATGTGAAGGAATTAACCAGCATGGAAAAGACAGAAGAACCGTGGAATTAGTTGTTCAAGGTCAGTAGAGTATGTTTCATGGTTTTAAACATTTATTTAGAACTAGCCTTTAAGCCCGTTACATTAACGGTTGCTAAAATAGATGTGTGTGTCTGTCTTTCTTTATTTCTTTCTCTCTCTCTTCTTGGCCGCTGACTGTCTGTCTTTTTTTATTTGTCTATCTCTCCTTGGACGCTGTCTGTCTGTCTTCCTTTCTGTCTGTCTGTCTGTCTGTCTTCCTTTCTGTCTGTCTCTCTGGCCCCCTGTCTGTCTGTCATTCCCCTTTCCCTTTCCCCCTGGCCCCCTGTTGTGCCAAGCCTGCCTGCTCCGTTGTCCCCTTCTCTCTCCCCCCTCCTCCCCCCGCTCCCAGAGCAAAGCATGATTTCTGTCTGGTCCCCAGCACACCCCTCCTCCCAAAGCAGCCCCCTCCCCCTGGCCCCCTGTTGTGCCATGCCTGCCTGCTCTGTTGTCCCCTTCTTCCCCCCCCCCTCCCAGGGCAAAGCATGATTGCCGTCTGCCCCCCCCAGCACACCCCTCCCCCCTTTCCCTTTCCCTCTTGCTCAGGCCCCCTGCCTGCCTGTATTGTTCATGTTCTTACCCTCCCTCCATCCCGGCTTCCTAGTGTCTTCTGACCTGCTCCTCTTCAAAGCAGCCTGAGGATCGCGGAAGGTTATAGTGAACCTTACAGGCTGCTCTCCACCTCGGTAGCACGTTCCCTCTGACACGATCCCGTGCGTCAGAGGCAAAGTGCTACAGAGGTAGAGAGCGGCCTGCGAGGTTCGCTACAGCCAGCCGCTATTTCTCAGCAGGCTGCTTTGAAGAGGAGGAGCAGCGGCAGCAGCGGTTGCTGAGTGAGGGCGGCAGGGGGGAGTCGCCAGCATGATCCCTGCCTCCGTGTTTGAAAATCAAATTTGGCTTGGAAACAGAGACCACGGTGGCAGGGAACATGAAACTCTAAGTGCGCATGCGCACTTAGGGTTTTATTATAGAGGATAGTTTCAGCTTGTGGCTCAAAGGCCCTCACAAAACAGATCTTCTACTTCCTGGGTCAGTTGGCACAGGGAATGCTGTGGATGCAGCACTCCCAACCCTTGGAAAGAGAGGAATGTGTAGTCATCAAGCACAGTGACACCTTAAGCGCCTGGGCCAATCAGAGCCTTAGGCCCCATCCCAGCACATCCCAGGCCCATTTTGTAAGAGGTGGGCCTGCCAGCCAAAGCAGGTAGGCTTCCTTCTGGCCAAACTTCATGAATAAGGTAGCGAGGGGGGGGGGTTATCAGGGGCAGGGCAGGATTAATTCTATGAGGGCCGCTAGGCACCCAAGTACACTGCCCCCCCGGCCCTACTCTGCCCAACTCCGCTCATGCCCTACACCTACCCTGCCCATGTCCCGCCCCCCATTTATCTGTTTTCTTATTTACTTCTTTATTTCCACTTGTGTTTCTTTTTTTCTCTTTTTTTCTTAATTCAAAACAAACATAGATTAGCATACCAGTGCACAGTTTTTCTTCTATGCAACCCCCGAACATCTCTGAACATATCCCCCTTCCTTTTCTTCCCATCTACTTACCGAGGACTTTAACTCTGAACCCTTTCAATGCATAAGTGTTCAAATATTTGTAAAGCAGTAATACTATCTGAAATATAAGTCTGTATTAATAACCAAGTTTACAACGCCTCTCAACTGCCTCAGTCTACAACAACCAAATCTGTAGCTCCTCTAGTACGTTCCACTCCATGTATGTTAATTTGCAACGAAACAACAAGGCAAGCAGTCCACCAAAGAATCCAATGTGAAACAAAAGAAGATTGGCAGAAAATAAGGAGATTCAAATCAGGTTAATTTAAGGTGCTCCCAAGAACCATGCATGATGCATTTCGCCAAACAAAGCTAGTCAACGCTAACAAAAAAAACATGTCTTTCATACAAACAGAACACAGAAAACACCTTCGCCTAGTATGGAATATGTAATTACAAACTAACCTCCCCCCCTTTTACAATACTATAGTGTGGTTTTTAGCCATGGCCAGCGCTAAAAAATGCTCTACAGTTTTGTAAAAGGGGGGATAAAATAGAAATACTAGACAAAGGTTAAATAAAACCACCAAGAAGCTGGACTCTGCATACAATGCAACACCACAGAAACAGCGATGTCTCCTAAAGCAAAAAAATAAATTGAAATTTTTTTCTATCTTTGTCTTCTCTGGTTTCTGCTCTCCTCATCTTCTTGTCGCTCTCTTCCTTTCATCTTCTGTCCTTCTATTCCTCTTCCAGAAATTGTCTGCCTCTCCCTTCCATCCCTAATGTGGTGGTGGTGGTGGGTGGGTAGTAGTAGTAGTAGTAGTAGTGTCGGGGGATTGTGCGGCGGGAAGGCGTGGGCATCTCTCCCACTGTGGGTTGGGGGTGGGGTGTAGTAGTGTCGGGGGATTTCTGACACAGCAGGAGAGAATGGGCATCCCTGCCATTGCCAGGGTTTGGTGTCTGGAGATTGAGCGAGCTTGGTGGGAGAGAGTGGGTATCTCTCCTGTCGATCTTCGATTTGGTTTGGTGGGGTTTTTAAAAAAATATGCAGGTGTATTCTGCGCATGCGCAGATCACTATCACCAGTGACTTACCTCAAGTAAATTTAGCGAGCCTATGTGAACATCTGCGAACCTCATTTGCATGTTGGATCTTTTGAGAATGACTCGCTTTTTTGAAATCGTTAGAATAGTAACCTCGGTAGCAGCTCATTGGATTTTATTGTGAAGTTATGTGAATCTTTCTCTCTGTGTCTTCTGTCTGCGTGTTGATGACACTTATATTCCTAAATAGTCTTCCTTTTTTTTTGCCCCACTAGTTCCACCACGTGAAACAAGTCTTACAGTTATGCCCTCCGAAACTGTCAAGGAAGGAGACCCTGTTGTTATCTCCTGCAGATCTGTGGGGGTGCCATCTCCACATATTATCCTGAGCAAGAGAGTGGAGAATGGAGATATGATGCTCAAGTCTGAAGATGGCATATACACAATACAAAGGGTTCAAGAGGAACATGCAGGAACTTACAAGTGTGAAGCCACAAATAAATTTGGACAGCATTCAAGAACTATAACACTCAATGTCAAAGGTTAGTAAAACAATAATTTGAAAACTCATTTTAAATAAATTAATACAGGATTTGATATACCACTGATCACAATGCTACTTGCAGCCAAAGGGTCTGTAAGACATGCCAAAAGAAAAAAGGGTATGAGTAGAAAGGAGAGAGTTCAAGCCGGGGACACTATGCAAATGTATCAGAAGGGTGTGTGGAGGGGGGAGGGAACGGGAGAGTAAGAGGGAAAAGGTAGAGACAGAATCATTGAAGGTTAGGACCTAAGGCAGTGTCTTGCAAACTATTTCCAACCGCGGCACACTAAACAGGTGGCCGCAACTCAAAGACACCCAGAAGTGCGCAGACATCAACATGATGACATCACATGCACGCGTGGCATCCTCACGTTGACACCTGCGCAAAGACCCTGCAGACAGGGTCTTCAGCCGGTAGTGGGGGGCGGTCAACAGGAGAGGTGCGGAGAGCAGTAGAGGTGCCAGGGAGGAGGAGAGGCACCAGATATCTAAAGGACGCATCTCACTCCATGAAAGGCACATCTTGTAGGCAGTCAGCCAGCACCGGCGACTCTCCTTCTCGCCGGCGCCTCATGGCACACTTTGAATCTCACCGTGGCATACTAGTGTGCCGCAGCAGACAGTTTGCGATTCATTGACCTAAAGTGACAGAGAGGGCAATAGTAAGTAAATTGGAATAGCTAAGTTTTGAAGCTGCAGAAGAGTAGCTTAGTGCAAGTGGTCTTTATAAAATACTAGCACAAATCTACTTGAGAGCAGGTGCAAATGTACATGAATGCAATACATATGTAAATTGAAGTTCCACCCATTGTATGTCCAAACTCTGCCCCTGAGCATGCCTACTGTACAAGAACACATTGGCTTACATTGCACATACTTTTTGAGGTAATTTAATTTTATACGAGCCCTTTTCTGCTGCCTACAAGTAGGGACTCCTTATGTAATTACCCCCTCCCATGTGTCTACGAAAATAGTGTGGTAAATCAATCCTTATTCAGGTCAGTTATCAAACCACCAAAACTAAACAGACTTTCTTTCAATGAATTTTGTCCTAGCACTTTAAATTATCATTCTACAAGTCAGTGCAGTGGTTCCCAAACCTGTCCTGGGGACTCCCAAGCCAGTCAGGTTTTCAGGATATCCACAAGGAATATTCATGAGAGACATCTGCATGCAGTGGAGCCCCAGGACAGATGTGGGAACCGCTGATCTAATGTACCACATACTAAAGACTGAATGGAAGAGGTTCTGAGGAAGGCTAGTTGGTTTGAAGCAAAGCTTCTACATCTACCAATGAATAGGTACAAAGTCAACTACCATGCAGTCAAGATGTTATAAGAGCCAAAATGTTATAGGAAATATAAAGCTGACTATCAGAAATCTAACATGTGATCCTGAACCATCTCATCTTTCTACCCATTTGATTCAAAGAAAGGCCAATATTTACTTAGGGTCTTTTTGCAAAGGTGCACTAATGGATTTAGCACATGATAATGCCATATATCCCATAGGTATACAATGGAATGTGAGGCATTTATTTATTTGGGTTTATATCCCGTCCTCCCAGGAGAGTTCAGAATGGGTTACAAGGTTACATACATAATAAAAGTGTATTTATACAAAGTGATGGCAAACATGGCATGGTATTTACCCCCCTCCCACCTCCCCCTTTTACTAAACCGCGATAGTGGTTATTAGCACAGTGAGCCGCGCTGAATGTTCTGCACTCTTCCCGACGCTCATAGAGCTCCTATGAGCGTTGGGAGCAGCACAGAGCCTTTAGCGTGGATCCCTGTGCTAATAACCACTATCGTGGTTTAGTAAAAAAAAAAAAAGGGGGGGAGTTAGTGCACTAATCATTAAAGCGTGCAAAAATATGTTAGCACACCATATTAAAGAATTCCTTAATGACCAAAGAAACTTGGCACATCAAAATTATTACAACTATTTCTACTACAAATTTCCATACTATAGAGTGTCATGTAGTCTTAATCCTTTATCATGACAGCCTAGCTCAGTGGTCTTCATTAATTTTCAAGCTTGGGCCACTTTGGATTCTAATGAGCTGAAGGAGAGCTGCCAAATATCTTTCCTTGCGGGGCCATGCTACAGCTGGCTACTATGTGTCAATGACATCCATCCCCACCAGCCCAATGTCAAACTTGTTGCAAGCATTTCCAAATGTATTCTCTTTTATCTGTTCAGAAATGCCTTGTCCTTCAAGCATGTGGCTCTTCTTCCTCATCCACTTTTCCCTTTCTGTCCTGAACCTGGATAGAAAGGCAGAGTAGCAGAAAAGCAACCAGGAGGTCTCCAAGGGCCATCATTGGTTCCCATGCCTTGCATTGAAGAAGGGATAGAAGGGGGGCTCCCAGTGAAGACATATGCAATCCAGTAAATCTGTACAATTTGGGGGATCTGTTTTTCACCTTGTGATGAGTTAATGTGAATTATTTACTATGACTTTCATTATTTTTGTGGGAGCTATTTGTTAATAATGCATTAACATATTACTGCACATCACAAGTTGATAAATAGACTTCTTTGAGGCTGGTCTATTAAACCTATTGCATGCTATTGTGGTTCATGTATTTTTGCTCCTTTTCTAAGTTTCACTACCTTTTTGCTTTCTACAGTTCCTCCCCGAAACACAATCGTGTTTGTATCTCCCTCTGAAAATGTTACAGAAGGAGACAATGTGACCATTACATGTAGAACCTACTGCAACCCTCTCCCACTCATTATCCTGAAGAAGGTCTTCCCAGAAAATGAAACCATCCAGTCTTCAAACAATGGGATTTTCACCCTCTACAATGTGACCAAAAGCGATACTGGCACCTATGTCATTGATGTTTCCAATGATGTTGGAAATGATACCGAAATAATAGAAATTTCTGTTTTAGGTATGTAGACTCTCCTTACCTTCCTCTTTATTTCATTTGGGGTTTCTCATTCCACTTTCTACACTCCCTTGTGTAATGCTGATCTAAGAATAAGTATAATTCAGATTTCTGTGGCACTGTTTATCCAGCCGTGTACTTGGAATGCCTTAAAATGTAATAGTTCTGAAATATCTTGTCTGCTTTGGATGGATGGCCTCATAGCACATGACAATGGCATGAAAAAAAGCTTCCATAGAGAAGCAAGAATGAAGACCAGGTTATTATTTTTACTCAGTTGCAGCTGGTGAAGCAGATTGCAGAAGGGGGCCTCTTTACTAAAGCAAGCTATGGAATTAGCAAATGCTGTTAGTGCATGGCAGTGTATGCTAATTTGTGTATTAACTGCATCTTGTATTAGAGGCTGGGAACTGGGTAGATAATAGGCATGGACTGCACAATGCAGTTAGTGCATAGAATTTACTGCATGCTGTCACTTGTGCAATTAACGTGGGTGAACTTACCATCTTCTCAAAGAGGTGTTGTGACCTTTGTGCTAATTGTGGGGGGGGGAAAAACCCACCTAATGCACACTAAGAACTTTTCTGTGTGGTAAGTGCAGAAGACTTGCTGGATATGCCTCCCAAAAGTTGCATCACAGACTTTGCATTTACCACACATTAATTGTTGCAGTTACAACAATGTAAGGGCATCAACTTATCACATCTGTGGTAACAGTAAACAGGCTCCAAAGCGACTTGCCTGAGGTAGACATGAAAGCCAGTGGTTGTGGGTATCTAACTCCTAACCCAGCAGCTCTCCTGTGTGTTCAGTACTCTGATCACTGGACCACAACTTCTTAATCAACCGAGGAACCAGCTTCCTGTGATTCAACAGTCATCATAAATTTTCCTTATGAAATTGAAAGTCAAAATGTTGCCCACCATCAAGAAATCCTTAAGTTGGTGTAAGCACATTCCTCTGAGCATTACACCACAGAACATCTCAGTTTCTCTAACTGAAATTTTTACTCGATTACATAATGTATGTATCAGCCAGGAAACAGATGGACTGGAAAGCTTCAATCATTAAACCTTATCCTTAATGTAGGCGACCACCTGGGAGCTCGTTGCAATACCATTCCCACCACAAAAAAAAAAAAAAAGACCAAAACCCAAGAAAAATGAGAAGTCATTGGCAAAACTCTTCCATCATTTCATGGACTTGATTATAGGGATCCAAGAAAACTAGAGAATAAACAAAATCCAGTAAAGTGCTGGCAAGGTTACTGCCTGAAGAATAACTTGGGTTAAAAATCATGCTCTGTACACAGACTGTAAGACAGGGCTGCCCAATTCCGGTCCTCGAGATCTACTGGCAGGTCAGGTTTTCAGGATATCCACAATGAATATTCATGAGAGAGATTTGCCTGCACTACCTTCTTGGTATATAAATCTCTCTCATGCATATTCATTGTGGATATCCTGAAAACCTGGCCTGCCAGCAGATGTCGAGGACTGAAATTGGGCAGCCCTGGTGTAAGATATGCTCAGAAACCTAGCGAGGTGGGAGGAGTGGGGGAGGAGCATCCAATGGCAGAATAGCTACAAGGTCTCCATTCTGGAACTATTCAACAGTAATTGGGTGGTTACCACATTAAGGGGCCTTTCTAATAAACTGCATTAAGCGCTTAGGCTCAAATTCTATATATATTGTGTCTTAAGTTGCATGCTCAAATTGGTGCACACAGCCAATTTTTGCACGCAACCTAATTGTTTAACAAGCTAATTGGCGTTAATAATTGATAGTTAACAAGTAATAATTGACCATAATTGGCAATAATTAGTATTTATGCCCACAACTTTGTAGGCGCATTCTATAAAGTGGTGTGCGTTATTTCTAATATATGAATCTCACAAGGGGACGTGGCTGGGATGGAATATGGACAGATCATGGGCATTCCTAAAAGTTAGGCGCACTATTATAGAGTATGACCAATCCATGCACACCTTAGGCACAGGCATTTAGGTCTGGTTTTCCTTGGCCTACATGGGTGCACCTAAATGTTATGCTTTGCATGTCTAAGTGTGATTCTATACATATATATATATATATATATATATTCTATACATTTTGCTGTCCTTGTACAATCAATCATTCTTTCCAGACTGGACTATTGTAATTCCATCTATCTAAGTCTAACCAAGAAAAATCTTCAAAGACTTCAGCGGCTACGTTGGTCTTTGCAAAAAGCAAATTCAATGATGTTTCCCTGCTTCTGTCAAAACTTCACTGGCTTCCGATGATTTCTAAGATTCACTTTAAATGTACCTACCTAATTTTCAAGATCCTACATGGCATTCTTCCTACCCTAATCACACTATTCTGGAATTCTTCGAGACCTGACACTACCAGATCCGCCCACATACTCAAACTATCTTTCCCCTCGAGGCGTCTTGTATGCAGGTAAATTAGGGAAATCCCTTTTCTTCAAATTCACTGAGATTTGGAACAATCTCCCTGTCCCACTGCGGAACCTAGGCTCATTCCAATTATTCCGAAAACATCTGAGTGTGGAGTGGAGGAGTGTGTGGCGCAGTGGTTGAAGCTACAGCCTCAGCTCCCTGGGGTTGTGGGTTCAAACCCCGCGCTGCTCCTTGTGATCCTGGGCAAGTCACTTAATCCTCCATAGCCCCAGGTACGTTAGATAGATTGTGAGCCCACCGGGACAGATAGGGAAAATACTTGAGTACCTGATTGTAAAACCGCTTAGATAACCTTGATAGGCGGTATATAAAATCCTAATAAAACTTGAAAAAACCTAGCTTTTCTTCAAAACGTAAAGCTAGCTATTTAAAATGTAAAGCTAGCTATCCTCTTCATAACCTCTAATTTCTTATTATGTCCTTCCCTCATTTATTGAATTACATGTAAACCGTGCCGAGCTCTATCTTTATGGAGATGATGCGGTATACAAACTTAAGGTTTAGTTTAGTTTAGAGCTTTTTATAGAATTGTGTTAAGCACCGTTCTGATTGTAACCAATGTTTTTGGGTGCCATATATAGAATTTGGGGGTTAATGCACAGAAACAGGCTACTGTATGACCAAATTAAAGGGGTTTTGCAGTATTTTGTCTGTTTTGGTGTGCTATTTAATTTTTGTGAATTTCTTTATCAGGAGGCATGGCTTGAGCAGAGAGTGGGCATAGAAAGTGTTTCGCAGTTAATGGGCTGCACTTAGGGGCGCGCTAACCAATTTACATGCGCTAATCGATTTAGCGCATGCTAAATGCTAAGGCACCCATAGAATATAATGGGCGCCTTAGCATTTAGCGCGAGCTAATCTTTAGTACACGCTAAATCATTTAGTGCACGCTAAATCGGTTAGCGCGCCTTAGTAAGAGGACCCCTTAGTGTGAGCTAACTGCCTAGTGCAGAATTAACATGGGACCACTTACTGCCTCCTAAATAGGAGAGAGAGAGGGCTGGATTCTCAAAAAAAGCTGCCAAATGTTAGGCACCTCGTTAGAAAAACATACAGGGACTCATATGTGAATACTAGTCAGTAAAATGAATGTGATAATAGATAAGAAACTGACTATAATGGTACTATATACCAGTGGGGAGAGAGCAAAAGACTCCTAAAAACGCTCAGAGAAGTGAAACTCTGAAGGGGAGGTGGATACCTCCCCTTGGGACAAGAGTTTACCGTCCAGTCATTGCATTTGCTTTATAGAACTTCACTTTCTGACCACTGGTAAAACTGTGATCTGTTTAAATGTCTTGTTAAATCGACAAAAATTGTTCAAAGATGTTATGCACAAAAAAGACTCTTGCTCAAAATTACAAAATTACATAAGGATATATTTTAAACATTGCCTAGGGTTACAGTTTATCCTACATGGGATATGACTTTAGAATCAAGTGGATATTACAATTAAGGTGTGTAGTATGAGTTTGTCTAATAATATAGTCTACAAAAGTACAGGATAATAATATCAAAAATCAAAAATATCAAACATTACTGCATTAAAAAATATCAAAGATGTATCAATGAATTGCTGACTGCGAAGAGTTACTTAACTAAAGGATGAAAAAAGACCTCAGATTCCTTTAACAGGCAAATGAAATAATACTTGCCTAATACACAGGGTAATATCAATCATCTGGCAGAAAAAAAAAAACCCTCCTTAAAACTGATATAAATATATCTCCGGTATGAATGCATTAATAAAGAACAGCTCAACTTAACTGGAAAGTCTTGATCCCAACGGGACCCTGTTCACATCCTGCTTCATCAAGGGGATCAGATAACGAAAATGCTGTTTCTCAAAAACAATTGATGATTCAACTTATCTGAAACTGTTAGGGCTCCTTTTACAAAGGCACCTTAGGGCCTTAATGCGTGGAATAGCGCGTTCCCTAGCTGCTACCACCTCCTCTTGAGCAGGTGGTAGTTTTTCGGCTTGCATGCACTAATCCGGTGCGTGCGCTAAAAACGCTAGCGCACCTGGAAAAGGAGCCCTTAATGACTCACTGGTGTTGTGCTCCTGAAAATGGCACCTAAACCATCCTTTAAGGGAAGCTCAGGTCTTTTTTCCTCCTTTTGGTAAGTAACTCTTCACAATCAGTATTTCATTGATACATCGTTGATATTTTTCGATGCAGTAATGTTTGATATTTTTGATATTTGATATTGTTATCCTCCACTTTTGTAGTTGGTTTTTCAACCAGTGTGTGTGGTGGATTTTTTTTTTTTTTTTTCTTCTTTTCTAATAATACATTGCAGACACTGCTGAAGATTGCTGAGCATGTATGTGACACATAGGGCCTCTTCTATTAAACTGTGCTAGCAGTTTCTAGTACGGGGAGCAGCGCTGAAAAGCCCGTGCTTCTCCCGACGCTCATAGGGTATCTATGAGCATCAGGAGCAGCATGGGCCATTCAGTGTGGCTCTCTGCGCTAAAAACTGCTAGTGCAGTTTAACAGAAGAGGGGGATAATAATTATTTATTACTAATTTGGTTTTATTAACTGCCTTAATAAATGAAGTCCCCTAATGCAGGAAAGAAACTGAAACATGTCGGATTCTTTCTAACTATATAATGTAGGGTATTTTTCTTTTGTTACTAAAGATTAGCTTTATCTGCCACAGGACACATTCTATTCCTATGGGCTCTGCTGCGGACAACATAGCAAGAAGTCGCCTGACTATGGCGGTATAGAAAAATAAAGTTATTATTATTATAATCTTTAGTAAAAGACCCTCATAGTAAAAGACCCACCTTTTACTAAGGTGCGCTAGCGTTTTTAGCGCACGCAGGATATTACCACGCGCTACACCGCGTGCTATGCGGCAAGAACTAACGCCAGCTCAATGCTGGTGTTAGCATCTAGCACGCGCGGCAATGTAGCGTGCGCTATTCCACGTGTTAATGCCCTAACGCAGCTTCGTAAAAGGAGCCTATAGTTTTGGATTTTTTTTAATGTTCTGGAACTTACATTCCTTGGTTTCTTGGCAGCTTCACTCTTTATTATTATTATTTTTTTTAATGTGAATGCATTCCACTAGTGTGCAGATATTATTCCTCTTTCCATCTGTGATTTCAGATTTATTTTGTGACAAACATTAAAAGCAGCGAACAGAGCTTTTGTACTTTCCTCTTCCCTCCCAATATTCAAAGCTATTTAACCTGCCAGAAATGGCCGCTGACCGGTTAATAGTGTTTTGGCACCTAACCGCAAATATTCAGCGTGAGATAACTGGTCATCTCTGCTAAATACTTGTGGCCATTGCTAAAAGGTTAACTGGCTCCATTGCCTGATAACCAACATTATTCGGTATTGACTGGCTAAGTTGAGCGGGCAAATCGGATGGCATAAATAGCAGTCCTATTGTTGCCCGCTACGCTATTGACTTAAACAGTCAGTGGTGAATATTCACATAGCTGGTGAAGGGGTCTTTTTTATTAAGGTGCGTTAACCAATTTAGCTCACGCTAAATGCTAAGACGCCCATAGAATATATTTGATGCCTTAGCATTTAGTGCACGCTAAATCAGTTAGTGTGCCTTAATCAAAGCACCCCTAAGTTAGCACTGGTCAAAAAAAAAAAAAAAAAACCCAACCCAAAACTGGCTTCAATGGGTGTTCTCAAGCTGTTCATTCACATGCATTAGTGTATTATGCCACAATATGATTTTCATGTCTTGTATATGCGGTGTATTACTTCTGGCTTTTCTTTTTTTACAGAAAAAATGGAGGATCCAAAATCTAACTCTCTGGTAATCACGCTTCTCTGTGTGTTATCCCTAGCAGTTACTAGTGCTGCCATTGCAGGAATAGTGCTTTACAAATGCCAACAAGAGAGGTTAAAAGGCTTCTACAGTTTAGTCGATGCACTGAGAATGAGAGTATGAGCTACTGAAACTCAAGAAAGAGACTTTCCAAGTTCAGCAAAGCAAAATTTTGCTCAGGAGTCCAGAGCAGGCCTCGGCTGTTTATCATTTCCACATCTCAAGAAGAAGTGGTGTTAATGGGTGTGTCGAAAGCATCAACTTGAAAGTGCTTTTGGAAAGTATCACACTCGATTTGGAAGCAAGACACTAAAACACGGTGTGCAGAAGTATGAGAGCTGCACAGTTTTTGAAAGTGCATAAGCTTTGGAGTGTTTTCTGTGAATTCAAAAAATAAGCGTAGAAAAACAAAAAGGAAAATCCAGCACAGTCTGCAGTGAAAACAAAACAGCACATGGAAAACAAGGAAAAACTGCAGACAAGCATACAAGTTGCAGGCTATGTTACAGTAAACACAGCCTGCATCTTGTACGCTTGTCTGCAGTTTTTCCTTGTTTTCCGTGAGCTGTCAATAACAGGTCATTTCTATACCGCAAAACCTTGCAGTTCCATGCGGTTTACAAACTGAGACTGAACAATATCAGTGATATACGAAGTTCCCAGAAAATTCACATTTGACATTAATCTTAGAAAAAATTGGAAAAAATTAACAATCATGATACAGTGGGTTAGTTTTCCCAAAATTTGGCAAACAGCAATGTGCTTTCCCTAAACAGCACTGTCCTATGATTACTGGTTATCTGTTCTAACAGACTGTCTAAAACCAGAAGATTTCTGAAAAGGTAAATATAATGCATTGTCTGTTTTCCTGTTATCATTCAGTATAGAAATGGGCATTGACAGATTTATACAAAATTAAACCAAATATAAAATAGATCCAGGTTTCTAAACACTAATTATAAATGTACTATCTACTGGATTCATTTATTTTCTTTTAGGGTTTTGAAAAAAGCAAATGTTTTCAGCTCACCTGTTTGTTGTAGGCATTTTTCTTGATTTGAAGATGTGTTATCAATTCATTTCACACATTCATGTTAAAGAGAAACATTTTAACACGGGACTTTTTTTTAAACTTTATTTAGTTTTTAATGCCAACAAAAAGTGCAATACAATTTACATACAAATAATAATAATCAAATAAGCACTTGTAAACAATCAGAATCTATACAAAAGATAAAAATTCCCTCCCCCATCCATCATTACCATCAGAAATAATACCAAAACAAAAGATATACCTCCCTCCCGCTCCCATCCCCCCTGGATGTGTGGGTGCAATACAATGGAAAATAAAGATAAAGGGCAACTATAACAAATCTACAAAAGATGTCAATGGACCCCCAAACCAATTTGAATATCTTATTATGCCCCAGCAAGTCATGGGACTTTTTATTTTGTACCAATCAATGTAATTGCTTTAGAGTGCTACTAATTATTTTTAAAAGATGCACTAATAAACTACCCCCCCCCCCCTTTTTTTTTTTTTTTTTACAAAACCATAGCATGAGTTAGCACTGGCCATGGAGTAACAGCTCCGACACTCATAGTACCGCCACCGGCTGGAACTACAAACCACGCTATGGTTTGTAAAAGGGGGGTATATCTGTATTAGGTACACATTCATACTAAACTGCTCCTCTTCCATTTATAAAACTTCCATTAAGTTTTGTGGAGCATCACAATTAAAATGAAAGTGTTTTGGAAAATACTAGAGCCGTTACTTGCAGTGCACAGAAGTTTCTAGGTGAAAATGTGTTTTTCTCTAAAACCTATTAATGGTACTATTGATTCAAAAAGATATGCTAATCCACTTATAAATATCTCCTGATTAATTTATTTGTGCAAACTATTATAATAAGGTTTTTTGTTTGGGGGGGAAGAAGGGTTTTTGCAACTCGTAGTAACCTTTATGTGTGTACTTATGGTGTTTCAACCACTGAATACAAACTACTTTGTAATTTGTTTCTGTAAATATAGTTGTATTATATCTGTAAGTTATGTACTTTTATGGAAAAATAAATATTTATGTAATATCTGTGTTCACTTTGTCCTTCATCTACGAGGATTCTTCAAAAAGTTTCTGTACTTTCATATTTTTGCAGGAAATGGTTGGGGCGGTAGAAGTGGTAAGAGGGTGTGTCTTACAGTCATGTGACTAGTCAGTGAGGCAAAACAGGGTAATTATGTGGAAAAGTGATATAATTTACTTTTGTGATATTTAATAATTAGTGTTTATAAAAATAAAAGTGCAGAAACGTTTTGAAGATCACTCATATTATATATGAATTTGACCCTGCTGGAGATGCAATAAGAGAGGGAGCCATAACTCAGTAGGAATGGCAGGCCTTTGGGTTTCCACTTTATTCAAAAGAGTCCTATCAATTGTTCCCATTCATGCACCTTTGCATTCCCCCCTCCCCGAGATATAATGTAACCTTTCTCGTGTGGTCTCCCCTCTCTTTTCTTTTAATGTACTTAGTCTTTTCTACCCCATATTAAGTTTTTGTAAATCACTGAGATACTGTGGGGTCAATATTCAAAGTGATTTAATGGGCCAGAGATGGCTCCTTGCCAGTTAAATCATTTATTTGAGGTTATCTGGTCATATTCAGTGGCATTTAACCAGTTAGTGTCACTGAAAATGTCTGGTTAGCTACCAACTCAAACCTGGCTAATTTGGGGGTGTTCCAAAGTAATTACAAACATAGGACCCAAGTTCACTATAGCCTGTTAAGAGCTGAATATCACACTTAACTGGTTATGGTTTCACCGGCTACTTAAACTGAGAAATTCAATGCCAGTGCTTGGACATGACCCAGCAATGAATTTCTGGCCAAAACAAGTGCCACCAGCTGAATATCATCCCTGACCTTGACCTAAAAGGGAAATACTCTTCAAATACATTCTCATTTCCATATACCCATTCCTTGTACACTACAGCTCTCCTAACTTCTTCCAGAAATATTTTTTGGAAGACTTCTTAATAGGTAACAAAAATTTCCAAAGGTCCTTGGTCTGGGGCCATTAAATTCTGGTTCCCTGCGGGGGCTGGGCCTCTTCTCATTTCCCTGGGACATCTCAATATATTCTGATCTCCCGCATGCTGTCACGTGAGCATGGCCAGAAATATATTTAAAGAGAAATCCTGCTAACAGCAGAACAGCTTGGTAAAGTTTTAAAATCACTTTTTTTTAACCCTTCCTTTTGCTGAATTTTTGTTACTTCTGATTGCAACATGACTAGCATTACCATATGGCTCCAGAAAAAAAAGGATTGAGACATCCAGGTCTTACTTCTGTTGCTTTCGATGGAAGTAAAACCCGGATGTCTCAATCTGCCCTTCTTTTTCTGGAGCAATATGGTAACCCTAAGCTTGACCAGTTGCAAACAAATCTCAGTCATTCCCATATTACCAGCCTTGTAAGACTTTAGTTTGGAAATTTCAGGAGAAACACTTCGGAATGCATTGGTGTCACCTACATGTGTTTTTAATATGTGAAAGACTGAATCTCAAGTCCTCAGCCTGGCACTTGTTTGAGCAAAACATCCAATCCAGGAATAAGATTAAAAAATTAAATATAATTAATGTTCATGATGCCCATTACATTACAACATAGATCCTCAGCATGGGGCAAGAAACTGTAGTCATGAACAAACAATTGTTTGCTGATGGAGCCCACTGAGGCAGAAACTATGCAGAAAAGAGAAACTCTGCCAGACCTTAGCAACTTAACTGCGATCCTAAAACCTAAACTCGTGGGGCTTTATTTACAGCCATCTTTTACAAAATTTATTTTCTTTAGGGTAGAATAGCTCTGGCCAGCTTTCTCACAGTAGGGGAGGGTCTCCATCTTGCCAAGTATTTAGTTATGTTAACATTTTGGATTCCGCCTAAATCTAGGAGGGAAGCAAAAGGGTAGATGCTGGTCACTGGGGGAAGAGAGAGGAGCAATTGGAGAAAGAGAGAGCAACAGGGAAGAGAGTGAAAAAGTTGGAAAAATGAAGGCAGACGCAGTAAAAAAGAGGAAGACTAAGAAGAAGTTAAATCTGCACAAAAAAGCAGAAAAGTGAAAGAAAACGGAATGCAAGCAATCGGTGTTAAAGATGGGTGCATGGGCAACAGACAGGTGATTCTGGAACCAAAGTTATGATAAGATAGAGGAAAGCAGAAATCAGTCCCTGGGATGAGCACATTTAGAAAAATGAAAAGGTCAGCCTGCAAAGATAGAAGAAAAAAAATAATGTACTGGTCAATATTTAGCTGGCAGTGATTAAGAGTCATATTTTATGAGGGGTCAGTCTGAGTGGGGGTGTAAATCATATCAGGGTTCTGACATTTTTGTGGAGGATTATGGAAGTCAGGGGATCATCTCAGGGTGGATCAGGATGCTGATATTTTTGAGGGTCCTGGGGGGCTTGCTTTTCTGATCTGATGCAGAAGGGTGAGCTTCTATGCTGCCTCAGACCTATTGTGCTCACTGTACTTCTCTGCATTTCTGCAACATGCAGCTATCAACTTGTGCACATACCTGGCACTAACCCTACACAGCTGTCTGTGTTAGCTCTCTCTGCAAATTTGCATCAGCCCCAGAGTTCTTTCCTACCTGATAGTGTTGTCACGGCCTTTAATAGCTCCCCTGGGTGATGATGGTGAGAGGGGTGGCAGCAGGATGTGCAGAGTTGCCAAATTGTCCAGTTCCAGGAAGAAGACTTTAGCTTGTACTGGCATAATCCCAGATGCTTCCAATTAAAATCAGTCCTTCAAATCCCATAATTCATTTGGATAAAGCTATCAGAAATCCAGGATTGGCTTAAAATCTCCCTCATATAATTTGACAGCTCTGGATGTGGGATTCCATTGTTTTTCCTTCTTTTTTTTAAATTCAGTTATGTAGTCTCTATGTTACATTACATTACATTAGTGACTTTTATTCCGCCATTACCTTGTGGTTCAAGGCGGATTACATAAGAGGTTATCTGGACATTTCCAGAAAAGTTATAGAGTTGAGCGGGTTACTTTGGGGGATTGAAATGCTTCCTGTGATGTTAGTTTGTCTTGATGGATTTCTTGAATAGCAGGGTTTTTATTTATTTTCTGAAAGTTTTGTAGTCTGGTGTTGTGATCAGTAGATTGGAGAGTTGGTGGTCTGGTTTCGCTGCCTGTGTGACCAGTAGGCCATTGTACATTTTTTTTGCGTTTGATGCCTCTGATTGGAGGGTGTGTGAATGGTGTCTGGGTTCTCCTTTGCCTGGTTGTGGTAGTTTGGATAAGGCAGTTGTTCAAGTAGGTTGGGCTGTCTCCATTTATTGCTTTAAATAGTAGACAGTAGAATTTGAATAGTATTCTTGCTTGCATTGGGAGCCAGTGTGAGTCGAGGAATGTGGCAGTGATGTGGTCATATTTCTTCAGCGAATAGATTAGTCTCAGAGCTGTGTTTTGAACTGTTTGTAGTTGTTTTATCATGACTGTGGGGCAGGGGAGATAGAGGATGTTGCAGTAGTCTATAGTCCTAGGACTAGGGATTGAGCTGGAATTGTTTTCTGTCAAAAAACTTTCAGATTAGCCTTAAGTTTCGCATGACCACAAATGATTTCTATATTGTTTTGTTGATTTGTCGTTGCATGGTACAGCATCTGTCTATCATCACTCCCAGAAGTCTTAAGGTGGTTTGAATGAGGTATGCGATTGAGTTTATTACTAAGTTTGTTTTGGTTGGGGTTTTATTTTTTTTGAGAAGTATAAATTTTGTTTTGTCTAGGTTCAGTTTTAGTTTGTGATCTTTCATCCATGTTGCCACTGTATCTAGTGTTCTATGTAGTACGTCAGTCATGGAGGGTATTGGTAGATCAAAAGGAAGGAGGATGGTGATGTCTTAGCTATAAGAGGTTAAGTCTAATTTGTCTAGGCAGGTGCCAAGAGATGCAATGTAGAGATTGAAGAGTGTTGGGGATAATGGCGACCCTTGGGGTACGCCGCAGGGGTTGGACCATGGTTCTGATTTTTCTTTGTTTGTCTTTACTCTGTAGATCCTAGATTGTAGGAATCCTTGAAACCATGTGTACACCTTACCTGTGACTCCTATTGTATTTGTAGAAGGATGTCATGGTCTACCAGGTCAAATGTTGCGGTGAGATCTAGTTGAATAATTAGCATTTTTTTGCCTGTCTAGCTGTGCTGTCTAACTGTGTCCAGGAGGGAACCTAGTAGTGTCTCTGTGCTGTAGTTGGTTCTGAACCCAGACTGTCTAGGGTGGAGTAAGGTGTGGTTTTCTAGGTAGTTGGTGAGGTGTGTAGCTACGAGGCCTTCCTTTAGCTTGACATATTATGGGATTGAGGCTATGGGTCTGTAGTTGGATGCTACTTTTGGGTCTTTTATGATCGGGGTGATGATGATTTCACTGAGGTCTTGTGGAAAAAAGCCTTTTGTGAGCAAGGATTGTATCCATTGTGTGAGAGTGCGGAATTTTGGGCTGGAAGCTTTTAGTAGGTATGGAGGGCAATGGTTGAGGTCGCAGGCTGTATTTTTTGTAGAATCTGTTTAGGTTGGACCATTGTATTGTGGTGAAGTCGGACCAGGTTCTGTCTGCTGCAGCTGATTCTTTTTCGGGGGGGGGGGCATTGTGATCTCATTAAGGTGGATTGGGGTTCCTGCAAAAGTTGTCCTGGCTATTGTAATTTTGTTTCTAAAGTATTCGGCTAGAAGGGTGGCTAAAAGGGGTGGAGTGTCGTTATTGGCCAGGAAGGGTTTGGTGTCTGTGAGTTCTTTTAGTAATTGGAATAGTTTTTTTGTGTCTTGGATTTCTGTGCCTATTTGGTTGGTATAGTCAGTGTATCCTTCTCTTCTCTTTTCTTTTAGTTTTTGCTTGTATCGTTGGTTTAATTTTCTCCATGTTGTTTTTGTGTGTTCTTGGTTACTTTTTCTCCATTTTCTTTCTAGTCGTCTGCATTGTCTTTTGAGTAGGAGTAGTTCGTTGTCGAACCATTTGTCTGATCGTCTGCTGATTCTGGTTTTTGTTTGTATTGGGGCTAGTTCATCTAGGGTAGCTGTACTTAGTGGGCACCATTGTGAGATGAAATCTTTGTGGTCACATACAGATTTGTTAGGCCTGATATTATTAGGGTGTTGTGTTGAATGTTTCTTTCTGTTTGTTTGTTCGGTTTTGTAGCCTTTTGTATAAAATTAAAACAATATAGCAGATTGCCACTGCATTTTTAAAATTTTTGTATTAAAGTTCAAACAGGTGAAACATTCCGTTAAGATTTTGGCAACTGTCTGTATAAAATCAGCACATTCGTGCATGCTTCCTTTCATTTGTACCTTGAGGCCATTCCAGAGATGATTTCTTCTGTCAGAAACAAAAGGTTTACAGAGGCAGGAAGGAAACTTTTATTTAGAAAAGATAATTAGGAACTCACAGTACAACCCCTAACTGAACCTCTGTGGGCGTCAACAGAGAAGTGGAGTGCCCATGTGCTTGCCCTAGTAATTGCTCGGGAAACTCCCCACACTTTCCTGACACGAGCAGATCTGCAGGGGTCGCGGAGGTGAAGGCAGAGAAATTAAAGGTCGCCTGTGACAGGCTGCTACAAGGCACCCGAGCAGAATCCCCCAGTTACTTGCAGTTCCTTTCCCTAAAGCTGCCAGCCTAGGAAGGTGCTTTCCCTATGCCTTTGCAGCTTGTACCAATGTCCATCTAGTGCTGGTCAGTCTGCCCTGTAAATTGAGCTAGATACCAGGAGTTCCCGGGAGCAATGGGGTTGTTTGTTTGTTTGTTTATCCCCCGCCCTTATCCAGGGCGAGTTACACGGTTCATAGACAACGGCGCGAAAGACAAAGGCGCGCCCAGACAATTGAGCGCAGTGCAGAGGTGCGCGCCGCTCAAAATTACTGTTTTTAGGGGCTCTGATGGGGGGTTTTGTTGGGGAACCCCCCCCCCACTTTACTTAATAGACATCGTGCCGGCGTTATGGGGGTTTGGGGGGTTGTAACCCTCCACATTTTACTGTAAACTTAACTTTTTCCCTAAAAACAGGGAAAAAGTAAAGTTTTCAGTAAAATGTGGGGGGTTACAAACCCCCCCACACCCCCCACAACGCCCCCACAATGCGGCGCGATGTCTATTAAGTAAAGTGGGGAGGTTCCCCCCCACACACCCCCGTCGGAGCCCTAAAAACATCAATTTTTAGCGGCGCATGCCTCCGCACTGCACTCAATTGTCTGGGCGCGCTTTTGTCCCGGCGCGCTTTTGACCTGGCACCGAGTTACACAATTACATACAAAATAAGGCATTACATTTAACGTACAAGTCATATCGACATGAACACACTATAAACGAAGTTGTACACTTACATACCAAATATAAAATTACATAAAACATACAAGTCGCTTCGATGACGAACATCATTATAGCCAATATAACAGACCAGACTATGGAATAGATCCGTGACCAGCACTCTGCACTCAACAGCCACCACTCCTCCTCCCTCAGCCAATCTCAGACCCTATATTTCATTTTACAGAATACGTGTCTTTTAAGTACTTTCTTAAAGTTCTGTAGATTTTGCTGTTGATGAATATATTCTGGAAGGTTGTTCCATTCCCTGGGACCAATACAGTGAAAAACAGGTTGATATTGGATGACTTCTGGCTGTTTAAATCACCTGATCTGGGCTTCTCCCTAATTTTCACTGGCACTTAAATTAGGGTTACCATATGGCTCCAGAAAAAGGAGGACGGATTGAGATATCTGGGTTTTACTTCCATTGCTTTCAATGGAAGTACAACCCGGATGTCTCAATATGTCCTCCTTTCAAGACCACAATAATATAAAATCTTATGTGGTTTAAAAAGTAATCAAAACTAAATAGCTAAAAACCACACACTTTAGAGAAAACTGTATGGCTATTGTAGTAAAGCTAAGAGCTATAATTCATATTGTGGTGGTATACCTCAAACAGTGGAGCATTTTACCCAATAAAGGGTTATTTTCATGTGTATTGACTTGCACGCTCCTATTTACTTCATAGGTTGCCTATCATCTACCTACTCTCAAATATTTAAAAATTTACTTTTTATTATAACAAAGTGCTTAAAAACGTATACTTAAATGGTAACATGTGCCAAACGGTTCATAGACAACACCGCGAAAGACAAAGGCGCGCGCCGACAACTGAGCGCAAGACGGAGGCGCGCGCCAAAGAAAATTACTGGGGGGGCTCCAACAGGGGTTTTTGTTGGGGAGCCCCCCCAGTTTACTTAATAGAGATCGCGCCGGCATTGTGGGAGGTTTGGGGGGGTTGTAACCCCCCACATTTTACTGTAAACTTAACTTTTTCCCTAAAAACAGGGAAAAAGTGAAGTTTTCAGTAAAATGGGGGGATTACAAACCCCCCACAACGTCCTCACAACGCGGCACGATCTCTATTAAGTAAAGTGGGGGGGGCCCCCAACCCCCCCCCCCATCAGAGCCCTAAAAACAGTAATTTTCTGCGGCTCGCACCTCCGCGCTGCACTCAATTGTCTGCGTGTGCCTTTGTCCCGGCACGCTTTTGACCTGACACCGTGCCAAACTGTTTTGCTGGACACACTCAATCTTGATGCCAAACAGACTTTGCCTAAAGGAAATCGGCAAAACAGGTGCAGAGCAACTCTTACTTTCTTCAAAACCTCGTAAACTTATATCCAGGCCTCATCAACAGGCAGAATTGGCAAGATAAGTACTGCTGTTTAAAATGTTCAAAGAGACAAAGGTGTAAAGATTGAAGAAAGTAAGAGTTGCTCTGCACCTGTTTTGCCGATTTCCTTTAGGCAAAGTCTGTTTGGCATCAAGATTGTGTCCAGCAAAACAGTTTGGCACATGTTGCCATTTAAGTATATGTTTTTAAGCACTTTGTTATAATAAAAAGTAAATTTTAAAATATTTGAGAGTAGGGAGATGATGGGCAACCTAGGAAGTAAATAGGAGCGTGTAAGTCGGTGATGGGACTAAATCGCGCGAGAAAACGGTGCGCCGACAACTGAGCGCAAGGTTGACGGCGCGCCGAAGAAAAGCACTATTTTAAAGGGCTCTGACAGGGGGTGTGGGGGGGAACCCCCCCACTTTACTTAACAGACATTGCGCTGGCATTGTGGGGGGTTTGGGGGGTTGTAACCCCCCACATTATACTTAAAACTGAACTTTTTCCCTAAAAAACAGGCAAAAAGTTCGGTTTCAAGTATAATGAGGGGGGTTACAAACCCCCAAACCCCCCACAACGCCAGTGCGATGTCTGTTAAGTAAAATAGGGGGGTTCCCCACCAACACCTCCCGTCAGAACCCTTTAAAATAGTGCTTTTCTTCAGTGCGCCGTCAACCTTGCACTCAGTTGTTGGCGCGCCGTTGTCTCGCGCGATT
Source organism: Geotrypetes seraphini (assembly GCF_902459505.1). Taxonomy (NCBI): domain Eukaryota; kingdom Metazoa; phylum Chordata; class Amphibia; order Gymnophiona; family Dermophiidae; genus Geotrypetes; species Geotrypetes seraphini. The sequence continues at coordinate 14,240,126 of NC_047095.1, read as the reverse complement.
TTGTCTATGAACCGTGTAAGTCAATACACATGAAAATAACCCTTTATTGGGTAAAATGCTCCACTGTTTGAGATATACCACCACAATATGAATTATAACTCTTAGCTTTACTATGATAGGCATACAGTTTGCTCCTTTCTCTGGAGCCATATGGTAACCCGTCTTAACTGGTTAGTGCTGAACTGGAAACCGGCTATTTTGGCGGCATTCAGGTGGCTTAGTCAGCACTTTGCCAGTTAAGTGCCAATGTTCACCACTTAACCACCCAGACTAACCGCATAAATAGGATTGCATAAAAGTCAGTCCCATCTTTATGGGGTAACCCTTAGCCAGTTAAGTGCTGAAAATCGCTCTGCAAACCCATAAATTCAATGCCGATGTGTAAACATGGCCTAGCACAGAATTTGTAGGATTAATGCTGATCACCACCGGATGCATCCAATGTTTCCAAATGGGTTATTGTTGCACATACCACAACAGCAATGAACCTCACTGCTAAGACAGGTTTATATGGAGTGTCTCTCAAAATTTTCTGCTAACACTTGCCCTAGTGCTTGCATCATGCCAAAGGCAGCTTCCTTCTGGATGCCATAAAATGAAACATGAAAATCCCTTTCAATCAATCCTGTGGCACCCAAAATGAAGGGAACTATTTCTGTATACTTCTGCCACATTTTCTTGGTCTTGGACTGCATTTCGTGGTACTTGAGGATCTCTCTCTCTCTCTCTCCACAAGTTCACAAAGTAATTGGTACTGACATGATTCCTGTAATAATACTTTGTATTTCCCACTATACTTCCCACTATACTTATGCTTTTTGCCATTTGTTTTGCTTCATTTGTTGATCTAATTCCTTGAAGAGGTTTTTTTTTTTTTCTATTCCTTCACTTTTAGTATTAGTGGATTCTCACTCAGTCCTTTAACTTGTTGGCCCACTTGTCTAAGTTTAATGATGGAGATAGGTTCTAGACATTTACTTTCATACTTGAGTACGTTTTGTGCATTTTGATCTGATGATGCTGTTAAGTAAGCCTGGAAGCCTATGATACTTACTTGATAGGTGAGACCCGTTCCTGTTTCGGCTCAGAGAATATACAGTCTTGGGCATACACTTATTCTTATAAACAACTTCATGGGCAGGAAAGAATTTTCTCATTTGTCCACTCAGTTTTTCAAGGTCTTTAAGAGGCTGGTCTACAATCCCTAAGCTGCAGAGAACGCATGAACTGCCAGTGAATTAATAGCTGGTATCTTATTCCATCATTTTGTATATCCCTGAGCTGAATGAGGAATAGATCTTATAAAAATAGGTCATACCTATTGAACACATATCAATATCAATTTTAGTCTCCTATAATATTCTTTACTGATCTCTTTTTTCAGAGATTTATACTTAACTAGTGTTTAAGCCCGTTACATTAACGGGTGCTAGAATAGATGTGTAGACTTTTAGCACAATGGAGCGCTGAGGCGTTTCTTTCTTTCTGTCTGTCTTTCTTTCTCCCTGCCCCCTTTCTTTCTTTCTGTCTGTCTCTCTCCCTGGCCGCCTGTCTGTCTGTCTGTCTGTTTCTTCTCCCTTCCTTTTACCTCCCATGTCCAGCAGTACCCCTTCCCTGCTCCCCCTGTCCAGCAGTAGCCCTTCTCCCTCACCCCATCTTTCTCTATATATTTCTTCCCTCATCCATCACCAACTTATTTGTCAATCCCTTGTATCCCTTCCCCCTCATCCTACATGACTCCCTTTGTCTCTGTTTCCCATTTCCAACATCCAGTGTCATCCTTTTACAACATTTCAAGTTCAGTGACAGAGCAGCAGTAGTATCAGCTGTAAAAAGAAAGTCCACTTGCTGCAACTGGAAGTGCCCCTTTCTCCCTTCTCAGTTCCTTCAGCAGTACTGCTCCCAGCGATCATCTTTGCCGCTTCACTCGAGCCCGCTATCCCGGTGCAGCAGTAACTGCACCCTCTGCCCAGGTTTCTGCAGCGCCTTCACCCGGGTGCCTCCATGTTCTCTCCCCCTATCACCCAGATCCCTGGGCCCTCTCCTCCCCCTTCCGTTTACAGGGTGCCTGCAGCACCTCCTTCTGTCCAGCTCTCCCCCAACGCTCGCACCCTTTCAGCATACGGATGTTGGCATGTACCCGGACCCCGTGCGCCCCCACCCCTCCCTGCAGAGCTACCCCGGTGCCTCCCAGTACTCCGACTACGGAGGCAACCACAGCCTGGACTTGGACCCCGCCTCAGTGTCCCCAGCCTGGCTCTCCCCCTATAGCGCTAGTGGGGTCACACGAACTATAGTGCGGGAGCGGCCATTCCCAACCCGTCTCCCAGGCCCACCCTGGGTTACAGCCCGGTAGCCGAGTACCCGACCCTTTACTTGCTTTTCCTGGTTTGCCCTGAATAAAGAGATTCAGAGAGCAAAGGGAGTATGATTGATTCTGTCCTAGCTGAAATTGTAGTTCTTTTCTAATACCTACTATGTAGATTATAAAACTGCTTTGCTCTGCATATGTACCACAATTAAATCCCGTATAGAAAGTTCAAGTAAATAATTTGCCTAATACTCTCAGCCACCTCCACGGCCCATGTGCCTGTGTCATTCCAGTTGAGGTTTAGAGCAGATAGATATCAATCCTACCCAGTACCTGAAGCCTAAAGGGAGGCCAAATGGGTTCCTGGGTATTTAAAATGGCTCTACACAGTAGCAGCATATCTACAATTTAGCTGGTGGGGATACCCAACAACCGCCAGCTAAACATGGAAACCTCTCCTAACACCTACCTTTAAAGGGCCGATCTTCATCAGCAGCAAGACTCTGCAATCAAAAAAGCCTACCGAGGATCGCGGACGGCTGTAGCGAACCTCGCAGGTGCTATGCACCTCGGTAGCACGTTCCCTCTGACGCGATCCGGTGCGTCAGAGGGAACATGCTACTGAGGTGCAGAGCGGCCAGCGTGGTTCGCTACAGCCGTCCGCAATCCTCAGTAGGCTTTTGCAGACAGAAGACCCCTTCGGTGGACTGGATGGAGGACTGCCGCTCGATGCCTGGAGGAGCTGGAGAGCAGGGAGGTCCGTGCTAGCTGCCAGTAGCGCGCATGCGCACTCCTGCAGCCACAAACCTACAGATCATGGAAGCACGCAGTTCAGAGTGCGCATGCGCGGCTAGGGTTTTATTATATAGGATTGCCACTCCCTCACTCCTATTATTTATTTATTTAAACAATTTATAAACCACATTTTCCTATAGTTCTAGGTGATCAAAAGTCATCCCGATATCATGTGAGATGCTTTTCACTATTTGGACTTGTTCCACTAATTGTTGGCCACTAGAACTACAGAGACTCAGGTCATCTGCAAACAGAATGTGTAACTTAACCTCTGGATCACTGCCATCTTTAGGAACAAGGCTAAACCCATATTCCAAAGAATTCGTAAGAATACTCAGTGAATGAAGTGCCAATCAAAACAAAAGTGGCAACAGGGAATCTCTCTGAAATATGCCTTGCTGGGTCTTAAAAATTACAAATTGACCATCTGCACTTTGCAGATGGAGTGTAGTCTGCAACAATAAGTTTTCATGGTGAACATGATGTATTTGATCAATCCAGGGATTATTTTGCACTTTTTAAGGCAATTTATATCTAGGAATGCAGGAGGCTTTCTTATAGTCAATCCATGCTATGCCAAGATTTCTGCTTTTCTTGTGCAACAAGTCATGTGTTGTCTACATAATGAAAATGATATAATAATAAGTATTCCCAACAACCATGATCAAGATCATTTATAATATCCTGCAAGAAACGTATTGCTGAGGAGCATGACCCATGTAGCTAGTTAAAGTCAGCTGTTGCCTTCTCTTTTGGCATAGCAGGTGTAGTTGCCTGAGGTGCTATCTCTCTGAGAAGCACAAAACCAAAGGGCAAGGGGGAGCGAGAGAGAGGAGATAAAAGGGCTGGCTTGCAATGAGGTAGGAGGAGCATAGAACATCAGTGCTGAGGATTGAGGAATGAGATTATAAAAAGGGAAAGGGAGAGAGATGGAAAGGGAAAAGAAGTTGCAGAGCTGGCTCAGAGTGTGGGGGCCCTGATAGCAGGGAACCCTGTGAGGCCTTGTTCTCCAATCACTTCTCATAAACTGAATTATTTTGTGAATGCATGGGCTGCATTAGAAACGATTTATGATGTGTACTTGTAAGTTTTATATATGACAGTAATGTTTCTGGCGTTATTATTACTGTATACAGTATACTTGAATACAAACCGAGATTTTTGCCCCAGCAAATGGCCCAAAAAAAGAGGATCTTGGTTTATATTCAAGTCACCACCCAACCACCGTGCTGCTGTCCTCTCTTCAATCCCCGATGACTACCACCAGTGCTACACCAGTGCCACACACCTACCCCCCCCCCAACCGAAGAACACCACACCCTCTGAGAATCTCTGAGCATCTCAGGGGGATTGGGAACCAGCAGGCTTTGAGCATGCGCAGATGCTCAAGGCCCTACATCGTATCAACACAGAGCAATGGTGGTGGCAGCTTTTTTCTTCAAGAGCTGATGGGTAAACGCAATGTTGGCTTGGGGGGGGAGGAGGACAACAGCATGGGTCATCTTGGGCGCTAGCATTCTTTGGGTAAGGAGGGCGTGTTACTACAGCACTGGTAAGGGCACGCATGGAGGGCAATGGTGCGGGTCATTTTGGGGGTGGTAGGATAGCGGTACTGGTGTTCTTTTGTGTTCTTAGGTGTGTAACTTCAGCACTGGTGGGGGGCGTGCATGGAGGGCAACAGCTCAAGTCATTTGTTTAGATATTGTTATATTGTTTCACAGGAAGGCAGGTTTGTTGGTCTTGAATGATTCTAGGGGCACCTCCTACTCCTTCCTTAGAAAATAGTGAAATAATAATAATAAGATCAAATAATAATGACTGAAGTAGATGAAAAGTACATGTATAAAAACATGACTGAACTTTCTTGAACAAAAAAATATATATTAGTTGTTCAAACCTATATTTTAAACTGGATCAACACCCAGCCCCTTACTCCCATCCTTTACCCTCTTCAATACAATAAATAAACTGAGATCAAGGCAGGAGGGAGTGATTTTCAATGAAGGGTATGGAGGGGGTGGAGGGTTCTTGAGCAGGGAGGGGTATGATCTGAACCTCCCCAAGCCCACTAGACCACCAGGATTTTGTGGGAGGGGTGATTGGAAGGCAAGGGGTGTTTGACACCTCTGCCCTGGGCGCCCCCTACCCTCTCTATGCCACTGGTTATAGACTTTATGTTACATCAAAAAGGAAAACGCAACCTCACATATAACAGTGCAAAAAACAAGAAAAAGTGGGGAAGGGACAATCAATTTATTAAGAACTTATAAACAACTAAAACATATGCAAGAAATAATGCAAGCCTATCAGAGAAAGTCTTTAATTTCTGATAGGCTTGCATTATTTCTTGCATATGTTTTAGTTGTTTTGACGCACTGTGTCCCTTCCCCACTTTTTCTTGTTGTTTTTTTTAACTAAGGGGTAGAACTGCATATTAGTTGACTGTTTCAGGCTTCTTCCATGGCAGCTTACTAATCCAGCTCAGTAGTGTCTCACTCATTAGTATTGAAAGTAGCAGCTGACCTAGTTAGAAATACAATGCCTGTTTCTCTAGTTCATGTGCAAGTTCAGACTACATTTTTAATAGGCTTACTTCCTTTGATACAGGATTAGATCATGTAAGGATGCTGTGTACTGCTTTGACCTGCCCATCATATAAGGCGGTATAGCAAATGTAAATAAACTATAACTGTGCTACTGGCAAAAAAGCTTCTACTGACTGGAATGCTTTATGGTACTCTGTGTATTGCTACATCACCCAAAAGAGCCCCAGGATGCTTCCAAATTTCTGCTTCCAACAGTGGCCAATCATGTCTCAACTATCTGGCAGAATATCAAAGAGTAGCCAGGATTCTAAATAGTAGCAAGATTCCAGGAATAATTAGTGGCTTTCCCCATCTCTGTCTCAAAAGCAGATTATGGACTTTTCCTCCTGAAACTTGCCCAAGCCTTTTAAAAACTCAGATATGCTAATTTCTGCTAGAAAAAGCATTATAACCAAAGGAAAAATTTAAAAGGGAAAGAGAAGCCTCTGAAGCCTACATCTAGGGCAGAAAATAGATTTATAAAGATTAAAATAACAGAGAAATTAAGCATCCGTTTGTACTAGTTTGTGGACTGTTACTCATAATCAACCAGCATTGTTGGATTCAGGACTTGGAATAGTATTACAGCAAGTTCTTAGCTACAGAATCTACAATCCAGCAGCAATTCAGAAGTCAGAACAGGAGCAGATTTATGTAAGTGGGAAAAATATCCATTTTATTGGTCAACTACTTTCTTTAACAGTGAAAAGACAAAACATTAGCAAACTCTTTTTTCCCTTAGAGAGTTCACTGATGAACTAAGATCACAAAAAAGAAGCTTCAGGAAAGCAGAGAGGAGATGGTCCAAATGCAAAAGCAAGGAGAACAAAGTTAACTGGAAAAGACTATCAGCCAGATATAAATGTGCCTCCCATGAAGTGAAGAAAGTCTACTATGCGGGGCTTCTGTTAAAGACCCTGAACAGATCCAGATGCCTTTTCACATTGACAAATACCTCTTCATGTCTCCTAAAGGAACTAGCATGATGCCGAAACTCACCTTGATAGCAAAGCACTTGCCACCTTCTTTGAAACAAAAATTGACAATATTCGCAACAACCTCGATTCAATGAACCATAAGTCACCCAACCCCACTATCCCCTCCTGCCCTTCCAAAGATCCATCACACAGAAATCTAACTCACTTTAATGCCTGGCAGAAATTATAAAAACACTACAACCATCTAACTTGACCCTTGATCTATGCCCATCTAATCTCCTATTGACTGTCCAAGATACATACATAAAAATCAACTCTTCCTCTAATCAACTCCTCCCTGATAACTGGGAAAGTACCAGCTGGAAATCCACCACCATCAGACCTATCCTAAAGAAGCCCACCCTTTATGCAAATGATCCAAGTAATTACAGACTAGTCTTCAACCTACCATTCATTTCTAAAATATTGTAAAAATAGTACTAAGTCAACTGCAAACCACAGATCGACACGAAGCCTTCTCCACTTACCAATCTGGCTTCAGGTCATTCCACAGCACTGAAACAGTCCTAAGAGACATCATCGATGACTTCTGGAATCTACTGGATAAGGGAAATTACACACTATTGGTCCTAATCCACCTTAGTGCAGCATTTAACACTATTGACCTCTACCGCCTCCCAAACAGACTTGCCGACCTAGGAATCATGGATACTACACTTCACTGGTTGGAGTAGATGGCCAAATAATCTCTCTCTTGCCACATATCGCAGATCGTCTCCACCTCATTATACTATCTACACCAAGTGCAAAAAATCCAATCCTACCTTTCAGAATCAGACTTTGCACAGCTCCTCTATGCCTTCATGCTATCCCATATGGATTACTACAACTCACTATTTAATGGTCTCACAGCACAAAACCTGAATCACCTGCAGCGGGTGCAAAATGCAACAATCCGCCTCTTAAAAAACCTCAGGATTCATGACCCCATCTCGCCTGCACTACGCTCAGCCCACTGGCTGCCCATCAGCAAGTATTGTATCTTCAAGGGCCTCATGTTGGCCAACAAAAAACTTCTACCAGAAGACACCAAGATACATAGGGGCCAAACTGCAACCTTTCATGCCTAGCTGTTCCCTTCATTCAGAAAATGAGAAATGGCTCAGCATACCCCAGCATACCCCCAGGAAGATCCCTCCTACTGGAAACAGTATACAAGCGTTCTTTTATTTACTGCCTCCCCAAACTATGGAAGTTGCTGCCCACACAGATCAGGTCTCTGGATAGCCTGATGGACTTCAGGAAAGCAGTAAAAACCTTCCTTTTCAAATGGCTCAACCACAGACCTGACATCCTTGTGGACTTATTATGTATGTTTTCCATGTGATCGTTCATTATATGCCACCTGATTATCTTGCCTGTTTTGCGTTATGCCTATGTGTTATAGATAGGTTTCCCACTGTTTCTTGACACTATGTAAGAATCCTGGGTTATAGATAGGTTCCCTACTGTTTTTTTTTTTTTTTTAAACTATGTACGGTATGTTCACCTATAACCTGTCCTGAGCTTTCTGGGAGGAAGGGATATAAATCAAAATAAACAAATAAGGCTATATATAAAATTATTAGCTAGATATACTTGAGAGAGCCATTACTTATCCCTGGATACATTTACTTTTTGGGATCTGTTGGGTACTTGTGATCCAGACTGGCCACTGTTTCAAACAGGATGTCGGACTTGATCTGGCTGGTCAAGGCTTTTCTTATATTCTTAAACTACTAGGTTAAGAAACACTGATTTTAAAAAAATCATGCAGTCATAACTGAAGGAGGTGAAAGCTGTGGTTACGCGGAGGGGCTTTTTGTTTAGAAAACACCAAACTGCCCATTGTGATTTCATAAAACAGGGAAACCCCCACAATTTCCAAGTTCGGTCATAGATAAAGACTTTCAGTTCTATTTTGGTTTTGAGAGCTGCCAGTTTGACACAGCAATATATTAGAAGACAGAGAGAAAAGCGTTTATGTGATCCTCAAACACCTGATAAATTGCAGTTAGTGAAGAGGCTAAAGATTCAGAGATCACTACGGTCAGAAACTGATTTTCGCACAACTTTGACTATATTTAGAAAGTGAAAAAACAGTGTAGGTATGTATTTTTTCAGTATACTCAGATATGTTGCACAAGATAAAGAGCCGAAATAAATAATTTTATTGGATAACATCCTTCAGTAGATCTGTTTCAACCAGCAACTAAAACATATTTATGTGCTTAAAAATGTGAGACTACACCCATGAAAAGAGAAAAACAAATATACAGATGTGATTAACTTAGAGCAGTGGTTTTCAACCTTTTGACACCTATGGACAAATTAAACTACACAAAGCACACTGTATGCTTCTCAATATTCATTCCTACCAGAACATAGATAACCCCATGCAAATACGGGACCAAAAACTAAAAGTACTAATATATACAAACAAACCCTAATATGCAAGACTCTGCAAGCAGTACAACCCCCAGAGAAAAAGAAACAAATGCATTTCTTCCTGAACAGACGTGACTTATATTGAAAACGCAAAGAGCCAAGGGAATCATACTGAAAACGCGTTGACGTGATCAAGTGTTAACGTGCTCTACGTGCGCGTGTCCTTCATTCGCCAAGCCCCGTTCGCCAAGCGCCATCTAGAGGCGCGCTGAATTGTCATTGTGCTCAGTTATCTTGCGCTGAATTGTCTGGCGCTCAGTTATCGCTGCGCTCAATTGTCTTGCGTGGAGATATAGTTGGGCGCAATTGTCTTTAGCGCAATTGTCTGTGAGCGCCATTGTCATTGCGCTGAGTTGTCTGCGCGTTTTTGTCCTGTCACCGATGTAAATCAATCACTAAATAAAAAAATAAAATAATTCCCCATACCGTTGTAGTCTCCCTCCCTCCATGCTGTGCCTTGCCTTCTGGCCTGCTCCCCGCCTGGCCGTTTTATGCCGTCCCCCGGTGTTATCTTCAGGCCGGATCCCTCTTCCTCAGTGCTGCAGTGCATAAAGCTGTGGGCAGCGGCTCCTCACGTGTCCCGAGCCTCATCTGGAAGGCTTCCCTCTGGTTCAGGCGGACGTGCGTATGAGCCTCTGCCCGCAGCTTTATGCACTGCAGCACTGAGGAAGAGGGAGCCGGCTTGAAGACAATGCCGCATCGATCGCACCGTGGACCAGCAGCTGAAAAGCATTGTCTGGGGCCTGATGCACGTGCCGGCCCTGTGGACCAGCAGGAAATTTTCTGCGATTGAAGAACACTGACTTAGGGGATAAACAGAAGAGATCCCTCCCCTACTGTACTTACCGTCCCCTTACCTCTTTCTACCTTAATTTAATTGTAACTTTACCTCCCTTCCTCAGCTTCCCCATTTGTTTCCTGTTCGTCTAGTCTGTTTTCTCCCTCCCTAAGATTAGAGAGGCATAATTGAATGGGACGTCTAAGTCCGTTTATGTCCAACTTGCAAGTCATCCAAAGTAAAAAACAGCCTAGGACACATTTTCGAAGAATACATCCAAATTTTTTTTACTTTCAAAAATCATCTAATTATACATCCTGCAGATCTGACCTACCAAGTCGCTAAATCGTCTATCTTTATACCACATTTTCGTCTAACTTTTCGTCCAAGTCCAAAACACCTAGAATAAGCTCTGTTGGACATGGGAAGGGGTCTGCAAAGTGATGGACTGAACATCCAGACATAGCACCTAAATAGTGGGGTACCTTACAGGGCATTGCTGTGAATTTCACAAAAAGGGTGCCATGGCTTCTCCTCACTACAGCTCCCTTATAGGTCATGGTGAGCCCCCTAAACCACCTCCAGAATCCCCTAGACCCACTTATCTACCACCCCAATAGCCCTTATGGCTGTAGGAGCCACTTATATGCCAGTTTTGGGGGGTGTATAGGGGAGTGCACATGTTTCATTATCAATGCAGTGATTACAGGGGCTTATGGGCATGGGCTCTCCTTTCCATGAGTCCCTAACCCCCCCCCCCCCCCCAAGACGACTTAAGCTGCCTCTGTGCAGCTCTACTAGGCTTTCCTATGCCAGGCGGCCAGGTGATGATGGTCTGGAGGCTGAATTTTAAAGGTGTGATTAATATTTGTATGGGGGCGAGGGGGGGGTCGGGGATCACTGGGGTAGTGTGTAGGGTGTCTTTATTATGTGTTTGCAGTGCTTCTCTGGTGACTTTAGGTGGGTTTTTGTGACTTAGACCATGTTTTAGATGGTCTAAGTCACAACGTCCAAGTTCCGTCGATCGTCAGTTGTATAACTTATGGTTATACATGCTGTATGATTAAGTCTAAGCTGGCCCATGTCTCGTCCTCGACACTCCTCCCGAAACGCCCCATTTAGCTTTGGTCGTTCAGCGGCACTATGAAGACCTAGGTCATTTAGAAATACGCCAAAACCCGTTTTTAGTATCGGCACTTGGACATATTTGGGAAATGTTCGTCCAAGTGCCGACTTAGGACGTTTTTTGGACGTTTTTCACTTTCAATTATGAGCCTCACAGTATATAAAGGTATATACTTGGATTGCAAGTAACTTGGTATGCAAGGTTTTGCAAGACAAGCAAAACATTTTATTAAATTTTAACTTGATAAACAAGCAAGGTCTTGCAATACAAGTATGTATAGTAATTTGTATTAAAGTTTTGGGGTTGTGGAACAAATTGTCTGAGTTTCCATTATTTCTTATACTCGTAAACCAAGGTTTTACTGTGTATATATATATATATATATTACTGTTTGTATCTATTGTAAACCGTCTAGATACTTGGGATAGATGGTATAACAAAAAATTAATAAACTGGAAGGAGCCTTATGTGCTGGGAGGTGAGAGTCTGAGGGGTGGTAGACTCAAGAGTAATGTTAGGAAATTCTTCTTTATGGAGAGGGTGATTGATGCCTGGAATGCTCTCCTGAGGGAGGTGGTGGAGAGGAAAACAGTGTCAGAGTTTAAAAAAAAAGCATGGAATGAACACAGAGAATCTCTAAGCAGAAAATAATGGTATATATTGAAGAACTAAGGTCAGTACTGGGCAGACTTGCACGATCTGGGTCCCATATATGGCTATTCAGTTGAAGATGGGCTGGGATGGTTTAGATGAGCTGGAGTGAGCTTTGACAGAGACTCCAGTAGATGCACAGTACTGGGCAGAGCTCTGGGTTTCTAGCCCAGAAATATTGAAGAAAAAGAACAATTTAAATTAAATCATTAACTTATAGAGAGTGTATGTTTGAGCAGACTGGATGGACCATTTGAGTCTTTATCTGCCGCCATTTACTATGCATACTACTTGGAAACTTGGATCCTTATACTAAGCTGTGGTAAGTGCTAGTGTATGCTTACTGCAACTTAAAAGGGCTTACCAGGGGATGTGCCCAGGCAAACGATGGTAAGTTCCCAACTGGCATGTGCCACCCGTGCACTATAAAATATTTTTGAATTTTGTAGGAGGGGGCGTGCCAGTGGGTAGAGAGTGGGCATTCCAGAGCTAATCAGTTAGCACATCCATAGGCAGCAGAACACTAGAATTCTTTTGATTAAGGCGGTATAGAAAAATTAAGTTATGTTATGTTTTTTGCCAGAGGTTGTGGTAAGTGATAAGAGTGGATAGCGTAGCTGGTTATAAGAAACTTTTGGACAATTTCCTGGAGGAAAAGTCCATAATCTGTTATTGAGAAAGATATGGGGGAAGCCACTGCTTGTAGAGAATGACACGGTGGTGGTTTACCTGCAGCCACTGCATTTAGCTGCGGGTGACCCACCGAAACGGGGAACGAAAACTAGCAGTCGCTGCGGCGACGGGGACAAGGCCATTCACCGCCCCGTGGGGCAGTGAATGGTCTTGTCCCCGCAGTGAGGCATGAAGGATCGCGCGCTCCCCGCAGCCCACACCCGCCTGCCCAATCGATCCTAGTGATTAGCCAGCTCTCTCCCTTCTCCTCACCTTAGTTTGTAGGTTTTCTTTTTCGGCGACCCGCACACTATCAGAGAGCCGCGCACCCGCTGCTGCTCAGTTTCGATCTTCTGCTCTGACGCAACCGGAAACAGGAAGTTGCAGCAGAGCAGAATATTGAACACTGAGCAGCCGCGCATGCGCGGCTCTTTGGGAAAGCGTGCAGGTCGCCGAAAAACAAAACCTACAAACTAAGGTGAGGAGAAGGGAGAGAGCTGGCTAAACAGTAGGATCGATTGGGCAGGCGGGTGGTGGCTGCGGGGACCGTGCGATCGCTCGTGTTCCCGGCTCAAACTGGAAGGAAGGAGTGAAAGGGAAAAGGATTCTGGGCTAAGGGGATGAAGACGGAAAGAAAAACCCACAGCAGGGAAGGACAGGCAGGTGAGCCAGATGCTAGAAGCAGGAAGGGGGGGGGGGGAAGAAAGAAGGAAAAAAGCTAGATGGGGTTGAAAAGAAGAGACACACTGGTATGGAAGAGGAAGATAGGGGAAATCTGGATACAGGAAGGTAACAGAAAGAGGGGAAATTATGTGCATGGGGCATAGGGACAGAGACATAAAGGGGACATGCCATAGGGATGGTATATGGACACAGGGGGGGGCAATGACAGATACATAGGGGAGATATTAGAAATGGAGAAAATAGGAGCACAGAAGCGAGATGGTTTGTGGGGATGGGACAGGGACCGAGCTCGCAGGCTCCAGTGGCTTGCACAAATTACATTGTAACGTGCCATGAAAATAAGAGGGAAGAAGGTAAATAGATAGGCCAAGCGAGAGGAGCTGAAGGGTAGTAGAAAGGAACAGATGGTAAAGGAGGGAGGGAAGGGTGGTGGTGGAAAGGAATAGGACAGACATTGAAGGAGGGTGGAGAGGAACAGACCCCGAAGGGAAATGGGAAGAAGACAGATGCCAGACTATGGGGGAGCGGAGGGAAGAAGATGGGTGCTAGACCAATTTGGGGTGGGGGGGTGAAGTGAGAGGCACAGTAACAGCAAATGGAAGACGCAGAGAGAAGACACACAGTGGATGGAAGGAATTCAATGAGAAGATGTGGAAAGCAGAAACCAGAAACAAAGGTAGAAAAAAAAATTATATTTATTTATTTATTTTTTGCTTTAGGATAAAATAGTATATTAGTTGTGTTGATAAAAATTTATAAACAAAGCCCTGCCAGCTGAACATCTCTTTCTCTAGTTCAGCAGCAGGAACTTTGATTTATAAGAAAGGAATAAGCTAAATATTACAGTACTAAGGCTTATATGGATGCAGCGGGGACGGTGACAGGGCGGTGAATGGGATGGCAGTGGCGGTGACGGGGCGGTGAAAGGGATGGCGGTGATGGTGACGGGGCGGTGAAGGGAACGGCGGTGACGGGGCGGTGCAGAGGATGGTGGGCCGGGGATGGGGCGGTGACGGGGACAGATTTTTTCCCCGTGTCATTCTCTAACTGCTTGTCCTGGAAAGGTAGCATGGAATATTGCTACTCCTTGGGTTTTGGCAAGGTACTAGTGATCTGGCTTGGCCACCGTGAGAACGGGCTACTGGGCTTGATAGACCTTTGGTCTGACCCAGTAAGGCTATTCTTATGTTCGGGGGGGGGGGGGGGCAAAAGCTCTACCCTAGCCCCAGCAGGATCCTACGGGATGAATTCTCTCTCCAGCATCCAAATCCCCCACCTACCTTCCCTGGTCGCTATAATTTTAAATCTTCATCTCGGAGGACACTAACGGTTCCGGTCCTCCGAGGCAGCTTTCCCGCCCTCCCGCCCGATAGGTTAGGGGGTGGGTGTGCAGAGCTCGGGGGGCGGTATCCCGAGTTACTGGCTACTGGGCTCATCAAGGGATGAGCGGTGGGCCGGCTGAGAGCCGTGCCTGGTGGGTCGGATGACCCTGGACAATGGGGCATGTGGGGACATGCCACCCCTCGGATCCTTGCTTAGACGGCGGGGTTGGGGGGCCATTTACATCTGTCTCGTTAGCTCGGGATCAAGGTCACAATGGTGATACCATTGTGTTTGTGCAATTAATAATGTGTTATTTAATACTGTTTGTTAATATGTGCTTTGATATGTTAAATGTTATTTAAATATGTTTCACCACACAGGTTTGAGTATCTCTTTGGGAATGGCTAGAGGTATGTTAGGAGGGGGGACTTGGGGGTAATTGTGGCCATGACAATGAAGCTGACAGCACAGTGCGCAGCGGCCGCTAAGAGAGCGAATAGAATGCTGGGTATAATAAAGAAGGGTATTACAACCAGAACGAAAGAAGTTATCCTGCCATTGAATTGGGCGATGGTGCATCCGCATCTGGAGTACTGCGTCCAATATTGGTCGCCGTACCTTACGAAGGATATGGCGTTACTCGAGAGGGTTCAGAGGAGAGCGACACGTCTGATAAAAGGTATGGAAAACCTTTCATATGCTGAGAGATTGGAGAAACTGGGACTCTTTTCCCTGGAGAAGAGGAGACTTAGAGGGGATATGATAGAGACTTACAAGATCATGAAGGGCATAGAGAGAGTAGAGAGGGACAGATTCTTCAAACTTTCAATAAATAAAAGAATAAGAGGGCATTTGGAAAAGTTGAAAGGGGACAGATTCAAAACAATTGCTAGGAAGTTCTTTTTTACCCAACGTGTGGTGGACACCTAGAATGCGCTTCCAGAGAGCGTAATAGGGCAGAGTACGGTACTGGGGTTCAAGAAAGGATTGGACAATTTCCTGCTGGAAAAGGGGATAGAGGGGTATAGATAGAGGATTACTGTACAGGTCCTGGACCTGTTGGGCCGCCGCGTGAGCATAGACAGGATGCTGCAGAATGAAGGGTTCTGTGGCAGGCCTGTTCATTGATGCTGTGTGGCAGGTGCCCAAAGATTTAAAATTACAGTGGCCGGGAGGAGGTATTTGGGGGAGTAGAGCCACAACTGTTACTATGGGATGGGCAGACTAGATGGGCCATTTTGCCTTTATCTGCCTTCATGTTTCTATGTTTCTGACCATTACTTTTTAGGGAGGCCATGGCTCCTGTGGCCTCCTCCATTCCGACGCCTATGAGCACATCCATATTACTGTGCACTAACTAGTGCTGTCTGATTCTGGGAAAATATTTTTGATTTGATTCGAATTGGCCTATAAAATTGATTTTTTGATTCAATTTGATTCACTTTTTCCACCCAATAGGGCGTGCTTTTCAAACATTCTGGCGAGGTTGTTTTGTAGCCTGTTCACCCACCCCATCCTCCTTTGTCCTCTCCAGCCCCATGCTGGCTCTGTAATGTAAACAAAAAAGACTCTTCCTCTCTCTGTTAGGTCCTAGCTCATCCTCGCTGTCTAACACCTACTTTGGCAGGATACACATTTCAAATCTGTCATACTATAATCACAAAAAAGAAAATAAGATTATTTTTTCTACCTTTTTGTTGTCTGGTCATTTTATTATTCAAATCATGTTGGTCCCAGACTCTGGTTTCTGTTTGCCTTTTGTTATCTCGCTCACCAGGGTCTCCTGCCCATTTGACGTTTTCTTCTTTCTCCATGCTCACCATCCATCTTCCACCTCTGTACCTTCCATTCCACTGCCATATCCAACATTTCTGGGTTTTCCCAACTGTCTACCATATCTCTCTCTCTCTCTCCCTGCCTTGTACCCTTGGTCAAACCTCTTTATTCCCCTCCATGCAGCATTTCTCCCTCCCTCCCCTCCTTTATCATGTGCACCATTTCTTACTAGAAACATGACAGCAGATAAAGGCCAAATGGCCCATCTAGTCTTCCCATCCGCAGTAAAAATGATCTCTTCCTCTCTCTGATAGAAATATAGAAACATGATGTCACCATCTCTCCCTGCCCTCTATCCTATGTCCCAACATTTCTCCCTCTCTCTTCTCCATGCATGTCTGCCTCCCCTTCACAATAAGCAGGATATCTCCTTCTCACCCCTTTCTACCTCTGCTACATCTCTCCCTTCCTCTCTTCCATCCCATCTCCACCAATTCTTCCTCTCTCCTCTCTCCCCCCATGTGCAGCAGTTTTTCATCCCTCCCCACCCCATTCCCCTTGCAGCAGCTTTCCATTCTACTTATTCCCCTGTGCAGCACCTTGCAACTAACCCCCCACCCAATGGGCCTCTTAAAGTAGCAGCAATGGTGGCGGTGACTGGCTTGACAGAAGAAGTGTAATATAAAAGCTTCTCGCAGCCTGCCCACCAGGGCTTCCCTCTGCCACATCATCAGTGACATAATCAGTGATGTGGCAGAGGGAAGGCCTTGGCAGGGTAGATCAGGAGAAGCTTGTTCACCGTGCCGCATCTGCCAAGCCAGTCACCGCCACCGCTGTTGCTACTGTAGGAGGCCCAGAGTTATGTGAGGAGTCAGGACTCACTGAATCGGTGAGTCCGATTTTTTTTAGAAAGTGAATGTTGATATGGTTTTTCACTCTCTGCAAATGGGGTGGGATGGGTGGGTTTGGGGATAGTTCTTCCTAGAAATTTCATGAATATCCTTTGCATTATGATGATATAGTTTGTGAACAGGCTTTTCAGAATTTATATTCTCTCCTGTTTGAACGTATGTTTATTATATATAATTTCAATAAAATTTTGGAACAAAAAAAAATTAAATAGGGGAAAGAATGAGCAATTTTATTGATAGATCTGGCACCTTTTACACTGGGAAAAGAAAGTTTAAATACATGGATAGTTCTGCAACTTGAAGATCTCAAAGAATTTAAAGCTAGAGGGACCAACGAATCAAAGATCCCATGTAAGATTGTAAAAACTATGCAGGCACATTTAAACTGAATCGAAAAGGAAGCCAATGTATACTCCTTAGCAGAGGTGACCAATGGTCATGCCTTATTTTACCAAAGATCAATGCCAAGCTGTAGTGCATTTTAATCTGCAGTAAACATGTTGGTGCTGATTGCAAATTAATAAAATGGCCCCTGAGTTTTGTACCTGAGGCAATGGAGGATTAGTTGACTTGGCCAGAGTCATAAGGAGCTGCAGAGGGCACCAAACCCAATTCCTGGTTCTCAAGCCACTGCACTAGGCTATTCCAGATTCAGGTGGTAGGGTAAATAATTTATGCAGCCAATTGACCATTGTAATGAGAGAAATAAGCCTTCTTAGAGTCACTATTTTAGTTGGTTATGCAACACTCAACATTTCATCCTTTCATAGGTAGCATATTACAATCAGTTGGCTCAAATGAGCAAATAATCTAGTAAGACTTATTAAACTCTGCATGTGGCCAAACCTTCTAATGAGGTTTGCACACTGGAATGCATCAGACTGTTTTGTAGCCTTTTGTTACCTACTTGTTGTTTTATATAAAAATGCTCAATAAAACTTGATTGAACTTAAAAAAGATATATTTTTGCTCTCTGGCAAAGTGTAAATGTCACTGACCATAAAGTTAAAGAAAACAATACCTTGAAATCGGTGTGCTGCAGCAAGGTTTCACAAAAGGTATGATCTTGCCAACGTTGACTGACTTCTTTGATGAGGTGCCCAAAGAAGTAGATGGGGAGCGGGGGAGGTGCATTAGAACTCGGCCCTCTGGATTTCAATAAAAACCTTTCACAGAAACAGATCTTGTGTAGAACAACATGCTTACGAACACCCACATACAGGATGGGCAGTTTTTAAACAGCCTATTTGACCAGGTAGACCTTGTACTTTTTTTGATGTTCTACAGTCTAAAAATTACAACTCAAAATGCATTGAATTAGGAATTTATTTATTTAAAAAAAAATTTCCACCGCCTATTCCTAGGCGGCTTTACAATTAGTAACATAGGTAAAATAAAGCAAACCAGACTTGTACAAACATCAAAGATTACAGATCATTCAGTGTAAACAGTTGGTTCACAGCTCTTCACAATACATTACCGGTAATCCTGAAACCAGAATTAGACAGAAAACATCTTTCATTGGAATGCTTCTATAAACAGTGTAGTTTTGAGCATTTTCACTGACTGCAGAAAGTATTTCTTTACACGGTGCATAATTTGTGGAATCTGTTGCTAGAGGACATGGTCAAGACAACTAACATTTTCAAAGCACTTAAACTCACAGATGTGCACATATACTGGATTCGTAACTCGGCTGGACAAAACCGGGCTGTAGCATCCATTTTAAACTACGACATAGTTCTACACAGAAGACTGCCATGTAAGCTGAAAGAAAAATGACAAATTTGCAGAAAGATTCAGAATGGTGGTCAATAGGATCCATGTTGGTGAGAATAAAACGACCATCAAACACAGAACACGGATCACTTTCAAACTAATCCAACCCATAGTAAACTTACATAATTCAAAGAAAGGAGGGTTTTTTTGGGATCATAAACAATTATTGTTTTGCAAATTTTAAACACACATAGAAGTGTATCAACTTATACACAAATTAATACAGTATAAGTAACATCCTGCTCAAGCTGTTAATACGGATGCCCTAATTTAAAGAAAACTTTCTTCTGATACATACTAAACAACTTTCTAGTTAGACACAAATAGAGTTTATATATAAGGTGGGATGGGGGTTTGAGGTAAATGATTACATGGTGAGTAATATATACAAGTAAGGACCTGAAATAACATATATGTTATAAGAGGTCCTAAGTACTGAGCTGTTAACAGTGCATAAAGTCATCTGCCTTGACCTCTTTGAAAACCCGTGGAATATAAATGATAATTAACATTTTCTCTGCGTACAGTGTGCTTTGTGTTTTTAAAATTTTATTGTTGGTAGATCAATTTGACTTGGCCACGAGGTAGGGACTTGGGGGAGGTAGGGAGGGGAGCTGCTGAAGGACATCTAGTAATCCTTGCAGGCTTGACTGTGCAGGGAATTATTTTTGTAAAATCAAGTTTTGTTATGTGACTGGCATTATTTAGACTTTAATTTCTATGAATAAATAGAATGAAAATGATATAAAATTACTTGCTTGTTTTTATGTGCATGAGCTGAAGGAAAGTGGAGAGAGAGTGAGCTGAGGACGCTGAAGGGAAATGGGGAAGAGAGAGTGGGGAGAAGGAACACCAGGGAAGGAAGAGGAAAGAGATGCCAAGACCATGGGAGGAAAGGAAAGGAACCACCAGACCATGGAGGGGGGGAGGAGGCAGATACCAGACCAGGTGGAAGGAAGGAGAGAAAGGAAGGAAAAGAGATGCTAGATAATGTAGTGGGAGGGGGAGACAGAAGGAGAGGAGAGAGGTGCCAGGGCATGGCAGGAAGGAAGGGAAACTAAAGGAGACAAAATGCCAGACCAGAGGGAAAGAAAGGAGAGGAGGTGCCAGAGGGAGAGATAGGAGGGAGATGCCAGGGCATGGGGTGGAGTGGGAAGGAAGGAAGGAAAGGAGAAGAGAGAGATGCCAGAGCATAGGGAAGGGAGTGAAGCCAAAATGAATCATGCACAAAGGAGAGAAAGGGCACAGGATATACAGTTTATCGAAAGGACATAGAAAGAGGGAAGATGCCATATGGAACAGAGAGAGGGTGGACAGTGGATGCAAGAGGCAGAGAGAGGGTGGGCAGTGGATTCAAGGGGCAGAGAGTGGGTGGACAGTAGATGGAAGGGGTAGAGAGAGAGGGCACAAGCTGGGTGGAAGGGGCAAAGAGAGAGCAGATGTTGCATGGAAGGGAGAGAGGACAAATGCTGTATAGGAAGAAGAGAGCAAAGAGAAGTTGATTAAAGCAGAAACGACAAAAGGTAGAAAAATTTTTTGGTTGCTTTACTTAGAATCAAGTAGTATTGTAACTGTATTGATAAAATTTTATAAATAGGAAATGGAAATAAGGCAATTTTTTGGACTAAACCCTCTTTTCCTCAGGTCAGGACAGGATACCATAACAGTACTGTTCTGAAGAAAGATTTGGCCTCTGAAAGCTAATTGAAAAATGGATTTGTCCAATAAAATGGTATTTTCTTATTTCTCATTATTTGTTTTATTTTTATTTATTAATTTGTAAAGTGGTGATTGTTATGTATCAGTTTTATCAAATTTACATCTACTGTCTTTATATTTTGCACAGTATTAGAGGACATGTGTTACTGTTTTTATGGTGTTGCATTGTATGCAGAGTCTGGTTTCTTGGCGGTTCAGTTTAACTTTTGTCTACATATTTTTATTTTTAGTTTGTGATTATTCCATATTGGGCGAGAGTGTAACTCTGTTCTGTATGTATGAAAAGAACGTGGTTTTCAGTTGGCATTGACTGCAGGATCAATTGACTGTGCGGGATCTGGTTTGTTTAGTTTTACAATGTATGTGTTGGTGTTCTAGTGCTCACTGCAGTGTTTAAGATGCTGCCTTTTCCTAGCTACATTTTTGTTGTGTGATATGTGGATTGTTACTAAAAATCATATTTTTCATATAGATGAGGGGGAGGGGTGTCAAAAAATGATGGGCCCCGGGTGTCACATATGCTAGGTACGCCATTGTCTGTCGGTTTAGTGGTCACAGAGAATGGCGGTTTATATGCTAGGTAAGTGAGGAAAAGGATTGCTGCTTAGTTAAAGTTTAAATGATTTGGGCATAATAGAGGACTTATGGATGTTAATAAGATTCTGTTTCGCTAGGGGTCAAGCCTTGAGAAAACTGTCTATGCGAAACATGTTGGCACCAGAATCCCTAGCCAGAGACCACTGTGTTTAAAGCTAAGTATTTGCTTTATATCAAAAGTTATGGAATTAATGAATATATCAAATTAGATAAAAATTAAGCTCTTGAAATAACAAGATTAGAAATTAAAAAATAGATCCAGTGACGATTGAACACATAAAGCTTAGGACAATGAGAGATTTTGAGTCCTAAGTGGTGTTGCTGAGGAATCGGATCTTTACAAGGGTTGGTTATATGATAGCTAAAAGTTCTGGCTATCTTTTGGTAGGGAACGTTAAAGAGGCATGAGGGAATGGACAGGGCGTGCACATGCAGTAGTGTGGGGGGGGGGGGCCGAGAGGAGAACGGGTGCTGGTGCCCCCACCTAAATGGCACCTGGGGCGGACCGCCCCGCCCTTACTACATCATTGGCTTCATTGCGTTTGCCGTGTAGGAATTGCTAGTGCAGCTTTGTAAAAGGAGCCCTAAATTTGTAAGCGCCCTTTAGTAAAAAGTCCCCTCTGTTAGTTGCCTTGACCATGTCCTCTGGCAGCAGATTTCACAAATTATGCACGTCTGAAAAAAATACTTCCTACAGTCCAGTGAATAAATTCCTAATTCGACACATTTTGAGTTGTATTTCGCAGACTATAGAATATGCAAAAAGTATAAAGGCGCAATGCCACCACCCCTCCGCCTTGAAAATTCCCTAAACAAGTTCAAAATACACCTTAAAACATTTCTATTTAAAGATGCGGCTTATCAAAATTCCAATTGAGAACCCAAAATAAGGGAAAACAAAAAACAATAAACGGAGAATCGCTTTTAAGACGCAACACCCCCCATCCCTTCTTGTTTTACCCCTCCCCTCTCTCCTTCCTTTTATTTTTATTTTATACAATGTAATTAAAATCCTCCCTTCCCTCTCTCTCCTCTTGTTCTCCCACCTGTCCAAATTACATCCTTGTCTTGGCCCCATTCCCCCTATTATTTTAATTTTTATTCTTTTTAAGTGATTTTAAATATTTTCTTCTTTTTTTTTTTTCATTATTCCTATTATTGTAAACCAATCAGATACCTGTTATGGCCGGTATATCAAGCTATGAATAAACCTGAAATTTACACAATCTACCTGGACAGATAGGTTGTTTGGAAACTTCCCATCCTGAATGTGGGTATATGTACGAGCATGTTGTTCTATAATATGTGCACTATTTTCCATATTACAGTGGAGGAATTCCTGGGATACAGTTTAGCCGAGAGGAAACCCCCCCCCCCACACACACACACACATTTTCCTTATGCAATTTTCAATTTTCCTGAAAACTGAGAAAATTTGCAGGAAAAAAGTATTGGTTGACTGGAGCAATATGGGCAATTTGAAAATATTTCCATTTAGGAGGGCTTAAATTTGGACTTAACCCTTTAATTGGCTGATGGTGAAATGGCTGCTTCACGTAACTTGATGTTGAATGACAGCAACAGTGCTAAGCAAACAGGCAATTGGAGATGTAGATCTCCCATCCTATATAATAAAAGGCTAACTCGTGCATGCACACTCCTATTTGCGTGCTTCCATGATCTGTAGTTCCGTGGCCGCATGAGTGCGCATGCGTGAGTCCCCAGCCTTCTTCCCAGCACCTACCTTGGCCATCAGCAGCGGCGGCTCATCTCCTATGGGGACCTGATGTGTGCTGTGTCCGTCCGTGGCCGCAGCTTGAGGCATATGCGCCAGTTAGGTGCATCGGGCGACAGGAGCGGTGCTGGCGGCGGATGGCGGGAGGAGGGCTCATAGTCCTGCCGCCGCTGCCACTCCTATTCACAGCGGCCTGCACGTTGCCGACTCCCCCCCTTCCCGCAACAACCGCTACCGCTCCTGTTCAAAGCGGCCTGCTGAGGTTCGCGGCCGGCTGTAATGAACCTCGCAGGCTGCTCTCCACATGGTAGCACGTTCCCTCTGACGCGATCGCGTCAGAGGGAACATGCTACCGAGTTGGAGAGCGGGCTGCGAGGTTCGCTAAAGCCAGACACCATCGCAGGCTGCTCTTTACAGGAGGATCAGCCACCACGGGGATTGTGAGAAGAGCCGCCGAAAAAAACCTTCAGCCGCAGCAGGCCAGCCCGCGGGAAGGGAAGGGGGAGGGGCCGAACGGAGCAGGGCAGCTCACGGTAAGAGAAGGGAATGGGGGGTGGGGAAAATGCTTCTACTGCTTCAGCAAGGACCTGGAGGGGAAGGGAAATACCACTGCTGCTTCTGCAAAGGAAAGTGGTGGGGGGAGAGAAGGGAATGGGGGGTGAGTGGGGGAAAATGCTGCTACTACTTCACAGGGATCTAGAGGGGAAGGGAAATATCACTGCTGCTTCTGCAAAGGAAAGTGTGTGGAGGGGGGGAGAGACAGAAAGAAATACAGACAGACAAAGGAGGCTAGGGAGATAGACAGACAGAAATAAAGACAGACAGGGGACCAGAGAGAGACAGAAAGAAAGACAGACAGACAAAGGGTGCCAGGGAGAGAGAGAGAGAAAAATTGCAGGAGGGAGAGAGACAGAAAGAAAGGAAGAAAGAGACAGGAGCAGGGAGAGAGAAATAAAGAAAGACAGACAGGCATATATTCTAGCACCCGTTAATGTAACGGGCTTAAACACTAGTAAGATATATTGTACTAGCCCAATATTGTTCTTGTCGCTGTCAATATAGTGTATATTGCAAATCTCACAGCGGCATTAAATAATCGTTAGAATTTATGACGAAATCTTTTTTATTGGCAAAGAGAATAACAATTCACAACCACTGAATACAGATAAGGATTGTAACTATTCCCAGAACAGACAAAAGAGGGACAACTCCCCCCCCCCTAAGAGGACTGGACTCTGATGTCCTCTCAGGGAACAAAGAGACCCAAATACTCCCCAGCAGAACAGTTTCCCCCTCCCCCCAAACCACCCTCCCCCTACCCCAACAAAAAGGAATCCCAGGTCAGACAGGTGGAGCAGAATACAATTGCAATCCGTTCACAATGCGACTACGACTCCTTGGCGGCAAACTGTCCAAGTAAGGAGACCAAGTATGAATAAAGTCTCTGCTCTTACGACGAGAGGAACAAGCCAGCCTGGCCTCCCAGCACATCAGCTCATGAAGTTTGTTCCTCCAATACCAAAAGGAGGGAGGAACATCGGCCAGCCAGTGGTTCAAAATACACTTCTTCCCCAAAATATAACATTTGCTCAAAAACAATTTTTCAGCAGAAGAAAAACCAGAAAATGCAGTGAAGTGAGCAAACAGCATATGAAAAACAGAAAGAGGGACAGGAACTTGAAGAAGACCCTGAAGAAAAGAGGCCAGAGCCCCCCAAAAACCCTGAATACTCTCACAACTCCAAAAGCCATGAAAGTAAGAATTCACTTCGGTGAGACAGGTGAGACAATACTGGGTATCCACACAGCACATATAGAAGGCCCGGCTCTGGGAGGTATAGGCCCGCAACAGGGTTCTGAAATGGCACTCACGCAGCTCCGCATTATAGACTAAAGCCGGAACTCGGCAGAGAGCGCGGAGCAACCAGTCCGCCCCAAGCTCCCTCCCCAAATCCCTCCGCCAAGCCTCCAAGACAGAGGAAAAGTCATGAGGAGGCCCCAAGGCTGCAAGCCATCGGTGAAAAAAGGAAACCGAGATCTGAGGTTCTGGATCCTCCCCCCCCTCCAAAAAAGCTCGAAACTGTATCCCAAAAGACAAAGAGAGGGAATATCGAGGAAGTGAGCGCACATAGTGCTGCAACTGACAATGTGCATAAGCAAGACCAAGGGAGGGAAGTCCACTGCACTGTAAATCAACGCAGGACTTCAGCTCCCCATCATCCCGCAAGACCTGAAAAAGGAACTCACAGCCCCGAGCCCGCCATCTGCCAAAAACCGAAGGCGCCAAACCCGGAGGGAAGGAAAGGTTACCGGTCAAGGGCAACAACACACTAACCCGGGAATCCTGATTCCACAAAGGAAGTACCCGCCGCCACACATCCCAAAGAGGACGAAACAAGACACTACGCCTACCAAAAACAGGCACCTCCACCAACCGAGCGTGAAGAAGCGACAAGAGGTGAGCAGGATAAAAATAATCACGCTCGAAGGAGACGTCAGTATACAGCGTGGTACCCAAAGCCCAATCGCTAATATGCCGCAATAGACAAGCCCAGTTATAAAACATGATATTCGGCACCCCAAAGCCTCCCCGGTCCCACGAGCCCACCAGTAAACGCCACCGCAGTTTAGGCTTCCGTCCCCCCAACAAAACCGCGAGAGCAAAGAGTAAAAAGTCCGAATGTCCCGTTGCAAAAGATACAACGGAAGCGTCTGTAGAACGTATAGCCATTTAGGAAATAGGACCATCCAAAAGAGCTGCACCCTCCCCATCAAGGAAAGCGGTAAATCACGCCAAGCAGCCAGAACTGAGCCCATAGAAGACAAAAGGCGCGTAACATTCAACCTGTAAAGTTCCCGCACATCCATCGAAAGCTGGACTCCCAAATAGCGAAAGGAAGACTCTGCCCATTTCAAAGGAAAAGCCCCTCCCCAAGATTCCCGAAGCCCCGCCGAAGAGGCCAACGCCTCAGATTTAGTCAGATTCAGTGCAAACCCCGAAAAGTCCCCGAACTCCCGAACACTCTCCAGGAGGGTAGGCAAGGAACGGTGCGGGTCAGTCAGAAAAACCAAAAGATCATCAGCAAAAGCCGCCACCTTAAAATGAGTGGCACCCAGCTGAAAACCATAGACGTCCACATTAGATTGCAGCTCCCGAATCAGCGTGTCCAAATAAAGAGCAAAAAGCAGCGGCGAAAGAGGGCAGCCCTGGCGGGTACCCCTCCGAATGGGAAAGGGGGCAGAAAGGCCCCCGTTCACTGAGATCCGCGCCGCCGGGTCACTATACAGCGCCTGAAGAGCATTAAAAAAAAAAGGGCCAAACCCGTATGCCCGAAGCACAGCAAAGAGGAACCCCCACCCCACTCGGTCAAAGGCCTTTTCAGCATTGAAACTAATAAGTAGGGCGGGGGTGCCCTCCGCGCCAGCTCGTTCCAAAGCCAGCAGGATACGACGAAGATTTTTAGACACCGGGCGAGCACGCACAAATCTCACCTGCTGGTCAGACACCAGAGAAGGCAATACCCGGGCCAACCGATTGGCCAGCACTTTAGCCATCAATTTTGTCTCAAAATTCAACAAGGAAATGGGTCTATAGGATCCCGGCAAAACCGGATCCCGACCCGGCTTCGGGAGAACGATAATCTGTGCAAGGTTCAAATATCGGGGCAAAAAACCCTTAGCAACGTTCAAATTAAAGATCTCAGACAGAACCGGGGCAATATCGTCAACGAGCAACTTATAAAACTCCCCACGGAAGCCATCGGGCCCCGGTGCCTTACCCAAGGGGCTCGCGTGAATCACACATTCCACTTCCTCAGCGGTAATAGGGCACTCTAACACTTCCGAGTCACTAAGGGACAGGTGGGGCAGATCCAAACTGTCCAAATAAACTGTACCATCAAGGAGGTCCGGGTCTGGCGAATCGTACAAAGCAGCAAAAGAGTCACGTAAAATACGGCTAACATCCGCAGGCTGGTGATAGAGAACACCTCGGGAATCTCGCAACGCCTCTACACCGGATGTCCCACGATGAGAGCGGGCCAACCGAGCCAACAGCCGACTGCTCTTATTAGCAAACCGGAATAATTGGAACCGATAGTGATCCCGAGAGCACAGTGCCCCCCGATGCAGAAGTTCATTCAACTCCTGCTGCGCCTCTAAGAGCTGTGCCCGGAGGCCTAAAGAGGCCCTACCAGCATAACGCTTCCGCAAAAGCAAAACCCGATGCTCTAACGCCAAAACTGCCCGGTGACGCTGCTTTGTCTCGTGAGCCGCAAACGCCAGGATCTCCCCGCGTAACACAGCCTTCGCCATTTCCCAATAAAGAATGGGATCCTCCCTATGTTCCTGATTGGTACATTTAAAATCTTCCCACTTTCGCAACAAAAAATCATGAAAACGGGCATTCCGGTATAAATGACAAGGGAACATCCACTGGGTGCTACCCCCTCTAGAGGGCCCCCATTGCCAATCCAAGCCCACCCATGCGTGATCGGATATCACAATGGGGCCAAGCACCGCTTCCTGAACCACAGGCAGCAAATCCCGGGACAATAGAATCAGATCAATCCGAGAAAGCGTATCATGGGCCCTAGATAGGTGAGAATAATCCCGTTCCACCGGATGCAAATCCCTCCAAACATCCAACAAATCAAGGGAAGAAGCCAAAAGCTGAGCCCCCGTACAAGTCTTGAGAGCCTCCCTACCCGTGGAAGAAGAGCGATCTAGCCTCGGATCCGGAACCTCATTAAAATCCCCCCCAAGCAACAAGGGAAGATCACCAAATTGTAACAAGAGAGTACGCAGTTTCCTAAAAAATTTGGCAGAGGGATTATTAGGAGCGTAAAGATTGCATAAAAGCAGGGGCCTATTGTTAAGAGTAACCGAAGCAATCAAATAACGACCCTCCGGATCCTTTAGAACCCTATGAATCTGCAGTGGAAGGCCCTTACGAAAAAGAATCACGACTCCACCCTTCCCCCCCAGAGCCGGAGCCTCCAGATGGTCACCCACCCACCATGTACAGAGCTTAGCATGTTCCACAGAGGTCAACCGAGTCTCCTGCAGGAAGGCCAAGGAAGCTCGCCTCCGATTTAGCTGCTGTAAAATTTTGAAACGTTTAAGTGGAGAGTGAATTCCCCCCACATTCCAAGAGATCAGTTTACAGTCCAGAAAAAACAAAATATAGAGAAAAAAGCAAGGACATCAAAACCCTTTGAGCAAAACCAGAGGAGTGTCCCAGCCCCCACCCCCCCAGCCATATCAACCACCAAGGAGCCCTCCATCCCCCACCAGACTGAACCTAGGATTACCCCAACCCCCTGAGAACTCACCCCTTCCCTTCCCACAAACCCCCCTCCCTCCCCGCCCACCCCTCTTCCCCCCGACCCACCATCCACACCGCAACCCAATGGTTGCCACTTCCAAAAAGCAAGATACGCCCACCACAGGAGCACAAAAATACCCAGACACCAACCCCCCCGCACTCCAACTCCAAAGTAGGAGTAGTCCCCCCAAGAGAGAACCACCCAGATCCCCTATCGGCGAAAGGCCGCAAACATTCCTCTCTCAGCCTACCCACACACACCCCTGACTCTTCAAACCGAAAGGAACCCTCAAGCTACCACCCACTCAACCACACGCGCACTCCCACCATCCACACCAGAAATTATCAAAAGCCCCCCAGCCTCACAGAGTTCACGCCCCAAAAGAGGCGAAGGCAAGTCCAATAATAGTCCAACGAGGGGCAGAGAAGACAGGCCTCGGGATCCTCCCCAGAGGCACGGGTCTCACAGGCCAGCGCTCTAGGGGATCCCCAACCAAACATCAGCGAAGTCCACAAAGTCTAGGAGGAGGCAGCAGGAAAATGCTCATCCACAAAGGTTTGAGCGGCCTCAGGAGAGTCAAAATGATGAGCTGTACCCGAATGCATCACCCGCAGGCGTGCTGGGTACTGCAAAGAAAAGGAGATATGGCGATGAACCAGAGCAGAGCAAAGCGGAGAGAACTTGCGGCGCGCCTGAGAAACCTCTGCAGAGTAGTCTTGAAAACAAAGGACGGAAGTGTTATTATATTGCAGCTTCTTCCCCTGCCGCAAAGCTCGGAGTACCTCCAACTTATGCCGGTAGTTCAAAATCTGGCAGATCACCACACGGGGACGTTCCGCTCCGTCTCTCCGCCTCCCCAAGCGATGTGCTCGTTCAATGCGCAGGGGTCCCAATTTTTGTGGAAGAGCCAGAGACTCGGTCAGCCAGTGCTCCAAGACATCCCCTAGATCACTCTCCGCAATAGACTCAGGCAGGCCTATGAACCTCAAGTTGTTCCGGCGGGACCGGTTTTCAAGGTCCTCCACCTTAGCCCTAAACGCTGCCAGAGAGGTAGCCTGCACCCCCTGCTCCTGAGCCAGCCGATGAACTGAGTCCTCCGCATTGCTTACCCGCTGCTGGGTGTCCCGGACCTCAGAGGTAAGCGTGGCAAAGCGTTGGTCTAAAGAATCCAATTTGTCCAGGATTCGTTGCAGTTTAGCACCGAGCGTGCCCTCCAGCATGGCCTGCACTTCAGCCGACACCTCTGCAATCCAGTGCGAGCTCGGGGACTCCAGCAAGGCATGAGCCGCGGGCGCCGCCATCTTGGAGTCTAACTGCTTCCCCCGCTCTCGGCTCTTCGCCAGCGTCTTAGCGGCCATCCCTCCGCCACTCGCTCCAAGACCGGCCCGAAACCCGACTGCAAAATCCCCACCGCCGGGGGAGCGGTTGCTAGGGAAAATCGCCGATTAGTTCAAAGATCTGTGGCGGGCATATCGGAGCTGCAAATCTCCCGACCTTACAGCCCCATGCTTCCGCCGGAAGTCCGTTAGAATTTATAAATAATGAGTTATTTCTTTATCATTTGCTTGTTTTTTTCTGTAGTCTTCAGATCATGCCAACCACCAGCCAAATTATTTATAGGCTTATTTTATTTATGGCTTTAATTCATCATCAGACCTTGATTAATATTTTTTTAAAGTGCTTTGTGCTTCCCATAAGAGCCATAGAAGACACATGTTGCTTCTGAGCAACAATGCCAAATCAAGGGTTAAATTAATTTGGCTGGGAGCAGCAAAGCACTAAGAAAATATAGCACAATAATTAAAAACAACATCCCACGCCGACAGAAACCTTTCACCCTGCTAGTGAATTCCATCCACATCTCTCAGCTGCTGCCAAGCAGGATGCATGGAACAAAAAAGGCACAGACCTGAAATTAATTTCTTACATACGGTAAATTATAAGTTGTGGGAGTCCAGGAAAACATTTCTGGTAAGAGGTAACATTTCTGATAGATATGCTGCTTGATGAGATTTAATCGGACGAAGTTCTGTGTATCTCACTGCAGTTGATGCTGATCTTGCTCGTGGATATTCAGAAAACCCAGACTGGTGGCAGGGATCAGAATTACTAAGAGCCAGGTTGAAGATCACTGCGCTAGATCTTTCTTGGCTTGTGCTCATGACATTTCTTTAAGTAACCAGGGGATGAGAAAGATGTTGATACTGCTTCTAGCCACACAATACCATTGAAAGGGGATGGGGGTTTATAATTTCTTATATCCATCTTGGCAATGTTAAGAACATTTCCGCCCGCCCAATTTGACACATTTGCATCAGAAGGGTGGTACCAACAGGGCCTCACGAGCGATAGATTTGAAAGCTCTGTGTCAGTTAAGCTAGCACCAGTGCCAGGCCTATATAGACTCCGGACTCCCTGACAGGCAGCGGTAGGGTGGCAGAAGATGGAAAGCTCTTCATCACTGGAGTTAGCTTGGTGTTGCCTGGACTGTGGGGCCACCCCAAGCTGGCAACACCAAGTTATCTCCAGCAATGAAGAGCCCTCCTTCTTCTGCCACCCTCCCACTGCCTGTCAGGGAGTCTGGAGTCTATACAAGGCCCAGCACTGCCCCTCTGATGCAAACGTGTCAAAGTGGGTGGAGCTGACCGGACTTTCCCGCATGCATGGAGGGAGTGGTCTGAGGCACCTGAGCCAATTAGGGCCTTAGGCCCCTCCCCGTGCATCACATGATGCACTGGGGCGGGGCCTAAGGCCCATTGTCATCATCGAGGGAGGAGGAGCAGGAAGTGTTTTCAGTACCTCCTGCTCCCAACTTTTAAGGTATGGGACTTGGGGGCCTGGAGGGGGGCGCCTTTGTGGCAGGCATCCCTCCTGCCTTTTTTTGGGTGGGGGGGAGTGGGTGCCTTTGTGGCAGGAAGGAGTGGGCATCCCTCCTCCATTTTGCCATGGGTCGGGGTGGACGGTGGCTTTGGGTGCTGGCACAGGGTGGGAGGGCATGGCGCGGGGGCTTTTTTATTTTTATTTTTTTAAAGGGACAAGTTGTATTTAACACAGCACATCTGTGCCATTAAAAACAAAACAAAACCAGAAGCCCTAACAGCAGTGACAGGAATCGGTCGGTTTGCAAGCAAATTATTTGCATGCAAACTTCTTTGTGCATTGATTTGTGCATCCTTTTTATTAAACCACAATAGCAGTTTTTAGCGCAGGGAGCTGCGCTGAATGCCCAGCGCTGCTCTTGACGCTCATAGGCTCCCTGCGCTAAAAACCACTATTGCGGTTTAGTAAAAGGTGACCATATTGTAAAATATAGACAGCAGATATAAATTCAGAACTGTGCATAGTAAGTGAAGGGAAGTTTTCATCTCTGGGAATTTACTCAGTTAACTATTAAGTTATTTGGGCAAATTCCTTTGAAAACTGTGGTAATACTGCCTCCACTTTGCTAAATTTAAAATAAAATCATTTTTCCTACCTTGTCTGGTGATTTCTGGTTGCACTTTCTTCTTCTGACTGTGCATCCAATCTTTCTTCCCTTCTATCAGCCTGTATGCTTTCTCTCCTCCACACCTCATTCCCTCCCCCAACTTTTTCTTCCTCTCTCCCTGACCTTTCTTTCTTTTTTTCTGTTTCTCTTCTTTCCTTCTGTTTCCCTGCCTGCCCCCTTTCTTTCTTTCTCCCTGCCGTTCCCCAAGCCACTGCCACTGCCGCTGCCATCGGGGAACAGGACCCACCAATGGATAACAGGCCCCAAAGCCGACGCCGACGCATGCTCTCCCTGACGTCAATTCTGCAATCGGAGAGGAAGTTTCGCCCAGCCAGGCAGCGATTGGCTGGCCCGAACTTCCTCTCCGACTGCAGAATTGACGTCGGGGAGAAGAAGACTTATCGGCTCGATAGATTAGATCGCCAAGACAAAGTGAGTCCTGGGTGATCGACTCACTTTGCCTTGGCGAGCTACTGGCACCCCTGCCTTAGAACACTGCCTAGGACCCTGGGGGAGCCCGGGCCCCCTGTCAGCTCCGGGCCCCTGAATGCAGGACTGGTAGTACTGTCCTGATGGCGGCCCTGCGGCACACCAGGCAACATCTCGCGGCACACTAGTGTGCCGCGGAACAGCGGTTGAAAAACACAGAATTTTGGAATGCTCTTCCTGGCCAAATTCATTTGTGTGTCAACGTGTCACATTTTAAAAAATTATTGAAGACACAACTTTTTGTTATGGTTTTTGTTTTTAAAGATCAGTCTGTTTTAATTTTTGGAAATCTGTAGTCAGGTTTGTATAAGGAACATCAATAGCTCTGAGTCACGCAGTTTCCTCTCTCACCCATCTGCCCTATCCTCACTTTCCCATTCCCATGGTTTTGCTTCCTGGTCCATCCAAAATCCACACCACTTCTGCCACATCTGCACCACTGCTGTAAGTTTTGACAGCACCACTCTGTTCTACCTAATCTCCACTGAGCCACTTATATAGTTCATACAGCCTGGCTTCTTTGTTAGATGCCCCACATGGGTTGCTCTGCTTCACTTCTTCTTCAGCAGGCTGGACTCTTGCTCCCCAGTGACTCCAAGGCCTTAGGGATTGTTAGGTTGCAGTCTAGGTGTAGACTGTGCCACTGACAAACCCCAAGGACACACAAAACGGCCCCAGTTCTTTCCAATCTTTCCGCAAAGTTCTAAAAACTTTTCTTTTTGCCAAACATTTTGAAAACTAATCTCTTTGAAACTTTTGCTATTACGTTCTTTAGTTTTTATTTAATCATTGTATCAAACTTTGTATTTAATCAAAGTGCATTTTCTCTAATGTTTATGCTTTAATTATTTGCATTGCACTATTAATGTTTGAAAAATCAATAAAGAATTATTAAAAAAAAAATCATTGTGTAAACTTTCTTTAGTTTTTATGTAATTGTTGTAAACCAAGTCAAGCTTCCTAGTTGACTCGGTATATAAAGTTAAGCTTTAGTTTAGTTTAGTTTAATGTTAAGAGCAAGGACCAGAAGAAGGCCCATTTCTATACTTTAGTGCTATATACGTACATGTTTTTAACAAGGCACCATAACTTCAACAAACTTTGAGTTAAAAATGTGCCCAATTCCGATAAGTAATTTTCCCCAAAGGACTGAGGACAGGATTTTCAAAAAACCACATTAAAAAGTGACGGTCTGCTACCACAGCCATTTTGATACCAAATCTAAAAACTCAAGACATTCTTAAAAAATCACGCATGCAAATAAGATTGGCGGACAGCAGCGAAGATTTCCTACATTTGCATGTGTCCATCACTGATGGGCACATGCGCAGAAAAAGCCATTAAAACCCCCCACTCTCCTGCTGCACTATTGGACGAATAGAAGGAAGAGGAGGGGAGAAGCAATGTTGACTTTTTTCAATCGCGCATAAAACATGCCTTTCTCTCCAAAAAAACAACTATAATTCAGGTAAATCTTGTAATTTATTTATTTATTTGTTTTTAATGTAAAATTTAATCAAGACCCACAGCCAGAAACACACAAGACAAGGGTATCATATACATGCCCAAGAAGAAACGTTGGCCTTTAACAAGCACACATGAAACATGCCTGTCTCTCCCGAAACCCTCCACTACAAATATATAGAAACACTTTTTTTTTTCATTAGCCACAGTCAAAACACAAGTGCTGGCACTATAATGGCACCCCCGGACCAGTCGCTGCTTTTTGTCGCTAAAAGCTGATGCCGCTCTTCGAAAATGCCTTGGCGATTTTTAAGAATCCACCAGAGGGAGCATTTCAATGTTAAAGAGCCCATTTGCATGCAATTGATGGAGACTGCTAGAAACCTCGCTAACCTCAGAGATAATCCGTTTTGATAATCCGCCGCTAAAATGCGTGCAGGCTACACCGTCGGAAAACTGCTATGCGACTGCGTTATAGTTTTGAGAATCTTGCTCTGAATCTTTTTTTTTTTTTACATCTGAGGGAAGCTTCCTACTTACTAGGTTAGAGTGACATCTTGTGGTCATCTTTAGCTTTATTTACAATGTAATAGCCAACAGTTTCAAAAATACATAATTTATTCATGCATTAAAACTACTTTTTGGGACTCAGATGTGGACACCAGACAGCAAAACAAATCATTATATATTCAGTGACTAATCTCTAAGCCATGGAAGTCAACAATGCTCTTGATTTTTTTTACCATCCTTTAAGCTATTTAGCTGGGGTAAAATTATATTATTCTTGAGTATGCCTAATTATTTCTTATGAACAGGCAATTTTTGAATTTGGCAAACCTTGATCACTCTGGTGCATCAGTACTGAGCTAGTTGAACGAAACTCTCCTCTATCAATAGGGTGATTGAAGTATTCCTCAACCACATAATAGGACATTTATATTTCTCCACATTTATAAGGCATAACAATTTCAACTATACATACTGAAAAATAAAGTTAACTTACATGTGACAGGGTTTCCCCCCATTGACAGTAGGATACATTAGATACACAACAGGGTGACATTATTTAACAGCATCCTGCATTTACCGCGTAGAACGGTGGCTTATCACACAGACATTGCATTGCGTGCAGTACCAGATAGTGTGGATGTTCCATGCTTTCAAGCATTGCAATGCCAGCAAGTAGAAATCCCCCCCCCCCTCACTCTGGACAATGAAAACTGCACAATCTCTCCCAACTAAGGTGACCTCCAACCTGATACCCAATCCTGACTCCCACCACCACCCAGACAGGTCTCCTCCCAATCTAAACCCAATCCTGACATGACCCTTTAGCCAGCTCCAGACCCCTATGAAACCCCAGGAGTTACCCAGGGACCATCCATGTTAGACTAGTGGGCAGGAGTGAAAGCCATCCCCTCCAGTCTTGCCTGGTCTGGCTCTGGGCTCAAAATGATGGCCTTTGATTCCTTGTGGTATTGTCAGATACTATCGCTAGGAGTCATCCTTCCATGTAAAAGAGATTGTCCCTTATATAGAAAGATAACCTCCTAACAGTAGTACTGCA
Organism: Geotrypetes seraphini; assembly: GCF_902459505.1. Classification (NCBI taxonomy): domain Eukaryota; kingdom Metazoa; phylum Chordata; class Amphibia; order Gymnophiona; family Dermophiidae; genus Geotrypetes; species Geotrypetes seraphini. The sequence continues at coordinate 14,204,926 of NC_047095.1, read as the reverse complement.
AGACTACTGCTAGGAGTCAGTGGCTACCAATTTGAACCCGCAGCCAGAGCAGTAAGAAACAGAGACTATTTCTTCCTGGGTCACTAGCCCACCATGGATGGCCCCCTGGGGTGAGAAAGGATCAAGTGATAGGTTTTTATCAGGTTGAGGGTCATGTTTAGGGTTACCATATGGCTCCAGAAAAAGAACGGATTAAGACATCCAGGTTTTACTTCCATTGAAAGCAATGGAAGTAAATCCCAGATATCTCAATCTGTCCTATTTCTGGAGCCATATGCTAAACTAGTCACCTTTATTTGGAGGGGGATCAGGGGGAACATGATTTATGGATTAGACTGGAAAATTTACTGTAAGAGGAGTTTGTCAGCCTAGCATTGCTAGCAATCAGCATTTTCGGTTGCCCTAACGCCTAACCAATGACATTCCCTAAGGTCAGACATGAATGATATGATCTCCCATAGGCCTTTGCTGACATTGGTTAGGGCAACCGAAAATGCTGAGATGTCAGCCTAGCATTGCTAGCAGTCAGGGTGGAGGTAAGGTAGTTGAATTTTGGGAGGGGATAGGATTGGGAATCTTGATCAGAGGGCCAGATCATTGTTATTGGGAATGGATGGGAGGGGCAGAAATGAAGGAGCAGCCAGAGGCAGCAGCACTATGGACAGTTTTAACAGCTAGTGTAAGGTCACAGTTCATGCGTTAGCTATCATTGCTGGTCACGCCTTCTCTCCACCTCATTACACCTGCTCTCTGCCTTTACTAGCGTTAATCAGTTGGCATGGGATTTTTTTTTTAATCAATCTGGCTGTTTAACAAGTATTAGCCACTAGTGTAGGCTTATGCTAAAGTTCAGTGCACAGAAAAACCTGTGCTAGCTGTTTAACACAATGTAATAAACATGCCCCAAAGTTAGGAGTATAAATTGTTTGAATATTGGGCCCTTAATTTGTTATTCTTTCATAGGTTATTAAGTTTTGCAATTGTAAACTCAAGCAAAGGCAGAATGCAGCAAAAAAAAAAAATAAATCTAAGAACTTCCTGCTGCCACTATCACTGAGAAAGTAATTCAAAAGACATTAATTCACACAAACATCCTATGCCTGTCCCAAAAGCGTTGCTTGAGAGGCGTATATACATATTAGTTCGGTTCCAAATATACTCTGTAAGATCCTCATCTTTTGGCAATACCTATTAACATGGTAATCACTTTAAAACAAATAGAAGGAAATATTTCTTCACTCATGGAATAGTTAAGCTCTGGAACATGTTGCCAGAGGACGTGGTTACAGCAATTAGCATATCTGAGCTTAAAAAAAAAAGTTTTGACAAGTTCCTGGAGGAAAAGTCCAAAGCCTTCTATTGAGATAGACATGAAGGAAGCCACTGCTTGCCCCAAGATTGGTAGCATGAAATTATGCTAATATTTGGAATTCTGCCAGGTACTTGTGACCTGGATTGGCCACTTTTGGAAGCAGGATATTGGGCTAGAATGGATCGCTGGTCTGACCCAGTTTGGCTGTTCTTATGCTCTTATGATTGCTCCGTACTGGCCACAAGATAAAATGGTCCTAAGTGCTAAGGCAATTGGAATGCCAAACTGTGGCTTCACTTGTGGTTTGTATTATTATAATAAGCCATGAGACTGAAGTACAATGCATTGATATGACATATTCTCCCGAACAGGAAGAAATTCCAAAATTCTCACCCATACCCGAGACCAGAAAGTTTTAAGAATGGGGTAGGAATAAAGCACATATTTGAATGTTCTCTCTCCCTAGCCTGACCCATACTTATTACGCTGTTTTTATTGATTCTATTTAACTTAAATGGTGTTCAGACTGCATTATGGGGGCGATTCTATAAAAGGATTAACATTTATGTGCCAGTTACATGCATACATATTTAGAACACAGGCATAAATGCCAAATATGTGCCAAAGCACTCTACTGTAAATATGCTGCTATCTTACATAACATGTATTTTACAGCAAGGGGTACATTTCGGTATCATATTCTGACTCTATAAGTTAAATGCATATCACCAGCATTTATCAATGCTCAATAATGGCTCCGAAAAAAAGACAGACAGACAGTGGCCAAGGAGATAGAGACAGAAAGACAGCAGCCAATGAGAGAGAGAGACAGAGACAGAAAAATAGACATACAGCGGCCAAGGAGAGACAGAAAGACAGACAGCGGCCAACGAGAGAGAGAGACAGAGACAGAAAAACAGACATACAGCGGCCAAGGAGAGACAGAAAGACAGACAGCGGCCAACGAGAGAGAGAGACAGAGACAGAAAAACAGACATACAGCGGCCAAGGAGAGACAGAAAGACAGACAGCGGCCAACGAGAGAGAGAGACAGAAAGACAGACAGACACACAGACAGTGGTCAAGCAGAGACAGACAGAAAGAAAGACAGACAGCAGCCAAAGAGAGAGAAACAGAAAGACAGACAGTGGCCAAGGAGAAAAAGACAGAAAGAAAGACAGACAGCGGCCAAGGAGAGAGACAGAAAGACAGACAGACACATCTATTCTAGCACCCGTTAATGTAATGGGCTTAAAGACTAGTAAAGGTAATAATTGGACTAGTGTCTATATATTTTCAAACAAAAAAGCTGTCCAATATACTCCAAATGAAAAAAGTGTATTATTCTATCATTAGGACCTCAGCAGTGCAACCCAGGAACAGTTGTATCACAGGGCATAAATACACTATACCATCATTAGTCTTTAAAATGCTTCTCATTACTTTTTAAATATTATAGAAACTTTTCTAAATACAGCTTATTTTATGTCGGTTGGGATTCTTTTAATCATTTAAGCACGGGCACTTATGCCAGCCATCGTTATGGCTCATGTAAGTGCTTGAATCTAATAACATACAGACCTGGAGATGCTAATATTCTGTAAAGGAAAGTGGGCACCAACTTTTCTTTTTAGAATGGGTGCCTAAATATGGGCACACTGCTAGAGAATGACCCCTATGTTTATTTTTAAAAAAATCTTTATTCATTTTTAAACTTATAAGTGTGATAACATATCCATACAAATAACCATAAATATATCACTTAATAATCAACAATGATACATATAATATTCTCTTATCTCCCCCCTCATCTATCATATAATCAATACTTATACAACATGTAACAATAAAAATACCCTCCCTCCCACCCCATAATTGAACTTGTAAATTTAAGGGAAACAAGATTTTTCTAATCATTACAATACTTTGTTAATGGCTCCCAAATATCTTGAAATTAAAAATCTATACATACACAGACTGTTGAACTGAGATCCCGCTGACAGCGAGATGATCTGGCCTCAAGAAATCTGATCGCTGCCCTTCCTCAGTACTGATGCAATCTTCTCACTCTGTGTCACTTGGCTCTTTCAGTCTCTTTAGGCATCATGGAGTAAAGCCACTGGTGGAACCTGAAGGATACATGATCTTGCTGGTAACACAATTGCACCATTTACACCGTATCAGGAGAGGCATCTTGAACATATATAGAATATTGTGAATTCAGCAATGAGTAACCTAATACTGAGTCTTCACACTTTAGAAAGCAACCTCCCACATCTATTTCTCACACACATTTAATTCCATGCTGGGCTTACAGTGGTCAATGAACAGGATTACCATTGATTCTTAAATAAAGGTTAAGTCACAGAAGTATATCACATGATTTGGTGACTTCCGATCTGTAAAGGGCAGACTTTTCTGAATGTCTAGTTACTAGATTTTCCCTAGCTATGGGAAAAGCTGGCATGATCGCAGTTAAACTAAGATTAAATGGAGAGCTTATCTCTTCTCAATATTTGCCTGATTGGGACCATCCCCATCATATCCTTGCTAAACCATCAATAGAGGCGAAAAGCCTGCTGGTGCACAAATAAATCAAGGAGGTTTACTCCCCTTTCCTGAATGCAAAGTTTAAATTTGTCACAGGAAATGCAAAGTTTTCTTGATCTCCATGAAACATACGGATTCAATTTTGTGAAAGAAAACTTTGGGCAATAGTATGGGAAAACATACCGCATACATAGATTTACTTGAAGGGCAATTCATCCCAACAAGACAAGTGCAAGGAGAAGCAGCACAGATATGCATCCCTGACTCTGCTCAATCATTCCCACCAGTATGCCTTCCAGCATACTCCAAAAAATATACCCCAAGTCTTCACATCCGAGATCAAACAGAAGAAGGAAAAATTACATACCCCGAGACAGTGATGACTGAGGGACATACACTCAGTTTTCTCCCATTTAATATCTGGATGAGACAAATTCATCTGAGAGATAATAAAGCTGGCACTGTAGTGCATGAATGGGTAATATTTAATATAACAAAATATCATCAGTATATAAGGACATTTTGGCTTGATGGTTAGTAACAGTAATATCTGAACTGTGGCATGTTTCTTAATGGCAATGGGGGATGCCTCCCCCATTGCCTCTCTATATTGGGCAGTGTCTAATAACTGAGTTATTAATATGGACCATCTAATCATATTTATAAAGCTAGCTTCCAAGTCATACCACTGAAGCAATCGAACACCTTAGCTTACTCATCTCTGAATGCAAAAAACAGGAACCGAGTTCAGTTCCCATTGTGGCTCCTTGTGGAATGGGGCAAGTCACTTAATCTTCCATTGGCCAGGTACAAAAAACTTAGGTTGTAAGTCCACTAAAGACAGAGAAAGTATATTAAATGTATACCACTTTGCTTCTACCACGGAAAGGCAATATCAAATCCATGACTCTAATTGCAGTAGGCATTCACATTGCGCTCACAGCATGTATCACATAGCGGGACATTGTAGAGTTAATGGTAGCTATGTGTCATTTTATAAAACCAATTTGGTCTAGTCGTATTAAACTATCCAGGACCTTAATCATAAAGCCACTACATTAGCAAAAACAAACAAACACCTGCATTCAGAATTAACAAAGTATGAAGGAGATTTTTCCCTGGCTTTGTCAATAAAACAATGGCTTCCAAAAAGGATTCAGAAGTTAAAAATATATAAAACATATTTACAGTAGAATCTAAGAGCCACAAAGACAGCTAAGTTAAACACATATAAGGCCACATTTTATAGAGGCTTTACAAGGATTGAATGGCCTTCCTAGTTCCTCAAGGGATTCTAAAGCTGCCAGTTTGCATGGGATCCAATTTAGGGCTGATGAGAATATTTAAAAAAAACTGCTCGACTGAGATATCACTAAGATGATAAGCAGATCTATACCATGGTGTATAGAAATCACTAAACTGTTTCTCAGCATCAACAGGGAGATTCTAGCCATCACAAATAGCATGTATGCAAGATCCTATGCCAGGGTGGGGAACAAGAACTACAATCCAGTCGGGTTGTCAGGATTTTCCCAATGAATATGCACGAGATCTATTTGCATACAATGGAGATAGTGCACACAAATAGATCTCGTGCATATTCATTGGGGAAATCCTGAAAACCTGACTGGATTGTGGCCCTCGTTTCCCATCCCTGCCCTATGCATTTGGATTTAAGGTAATTATCCAACCTCACTTCTGTTGGAACTAAAATACACGTTCACATTGGTTAAAAACTTGACTGCCCACTAGCAGACTGAGAAATATAAAATTTCAGTATAATAACTTGTGCCAAGCTAGCAAGATAGCTAGGGTTACCATGTGGCTCCATAAAAAGGACAACGGATTGAGAAATCCAGGTTTTACTTCCATTGCTTTCAATGGAAGTAAAACCCAGATGTCTCAATCCGTCCTCCTTTTTCTGGAGCCATATGGTAACCCTACTTATGCCTGGACTGGATATATAAGCATTCCAAGTGCTTTGTTTCAACCTTTCAATTGCATAGAAGTTTGTTTGAATCCTTCTGTTAAATGCATCGTAACAAACTATTTCACTATATTTATTTAAAATTCTTCTATACCGCTTAAGAACTAAATGGTTCACATGAGTTAAAACAAATAATTATGACAAACTAAAATCTTTAAATCAACAGGGGAGAACTATCTTTTCTTTCCCAAAGAACTGTTAAATCATAAAAATGCGGTGACTAACAATTCAGTTTTTGGCTTTAAAAGCATTGCTTAATTTTTGACTCCCACAGCAGTGTTGCATTAATCCAGTCTTTATTACTCTTAAACAGTAGGACCAGTTTGCAGGATCACCTCATGTTCCTTTATCCCCACTATCATGTTGAGGGTGGTTCGGCCTTTAAGTGCTCAACCCCCTGGGAAGGTGAAATCCTGCTTGGCCAGCTTGATTGTAGCCATTGCTGGAATGTAATTAGCCAATAATAATGTAGGAAAAGGACCCTTTGCTCAGTGGAGATTCAAATATATGCTTGGGACTCACTGGAATTCATCTTAGGCTATGCTCAACAGTGCCCTAAAATATAATGTCATGGGATGAAAGAGCTTCAAAGGGGCCACCAGCATTAAAAATCAGATTGCTTAGAAGCTGATATGCTGTTATGGCCTTCCTCAGAAGCAGGATCTCCTATCCAATATTCTATCTAAAGGGATATTAAAATCTGTTGTACCAACTGATCGGTAACACCATACCATGAGCCAAGACTGGGTGCATAAACATTTCCAGGAGTCTGGGTCACCTCTATAACTACAATAAACTAGTATCATCCTCATTTGCACAGTGTGCTACTGCCTTGTACTGCAAAAACTTGACAAACAGCCACCCCATTGTTATATTTTGATCAAGAAGAGGACTATATGCACTGCTGAAATCACTCCCTTTGCAATTTACCAAACTGAAAGGAAGATGAATGGGCCTCTTGCAAGAACACAATGCCAGCCTATTTCTTCAGATATTTTTTTAGGGCCTAAACCATCTATTGATAACATTTCAACCACAGTCCCACACAGATCGTACAAATGACATACATTTGCACCAGGCTGCCCCAAAACTGCATCCATCCATCCATGCCTCAACTTATGTCACTGCACCTGATTGCTCCATCTCCTACAAAATGTCTAGATTAATAAAAGGAAACTAAGGCCCCATAAACCACAGGAACATATAGAACAATAAACCAAACAATAAATCATGTCTATTACCTAAACCTCTAAAGAAGACCCTTATGGGAGAGGGATATAGGTGACAAGGATGAAGATCCCAGGAACAACAAAACTTTTCCAGCCAGGAAGGTCAGAATCCACAGTATGGAGATTATTATCTCTTGAAGGAAGACATTTAAATTCCATGTTCAAGCCCTCCTGCTCCTGTAGGTAAATAATTCTTAGGCTCTGTGTAAGTTCTGGCCATGTATGGTAGGTCATTTTCATCCAAGTGGAAGCCAGGTGTCAATAACTAGCATGCAAAGCCTTGAGATGATTGTGCAGCACCAGAAATTGTTTGCGCTCGTTCATATTACTTCTGGTAAATTGTTCACCCTTCCCAATTTGATTTGCTATGCAAGTGTGTAATTTGTTATAGTGTGTCTCTGAAGTGTTTTGTACGATAAATGTAATTTTTTTTTATTTTAGGGCGGGTGAGAAATAAACAAACAATCAAGGTGATGAGTGGAATAAGCTTATTCAAACATAACTACTACCCTAAACTTGAAAGGGCATGGAGCTTCTGGTTCAGGCCTAGGTGAGTGTGAACCCTGTGTGCCCTCAAGGGGTACTAGAATTTGATTTGCAGAAGGCAAGATAGAAAGGATTACATGAATTCAAGCAGGCCTTCCCCTGCCTTGGCTTTGGGGATTCCCATGATTCCAAGGTACCTGTTGCAGTTGATAATGCCTTCGAGAGCCACAGCCAAGTCAACTCATTTCACCATCAGGTCCACCTGAGCCATGCTTCTTCTACCCTCCAGCTTAGTGATCCAGCTTGAGCACACAGTAAGTTTTTCGCTTAGCAAAACCACCTCTGACCTTGTTTCCTTGATCGCTGCATTCTGACATGTTTATAATTGCCTGAATGTAATGTAATGTAATGTAATGTAATTTATTTCTTATATACCGCTACATCCGTTAGGTTCTAAGCGGTTTACAGAAAATATACATTAAGATTAGAAATAGGAAAGGTACTTGAAAAATTCCCTTACTGTCCCGAAGGCTCACAATCTAACTAAAGTACCTGGAGGGTAATAGAGAAGTGAAAAGTAGAGTTAGAGGAAAAATAAAAATAAAATAAACATTTTAACAAAATTTTAGTTTCCAGAAGTCGTTCAGAAACAACCATATTGTTTGTTTCTGGCTTGCTTGGTGATGGAGAGTCTGATTTCACTCTCTTTGCCCCTGAATTGGCCATAAACACCACTTCAATAGTGTCTGGCTTGCTTAGAGACATAAGTAGCATGCGATTAATCAAATAAGGTTGCCAATATTGTTAGTAAAAACACTTTCCTTCTGCTGCTATCAAAGGCTTCCCCCCCCCCCCCAAAAAAAAAATAAATAAAAATATATATATATATATTTATTTATTTGGGTCGCTATTCAACACAATTTAACCAGCCAGAAATGGCTCCTGGATGGGCTAATTGCTTAACTGGTTGGTGCCATTGAAAATAACCAGTTAAGAACATAAGCATTGCCATACTGGGACAGATTGAAGGTCCATCAAGCCCAATATTCTGTTTCCAATAGTGGCCAATCCAGGTCACAAGTAAAAGAGTAAAACATATTTAATACTGCTTATTCTAGAAACAAGCAGTGGATTTTCCCAAGTCCATTTTAATAATGGCTTATAAATTTTTCTTCCAGGAAATTAGTCAAATATTCTTTAAAGCCAGCTAACTACTTTTACTAAACACACTGGCAACAAATTCCATAAATGGGCATCTAACAGCATTCATCACTCACATGTCATTGGTACCAATAATCATTGGTGACATTTGTATATGACCTAGGTGTTATTAGCACCTAAGTGTTATAATGCATAACTGAAAGAAGGGGGAATATTGTCAAAAACATAACCAACTTCAAGCGTTTTCCCTACGTGTCCCAGTGGACCCACAATCTAATGTACCTGGGGCAGTGGAGGATTAAGTAATCGTGCTTAGCTTGTAGAGTGCCCGGAGGTTTGCGCTAGTATTCTATAATAACTTATGGGTACCTACATGCTGTTAAGTGGAGCCCACTGTGGTGCCTACTTCTTAGTACCAAATTATAGCATTGCCCCCTTACATTGTAAACCTTAAGGGAACAGGAAAAAAAAAATCCCACTGTACCTGAATGCAACTTGCTTTGACCTACAACTGAATAAGACATGAGCTAAATCCAAAACCCCTTTTTTTGTGCAGCGGTGGCGAAAAGGGCAAACAGAATGCTAGGAATGATAAAGGGGATCACAAACAGATCGGAGGTTATCATGCCGCTGTACAGCACTGGTCGCCATACATGAAGGATATGGTACTACTCGAAAGGGTCCAGAGAAGAGCGACTAAGATGGTTAAGGGGTTGGAGGAGCTGCCGTACAGTGAAAGATTAGAGAAACTGGGCCTCTTCTCCCTTGAACAGAGATTGAGAGGGAACATGATCGAAACATTCAAGGTACTGAAGAGGATAGGCTTAACAGATAAGGACAGGTTGTTCACCCTCTCCAAGGTAGGGAGAACGAGAGGGCACTCTCTAAAATTGAAAGGGGATAAATTCTGTACAAACGTAAGGCAGTTCTTCTTCACCAAGAGAGTGGTGGAAAACTGGAATGCTCTTCCGGAGTCTGTCATAGGGGAAAACACCCTCTAGAGATTCAAGATAAAGTTAGACAAGTTCCTGCTGAACAAGGACGTACGCTGATAGGGCTAGTCTCAGTTAGGGCACTGGTCTTTGACCAGAGGGCCGCCGCGTAAGTAGACTGCTGGACTTGATAGACCACTGGTCTGACCTTGCAGGGGCAATTCTTATATTCTTATGTTTACACATCGGATGATGTTATCCATTTGTGTGGCTGATACATCCTGCTCGTCAATGGAAAAATTATTCCTCCCTGGAATTCAGGACACCAGTGAGACCTGGCCAGCCCTGGAGAGAGGGTGCAAACTTGGATTCCCTGCCAAGCAATATATGATTGCAATATGAGCCCAGGGGGTTTCAAGAGCATAGGTTTTGTAAACAATGAAGAATTCTATAAAGGTTTGCAGTAGAATGGAGGTGACGGATGGTAAAATGGAGGCGTAGAGAAGTCATCTAACGGTTAGTGCAGTGGGCTGAGAACCAGGGGAGAACTGGGTTTGATTCCCACTGTGGCTGCTTGTGGCCCTGGGCAAGTCATTTAACCCTCCAGTATTCCAGTCCTCCAAAAGGACACCACCTTGTAGTGGTGGAGGGGCTTGTGTGTTTCAATGACTTAGAGGGCTATGCCATAGGGCCACCCATATCAGACAGGTCTCTGAGGAGAAACCAGGTGAAGAGTGTCCCAAACCCGCAGAAGTCAAGATGGTGTTTGAAGCAGAAGTACTTTGAGTCAGCTCGTGTGTTGGCATCTGTTTTCAAGCCATTTTCTCCCTGTTTGTGCTGGTTATAATAGGGAAAAACAGACAGATATGTACTTACCCGAGGGCACAAAGTTGTTTTTGAGCCAGTTCAGTCCATCCTCAAGGTTGCTGGCAGCATGACCCATGGATCTGCTCCAGTGCCTTTGGAGGGCCCAACATTGTATGAAGGAGCACTAGTCGCTTAATTAATCTTTTATTGTTTGTAATTGTTTGTTGTATGTGTGTTATCATGACTATGATTATGCACGTAACTGTTGTGACCCACTTTGGGAAAGGCGGGATACAAATAAACTATAATCTATTTAATGAGTCGAGCTCTACTGCAGAGCAGGCGTCTTTGAACCCTAAAGATAGTCTGCCTCATCGAGCCAATATGTGCAATGCCCCATTCTTCTCCCAGTTGGCCAGGGGAGAGGTTATCAGGAGTTAAGGGTCGACACTGCGATGTCTGGTGCTGCTGGGTTGGATCAGCCCAATACTGCCCTCAGTGGATTACAGAAACCAGTGATAGTCGACTGTGACACCATATGGGAAGCTGTCAAGATACTCGCCTCGTCCCTATAGCAAATTGTGAAGGTATTTCTGGAGAAATTTGGGGATATCCAGGTCAAGGTGGAAGTACAGGGTATTTATATATACTCTGTTAGTAATCTTTGCCCTGGAACTGGACTGAAATTTGGAATTATGGAATTACTTCAGATATATGTGTGTACAATTTCTGGGTTCTAATGTTTGTATTTTTTCCTGATCTTTCTTTGGTGACTCTAAAGTACAATTAGGACTTTTTCGGATTCTGCCAAAGGATTTGGTGATGAAGCCACCTTACTTGTAACAGGAAACTTCAAAATGTCATATATATTATTTAATGGTGGTGATTTCTTATTTCTTGAACCATCAGCACAATGTGCGGCGGCGGCAAAAAAGCAAATAGAATGCTAGGCATGATAAAGAAGGGAATCATGAGTAGATCGGAGAAAGTAATAATGCCGCTTTTATAGAGCGATCGTCAGACCACACTTGGAATACTGTGTCCAACATTGGTCTCCATACCTAAAGAAAGATATAAAACTGCTGGAGAGGGTGCAGAGATGAGCAACGAAGCTAGTGAAAGGTATGGAGAAACTGGATTACGAGGAACGACTTAAGAGACTGGGGTCGTTCTCCCTTGGGAAGAGGAGACTGCAAGGGGATCTGATCGAGACTTTCAAAATTCTGAAAGGAATCGACAATTTAGAGCAGGAAAAAGAGTTATTTACAATGTCCAATGTGACAAGGACAAGAGGGCATGGACTGAAGCTGAGGGGGGACAAGTCCAGGACAAATATCAGGAAGTACTGTTTCACGCAGCGAGTGGTAGACACCTGGAATGCTCTCCCAGAGGAGGTTATTGCGGAATCCACCGTTCTAGGATCTAAGGGTAAACTAGATGAACATCTCCTTATGAGAGGCATAGAGTGATACGGGTGACTAAAATTATGCCAGGGCACACCTGGCGGAGCCTCTATGTTTGTGGATCGCCGGACTTGATGGACCTAAGGTCTGATCCGGAGATGGCAGTTCTTATGTTCTAAACAATTGTTGGAATATTGGGGGCCTTGGGATGGAGGTCCGACTGCAGTGGTAGCTCCCCTTGGTTAGTATGTGATCTGACTGGCATTGAAGAGGATTCATTTGCCTTGTAGGTAGGATTTGTTTTTCTTATTTCTATATGTTTATTTCTTGCTTGACTCTAGCAATAATGTAGACTAATGGATGATGTTTAATTCCTCCATTAAAGGGTGTTGCAGT